>NC_136065.1:1325882336-1327083169 GCF_964261635.1 Lissotriton helveticus
TGGCGTACTAGAAAAAAATATGTCCATTGGAGGAAACGTAACTGACGTAGAAGTAGAAGGACTAAAACCTGGAACTCAGTACACCGTCCGAGTGGCAGCTGTTGCAGGACCCTACCAATCAACCTCTGACGAGGCAGCAGCCTGGACATGTAAGTAGTAAAAAAGTTCTGCGATTAAGTAGCCTTTATTGGGCAATTTTTCTATGAGCGCTGCACGTATCTGCTGTTTAAAACAGAGTGTTTACCCCAACAACCAGACCTCATATCATTGCGACACCAGCCAGTGTGCAAGGAAGATGGTCACCTAGTGTTTGTTGTGCAAGATTTGTGGTTCAAGGATACAAGGAGTCCAGGATAAAAAAATAGGCATTGGCAAAACCATTAGGACTGGTTTTAAAATGCCAGCGCAAGGAAACAACATTTGTGCATGCCTGTGTTTGCATGCAATAGCATATGACTTTTGCCTGCTAGCAATAGCGCATTAAAGCCAGGTCAATGGCGCATTAAGACTGGGCATGGCTCATGTCTGTTCATACATCACTGAATCCTCCCAGACCCTTTTACATTGAAGAATCCGAACATACAGACCAAGCGGCATACAATCGTACATGCACACACTAAGACAACACAGACATGAACAGGCATGAAGCTAGAGGGCACGCCAAAGAACACCAACTTGGGCACACCCATACTGTGAGGTTACGGACATTCGAGACAAGGCTTGTGGCACTAAGGCTGTAAGGACACTTACAGCTATAGTTAAAGCGTGTTTAAAAGTGTATAAATATTTTTTTAAGAATATTAAGTGGGTGGTTTTGCAGAAGCCACAATATTTACTTGCTGTGTTATAACTGCCGGGATGCTTACATTTGCCATTTCTGGGTTTTCAACCTGTGTATGTCTAGTATTTCAGTGCAACACGTATGAGATTTTGAGTGACACTTTATCACAAGCAGAAAATCACGGCTATGTTCATGCACGTTTATGTGACATGAGTTTTAAAAATCACCCCTTTAAATGCTCTGGAAACCTTTGAACCACTCCTGAACAACCCACAAGTTCTCGAACTACTTCCTCTGTTCCTTTTTCACTCAGAATACCAACCATGAGGTGTGTATCCTTAGAAATAACATTCAGTAAAGGCCAGCAGTTGGTTCCCAGCAGGGTGCACATAACATTAACATGGCCCCCAACACTGATATCTGATAGCTCAATAACCCATTAGAATAAAGCATTTGCAATGCAATAGGTCTCGCAGTTACGCAAGTTTAAGTTATTGGCATTGTAAATGACAATGCCCTTTATTTATGTTTTTAAAACAAAAATAAAAGTCATTGTTATTTGCAATGTCAATAGCTCAAACTCGTGTAAATGCGAGACCTATTGCTCTATACCCACCATGAGTTCTTGATGGAAACCCGCAAAATACATAGACGCTGCATTGCCTTAGTTGTTGATCACAGCAACATAACTTCCTGCTACGACCCCCTTGCACCCGATGCATCATTGAGTAAATTTCTGTCCTGTAAGAATATGCTGCTCAAGCGCTTGCCTGTGCGCACAGTGAAAAACTATTAGAAATATGTTTTGCTGACAGTCTGGTAATGGCGGGCTGCCCCCTGAGGCTTGAATGTCCTTTGGTACTTTGTATAGGCAGTCCTACCAAATCCCATCATCCTATGCATCTAGGTCCATTAATGCAATTGCTCTTGGATACTGCCCGTCCTAGAAAAAGCTTCCAATTTAGCCACTGAATGGTTTGCATAGGGTCACACCTTGCGAATGATGGGAAACAGTCAGTCCATATCAACACGGTGAGTCATTGGTTCTCCAACTATTCTGGCCCTCGTATGCTACGGCTTGGGAATGAAAGGAACACTGTTCCCTGCTCAGTGCTGTGCTCTCTGTTCCCGAAAAGCCTCTTCTGTAACTCACTGAGGGATTACTTATAACTGGGAAATGTGCGTGAGCAGCATTCTGGTGACCAATCGTTAGTGACAACGCTACTCTGAAATACGATTGTCACCATTCATGCTTGCAATGCAGCACTCTTGGACATGTAAAATATGTTTAGGCGACCTAGGGAGAGCCCTTGCGACACTACCAGATTACTGGAATACTTTAATGAAACACTGTTGATTGTCCAACCAATTAAACTGGCTTATTGAAACTACTGGTGCCTCACTACTGTGACTGCACCCAAAATGCTACCTACTCCATGCTTCCTTGAGTGGCTCAGCTGTGTATATGCGCTGCAGAAATTCACTGCCACTGCATTATACTTGGCTCCGGGTGGCAACTATTACATGCTCACTTGAAATGCCTATCGGCTACACCTTTAACCTCGTGGTATAATGAGGGCCACTAATGTTCTGGCCCTCGGCAAGGGCGCTCCTACTTGTCTGTGAGCTGGCCGCCCTCACTGGTTTGCATGAGTGTCTCTTATACCCTCTGTTCCGAGACCATCACTAGATTGTTCGTCTGGCACAACCCATCCCACTGGATGTAACTCTCTCTCCTAGTCAGAACAAGCATGGAGTAAACAAATAGAAAAAAAATGCTGGCCCACTCTTTTTTTCTATTTCTTTACTTTTGCAGCAATCTCGGCACCTGTGCCTTACTTTTAACGATGTTAAAGTAAAGCACGGGTGCCGCGATTGCTGCATATGTAAAGAAATACAAAAAATCTATTTCTTTACTTTTTAACACAATTGCGGCACCCACGCTTTAGCTTAACATGGCTAAAGGTAAAGCACGTGTGCCGTTAACATGAAAAAAAGTTAATAATTAGAAAAACAAGCGCGGCCGCTAAACTGAAAGCGACCATGCTGCAAACATAAATAACTTGTCGCCATTGCGCAAAGGCAGCCACTTGTTTATATTTGCATCATGCTTTCACTTTAGCGCGATGCAAAAATAGACACACGGCCGCCCTTGCCAAAGGCAACAGAAAAAACATAGTGCCTATTGACTAATGAAGGAGACCATGTAACGCCGCAAGTAAACGATCCAGACCAGATGGGAGTTCTTAAAAGGAGACAGGGCGGTAACAAAGAAGCCTCATTGTCAATCAAAATCCAGCGTTTACCATAAACGATGATGCTAGCCAAAAAGAAAGATGGGTGGTGGTTCAACTCCACTTCTAAAAACCTACCCTACTACAATATGCCTCGCAGAGTTAGCAGCGCATTCGCGCTGCAACGCTAGGTCTGCTAGACCTAAAAATACACCCAGAGTTGAAGGGGTGTGACTGAGGCGTCAACCTTGCCCTTAAAACAGAGAAACAGAAAGTGTGGTATGTTTTTCCAAAATTGGTGTCTTCATTTCCCACAGTTTCAATCGTCAAACCCAATATTGAAAAATATTGTGTTCGAAAGACACCTCCGGTGATTTCTCCTTTCCCCACAGCCCTCCACAGACTCAGAATTTGCAAGAACCGTGTTCTGTGGCCTACGCCTCTTCTTCAATGTTGTATGTTGCCTTCTTAAATATCCTTCCTCTTCACATCTTGTTATTTTATGTGCGTGGCTGGTGTAACTTAGGACGTCCTGGTCTGGCCATGACATACTCCTGTCACGCGCTGAGACAGCGGCTCTGACCTCCTGCTGAAACCACCATCCGTATCCAGACGCGTAGAGCGTGCTGAGCTATCACTCTTATCAGGGTGAAGGCTTGGATTTCCTCCGAGTTGTGGGTCATTTGATGCAACACTGGGCAGTTAGGCACACAGTCAACCATGGTGCAACATCATTACCTCAAGATGCCATCTTTGAGCTGCTGGTAGTTGTGACCATGGTAGGACGATGCTGATACAGGGAGGCAGAGGCGTTCAGTGGTGTAGAGCGCATCTCACCAGCTTTAGGGTGCGTGTCTTGGATTCTGCCTGCCAGACCTACTGTGACTCTGACCTCTGACCTCACAGACCCCACAGACCTGAGAAAGCAGCATGAAAGGTCTCTCAAGGAGGCAGGCATCCCACAGTGGCAGCAGAAATCAGAGTGCTTGCCAGAAGAAGAAAGTAAACCTCAGATTAAGTCCGTATTCTATGCACACTCGGGGGCAGGACCATCAGCACATGACCCCACACACTCTCCCTGTTGGTTGCCTGTGACAACTAGAGGCAGAGAGTGGGACACAAGTAAAGTGGTTAAGGCTGCAAAGAACGCATAATGAAGACACTGTCTGCTCAAGGTGCCGATTGCATTAGCATTCTGTGTATCTTGTGTTAATTCAAGCAATTATCCGAGTGTTAGTCTAGCCCCACATGAGGGACACTTGGCAGGGCTGCTCTGTAATCCTAAATACAAGGAAGATCAGGAAATGAACACAAAAGGGAAACACATGTCTAGATAAAGATGCTCCAGTGTAAACAGCAGGGGGCTTTCTACTCCTTTTTGCAGGGCGGCACAACACACATTTATAACACAACAACACAGTTTCACACAAACCCTGAAGTCCCTTGAGGCAATTGCAGTATATATAGATAAAATGCATGCATAGAAACAGGCTTGTTTGAATTGTGCTCAAGCGAATACTGCTAAATGCACACAGCTGATTTCACACATACGTGTAGTATTAATCTATTTGTTAAAAAAAAAGAAATTGGGTATCCTACAGTCCACCACATGCCAGCTTTTCTTGTTTTTGCAGTGTAGAATACGTAATACTTCTCAGAGAAAGGGACGTGGTACATCTAGTGTGACTCACAGCACAGGAGAACACCATAAACAGCAGTTCCAACCTCTAAAGCCTTAATTAATGCGGTTTGGCTCTCCTTGCGACTGGTTGTGCCTGAAAATTACCTTATGCCCTCTATGAGCGGAGGAAGGGTGGTGTTGGCCTAATGGCAGCCTGTGGGTAGTGGATTGGCTGAAGCAAGTGTGCAGCCTCACAGTGAGTGTGCAGCACAAGCTGAGATGTATAATCGTCCCTCAGTTATCACAATGGACAGCAAGAGGACATACTCCGATCCAATAACATTATGCAAGACCGAAATATCCTTCTGGTCTGAACTAAGATGTGATTGGACAAGACACTATCTTCATGCCAATTGCTGTAAGAGGATGGTAAAAAAAACATTGGTTGAAAAGGGCAGACCCAATTCCTACTCCAAGTATATTGTAGGCAAAAGGTCTTTTTGACTGCTGTGCTGTCAACCCAGACATATTGAAGGCTCCTCCGTTCAAAAAGATCTATGCAAAAGCATGGATTAACAAAGAACCAATCTTAATGCTCCTATCAATCATGCTATGGTGAAGTATTTACACATATAAAGAGAAGAAACCGTATTACCCACATAAAATCAATATTGTGTTAAATCATTTTTGTAAAAGATCAATGTCATAATATCCCAGGTGATGTCAAAGAAATATGAGGATAGGCGCTGGGTTGTCATAAAACCTATAGGTTCAGTGGCAACTAAATTATTATTGCTAGTGGAATGATATACAATGTGAAGTCTTGTTGTCACTGGAAGGGTTTTACCACTGCTTCCTCACTGTCAACATAGGTAAGTGGGTATTAATAGCACATGTGCAGTAATCCTGGAAAATGATGGCTGTAATATCTTCAGTTTACCAATTTTGGATAGGTGGAGAATATTGCATCATTTTGGTAGAGAAGTGGTGTGGAGGAAGGAGAAAACTCAGTTTTTATTTATTTATTTATTTAAGAGATTTATAAAGCGCTCGGCTACCCCCGAGGGGGTGTCCCGGCGCTAACGACTGAAATTCAGAGGAGAACAACCACATCGTCAGTTTGCGGCGAAAGACAGGTTCAGTGGGAGCAAATCTTAAATCCAAGGGAAGTTTGTTCCAGAGTCTGGCCGTCAGGACTCCGAATGCTCTTCCGCCCATCCTAGAGAGACGGAAACGTGGGACAACCAGAAGACGAAGGCTATTAGATCGTAAAGATCTGATGGAGTGAGAAAGGACAATCTGTTTTTTCAAGTAATCTGGACCAAAATCACTCAAAGCTCGAAAAGCGAGTGTTAAAATCTTAAAATGGATGCGACGAGCAACGGGGAGCCAGTGAAGTTTTTCGCTGTAGGCTGCCACTGACTGACGATAAGGAATATTACCGATGAGTCTGGCCGCGGCATTCTGCACAATCTGCAGGCGTTCGATCTGGTACATAGGGGCGCCAGCGTAGAGACTGTTTCCGTAGTCCAGGTGAGATGTAATTAACGCCTGGACCACAGTTCTACGAGCATTTAGAGGGAGGTAAGGAAAGATCTTTCTCATCATACCCAGTTTCGCAAAGCAAGCGGCGGTGGTTTTGTTAATGTGGGGAATACAGGAGAGGGTATTATCAAACTGGAAACCCAGGTTGCGGACTGTGAGGGCTGGAATAGGCGGGGGGTCAAGCACAGTCGGCCACCAAAGGCTAGAGGAAATAGTAGTCTTCTGATTGAAGAACATTACCTCCGTCTTGTCAGTATTAAGTCTGAGATGGTTGGTAGTCATCCAGGTACATATATTATTCAGACACTGGCGGAAGTTGGCAAACCCGGGGTCAGAGTGATCCCTAAATGAGAACACCAGCTGAGTGTCGTCAGCATAAGAGATCACCCTGACACCCCAAGATTCCACCACCTTAGCCAGTGGGGCCAGATAAACATTAAACAACAAAGGGCTCAGGGCCGAGCCCTGGGGGACACCACAAAGAAGGGGCTGACCCACAGATTTAAAAGGTCTGAAGAAAACCCTCTGAGAGCGATCTTTCAGAAAAGAAGCAAGCCATGCCAGCACCATGCCCCCAATTCCCGCCTGACTAAGGCGATCCAGTAGTATTGCATGTGAGACGGTATCAAAGGCCGCGGACAGGTCGAGGAGGACTAACATAGCTTCCTCGCCCCTGTCCACACACTCTCTGATTGTCTCAGAAACCTCCAAAAGAGCTGTCTCTGTGCTAAAGCCCGTTCTAAATCCCGATTGGGAGTCATGGAGTAGCCGGTTAGTTTCCAGATATTCTGCCAGTTGAAGTTGTACAGCTTTCTCCAGAATTTTAGCTGAATTGGGGAGAAGGGAGATCGGGCGATAGTTATTAAATTGGGCAGGGTCAGCGTTCGCCTTTTTCAGAATAGGAACTAGCATCGCCTCTTTCCACACCGAGGGAAATTGGCCTGATTCAAGAGAGGAGTTCCAAATAGAAAGGAGAGGATTAATCAGTACGGGAGCTAATATTCCCATCATTTTAGCAGGGATAAGGTCAAGGGGAGAGCCAGATTTACAATGGGCGATTAATCTCAGTGAGGACTCAATGGTCAACTCCTTAAAGGATTCGAAAGAGGAAGTACCCCGCTCTGCCTCTCTGGAGGTCAGGAGAGATCCCTCCAAGGGAAAAGCCGATCTGATGGTCAAGATTTTCTCCTGGAAATGGTCAGACAGACCATTGCATAGGGCTTGACTGGCCACAATCTGAGGGGACAAGGCGGCAGGGTGAGTAAAATCCTTTACAATTTTAAAAAGAGATTTAGAAGAATTCTTGGATTTCTCAATTTGTAGAGAGAAAAAATCTCTCATTGTAGATCGTTTGAGGTTGAGAAATTTTCTTAAGGCGACTTTATAGATGGATTTGGCCTCCGGGTCATAGTCTTTCCGCCATTGACGTTCTAATTTTTTGCATCGGCTCTTTTCCTCCCGGAGGGTCGGGGAAAACCAAGGAGCCGAAGGGTGAGATCTGGCGGAAGTAATAGGTTGGAGAGGCGCAATGGAGTCAATGGCAAGCAATAAGGATGAATTCAGCTTTGAGACCCTTTCATCAATGTTATTAGTCATGGGTTCCACGAGGTCGGGGAGCAAGGGGCTCAGGGTGGCGCAGGTAACTTTGTGCCATTTTCTCCCGAACTCCTTATTGAGTGCAATAGGCATGGGTGCCATAGTAAGGGCGAGATCAAAAGGGAGGAGATAGTGATCCGACCAGGTAAGGGGGAGGGGTGGCTGAAGCCTGATATCCAGATTCCCTGTGAAAATCAGGTCCAAAGTATGACCAGCTACATGTGTGGGGCCCTGCACTAGTTGATGGAGATTCAGACTCTTCATAGTATCGAGGAACTGGGTAGCCTGCATACATAGTGGATTATCCACATGTAGATTAAAATCACCCAACACCACAAAGTGAGAATGTTTAAGGGATAAGTCTGCAATCAAATGGACCAAGGAGGTAAGGGAGGCTGCCGTTGCCGTGGGAGGGTTATATACTAAAATCCCAGCAAAAATAACGGCCGCTGAATCAGCAATAGTAAAGTACATGGCTTCAATCTTGCCAATATTCCCAAGTTTACTAACAATCAGTTTAAGATGGTTTTTAATTATAATGGCAAGGCCCCCACCCATTTGACCACCTTCACGATGAAAGCCGTTCAGGAGGTAGCCTGGGGGGGGTAGCTAAAAGAATGTCAGGGTTCGAGGAGTCCCTCAGCCATGTCTCCGTGAGAAACAGTACATCCCAGGCATCAGAGGTAAGGGATGACCAAATTTCACCAGCATGGCGTGGGAGCGAGCGGCAATTAACCAAAGCAGTTTTCAGCGTTATCGTTTGGGTAAGTCGTTTATTTATGTTATAATAATGAGGTGGACGTTTACTTACTGGCGGTAATCTAAACGCACAATGGGAACAATCATAAGAAGAGTGTTCCAGATTACAAGGGCAGCAGATGAGGGACGAGATGCATACCCTGGGTCTCATTTGTAATAATTGATTTCTGGACCAGCTTACCCTGGGAGCAGCCGAATGACAGACAGGGGGACCGGCACTGGGCACGGGCCAGGCGCGGACGGGTGCAGACGGGCTTGCCTTAGGCGCGCCTTCGGCGCGCCCGCTGCGCCCGCCCGCTGCGCCCGCCCGCTGCGCGGACGGGAAGACCATCTGTTATTATACATGAGGAGGGTGGGAGGCGGCCAGAAGCTGGACCGCTACCCTGCCTACCCCAAGATGGCGGCTGTCCCTCTGCGTGCCGGCGTCAGCGCCAAGATCGGCTGCGCCGGTGGGCAGAAGCGTGCTGGGACCCTGTAGGCGACGTAAGTCTCGCCTAAAGATCAGTGCACTAATGTGGTTAAAATTTCACAATTTAAAATATATACAGTTGTTAAGAACGAATCACCAGAAAAGTGCCAGGCGCAAAGTAAATTACAAAAGAGAGCACCCCCGGCTTTCCGCCTCAGGGGAAGGTAGTATTCAGTCTGAAATCGGCTGAAAAAGCACGCCTTAAATAAACACGGGAGGGCGGGAGGCGGCCAGAAGCTGGACCGCTACCCTGCCTACCCCAAGATGGCGGCTGTCCCTCTGCGTGCCGGCGTCAGCGCCAAGATCGGCTGCGCCGGTGGGCAGAAGTGTGCTGGGACCCTGTAGGCGACGTAAGTCTCGCTTAAAGATCAGTGCACTAATGTGGTTAAAATTTCACAATTTAAAATATATACAGTTGTTAAGAACGAATCACCAGAAAAGTGCCAGGCGCAAAGTAAATTACAAAAGAGAGCACCCCCGGCTTTCCGCCTCAGGGGAAGGTAGTATTCAGTCTGAAATCGGCTGAAAAAGCATGCCTTAAATAAACACGGGAGGGCGGGAGGCGGCCAGAAGCTGGACCGCTACCCTGCCTACCCCAAGATGGCGGCTGTCCCTCTGCGTGCCGGCGTCAGCGCCAAGATCGGCTGCGCCGGTGGGCAGAAGCGTGCTGGGACCCTGTAGGCGACGTAAGTCTCGCCTAAAGATCAGTGCACTAATGTGGTTAAAATTTCACAATTTAAAATATATACAGTTGTTAAGAACGAATCACCAGAAAAGTGCCAGGCGCAAAGTAAATTACAAAAGAGAGCACCCCCGGCTTTCCGCCTCAGGGGAAGGTAGTATTCAGTCTGAAATCGGCTGAAAAAGCACGCCTTAAATAAACACGGGAGGGCGGGAGGCGGCCAGAAGCTGGACCGCTACCCTGCCTACCCCAAGATGGCGGCTGTCCCTCTGCGTGCCGGCGTCAGCGCCAAGATCGGCTGCGCCGGTGGGCAGAAGCGTGCTGGGACCCTGTAGGCGACGTAAGTCTCGCCTAAAGATCAGTGCACTAATGTGGTTAAAATTTCACAATTTAAAATATATACAGTTGTTAAGAACGAATCACCAGAAAAGTGCAAGGCGCAAAGTAAATTACAAAAGAGAGCACGCCTCAGGGGAAGGTAGTATTCAGTCACTTGAGCATCAAGATTTTTTAGGTCTCGCCTAGACGAAAGCAAAAAGCGAAGCTTTTTGCTGTCTAGGGCGAGACAACTTATGTAGTCACTTCTGGTTAGGTCTCGCCTAGACGAAAGCAAAAAGCGAAGCTTTTTGCTGTCTAGGGCGAGACAACTTATGTAGTCACTTCTGGGGGAATGTGGACTGCAAAGTGTTACGAGCTTCTCCTGGCGGAGATTTTATCTCGTGGGCGCGCACGTCGCCGTGCCTCATATTGCCATGCGCACACAGGCAGCCCCCACACCCCTGCACACAGATTACACAGGCACACGCTGCAGCCCCCCCACCACACACACACATACAGACACGCACGCATACACACGCCGCTGCCCCCTACCTTCCCCCCCTGCACAGACACACACCCCCCGCCCCATGCATCGTGAGATCTGCCATACCTTCAGGGGAAGGAGCGAGAGTGGCAGCAAAACCGGCAGCTTCCCCCAGACCGGGGGCGCATCCCCGCCAGCCTCCGCCAACATCGCTGAGAGCTGCGGTTGCAGGCCCCCGGCGTAAGAAGCAGGCCCCCGCACACTGGGAATAGCAAAAGGGGACGAGATCCATGGCGCGCGACACGGCACAGGGAGGCGGTGCGCGCCACGCCTCCGTCGCTGGCTGGAACGTGTGCGCGTGCTCCGCAGCCTCTCGCGAGCACGCCTCCTTCTGGTTGTGGTTTCAATGTTAGATGCAACGGAACGGAACAGGCTTACCGATAACATCTGCGGTCTGCAAGGTGATCCGCTTGTATTTATTTATTTCCCCCTCCACTTTTTACATTACTTTAAAACGCGGCGCACGCTTTACGCATCCCGCTCACTTTATTTATTTCCCGCTCCACTTTTCTCGTGAAGCCCAACGCTCCATTCCTCTCCCTTCTCAACATACTATGTTACTGGCCAGACACGTGCAGTAACAGAGTATGTTGAGAAGGGAGAGGAATGGAGCGTTGGGCTTCACGAGAAAAGTGGAGCGGGAAATAAATGTCTACTATGAACTGCGCAGTCTTGAGGGTGTCTGTTTCTTGGTGCTGGTGAAAGTACATTGTGGGTTTACCACTCTCCTGGGGGCTCTCAGGGCCAAGGGCCGCCGTTTTCATATTATAAGGGTGCATGATACTAAATAGAAATAGAAGCATGTGCAATGTAACTGAACGGGTGCTTATGTAAAGCACACCATTATCTTAGGAGGAGTTTGCGCTACACAAAAGCGAAGTAAAATAAATAAAATACATTATGACACAGCACAACCTTACAACAACGGGTGACACAGGCACTGTGCAATAGTATCATGGTCTTTGGGGGAGGCATGGGCACGTCGCTAAAAGTCGGAACACGCATCTCATTACATGTACAACTGGAGCTGGCAGGGATTTCATTCAGCAGTTTGGAGTTGGAAAACAATGTTTGGCTGTTTCCAATTGTTCCCCTAAGGTGCTCTTGCAGAGGGATCTTGGCACGGGAGCCACGTGCTACGCAGGGACAAAGGTTTCAGGTCATGTGCGTGCATACTCCCGCAGTTTGGGGGCCGGTGACACAGGAACGGTGCTGCGAGGAGGTGGGAAGGACATGGATCCCTCCTGTGCCGTCTTTGCTTGGGCGTCAGGGGCTTCTATGCGGGAGGCTACAGTTAGAACTTTCATGTCTGGGAAATTGATTTGTATAGCGCTCTAATCACCTGAGAGAGTATCCAGTTCGTAAACATGTACATTTGAGATTATGATGATAACTACAGGTATGAATGGCACCGTTTTTCATATGATTCTGAAATTGGAGCGAAAGAATTAATAAAACATAACCACTCTTTTGTCCTTAATCGTTCTGTTTAAATGTTCATGGCCTAGCTCCTGGGCCTGTGCAGTGAGTGAGAATCTGACCCTTCCCAGCTGCAAGTAGAACCCTGCACTCCCCCCATTCTGAAGGCACTCGCTCTTTGAGTGAATCTCTGTCTATATCTAGAGATGCAGACTTCAACTCATAGAGGTGAATGTTCTGTGAATCTAACCATGTGCGTCCTCATAATGTCCAGGAACCTTCTTCACAACAGATTTCCGCTTTGCTGGTTTGTGAATGGGGTTCTAAGCCGCCCAAAGATATTGACATTCAGTCACTCCTTGGATACTCGCGCCTAGGGGTAGAATGTAAGATGAACATGCATTGAAAATGCAATAGGTCCTGCCTTTAATTAAGTCAAAGCCATTTGCTTTGCTATACAATACCATTAGCAAAGCAAATGGCTTTAACTTAATCAAGGCGAGACCTATTGCATTTTCAATGCTTGTTTAACATGGTCAATCTACCGCCAAATTGGATATTGAAAAATATTAGTTTATAAGGGTGTTTCTAACGTGGCATTAGTATGGTTGCTTGTTAAATGTTTTCCACACGGTCAGGTCATACTGATCTGATATTTTCATTCAAGTAAATCTTAATCTGTTGATGGTTGGAATAGTGAGAGACGTCGTAACAGTCTACATTCAGAGTGTTGTTCCCATTGTCTTATTTAGCTTACTCAAATATATTTCACCGTTTTTGCAGAGCAAAAGTAAACCTGGTCAGTCCTGGGGGGGTAATATGAAATCCAAATTAGCATATTTCACATAGGTACTGATGGGATTATAGAGTCCAAGGGAGAGAGGGAAGGCCTGGTTTTAGATCTGCAGCAGAGGGAAGCAGACTGTTTGATGGGGAGTGTTCAGCATGTAAAGGGAGAAGGGTTGGTGGTGTTATCATTTGACTGATGGGGTTAGCTTGTGATTTGTATTGTGCAGTAGTAACAGAGGAACTGAAAGTCAGTCAGGTGCTTGGTCCGCAGTAAATGCAGAATCCTGTTGGAAGGTGGAGCGAACATGAGGCTGAGCAGCAAAGTGTCAAGGGTAAAATGCAATAGGATCCGCCTGAAGTGGACCTCCTAAGAGACCTGGGCCCTGTTATAACACAACAGACATTAATGGAGGTATCCTTTCCAAATAATCATACAGAATTAATGATTTATTATATAGTCCTTTTAAGGAACAAAGCTGCTTCTTGACAAACAGTAAGAGTATCACACAATATGCCTTACTGCATTTTAATAATGTAAATATTGAAAATGGTAAGAATGAATGTATGCTCAATGCTCTGGAGATTACACTGTGCGTGATAAATGGATGGTTTATATAACTCATTATTTGAGAAGGATGCCTCTATGGGCAAAATTGAAGGGGCCAGCTATGTTTTTGGTCAAAGGAGAGACGGGGCCACAGATGCTTTGTTCAGGAGGAAGTATTAAGCAAGAACAGGTCCTGAACTTGAGAGATGAGACGATGGGAGACTGAGGTCCGTAGATTACGTCATGATATTCCAATGTCGTAAATGGTTATGTGTAGATCATAACTTTGATGGCAATAGGAAGCTACTGTATGCTACGCTTATGGAAAAAAGGGGAAGTTTTTTCAATTTCCCCAGATTTAGAGCTTTTCTATTTATCTGTAATTATTTGTTCAGGGTTTACCGATACATCTCTCTCCTTGTACTTTCTTAGTGTATTTTTAGAGCGATGCAGGAGAAAATTTAATTCAACATATAGAATATATGTCTATAGAAAGGTATGTCGGGTGGAGGCAGTGGGGGAGTAATGTGAATATATAAATAGTATACCTGCAATGCGTCAACAATTGGTTAACAATGTTGAGAATTGTTTTTACTAAGGTTAATATCGCAGTAATCTTCGGTCTGAAATACGGTAGGGCCACTGTATGTGGAGACGAGCACAATTAAATTGTGCACCGGGCATTAGTGTACGTTTTGGGAAACCAGACTTTGTTATAGATACGTCACAGGATATTGTGACAGAGTGGCTTTTTTGTTGCTTTTTTACTTTTTTACTTGTGTATCCTGAATACACTACTTTCTTGGACTGATGCGTGCAAATGTGTAAAGGCTTTCAGTAAATCCTACATATGACATTATAAGAGTGAGTCAGAAAATATTTAGCATTTCATTTAGTTTTGTATAACGCTAAACCAATTTTTGATGGATTTTGTATGTTTCTTCCAAATGTATTTCACCCGAAACCACACCGACAATAAACATTTTATTATTCAGAGTGAAATAACGATGTGATTAAGATTTTGAACTATATACATTTAAGAATTGATAGCATTTTTAGATTTGTTAATAGAACGTTGTGTTCAGTATAAGAAGATGAGCGCTTTTAAGCCTATGATAATATCAAATTAAACAACAGTTCATTACGCTAATAACCGCGCTAAGCATTTATAGAGCCCCACCACTGCTTGTTTAATTGTACAATTGGGAAATAATGAGCACTATCCCTACTGTTTCTCCCTCTAAACTTTAGACCCTTTTCCTCCATCTGGACTGAGTCTCAGCAGTCAAGGGAGTCTGTCATCTCTGTTTGCCCACTGGAACCCCGCCCGTGGCAGCAGCTACGTCACCAGGCTGTACTCCGCAGAGACCAATCAGCTTCTTCATAACCGCTGCTTGGGAAGAGAAGTCACCAACATCACCTACTCATCACTCACTGCTGGAACGCAGTACCTCTTTGAGATCAGCACTGTGGCTGGACCCCACACCTCCGCTCCGCAGTATGCCACAGAGTGGACCCGTGAGTGCATGCCTTTATTCCCTGTGTATTTGTGTATTTCTAGGTTTAGAGAAGTGTGTTCCAGTGCCCCCGAGCTCCATATCATCAGAACTTCATGTTTCTCTTCCTGGTCTTCCTGTTTATAAGCCATTGCCATCGAGTGTGTAGATCCAGTTAATTCAATTGAAGCTACCTATGGCTACAACTTGGAGATACATTGGAACACAAGCTTAGGAAAGAACATATATGGCTTGAAGAAATTATAGCTATATGGAACCTTTAAATTGGGGGTTTGTGTACAGGTTATGTTGCCTTTCAGCCACATCGGAGCATTTCATGTCTTTTTAATCATGTGGGTGTCTTCAGATTCCATCCAGGTTGTCGCTAACAAGAGTCTGGGAAGTAAGTGCCAATGTATGAAAATATAATGTTAAAACCATATCAAACAAATCAGCTGCTGGCTATTGGCAGATGTTCTCCAAATTCTCATGCCAATTTGAAACCAGTGCCTGAACTGTTTAAAGCACACCCATTTCATTCCCAGGGAATGACATATGTAGAGTCACCGTCCACTTAAAGGTGCGCTTAAAAATAGCAAGCCATGCTCAAGAAAGCACATTGTAAGCCAACTTTAAAGTGTTTGGTCTTCGTGGACCTCGTCAAAAATATAACTGCCTTCATTGGCACAGCAAGGAGATAAGAAAGCAGTATTTGAGGCTCCGAAAAATCAGTCAACCTTGTCTCCAGTACAGTATATGAAGCATCACTGCAAACCAAGTACTAGCGGCAACAGTGTTAGCGTTCTTTACACATGCCAGAAACTGCTTAGTCACCAGTACAATACAATCAGACACACGCATACACAAGCAGTGTCAGAGTAAACGTCGTTCACACAGAATCCCTACAGTGCAGCCAGCAGCAGTGCAGGCTGAAGGGAACCACACCCACCAACCCTTCGGATAGTTTGAGCTGCATTGCTCCCGGTGGAGCAGGATCAAGTCGATTTGCATATTGGTCTAGAGAGGCGCAAAGGGCAAGAACATGATGGCTTGTAATGCCACCCTAGTGATCAGCCCTCACTGCCTAAGGCCAACGGCAGTGCACTGCAGGCTGCAAGGTAAGGTGTATTTTCATAGCAGCTGGATAGTTTAGAGGCCACAGTGATTCACTGAATAAACGAAAGTGAAGCTATGCTTGGGATTAGTTATTACATCTTAACGTGTTTAAAAGAAACGCTTCCACAATTGACTTTAAAAAAGACAAAGTGAAGTTACTGTGTCAAAATAAATCTAAAAAAACAGTATCATTTGTTAGTTATGGTTACCTCTGATATGAAAGACGCACACAACAGCCATACAAACCATAACTTACACACCTAATGCAACACCTATCACGTTACAATAGTTATGGTAGTAAACACCTAAAAGCACAGCACTATTAAATAACAGTACTTATAAATACTACTACCTGCACAGTCATGTCATTCTTAATGTGACTGATACTGTGACATGAAACCTAATTGTTAAGACTATTAAAGACATACGTAGCTGCGCATCAAGGGTGACGTCATTAGCACTGCATTTGGTGTGGGATTGGCAGTTGTGTGGGTTGTGGATTGCAGAGCTAACCATACTTGCCACATTTCTGTGGTAAGCCCTTGATCTTTGATCTTTATAATTGTAGAGTAACCTTGAAGTATGATGGACCAAGTTACAGGCATATCAATCCACAGGAATGCCAATGGCCATTGATAGCCAAAGTGACATCAATCGCCATATTACTTCCATTAACGCCACTGGACCACATATAGACCTCCAGCATCCTTTCATTATCCAATTTGTGATCTGCCTCTGCCTAGAGAATTAAAGAGTCCGCCTCGGGTAGCAGGTCATGCCTCTTATTGATGCCCATCAAAGCATAGTTGATGGCACTGAGATATCTGATACAGTACCATTTGATGACATTTGGGTTCACTCGTAGTTCCATTTATCTGAGACCTTTGAGGACTCGGCGTATGCGTTGAGGGCCGAGTTCACATTCAAATCCATCCTAACCCTCATTCATTTTCAATTATTCCACCTTGATTGATGATGTGTTTTCAGTGTAATTCATCATTCCTCGCCATTCCTCACCATTTAGCTCTTAATTAATAGTGTGGATCACAGATGTGTAAAGAAATGTAGTTCTCATATATTTCACAAAAGGACAGAGGTCATTTCTGGATTAATCTATTCAGACATTCGCGGTCTAGAGAATTGTGGACTACTCCGTTTAAATGTCTATTTAATCTTTGTATAAAGGCTAAAGAGAAGCTCTCAGCAGAGTACCGCTAATAATGGAAGCACTCTATCGTTTGTAAAACTGACCTTGTCAGGGACAGAACAGAAGAAACATAAAAACACAATCTTCATTAACTGGTTACTCCTCAAACCTTGCTTTACAAGGCCGTAGTTTTCAGCATAGTGCCTCTGTCACACAGTCTTTAATTTCTCTTGTTTACGTTTTATTAAGGAGATTTATGAGTTAAGCTCTTTGGATAATATTGCTTTCACTATTGTATTTAATGGGAGTTTCTGGGGGCGGTGTTTTTTAAGAAACAGTATAAACTAAGATTATTTTAACTCATCATCATCAATTGACTTTATTCGGTTAAAAAGGTAGTAACCATAAAAGTACATAAAAACAATTCATAATGCTACATCATCATTATTATTAAAAGAGATAATTAAAATCACAAGGTTATTGGCAGTGCAGGTATGGGTACAATATACAGTAGATTTAGATACAACGTACATTGAATTCAAGTGCATATTGATTTACGTAATCTAAAAACATTACTAAAATATTCCGAAATGGAAGCTACAATAAAAAAAACATCTAATTTCTGGAGTTCTAAGAAGGCGGCGCGACAATGTCTAACATTCATTTCCTTTAAAATCGGTACAATCAATCTTTTCCGGGGTAAAGTATAATATTTACAGAATAAAAGGATGTGGATGTCAGACTGTTCTGATAAGTCGTCACAAGGGCATTTAATTGAGTTACGAGACCAGCAGTTCATTACGGGAAAACTTAAAACCCTAAAACGAATACTTAACCTAAAACGGGTCAAAATGAATCGCGAGTGTTCAGACATGGAAAGGGTTAAATATGGTTGAATTTTACCCTGCATTAGTACGAATTGATGGGCTACAACAGACTTTTTCTTATTTTCCGCTGTCATTCTAATGTCTTCCAGGCGTTTCATACATTTTATTTTTAGTGACTTCCTCGTAATATTACACATAGACAAAGGATCATCATAGTAACTCATACAGCCAATGTCTCCAAGAAAGTCCCTGATATAAGTAAACTACCTTATCCTGCTCACATAATCCAAGCTTAATCCATCCCTTAAAATAGCACGATTCAGTACACACCCATCATTGGTCCAAGCCCTATGCCACAGCAGTACTGGTTGGACTCTAATTGTATCTTCAATGTGGGGTTGGCCGAGTTCCATATGACAAATGTAACTTGAGACACTCTCAGGTACAGCCAAGATGAATCTCAAGAATTTATGTTCTACAACCTGAATAGATTTTATATTGTCGTACCCCCAGAGCCCAGCACCATAGATGGCAATAGAGACGCAAGTGGCATTAAAAATTCGCAGAAGTTCTACAGTAGGTTTTTTCCCCATCTTTTTAGAAAAAATTTTAAGGGCTGTGATGGATTTGCAGAGCAGGACTTTCCTTGCTTTTATGGCATCTGCCCAGGTCCCTGCTTCATGGAATAAAATGCCAAGATATGAAAAGGTAGGGGTAAAAATCTAGAGGACTGGCATTAATGATCATCGGCCTCCTTTTTCTAATAGAACCAGGGCCACAATTCATGGTGAATGTTTTAGAACAATTGATTTGCAAATCCAAGTTTGTCATAAATGTATTAAAAGATGTTACAAGGCGTTGTAAGGCCACTGGCGTGCGAGCCATTAAGACCGCATCATCTGCGTATAGTAACGCAGGGATCGGTCTTTTGGCTACCCTTGGTATATCACAAGTTGTTTCCACCAGGGCATCCTCTAATCCATTAATATATACCAAGAATAAAAATGGCGCTAGGACGCAACCCTGCCGTACCCCACGCCCTACATCAAATGATCTAGTACAGTCACCATTTTTTCCATATCGCACTGTTGCGATAGCGCCTGAGTACAATTCCTTAAGAAAGGAAATTATACTTCCCTCTACACCAAGGAATTCCATAATGGCCCATAACTTGCTGTGTGAAACAGTCAAACGCTGACGTCAAGTCAACGAAGGTAAAATAAATAGGTTCCTGCCGTGCCTTAATATATTTCTGTTGAAGGATAAATAAATTCAGACCCTGATCAACTGTTACCACCCCCTTTTGAAACCCATATTGGAGGTCACTAATAATACAATTATGTTCCGCCCATTTTTGCAGCCTACCTAATATTACTCTTCCTAGAATTTTTACAGTGCTATCTAATAAGGAGATAGGTCGATAGCACGTGGGATTTTGCCTGTCCCCTTTTTTAAAAATAGGCACTATAACTGACATAAACCATGATGGAAGCAGGCTCGTCTTTAAGGATGCATTAAACAGTTGCACCAAAGATGGGCCCCATAAATCGATGTTATTTTTAAACAAATCGGGAGGTATGCCATTCGGACCTGGGACTTTACCGCCCGTGTTGCTTTAAGACTCTCAGTTACTTCTTTTAAGGTAATATTTAGTTCTAAGTCCTTTGCTTTAATTTCCCCCTGCTGCTGCATTAATGACCGCAACGGATGATTCTGTCCATCAGTTAAAGTACTATACAGACTAGAATAGTGATCAACCCAAGAGTCCTCTGTAATGGCAATTTCAACACGTGCTTTATCTGCACCAAAGAAAGGGGCATTCACTGCTTTCCAAAAAGCACAAACATCCTTACTCTGTGAAGCCTGCAAAGTGTCTCCCAGGCCTCCGTTTTAATTGCCAACTTCCTCCTTTTCAGTGCGCACTGATAAGATCTCCGCGCCTCCCTGACCAATATAAGATCACGGGGGACAACATGTAGCACTTTCTTGAGCTCAGAGTGAGCCTTTGTACATGTGGTTTCAAACCATTTTCCCGGCTTTTTTTTACATGATTTAGAGGCCACCGATAGGTTGTCCTTAATTTGACAAGCAATGACCTTAAACTGTTTAAGGATCTTCTGACTACCAACACTCTCATCTAGAACGGTCAGAAAACTAGGCAAGCAATTAGTTAGCAAGGTACACAAAAAGTCATTTGGAACCACCCTATCCCATTTAAGAACATAACCATTTTGCCTTACCATGCAATATCAGAAACTTTATGCATGGATGTATTGTCTACGCCCTTTCCCCGGAACGGGTTTATGATCTCCATAATTATCAGATAGTGATCCCTTAATGCAGTATGGAGGATCCAGCACCTTTTGACCATATGCCAATGCCTAAGAGAAGTTATTATAAAATCTATTGTGAATAATACGCCTCTGCCAATAAACGTAGGGGCGAAGGGGAGCTCTAATTGACCAATTTCATTTGCATACCCTAGATCTTCAGAGTGAACAATATCGTTTCGCTGGTCTCCACAGGTGGAGTGCTCAAAGTATGTTAAATCAATATCTTGGTCCAGCATGATACCACATACACCTTTCCGGCTTTTCTTACATATAGTACAGTTGAAGTCTCCCCCCCAAACAACCCATACATCTTTAGCATTATTGTCTGTTTCTTTGCTCACATCATTGCCCAACTTTTTAAGTATTGATTCCAAGTCTGCAAGAGGAATGTTGTTATAAAAATGTATAATTATAAGACACAATTCCTTATTTGCATCTATCCGTACTAACTGGTAGTAAGGATTACATGAAAATAATTGGATCTTCTGGCAGTTTAAATAATTAGATATGAAAACCGACAATCCCCCTTTAGCCCTGCCATGATGGACCCCTACTGCTGTTGTAAACAGAGTTTTGTAGCCAGGGAGATGGAAAGGTTCTAAGGCCCATGTCTCCTGAAAGCATAGGATGTCGAACTCTTCTATTGTTTTCAACCACGTAGGATTTGATATTTTGGATCTAAGTCCTGCCACATTCCAAAACATTAAGTGACTAACTTCCCTATTGGAAGGATCACTTCCCACTCGTACCTCCACTTTTAGTTCTAACTCTCCATGTAAATCAATTGAAATGCCACTATTATCAGAACTCTGCGGTACTTCCCCAATAGGTAAATTAAAACTGTCTGTCTGCTTGGCAACACCACTTTCCCCTACTGCTAGCTGCCTCACTGAGGGAACTTGGTATTTATTGATATTCCCCCCGTGATTAATCACTGTGTCCTGAAAACATGTATGGTTTGGCTGAAGGACAAGTACGTTACTATTAGAAGCAGGTTCTGTAGTCATGGAAAATACCCTTTGGGAACTACCCGCAACATAATTTCCTGTGCCCCCGGGAAGAAGTCAATCGACTCCCTCCATGCCCGTTAAGGCCGCATAGCAGTTCTAAACAAGTATAGAGTAGTCAACCTGATGTTGAAAAAACTGCCTCAAGTGACTTTCCTGTGTTCGATATAGGGGCCTAGAACAAACGTTCTGACTTCTAAATGGAGGCCCAATGTTATTTTGAAACAGGGGCCTTAGATTTGTTAGAGGGTCCATTAGCCCTCTAGGGTAAAAGTAGGTCAAGTCACGCACAACAATTCCACTACTACCATGTTGCGGAAACCAGTTCACAATATGACTAACAGCCCTACCATCCCTGAAATTTACTATAATTAAGTCACCCGTTATGTCCTTTATTCTTTGTCCCAACCAGGAAAGACGCCTGGCGAATAAAATGTCGCCATTTATTTCTGGTGGTAACGGGCGATTCTGTCTGAGCCAGAACATAGCTTTATTTTTCATCTGGTGCTGATCTTCTCTGCCACCCTCCTCTAGAACTGGCACTCCGGTAAGGACCACCACATACGGAACAGCTTCCAGAGGAAGTTCTACTGTACCCCTCTTAAGTGGAAATACCTTAGCCATGTTTCCATGATCATTCAGTTTTGGAGCGTTTCCTGGGGTATTGGATTTACCTGGAATATTTGGTTTTCCGCCTATACGATGCTCTATATCTACAATTTTAGCATTAGCCACTGTTGTTTTAGAGGGCATTGGTTCCAATGGCTTTGATGTAGCTTGATTAGCAATTTTTGATGGTTTCTGGATGACAACAGTTTGGGGTAGTGCAAGAATTGGGGGAGCTGGTATGGGCTTGGGTAGATATTTAACTACTTCTTTAATTTCCCCAATTGTCTGTTCTAAATTTCCCAGTTGTTCGGCTACTCTTTTTAGCCTCTCTATTACTGGGAATATAAGCGATTTAATTAGTTGTTCCATACTACCTATTAGATCAATGCTAGATGGATCTTGTATTGGGAAATCAGGTGGAATAACTTTTGCAGGTGAAGTGGGTGCATTAGATGAAGAACATACTGCATTCCCAAAATTAGTATGGCTAAACTCATTTATCTGTGGAGCATTCCGCCTTTTCCTCCTTTTTTTGGGGGGTGGTCCTTGAATTCGGGGAGTTTTTAGAGAAATCTTTGTTTTTGGGGTAGGCTCTGCTGGTGGTGACAAAGTATCTGGCAGGACCTCTAGCTCTGGAGTTGAGTTACATAAAGAAGCTAACATATTAATGACCGTGTCATTATTTACAACTAATGGCGAGGTTCTGTCTTGGAAAAGTAATGGGATGCTATCATTAAGGGAAACCTCACAACCCTCATTCTCACAGGGTGTGGCGGGAAGCGGTGATAAGGCTAACTGTATTGGGCCCAGAAAAGAGTGCTTATTCTTAATAAGTTCAATAGAGCGGCGTCTATCGGCCCGTCGCTCTACATGTGCAATTTCTCTGTCCGTTCCTATGGTAGTCCTAATGACATAGTTGTCAAGTGTTCCTTGATTTACCCCTCCTGGGAATGATGTTTTGTCCTTGGGGAGAGACGTCATCTTGGTTACCAGAGAAAAGAGTAAATTATATCGAACCGGTCAGTAAGCATGCATTTACCAAGAACAGAGTACTTCAATGAGTCTGCTTACTGGAATGTAGAATGTAGCATAAATAAAGGAATCCTGAATGTGGGTTCGTCTTCAGAAAGGGGGGGGGGGCCAGCCCAGCCTCCTCTGGCCTCTGAGGGCCACAGAGGGCCCGCCCTTTGCCCGGGCTTTGCCCGGCGCACCCGCGTGCTCCCGCGCAGCGGGATCCTAGGTCGATTAAGTAGACCGCGTACTGACCGGGGGAGGGGCCAATCAGTGAACGCAGACCAGGTGTAGAGGTCTCGCAGGGACTCCTGGGCAACCGAGTCCCTGCGGCGTTCAGGTAGCCCGCACCTTCTCCCCCCGCAGTTCACAGCACCAGAGCCCAAGGAGCAAAGAAGCACTTCAGAGGGTCCCACGGCGCGAAGCGGCACCCGCCAAGCGGGTGCGGCAAGATGCAGCGTCTATCAGGCAGCGTCCTTTAATCAGGTAATGTCCTCCCCAGAGTGCGATCGCCACCGCTAGTTGATGCAAGCAAGGCTCCCACTTGGGCTTAACGGTCAGCAGAGTTTGTAGTGCGTACTGACCGGTGGGCGGGGCCAATCAGTGAACGCAGACCAGGTGTAGAGATCTCGCAGGGACTCCTGGGCAACCGAGTCCCTGCGGCGTTCAGGTAGCCCGCACCTTCTCCCCCCGCAGTTCACAGCACCAGAGCCCAAGGAGCAAAGTAGCACTTCAGAGGGTCCCACGGCGCGAAGCGGGACCCGCGAAGCGGGACCCGCGAAGCGGGTGCGGCAAGATGCAGCGTCTATCGGCAGCGTCCTTTAATCAGGTAATGTCCTCCCTAGAGTGCGATCTCCACCGCTACTTGATGCAAGCATGAGTCAATTCCAGACGAAATGGTGAGGATGTTAAGGGGGTGGCACAGCCCAGCCACCTCTGGCCTCTGACGGCCACAGACGGCTCCGCCCTTGTCCCGAGCTTAACCCGGCACGACCCGCGCGCGATCCCGCGACGCGAGGGCTCCGTTCAAATTTAAGCGCATCCGGGCGCAATGTGGGCGGTGGCGGCTTCCGCCGCTATGTCTCCTGGGTATTGTAGTCTCTCTCCCTGGGGCCACGCCGCGATGTTGGAAGCTGCGGCTGCGGCGGGAGAAGACTCAGGAGACCGGGAGCAGAGCAGTGGCTCTGAGGGAAGCTAGTCACAGGTATGTGGGCCCCAAAATAATGCCAGGAAGGACCGCAGAGAACTACACTCTCCCCCGTGGTGCTCACAGTCACAGATCACCAGTCTGCCTTTCCCAGTTCAAAATCCACTCAGGTATAACGTTCCAAAGCAATAGCACACTCCTCACACTCATTAAAGGTAAAAATAACTTACCTTTAACAAAGCTTCTGAGAATTTGTTTGTGCTAACCATCACTCTGCTTGGGCTATAGCCAAGTCTCATATTAGCCCCATCGCACCAAAACCAGCTATGATCAGACATCAACGGTGTGAACAGAATAAGCACACTAGGTCCTGTTCCACCGAACCGCACATGCCTTTTTGCCATGAACAGCAGCTTTTTTAGACCGAGCCTATGGCAAGGCCCTGACCAACCCCTTCCCACTCAAACCAGCTGCACCTGGCCTCTGGTCCTGCACAGCATGCTCTGGTCCCTGAACCTGGCATACAGCCAGGCAGCGATCCTACTCCTGTCCAGCCCGAACCAGCTGTACAGAACTTTGATCTGTGTGCAGTGAACTTTAGACTCATGGTTTGGTTTATGGCCAATCCAGTCCCTCCAGGAGTCATTCCAATGAACCAGCTGCACACAAGGCCTTGCAGAAGGTCCTTTTTTTTTTTTTTTTTTTTTTTTTTAATCCGTGGATCAGGTTCCAGATTTGAGAATATGGATTTGAACACCCTGTACTGAACTAAAGTATCAGGATTCAAAATCTGAACCCATGAATCCAAAATGGCAACCCTCTAAATACTACAGTACAACAGAGAGCTCACTTTTGTGGCTGATGGCAGTATCTGCCTCTCCAGGACCTGCCTCACATCCTCCCTGGGATGAGAAGTGATTAGCCTAAGTTCCCTAGGTGTTTTTCGGAACTGCAGGTTCAGTGCCTTGTATCCTGTAATTGCAGCCATAATAAAATGTTCCCTTTTGACCAGCCAGGCAGATTGTTTCGGTTTGCAGATCCTCGAAAGTCCCATTAATATGCATTGCACCAAAAGAAAACGTTTCCTCTCCTCCAGTCAGATTCCTTCATTTTTTTAGTCTTTGATTGACACACTTGGCAAATCCAGGGAGGCAGCCCAACTGTCAAGAAAGCTGAACATTTGTTGTCCTCATTTAATCTTTAGTTTAATTCCTTGCCTTTTTACAAAAACAACTGACTGTATTTTTACATCGCAAACACAAAGAGATGATGGACAGAGCGCTGAAACTTTTCAGACACTCGCTCTCAGTCACTATTAGATCTGGGTTGAATCCATCATCGTACTTTAGCTCACTTTGCCACCCCAGTTCAGACCCAGCCATATGCAAATCAGTCTTATCCCTGTTCCACATGGAAACAGTCCAGCTCGAAATGCCAAGCCAAGTCTTCCCTCGACAGGAAACCAGTACCCTCGGACCAGTTTCGGGGTAACACCCCCTCATCAGCAAGGCTAGCTTGAATCCAGTGGTAAAGTGAGCAAGGGACCGATATTGGGGCATGCCCTGCCAACTTAGGTCAAACAAAGCAAACACAAAGAGATGATGAATGGAGCGTTGAAACTTTTCAGGCACTCACCCTCAGTCAGTATTAGATCTGGGTTGAATCCATCATCGTTCTTTAGCTCACTTTGCCCCCCCTTTTTAGACCCAGCCATATGCAAATCATTCTTGATCCTGTTCAGCATGGGAACATTCTAGCCCAAACTGCCAAGCCAGGTCTTTCCTGGACCGGAAAAGAGCACTGGGACCGGTTTTGGGGTAACACCACTCATCAGCCAGGCTAGCTTGAATCCAGTGGCATAGTGAGCAAGGGACCCATGTCTGGGCATACCCTGCCAACTTAGGGCTAGGGGTGAATGTTTGACAATGTTCAACATTTCGTCCATCATCTTTTGGTGTTCTATTTTTACAACATCCTAAGAGTATCGCAAGTTTTACCAGGACTCTTCACCTCATTCAAGTGTCATGAAATTGTGTTGAGTGATTTTTGTTATAGGTGCCACATTTATGTCTCTATTGGAACTAGCATGGAGGGAAAGCACGTTTAGGATCTTCCTCCCACCCCTATTACATTTGGCCCCATTACAGATCTTGGCGAAACACTCCAGGATCAAGTCGGTGTGAATGGCCTAAACTTAAGAGTGGGAGTGCCACGTAGCCAAAATTATAGGACTCAAACTCTGACTTTCTCAGTGATAGAAGTGGGCGGGGACGGAAGGGCACGGCGTGCCCCTACTTCTAAAAAATTGTTCAGTCCGTTCCCCTACTTCTTGCTTTCAAAAAAGCGTCCCGGGACGGCAAGAATAGTCCAACTTTAAAATGATAACTTTTTTCTTTCCGCTTCCAGGGGCTGCTCGCACTTCTCTGTTGAAGTCCAGAGGCTGCAGCAGCCCCCGCCCGCCCTGAGCTCGCGCAGGCCGAGGGCAGGCCATTGTCATTCCGATTGAGGCAGATTAGCCCCTTTAGAATGACAATGCGCCCGCCCTCTGCCTTTAACATATCAAGTGCCCCTGAGATCGGAGTTGATTAGTGAGGAGCTTTCTCCAAGCAGAGTACTGTGGGGAACTTGACACCTTTGTCAATGTTGTACACGGAGTGAAGTGAACTGGGCAGGAGCAGTGACCACAGTGACCGGACAGAAGAGGCGACAGGAAAGGAGAGGTACTAGGGCAGGAGAGGTGTCAGGGCAGTAGAATTGACAGGGCAGGAGAGGTGACGGGGCAGGGGAGGTGACGGGGCAGGGGAGGTGACGGGGCAGGGGAGGTGACGGGGCAGGGGAGGTGACGGGGTAGGGGAGGTGACGGGCAGGAGAGGTGACGGGGCAGGGGAGGTGACGGGGCAGGAGAGGTGACGGGGCAGGGGAGGTGACGGGGCACGAGAGGTGATGGGGCAGGAGAGTTGACGGGGCAGGGGAGGTGACGGGGCAGGAGAGGTGACGGGGCAGGAGAGGTGACGGACAGGAGAGGTGACGGGGCAGGAGAGGTGACGGGGCAGGAGAGGTGACGGGGCAGGAGAGGTGACGGGGCAGGAGAGGTGACGGGTCAGGGGAGGTGACGGGTCAGGGGAGGTGACGGGCACGAGAGGTGACGGGGCAGGGGAGGTGACGGGGCAGGGGAGGTGACGGGGCAGGAGAGGTGACGGGGCACGGGAGGTGACGGGGCAGGGGAGGTGAAGAGGCAGGGGAGGTGACGGGGCATGAGCTAGAGCGGTGAAAGGACAGGAGCGGTGAAAGGACAGGAGCGGTGAAAGGACCAGGAGCGGTGAACGGGGCAGGAGGGAGCGGTGAACGAGGCAGGAGCAGTGAACGAGGCAGGAGCAGTGACGGGACAGGAGAGGTGATGGGGCAGGAGAGGTGATGGGGCAGGAGAGGTGATGGGGCAGGAGAGGTGATGGGGCAGGGGAGGTGACGGGGCAGGGGAGGTGACGGAGCAGGGGAGGTGACGGAGCAGGGGAGGTGACGGGGCAGGGGAGGTGATGGGGCAGGGGAGGTGACAAGGCAGGGGAGGTGACGGGGCATGAGCTAGAGCGGTGAAAGGACAGGAGCGGTGAAAGGACCAGGAGCAGTGAAAGGACCAGGAGCGGTGAAAGGACCAGGAGCAGTGAAAGGACCAGGAGCGGTGAAAGGACCAGGAGCGGTGAACGGGGCAGGAGGGAGCAGTGAACGAGGCAGGAGCAGTGAACGAGGCAGGAGCAGTGAACGAGGCAGGAGCAGTGATGGGGCAGGAGAGGTGATGGGGCAGGAGAGGTGACGGGGCAGGGGAGGTGACAAGGCAGGGGAGGTGACGGAGCAGGGAGGTGACGGGGCAGGGGAGGTGATGGGGCAGGGGAGGTGACAAGGCAGGGGAGGTGACGGGGCATGAGCTAGAGCGGTGAAAGGACAGGAGCGGTGAAAGGACCAGGAGCGGTGAAAGGACCAGGAGCGGTGAAAGGACCAGGAGCGGTGAAAGGACCAGGAGCGGTGAAAGGACCAGGAGCGGTGAAAGGACCAGGAGTGGTGAACAGGGCAGGAGCAGAGAACAGGACAGGAGCAGGGAACAGGACAGGAGCAGGGAACAGGACAGGAGCAGGGAACAGGAGCAGGGAACGGGACAGGAGCAGGGAACGGGACAGGAGCAGGGAACGGGACAGGAGCAGGGAACGGGACAGGAGCAGGGAACGGGACAGGAGCAGGGAACGGGACAGGAGCAGGGAACGGGACAGGAGCAGGGAACGGGGCAGGAGCAGGGAACGGGGCAGGAGCAGGGAACGGGGCAGGAGCAGGGAACGGGGCAGGAGCAGGGAACGGGGCAGGAGCAGGGAACGGGGCAGGAGCAGGGAACGGGGCAGGAGCAGTGAATTGGGCAGGAGCAGTGAATTGGGCAGGAGCAGTGAATTGGGCAGGAGCAGTGAATGGGGCAGGAGCAGTGAACGGGGCAGGAGCAGTGAACGGGCAGGAGCAGTGAACGGGCAGGAGCAGTGAACGGGCAGGAGCAGTGAACGGGCAGGAGCAGTGAACGGGCAGGAGCAGTGAACGGGCAGGAGCAGTGAACGGGCAGGAGCAGTGAACGGGCAGGAGCAGTGAACGGGCAGGAGCAGTGAACGGGCAGGAGCAGTGACTGGGCAAGAGAAGCGACGGGACAGGAGAAGCGACGGGACAGGAGAGGCGACGGGGCAGGAGAGGAAACTGGGCAGGAGCAGTGAACGGGGCAGGAGCAGTGAACGGGGCAGGAGCAGTGAACGGGGCAGGAGCAGTGAACGGGGCAGGAGCAGTGAACGGGGCAGGAGCAGTGAACGGGGCAGGAGCAGCGACTGGGCAAGAGAAGCGACTGGGCAGGAGAAGCGACGGGACAGGAGAAGTGACGGGACAGGAGAAGCGACGGGACAGGAGAAGCGACGGGACAGGAGAGGCGACGGGGCAGGAGAGGAGACGGGGCAGGAGCAGTGAACGGGGCAGGAGCAGTGAACGGGGCAGGAGCAGTGAACGGGGCAGGAGCAGTGAACGGGGCAGGAGCAGTGAACGGGGCAGGAGCAGTGAACGGGGCAGGAGCAGTGAACGGGGCAGGAGCAGTGAACGAGGCAGGAGCAGTGACGGGGCAGGAGAGGTGATGGGGCAGGAGAAAGAAACAATGGATTTAGGCCCAGATCTCTGTACTGGGGTGAATGTATGATATTGTTCTGCATTCAGTTGTTCTTTTTGCTATATTATGATTGAGCAGCTAGCTGGCGACATGAATATGAAGGAGCCTTTGTGGGTTTCCGTGAGTATAGATTCTCCTGAAGAGTTCCTTTCTCTTCTGAGCCCTGCATAACACGTGTACAGGAGGAGCCCTGTATTCATGACCTCAATGTTTGAGACAAAAAATAATCATGGATTTCTGAACATTGAGTAAAAGCATTAAGGTAACATGTTGTTCCTGGTTAGTGTTTGCTTTTTCCTGAATTAAACCTCAAACATGTTTATCCATTGTTTTAATTAAATAACGTTATAAGCTGTAACTGGTCAGTGAAATGCTAAACGTACTAAAAATTGGTATGTTTTGCTATTTCTAGCCACGCCCCTGACTCCGCCCACTGATTCAATCTTCGGTTATTCCCGCCCCCTGATTCTCCACCCACAGTTCCCCTACTTTTTTTTCCCCACTTCGACCACTGGACTTTCTAATATAGTTCCATATAAAGATATATGTTTATAGATATGTTTGATGCAGAGATTTGTATACAGAACCGAAATGCCATTATAGATATAACTATAGAAGAAGATTGATGGAATAACCATTAAAACAGGCAGTCCTTAATTTGTAAAAAAAAAAAAAAAGTGCAGATGGCCAAAGCTCTGCTCAGAAGTCCGTAACTGGTGCAATTAAAAGTCGGCGTGCAAATACCAAGGCTGGTAGTCTAAAATCCTCCTCGTGACTCTTTAATCCACTACCAGACACTGCCTGCCTCTGTCTAACTCTTGCAGGTTCCTGTTGTCTCCCTTCGTGACGGTTTTGCCGTCTTCCTCTGTCTTTCCGAATTGTGAGTTTTACCCTCTTTGCTGCCTGTAAACATCTGATACGAAAAAATAAGTGCCAGTCTCTAAAAATAACTGCCGGTGGTCAAGAGGTATGCAAACACTGCATTCAGTCACTTTTGACACTAGCAGTATTGCTGAAAAAAGCCTTGAAATGTTTGTCCTTTTGGCTGAAAAAGTAGGTACGCAGCTTCTCCTCAGAAGCACTTATTGCCACGTGAAAACCGACAGGACATTGGATAAACAGCTCTTTAGGAGCAGCTGAAGTATCGCACAACAGTCGCAAGATTTAAAATGAGATTTTGGAAAATGTTTCCTGCCAAGAGAGCAGCAGGAATGTGGTTTTATGTTTTTATTAAGGACAAAGACAAGAAGTTTTTTTGTATCCGTTCTAAGTTGGCAACAAGTAAAAGGAGTTGATGTATTGCCTGCAAGAGTCCAAAGAGTAAAACAGCAAGGGCTGTTCTCTTTTGTAAGGAGAACACAGATTTGTTTAAGACTCACTAAATATGAGATTGTTTTATAGCTCGTTCAGAACTATTGCAAAGGAATGAAACTGAGGCATATTTAGACAGACTGGTTTGCGCCTCATCCCACAGTTGTGCCGAGCACTGAAGTCCGTGTTATATAAGTAAGGGGTTTGAGTTTCACAGTGTCTAATTTAGCTGCTAGATCGCAACTAATTCTCATTTATTTAACTTATTCTTGAAACCAAATTGAAGGGTTGTGTCACACATAAACACAACTAAGAACTGGCGATGTCGCCCTTCCGTGTTGGAGACATATTTCAGACTGGGCAGTATTACCACAAATGCCCCCTCTCAATTTTTCCCTCTCAAACGTTTCCACGTCACCCTTGAAATAACCCCTCCCTCTATTTGTAAGGAGAAGTGCAAAGGGTCCCTGTGTCACCATTCTCCATCATAAGCCTGCGCTATCCACATTCTGACCTACATCCCTTTCCCTTGTCGAATAGCCTCAGAGCAGTTGGCAGGTTTCCTCCAGATCTCACCTGGTTACATACATTATTAGGGGCTTAAATGTAACGAAAAACGTATCTATGTTCCACATGCTCTGGCAGATAGAATTATAGCCTTTCTATTCCCACTGTGGTCATAGTCTCAGATACTATAGGCCCATCATTGGTGCTTGCTGCTTCTTCCAGTTTCCCCTAATGGCCAACCTCTTCTCATGAGCAGTCGATATACTAGCTTCCAACATTTTCGACTCATGCATTCCAAATTGTAGTTCGTTGACCAGCGAGGGGTCCTCATGAATCTGGATTCCCGTGATATGCTTATTAGCTGACTGGAAATAATTCCAAACATTTGGAGACCGGAACCCACATCAAATGTGCAATGCCAATCTCTTTTCTCCCAAACCCTGTCCAACATTTTTTTGGGAACTTGATTTTCAATTTAACTGGGTGTAAATATCATCCACTCTTCACTGTATATGCTGACCACCTGACTGCTATCACTTTTTCGCTAATCGCTACCAACAGATAGCCCTGCCCCCTCACAAAACTCTCTGGTTAACTTCTTTTCCCACTTATTCTTGCACTACCAGACTGGTTGAGTTTGGGGTGTACTAAACATCCTTTAGCGGGATGACAAATGCTAAAATTATTTTTAGAGGGATGACACCAGTCCTCTGGTGCCACCATGCTTGAAAACTCTGATTCCTAATCTGCAGTTGGAGATCCCAGTGTCTCAGCTGCTGCTATCTACTGAGCTCCACCTAAGAAATCCCAAATTGAAGCTTGCAGACCTTGAATGGTTTGCTGTTGTGGCCCTGCAACATGTTTAACACTATGGTGCTGTCCCCATCCGCTCAACTTCGGTGTGTGGAGTCCACATCTTCAGGCTAAAAGTAAGGCTTATAATTTATGGTCGTGTGTGGGGACAGGTAAACATGCCAAGGATCTGTCATGGAGTCTCAGATGTTAAGCATTGCACAGGTTATCGTACTACAATTTACATTAGGCAGTCTGCACCGTTTCAGCAGCAACAGAATATACAGTAGGTTTTATTCCGGTATTCCTTGATCTCCTCATTACAAAATGCTATTTTTTTTACTTCATCCAGTTCAGATTTTATATCTTTTTACCATTCTCTTTAAAGGTTCTAGAGCGAGGCTAAGGTCTGTCTTCTTCAGAGTGTCACCCTTTTTGGATGCTGTGTTTCGCTGTATTCCTGTCGGGTTGTCACTTGCAGGGGATTGGTCGACAGACAAGGCAGATAGATTCCAGCAGTTGCACCATTCCTCTATGTCTTTTAGGGAGTGAGGACACCAGATCGTACTAAGTATACATTTCATACTTACAATGCTTCTAGGGGTGGTCCGAATTTGCAGAGTTTTTTTTAGCGTAATCACGCGGAATTACATTAAAACTTTGCCTGATGCTTCGGAATTCCACGACAGGCAAAGTGGGCATTTGGTGCTATTTTCTTAGTGCCGAATGCACCGTCACATCTAAAAATGGATGCGAGGAGGCATTTTGTCCAACATAATAGCACGGTCAACAGCCACTCTGCACTCTTGCATACTCTGCAGTGATTAAGACTTGTAATCACTGCAGAGTATGTAAAGATGTATGAGTGACATGCAGTGGTTTCTAAACTTTAGAAATCACTAAATCATTTTTAATTCTGCCTTTGAAGCAGCAGAATTTCTATTTATCAGTAATTCAGTATTTACAATAGTAAAGCGGAAGAATCAAAATTCCTCTGATTCCGTCGGCAGAGTTAAAAACTCTGCCCGGGCCTCCATGGTTCCTCATCGAAGTCTTCAGGACTCGGGCCAGGGCCCGGGAATAGGGCATAGATACTATTGTCAAGTCTTCACTAAGGTGCTAGGAGGAGAGGGGGATACATTCAAGTACCTGCAACCTAGTTTCTGGCGCTTTTACCAACAGCGTTCAGTCCGCGTTGTTCTCTCAACTGTCATGAGGTGTACTTTGTATACCTTTGCCAGCTATCCTCACCAGCACCTTTCCATCTTGAGGGGTATCACCCCCTTAATCCTGCATCCACACTTCTCTCCAGTTCGTAAAACAATCGGCTTCACTGCACTCCACATCAATTTTCCATGGAGGCCTGTCAGACACTTTGCAGCACACTGATCTCACTGGTGCAACTCACTGTGTATCAGGATCCTCAAGTGTCAGCCACCACTCAGGGTCAGTGCTTCCCATGGAAGCTTCCAGAATTATCTGCTGTGCATCGTGCCATCCTTCACGACACTACAGTGTCCCTTCACCTGAAAGGTCAATGGAGCAGTTCAAAATGCCACAAGGAGCAGAGGTGCCAGACTGGGCCAATTTGTCTAAGGCCACACAAGTCGCCTTCTTCCCAGTAGCGGCTGGCCAAATGGTCATGCGTGCTTAGGAAGTGCCTGCCACTCCTCCCTCCCCCCCTCCGCTGTGTGGGCCATCCAGCTCGCCACAGCACTGCAGAAGCGTACTGAAAAATAAAATAATAACATGCTGTTATTTTACTTAATTGTTCCTGTGGAGTGGCTCTCCTCCACCTTAGCAAAGGAGCCGCACTACTTCTTCCTCTGCTTGTAGCTGACACCACTATTCTCTCCAATTCAGGTTGCGGCTTTTCCTTCTGTGTATGCTGTTAGTCCTGCCCAGTCGATAGTCTTTGTGCTGCTCAGGATGCGGGAAGCATCACTTGTTGAGGCTCTCAGATAGTGGACTCATCTTCTCTTCCTCCAGTTGCTGCTGTCCACTTCTTACTGACCCCTTCGTTGGTCTTTAAGTTTCCAGTGATGCTCTACCCTCTCTTACATTACCCAGGCAGTAAGATAGCGTTCTCACAGAGGCGGGCCCAAAGCCATCAGTTGAGGAAGGTTAGGCTTCAGGGAGCACCACTTTCCACACAGTGTGCTATGACTACAACACATTCCTGGGCATTTTGATCACATAAATCAGACATTCAAACAAAATATCTTTTTCAAAAACGGTATAGTTTTTGTTAACTCCCCCAAAATCTAGAGTTCTGTAGAAATAGGACATCCGAGAGAATCTTCACTGCACTCCCTTCCTCTGCTGCCATGGGTACAGTTATTATTAAATGATGGCTCCCAGAGATTCACTGCTGAAATTTTTAAGGATTCTACGTTGAAGTTGTCTCTGCAGTCTCTTCCATTATAAATGAAAATGGTACAATGTCAACTATGAGAAATGACCTGATCGATAAGAGTGAAACAGCCGCAGTTTCAGTATATCCCCTGCTTGTCCAGGAATGCACGGACCTTTGTGGGCAGCCTTTCTCCAAGAGCCTTCAGTACAACACTGTCCACCACCATCAGTGCTTGTCCATGAAGGCTCACTGACACTTCAACGTCACTTATGGAGTTTCCGGTTTGGGCTGCACACCAGCCCCCACTCTTGCCTGGCGCGCTCCACTTTTAACGCACGAAAGCAGCAACTGTTCACTCCTTGTGTGCCCCCTCTTGTTGCATTGGACAGCGTTTCTTGCTGATATGTTAAGGTGTCCAGTAACTGCAAATAAAAATGCACGCATGATGCATTGTCATTGAAACACTGGAATACGTTCATTAGAAGCTCTAAAGAGTCACTGATCGTGGGGCCTAGCATTAATGGTGGTAGACAGATGACCGAAATCAGAATCAGCGTTATTCGGCTGACAAACAGCCATTAAAGAACATAGATATATCCATGAATAAAATTGATCAGAGGCCCAACATTCCCATAAAAATACAGATAAAAACATAAAACATGAGTAAAATAAATTAGCTAAAAATCAGACACACAGAGTAAGTCAAAGTGCATAGGGCTTCTGGGCCGTACAGCTGCCCGGAGGAACAGACTTGCACAAAGGCAGATTTCGTTATCAGATAATTCTCGCAAATGACAAGGATTGCAAACATTTTTGATAGTTTCTAAGCCGCGGAAGAGAGGTATATGTTACTTTGTAGTATAAAATGTATAATAACCACAGAAGAAAATAAAATGAATCATTCATTGGTTGGTTGGACACATTGTTACAGGGATATGTTCTACATCCCAAATTATGCTGGTGCCCACGCGGGAAACAGAGTATTTAATCGTACCAGCTTTAAAACGAAATAAAAGGAAGCGCTCCCAACACCCACTGGTGTTCCACAGAGAACTAGTTCCAACGACCCTAGAACTGAGATATATGTTACTCCTACCACTTCAGGTTTCTGCGCTTCCTCGCCTAGCCTTTTAGCTTCTAACTGTTGTATCGATAAGGCCTGGGCTAAGGGCTTATTTCCTGCTCACGTGAGATCACGTGCGCCTGCCTGTCCCAGAGAAAATGTTCCATAGACCAAACCCTTCTAGTGTTTTATCACATACGCCAACAAGGGATGGAGAGACGTTTATACCAGCCCAACAGTCGGAAAAAATCTCCTTGGGACTGGGAGGGCGGCTTGTTTTGTTCTCTTAATGGAGAGCCACAGGAGCAGGCAGGACTTTAAGTGGGCCGGGTCTTACCGGGTCTGAGCACTGGCAGTTTTTAAAAAAGGGCCTCTAAACGGGTCCCTATCGGGCTCTGTTTTGTGCCCTGGCACAGGCCGCCTGTTTTTTCCAGACTGCAGTGACAGCAGGCACATCGATGTGCACGTGCTCGCACTGCTCACTAGTGCAGAAGTTACGGCATGACGTCCTGCAGGTGAGCGTTGTAAGGGAAGGGAAATCCTTTAAAGAGTCATTTTCTATCTGGATTTCCCTTCTCTTTTTGAAACTCAGGAGCAGCAGCATTGTCGTGGTGTCACCAGGGCTTGAAGTGAAAGCTTTTTCAATATTATATACAAGCTATAGTTGCTGCTTATTTATCTTATGCAACTAACAGCCATTGATAAAGCCAACAATCCTGCTTGTTGTGGCCATGATGTTACTTGTTGTCATATATCTGGATGCAGTGACAGAAGCAGCAAAATACAAATCGGGCAGCACACTATGCGGAGCACAGATTTTTAGCTTACGTGTTATAACGCCCTTAATTACATTGGCCACGCCCCTGGGAGACCCCTCAGTTTTTTCATCCCACTTAAAGCCCTGGGAGCAGGTGACGAATACGTATTTGGTCGTGTAAATGTGTTAAAACAAACTCCCGATGGCAAACAAAGTGGGAGGTCCATACAGGCACTACAAGAATTCTCCTACAAAAAGTTTTTCTTCCCTTTGGAGTATCAGCCGGTCACTGAGTCCCCAAATCCCAGCCCCGCAGGTTGCAATAGGTGTACACTGGACGGAATATATTTGTAACAAGGGTACAAGCACCCTCTCACCCGGTGGAGGTGGTAAATTAAGGAGAGAACCAACAGCGCTCGACAGTTTTGGACTACTCGGCGTGGTTTGGGGGTCCCATGAGACTGTAGAGCTAAAAGTGACCCCCAGGTGAGAGAAAGTGCTAGTGCTTTGTAGCGGGTTTAAATCTACTGTAATAGGAAAGGAGGACACTGTGCACTTCGGGCCGCGTGACACTGTGAAAGATTTGGCAAAATGATTTGTTAAATCAAGTTCTGCCACAAAACCTGCGAATGAACGAACGAGGAAACGTAGGGCTTTGAGAGTGTGGGTGATTTACGCAGCTCCGTCCGCCTAAAGGAGTACAGGGAAGGTGACGTTGTTTACCTTTGGTACATAACATCAGGGGTACACTTAATGAGCTCTGAGCTGAGGTCGTTTATATATAAAATAAATAGCGAGGAGGCAAGCATGCACACTTGGTGGACCCCATGTCCTGTGCTAAATTCGTCAGACACTTCCCCATTAGCGCCAAATCTAAAATGCTTTTCCTTGGTGCAAAGATATTAAGGTGTGAAAAAGTGATGAATCCATCGCCATTTCTGTGCTGCGGGAGTCCGACGATGCTTAAGAGAGCGTCAGCCTTCCGGCCCCTCCTGTTGTCGAGGTGGATGCTGGGGGACCGAGTCCCACCCCAGCAGGGCCTCCGTGAAATACGGGCGGGAACAGGAGCAGAGGTGCAGGCCTCGGACGGCCTCTAAGTATCTGAAGTCGTGCAGGATTTTGGAGTGAGTCTTTTTTTGGTTGCTGAGAAGATGGTCGAGAGGGTTTCTTTAAAACATTATCTCTCACTCTCTCTCTTTATAGCGCTACTCCATTCACTCACGCTCACTTCTGTGATCTGTATGACACACATTCTTTGCAATAGGCACATTAACCCTCTGCACTTCTAGGATGAGTCAAAAAATGCCACAAACCTCCCTCTCTTTCCAGCAGGACCACTAATTGCCAGAGTTATCTTGGCAGTTTTATTGCTGTCTAAAAACTGCTGGACACACAAGGAGCTCTGCAGCGCGTGCTTTTAAACCTATAAGTTATTTTTAAACACCCCCGCCCCCTTGACGGCGAGCACTGACCTAAAACCGGCCCTGGGTGGAGGCAATGGACCTAAAGATATTCAATATGCACAATTGACAGTGATGTTAGTAACACCTGTGATTTATTAAGCCATGTCAACTGCAGCAGCAAGAGATACATTAGACCGTGGGTTAAGATTGACATTATAGGTGAGTAAGAGGTCCTTGGGCAGTGTGCGTCGAACGCATCTGATCAGTTGCCTATGGGCATGCCTCGTCAGTGAGGGTCACCTATGGAGAGATGGACATGAACGCTAGGCAGATGGTCCTGTCCTTCCTGGGGAGGATTCTCACTTAGTATACAATCTGTCATCATTATCACCGAGTTTCTATATTGCTAAAGCCACTCAGGCCATAACAGTGTTCAAAGAGGCGAGTGAGACTAGAGCAACGAGGTTTAATCAATGATGAAAAGAGGGTGGAAGCTGCTGCCCGGACAGATGAGGGAAATGAGTTAAGCAGAGTTCAAGCTTCAGAAGCGTAGGACTTCCCTCCTGCTTGCAGTGGTTTATATGAAGATCTGTGTTGTGAGAGGACAAACCACGGACACTTCTTTATCCTGGAAGTGAACGCTTTCATCGGAAGCAAATTGAGCTCACATAATCCCCGGGCTTCGGTTTAGCTCCAAACTAACCTATGCCCATAAACAACGACATCCCCTCTCCCCTAGCACATCACACACCAGCTAATGCTCCAAGGCTAACTCCCCCATAACTTCAGACTTCAACTCTTTCTACACATGTTAACTCGCTGCTCTAACCAGCTTCCGCTTCTAGCCTCCTTGCTCTTAAAGTACACCCCATGTTTGTACCCCCCTTCCTGCGCTAGGTCCATTGTGGTTTCCTTGTCCATTCTTTGAGACCATCGCACCCTCCACTTTTCTAGCCTAAATCTTCCCTGCTATCCCTTTGGCTTTGTCTGAGCTCTCTCTCTGCTTGGTTCCAGCAGTAACATTTTCACTTTTACAAACCATTATTTCGGCACAACCTGCATCCAGACATCTCCTAAAACCATGTAACATGGCGAGTGGTGAGATTTGTTGCAGGGAGGGCTTTGACTATCCATCTGCACTTGCGCAGAATGTCATTTGCCAAAATGGTGGCTGCGGGACACTCACATCACACTCTTCTTAGTCGCTACATGCCTTCCCCCAAAATCACTATGCCGCAACAGTGGCTCACTCTCCTAAATACCCATGCATCGGTGTCAATGGTGGTTCCCTCCCATCCGACCGCAACCCACATTGCTGGACCGTAACATCCTACAAGGGCATAATGACTCAAAATGCACTAGTGCTCGACCATGAAATGATTTTTGTGTAAGGGTCATTGTCTTGAATCTCAGATTCATATTAACCAGAAACCAGTACACAAGTCAGCACACCAGTGTTAACTTTTGTGGATGTGCTTAATTGTTTTGCTCTGAAATTTTGCAAAACCTTAAGGTTCTGAATGGGTTTCATAAAATGAGTTTGTTAATTAAGACTGCAATAAACATAACTGCCAACAGTAGGGGTGGGAGTAATGCGTAATTCCATGTAGCATAATCATGCAGATTTATCTAAGAATTTCATGAAATGACGCAGAATTACTCAAAAAGAGTAATTCTGCATTTAACGCTATTTCTTAGTGCAAAATTGTCCCCTTGAATTCAAAATAGAAGTGAGGAGGCATTTTGAGCTAAGAAATATCACTAAATGTAACAGAACATGAATGATGAGCACAAGCAGTCACTCGCGTTCGCTAAAAGTACTCTCAGTGTAGAAATTTCCCTCAACTTACTCCCGGCATGTATCGCTATCTTCTCAGTGCAAAATACACGCTTGCATTCAAAATGGACGTGAGGATGCTTTTGCACTATGAAATAGCACTGAAGGGCTGCAGAACACGAATAGCGAGCACAAGTGGCTACACGCGCTTGCTAAATGTGCTCTTGCAGTAGGATGTTTTCCCACAAATTACTCTTAATTACGCTATCAGAAGTAATCATGTTATTATAGATAATTCCGTGTTAAAGAATGACACGGAATACCTGAAATTACTCGGATTACTCAGCCGTAATTGAAATTTCCCTCAGGCCCAGTCAACACCTCACCTTTGTAGAGAACTTTATTTTTATTAACAGTTTTCTCCCATAACTGTCCTAGGGAAAGCAAATGGATGCCTGTGTTTTGTGATTGCAGAAGGAGTGCGTGGATGGCTTGAGAATTGCATAGGAGTGACTGACTCAATAACCACGTACTGACTTTCTGGAGACAGTAGGTTATCACAAGTTGACAATTTCCCAGTAGTACCTGTATGAGTAGGGTCAAGTAAAATAGATTCTGGCCCAATTTCACATTCAATATAGGGCAAACCTATACTAACCAAAACATTACATTAATAACAGTTAATCTTTGTGTTCATTTTCAAAACGCCCTTGGAAACGTAAAGGTTTGTTGGAAAAAAACATAGCATTTTTGAAATATTAATGTATTAGGCCCTGTCCCTGTCTGGTGTCAGCCTCCTTGGGAGAGCATTAACTCTTCATTGTAGGTTGAGCACCTCATTCCATGTCATCATAGTGACTGCCTCCAGTCCTGATCTTCACACCTGCAAATCATTGATATCAGATGAGTCTGGTTTGCTCAATGGAACCAAACCAAGAGAACAACACCCAGAATGCATCAGGCTGCAACACAAAAGCTCAGGAGTGGAAACTGTCCTGAATGACCAGGTGTGAGGGGGTTGGCCTACCGTATTGTCTTCACCTGTGACAATGATGATTGTAAATCGAATCTGCAATAATCAACAAGTGAGGGGAAGGATGAGAGGGGCTGGATATTGCATTCCTGTTTGTGTTCATAGAAACATAGAAAGTACATTTTTCCCTATTCTGCCTTTACCACTTGTGTTGATATATTGTTTCGTGCTCCTCAACCCTTGCATTTTGAGTCATATGTTCACGCTTTACTTCTGAGCCTCTGGCTAAGAAAGAGTAAGTTACTGAAGTAGAGAAGCAGTAATTCTGGAACATAAGCAGTACCAATAATAGAATCCACAGACCGCTACCAACCTGTGCCCTTCTTCAGTTGTGCTTAAAGAATTGATTATTTTCATTGCCTGGTGCGACCTTGAAGATGTTGAAGATTATGTGCCCAGGATTCTCACGATGTGTGACTCTTCCTTCCAGATCCTCTGGCTCCAGAACAGGTGACTCTCCTAACCGAGGAAAACAGCAGCATCCTCAGAGCCTCCTGGCGGGTGCCTCCTGTGGGAGCATCCTGTACTCACAGGATCGGCCTCTCCGAAACAGAATCACAGATATTAGTGAGAAACACGACTGATAACAGAAACACAACTGAATTACGCTTTGACGGACTCATCCCTGGGCGTCAGTACTCGCTTCAGATCTCCACGCAGGCCGGGTCGTACAACTCTCCCACACTGACAGCATCAAACTGGACCTGTAAGTATATAAGCATCATATACCCACAGGGGATGGGCCATAGGGTCACTGATGGCAATATGCAGGTGTGCATCCTTCTGGACACATCTTCTCTAGGTCTGCTGTGTCTGTGTGCTCTTACACCCTTTCTGTTTAGTGTGTGTGTATGTCTTTGTTCTTGGTTTGAATGCGTGATCCTGTGTATGAAGAGTGTAGTTTAGCCTTGGTGGAATAATCTACCCAGTTTATCCTACCCAGCAGCCCCGGACCCTTTAAAACACGTGTAGCCCTGGAAGGCTTTTAACAATAACTAACGTACATCAATGGTACGGACAAAAAATTATTTTTGTGTAGTAGACAAAGTGAGCCAGTGAGCATGGCTACTATGGGCTGCGCCATGCTTCCAGTATTGTAATCCCTATAATCTACAAATACTGTTCTGCACCATTTTTGTAGACTGTACTTAATACACATTCTTTGGCACAACAGTACCGCTCTTCACACTGTGCGTAGTACAGTATAGTGTGCCAGGTCTCTATATTGTCTATATTTACTGTTTGTATACTTATTGTATGCACCCTGCACATGTATACATTTTGCTGTATAAGATGTTGCTTTCGTCATTAGGAATACAGGCTGGTATTTGGGATGTGGTTTTAGCAGATTCGATCTGGTTTCTTTCACCATTGCCTCACTTTATCAGTAAAAAATCATGTCTCTCATCGCTGCAGCGATCTGCCTACAGTGAAATGACTAAATGCGATGACCATCTCTGACTTGTAACTTCGTCTGGTGCCGCCTTTTCTTTGGCCAGTATTATAGTGAATTCAAACAGTAAATAACCTTAGCTGTCTTCCATTCCCTAACTTTAAAACCACCTCCTTATACATCTAGAGCAGGGTTCTTCAAAGTCCTGGCTAGCCAGATCCTTGCCAGATTTTTTGCTTTTCCCCATTTAGATAAATGTAGTTATCTCAAAAATCTGGCATGGATTTGACCCTCTGGACCGACTTTGGAGAACCCAGATCTAGAGTATTGTGGTGGTGTTTATAAATAACTACGATGCTTAGACCTTTACTGTTTCTCTGAAATGTTTGCAAAAAATGTATTCTCATTCTAAGCCAAGAATATGTCCTGGTTAGAATATATGCTTCAACTGTATTCATTCTGAGTTAGCATCATTTGATTCAGCAAATCAATGCTCGCATTCAACTTGTTAAGATAGAGCTTGCATCCCTTTTCTTCTCAGTTCACCATGCTGGGTTTGTGCATAGGTCATCTGAGCAGACAAGAGAGGACGTCTCCAGTTCTAAGGGTGGTCTCGGGTGGTACCTTTGTAAGGAGCAGCAGGTAGTTTGTAGTAGGGTACACAAGGTATCTCTGGCTGAGGAGAGGCACTTTTTTGCAAAGAAAAATTTGTCCTGTGTATTAACGGTGGTGAGATCTACTATGGACAGTGTGTGCAGTTTGTGTGTTATATTTGTCCATGTACATTGTGTGTATCCCGCACTTCCATTCTTTTTTCAGATACTGTCTGTGCACAATATCAGGGTACTGCCCCTATATGCCTTGTACGTATGATGTGCCTCTATGAGGTGTTTAACAGTATAATTTGACAGGATAAACTTGAACAATAATCAAACACAGCCCAATAAGACAGGCATACATGTACTGATCTTCCTTGGAAATTCAGATGTTTACAACTTGTACATTTCTAAATCCATATATGTAGTTGTATGGTGCAACTTAGCTTAATAGCGGAGTGGTGTACAAGAAAAGGGGTATGGAACGTCAGCAGACGTGAAATGGGGATGACAAAAAGGGCATGTGGGGGAAGGTAAGGGAAGGTTAAAAAGATAGGGGGATGGTAAGAACTTAGTTGGGCAAGTTGTCAGCTGCATCCATTACCGGGGGTGCGGAGGGGAGGAGAGTATGATAAGTTGTTTGAAGGGTATGGGCTTCCAGCTCCTTTATGAAATGCAGAAGGGAAATTGCCTCACGAATTTCAGCTAGTGTGGAGTTCATATTTACAGATGGTGGCAAGAGAAGGCCTGGTGTCTGGTCTTTTCCTTCCTGTATGCCTTGATTTTCAACCTGTTTGGTGCTTATGCTGTGAGCCCTGCCTAGCTCTTATGGAGTCTTCTGAACAGTGAACAAGACCCAGGATATTATTGAAGATCGCTACAGATGGGTTTCTATTATTTCTGGAGGGTAGTATTCGATAAATAGACAATTCTTCAGCTTCTTACTAAACTGTATTGGATATGAGCAGTTCATATATTGGAGGAATTGGTGTTCACTATCCTGCAAGCATAGACTAACTAGATTCTATCCTATCTTGCATATTGTTCTGTACACTCTGACAATGTCATGGTTTGAGGTATCGCACTGTCTGCTTGAGGTGTTTACTTGTTGACCAGGAATGCAAGAGTGCTGTTTCTGACAGACCTACAGATGATGTATCTAGTCTTGAACATAATGAAGGCCTGCAAGGAAGCCAATGTAATTCCTTAAATGTTGGCACTTGAGCTGTGCAGCTGTGTGTAGGATGCCTTCGAAAAGAGACAGAGTGGTTCCAGGTAGGTACTGGGTCCTACTGTGAGGAGGGCCCTCGAGAGAGCCTGGCGCAGAGACCCAACACCGAACAACATGACTGCCCTCAAACTCGCCACCCGAAAACACCACCAACTGATCCGCACCACCAAAAAAACAGCATTCAAGGAACGACTGGACAACAACGCCCACAACAGCAAGGAACTCTTCAACATTGTTAAAGAGCTCTCCAACCCCAACGCCGGAAACAACGACATCAACTCTTCACAAGACCTCTGCAACTCCCTAGCCTCCTACTTCCACAACAAGATCGCGGACATACACAACAGCTTCAGCACTCAACCAACGCACGCCACGACGGAACCACCGCCCCCACCACCACCCTCCGCGCCTGGACCCCGATCAGCACCGAAGACACCGTCCGCACGATGAACTCCATCCACTCCGGATCTCCGACCGACCCCTGCCCCCACCACGTCTTCAACAAGGCCGACGCTGTCATCGCACCCCACCTACGGGACATCATCAACACCTCATTCGACACCGCCACCTTCCCGGAGAGCTGGAAGCACGCCGAACTCAGCGCTCTCCTAAAGAAGCCATCAGCCGACCCCACCGACCTCAAGAACTACCGCCCCATCTCGCTGCTCCCGTTTCCTGCAAAAGTCATCGAGAAGACCGTCAACAAGCAGCTGGCCGCCTTCCTCGAGACGAACGGATCCCTCGACCCCTCGCAGTCTGGCTTCCAGGCCAACCACAGCACCGAGACCGCCCTGATCGCAGCCACCGACGACATCCGAGCCCTGCTCGACAACGGAGAAACAGCGGCCCTCATCCTCCTAGACCTCTCCGCGGCCTTCGACACTGTCTGTCACCACAACCTAGTGCAGCGCCTCAGCAACGTTGGAATCCAGGAGAAGGCACTGGACTGGATCATCTCGTTCCTCACCGGAAGGACACATAGAGTCCGCCTCCCCCCGTTCAGATCAGAAGCCACCAAAGTCATCTGCGGCGTTCCTCAAGGCTCCTCGCTCAGCCCAACCCTCTTCAACGCCTACATGAGCCCCCTCGCAGCCTTCGCACGCCAACACAACCTCAACATCATCTCCTACGCCGACGACACCCAGCTGATCCTCTCCCTCACCAACGACCCCGCCACCGCCAGAGCCAACCTACACGAAGGGATGACAGACGTAGCCAAGTGGATGATGAACAGCCACCTGAAACTGAACTCAGACAAGACGGAAGTCCTCATCCTGGGATCTTCACCCTCAGCCTGGGACGACTCCTGGTGGCCCCCCGCCCTAGGCAGCGCACCCAAACCAACAGACCACGCACGCAACCTGGGCTTCATCCTGGATCCCTCCCTCTCCATGACCAGAGAAGTCAACGCCGTCTCCTCGTCGTGCTTCAACATCCTGCGCATGCTACGTAAGATCTTCCGGTGGATCCCCACCGAGACCAGGAAGACGGTCACCCAGGCCCTCGTCACCAGCCGTCTGGACTACGGCAACTCCCTCTATGCCGGAACCACCACCAAACTCCAGAAAAGACTCCAGCGGATCCAAAACGCCTCAGCACGACTCATCCTGGACATCCCCCGTCGCAGCCACATCTCCGGACACCTGAGAGATCTGCATTGGCTCCCGGTCAACAAGAGAATCACCTTCCGTCTCCTCACCCACGCACACAAAGCCCTCCACAACCAAGGCCCAGGATACTGCAACAACCGCCTCAACTTCTACGCTCCCAAACGACAGCTTCGATTGACCAACCACGCCCTCGCCGCCGTCCCCCGCATCAGAAGAGCCACCACAGGAGGAAGGTCCTTCTCCTACCTGGCCGCCAAGACTTGGAACTCCCTCCCGACCCACCTCCGCCTGACCCAGGACCACCTTGCCTTCAGGAAGCAGCTCAAGACCTGGCTGTTCGAGCAGTAGCGGACCCTCCCCCCCCAGCGCCTTGAGACTCTCCGGGTGAGTAGCGCGCTATATAAATGCTTTGATTGATTGATTGATTGATTGATTGTTGAGTATGCCTGCCCTATATCCACATTTGAGAGGTCTAGAGCTACCACTGCTGTTCTGAATTCAGACTCTGGAACTGAGAATTAAACATTTTCAGGAGGCAGAGCAAATACAATGTTATCTTTGTTTTCCTGGTGATGTGTTCTTTGAAGGTGAGCCTGTGTTGTTGGTGAATTTGAATAATTCAGTCTTGTCTGTTAACTGAGGGGGTGAAACCATCAAGGTTCCTACTGAATTGGTAGGCATGGATCTTTGTTTTTTTCAAGCTGTTAGCGAAAAAGAGGTATTCTGTTTTGGTCGGGTTCTGCTTTAGTTACTTCCTATCCTCTGCTGGATTAGCTGGAGGCACATTTTGAATTTCTGGATGTCATTGGCGGAGCATTCTTCAAGGTAGTATCGAGTCTGCTTGGCCTGTTGGTGGATGTTGGTGATTTTGTTGGTGAATAAGTCTTGATGCAGAGATTGAAGAAGAAGAAAGAGGATGATTGCCAGGAAAATTTCACGGGGAGATGTAGAGCTTTTGGAATCTTGTGGTCACTACATAAATGATCTGCTAGTGGTTGGTGGGGTAGTTGGTGAACCCATGTTAGACTGTGATGGAAAATCCTGTTACTGATTTCAGGATGTGAATCAGGGCTTGATGGATAACTGTATTAAATGCTATGGAGAGGTCTACAAAAATTAAATAGTGAGGGAGACATTGACTACCTGGAGAGATACCGCTTCCACACGTCAGTGTTTTCTGAAACTGAAATGTCAGTCTCGTAGGAGAGTGTGCTTGTTGATTTGCTCCTGTTGTAGGGTGTAAGCTGCTTTCTCAATGATTTTTCAGATGGAGGGTAGGTGGGTGATTGGGTAGAATTTGGTAAGGCTGACCATCATTGGTTTCTTCAGTAGGAGAGGATTTGTCCTGACTTCAGAGCATCCGGCAGCATTCCTTGGTTGAGGAAGGAAGTGAGAGTGTTGAGGAGTAGTGGGAGGGCATTTCCTTGAACAGACTTGTTGCTTGTAGGTTATTGTTTTCGTATTGATAGACAAGTGAATTCAGAATGTTATTAGGATCAGTGTGTGAGAGGAGGCTGCAGACTTTCCACATGGATGTGGGGTAATGCAAGATGAGCAGTAGTGCTGATGTGAATTTAGTGTTACCCATGAAATCTGATTTTGTTCAGCTTGTCATTGAAAAAGTGATTGAAAGTACATACAGGACTGTAATTTTTATGTGACTGAGGACTGGAAGGATTTGAAAGTATGTTGATGCAGTGATTGATGGCATTAAAAATGTTTTTCCATCAATCGATCAAGGATCTATAAAGTGCGGCAAATCACCTGTGAGGGTCGCAAGGCTCCGAAGTTGCTAACTGCTTAATGGTGATCTGTTCATTTCAACAGAAGTGTTGAGTACTTTCCTGAATTACCGAAGTAATGAGGTGGTCCTGAGGTGCAGGGGAAAGTCTTTCCAAGCTTTGGGCACCAGGTGTGAGAAAGAGCATACTATGCTGTTGCCTCAGCAGATCCAGGGGGTGCCTGCGAGGAAGAGAGAGTTAGATCTTAGGTGTCTGTTTCTTTGGTGGAAGTTCATGCATTTGTTAATGTATGCTGGCCTTGCTTCTGTTAGTTGCTTTGTTGATTGTAGGCTGCTTTGATTGTGTGCATGGCAGAATGCTTTGAATTCTATGATGTTTTCAAGGGATATTGTTCCTTCTCCATTTCTTTGTATGTCTAAATATGGCATCTTTGTTCACTAAGAGTTCTTGGGTCTACCAAGATGTGGAGGGTTTGAGATTGAAGGATCATGTTTTCAGAGTGGTGTGGATGGCTTTACAGCGTTGTGTTTTAGCTTATGAGGAGTATATTGATATCTGATGTGGTGTGGATGGCTTTTAATAGGACAAGGAGGTTTTCTTGAAGGACATCCATGGAGATTATTTTGGAGGAGAGAAAGTCTGCTTTGTTTTCTTTTTTTCATTAATCTTAAGGGTGATTAAGTCAATTGATGGTGAACTCGGCCATTCAGTCCATTAGTACTGGGTCCCAATAGGCAATTTAGGATGATACTGACAGGATGTGGTTGAGACTGTTGCCATTGAGTTCAGTTGGTTTGGTGGTGTGATGTCAGTTGTCAAGTTATGCCTTTGAGCCGAGTTGCTGGGTTTGGAAAGGTCTCCTAGGAATGTAGGAGATTTGCTGAATGGTGGTAGAGGTGATGAGGTCCTAGATTTATTAATGTGAAGCTCTTGTCGGATCTAGGGGCAAGCTGTTGAGAACAAAGTAGGCTGTCTGAGATATTGAGAACAGTAAATGGGATAAAAATCGGATCAAATAACTTGAGTATCTGCTCGCTTAGGGTGCAGACAAGGAGTACTTGTGGATGATGGTGAGTAGTCTTTTTTACTTTGTGTTTAGGTGTTGGATGCTGTAGTTTGTAGAGATGAGAATGTCTTGGATTGTGTGCCGAAGTTATGTTAATTTATTTATAAAGTGCATTTGTTATTCACAGGGTATAATTGCTCAGTACAACAGAATCTGCAGTTTTGTTCTTAATAGCAAGGTTTTCTAGCCTATTCCTAGATAGCCTGCATTATGCCATCTGTTAGGCGAGTGTGCATCATGTCTCTTTGATGAAGAGTGTGTCTAGGTTACTCTGCAGACTGTAAAATGTGATGATGAGCATGATTTTCATGGTTAGTGGTGTTGGAGCAGTTTGGGGGCTAGTGAATGGTATGTGGAAGAGGTCATTGGTGCTGAATGTGCAGGGATGGGCCTTGATTTGTATGGTCTGGCCTTGAGTGGTTGCATATTAAACACTGACTTGTGTGTGAGGCGCATGGTACTGATGGAACACCGTAGGATTAAGTTTTCTGTCCTAGCCCTTTGCTGCTCACACCTGTGTGTGGAGTCCCCTGATGGTCAGCTACAAATTGTGGAGGATGTGGAAAATTAGGCATGATTAATGAAGGTAGGTGGAACTGTGGGGTACATCCGGTAACTCAATCATGTTTTAGGCTAGTGAGCAACTTTGGACTTCCTTTCGGGAGTTGGCCCATTTAAGTTGTTTCTGAGTATGAGACACATGAGGCTTACCCTGATGGATGGGAGCATCTGGTGTCAGTAGGTGGTTTGGCTGCATTGCCTGGCGGTATGGGCCTTCAGCCCTATGTAAGGGGGTTGATCACAATCGATTAGGTTCAGGTTATTAGACTTAGGTGAATAGTGTATCTCTGGTGCATTCAAAGTAGTGTAACCCATCCAGGATGCTGCAAACCTACGTTTGATATGATCCCTGTTATGCAATCTACACTGAATTGCATCTTTTCTAGTATTTGTGGAGATAGGGTATCCCGGAAAAAGCTGGATAACTCAATTGTGGACAAGCGGAGTGAAAACTACACTTCCAGAGGGATATGACCATAGCTAATTGCCCTTCATCCGTTCCCTTATCTGTGCACGATTGCCATTCTTACAGCTGCACTAGTTTCACTAGTGGTTAGCTATGACAAAATATGATGTTTAGCAGCTAGGCACAGAAATTAATTGACTACATGCTTTGAGGAAGCCCAGACACTTCCCAAGAACCATGTTACAGAGATGAGTGTTTGTTTGTCTTTTTCCATTCATGACATTATGCTCCACATAAGTTACAGTGATAATGCTTTTCACCTTCTCAACACCAGTTTTGGGACCTCATGAAAGAGATTAGTCCAAGACATCTTCAAAATCCCACAAGATGATGGGGAGAAGAATGCTTTGAATTTCTACTTACGTCTGCTCCCACAGTAGGTTTCTAAATGAACTCTTTTTCAATTAAATTTGTACAGAAGGATTCCATGTGAACATCAGTTGCACATACGTCTGTTGGCCCTAAATGTGGGGCAGCGCTTTGTGACCTTGTTGTTCCTTAACGTCTTTATCCTTTTCCCAAAACCATAGGTTAATGTCCACTTAATTATTCTGTTTAACAGCACAAATAGGACAAAATAAATCACATTCAATGACTTTCTCAAGAATTCAAATCACACATGAGTAGTCTCAGAATACAAAACAGGATGTCATAGATAGTTTTTTGCAGCCACAATTCAAGTCGAACAGTTATGACTGGACTTGTAGGTATCAGTCCTAATGTACTGGTTAAATAGGTTGTTTGCAGACGAAATACGGACACACCCACATAGTTCCAGTTAGCATATCCTAAAAAACTCATACTTGCGTGGGCAGCCACTGTTTTGTCTTTCTTTGGAAAAGATCATTTCAGCGTATCACATAAGAGTTGGCAAAATCAATGGCCATGTGTCACTTTGCAGGAATAGCCCTCAACCCTCCATGTCTCAGAGCTACCTACTAAGACCAAAACCTATACGTTTAGACTTCATCCAATCTATAGATGGTTTGGAAATAGGATATAACCAGGACATCCAGCTCTATCTATATCCACACCATTGTCTGTGTCATTGTCTTCTGACAATAACACAGGATTGTGTCATTGTCAGAAGTGTGATCTTCACCTGGCTGCACTAAAAATAGGCTTTGTCTCCTGAGATCACCCACAAAGACAGAAATGTAAAGGATAAAGAGATTTGGGGGAACAACACCTTTTTCTTTCATTCCATACCTTGCACAACACTATTTTGATGATCAATCCAGAGAGTGTAAGACCTACCAATGTTCCAACTGCTTCCATGGGTAGAGATCAAAATTATTTGTTGATACAAGTTGTGAAGTCCACAAATGCTTATTGCAATGAAGAGGCCCCTTCAATCAAGACTTTCCTCATATTAGCTAACAATACCACAGCATTGTGCATCATAAACGTCCCCATGTTAAAATATTTGTGTTTTTTTGGTGTAAAATGAGATGGAAAATATTTTGTTCCATAAAGGTAACACAACATATTTACCATATAGAGGTGTATTGAGAGACAAGCATTGGATTAATAGGTATTATTGAATTACATGTACATATGTAGAATATACTGACTGACCTGACTACCAATAGAACGTCAAGATCTGTTGAATTGGGAGTAAATGATTAATCCAGCTTTGAAAGGTCAAAGGTAGGGTCCCCTCTTATTTCAAATGGGAAATTATTCCAAATAGTGGAAGCAAAAACCGAAAAGGAGTGTAATATAATATTAGTGCTGTTGAAACATCTGTGTTTTCTTGATGCTGAAAGTATCTTCCTTTGGTAGTCGATGTGTAAAGTTTTTAAGCGTTGGCAATGAATTAAGATGATGTAACTGCGCACCTAATTTGGCTAGGGGGCGAAGTATGTTTCACGAGGATTGGTGCAATGCATAGATATTGTGAATCGGTAATAATTCCTGACCGCCCTTCCCCCTCAGGATATTACAGCAAGGATTAGGACATTTTACAGCTGACTGTTGCGTTTTTAGCGGCATTTTTCTGACACCTTGTTTTCGTAACATTTCATAGTTATGTCCTAATAAAATAGGAATTCGTAGGAAAGAACATGGTGTCAACTCTCCTAATCACAACAACATGTTGACTGTCACCCATGCTCTAATCTCATTTTGCAAGATTTAAGGACAAAGCATTAGTCGTTCGTTGATGTCAGAAAGAGATAACCATCTTCTCGCTGAATTGCACAGCGTGAAACTGGAAAAAAAACAGGGATCAATCCCAGCTTCCTGCTTGACAAAACTGTGTGATTTTAGGCAAATCCTTTATTTTACTGAGCCTCCAGTTTGTACATCACCAGATATCCGAGACCTTCAAATATGTGTGTTCAGGATGAATGCTGTACACAAAGACTTCTCTTGTTTTTGCTGTAATAATCTATAATACTGCTCCAGCCTCTCCTGCTTGAGCAAATTGCGTGATTTTAGGCACCTTCAAACATTTGGGTTCAGGATGTGCACTATACTAAAACCTCTCCGACATGGATTGATTGATTACAATATTGGCCTATGTATAATAACAATATAGGCTTAGTGTAGTGGGCACATGACAACTGACTGGTCTCTTGGTTCACTGATGGTACCGTTGTTAGGGTGGAGTGTTCATGAATGTGTCTGAAACTACCACTTTTGATAAATGCTACTCAATGCAGTAAAAAAAAAAAATACTGAAGTGAAAAACGAGAGAATAATAAAGAAATACACTTAAAGATTTTTTGAGAACCTTTACCATAGGGTCAAACCAGAACCTTGCCTGGCCTCTACCCATTCATTCGCTGGCTCCACCATCTAAAAGCAGTACAACTACTGAGCAATTACTTCGCATTTGTCATAAAGGAAAGAAAGGTAAATGCCTTGAATTGATATTGATTTGTAAATAAACAAACTCTGATGTTTTGTTTATAGAGCAGTACCATTACAGAACATTTAGCTTCCTGTTACACTAGTGCAAAGAAAATGCTCCCTAACGGTACTCTTCTTAAATAAACTAGCAGTGTTGATGACTTTACACGTTATGCCGCTGTATTTTTCAAATGTGTGCTCCCAGTTGTTGCTGGCAATGGTGTTTTTTCACCAAATAGTCTTCCTTTTGACATTCCCAGGAGGGCACCCATCACAGTCAATATTAATTTACTTGGGGGCAGAATGGCTGCAACAAGTTCACGTCACACGTGTTTGTGCCTTAGGGCCTTATTATGAGCTTGGCGATGCGGGATCGGGAATGGCTGTTCCCGCACCGCCACACCTAGATTCGAAGGTTTCTCCTGTCTGGCTGGCGGTTCTTTGGTGTTCCTATGGCAGTGCCTATGAAATAGGCACAGTAATGGGAACGTCAAAATCAGCACCTGCACGGCATGGACTGTCCATGCTGTGCATGTACTGGGGTGCATGCACACAGGACGGCATCAATATGTTCCCCCTTGCATGCACCCCATGGCGCAGAGGCACAGCCATGAAAAGTATGGCAGTGAGGAAACTCGTAATATGCTTACTGGGGCGTCAGCACCCCCACCGACCATATTGCAGCCTCGACACCGCTGTGCCACTGCCTGTTCCTTGGTGATTGGGGTGGACCCTGGGCAGCTTGGTGACCGTTGTCATAATAGGGTGAGCAGAAGACTGCCAATGCAGCGACAATATGAGTCTGGCGGTCAGTGGACTGCCAGACTCGTTATAAGCCCTTTAGGCAGACAGGGAGGTAAATGTGTGAATGTATTTCAGTAAGGCAGTTGCTGTCTGCTAGGCTGTGATTGACACAAAACTTCTAGGGACAGATCTCGGATGAGGCCTGCCTGTGCCTTCTGAAAGTGAAACTTTCAGTGCTGCTGGCTCACCAGCAAGTGAAAGCCAAGTGTAGATTGCTGTTTTCAGGTCAGGGAGGCCGTACAACAAGAAATAATTCAGGGAAGCGACTCTTTTACATGGTACCCAGAAATAAATTTGTGGGCATTGCGCTCCTTGGTCAGTTTTGGGGTAAATACACGATTTGCGAAAATGCAAAAAGCTAGGGTGTGTGCAAATCTAGCTCAAGTGTGGAGAATGGATTTTAAAGGCACTGTTATGAAAAGAGGAAGATCAGTGAGCATGACTATTCCGTATTTCAATCGTGACTTGGCTAGACCTTCAACTGCTTCTTTTCGGTCTGCGTGTATTGTTGGTTGTGATGCCAAATATTTTAGCATTATAAAGTGTTGTGGAGTATAGGCCAGATTTAATTAATTATGATTAGCAATCATTCACAATGGGGCTGTAGGGGTAATGGCTAAAACTGAGGAACTTGGTTTTATTGACGTTCAGCTTGCATGTTTAAGAAGGCATCCAATTTTATGATTTAGATATGTAGCCTTTAATGTAGTTAATTAATAAGTCATTATTGATTTTTACATAGACTTGCACATCATCGCACCATTGGGGGTAAGACAGGCTGGGGATCTTTATGTAGTCATAATGGTTCTAAGTACTGGTTAAAAACAACGTGCCTTTAGGAACCCAGGAAGGTGTTCTAATAAGGGGAGAAATGGGTTTTAATATTTACCACTTGAGAGAATTTGTTTAGCTAGGAAGTATATGATCTATTTTAAGATGGGCCCTCCCACATCAAAGCCAGCGGGCATGCTACAGAGCACTAAGCCATGGTAAACAGTGGCAAATGTTGCAGACAAATGCAAAAGGATTAGAATATATGCTTTGTTTGTGTCAGTATTTGCAATTATTTTCAATTTTCAAACTTTCTTGGTAAGTAGTTGTGAGAAAATACCCCTTATTACATGGTCATACCTATTATGTTTTGAATTTGACTGCTGGTTAGACTCTGCACCCTAAGGCAATGCTGTGTAGCACCCAGTGTATGTGCTCTGACCCCTAAAACATGAAGAAAATGTAAAATCCCGAATTGGTGTTTTAACTGTCTTAAAAGGCCATTGTGTATTCTGTATAAAATACACCTATGACATCCTATCATCTTTGGACTACAGCACAAATTGTGCCATCCTCTAGTGTCACAAGAAAAACATGGCTTCACACCTACCATTGTATCCTGACTGCTGCAGTGTACAACATGCAGTGTGACCTGTTAAAATAACTATTTCCAGCAGCTAAAACGTCCCTTTTAAATATTAGTAAATCATCTCCTGCTAATACTTGCAGCCCCAAGATATGGTGCATTGTATATAAAAGTGTATAAACATATAGAACATTAGTATCATCAGGTCAATACAGTGGCAAGTCCCAAGAAGTTGTTTTCACTGTAGCAGGCCTAACTTTCCCATGTAGAAAACTAGAACGCAGAATAAAATACTAATTCTGTATGTCTTGGGACTAGACCAGCAATAAAAATAGCTTAACCATCATTGTTAATATTTACAAAAAAATTATTTCAATAGTGAAGTAGGATTTTTAATAAATATTAAGGAAAAGTAACTTTCTGAAAGTCAACCCTTTTCTGCCTGAACCCTTCAGAAGGCCTCATCATTAACCTTTGCCAACCCCCAGCATATACTGAGACCAGAAAGAGTTGTGAAAAAGGTGTGAAATTCCTACCAGGAGCACACAATAGGTTGACCTCAATGGGCTGAGAGAACTCCTCTGAGCTCAATAGAACATGCTGGGTGGGGGGTTGCCCCTTCTGTTGATACTACAGTGTCAAATTCTGTGTGACTGCCTTCTGTTGAAGCACACTTAAACGTTTTGCACCCTTCAAAGAGAGCAGACAAGATGCCAGGCCAATTCTTGTATAGCCTCTGATGGTTTCTGAAGTCACTGGGTTTGCTGTGGGTACAGTTCCTGTTTGATACTGGATTTTAGTGTTAGATGTTGGAGCACACTAAGATTACCATAGCACACTCCCCCCTCACGCCCTCTGCCTCCAAGCCCAAGTTAAGTATATGAAGTTGCCGAAGGCCTACATTGTCTTTGATTTGACCTGACACATTACATTTTGGGCCGGTTTTCAGTAGAGCAAACACGAAACACTGAAAAAGTAGGTAGGTCAGTGCCCTCTAACGTTAACTTCATAATCCGGAAAGGAACTAAGAGTGTCATGGTGTGTCCACTACCCACCGGCAGGTGAATCCTACAATGCTGGGCCATGCTTAGCCAGCCTTCCTGAGAACTCTACTTGACTTGCGAAAGTCTGACTTGACTGAAACTGCTTCACTTGGCATCTATGTCCTGTGAAAATGACCTTAGGAGGTGAGACATCTCCTTCCACTTAACATCCACAAAGGGAAAGATCTCCAAGGATCATAAGCTGATCCCTTTAGTGGCTCTAGCAACATACAAAAGGGTGAAGAAGACATTCCTGTGAAGAATCCCAGCTGACCACTTGCAACAGGACCTGGACTGGAATTTGCTGTCACCCTTTGCCTGACAACATGAGGTTCTCATATATTCCCCCTGATGTCCTGTGGTTTTTTCAGAGCTTTTTCTCCAGAGCTTCAAGGGGACCAACCAGCTCTTCCACAACGTTTAATGGAATCTAAGGTGTGACCCACATGGAGAAGAGTTTTTCCTCAGAAAAATGGCAAAGTGTCTTTTCAGAACTTTTTTGGAACTTTGTTTAACTTCCTTACTTCCATATCCTGTGGGGTTAATCTACTTACTCTACTGCCCCTTACTCCATTGTGGCCGGCCTCCAACTGCGCCTAGATCCCGGTCTACCACAGCCATTGACTACTGCTAGACCTGGCATCTTTTGGCGTGGTTTCCTGTCTTTTTGTTTCTGGCCTGCTGTTTTTGACTATGTGCTGAACTTTGAGTTTGCTGATTTTAGGACACTGGACACTTTACCACTGCTGACTAGTGCTAAATTGCATGTGCTGTGTGTCTAAAATGAAATGGCATATGGTTTCTCCATGATTGACATATTTGCTTTACTAATAAGTCCCTAGTACAGTGCACTGTGTGTGCCCAGGGCCGGTAAATCAAATGCTGCTAGTGGGTCTGCAGCACTGATAGTGCCCTCCACATGAGTACATTTTCAAACCTGTCTCAAGCCTGCCACTGCAGAGCATGTGTGCAGAGTTTTTATCTGCCATGTCGACCTGGCAAGCACACCTACTTGCCAGGCCCAAACCTTCCCTTTTATTGCATGCAAGACACCCCTAAGGTAGGCCCTATGTAGCTCCACAGGCTGGGTGCAGTGTAATTAATAGGTAGGACATGTAGTTTTAAGTTATACATGTCCTGGTAGTGAAAAACTGCTAAATTCGTTTTTCAAAACAGCAAGACCTATCTTTTCCATAGGTTAGCATTGGAGCTGCCTTGTAACACTTTACAAGTGTATCTTTTAATTGGGAACAGATATAACATTGGAGTTTGGTGTTTGGTGTTTCTGGACTTACAATTTAAAAACACATATTTTAGTGAAGTTGTTTTTTAAATTGCAAGTCTGGAAATACCACTTTTAGAAAGTTGGCATTTTCTTACTTTCACAATTCTGTGCCTCTGTCTGTCCCTAGAATAAACATCTGGGTTGGATGTCAGTTGGACTTTGTGATTTCCCGATAGACAGTCACAAACAAAGGGAGATGAGGTGTGCCCTGCATATCTTCCTGAGCTAGAGTGGTTGGAGGAGTTGACAGTGCACCTGAATAGGGTTGTGCCTGTCCCCTCACAAAGAGCTGCACACTGCCCTGTGGTGTGTCTGGAGCCAGGGCCAGGAAGGGCAGGGTCCTGTGCACTACAAAGACCTTTCTTTGAAGTCTCCCTACTTCAAAGTCTAGAATGGGTATATGTACTAGATCTCTGACACCATATACTCAGTACACTTCTGGACTCAGGACATTATTTCAGGAAAAAGAGCTGCTGTACTGCTAAGAGGAAATGCCACTTTGCTGTGTTGATACAAAACCAACGGGGTTTGCCCATATCACCCTCCTATACCTGGGCAAAAAAACTACATATTATGCAGAAAATCTGGTATGGAGGAACACATATCGCTTCATTTACTTCATCAAATTACCCTATCAATGGTACACTGTCCATTTCAATTTATGAAGGACCAATTCAAACAATACACATACCATCAGGAATTTCGTTGAAAAAAATCAATCCTTATTTTAGTTTTTGTGTAACGGGAAAACATGAAAATGCATATATATAGACATTTACATCACAAACATATGTAAACACATGAACATAAACAAAATCTTTGTTGCCTATAGGGCGAGGTAAGGCTGCAGCTGTAAGGCTTTACCTAGTGTAGTTGTCAAATCACTGCAAAATGTCCAAACAAGTTATAGTTGGTGCTTTAGGAAACAAAATGAAGCCTTACCAGCATCCTTAAAACTCTTTACACCATTCATTCCTGATATTGAAAATGCTTTGGAAAGTGTTAAGTGCTGAAATTAAGTGCTATATAAATATTTTGATGCTTACATAGAGAGAACACATGAATTAGTAGCCCAAGCGTGACCCTCTGTTAATTAAGGTGGAGGCAGAGAAGTATGGATGGAATGAATCTTGCAGTGACCAGTGTAATTCAAAGACGTCAGACCAATGGCAATACAAGATGTATTTTTTTATGCAGACCCATCTGTGCCATGTAATGTGACTTTGGCCAATCTTGGAGAGTCCTCCATTCTCTATGCGTCCTGGGAAAAGCCTCAAGGAGACCACGACGGCTTCACAATCCAACTGTACAGCTCAGAGCAGCGACTGGCAAGGAATGCATCAATTGGGCCCAGTGAACTCAATATGACTCTAGATGGTCTTCAGCCCGGCAGCAGATATACTCTTGCAGTATCAGCTGTCTCAGGACCCTACACGTCACTTGCAGCCACTGATAAAGAATGGACCTGTGAGTATAATTAATATCATTATTATTGTTGAGGTTTTTATGTTGTGCATAAGAGCACTTATCATACTAACTATATACATATAACATTTAATGGTGTGGGGAAAGAAGAGCAAAGAAGCATTGAGAAGTACAAGAAGCCAATACCTAATAATGAAGTCACTCCCACTGGCGTCCCATAACTGAAAAATCCAAGAATCTTGTAACAGGGCTTAAAACTTATGAACCCAGGGTTACAAATAGCATGAAGCTCTTAACCCGCAATGAGTTTATTCAAAGTCAATAACTTGACAAATGCATTATATACTCCATTTTGGTGAAATAGTTAACACTGTGTTATCAAAACAGTAGGGGAGATGACAGTCCTCCAAAGCTGTCCAGTAGCAAAATTATGTGAGATTAAATCATTAATGTTGTTCTAAATTATTGCAAGGTTAAATAGTATACAGGCGTGGCTAGTACAGGTAAGAATGGTGGGGCTGTGGGGCAGGCGGGGAGAAGTCGACAGACGACGGAAAATAAAAACACTTACCTTGCGCTCGCGGCATTGCCGACTCAACGATGCGGCAAGAGCAAGGTAAGTGATTTTATTCATTTTTTTTTTTACATTTTATTTTCCCTATTCAGTCTGTCGGCTTCCCACCCCTGCCCCGCCCTTCCGCTCTTACCTGTATCAGCCACACCTGGTAGAATGTAATTATAGGATGAAGCCTAGGCATCCAACGCCTACATCAGGTTCCTATTTTAAATCAGTTATATGTAGGATGAGGTAATCTGTGTTTCTGTATTAAGCCTGTAAACCTGAAGAGGGTATCAAGGGACTGCGATGTACATGTGTTTTTTGGTGGGGTTTTACTCAGCCGCAAAAAGTATATTTATTCAGAGTGCATGGTTCCTGCTTTTATGTGTGCTTGGGAGTACATTCTATGTTCTAGGTCAAATTACCATTAAATTTTTACCGTTTTAAGTAATGGTCTGGAAGAGCAAATTAGGATGTTCATTAGGGCGTTTTGAGTGGACTTACATGGTTTCCTCTTCTTGTGTATGAAAATATGATGTAGGTTTCTTTTTGTACACTGCTATATCCAGTTAAATATGAGTTTTAATTGCACGTTTTCTCAGTGAAATATTTTCCGTATTTAGAATAAATGGATGACCTTTGTCGCCCACATTTTGCATTCTGCAGGTGCACGGTCAATTCTTTGGGCAGTTCTTGGTAAAGAATTTTGAAGTGGTTTAATTGAATTTCGGATTACAGTATGATGGGCAATTCACAAATGGCACCACCTATAAAGCAAGCGTATGCGTGCTTTTGAAAGAACTGGGATCTTGAAAAACCACATTTGGTGTTTAGTCATTGTGAGATCACTCACTTTGCTTTATTACTTTTTCTTCTAGTCTCATTTAAGGCTTTAGAAAGAGGCAATTTTGTACCCGAAAAATATTTGTTGTAACCAAATAAGTTCCACAATATTTGGCTCCAATCAATAACATTCTTGCCAATTTCCATATCTGGCTGGAGAGTGCTCTGTGTATTTCTTTAGTGGTATGTTATAAAAGGAGTAATATTGAAAGACGGTAAAAGTCTCCAGTTCACTGCTACAAGTACCACTTCCTAAAACCCCCTTGCCTGGACAATGAGAATCCTTGACATGGGTATGTCTGGAAGAGGAGTGATTATATAACGAGGGATAATAGGGTCCCATTCTCCACTCTTGGGTGACCCTGAAGAAACATCTATTGTTGCAGGAGGTAGGACTGAGTATAACATAATTGAAGACCCATAGATGAGGTTCTAACATGTTTTTGTTTTATACGAAACTAAGTATAATCAATGCAAAGCTTAAATTATTTTATTCTTTTTTACATATATTAATTCATGCTGATTTCATTAATTAGTTTAAAGGCATAGTTTTACTTGTCCTTCTTTTAAGAGCATGCATTTTACTTAGATTCATATGAAACAAGCATTTGCGATGCAATAGGTCTTGAGTTTACGCGAGTTTGAGCTTTTGGCATTGTAAATAATAATGCCTTTTATTTATATTTTGGTTTTTCAAACAAATAAAAGGCATTGTCATTTACAACGCTAATAGCTTAAACTCTCACAAATGCGAGACCTATTGAATTGTAAATGCTTGTTTTTTTTACTTTCCATTATGCTTCACAGCAACGCGCTGCTGCACATCATGCCTGAAAACATTGACAAAGTCAAGAGCGGTCTCGTAGGTGAGACCTATTGACTTTGACAACGTTTTTTTTTTCCTGGCTCTGAATGGAAAAAATAAGGTATTGGTCTATGAATGGAGAAGCCGTGCAGATGCTTAGGTTATTTGCTAAACAAATGAATATGTAACCCCTTCTATCCCATCGGTACTATGGCAGGCCCCTGCCCAGCCCATAGAAATGCACAGTGAGCATGTTTGTAGGTAGCTCAAAAAGAAATATATTAAGTCACAGGAAATTAAAATGTGCCCGTTTTCGTTGTATATGTGCTAAACCATTGTCACTCATGTCCCGAATTAGCCTCTTTTCTTTGTAAAAATGTAAATGAGTGCAGTTGTGGGATGACAGCCACCAATCTGCACAACGAAGAAGAACAGCAGTTAATTACCATGTAATTGTTTATCTACATGCTGCATTGGTAGCACACATTTGTTTGTGTGCACTGTCCCTTGAAGTGAGCACATCACGCATCTAGGACGTTTGCACAAGAGTGTTGAAAGTGATTCCAAGGTTCCAGCAATAAAAGGCCTCTGGCCAGCTAATTAGATTTCAGCTAAGTGCATCGTCAAAAAATATTAAAAAAGATGAAGACTTCTTGCTTAAGTCATAGTGCCCACACCGCCAGCGCTTGCTCCGCACTGCGCACGTTACACTTATATACCAAGGAAACTCATGAGACATATTTGTGGGAAATCAGTGATGCAGGTTTATTTCGTACAACAGGTAGCTGATAGGTGGGTCATCTTACAGGCGATCCAATGCGGGAGCCCCTCGCTGACCCGCATGCCTAAGGAGCCATCTTGCACGGCGAGGCGATGCTCTGACGGTGCAGTACATTATCACTTTATTTCGTTATACTCCCGCCCCCCCTGTCAGGGCGGAGCGATGAGGCACACCCCCGGTCGGTTCAGGCCCCCCGACCGCCCGAAGGACTAACGGGGCGCCGACGCTGTTTCCTGGAACCCCCTCGGCTCCAGGTTCTTGGCTCAGGCCCCCTTACTGTGCCAGGCAGAGGTATTTAGACTGTATCCTTCTGCCGCAGAGGTACCCCTACTGTCCATCTGCTTCCAGATCGCCCTGTGACTCCGCCTGCAACATAAAACATGACCATTAAAAGATTCACAACAGTCGCCCGCCGCTCTGCAGCTGGGTCAGGGTTCAGGGTGGGAACAGCGCAGAGCAGCCTAGGGAACCAGACGCGGGAAGGAGAGGCCAAGCAAAGTTGTTGGGCCTGCTATATACCCCCGGGAACGCCCCCCCGTCCCCAGGAGAGCCCTCCCTATTGGCTGTTGGCGAGGAGGGCGGCTCAGGGGGGTTGGCGCGCTGCAGACTCCGCTCGCCCGACGTGTGGCACTAAGGCGCTGTCCCGCCCATGCTCCCCTCCGTGTCGCGCGGCCAGCGACAGGAATCTTATTGATTTCGAGAACTCTTCTGTCTCATGCTGTAGGAGTCTCCATTTCAGTTTTTTGCAAGCACTTTTATTTTTAAAAAGAGAGCAAAACTAGATTTACTATTAAATGGCATAAACGTGTGCTTGAATGGCGAGCATTTGCAATGCAATAGGTCCCTCGTTTGCGAGAGTCTACGCTATTAGCATTGTATAGCTCAAACTCTTGTAAATGTGAGGCCTATTCAAAGAAGCAGCCGCCATTGTCCCAGGCTGCTTAGAAAGTGAAAGCGTGCATGGCACGCTGAATGTTGCAGGAAGCATGTTGTGCTTATAGACTAAAAAAGACTCGCAGTGTACAACCGAAGTAAAAGAGCTAGTTGTTATGGGAGGTAACAAATGCAGACAAGTCGGTACCAAGGAGGGACTAAAAAGCCTACTTACGAATCAGAAGCCAGCATTTACAAAGGACAATGATATAAGCCAATAATAAATATGGGCAGAGAATGGGTAGGGCTTCAAGCCATACTCCACTACTGCATTCCTTGCAGCAGCACAGCACTACCCAGATTCTACCTAAAAAAATGTTATGATGTAACCTATGGGTCATCAGTTACGTCCTATTCAGACATACAAGTCGGGATGCCATAAACCCCCAAAGTCACAATCCATTTTTAAACCTTTTGAAATGTTTATTAGCATGTCTGCCTTTGGTATACCTTCAGCAAGTTATCTTTCGCAGAACTTGTGAAAGTGTAATATCCTCTAAACAAGGACATTAATACATCAGGCGGGGAAACGTCCTAAACCACCAAGTAAGAACAACGACTCACCAGAACAACGAAGTGTGAACAATGAAGAGGGTTGAACAACGAAGGTCACATCCACGATTGACGGAACAACGCAGGGCAGAACCACGACTATTTTGAACACTGGAGTTGCACGTCACTTCTCTCTGCCGGCGCTTCTCTCCGCCTGCCTTCCCCTCATGTTCACTTCGATTGGGCTTTGTTGGAGTGTTACGTCACTCATCTCCGATCAATCACAATTCAGTCTTTGTCGCCAGCAAAACCTTTGGAAAGGAATTTCTGTTATCATGTTGATATTGGCATCGTGAAATGCAAATGTCAGCCTTTATATCTCGTCTGCATCCTGGCTGGCGGTCTCTCAAAAGAGTTTTGGGAAGTAGTCTGGTTTTATCCTGCTTGGTTGTACGACCTGGGAAAAGCGACTTTAGGAATTCTCGAACATTCTATGGTAGGTCAATCAATTGAATGAATGTTTTATTTAATACGTAAAAAATACTTTTTGATTTATTTGTTTTTTTAATTGGAGGTTATACATTTGTATTTAATTTGATTTAAACACTTCTACTTCTAGCCACAGGATGTATGTAAATTATGGGTAATGGTTTGTAAAGTAATTTAATACCTAGATTTTCGTTGTTTAGGAAGTCGTTATAAAATTAGTGGTTAAGCATAGTTCGTTGTTTAACTTTCATGGTTTAGGAAGTCGTAATTCAGGCACTAGTTGTTTAGTCACACAATCCATCAGGCGACTAAAGTCTTCCACAAGCTTTGCAATATCTGCGTTTCAAGATTTGATAGTAGACGTGTAAAATAAATATGTAGTCTGAGTTTGCTTATTTTAATATAGAGTGTTCGGGATGAGAAAATCTACTCGAGTGGCAGCAGTGAAGAGGTACCCTCTGGCACGCCACGTGGTGCCATTCAGGCTGATCTTGTGGCCTAGAACAAGCTCCCAGGTCAGGTCTCGGGTCACTCCCCACGCCGTACGGCTCCTTCTGGGTGCCCGTGTCTCCTCCCGCTGCTGCCGCTGCCGAGGGTTTGCTACCCCTGGTGACTGTTCTCTCACTGTGCTTGTAATATTGTTTTTTCCCATCTTGTCATTTTGTCATTTTGTACTTTTTCTTACCGTCTGGTCCTAGGCGCTCCTTTTTTGCGCCACTGCCCTCTGTGACCCCCCCACCCCCCGGTTCCCGCCGCTGCTCCCCTGCGACCCCGCCCCCTTTTGCCTTCGTGTCCCTCGCCCATTGGCTGCCCCACTCCTGCCTCCCAGCTGTTCCTCCCTCCCACTTGGCCTCTTATGGAGGTCGCCGCGTGGCAGTGAGTGTGACCTGACCTCGGGTCACTCCCCACACCGCACGTCTCCTCCTGGGTGCCCGTGTCTCCTCCCGCTGCCGCTGCTGCTGAGGATTCGCCGCCCCTGGTGACTGTTACTCTCACTGTGCTTGTAATATTGTTTTTTCCCATCTTGTCATTTTGTACTTTTTCTTACTGTCTGGTCCTAGGCGCTCCTTTTTTGTGCCACTGGCCTCTGTGCGCCACCGCTTCCCGCCGCTGCTCCCCTGCGGCCCGCCCCTTTTGCCTTCGTGTCCCTCGCCCATTGGCCGCCCCACTCCTGCCTCCTAGCTGCTCCTCCCTCCCACTTTGCCTCTTATGGAGGTCGCCGCGCGGAAGCGCAGCGGACGTGCACAGCGGGATCGCCGCTGGCGCGCCACCCTCCGTGCCTGGACCGTGCCCAGTGCTAGGACCCCTGGACCCTGCACCCCTCACAACGCCAGACTGCACAACGACTCCAGCACCCTCCGCGCACTCAACACCGGACGAGGCCACGCCTGCTACCGGACTACCCCGAAGCACACCCAAGGACCCTTTGCCTGCCGGAACTGCAGATTCACCAGCATCCAGCCCACCAAACCACCAGCCAGAGAACCCAACCACCTCCACTGCATCCTCCTCAACACCCGTTCCGCTCGCAAACACGCCATCGAACTCTGGGACCTCCTAGACTCCACCGCCTCCGACGTCGCCTTCCTGACAGAGACCTGACTGAACACCACCTCAGCACCAGATATCGCCATAGCCATCCCACAGGGCTACAAGATCTTCCCCAGAGACCGCACCAACAGAGTGGGAGGGGGAATCGCCATCATCAACAAGAACACCCTCAGAGTCTCTACCAACACCGACTACACCCTCACCACCGCCGAGCACATGCATTTCCAGATCCACACCGACCCCAACACCACCCTCAGAGGAACACTGGTCTACAGAGCCCCCCGGACCACGACCACAGTTCTGCAACACCATCGCCGACCTCGTCAGTACCCATGCCCTCGCCTCCACGGACTACATCCTCCTCGGGGAGCTGAACTTCCACCTCGAGAACAACGACGCCAGCTCCACCGGCCTGATCGACAATCTCGCCAACCTCGGACTCAAACAGCTCATGACAACACCCACCCACACCCCTGGACATACGCTGGACCCCATGTTCTCCACTAGCCCCCACATCTCCTTCAACCACACCAACAAACTGTACTGGACCGACCACAGATGCGTCCACTTCACCTTCAGGAAACCCACCACACACCACCGCACCCAACAGCTACCACGCCGCTGCTGGGACAAGGTCACCAAGGACCAACTCACTACCACCCTCGCCCTGAGCCCACCCACCCACCCCACCGACCCAGACAGCGCTGCGACCAATCTCAAACAGTGGATCAACGACTGTGCCAACACCCTCGCCCCTCTCAAGACCTCCACAACCAACCACACCAACAAAAAAGGTGCCTGGTTCACCGAAGACCTCCGGATCGCCAAGCGCACCTGTCGGAAGCTGGAGAAGAAATGGCTCCACGACCGAACACCAGAAAGCTACACAGCCCACAAGAGCGCCACCCGCAGACACCACCAACTCATCAGGACCGCCAAGAGGACTGCCTTCAAGGACCGCTTAGACATCAACGCACACAACACCAAAGAGCTCTTCAGCATCGTGAAAGAACTCTCCAACCCCAGCTCCAATACCAACGACATCCCACCATCACAAGACCTGTGCGACTCCCTGGCCACCTTTTTTCACCCAAGATCGCCGACATCCACGACAGCTTCAACACCGACACCCCCGCACCAATCACCGAGTCCACCACCCCTTCGACCACCACCCGCACCAGCCGCCTGACCGCCTGGTCCCACGTCAGCGACAAAGACACCATCAAAACCATGAACTCCATCCACTCCGGATCCCCATCCGACCCCTGCCCTCACCAGGTCTTCAACAAAGCCAGTACAACCATCGTGCCCCACCTCCGGAAAACAATCAACAGTTCCTTCGAGACAGCAACCTTCCCGGAAAGCTGGAAGCACGCCGAGAACAACGCCCTTCTAAAGAAGCCCAAGGCGGACCCCAAAGACCTCAAGAACTTCCGGCCCATCTCCCTGCTCCCGTTCCCGGCAAAAGTGACAGAGAAGATTGTCAACAAACTGCTAACTTGCTACCTCGAAGACAACAACATTCTGGACCCTTCCCAATCCGGTTTTCGCAGCAACCACAGCCCCAAGACCGCCCTCATCGCCGCCACTGACGACATCAGGATCCTGATGGACAAAGGAGAAACAGCCGCCCTCATCCTCCTGGACCTGTAGTGTAGTTCCTATTATCCCAATAGGCTCTGCGCATTGGAATAATATCTTCAATAGTATAGACGTAGGACAGAGGTTAACTAGGTCTTCTACTGTCGATATTAGACTTAAAGTTTAATGTTTGCCAGCTAGCTCAGAGTTCACTAGAAACTTTCTCGAATAGACAAGGAGGAGTTTAACCTCCCTGGATAGACAAGAAGGGATTTAGTTTCTGACAACCATAGAACATGACAACTTTGCTCTCCCCTAATCAAGAGTGTATCTCTAGAGTCGTGTGAAAAAAAAAGACAACTTATTTTACTCAGTCAGTTCAGTGCATTCTTAGTTTCACCAGATTGTAGAGAAAAGGAAGAGACGGGCGTGTTCAATAAAAAGATGTTATTTATTGATCAGTCTCTTTTCTCATACAAGAGAAATGAATCGCTATTATTGCAATACTTATAGTTAAGTAAAGTGCATACAGTAATAACAGAATTATAAAATAATACTGTAAAAGCATTGATATGGTTTCTTAGCCATATGATACTTAAAATGGATAAAATAGATACATACATATATACATTGACTAATCGTACTCAACTGGTGCTTCTAACTACGCCTACCCCAATGTACCTGACCTAAGCCTAATACGTGGGCGGGAGTAGATAAGTAGCAGTTTAAGTTAAGTTTGCTTTGCCAAGGATCTGCTTCAAGAATTCTCTACAAAGGGTTATTCAGTTCAGTACCTGGGATTTAGAAGGCTGGAGGGTTGGTATCTCTATCTCAGGGCTTGATATTCCAGCTGCCTGCGAGGGCGGCTTGGAAGCGCCGGAGCTGGATTTCTCGGCAGGAGAAAAGGCAGCGTGTCTCTCTCAGCGCGTCAGAAAGGAGGGGCAGCGTCTGTGGGCTTCGCTGTCAGCTGGGCTCCTCGGCAAGTCTCGCTGCTCCAATCTTGTCACCACCTCGTGTGTTTGCTTAAGGCAATGTCGGTATTATTTATACCTGAAAGGTGCCGAGATTGACGTAAGGATGGACATAAATACGTCAATAAGGATGTCATACGAACTGGTCGTTCGCACATTCTTTACTGAAGTTCTCGGTTAAATCAAAACAATGGCTGTGGGGATTTCCCAGGTTGTGGTAGGTTTAATTTGTTTTGAGAACACCGTATGCCTATTAGGGGGCTGGAGGAATAGTGCTTGCCTAATGAGATGGCATGCGCTATGACCTAATCAGATAACGGGCTTCTGTGCCGTTGTTTGGTTAATCAGATAACGGGTTTCTGTGCAGTTGAATGGCTGCTAGTTAATTATTAACCAGACAAGGGTCAGAAATAGGGGGATCGATACAGTACCCATAGTAAATACATCACACCCACTCCACGTAATCTATGTTCATATTTACAAATCTAGGCATAGTAAACAAAACTAGTAGTGCATGTGTATACCGAACCACCCCAAAATACAATCCAATGCATTTTGAAAATTGGAAATGCGAAATGCACGAAAAGATGAGTATAGTTACTATATGCACTTCAAGCAGTATAATAATGCTAAATATAAACGCATATTTTTGAAATCAGTATGAACGAAATGCGGAAATTACACATGAAATGGCTCCTAATACAGAAGAAAAAATTCGAGACCATCTCATCACAAAATCATAATACTTGCGAACATGCTAGAGGGTAGCTAATGTCTCTAGAGTAGCTAAAAATAGAAATTTTGTTCTCTAAGAATAGTTTTACTTTAAGCAGAAGATAAGTGTCCCAAAAAATCGTAAATATTTTTGGAAATGGAAGGGGAAAAAAAATGTCTCACTCTCCGTAAAAACTGGTGAGAAAATGTCTTATTGCTTTATTTTCAAAGTTGAAGGCCAAATTCAGGGTGTAGGGAACGCCGTGTGCTAGTTTGCTCAAAGTCATTCTTTCTGTTCTGGTGAAAACATCATATTGTTGAGACTTTCGAAAAAACTGTCAACTGCTTCTTGCGAAAGTTCCACTAACTCGGAAAAATTTTGTAACATGCATTCATGAGCATGATTGCCTTCATTGATGTTTCGATCAGCATAGCTGACAGAAGGTCGTACCTGATCGATGCTGCTTTCATCTTGTACTTCACAACTCTTCAATCGTAGTGGTGAAGTCTCCACGAATGCCGTCATCAGGATTGGTAGCCGCTGGGGACAGCACAATGCATGAGCCGTTACCGGACCCAACAAAGTCTCTGCGTCCATTGGCACATCCGATTGTAGTGTCAGACAGGTGTCCAACACGCATTCTTCGCCGCATAGCAAGCACCTTAATACAGGCATAACACAACTTTGCCACATCGGTCTAAATGAAAGAAACCAAGTCATGTTTAAATCTCGTAGCCGTGCTAGTCCAAGGACTTTAGTTATGCGGTCCCGGTAGCCAATAGCTCGGATTGTTTCTTCCATTATCGCTGGTGTCTTGTCTGTGACGTGGTTTGCCATAGCGAAGTAACAGGATCAAAAATAGGATGCCTGCCACTAGTCCCAAAAGGAGAGGAAGTCCGCCAAAGATGGAATGGACAAAATCAGGAAAAATACCTAGGATGGCTTTGAATGGGGTTAAAGCTCCCGAAAACACTGTCTTAAATACACTCGAGATTCCACTTGTATCAGCAATATTTAAGATTTCGCTCAGTATTTCTGCGAAATGTATGGGGGAATTGGTTGATAACAGTGAATGAATCTCAGCAGTTGTCCTTGCAACTTGGAGATCATAAGTTTCTTTTGATGAAGTTAACTGGGTTGGCGTCTGTAGGAGCACTGTCTTCATTCTGCTTAAAGTATCAATTCGAATAGAAGAAATTTTCAAACTGGGCCATAACCTTGCCTCCCTGTCTCGGGCATCGTTTGGGAACAATACTCGTTCACAGCACATGACCTTCGTAGTCACGGTTATGAGATAAGGTTTTCCGGGCAGCAGACTGCAACATCTGCGATCTACAATTAGAATGTAACTCCCGTTCGAGAGTCTCCTAAAGAATGGTTCTATTTGTGTTGCAGGTGTGCCTAGCTGGTGACATGAAAGGTTATTTGAAGTCCCTTCACATGCTCCATGCAAACGTACACCCTGACACAGAAGTGTACCGCTTAGTGACCTTTCACAATTATTGCCACTAAGGAACACACTTTGTCCTTTATTACTAACACATGCGTGTGTATAGGGCAAGTTCCATGTTGACTTAATGTATCCTTTACCCAACCTTTCATACTGGCCTGCCTGTATATATTTTTGGCAGTATTGAAACTGGAAAGTTGTTATCGGAATATTTATTATCCCATGTATTATCCATTCAATGACAGGTCGTTCTGACATTGTCAATGGTAATCTCTCAAGTTTTTCAATGCTCAGAATTGTATAGTCAGCACCCTTCTGTGCCAAACTGATCTGTTTATCAGTAAGGTTAAAGATATTAAATAGTGACGTTGTGTTGATTAAACGCCAAGGCACATAGCCTGAACGCAGATTTTGTAACGTCCAGCCAAGTTGTACAATAGAACGCAATTGGGACTGACCGTGTTGTAACATCAGTAAGTCTGCGATATTATATCGATTGCTGAAGACACAATACTGTCCAGTGAATATATTCTGGAGGACAGAGTCATTAACCCATTGTCCACAACAGAAAGTGATTTTTCCAAATTAATACGGTCAATTTCCCGTATTTTTTCTGCTGTCTCAATTTGAGTTACTTTCCAGGCTTCATTGTAAGCTGCATATATAGAGGCCGCTATGAAACGTTTTTGACGCGGTTTGCGTGGTCCCATAATGAAATCACGCAAGTCAGCACCCTCTTGAAGTAAAGTTAGGTGTTGCTTAATTTCTGCCAGTGTGGATGTTTGTAGCCATTGAAGGCAGAGCTTGCCCACACTGTAAGTAGTTACTATCCCTGGATGTTGTCTTTGGGAATATCTAGGGTCTGGCCTGGTCAATTTGAACCCCTGTATTTTGTTCAGGAATCTGTCTTGACAGTTATTTGTATCAGTGGGCCAGATCAACCATTGTTTCCAATCAGGATGTGTTCTGTTTTGGTTTAAAATATGGTTCACGTCTATCTCAACATCTATAGAGCTATTACTGTTCGTTGTTGGCTTTGGAATAGACGGTTTGTTTAAGTCTTTGATTTTGGCTAAGCCAAGACAGGTAGTTTGTTGAATAGTGTCATTCAAGAATATAATTTGTTCTGGGATCATACAGGCTCTGAACAATGATTCTATACCTTGTACTTGCCAATTTTTTGTACCCCAAACAGTTTTTGTTTCAATGTTATTGTTCCAGAAATCAAAACCAAATGTATTCATTTGCTCAAAAAATGAATCTGAATATATCAATTTCGTGTTTGTAAGCATGGTCTTCATACCTGTCTTATTTGACAATTTGAAATAAAATGTTTCTGCATTACTTGTGTTAAACCCTGAGAAATATGAATATTTATCATAAAATGTTTTAGAACTACCCTTTGGTGGAGTAGCACAATTTTCCCATTGGTTATAATTTAAAACATTTCTAGGTTGTGCAGATTTATGGAGATAATGGTTACCATAGTGGTTGTAGCAGAACATTTGATCATAATTAGACGAACCCTGCAAATAATCATGTTCTGTAAATTTAGCAGACATTACTAGGTCAGACATCATATCATTTATACTTTCAAAGTCCCAATCATCAGCGAATGTGCTTGGTTTTACAAAGTCACTCAACGAGATCTTAAATTGATGTGGATACTTCAGGATTTCAACCGGGCCATAGATTTCATAATCAGTATTGTCCCATGCTACACCGCCTGGTATAGGATTGGCTGTGAAGTTTACTGAAGAAAGTTCTCTTTTCTTGACGTGTGAAGATGTGTGTGGTTTAAGGACCAAGTTGATTTTCTGGCTTGCTGTGTCCATTTTAGCATATTTTCCCTCAATGAAATGTCCCAAGCATAGTACCATGATGAGCCAAAGTATGAGGATAAATGCACCCAATGTCACCCAAATTTCAATCCATGGAGAAGTCAGATAGGTTCCCTTTAGTTGATAAAAAAGTTCCTTTGCCTTTAAAAGTTTTTGTTGATGGCTGTACTTCTGGTTCACTTGGATCTTCTGAAACATCATCGAAGTTGATGAAGTAGCCGGATGCCGTTCTGTCAATTGTTCCAATTGCTTCTGGATTACTTTTTGTTTTTGGATTTTGCTTTATTCCATTAGCAAAGTCTGTAGTTACATCATCGTAGGTTGTTGTTCCTTGATGAAAAGTTTTTATTTGGGTTTTAAGAGGTTCAAGTTCCATTGCTTTGTTGCATAGTCCTTGTTGTTTCACTGTAGATTTTCCAAATGTGATCAGTCTTTCAGTTTGAACCTCTGTGGATGTAGCAAACGTTGGTGTTCTGCTACTTCTTGGGAGTCCACTTGGCCTACTATTTGTTATCGGCCACATGATTGTGGTTTAACCAGGTCGATGGATATGACTCGGTTCTCCTTTTTACCAGCAAGGGGCGGTAGTACTACTGATCTTGTCCCGTTGATAGACAAGACAGGAACTGCTTTTCTGTAAGAAGGCCCAAATTCCTTCTTTACCGCGATCTTCTCTCTGACCAGATCCCCGACTTTTGGAATCCAGACAGGCCTTGCTGGGACAGGTGGTTTTTCTTCAGTGGTTGCTGGCTGCTGTTTCAACTTTATGTTGCTCTGGTCTTTTCTTGTTTCATTTAAGTCCTGTAAAATAGCCAAGCGATCTTTGATATCAAAGCATTTTTCTTTAACCACTGAAGTCTGACTATCTAAGTCCTGGATTAACATTCTAGTCCCAAACAATAGTTCGTACGGACTGAGTCCTTTCAGAGAATTTCTTGGCAGGTTATTTAGACTACGTTGGACACTTATTAAATGTTTGACCCACCCAACTCCTGAACCTAATATCTTTGCTGTTATAGATTGCTTTATGCCTTGGTTTTTTCTTTACACCATCCCGTTTCCCTCAGGAAGGAGTCCCGCAATGCAATGTTCATTCTGACCAGTCACCCCCCATAAGCTGTTTTTAGAGCTAAAGGAAAGATTTTGGTCAGAACGTAACATGCTTCTAGCGTATATGCTATTCTAGACTCGCAAATCTTTGTATAACAGTTCCGACGTCAGCCGAAAGTTGGGGTCTACATTATAAGTGAAGATAGTCTCTACATGTTAATACGACGCATTATTCATACTGTGTTTTTATTATTTTTTTGTTGATTTGATACATTCTGGAGTGAAACGCCATGGTAGTAAACCGTTTCTCTCGCCACTGCGATCTCTGTTGCAGTCTGGGCAGTTTTTTACAAAAATGTGATGATGCAGGCTTATGCCTGGCCACCAGTACACTGATTGTAATTCTTCCAGAGAATCTTTTGACTTAAGGTGTCTGAGACCCTCACCCATATGTGCGTCTGCTATTAACAAGCCTCTCCTGTCCGTGTTTGGAATTACTCTATACCCCACTCCAGGGATTCGAGCAAAAGGGACTGAGTTTGCATCGATTATGTATGTATAATTGAGTGGGTAATTGATCGGTAGCGCTGAGCAGTCGCCTTTTGATGACGTTTTCACTGCCAGCACAGTTTCTCCGTCAATGTATTTTACTGTACGCTTTTTTGTAGCTACGGAAGCCGATTTAGTTGCTACCGCTGCGGCTGTCTCAGCCAATGAATTCCCTGCAACGTGAACGCCATCACGCTGATGACTCAGTGAATGTATCACGTGAGTTTTTGGTAGTTCTTTCTGTAAAAGAACTACTTGTTCCCAAAGCACTTTTTGCTTTATTGTTGCACCTGTGTCATCTTTGTAACCGTTTTGAATCCATTTCTGTAAATCGTTATTGTATGATTTGATGCAGTAATACGAATCGCACACTATAAGTGTCGGGAATTCGCGATCGGCATTATCTAGCGCCATTTTTAACGCTATTATTTCAGTTTGTTGTTCTGAATTATTTTCTACTGAGTGTGTTTTTGTAAGTAGAGGTCTTAATTTACCTCCGCGCCACACTTCTTTTACAATTTCGCATGTGGCGTTGTAAGCCAGCTCTCCCCAAACTGAGGGTTGAGCATGACCGTCTGTATATATTACACAGGCGTACTGTCGTAAAGGCAGAATGTCGATTGGCAGAGGGTATTCTCTCTCATATTCTAGATATTTTAATTCTTTCATTTCCGGGTCAAAATAGTATTTTACTTTGTCTGTAGCAACAGAATTTACCCATTGTATCCATTCTGGATTCAGTGCAGTTGTCGGTAAATTACATGGTGTTGTTAATGCCTCAAAAGCTGATTCTGCTGTTCTGACTGTAACCTGTCTACCGTCTGCTTGGTATTTTTCTTTTGCTACAGCTGTTTGAACCGCATGAACAATGTTTTCCTTAATGCTGAACCTTTTTTCAGCTTCTGTGTACAAATGTGATTTGTATGCTATTGGTACCTTCTCTCCCTCATTAGAGGTCAGGTATGTGAATCCGCATCTTCCTGGGATGACTCGAATCACAAGGTTGCGTGTGTTGTCACGTGTTTGTAATTTTGTTTTAACTAACATATCTGTTTGTAAAGATCTCAAAATTTCTGTGTGTTTTTGAGTCCAATTGATTCTTTTAAAATCTGGTTTTATAGGATCATAGAGAGGTTTAACTCTCTCTGCATAATTTATAATGTAAGTTCTTCCGAAATTTAGGAAACCTAGAATTGATTGTAAGTTTTTTAGTGTTCTAGGTGCTTGGATTACAGCACATTTCTCTAGGAAATTGTCAGCCAGGCTTTTGCCTTCACTTGATAGTTCATATCCTAAAAACAGGACAGTTAGATGACTTTTTAAAGTTGAATTTGTAACCCTCTGCTGCGAACCCAAGTATTATGGTGTTCACTCTCTTCAAGTGAGTATCCAAGTCATCATCTGTTAGATAGATGTCATCGACATAAGATAATGCCTCATCATCATATATTTGTAGTAACTCTGTTACTCTTGCTGAGAATAATCCTGGGCTGTTTTTAAACCCCTGGGGCAAACGACAGAAATTTTTTTGCGCGCCATTTATTGAGAACGCGGTCAAATATCTGCTCTCTGGTGATATATTTTGACAGAAGAATCCATTAGAGATGTCTAATGTTGTTTTGTATTTTTTGCGCACTATGTTATTCATTAGTGCAGCACTATGCGAGTTTTGTACTGCAAAGGTTTTGCAACATGAGTTAAGGTGTCTGTAGTCCAAAACAAGACGATATGAATTGTCTGGTTTGGAGACAGGAGACAAAGGATTATTCATTTGTGAGGTGCAAGTTTCAATCACCCCCTGGTATTCAAGTTGATCTAGGATCTCTTTTACCCGTTTTTTTGCTTCTTGCTTAATTGGGTACTGCCTCTGAGCAGTAGGTTGTGATTTTAACTGGATTTTGTGAGGAGGAGAGTCCTCATCCCATCCCACATGGTTTTTATATAATGCAGGAGCTTGGGCTACTGCCCACTTTCTTGCAAGTGTATATTTTTTATGAATTGGAATATGATTTGAGAAGGCAGGCATAATTATTTCTTCGCCATGAGGGCACTCCCTGACAAACTCTGGTGGCCAGTCTCTTTCAGCTAGAAGGATGTCATAGCCTTTGGAGAGATTATCCCAAAAGAGACCCCTTATTTTCCTAGTCTTATCCCCTTCTATACGCAATGTTATTTCATATATTTTATGAGGTTTGCTAACTCTGGTATCTGCAGTTTCCACCTGAATGTATTCATTCGTGTCCACTGTCTCCAGATGATTCATAAGGATCTTGCGAGCTATGCTCACTTCTGCTGCGCTGTCTAGCATTGTCTGAGCCCATTCTCCGTTTTTCAGCTGTGTCCTCAGTATTCTCGGCATGGTTGATTACTTTAATACTGGCTACCTTCTTTTTTAGAAACTTTAAAAAAAAATTTTTGATGAGCAGGTTCCTTGTCTTTGGACTTGACGTGCTCTTCCCTGTGTTCTGACCGTCCTCTTCTTTCCGATTTCTGCAAGGAAGTCTGAAAAGATTGAGAGGGACGTGTATCAATATCTTGATATCTATCAGGTTTCTTCAGATTATCCCTACTTCTAAGGTTGGATTTTTTCTCAGAGGGCTCCCTCTGGGGAGACTTGTGTCCTTGGTCCGGAGATCTTTCTCTCCGCCGAGGAGACCTTCCTCTGGACTGGAATCTTTTTTCTTTAGGAGTGGATTGTTTATTTCCATCCCAGCTCTTTTTTTGAGTGTTTAGATTATTTTTAATAAATACTTTTTCAGGTTTTTCAATAAGTTGGGGTTTCACCGGTTTGCCACCCAAACTATCTCTTCCCAGTTTTTCATAGGATTTTTCTATGATTCTGGCAATTTCAAATGGTTGGTCTGCTATATCTGTCTCTTTCAACCTCTGGCGGATCGCCACATTTGCTGCTTCTCCCTTTATATTTGCTAATAATATTGCCGAGACCTGCTTGAAGTCTTTTAGTAATTTCATACCAAGAGTTAAGGCAGGTTCTGGACCGTATTCATCTTGAATTTGTTTTAGCACATCTGGTATTACTGACATGGATGGAACACCATGTGTTTTTGTGTAAATGGAAGCAAAGACTGTACCCCAAGTGTCACAGTCCTCCACATGTGGTGCGATTCCCATTGGAAGACAGATAGTCAGAATCCTGTGTTTCTCAACCGGGGTGGTATCTGGAAATACCGCCTCTATTTGAGTGATTTTTTGTGCTAACCAGAATGGAATTTGTTCCCGTTTTGCGGGTACTTTACCTAGACAGGACTGTATGTTCTGTGGTGTAATTTTATTTGTGTTCCCCTGGTGAGGGATCAGCTGTGGAATTTTAATAGCTGGTTGGACTGTTGAAGTCCGCATTACATATTGGACTAATTGTCTATGTATTTTAATTAATTGTTTTAGCTGTGCTAAAAGTTCTGGTGCAGACATTTCTTCAATGTCTGGATGTGGTGTGTATCCGGATAGGACCGGCCACGTTGCTCCTGGTCTACCTAGTGGACCGAGCCTGGTGATGTGATTATTATGTTTTAGGGCGCCATTAAACCAGAGCAGGTGCTCTTGGTATTTGAGTGGTATTTCCACCTCCTCGAAAGGAGTGTACTCATTAGGAGGTTCCTCTATTTTGTAATAGTGGAAGTCCTTTGTTACAGCGTTTGCTGCTGGAAAGTTTATCCATGAATAGAATACCTCTGTCTGCCGATATTCGTGTGCCTCAATTACGAATATGACTGTACCACCTCTCGGTGTCAGCCCATTTTCTATAAGTTTTAAAGTTATAGATTTCCTTATGTTGACCGGGATGAGTATTGCATCCGGGTCTTGCTGTAGGAGACTATTGTCAGCCGCTAGGAGTTGAGCTGCTATTCTAGCTGTCTCCCTTTCTTCTTCAGTTTCTGACATTCTACTGTCAAGAAGATTTTGTTTATTTGCAGATCAGGTTTCTATGGAAACAAAGATTAGATGCACAATATTTTGGAACAGTGTATCCTTCAACGTTGAATAAACCAAGAACCATACATAGGAGTCTCCTCCTACTAAGTTTGGCGGATTTAACCTTTCACCCACTCCAGACGTCTTTGGAGTATTATGGGAAAAAAGGGGTCTGTGTGAAAAAGCACGACTGAGTTACTCTAATGTCTTACGTTAGATTTATCGCCTATCCAAACAGTTGGACGCCATGTAGTGTAGTTCCTATTATCCCAATAGGCTCTGCGCATTGGAATAATATCTTCAATAGTATAGACGTAGGACAGAGGTTAACTAGGTCTTCTACTGTCGATATTAGACTTAAAGTTTAATGTTTGCCAGCTAGCTCAGAGTTCACTAGAAACTTTCTCGAATAGACAAGGAGGAGTTTAACCTCCCTGGATAGACAAGAAGGGATTTAGTTTCTGACAACCATAGAACATGACAACTTTGCTCTCCCCTAATCAAGAGTGTATCTCTAGAGTCGTGTGAAAACAAAAGACAACTTATTTTACTCAGTCAGTTCAGTGCATTCTTAGTTTCACCAGATTGTAGAGAAAAGGAAGAGACGGGCGTGTTCAATAAAAAGATGTTATTTATTGATCAGTCTCTTTTCTCATACAAGAGAAATGAATCGCTATTATTGGAATACTTATAGTTAAGTAAAGTGCATACAGTAATAACAGAATTATAAAATAATACTGTAAAAGCATTGATATGGTTTCTTAGCCATATGATACTTAAAATGGATAAAATAGATACATACATATATACATTGACTAATCGTACTCAACTGGTGCTTCTAACTACGCCTACCCCAATGTACCTGACCTAAGCCTAATACGTGGGCGGGAGTAGATAAGTAGCAGTTTAAGTTAAGTTTGCTTTGCCAAGGATCTGCTTCAAGAATTCTCTACAAAGGGTTATTCAGTTCAGTACCTGGGATTTAGAAGGCTGGAGGGTTGGTATCTCTATCTCAGGGCTTGATATTCCAGCTGCCTGCGAGGGCGGCTTGGAAGCGCCGGAGCTGGATTTCTCGGCAGGAGAAAAGGCAGCGTCTCTCTCTCAGCGCGTCAGAAAGGAGGGGCAGCGTCTGTGGGCTTCGCTGTCAGCTGGGCTCCTCGGCAAGTCTCGCTGCTCCAATCTTGTCACCGCCTCGTGTGTTTGCTTAAGGCAATGTCGGTATTATTTATACCTGAAAGGTGCCGAGATTGACGTAAGGATGGACATAAATACGTCAATAAGGATGTCATACGAACTGGTCGTTCGCACATTCTTTACTGAAGTTCTCGGTTAAATCAAAACAATGGCTGTGGGGATTTCCCAGGTCGTGGTAGGTTTGATTTGTTTTGAGAACACCGTATGCCTATTAGGGGGCTGGAGGAATAGTGCTTGCCTAATGAGATGGCATGCGCTATGACCTAATCAGATAACGGGCTTCTGTGCCGTTGTTTGGTTAATCAGATAACGGGTTTCTGTGCAGTTGAATGGCTGTTAGTTAATTATTAACCAGACAAGGGTCAGAAATAGGGGGATCGATACAGTACCCATAGTAAATACATCACAGACCTATCAACAGCCTTTGTCACAGTCTGCCACCTAACTCACACGCCTCCATGACGCCGCAATTCAAGAGAAGGCCCTGGCCTGGACCACATCCTTCCTCTCCGGCAGAACCCAGAGCGTCCGCCTCCCACCCTTCTGCTCAAAAACAACTGAGATCATCTGCGGCGTCCCAGAGGGATCGTCCCTCATTCCGACGCTGTTCAATATCTACATGGCACCGCTCGCCCACATCGCACGACAACATAACCTCAACATCATCTCCTACGCCGACAACACCCAGCTGATCATATCCCTCACGAAGACCCCCACACCGCCAAAGCCAACGTCCACAGAGGAATGAAGGCCGTAGCCGACTGGATGAAGGACAGCAGACTGAAGCTGAATTCAGACAAGACGGAGGTCCTCATTCTCGGACCCACCCCATCAGCCTGGGACGACTCTTGGTGGCCCACATCGCTAGGCACAGCCCCGGAACCCACTGACCACGCACGCAACCTGGGGGTCATCCTCGACTCCACCGTCTCCATGACCAGGCACGTCAATGCCATCTCCGCGTCCTACCTCAACACCCTCCGAATGCTCCGCAGGATCTACAAATGGATCCCCCCTGACACGAGATAAACCGTCACCCAAGCCCTCATCACCAGCAGACTCGACTATGGGAATGCCCTCTACTCAGGAACAACAACCAAGCTCCTGAGACGATTACAGCGAATCCAGAATGCCTCGGCACGACTGATCCTCGACGTCCCCCGACGCAGCCACATCACACCCCACCTGAGAGGCCTGCACTGGCTCCCCGTCAAGAAGAGGATCACCTTCAAACTCCTCATCCACGGACACAAAGCACTACACAACACGGACCTACATACCTCAACAACCGACTCGGCTTCCACACCCCCACCCGAAGCCTCCGCTCAGCCAACCTCGCCCTTGCCACCGTTCCTCGTATCCGGAAAGCCACCGCCGGCGGAAGATCGTTCTCCTACCTCACCGCCAAGACCTGGAACACTCTCCCTACCAGCCTACGACAGACTCAGGACCTGCTGGCCTTCAGAAGACTTCTCAAGGCCTGGCTCTTCGATCAGTAGCCCCCTCCAAACCCCCCCCCCCCCCCCCCCACAGCACCTTGAGACCCTCACGGGTATGTAGCGCGCTTTAGAAATGCAGTGAGTGGTTGATTGATTGATTGAAAAATCAACGCGAGCAGTACGACATGCCAATCCCGCCTGCTCGTGGAACTCCGCAGAATCTTGAGTATTTCTAACTTGTAACTCCATGGAATTTGACGGAGTGAAACTCTGCGAGTTCCACCCACCCCTAAAAATTTTAAGTAAGCGATGTTATCATCACAACTACAATGTCTATTTCACAATCGCTGTGGCCAATTCAGAGGAACAATGGCATGACCTGAGAACATTTTAAATAAAGCTAATAAAGTGCTTATTAAACAGAAAATAGTTTTGTGGAACATAACTCCGATAATGATGCGACAACAAGGTATTTACAGAAGATATAAATTCAGAAGTGATGTACTTACCTTTTCTAGTTTTCGTGTAATTCATTCATTTAAATTCAATATGGTCCATGTAGTTTCTGCTGTGGGCTACATGAATCAACAGGAAATCCTTTATTCCACTGAAAAAACAGCAAACTCTGGTTCAAGTGAATAGGTTGAGTTTGAGTGCCTTCCCCTTATATTGAGTTCAGTTAAAAAATGTTTGTTTTGGGGTGTTACTCTATAAAACACGCAATATAAATGATTAATAATGCAATGTATTTATACAATTGTTAAAGAGCAGAATTGAACTCATCAGAAGATTCTTAATAATATTTACATAATAAAGGATACTACTTCTTAAAAACTAGATGTGAGAAATTGGGTTGTTGGTTGACTAAGGTGTGAGCCCTGGTCAATGAGCAACAACGATCCTTGTCAGGGTGAGTCACAAGCCAACCCTAAAGTAACCTGTGCTCAACCCTCTGGTAGCTTGACACAGAGCAGTCAGGCTTAACTTCGAGGCAATGTGCAAAGTATTTGTGCAACACCTCAAACAGTAATAAAGTGAAAACTCCCCAGAAAAAGTATTCCAAACCAGGAAAACAGAACAGAATTTAAGAAATCAAACAAGACCAAAACGACAAAAATCCAATCAGTAGAACCAGAGGTATGAATTTTTTAAGATTTTAGTGAAAATAGTGCCAAAAAGCACAAAGCGAGCACAAAGCAATAACTAGGGCTCTCTGGTCATGCTGGACCAGGACAAAGTCACACTTTCAGGCCGCAGTGATAGACCGGAAGTTGGCTACAGTCCCCAGGTTGGCCCCGCCGTAGTTTACCATCTCAAATCCCGGTGAAGAGTCCAGTTCGCGATGGACGAGCCGTAAGGAGCAGGGTGAGCATCAGGCAAGGCTGTCTGCATAGCAGGAAGAGCGTATCGTGCATCACAGGCGAGTGTGTTGGAGCTTCCCATTGGCAGTCTGCGGCTAGCGGTCGATGCTGTAGTGAAAAGAAGTGGTTGCTGGATCTTCATGTAAAATTTTGGTATGAGAGGCGAGGTATCCTTTCAAACCAGCTCATTTGCAGTCGCGAAGAGCCTAAAAGCATGAATTCAGCAGTCTTGTGCCATACCAAGGGTTCAGGACCTTAAGAGCACATTTTGGGGTGGCAGGAACTCACTGCAGCTGGGTCCAAGGGCTGGTGCTAGATGTTGGGGATGTCCCTGAGGCTCAGATCAGGACGCTAGTTGACTAGCCCTTGAAGTCACTCTGGTTTCCTGGGTTTAAGGGTGAAGTTACAGGTCCAGTTCTCTCCTCACGCAGGCAAGAGGGCACTAGGTCAGCACAGCAGGACAGCTGTTCCCTCAGAGCAGCAGTCCATCCGAGTGGCAGACCTTTCAGCAGCACATCAGCCCTTCCTGGCACAGTATGCACAGGTCCAGGAATGTATGGAAGAGTTGGGGTCTGAGGTCCAGCATTTATACCCAGTTGTGCCTTTGATGTGGGGAGGAGCTTCTAGAGTCATGCCTTTGAAGTGCACAGTCACCCTGCCGTTCTGGCCCTTGTCCCAGACTAACTACAGGGGGCATGCAGCCCTTTGTTTGGCAACAGGACACAGCCTATTGAAGTGATTGCCCATCCATACACACCTAAGCTCCCCATTTTGTTTGGATGTCTAGGGGAAATACACAACGCTCAACTGTCAACTTCACCCAGTCAAGTGATCAAAATCTGAATTCACCTTAAGTTTGGATTTTATATTCTAATTCTAGAGACACCAAACATAAACTGATGACCTATTCCCATTTGGAAATTAGACTTATAAAATGTAATACGATAACTCCAATGTTATCTTATGGGAGAGGTAGGCCTTGCAGTAGTGAAAAATACATTTAAGATTTTTTCACTACCAGATCAGGTAAAACTTTAAAAGTACATGTCTGTCTTTTTAAATACATTGCGCCCTGTCATCTGGCATATCCACAGCCTACTCTAGGGGTGACTGATATGTATTGAAAAGAAATGTTTGGGCCTGGCAAAAGGTTTACTTTGATAGGTGAATCAGTGGTTTAAAACTGCAGATACAATTGCCGGGTGGAGACATATTTAAAGTGCTACTTAGGCGGGTGGCACCATCAGTGCTGCGGGCCCACTAGTAGCATTTAATTTATAGGCCCTGTAAACAGGTAGTGCCACTTTACTAGGTACTTACAAGTAAATTAATTAAGCCAGTTGGGTATAAGCCAATCTAACCTATTTTAAGGAGAAAGTGCATACACTTTAGCAGTGGTAAAGTGCGCAGAATCCTAAGTCCAGCAAAAATGAAGTCCGCAAAAACAATAAGTCTGAATGCAAATGTTAGGGGGAAAACCACACTAAGGATGCCAGTTTTAACACCAGAGTTTAAAAATCAATCCTGAAAACATATCCTAATCAACAACATGCATGACAAAACCCTACTATTTCAGAACACAGTGTGTAGTTGTATCAGATTTAAAGACACCTTAGGTTGGGAGATAATGACGAAACCCAAGAATACAGCAAAGGGGGCGTATCCATGTCCTTCTACTCATTTACACTGTTACACTCACAATTGTGAAGACCTCCAATTAGAGGTTCCTGCCCAACAACAGAAAGGGATGTATCCTCCGGGGAAAATAGTTTGTAGATTTACAAGATGACTGCTACTTCCGGAAATGCTCACAAGGAAGAGATGATTATATAGGCACAAACAATCTGAAGAGCACCAACAGAATGGTCCTCCTTTTCCCTTTTCTGTATTGTTGGTCTCATTTAGCCGCCACAAAGTTACCTTTGCTCTCCAGTTTCACCTCACTCTGCACACTCTCACCAAGGGAAAAAAGTAATTACTGTTATTTCCACTTGAAATTTATAATTCTGCATTTATAAACCTAATAATAATTATTTACTCTGTCCAAGATGGATATAGACCTCTTAGAAGCACGAAGTCCTGAAGTATCACCATTTTGTATGACTTGGCTCTGAGGTATATGACAACAGTATCAGCACTAATTCTATTACAACTTTCGGCCACTCTCGACACTGTTCATCACATAGTTTCTCTGACATGCTTCACACGATGTGGAACTATGGGCTAGCATTAAACTGGATTTGCCACTTTTAAGGGGACTATCTCAGATTGTATTAACCCCCTGGCTGCAGCCGGAATTCTGTGCCTGTGCAGCACATTCCGATCGCGGGCGTGGTCATAACGGCTCCCGGCCGTCATCAGCACACGCCCACCGTAACTCATGACGGCCGGTGTAGGAGAGTAGGTCTATGCTATGGTCACCCCATTTTTTGCTTTTTGCTTCCCTGGTTTTTGACTTCATGTGGCTGTGGGCCTGCTAATCAGACCCACAGCCCTGCTGTTCTCTCTCTGAATTTCACACCATGTACTTTAGGTACATCACCAATTGGGATTTTGGATCACTCTTATGAGTCCCTGTACATTGTACTATAGGTACCCAAGGCATAGGTGCACCCAAGGCCTACCAGGGGCTGCAGCATATCTTTTGCCACCTCTGGCTGGCCATCCAAACTGATACAACTGGCTGATCACTCAGCTGGGGCAAAGTCATGTAATCACCCCTTGCTTAGATATAGTATTCCTATGTCTAACCTTATATCTAGACACATATACACCTATAAGTCACTCCTATGGCAGGCCTTAACAATCCTGAAGGCAGAGTGCTTGGTTTTATGTGAGATGGGGCTCTAGCATGAGCTGAGCCTGTCTGCAGCTTTCGGAACCATGTCCTTATAGCTGTTCTAGGATATTGCCATACCATATACTCTTAAGTGCATTATGTACTTCGCGGTCAGATGCTAACTTTGGTTTGGCTTTATCAAAACATGTCATGTAGGGTGTCATACGCTTTGGAATACTACCCCCTCGCCAGTCCTGGCGATGTGGGTAGCTTTCCACCCTTCTAGACGGAGAAGACATGTTACTTCCATTAATCCCGGTTAAAGTTAACCAGAGCCTCAGCATCACAAAATGGATGCTGCTGCCACAGACACAGGTCTGACCTCCTGCTGCTGGGAGTCCTTCCAGCGAGAGAGGCTTGGACTATAGGTTTCCTGTCACAGGGAGGTGCTAGCACCACCCCAGACAGGCTATAGTGTATTGGGGCAGGGAGGGCTGAATGAAATGAGACACTGCCTGGGGCACACAAGGTGTCCCATGCATAGTCCAGTTCAAACCGGTGCTGGGGCACTGCAGCCCCAGCTCTGGCTCGAAACTGGACAAAGGGAAAGGGGTGTAACCACCCCCTTCCTGGGTCCCACCTATAGGAGGGACCTAGCAGGTAATCCAGCCCCTAGATTTGGTATATAGGTAGGAGCTGAGTCCCAAGACTAATGATTTATCCTGATTGAAACTCTGATACAAAACTCTGGACCTTCGACATCCTACTCGACGTAGAAGACTGAAGAATCTCCCTTGTGGTCAAGAAGTGACCACCCTGCACAAGCAGGCACCGTCAAGCGCTCAACGGTTTGCTTTGTCGTTGCTCCTGCCGGAGCCCAAACACAGAGCCTGACAAGACCCAGACTTCCAGACATCCAATATCCTGATCCACAGCCACAGCAAAGCTGAGACCCGTGGAGGCGACGAGAGACGTGGGACCGGCCATCTTGGAAAGCCAGCGAATTGCTTTCCGTGCAACTTCTGAGGCACTCTCGAAGTTGTGCATTGGGGATTGAGAAGCTCCAGCCCCGAGCACCCACTGCACCAAAGATCACTTCTCCACACTCACCGAGTGCTGCGGGGGGCCCTTTTGCATTTTCCTGCTCGACGTGTCTGTCCGGTCACTTGCCCGTTGGCTAGTGGCCTCTGTGATGACGAAACCCGAAATCTACACCACTGGTCTGGTTGCTCCAGACTGGCCCTTGCTTCCCTGTGAAGGAGAAGCCCCTCAGTCCTTGCTGGCCTGAGTAAGAAGCCCTCTTCGAATCCTATGTGGGTTGCCATTGCCAAGGCTTGTTGACTCCAATCCGGAAGTCGACACCGCCGACAGCGAGAGCCTTTGTGGGACAGTCCGTGCCCAGCTCCTGGTTGTCGTCGACACTTCCTGGTCCACCTGGCAGCAGAGACAAGCTTCATGACATCACCTGATTGCTTCCCGACATCGCCTGGTTCCTTCCTGGTTCCATCCTGGTCACTGGCTAGTGACCCAGACTCTGTCCCCTCTGCTTTCAGGTACTCCTCATACTCGATCCGCCCTTGGATCCAATCGGACTCTTCTCTCCTGGTCGCCTGCAGCATCTTTTCTCCAAGGTTCAATAGAACTCCACGGCGAAACCCGACACACTTTGGGACCTATGCACCCGCTTCCTGTGGGTGAGGTAACGTAAGTAATGCTGTGCTCCTGTGAAGACTAACTCTCCTAGTGTCCTAGTTTGAAGTGGTTAGCTTCTAGTCCAGTCGAAAGACTCCTAAATCTTTAACTTTCTAACTTTACGCACCCATTGACTTCTATGTGTGCACGCGTGTGCATTTAGACTCTGCACCCGCATCCCTTGGGCACGCGTGTGCATTTAGACTCTGCACCCGCATCCCTTGGGCCTCCTGCTTCCTAACTACTGTTAGTCCAGTGTAGCCCCAGCGATTCCCTAGGCCTTTCAACTGTTCGTGACGTGGTTCTTATACCACTATTTTAGTATATGGTTTAGCGGGCCACCATGGCCTATCCATATTTGTGCAACTTATTATATGTTATATTAAGTTACTTGTTATGCGCTTGTGCCTCTGCCCTCATAAAGAGTTCAGAGGATTGCTTTAGAAATAAATACATATATATTTTGAATATATAACCTGTGTGGTGTCCTTTCATTTGGTATTAAAGGGATTGCATATGGTAAAACAGCTGGCTTCACATGCCCTCTTGAGTTTAGCCTAAGACTGCTTTTGTACATGCTACCACTAGGATAGCTGGTCTATAAGGTTGACTTTACAACCATCACCATAAGGGTTGTTTGGACTGGTGCAAGGTGCTCACTAGAATAGTGAACATCATATACCAGGCCAACTTCTCACAGCCAGGAGCCGTGATCAGCACCGAACGGGTTAATGCATCACCCTCGTTAGTTATGTAATCAGTAAGTCATTTAGTATTTCAGGGAACTGTTGTTTCTATGCTCTTGTTCATTCTATATATTGAACTTTCGCAAACGCTCATCCACTCATTAGAGATTAACTTTTTTATGACAGTTTGTATGTGCCAATTGCTTTGCACATTCTCTCCAGTTATTAAACATATGATCCAAATTATCATTGAAAATGCCAATAGGTCTGGCATTTAAAAGGTGGTACAGTGGTTAATTTTTTAAGTTTATACAATTATCTGGTGCAAAATTAAAATGACGAGGGAAAAATAAAGTAAGCTACCACCTAAATGTGGTAACCATATGCTTACAATGAAAACATTACAATAGAAAAAGTCACATATAATTGACCATTATGTAAGCTTCCTTGCAGTAAAGTGTACTTAGAGTAGATATGACCATACTTTCTAGTTGTAATGTACATCACATCAAAATAAGGATGTAAATGGTGCAAAGAAATATGGTATGGGCTTTCAATGACTGTAACCTAAAAAAAAGTAAAAACGCACAAAGATTTAAAAAAAAGGATTCATAGTGATAAGAAAAGGGGCAGTGTCAACATTTTTGCCCATGGACCTTGGCACTGATGTCAACTTCCTTTCAGGTGGATGTGCACATATGATCAGACATAAATGCAGTCATTCACAGTGCAAGAAATCCAATGGTTGAAGTTGGCTGACTCCCCTGCCCTAGGATTTAGACGTGTGGTGGGTGGAAGCAAAAGGTGAATGACATTTGACCTGACCAAAGGGCAAAGAGGGTGCTACACCAAAATCTAGCGGTTTATTCTGTCTGTGGCTGTTCATCCTCACAGAGTAGGACAAGAAGCGTGCATGGCACATGAGTCTGCTGCTCACTCTTTTGATTTTGGCCGAAGTGTGGCTGGTGTTATGAACTACTCGCTTGCATTTTGCACATTTTGTCATCGTTGTTTTGGAACTCAAAGGGCGTTATATCTATTTGGATAGGATTTAGATGTATACATTTTGAACTTGCACATGCTCACATTTTATTTGTATATGGAAGTGCATGTTATCTGGGGAAATGTCAAACTGTACATATGATTGCATTGAGCTTAGCCCTGGTAAAAGAATTACAGACATTTCTTGTGCAAATACTATTTCATAAAATATGTTCCCAAATTCCAATCTAAGCCCTCTTGGGCACTGAAGGGCTTCTTGTAAATGTTGCTATAAATGTTCTTCCTCTAGAAAGTGTGAAGCCATTTCTATCACGCTAAAATGTCCATCTCTGTCTGGATTTGTGCCACAGAGCCTTCTCCACAGCCCCTTTGGGTAATTTTGAATACTCTTTCATGATGGGGATTGGGCGACCACCCCAAGCGGAACTGCCCTGCCTCAATGCTTAATCATATGTGCAGAAGAATGCAGGTGATGGGCAGTGGAGCTCATTTTTAGGGACCAGGACTTACTTTCCATAATTGGGTTTAGATCAAGAGCACATCAGAGAAAGGCAGAAAAGGGAGAACGAAGGAGGAAGGAAAACTGTGACATATGGAGAAAGCATGGATAAAAAAAACTGCAAGAGGGAGTTAAATATAGAGGATGTGTAGGGTGGTGGTGGAAGAAAGAGGCAGGAGGTAGAATCAGGGCAAGAGGCTCTATGCATTCGAAAACTAACCTTCCTTTCTGCCGCGCTTGGGGCAGCCTCCTAAAACAGTCTTTGGCTGCCTGTGCTTAGTTATTTTTTTACTTTATCACAATCTAATCACTGCCTTGGCACTTGCTGAATGTGCCATCTGCGTTGTGTACTGCCTGTTCTGCTTGTGGAAGGGCATCATCCCAGGCGCATGTTGAGTACTAGGGGGCATGCCAAGATAACCGGGTAAGAAAGGTATTTTTAATCTGCATGGGGAATGCCCAGGGGCAAATGAGGGAACTCTCCAAGGAGATTGCCCCCCATCCTCCCCCACCCCGGGTCACAGTGCTTTCCACATTACGGGTGGGATGCACATCCATGCACATGGTACAATCTGAGGTGTTCCCTGGTTTGTGAGCTACAAGCACACTTAATGTAATATGTTTTGAGCAGAAATAAAATAGTTCTTTCGACTTTACATTTTTAATAGGATTTCGGAAGTAAATTGACTTGCCCGATGCATCACTGTGTGTGTCATAGTAGAGCAGGGGCGTAGCGTCATGGGGAGTGTTTGGGGTGTTACACCCTGTAAAAATAGTACTCTGTTGTAAATAGTTGTGCTCAAGTGCATTCGGTCAGGTATGGTGAGGGGTCTGTCGGAGTTCCAATGGGATTTTTACATACACACAGACAAAACACACATGTACACCTGTACGCTCACCCTCTCTTCTGTTTTGAAGGTCTTAAAAATGTTAGTGAGTTTTATAAAATACTAGCTTACCCGTCGCGCGTTACTGCAATCTCAGAAGAAAGGAAATTTAAGGAAACTTCGTTATGATAACATTCAATTTACATTGTCATTTTTATTGAAACGTATTCATTTTAATATGGAAAACATTTTAAAGTGTTGTTTTAATTCTGTTTATTTATTCGAGTGCTTGTGGATACACGTTATTTTTTGTTTTTCTGTCTTGTTCGTACACGAATAAATCAGAAGGTTTTCCGACGCTTGAGCTGGCCACATACAGTTGTCCATGTGATAAGCACGGATTCTCCAAATCTAGTCCACACACTTGCAGCGATTGTCCTTGAGCTTTGTTGATGGTCATTGCAAAAGCGAGTCGCACTGGAAACTGTAAACGTTGCGTACACGAATAAATCGGAAGGTTTTCAGATACGTGAGCTGGCCACATACAGTTGTCCATGTGAGAATCACGGATTCTCCAAATCTAGTCCACACACTTGCAGCGATTGTTCTTGTGCTTTGTTGATGCTCATTGCAAAAGCGAGTCCCACTGTAAACTGTAAACGTTCAGTATGGGAAAGATTGAGGGCCCTGGGTGGCCGGGGGGGCCGATATTTAACACATTTTTTTTTTTTGCCAGAAACCTTCGCGGGAGTTTACTCAACAACTTTTACCAATTATTTTATTTTATTTATTTATTTATTTATTTTTTAGCCAGAAACCTTTGCGGGAGTGTACTCAACAACTTCCCAAAGTTTCATGCCGATCGGATGAACGGTGTAGTAATGCATAAAGGACAAACTGACATACTTTGGTTTTTATATATATAGATAGATTGGGCTGTGAGTACTCCTAACAATACACACTACCCCTTAAGACCCTCTCCCACCCTGCTTCTCAAATAATATATTTTAACAAGATATGGCAGTGTGATTATTGGTAAATCTGATGTCCCCCCCCCCCAAATCCTACTGACCAAGCTACGCCCCTGCATAGGAGGTTCCATCATAACTTCCATTGACTACTATAAATTCGTATGAAATTAATTAAATACTACAAGCACACATCTAATAAATATCTTAAAATCTTCACACAAGCAATTAAAAGTCTTCCATAAAAGCCACAAGGGGATCAAGCCTTAGCAGCCTCAAATTGACATTCCAGCCGTCTGATATTGTGCCACAGAATAGCAGGTCATCTGTGTCTTGTTTTTACATTTTGTCAAACAACATACAGAGGGAGTAGATTGTGAATATGTCCATACCCGTGCTTGAAATTGTTCACCTTAAAGATCTATACTCCAATTGTCTTTTAGAAATGTCATCCAATTTATCCTTGAACATAGCCACGCAGTCACCAATGTGGAAAACACCCACCCACATACCCACCCCCAAAGCACACTTCAGCTTGCTTTCTCACCCTATCTTCTGCCTGCAGCCATATGGTGAATGCTGAGTTCCGCACCTCTAATGACTGAATGTCCAGTGAGTGGTAAACTGTCTAAAGTTCTATAATATACATGCATTATAAAATGCGTGTAAAATGAGGATACACAAACAAAAGCGATGAGACTCTAGCTCCTTCCCAGCTGGAGATAGGATGTACAACATCAATATTGTTCCTGTGCGCGAAGGGGTATAGTTTCTCTTAAAGCTGTAGTCAATGGCAAATGCCAACACTATGGGAGTTTTCCTACTCTTCGCAGCTTGGAACCAGCGGTCACTGACTGATAACCATTTACTTCCGTGGAGGCTGTTGGCAGTGTTCCTACGAGCAGAGACCTCAACTGAAAATCATAAGACACAGTCTTAGCCTGCCATCAAAGTTGGTTGGCTGTGGCTAATAGTCGGCCACCAGCTAGGTTACTGTAATTTAAATTAGAATGTATCACTTTTACTAAGCTTAGTTTTATAATACTTTTTAAACTTTCAACATCTACACCAGGTCTTGATGTTTCTGTATGATACTACAGTCCCCTAGAGATGCCCACATACTCCCTTAAATGGACAAGAGAGCTTGTTAAATCATTTCAGACTGCATAGTCATAAAGAGGATGAAGGAGGCAATGGTTAATGCCCTATGCCTGGGCACAGTTGGTTAGCCAAGGTCTATGGGGATGTAATTTTTGTTTATGACTTCACCCTGTGACTTTAGCAGGGGGAAATGTGGACATGACATGTTGTAAGTTACCACTGGCTAGTTTAACTGGCATGCTGATTTTCTATTTGCCAAGTCTTTTTGTCAATATGTAAAGTACTCAGGTCAACTTAGACACAAAGTGTAGGAAAGTGCCTCTTTTTGCATGGTTAGCCCCCACTTTATACCTGATGTGATTTCGAACTGTAAGTGCACTGAGTTCCTGCTAACCAGGTTCCCAGTGCCAGATCTCTTTTCCAAATACTGTATCATGATTGGCACATCTTCAGCTATCCCTGCAAGCCCCTAGTAAATGGTACCACTGGTACCAAGAGCATGGGTACTTAGGGAGTCGGGGGTGTCCTCTGGGGCTACAGCACTGTTTTTGCCACCCTCAGTCACCCCTTAACAAGGCTGTGAGCTCTGCCATTGCAGGCTTTGTGTCTTGGTGCTAGAAAATCCACAGAGTCGACGTGGCACACAGCCCTGCATGCCATGCTACCATTACAGTGCATAAAATATAGGTAAGTCACACCTATTGCAGGCCTTTAGCCTTAAGGCAGGGTGCACTGTATCCTATGTATGGGCATATCAGCATGATCAGATATGCCCCTACAATATCCAGTCCATTCTGTGATGTAAGTGAGCGTTGAAGCCATAAACCGTACATGGGCTGAAAACTTGTCAACACGAGTTTCCTAGCTCCATGATGGCTTCACTGATTGCTAAGATGTTTGGTACCAAAACTGTTGTGTTAATAAATCCTCACTGGTGCCAGTGTCGGATTTATTAATGAATTCACACAGGAGACCCTTTTAGAGGGTCCTTTGAAACCTAACCAAACACTGGTGTGTTCTATGGCTTGTTTTCACCAGCCTGCTTCCACCAGACATGTTTCTGACCTCATGGGGTGAGAGCCTGCGCTGTAAGAGGACAGAAACAAAAGCTTCTGTGGACGGGGGTGTTTCACACCTCCTCCAAGACACAATGGCCTTCCAGAGAGGGAAGCTTCAAAGGCGATGTATCCTTTGAAATCCAACCCAGGAACCTCCAGATAGTGGGGGAGGCCAAGCCACTTTCCTGCTCCAGTTTTGGTGGGAGGAAATGCAGGAAAATTAGTTGTATGAGGAGGAGGGTCCCCAGCCTTAGCCTACACCACCCCTAGGATGAGGCAGGCAAGGTGAACCCCCCCCCCATCTTCAGATGGTGGAAAAATAACCTACCAGGGCTAGGATAGAGCCTTTTCCCACAGAAAGTGGACACTAAAGGGCGTAGACACCCTATTAGGTGGATAAACCATTGGCTATTACCTGTCTTCCCTTGTAACGCCCCGAAATTCAGTATTTAGGTGGTTCCCTGAGACCTGAACCTTCGATTCATCGGACCAAAGCAAACCAGGACAAAGAAGACCTGCTATACAAGAACAGAAGCCTTACTGCAGAAGAAAAAGTAGCCAAAACATCCAGCTGTGACAAAGACTTGACAATCTCTGCCTGCTGTGTCGTCCCGAACCTGCATGGACTCCAAAACCCCCAGAGCACTTAAAAGCCTTTGAGAAATCACAGAGAAGTTCCCTTTGAGTGAAGGTGTCACTCAAGTGCACCCGCAGGCACGGATCCTGTGAAGTCTGGTGTGTCGACTTACTGCTCCCCAACAACCTTAAAGCAACGCAAAGGTAAGAAGGCATACAACAGCTCCGGAGGGTTCACACTGCCTCTCCACCAAGTTTGGAGGCACCAGGACCTACCAGAACTACAGCGTACCAATACCTGGAGTACCGAACCCCCAACAGCAAACACTGAGATGAAGAGTCCACTCTGGACACCCAAAGCACAAGAAGCAAGCACTCATCAGGAACATTGAGACACGTGAGACCCACTTCTTGAGTGGGTCAGCTGTCCCGAGGTCACTTCTCTAAATTGCTTGCTCCTGACTGCTAGGTCTTCTAGATGCACGACGCCCGGCTGATCTGTTTGCTCTGTATCCGGCCCCACCCGCCCCGGCATTGTCTAACTAGCTGTGCTCCCGTGGTCTCCTGACCCTTGCAAACCTCCTCCCTCCAAGGAGAACCACCTGACTTATCTGTAAGTCCTCCTGTGCTTTGTGTTTTCAAGTGGCCCCCTTTGTCCTTGTGCACCAGCTCCAAGCCCCTAAGGCAATCCGGGACTCTCCCAAACTTCTCCTGTTGGAACTTTGGACTTGGTCCTGACAGCAACCTAAAACGAGAAGGTGATGTTCGTGAAAGCATTGCCTGATTTTCTATGTTTGTTTATTCCTTTTTCACAGTTTTATCCTACTGTACATAATTGTGGACAAGTGTGATATATTTTCCGAACTTTGAAAAATAGTAACTCCGAAAGTACTCACCTATGAACTGTGTTCTTGGTCTTCAAAATGTCATAATAATAGACACAATGTTTATAATTTGGTCTCGGATTTATTCTTGAGTCTGTGTCTCATTTATTGCCTCTGTGGAGTACAACAAATGCTTAGCAGTACCCTCTGATAAACCTAAATGCTCAACCTCACTACCACAAAAAGAGCTTTTAAATCACCTGCTTTTACCTCTGTGTACCATTTGGGGATTCTCTAAACTCTTCACAGTGTACTTCTTTTTAGTAAACTATCCATTGAGCCAGCTGCTTACACCGGTTGAATGAGAGCGTGTACCCCTCTCCTATTACTGTTACAACAGTAAAGTGCCAGTGTGGGGTACAAATGCAACAAAAAGGGGAAAAATACATTCCCACTGGTCATAGGAATGTTAGACCACTGACCCTGTAGCTCTGACATTAAAACGTTATTTGGAGTATTGGAAAACGTTCAATGAGCTGAGGTGATGCTTAGATGTAGTACCATTCCTGCTGGTCCGGGTTCCAGTGATATACTGCTGCGCTGCACTACTTGGCAATCTTCTCAACAGAGACAAGTTCAGATATCCCTATGAACCATTTCAGGAAACTGTGTCTACATAGATGTGCAATCAAAAATCACACATTTTAGATGAAGGTACCAATTCTTCCAGTTTTCCAATATCAGTCAACAGTGAGGCTGTTTTCTTCTGGATTCCCGCTGTTCCTGTAATGATTGCTGATGCGTGGGCCCTTGGCTGCAGCTCTGCCCCATAAAAAGGGCGGTGGATGCTTAACGGCCAGACTAGTCTGAAGCTGTAGAAATGAGTCTTAATTTTGACAAGGAGAAAATAGCAACCGCCAACAAATGATTCCTCTCCTGGCTAGTGTTACATTGATTGCTGAAGGTAAATGCATTACTGCTAGCAGTAATTTCATTACTGCCTGCTGTCAGCATTGCAGCAAATAAATTATTGCCCCGCACTTTATCTTCCAAAATAAGACCAGCCGGATATTGTTTTCAAATGAGTAAAAGACACAACCCCCTTGCAGCGTATGAGACTTTGCTTATGTATGCTCCCCAAACACTAGGCATTGGTGCAGAAATACTTGGTTCTTCAGAGGCCCTGTCTCTGCTCTTCAAATTAACACATTTATTGTCTGGCTGTATTTACCACTGCAAGTACATTTAATCCCAGTGGCATTTGTCTACTAAAGGCGTGGACCTTACTTTCCTGTTGGCTGTATTCTTTACCCATAGTGTTTTTTCTTGCCTCTACCTATAATGGCTCGCTGCAGTATCATTGGGCATTAATTCCAGAAGAACATTTAAGTAGGGAGAGTAAAAATGTACTACAGGTGGTAATTTGTTTCAACTGAGGGTTTCTTCGTGAACAGATCTGATTAGAACAGTAAATCTTCTCAAAATGGATTTGTAACTTAATGATTCATAAACTACAATTATATTTTTATGCATTCATTTTGAAGTAGCCTTCTTCTTAATCTCCCAGTGTTATACCACTAGCTCTTCACTCCGCCTTCCTGCCATTTAAGATTGCATAATAACAAGAAAGGCTAGCTCATTGTGGGAACATTTCTAAGTACAAATGTGGTTCTATTTATTTTCTTTCCCGTTGGACTCCCAAATCATACTGCCAATATTCTCAGCCTTTGCAGCTCAGTTGTTTCCTTTTAAAGTTCCCCATTTTTTTTAATTCTGTTCATCCTTTAGAGTGCTTAAACAAACTCCTCAGCATTGTTCTGTTTACATTCAATATTTTACTTCAAAAGATCATTTCCTTTCTGACTATAAAATTGGCCGCCCCTGGGTTCTGTTTTCTCTGTTTTCTTTTTTCATGTTGGCGTTTCAGTCTTCTGAAACAAGTCCAAAAATAGATCAGCAGATTTCAGTGCCTCCTGCCGACCTGTCTGTTTTAGGACTTTATTCAACAATGAAATTAGTTATCTTTCTCTATATTTCATATGTGCCTTTTATTGATGGAATTGTACGTTTTTTATCAGTAGTGTTAACTTATTTTGTATTTTTTCTGCAGTTGTGCATGCAAAACCTACCTAACATTGTTTTTAATAAGAGCCAACATCCCTGATATCCTGACAGTTGTGCCCAGCACTTTCTATTCAATATAAAACCTTCCCTCCATCTAGAAATACCCTAATCACGCAGACACTATACTGCATTCCCAGACCGAATGCACGGGACAGTGACCTTCGTTCTGTGGAGGGGGCGGTGTGTCCATCTGGATTCAAATCCGCAGAAGGGAAGGCAGCATTCTTGGTGTGCAGGAACGATTTTATCCAAGTACATGTTCACCTTCTGGACGTAGTATGCATCCTGGCAGAGGAGGCTTATACATACATTCTTCCAAGGCTAGACCTGAACCTAGATGTTGACGAACTCACCTCCCAATGCCTCTCACTCCTTGCAGTCGAAATCAATAACGTTGCTCCTCTCCAAAGTAAAAAGAAAAGGCCCATTCCCTCAGCAATTTAGTTCAACAAATCCCTCTATGAAGAAAGGAAGCACCTAAGACTCCTGGAGAAACAATGGAGGCAAACGCCCTCCACCGATAATTTGGACACGCTTCGTTCAGCAAGATCCAAGTACCACAAACGCATCTTCCTTGGGAAAGCATCACACTTCAGAACCCTCCTTGACTCAGCCAAAAATAGACCCAAAAAACTATTTGATCTCATCAAGAATACTAACTGTTCTCCCCCAACCTCCAAGTTGGAGGATTCTACAAAGAAAGCAGCGGATTTCGCTGTATTCTTTGACGAAAAAGTGAAATCACTTGTGGATCAGGCCGCTCATCCGGCCCCTCCAGAGGAGTGCAAATCACTAGCCATTTGGCAGAACTTTGACCCCCATCTCTGAAGATGTCCTCCTCAAGTGCATCCTCGAAACAAAGCCCTCCAACCATTCTCTGGACCCCATCCCTGGTGCCATTGCCATTGACTTCTATACCCCTTCTCTTCCGTTTTGGACCACTCTGGTCAACCTCTCCCTCTGTCAAGGCTCCCTTCCTGTTCCCTTTCAAACTGGGCAGGTCACCCTTCTGCTTAAAAAACCCACTGCTGATGCGAATGACCTCAACAACTTCCGCCCCATTACTAACCTACCCTTTCTTGCGAAGATCACAGAAAGATGTGTAGCGAAACAACTCTCCCGTCATATCAAGGACAATGATCTTCTTGACAATTTTCGGTCCGGCTTCATCCAAAGCTGCAGCACTGAAACAGCCCTGCTGCAAGTGATTGATGATGCGCTGCGGATACTCGATTCGGGGGGGGGGGGTCCTGTCTTCTAATTCTCCTTGACCTTTATGCAGCCTTTGACACTGTCAATCACAACACCCTCCTCAACACTCTTCAACTGAGAATGGGCTTGGAGGGCACTGTGCTTAAATGGTTTACTTCCTTCCTCTCTGATAGATCCCAAATGATCAAAATAACGGACAGTGTGTCATCTCCTTTGGCGGTAGGTCAAGGTGTTCCTCAAGGCTCTATTCTTGCACCCACATTGTTCAATCTGTATTTAGAACCACTGGGAAATCTCCTAAGTAAATCCGGGGTCCACTATCATCTCTACGCAGGCGACACTCAAATCTACCTCAAGGTTGCCTCCACTCACAATCTCTCCGTCCTAAGCTCTACTCTGGACTCCATTCAAAACTGGATGTCAACACATCAACTGATTCTGAATCCCTCCAAAACTGAATTCCTCCTCCTCTCCTCCTCACTTTCTCCTCCCCCAGTTCAATCATGGATGGACCAGATGAATCTACTGAACAATAAACCCATCATTGTCGACAGCGCAAAACCCCTGGTGTCATACTCGACACAAAACTCAATCTACTCTCCCACATTAATTCAATTGCAAAGTCTGCTCGATACCAACTGTGCCTTCTTTGGGGGATTCGTCGCTTCTTCCCAGAGCATGACCTTAAAACCCTGGTCCAATCGCTGGTTCTCTCCAGACTGGACTACTGCAATTCTCTTCTTACTGGCCTCCTCAAATCCCACCTGTCCCCCCTTAAATCTGTTCTCCATTCAGCAGCTCGTTTCATTTATGGGGCCAAAAGAAGCGACCACATCACACGCATGTTATCCACCCTCTGCTGGCTTCCCATCGAGGCAAGATCTATCTACAAGACTGCCTGCATCACCCACAAAGCCTTGCACTCCTCCTCTCCACGCTACCTGGCGAATGAACTGAAACTCTCTGGAGGCTCTAGTCTAGACCATCACGAAATGCAGAAAATTTACTTCTTGAACCTCCCACTTTCAAGAAGGAAAGATCGATGTCCCAATCCTTTTCAGGCAACGCGGTGAGAATCTGGAACTCACTTCCACCCCAGGTCCGAACCACCTCCTCCTCCCAGGCCTTCAAAACTGACCTCAAAGTTCTCCTCCTTCAAAGACACTTCCAAATTTAATTCATGCCCTCTCTATTATCTGAAGGAAGACCTTTTATTATAGAAAATGTTATTCTCCTTGACTATGGAAGTGTCTTCCCAGTGTGTTTTTAGTCATGAACACTAATACCTTGTTTACCTTTTAGAGAAGAGGTTTCCTGGTTTCTAATTGTATTACTTTTTTTAGAATATGATCGTATATTAGAAATTCAAAGACCAAAGTTTACCTGCTTGACTTAAGAGGATGTGGCTTGCGGCTAGAGTGGTCGACCTCGAAGCTGGGAAACCAGGTTCGAGTCTATGGGGGGAAGCTCTGCATCCTGTTATCCTAGGCAAATCACTTAATCTCTCCATGCCTAACAAAATGAATGAGTACATCTTTTACGCAACTGGTGTGCCAGTTCAATTTCTTCGAGCGACAAGTGTCATTAAGGCAGTCTGGTCTGGTGGTCAGAGTGCCAGTTCAGGTTTAGATACCCAAAAAATAAGCTTGGTGTCCTCAGCATCATAGTATAGCACACAGCCAGCGTTCCTGATAACAGATAGCAAAGCCATAATGTAGATATTGGGAATAAATGGGACAAGATAGATCTTTGGGTGGAGACTGCGTCAGGGTCAGGTATGTATATTCTCTAAGCTAAAGGGCTTAATTTGTAAAAGAATGACCGCTGGTGCCCAAAGCTCTACTCTGGAGCCTTTGCCCAGCACTATTAAATGTCTGCGTGGGCTTCAATCCACCTCATGCCTCTTTAATCCAGCACCAGACACTACCTCCCTTTATCATACTCTTGTAGGTTTCTGCTTTCTCCCTTTCTGACGGGTTTTCAGTCTTTCTCCTTCTTTTCTGTTAGCGTGTTTTTTTATTTCTTGCTCTTGATCAATATCTTCTGAGGAAAAATAAGTGCTGATCTCCAAAATGAAGGACTGGTGACCCACACTGGCAACAACCTGCTCAAATTAAGCACTCTCCAAGGACAATACTCTGTGCCTAGTCGTGTAAGGAAAGTGGTGAGCCTGTCTTGTGCCATTCATTCAGTGCCAAAATGAGAGAGGTGCGGCCCACAATGTTAAAAGCTGCAAACAAATCATGATGAGTAAGTAGCCTGGTGGAATTGCAATTGGCAGCAGACTGTAGATCATCAACGACTGCTATCAGTGCAGGTCCCATGCTGCTGCAAGCCCTACTTGTGAGCAATCCAACAGGAGGCTGGTTTCCAAATATTTACAAAGTTGTTTAGCTACAATCATTCCAGATTTTTTTTTAATGATGGCAGGAAGTAATGTGATTGGCCGATAATTAGCTAGATCCTCAAGATCAGAGTTAAACTTTTTTAACAAAGGTTTCACGAGCCTAAGCTAAAGCTCTTTAGGGTCATTGCCGGAAGCCAAAGACCGATCCATTTAGCTTGTTGATAGAATTAAACCTGCCAGAAGTATCTTTTTATAAGCTCTTTATAAGGAGTTCATCAAGAGCAGATCCTGACCTACGAATTTTAATTAAGGCATACAACTCTTCAGAAGATGGGCAGTCGAAATGATGGAGGCGGAGGCAGTTAACAGGCCACAAACTTTCCTTGACAACTTCAACAGGCTAAGATACATTTTTTTATAATGATTCATGGAGGTGGCAATTGAGAAGCAAATAGTTTTCAACGTCTGGTCAGAGAAAATCACAGTTTGATCACATGAGGTGTTGGTAGGACTTATTCTCAAGGTAAGGGCATGGGTATAAATTCAATTATGAATTTGAAATCCTCTTTCTGTAAGTTTGAAACACTGAGATTGTGTTTGAATATAGCATTATTGGATTTTTATTAAAGAGAAGCAGTTATTTGGAAGCACTTTTATATTCAAGCTTACATTTGTAATGCCGTTTCCTTTCAACTTGTCTAACCTTCCTTTTTAATGTATGCAATCATTCTTAAACCATTGAGCATAGTTTTTATGCTAGTTGATCTTGGTCAAAATGGTGGGGGCAACACAATATTCTACTCTGGAGGCTCAATCGACGAAAGTGGCATAGTGTGAAGAAACGATACAGAAAAGGGGGTGGTGATGAACAGAGTGTCTGAATTAAGCAGACCACTCTTACCCAGTCCAAAGATCAGGGCTTGATCCATCACCGTTATTTATCTCACTGCCCCATCCCAGCTCAGAACCTGGCTATATGCAAATTAGTCTGTCCCTGGCCCAGTGCATCATGGGAACAGGGCAGACCAAACTACCAAGCCAATTCTTCACCAGAAAGGAGACAAGCTACCGGGGACCGGTTTCTGGCATTTCAGCCTCTTCGGCCCGGCTTGCTTGAATCCTGATGGAGCAGTGAGAAAGGGACTCATGTCTGAGTATACCCTGCCACACCTATAGTGGCCAAAAACGATACAGAAAAGGGGGTGGTGATGAACAGAGTGTCTGAATTAAGCAGACCACTCTTACCCAGTCCAAAGATCAGGGCTTGATCCATCACCGTTATTTATCTCACTGCCCCATCCCAGCTCAGAACCTGGCTATATGCAAATTAGTCTGTCCCTGGCCCAGTGCATCATGGGAACAGGGCAGACCAAACTACCAAGCCAATTCTTCACCAGAAAGGAGACAAGCTACCGGGGACCGGTTTCTGGCATTTCAGCCTCTTCGGCCCGGCTTGCTTGAATCCTGATGGAGCAGTGAGAAAGGGACTCATGTCTGAGTATACCCTGCCACACCTATAGTGGCCAAAAACGATACAGAAAAGGGGGTGGTGATGAACAGAGTGTCTGAATTAAGCAGACCACTCTTACCCAGTCCAAAGATCAGGGCTTGATCCATCACCGTTATTTATCTCACTGCCCCATCCCAGCTCAGAACCTGGCTATATGCAAATTAGTCTGTCCCTGGCCCAGTGCATCATGGGAACAGGGCAGACCAAACTACCAAGCCAATTCTTCACCAGAAAGGAGACAAGCTACCGGGGACCGGTTTCTGGCATTTCAGCCTCTTCGGCCCGGCTTGCTTGAATCCTGATGGAGCAGTGAGAAAGGGACTCATGTCTGAGTATACCCTGCCACACCTATAGTGGCCAAAAACGATACAGAAAAGGGGGTGGTGATGAACAGAGTGTCTGAATTAAGCAGACCACTCTTACCCAGTCCAAAGATCAGGGCTTGATCCATCACCGTTATTTATCTCACTGCCCCATCCCAGCTCAGAACCTGGCTATATGCAAATTAGTCTGTCCCTGATCTCTTGACTGGGTGAGAGTACTCTGCTTAATTCAGAGACTCTGTCCATCACCACCCCTTGTTGTAAATAATAGTGTGAAGAAAAACACTGCATATTGAGAGGGTTAGAAGAAAAAAGCCAAGGTAAGAGTTTAGACCAGGGCCTTAAAGAGATAGTGCTCGTACGTACAGATGAACAGTAGTCTTTATAGGTGTTTTTAAGTTGAAAATGAGGGAGTAGGCAATCCACAGCTGAGGAAGAAATAATGGAAATCGGGAAAGGTTCAGACCACATCTTATATATGTTCTGCATTATGTATACTGGAGCTAATATGTTGTATGTGTCCTCAATCTGAGAAATGAGACTAGTTCTGAAGTGTGATGATTCTCAGGACTGTCCAAATGAACAGTGACATTTCCCATCACAATAACAGCGTTATGAGCTGAGTTAGAAGTAATGTAAACATCAGGAAATGCATGCAACAAAATGGTGGTGGGGAAAATGTACAGCTTTGGTGTGTGTGGTTAACTACTAGAGAAATAGTAAGGATTTGTGTGGTGGCAATATTAGTAGATTGAAAGAAGAACACTTCAAACGTATGTGAACGGAAAAGCAGCACCCACAAGCTTTTTATCCCTGTGGAGGTCATTTCTGATAACCTCATACCCAGAGGGCTGGTAAGACTTTAAAGTGGCTCTTCAAATTCTGCTTAAGCCAGGATTCTGAAATAGCTAAGATGTCTACATCACGTGTCTGAACCATGTAACCTATTTCAGGAGAGTGTTTGGCCCATGTGCTTGGGTTAATATGGTCAACTTGGAGGTCTCTATATGCATTGTTGTTTGGCGACATTATGACATTTGTAGAGCCCCTACCAGCAGAGGCACTAGTGAAATTGGTAACCTTAGTGAAATCATCATAAAATCCTTATCCTAAAATAGGAAACGGTGTAACGTAAATGGTTCTGGGGACAAGTGGGTGACATGTTTGAAGTTGTTTTGGCTTGCAATGTTGATATGTTCCAATTTATGACCACCAATGGTGGATATTTCGTTAGTTTTGCATGTCATTGTTTTGATATGCTAGACTTCCTTCTCTTCTGTGAACATCCCTTCATTCTTCCACTTAAAGGAAACTATGCATTTCTAATGTGCTAATTTGATTACATTTATTGTATAGAGCATTTCCCAAACAACTGAATGTGGTGGTTTTTTAAAAAGTCATATATTTTGATATTGTCTTACTTTATCATTTACATATTACACAATCTGCCATTGTTATCGTATAGCAGTGCGTTTATATTCAGCTTGTTAGTCCACAGAATTAACATCTACATTGGTGGAATCGTAGTAAATTCCCTGAATAATACTAGATCATGTGCCTCTCTGTTCTGGTTGTCCTGTATTGGCATATATCAAGAATATTTCCTGTTCTGGATGCCTTTCGGGTGTAAGATAAATGGTCCTTGCTAGCTACAGCCTAACCTAACTGGGTTTAATGTGCTCAGATATGAGCTAGGGTTCTCTAATGAAACTAAGTTCGAAACTGTGGAAACAACATTCACATTCAATGTATCATGTACATCGTGGTTGTCATTATTACACTTATTTGAGTTTATGAAATGTACATTTTTTGAAGTGAAATATTTTAATTATTATTTCAGACGTTATTACGTCCTAAAACAGATATCCCTGTAGTTATTTAAATAGTTTCCTTATGTAATTGGTAATGTGTTGATTCAATAGTAAATAATACAATTTTATTTTGTAAAACAATCCATGTCAGTACATATTTCACGAACTGAAATATTCATCAGTATCGTTGTTTCAAGCGTGAGATCTTTATGTAGTGTATATGCTACAGTTTAATTAGGTTACTGGTCTAACCTTTCAATCTGCAGTGACTTCAGGATACATTGAGTCACTGAGCGTCAATTCAGTCGTTCTCCCATTTGTGTAGGCCTGGGTGTTATCCACAGCAGCTGATGCACTTTTTGTTGAGTCTGAAAGGTCCACACAGGCCCAATATCAAAGAATTAAGGATACACACAGAGAACACGATCTTTAGACACACTTTATGCATTGTAAAATCAAAAAGCTCAGCACAATATCATTATTGCTATCAAGATAATGCTTCTCCTGGGAGGGTTAGCTTTTGAGCCTGCAATTGTATATATAAGATTCTTCCCAACTGCTCACCTCCGTTTTATCTTGAGATGGTCGATTCACCGTGACGTACTGTGTCATCTAGCACCATTGAGCCGCATATGGCATCCTAGAGCTGCATCCAGAGTGCATGGTGTTACTCTTTAAACATAGATCTGCATGCAATGTGTTTGAAAATACATTTGTCCTTTCCTTGTATTCTTTACACCAGCTGACACCTGTTTGTACATTGTGTCTCACCCTTTGTTCCCCCAGATCCTCTACATCCAACTCTCTTAAAGGTGGAGAATGATCACAGCCCTTCCTCGCTCGGCGTAAGCTGGACTCTGGTTGATGGAGGCGGAGATCTCTGGCTTCTGCTCTACACCGACCACTCTTGGCTTCCTGTGCAGAATGTATCATTGGAGCCAGGGGTCACAAATTTCACCGTGGATGGCCTGCACCCTGGGACCAGATACTACCTTCAGGTTGTGTCGCAAGCTGGACCATATCTCACAGCGTCACCCAGAGTGACCGGATACACATGTGAGTGTAGAAAATGACCCCTGGATCCCTCTGTTTTTGATCTCCAACATTCTGTCCTTTCACAAGAGATCAGCTGGAAATCCTTAAAGGGGAGCATGTGTTTTCTTTTAGTGGTAGATTTGGTGGTCTGCTAGACAGGATAAGTGTTACACCGTTTGTAGTTTGTTGTCTCATTTGCATGATCTATTTTTCCCAAAATTCTTATCTTTGAAATTTTCTTCTGCTTGTTTGGTTTTCCACTATGAAAAGAGAAGCGGATATTGAATTGAACCTTCCCAGCCACTAACAAAGATGTTTCACAGGGCTTCCATGCAAAGCATACCTGAGTCGAAAAAGAAATCCTGGCCATATTCCTTTAAATCAAAATGTATTGCCTTTTGAAAGTAGCAGATGAAAGCTGTCAGAAAAAATGCTTTTGTTTATTTTCTGTCCAATTTAAGCCCAATGTTTTCTTGATGTAACTGATCCTTAGCAAGTAGTTCTTTGAAATTCAATGGGAGCATGCACATCCCATATTAGTTAGTTGTTAACAAAATTAATAGCGAAACAGGGCGTTATATGTTGGTATATGGTTTCATCAAATATTTTTTTTTCTAAAAACATTCCCATCATTAACTTAAAAACAAAGTAAACAACTCGTGCTGAAGCCTCCAAAGATTCAGAAAAGGGGGTGGTGATGAACAGAGTGCATGAATTAAGCAGACCACTCTTACCCAGTCCAAAGATCAGGGCTTGATCCATCACCGTTTTTTAGCTCACTGCACCATCCCAGCTCAGAACTTGGCTATATGCAAATTAGTCTGTTCCTGTCCCAGTGCATGATGGGAACAGGGCAAACCAAACTACCAAGCCAATTCTTATACTGGGAAGGAAACAAGCTTCCGGGGACCGGTTTCTGCCATTTCAGGCGTCGTCGGCCCGGCTTGCTTGAATCCTGATGGTGCAATGAGCAAGGGACTCACATCTGAGTATACCCTTCCACGCTTATGGTGGACAAAATGATTCAGAAAAGGGGGTGGTGATGAACAGAGTGCCTGAATTAAGCAGACCACTCTTACCCAGTCCAAAGATCAGGGCTTGATCCATCACCGTTTTTTAGCTCACTGCACCATCCCAGCTCAGAACTTGGCTTTATGCAAATTAGTCTGTTCCTGTTTCAGTGCATGATGGGAACAGGGAAAACCAAACTACCAAGCCAATTCTTATACTGGGAAGGAAACAAGCTTCCGGGGACCGGTTTCTGCCATTTCAGGCGTCGTCGGCCCGGCTTGCTTGAATCCTGATGGTGCAATGAGCAAGGCACTCACATCTGAGTATACCCTTCCACGCTTATGGTGGACAAAATGATTCAGAAAAGGGGGTGGTGATGAACCACCCCCTTTTCTGAATCATTTTATTCACCATCACCACCCCCTTTTCTGAATCATTTTGTCCACCATAAGCGTGGAAGGGTATACTCAGATGTGAGTCCCTTGCTCATTGCACCATCAGGATTCAAGCAAGCCGGGCCGACGACGCCTGAAATGGCAGAAACCGGTCCCCGGAAGCTTGTCTCCTTTCTGGTGAAGAATTGGCTTGGTAGTTTGGTCTGCCCTGTTCCCATGATGCACTGGGCCAGGGACAGACTAATTTGCATATAGCCAGGTTCTGAGCTGGGATGGGGCAGTGAGCTAAATAACGGTGATGGATCAAGCCCTGATCTTTGGACTGGGTAAGAGTGGTCTGCTTAATTCAGACACTCTGTTCATCACCACCCCCTTTTCAGAAGCCTCCAAAGAAGCAGCTCGAAAGAATCCTGCTGCAGGAGGAAAATAAATGTTCAGAAAGACAAAAAAAAACGGGTTTTAATATTGCAGTCAAGGAAAGAGTTAGATATTTGTATTCATTAGTGTGGTACAATGTCCATGATGAACAGGTCCATTCAGTATGCCCTTTGATTCTTTGTTTGATTTCCACACTGAAGTTCATCAAAGTGGGCTCACAGACTTGGTGTAAAACACCCCTGATGAAGTCTGTGTCCCAGCCCTGCAATCTCTCCTCCACTTTACTGGTTTAAAAAGAAATGTCCTGTCTGCAGCCTTTTACCTCCATGTGACTATAACGGGCTGGAATTCCATCTGCAGTTGTAAAACATGTTTATAAATCCTTGAAATAGTATCCAGACAACTTCCAGGAGATTTCCATCCCCAGCCCCCGCCCCTTCCATGTTCCTGCAGTGAACAGTCTGCAGAGGGCTGGGTCCTTCTGCCATACAATAAGAAGGAATGTGACGTGGGCGAGCAGCTTGTTTTACGGCTTGTTTTTACCAGAAGGTCTTTCTCGGACTGAACAAAACCCGTGTAGATGGGTTCATTTTTTTTCAGAAAAAAAAAATCAGGTTTGAGCTCTGTTGCTGTTGAAAACCAATCGGTAAAATTTTGATTTTAGTTATTTTATCTCTATTTTATTCAGAGCATTTATGTAGCCCCTGGAGACAGGTTTTATTTATGTTGGAGAAAAATGCATGTTTCCGTGCCCCCCCCCGCCTGTCTTGGATCTCTGGGTTAGTAATCTGGCCATGGAAGGCCTGCTGGACTCTCTCTCTCTGGCTACTGCAGATGGTTGGCTTGCTGGCCCGGCTTGCTGGATGCCTTTCTAGATGTTGCACAAAGCCATGGAAAGTATTCTTTCAACACGCCCTGCCCCGCCGGTGAAGTAGCATCTTTCGCCTCGCAATCTAAAGGCAGGATTAATAAAGAAACCAAGGGCCCACTCGACATAGGCCGGTGTTAACCCTCGAAGCCCGTACGAGCTCATATTCGCCTAAAATAACACATGGCTCACATCTAGGAAGCACAGTTTTAATTGGTCAAACTCGGCTCAATGTTTTCCTTGGATTCATGCTGCTTCTCGTGGCCCGTGTGCCAAAAATTATAAATGAATTAAGCCTCTCCTCTACAGATAAAATAAAATAAAACAAGCATTGTCTGCCAGCAGCCCTTTTGGAGTGTCTCGGGCGGTTTCTGTTAGCCCTGGACTGGAAACACAGGAAGCTCAGGACACAGAATAGCTGTCCACATCCGACTCAGCAAATCAAGAGCTATTACCAGGGGAAACGCAGAGCTCAGGGAAGGAGGGAGGGCGTCAGGCCAAGAACAGCTCTGCTTCTCCTGGATGTTAGACCCATCACAGGGAGGAGGAAATGAAAGGGCACGGATAAAGCCAGGAGTTCCGACTTTGTTCGGTAAAGATTCCTTGTATTGGCCACTAAGAGGTGTCTGTACTTGCTGCGTGCAAGAGTATGTTTGTGCAAGGCCGTTGTTTTCAGAGTTTGGAGGTTTTCTGTAGCAGAATAGTTAGGACAAGAGACATTTTAAAACTTCTAGACCTATAATGTTTTCAATAAATGTAAAGTTGTACTTAATCACACTGACGCAGGAATACTTTTTGTGACTACTTTATTACCCGGAGCGCCGGGAGACAATACGCTAACTGCAGCCCTCGGCGCCGATAAGAAGATGGCCGCCTTCCGCTTCCCGTCCCCTCATTTCCTCTTCCGGGGATGGGAGACTAGACCGTCACCACATATCTCCCCCCTTTATGCAACACTAAACAATATACAATAAAGTCCTTACTTCCAGTCCATATCATAGTCCTTGAACTTCTCTGGTACCTTTACTGCTCTTCCAACTCTGGTTCTCACCACTTCGGTACTACCTTCTTCTTCCGGTCCTCTCCTGTCTGATCTTCTTCCTTCCTCTTCTCTTTCTCTGTCTCTAACCTCCTCACTGCTTTCTGCCTTGCACCCGCTCCTCATCTCTTCACTCGTCCCCCATTCTCCTTCGCTGTCTTCCACTTGCTGCTCTCTTTCTTCTACATTCTCGTTTCCCCTTCCGTTACGTTCTCTTCCACTTTCATCTTCTACTTGCTGTGTTCCTTCTTCAGTTTCCTTTCCCCACTTCAAGATCTTGCTGCATTTAGCCATTCTGTCCTGTGACCATACCTTTCCGTCACTGAGCAGGGCAGACCGGGTGTAGGGCTCCAGCATTTGCAATGGTGGTGAAAATTTGCTTTCCCCTTTCTTCTTGAGGATGGCCAGCTTCACTCTCACCCTATCTCCCTTTTCCAGTTGTGCACCCTGAACGTTGCGTCTCTTGTTAAAGTGCATCGTATACACTTCTTGTGCTTTCTCTAAATTCTTTCGGACAACGGCCGGTGACCACTTACTTTGCACCACTAATTTCCTCCATGCCATGTTGTCCTTCGTAAAGGCTTCCCTTCCTCTCAACACTTTAAATGGGCTGTATCCCGTGCTTCCCGGGGTGATGCGATAGGCCAAGATCATTTTCTCCAATTCTTTCTCCCAGTCCATACCATCGTTTATGGCCGCCTGAATGGTGCCCATGATCACCCAATTGAACCTTTCCACCTGACCGTTTCCGGCGGGATGGTAGATGGGTGTGTGTTTCATCTCTATGCCGTTCCTGGTCGTGAATGCGATCCATTTCGTAGAAGTGAATTGCGGCCCATTATCACACGTGATAATTTTAGGGATGCCTTCTCTGACAAACGTGGTACGTAGGAAGCGTACTACTGCCTCCGTGTCCACATTCTCCATTATCTCCACCTCTGGCCACTTGGAATATTTGTCTATTAGAACTACAGCATACTTCTGTGTTCCTTCTTTGTTGAGAATAGGACCCATGATGTCCACCGAAACCATTTCCCATGGCCCATCCGGAACTGGGAATTTACCTAAGGGTGGTCTTAACATGCTCTGTGACTTGTCTGCCTTGGCACATGACTCGCATTTCCGTACATGCCGTTCTATATGGGCATCAATGGCTGGCCACCAGTATGCTTGTCTGGCTAAAGCTTTTGTCTTGGTGATTCCCTGGTGTCCTTCGTGCAGTAGATTCATCAGGTGCTCCAGTATGCCTTGTGGAGGAATCACTTTGTCGCCTCTGAGCAAAAAGATGGGGTTCTCTGCCAATGATAGTTCGTCCCTTACTTCCCAGAATTTCCTCAATTCCTCCTTGAGGTGTCTTTTTTTCTGGCCACCCGTGAACCACGTATCCTTTGATGGCTTCCAGGTCGCCGTCTTCTCGGTATGCTTCTTCCCACTCCTGGGCGCTGATCACTTCCTTCGTATCCTGAATGGTGGCTACCACATATCCTTCCCACCTTTGCTTCTCCTCGTCATCCTCTACTTCCATCGCTGCTGCCCTGCTCAGGAAGTCAGTCACTTTGTTCTGCGGTCCAGGAATGTGTTCCACCTCGTACACAAAGTCCAAAAGTCTAAGAGTCATCTTGGCAATCCTAGGTGTCGCGTGAGCATGGCCGCTTGAAGTCAGTACTCAGACCAAAGGCTTGTGGTCCGTTCGGACCAAGAATTTCGCTCCCCACAAATACTGTCTGAATCTCTCCATCGCCCAAACAACTGCCAGCATCTCCTTCTCCACCACACTAAACTTCTCCTCATTGGATGCAAGCGACCTTGAGGCAAAGCTGACCGTCGATACTTCTCCGTTGTCCGATTTCTGCATAAGGACTGCTCCTAGACCACGGTCACTGGCATCAGTGGTGAGGATGGATTCCGCGCTTGGGTCGAACCCCTTCAGGGGAATGGCCGTGCTCATTTCTTGTTTCAGTGCTTCAAACTTCGTCTGTTCCTCCTGACTCCATGCGAACTTGTTCTTCTCCTTCAGGAGTTGGCGTAGGAGATGCGTTTTCGTGGCAAAATGAGGAATGAACTTACTGTAGTATTCGGCCATTCCTAGAAATGACCGAACATCCTCCATTTTTGGTTGGTGTGGGAGCGTCTTGAATCGATTTCATGTTGGCTCTTTTTGGTAGTATTCCGTTTTCGCTCACTTCATGCCCTAGGTACGTGACAGATTTCACTCCGAACCTGCACTTTGTCCATTCAGCCGTCAGGCCATTGTCCTGTAGTGTCCGTAGTACGTTGTGGAGCTTCTCGTTGTGGTCCTGTTTGGTTTTCCCCATTACCAGGATGTCGTCTTGAAAAAACTGCACGTTCTCCACACCCTTCAGTAACTTGTGCATAAGCTTCTGAAAGACCGCCCCTGCGGATGCTAGTCCAAATGGCATTCTCACAAATTCATAGCAGCCGAAAGGCGTGATAAACGATGTGAGATGGCTGCATGAGGAGTGTCGTTTTACTTGGTGGTAGGCTGACGACAAGTCTATTGTTGAAAACCACTTGATGTCCTTGGTCCTAGCTAGCATCTCATTAATTCGTGGTAGAGGGAATTTGTCGATCACAATGTTTTTGTTCAGTTCTCTTAAGTCGACACACAGCCGCACCTTGCCATTGGGCTTCTGGGCTACCACCAGAGGGGAAAGCCATTCAGCACTCTCTATGGCTCTGATCACTCCCTCTTTCTCCAGCCTGTCCAATTCTGATTGTACAGCTTCCCTACTGCGGAACGGGATGTTTCTCACCTTGTGCACCACTGGTTTCGCTCCTTCCTTTAGCTTTATGAGGTGTTTGTATTTCGCTAGTTCCCCAATTTGTCCATTGAATACTTTGAGGTACACTCTCTGCCATGACTCTACATCGTCCTTCCTTTCCATGTCCATTAGCAAGATTTTCTCAATGCCCCCCGGGTTGAGTTGTATTCCCAACGCTCCTTGGTCCTTCCAGCTCAAAACTGAGGGGCCTTTCTCAGCGATGTATAACTTGCATTGTGCGTGGCGACCACGGAACTCAAACAGGAGGGGACAATACCCCAACATGGGAATTCTTTGTCCAGTATACGTGACTGGTCTCAAATCCATCGGGTGCAGTGTCTCTTCGATCTTGGTAGCAAACTTTTCTTCCCAAACCTGTTGTTGTATGATGGAGATGGGTGCTCCACTGTCTGCGATCATTTCCAGTGGTATCCCTCCAATGTGCATGTTCAGTCTGGGTTTGTCCGTTCCTTCCCCTTCCATTTCCAGCACCTGGACATCGATGTATAGGAACTCTTCCTGGTCCTCTGCGTCTTCGCGGTCGTCTGCATCCTCTCTTTGTTCCTGGTCCACATATCTGACCACCGCTCCTTTGGGTTTTCGGCGGCACACCTTCTCATAGTGCCCGAACACGCTGCAATATGAGCATTTTGCCCTGAACGCCGGGCACGCTTTGTCATTTCCCATGTGTGTGGTACTGCCACACCTGTAGCAGCTCGGTTTACTTCCTTTATTCGATCTGTTGTCCGTCTGGGCGTAGTTGTTGTTGTTGTGGGGTCTTCTTCCATCTTGATTCCTTTGCGGTTCTCTTTGCCTCGGCCGTTCACTTCTCGCCGGCGCCATGATCTTGCATACCGTCTGTGCTCCACCTGCTTCTTTCTTGGCCGCTTGTGCACATCGCTTTGACATTTCCGCTTTTTTGACCATGGCCCATATCTCTTTGAGAGAAGCATCTCCATTTACCCAAAGTTTTTCCTGGACGTGGGAGCTGGTAGTGTGCATGATAATTTGGTCTCTAATTAGGTCGTCATGCAACCTGTCAAACTTGCACGTAAGGGCCAACCTTTGCAGGGCCACGAATACTCGTCCACCGTTTCTCCACTCCTCTGCTTCCTTTGAAAGAAATTGTATCTGTCTATTGCGACGCACACAACTGGCCTGTAGTGAGCGTCGAGATCCGCGATGGCGTGACTGAACACGTCCGTGTCTGTACCATCCCTCTCGCCTTTGACAATGGTGTCATAGATTCTGATCCCTTCAGGACCCAAGTTGTGTAATAGTATCTTTTTCCTCCTCTTGCTCGTGAACGGAGTGTCGCCTTCCTCTTCCAGGGCTTCGAGATAGTTGAGGAAGTACCTTTTCCAGTCTTCCCATTTCATCTCCGGTTCTCCACACTTCGTCAGGAATGGCACCAATTGGGTGAGGGAAGAAGACTGGACCGCCATCTTGGATGCACCTCTGTGAAGAGCCTGAATGGGGAGCGTCCGACCTGGTGGGCTCCCCGGCGTGTGTTGCTCAGTCGTGTCACCTTCGCTTAGGTCACTGGCGCTGTCTTCACCTGTCTCCCTGTCTGAGGGACTAGTCAACGCCTGCAGGCTGTTCCCTGTGGCAGGACTTGTCGAGCTGGGCGCCTCTGTGCCTGGCCGCTGCTCCGCCAGGGTGCCTGGCGCTGCCTTCACAGCTGGAGATGGGATGCTCCCTTATAGGCTGTGCTTTGCCAAGGCTTGTTTCAAGATATAATGCAGCAATGGAGGTGACTGGTTCTGGATTGTCTAGTGTTTGATTTTTCTTTCCTTTTTTTTTTTTTTCCAGCTCACACTAGCAGAACGACGTCCCTTGACTTACTGCTGGCGCTGGGTTCGTTGTAAGACGAACGGTGGGGCGCCCTCTTGGTTCGCGCCCTTTACGACGCTCCTTCCGCTCCTCTGCCACGCTCCGGGCTGTTTGCGGCGCCGAAATGGGGCCGCGTGACTGTTTCGCGATGTTGCAGTGTGCGCGCGGTCTACTCCGCGTCACTCGTCGCCATTGTAAAGTTGTACTTAATCACACTGACGCAGGAATACTTTTTGTGACTACTTTATTACCCGGAGCGCCGGGAGACAATACGCTAACTGCAGCGGTTGGCGCCGATAAGAAGATGGCCGCCTTCCGCTTCCCGTCCCCTCATTTCCTCTTCCGGGGACGGGAGACTAGACCGTCACCACAATAAATACACCATTTACACTGTGTGATCAAAGACTGACGGGCGGTCGTGCAGAAGTCAGGAGTCTTCTGTAATTAATATGTATGTCGCTATGTACTTCAGTATATATAACTGCTTCATTGCAAAGTTTGTCAAAGCTGTTCTCGGTAATTTTTGAAAATCTATAAATTAAGGAACTATTTAAGTCAAAAGCAGCCCTGCAACGGCTGTCTTTCCTTCTTTATTTATTGCGTCACCTTGTAAACCAAGAAGGTGTTGGGAGTATTAATATTTCTTATTTCGTTTTAAAGTTTGCATGCTATAGAATACGCACTCATCTAGGTACAAGAAGTACCTGAAAGTACCTGAACGACATATCCTGTCGATAGTCAAATGAAAGCTTTGAGAAGGTTGACATGGCCCTAGTACTCCTCTTCTACTTTTGTTTCTACACCTGGGGCCCTATTATGTAAAGGGCGCACTTTCCCCTATTTGCGCCCGGCGCACCTTAAAACAGGTGCACCAGGCTCAAACAGGGAAAGTGCGCCCTATTGCATAGAATAGGCTGCCCCTAGGGCAGCGCATTCCTGTGAAAAACAAAATGACTGCTTTGAAGCCGCTCCTTGTTTTCACTGTGCAGACGGAAATTACAGATCCCCTTGCAGGCCAGTGCAGCAAGTGACGACACCCAGCTGCAAGGGGATGTCTGGAGGGTCCATGAGATCCCCTTTCCCCCTTCCAGAGGGATGCTCTCAGGGAGTGCCCTGACAGTGCACCTCCTGACAGCTTCTTTAACTCTGCGTTCGCATCTCTAATATGGCTTGGCGCAGAGGAAAAGGGATTCCCTCATTTGCATGGGGCAGAACCCTATGCAAATGAGGGAATGCCCCCAAAGATAGTGCTGGTTCTTTATGTGTGCCAGCACTATTGGTATTGCAGAAGCAGCCGCTCAAGAGTCTGCAGCCCCTTCTGTAATACAAATGTGCCCCAGGGGCAAGCGAAGAGGGCGCAAACGCATGGTGTGCCCTCAGAGCACTTATGTCATACAATTCCAGGGTCTGTATTATAAATACGGTACAAAAGGGGGTGGTGATGGACGGCGCATCTGAGCCAATCAAACACTCACACCCAGTCAAAAGATCTGGGTTTGATCCATCACCCTTGCTCACTTTGCCACTGGATTCAAGCAAGCCGGGCTGAGGACGGCTGGAATGCCAGAAACCGGTCCTCGGAAGCTTGTTTCTGGTCCAGGGAAGACATGGCTTGGCAGTTCGGGCTGGACTGTTCCCATGAGGCACAGGGTCAGACTGATTTGCATATAGCCATGTCTGAACTGGGGTGGCAGAGTGGGCTTAAGAACGGTGATGGATTAAACCCAGATCTTTTGACTGGGCGTGAGTGTTTGATTGATTCAGATGCTCCGTCCATCACCACCCCCTTTTGTACCGTATTATAAATACGGCACATTTTCCTTGATTACTCCGGGTGCACCTTTTGAAAGGTGCGCCCAGCAGTATCATGGAAAATGCGCTGTATTAAGGTGAATGCACTACCCCTAGGGCAGCCAGGAACACGCGCTGTCCTGGTACAGCACATTCATGTGAAAAACGGAGCGGCTGCTCTGTGTTTTCACAGTGCTGGCGGCACCTGCCCTCACTTTTAAAGGGGATGAAGGATCCCCTTGCAGGCGGGTGCAGTCAGTGACTGCAACCACCTGCAAAGGGTTGTGTGGAATGTCTATAGAACCCCCTTTCAACCCTCCAGAGGGCTGCAAACAGGGGGCGCACAAACATTACACCATCTTTTAGGTGGCGCACTGTCAGTGTGCCTTCTGAGAGCTTCTTTGCCTCTACGTCCACGTCTGTAATACAGCGCGGGCGCAGAGGCAAAGGGATTCCCTCATTTGCACATGGAAATGAGGAACACCCTTTTGAGGAAGCGCAGGTGCTGTATGTGTGCCAGCGCTTTCAGTATTACAGAAGGAGAAGCACAAGCATCTGCAGTCCCTTCTTTAATACCAAAGTACCCCAGGGGTGCGCAAAGTGGGCGCTAACGCCTGTTGCGCCCCGGGGGCACTTCTATAATACGGCCCCAGGTATTGGTAGAAGAGAGCTAAAGCGTTGTTCGGCTGCACCTACTGAGTGGGAGGATCGCCTCTCAGTGGGAGATGTGCATCAGTAAGGATATGTAAGCTGAGCTATCTATTGGTTCTCCTGATATTCCTGAAAGCCAAGTTCTGAAGGAGGCACCTCTAAAAATTCATTCAGTAAGCTGCATTACCTGTGTTTTCAGGTTTCACTGTTTTGCTTTCTGATTGGTGAATAGTGTGCATTGTTTTATAGTACCAGAGGCAACAATTACCAAGAGATCCCGTCTCAATTTCACAGTGAGGAATGTAACTGCACTCAGGTGCCTCAGTTGGCTAGAGCACGACTACAGATTGTGTGTCTATCACCCCGAGGGGCATTGTGCATTACCCTCTTTCGCTATATTAACTGTATACATTCGTCGCTGTCCTTGGGCGAGAGGGTGTCCACTATGTTTATTTCAGGCTTTCTCTATGGCAGCTCCAAGGCTGCCTTACTGTCAATCAAGAGTGCTTTGTTAAGTAGGAAAACCTTGATACACTGGGTTATTGAATAAATGTGCGTGAGGTTAAATGCGTACCAGGTTACCCCTATAACCCTCTCTAGCTGTGTTTCATTCTATTCAGTGGTTCTGTTAAGCCCTATTTGGATGTTCAAATCCAGAAATATCGAAAACGTGTACGAAAAGATTTGACTGCATATCTAGAATCTCTGAATTCCCTTTGCTCTGTTGAAGTGGTCCTTTTTTACTTTCTTTATCTTCTCAAAGGCTTTTCCAACTTACTGTGCCCAACATTGCGAATATTCCAACTAGTAACGCTACGTTTTAGTCTAATTTAGTCTCAAAATTGTAATAAATGGAATAGAGAATATTATTGTCTGGCACCACACTTATCTAAAATTTGCATTTTAGTTTGTCGTGGAAGACGTTTAATTCCTAAATTTTAAGCAGGAAAGAGACTTTACTTCCTAAAAAAAAAAGCCCAAAGGCCTCAGAAGTTTTGGTATGTCATTTCATAGTTTCCTTTCTCACATAGTTAAATGAAGCGCTGATTGATGTGCTGAAGTTCTTCCTGCTTTTCTTAAAGAGAACCTGTTGACATTTAGAAACAGCACTGGACACAAAGAGATATAAATCAAAGCAAAAATAAAGGTACACCTTGAAAATGTTTCTCATCAGGAGGATGAGAGAGCGTTCTTTGCAAGCGCATTTGTGTATGCATATATTGTAACACACAGAGTTGGAAAAGTGAGCATGGATGTCTTATAGTACAAGATAGGGCTATTAAGTCCCAAGTTCCTCCCCAGGATATAGCCAACACTGAGAAGCAACATATGCCAGAGACCGCAGCTACCTGGACAAAGTCCTTCATTTTGCATGCAGGAGCAGAGGGTTCTGCAGATAAATTAGACTGATTTGATCATTAACTGCTTCTAGGGCTACCTTTTATGTCACACCTTGAACTACCCCATCTCTAAGTGAGACCATACATTCTGATGCACTATTGTTCCAGAGACACATCTGTACGTCACAGTGTTTTCCAGTGAGATGCGGTAGGCGAGGAGCCCCCCACCCCCCGGGACAGTTTGTGACAATAGGACTGGGTGCTTGGCGGTGTCTCTTGGGTCTTGGCAGAGAGGATAAGTCAGGCTAGACTTGTTCCAGAACAACCCTCAGACTAATGGAGAGTGCAGCCAGGAAACATGTTGGAACCCTAGGTCCTAGTCATATGCCACAGCTATTGCCCTACAGGATATGGAAAGAGGAAACAAACCTTCCCAACCCTGGTGACTGAATGTTCAATCTGTCACTTTTACATGCACAGATATCCTCAGGAAGAAGCCTGAAGTCCCCTTATAGGGTAAACTTGAAACCATTCAACAGTAGATGAGGACTGATCCTTTCACCAAAAGGAAGTTGTAATCAACTGTTCTAACAATCTCTTATCCATAGTGCAAGCAGGATTTTTACTTGAATCCCTGATATACCAAAATTCCTGTTTCCACCTCTTATATCGTGTCTGAATCTCACTCCGAGAAATGCTTTTCTCAAAGTTTGGTAAACAAATTAAAAACCAGCAACCACTTGGGAAATAGCTGAATTTCATGATAAACAGTACACAAACGCATAATGGGCACCACCTTTCATTATTAAGGCCACTCTGGTTGTGCAAAATGCTTCATCATTTAGCTAAATCAGATGGCCTAAAGATTTCGCTATTATCTTGTGATAGAGTGTAATGTATTGTGATCAAGGGTATACGTGTTATCACTTCTGGCTCAGTTATTTCAGCCGAGGATGAAAGTTTTATCTGACCATTGATGCAGCGCCCATGTAGAAAAACTTTCTCAACAACGCTACCCAACACCATAATACTCACCATTAATTATAAATCACTCATAAGGCCCATAAACTAACGAGACAATTTTTGGGCAGCTGAATCATGTGACCTAATTAAACAAAACATATTCACAAAGTATTCACACATTTATATACATCTGCAGTTTATCATCTCTGACCATGGTTTTATGCTATAAACATTTTAATTAAGTCACTAAGGTAAATGGATCAACCAATGGTAACTAGACCATTGAATAAACAAGACCAGCGTGTCGTTTCAAAATCTAATTTATTAAATTTATTCTTCAAAGAAAAGCATCTTTTTAATAAATCATTATTTTATTAGCAATTAAGCAGCATTTAATGAGGAAAAGGCATTTTAGACTAAGATTTCAAAGAATCATCATTTAGCATGAATTAAAGCAAATAATCAGTTTTTCCAAAACCTAAATTCTACTTTCCCTGTCTAAAACTCACTTCATCTAAAAGAATTAATCATAAAGGCCTTCAATCCTTACGTGCACCAAAGTCCTTCAGCACGTCACGCCCTTCAGGTATCGTGAAGCCCAAGATGATGACACCCTTCTTTCCAAGGGGACAATTTTTATACCTTTCTGACTAGCTAAAGTAACTAATCTTGACATTCTTTTCTGAAAATCCAAACTTTCAATTGGCTGAGCCCTGTCAGTCCACCATTAGGTCATTCACTCCTGACCAAGTCCGGGCCTCATCATAAGCCCCTATTGTTCATAGTTTCTCCATCCTTTTAGCATCCTCGAAAATGTTACTTTCGCCCAAGCACAAAACTTTACTTCCTAATCTTGGCAGGCAATTCAAACTTCCTGTCCTTGGTTTTTTCTTCAAGAACACATTCAACTCGACCAAAACCACGTCTGCAATAAACGTTAATTGTTCAGCAAAATGCTCTTTTTTCTGCACATGAGTGAAGGCTTCACTCTGGTCAAGTTTTCTTATTTTTCCAGCTCTGCCAACCATTTCTTTAGGCCCATACGATAACTATTATTTAAACAAACACAACACAATAATTAATTAAAGAATTAAACCTTATTCTGTTACCCACCCCTTTACTAAATATTAACCCGTCAATAAATGTTACCTAGCTTAAGCACAAGCCACAGAATTCTCCACGAACTTAGGCCACATAAAAGACGAAAAACATAACATAAGCACACAAAATAAGCACATGCCATTATTTAATCAGCCGCATTTAATTCTGACAAAGACAATAGACATGGTAAATTTATTATTTTCCACAAACTTGCAGTATGCAACATAAAGCACATATGTTAATCCCCTGTGTCGTGTGATGCATTTTAATCTAGGTTGATTAGTACATTTCACTCTTAAGCTTATTATTATAATTATATTATGGAAGTTTAACTTTGCGAGTCAGAACAAAATATCATTCTGAACCTCGCTCTATCACAATGAATCTCAAAGATTGGCGGGAAAAAAAACATCAATATCTACCTTAACCATTAATATAGATTATACTTTGCTTCATCCCAGCTTCACTCAGAGTGTTCCTTTTTTTGCTAAGTGTGCGGTTGCACACATTAGACTGGAGCTTTAAGAACGACTTGGAATTTGAAGTGAGAATGATGAGCGAATGACAAATGTGTGCATGCCTCATAATGTCTGTGATTATTAGCATGTGTGATGGTTGAAAAAGGTAAGTATGACGTTCTAATAGGATTTGTACTAAAGGCGTAATTGTGTGATACATCCTGACTGTACGAAGTGTACTGCACCCTGGGAATAGTTTCTCAAAGTTTAAGCCATTTGACTCCGTAATGGTGTGCCCAAAGAGGAGTGGCTTTTCAAGGAGTAGGGATTTTTTGGCTTTGCTAGTAGGTACTTGGCTAGAAGTACATTTCTCAGAAGTTATAGAACGTCATTTTTAATTGGAGCGATAGAGGCAAATTTGCAAAACTGTAGATATACATACGAGGACCGGTGAATGTGTGGACCCATTGCAATTGGTGCTGAGGAAATAGGGTGTGTGGATTGACATAAAATGTGTGCATGTACATTTGTGCTTGAGTGTGTACATACTATTGTGAGGGTTTGGAGTCCTAGATTGGTTCTGAGAGTTATTGGTTTGAGAGTCCCTTGGAAATAATCAGTGGAGAACTTTTTCAGAATTGCAGCAGTAGACAGGACATCGCAAATCAATTAATCTTCACGTCATCGAACAAACTTATCACATGACCTTTGATTTTGATAATAGGAAATTGTAATTTGTTAAAACGTTCATGAAAACTTTAGCTTGAATCATGTTAATAAACAGTTATTGATAGCGTGAACAGACAAACAGCTACTAGATTTGGCAAAAGCTGAAGGCACAGGCTTTCGTTTACATGAGTAGTTCAATTTCAAATATCACATGGTCACTAATCAATCTACAAGGTTTGCAAACAGCAACATATCTGATGAGTAATGATCTCTTGTGTGTTAATTGTGTAGTTATCACATCAGACAATGCATGTGTGTCTCGGTCTCTTAAGTGCATGTTTTTTTGCTGTGTTAGGGATTATGCTGATCCATCCACATATTGTTCCCATTATACCTTGAAATCTCATTTTACAATTTAACATTAGTGGAATATGACCTAAAACATGGTTGAACGTCAAGAAAGACTCCCTAATAGTCTCATTTTCTTTTTCTGTCTTAGATCCTTTGGCACCTCCATCTCTAAAAGTCACCAGTGGAGGTCCAAACTCCTTGGTCGTAGACTGGGAGAAGCCTGCCGGTGATAGGGAAGGTTACTCTCTGTCCATCTCTAAGGCAGGAGTTGACACAGCACTGAATCTTTTCTCCACTGACAAGAACAGCACCAGAGCCACGTTCACAGACCTGGTGCCAGGTACCTGGTACACCGTTCAGATCCAGGCTGTAACCGGGACACATTTCACATCCACCATTCAAGACTTCACAACCTGCACAGGTAGGTTCTTAGAAGGATTTTGCTAAATATTATCAAATTGATCTCTGAGCAGGAATATACTGCCATGGCATGAACGGCTGCCCTCAAAATAGTAGAAAAGTGTACGTCCCTATTTCTTTGAGCATTAATTTGTTATATTGTTCATAGCAATATATTACCTAGGACCAAAAGAAAAAAAGTTTTTCCCTGTTTCATCTATGTGCCAAATTATAAATGGCCTTTATCATTTCAGATTTTGCAGCTTTTGTACCAAACACAAACTACTTGTAGGAATAAAGGTATATGGAGTCTGTACTTCTCCACATTTTATGTTTGACAACTAATTTCAGTGGGCTGCTTTTTATCCATGTGCTAACGCTTATGTAGTAGCGATTATATACTAAACAGGTAACATATGGAAACCTATTTAAGAGATAGCTCTAAACTATAGCAGATGCGATGTGCCTACGTAATTCATGACTGCTTTTAGACTTCTGCTGTCTGCTTCCAAAAGCTTATACATATAAATATGTATATTCACACAAAAAAATCAAAGGTTATAGCGATTTTATAATTCGGTCCAGATTTTACACACACAAAACCATAGAAAACCCCAGAAATTCAGCAGTTATAGTTATAGTTATCTCAAATACCTATAACTCATGCCCTAAGGTAACTATTACTTGTGACCCCATGAGGTAATTAGCAGTGCATAGCGAGGGTGTGAGTTATAGTTCCCTTAAGGCATGAGTTATAGTTACTTGAGATAACTATAACTGCTGAATTTCTATGGTTTTGTGCGTGTAAAATCTGAAAATACTTTACCTGTAACCTTTGGGTTTTTTTTTAAAGAATTTACATATTTTTTTACTGCTATGTCATAATTATACCGTCCCTGTATCCTTTGTTTTTTTCACTGAATTTCTAAGGTTTTTTAAACTGTAAATTAATATTTAATTATCACACGTTAATCCAACTGCTTCTGCACATGCCGCAATAGAAAATCTACACTTCTGCATCGTAATTTGGTAAGCGGGACTGCCGACTCCTTGTCGGGCAGCCCCGTTTCCAGGACGATGCTGGTCAGGCGCTCGTCCGACCGACATCATAATGAGGCCCTTGGTGTTTTCTCCCACTTGACGGAAGATCTAAAATTGCTCACTCCAAGCGAGAACAGACACAGGTTTCCCTACCCTTGGACATGCCAGCAGGGAAACTGGTATGTCGCGGGGGTGTGCTCCCTGGACCATTTGCAGATTCAGCTGGGGGATGTGGTTCCAGGGTCGAAATCGGCCCAGGTGGGGAGCTGCAAGCCCACCTCTACCTTTTGAAAAATGTCCAGGCCCCAGGGAATGGGGTCCCCAGGGTCAGAAAAAACAGCCTAGGGATGGGGGGGCCACATGCGCTCCTTCTCCACCAAATATTTGTTCCTCCTGGGACTTAGCCCACCAGGGGGGCATAAACAAACAAGCACAGGAGACCGCACTTGTTATTTGGGGAGGGGGGATTGTGTTTTGGATTTGGGACGCCTCCATATATAGTACCTTGGACCTCTCACATACTGGATCTTGGTTGTTTGGCCTGCAAGACTGAAATAAGTCTCTTGTAAGAGATTTTAATACCTTAGAAATACATACTGAAGAAATGCTTCTTCGTTACTTCGCAACCCTCTTTCTAGCTCATGAACAAGAACCATAGATGAAATCAACCATAACATCCACCCACCCCTCCATGTCTTCTACTTGATTTACATTTTAACAACTTCATGTGTGCCATTCCTGTTGCTACCTTCATCTCTTTCTTTCTTTTGTCAAAGTTGAACTGTTTGTTGTGGTCTAGTGTGAGTGAGTGATTACATGAGTCATTTGCTCAAATTAGCTTGGACTCTAGAGAAAACCTGAGGGATCATTGTTTTTGGGTCTCACGGGCCCTAATGTTTCCTACCTATTCTGGAGTTCAGTGGTGGTTTAGAGGCCCCCCCCCTCTCCTTGGTGTTTCCTAAAGGAAGCAATTGACTTAACCCTCTTGCCACCTATCTTCTCCATTCTCAAACGTTTACTTGTTTAGTTCATATCACTTGGTTGCATAGTATATGATTTCATGTTTGTAGTTAGAGTCTAGTCCTAGGGCATGACACATACAGCACAAGGAAGTGAACATTTCTTATATTTTATGTTGTATGTGGTTAATAAAACCATAACAATTACACAGAAAATCTTGTCATCACAATCATTTTGTACCGTGTTGACTTGATATATAGCACAGCTTTCTTAAATTAAAAGCAGCCTCTTTTACTGTTCAAGTGTTTTAAAAAGCATTCAGACTAGTAGGATTCTGTAAAGAAATCTGATATAATGCTCTACTGAAATTAATAGTACCTTAGGCATAAATCACAAGCCCTCTAAAACAGAAAATGGATAGAATGTTAGTTCCAGAGATCAGTCTCACATAGTCCAGTTATCCAGAAATTACTAATAATCAGAGATGGGTATACCTTCATATTTGTTAGGCAGACCTCATAGCTATTTTTTATAGCATCGTGTTAACAACACAATTTTCAAAGCAAGTTGCTCTAAACCATGCCTATCCTTAAATTATCTGGACAATATCACAGGCTGCTTGCAGCATCCCCGTTTTCTAGCGTAAATTTGATGCCAACGTTTTTATGCATGTCTGAATCATTCGCCTCTCTAGTGCAGAGATTAAGATTACATATTGTAATAATTTTTAAAATATATATATTATTGCAAAAAGTTAAAAATCCCCTGTGACTTGGAGATAGTTGTCTGTAAGAAAGAGGGCAGAAATAAGTTAGAAGTTATTGAAGATTCTTTGATCAATGTCGGTGTCAGGATATTGATGCTGCTGGTGTTTAAATTGTAAGTGATACTGAGCCATTCAAAAGAATTGCTGTTTAGAATGGGTAGTTTGGTGGCATGTAGGCTGCTTCAGAGGATGACGGTCAGTCCATCCCTTCTGACCAAAGGTCTGTTGCAATGTATTAGACAGCGGTTGTGAGGGACAAGGCATTCAAACGTCAGTCAACTATATTTCATTGATAAATAGGAAACCAAGGGTGTGCTTAAGGGTCAAGTTGTAGAGGCAGTTTCCACGTTTAGTAGATTTCAAATTGACAAAGCAACAGGTTGTAGTGAGTGCTCTATGAGTTAAATTATCACTTGGAAGGTGGCGACATGCATTAACAGTAGTAACAGAGACTTTATAAGGAGACCGTTAGGGCTTTGGAGATGGTCTTGTTTATGCAGTTTGTTCACTGGAGTAGATCGAGGAGTTGGGAGCATTCTATTCACTTCAGTGATGTTTGTGGTGGTTGTGTTCCAGAGGGTATGGTAGAGGGTCCAGGTATTTTCAGACCATCACAGATATTTCTGCAGAGACACCCAGGGCAAGATGCAATGGGAAGATGTCTTAAATAAGGAAGCACATAGATCAGGCTTGCACTTGTGTTACACCTATCAGCCTTAGGCTGGTCCCCCCCCCCAATGTTTTGCCTACTACTCTCTTGTTGGCTTTAGGATTCTGTGCACTTTACACCTGTTAGTCAGTGCTAAAGAGCTTGTTTTCACTCTTTAAAAGATGTTAAAATTGACCTGAATCTGATTTGCACATTTAATTTACTTATAATTCCCTAGTAAAGTAGTATAATATGTACCCAGGGACTGTAAAGTAATGCTACTAGTGGGCCTGCAGCAATGACTTCGTCATCTTCTTAAGTAGCCTTTTAAAACATATCTCATGCGTGCCATTGCAGCCATTGTGCTGTGTTAAACTGGCAATTCGACCTGGCAAAAAACTCTTTGCCTGTCCTAAACCTCCCTTTTTAATACCCACAAGTCCTCCCTGCAGTAGGCATTAAACAGCTCAATAGGAGGGGGCATTGTATTTAAAGAGCTGGACATGTACCTTTAGGTTTTACATGTCCTGGTAGTAAAAAAAACCTCCTCAATTCATTCCTCATGAGTGTTAGCCGAACCTCTCCTATAGGTAAGATTGGGTTACCTTATTGCATTAAATAAGTGATCACTTTTGTTTGGGAACAAGTTGAATGCCATGTTTGGTCCTTAAAGAATTGTAATCTAAAATCCTCTTTAATGGTAAATCAGATTGTAAGTTACAACTTTGAAAATGACACATATACAAACTTGGCATTTTCTTGTCCTAACCATTTGGTCCCTGCAGCCTACATGCTGAGTGACATGACTGTGATCAGCATGGCAGTTGGCTTTGTGTATTCCTCCCAGATAGGGAGACAAATGGGCACTAAGTGTGGTCAGGATGGGCATCATGCCACAATATTTGGGGTGAAAATGTTTCCTGCTCCACTTGCACAGTTCAATGGAGCTGCCTCATCCTACTCAGAAAGAAATTCACACTAATCTTTTGTCACCCCAGGCACCTTGGAGCCTGGACAAGGAGGTACATAATTCCAGAACCATCTGCGGGGGAGGGGAAACTCCAGATGTTTCCTTCACTTCAAAGCTGGCACCAGGTATAAAAATAGAACCCTCAGATCTATTCTTGAGTTCACTCCTGGGCTTGTGGAGGACACCCAGAGGTCTGCCCTGCAATTAAGAGGACTGCTCTGCTGCTAGAGGACTGCTTTGCTGCTTGAACCCAGGACTAACAGTTTGACCCAAGGTGCTAGTTGGCTGGAATCCTGTTCTGAGATAACAAGACACAAAAATAAAAGCTCCAATAACTTGAACCCTGCACCTAAACACTGCCTGAAGTGAGTCCCACCCTCCAAGTGGTTCCCACCCTGTCCTGGACAAGTGGAAGTTGTGATACAGCTGGACAAACAGCCTAAAACTAAAACTTAGAACGTATAAAGAATTCTGCCAAAAACGTGCCTTGAGAACTGAGTGTAGACCAGGCGATACCTGCTCACGGTCTGGCCCAAGTTGCATTGCTGGTTGGCCTGACTTTGTGGTACCTCCTGCCACGTTCCTCTCTGCAGAAACAAATCCTGTTCAGGGGCTCCTCACAAGAGGGGTATCTGGCCTCATGGAGCCCTTGCTGACTACAGCCTGCAGCTTCATCCCATTGGGATTTGACTCTCAAATAAAGGGACTAAGTAGGAACATAGAAATCTTCTCTTCAACTTCATCTAGCAGCTCCTGGAAAAATTGAGCCTTTAGCAGTTTTCACAGCTCCCGACCACCATTTGTTTTCCTGGCCGTGACGAGCAGTGAAAATGAAGGTTCGGTAGAGCTCATGGAGTTACATTAAAACTCATTCATAGAAATATGTATGTCACGCTTCTGATTCTGCAATATAACTCCAGTAGAGCTGAAAACTTAGAGCTCATGGCACCATGCAGTGCGCAAGAGTACGCAGTCATTCAAGTTGATTTTGCTACTGCTGGAGTTGAAAGTCTATTTGAGTGACAGCAAATCTACTCGAGAAGCAGACCTCCTACTGTGACCACCTGCATTAAAAATCCAATTCAATGTCAAATCTTGCTTGCATTTCTGATACCTCGCGGGAAAGAATTTCGGCATGCAGTGATTCGCAGAATTTGGCTGGAACTCTGCATTGTGAGAGTAATGTGGAGTCGCTAAATTCAACCAATTCCGCGGGCGGAATGAAACATTCCGCACACCTCTTTTAAAAACGTACATCTAATTCTACCCATCTAATTTAGATTGGAGGAATTAAAGCTCTACCTCCGATGACCGTTACTCTGCAGGGCCATCAGAGAGGTTTAACCAAGGCGGAGACAGAGTAGTCTCCGCCATGATTAAACCTATGGTCTGCCTGCATCTAAATCAGGCCGACCTTTATCTTGAAAGTATGTATACTCCGTCGCCGTATTGATGGAGTATACATACTGCCAACTTATAAATTAGGCCCTAAGTTCGAACATAGAAGTCTTCACCTTGATTTCATGGAGCGGCTCCCCGATGATAATCCTTCCTCCTCAGGCTGCTTTCCTCTGCTGAACTTTAACTTCTCACACATTTTTCAATAACATTTCTTCTAAGTCCACAGTTAAGCCCAATCCATCTCCTGTATCTGAACTGGGCTTCATTGAGGTCAGCCATAACTTTCAACTTTTCCCTTGCCCCGTGTAGCAAGATGTCTGCAGTTGACACTTTGATCTTTCAGGTCCTAGTGTTTGCTAAACATTTAAATATTCATAACTCCGGTTCTACTGATTGGATTTTTGTCATTTTTATGTCAAACTATTGTGAAATTTTATTCAATTTGCCTAAAGTGGTGTGGGATTTTTCTTGTGTTGTGTCACTTTCTTACTGTTTAAATCCTGCATTAATACTGTGCACTTTGCCTCAAGGTTTAGCATTATTGGTTTTGTGAGAAGGTCCCAGCGGGTTAGGTACAGGTTAATTTGGTGAATCTTTCTTTGTGTTTCAGCCTGACACGGATTGTGGTTGTTGCTTGAAAAGGGTTTACCCCCCCTCAACCAAAAACCCAATGTCTAACAAATTGTCACAAAAAGAAAATGATGACTCCCTGAAAAGAGACTGTATCAGCTGATTGTTGTGGCTTTTCCCTCTGAGTCCTTCAGCCTAAAGAAGGTGGGTCTGTCTGGGCATGACATGCTCTTGGATATGCTGTCATAGCACACTTGGGGGCTGAGAAAACTGCCTATCAAGTTGGTCATGTGACTGGAAGAGAACTGTTGCAAGTTCTGTAAGTGTAATAGTACTCGAACTTTGCCCCTATTTATTTCTTTAAACTCCGCGTGTTTTCAAATATAAATTCTTTTCACCTCCCAGATCCAGTTTGTAGAAGTGTTCTGACTAAAAATGCAATGAAATTTAATTTGCATTGAAAATATAGTCATGCCTTCATACAAGAATGAAAGATAATTAAAGTATGATTGAATAAACAACAGACCATTGGCATAGAGAAACCTACTTTCTGCAGAGACATCAACACCCTGTTGCTAGAAATGACAACTGTTTTAATAAGTACCCCTTTCCAGAGCCTTACTGTGTCCTGATTCTGAGTTGCACCTTTGGGACTGAAGACTTGGAGATTTGATTATGAGAAAAAGCACACCCTAGAGAGTGAATTAAAAAAGGTTGTTTGCTGGCATAAGTGATCAAATGAGATGCCTCTTGATTTGTCTTTTATATGCCAGAAATAAATACATATTTTTGCCCTGAAAAGTCCAACCAGGAATATCAGCAATATCTCCAAATGTTTATTCTTTATATTACATTAGGAGAAATAACATTCTTTTACATAGTTATTTTTATATTTATGGTGCGTATTTACTTGAAACTTCTAGCAATTAGAAAAGTCTAAAGAATATTTAATATTACAGTCCCAAAGACTGACCAATAATAAAATGCCAAAGACTATCTAACCTACTTCAGTCATCCTACACCATTCAGATATTAACTAAGTAAATCTTGAGACAAGAAAAATATTTTGACTTCTTGTAAGTTCTCATCAAGATACTCATATAATCATGATGTGTAAACCAAACCCTTGTAGCCACAAGTCACCCAGAATCTCAAATTCATCAATTCCATTGGTAGTGGGGACATTAAAAATATTTATCTATCTCAATATTTATTGTAAAGGCTCACATTGAGGCACAGTTATATCTTTAACTTTGAGGAACTGAGAAAACTTGATCTGACGAACAAAGTTAGATTTGTTTATAAGAAAGAGGACTTAGTTTAGAAAACGCTGTTGAAAATTTGGTGTGTTAAACTAAACCATTGTATGGAATTTATCTAAAACTCTTTGGAGGTTATGAAAGGAGATCTGACTTTTGACCAAGAGTGTAGCGTGCTGATGAGTTGCCCGAATTATTGTCCAAATGCCAGAAATAGGTCTTAGAAATTCCAGCAATGCAACAGGAAGCCAAGAGTCCATAGCTTAGTTATTCCCCCTGTCATCAAATCCATATTTCCACAGACCAATAGAAAAGAGGAAGCTATCATGATAGCACCTCCACTTACCTTGCTCCCTTATGGATCACTGCACACCTGCAGCCAGGATACCATCAAACTCAAGACTAGGAAGTGTAAACAAAAGAAAAAAAAACAAAGCTGTAGGACTTTTCCATCTATGTTCCCAGAATCTGCAACATCATCTCCGTACCCATCAGGACTGCCCAATATTTCTCCAATTTAGAAAAGAGTTGAATGTTCACCTATTTAAAGAACACCAAGGGCCTGATTTATATTTTAGCGGATGGGTTACTCTGCCACAACAGTGACTGATATCCAATACGCTGAACTATAAATCTAATAGGATATTCTGGGACAAGCTGGCACCTCTCCGACAAACCGCCAAACAACACCCGCCTAAGGCGGCCTGGTTCACCACCGAACTCCAAGAAGCCAGACGCACCTGCAGACATCTTGAAAAAGCCTGGCGGAACCTGAAGACCACGGAAGCACATAACAACCACAAGATCGCCATACAGGACTACCACCAGCGCATAAGGGAAACAAAAAGAACCTTCATCAGCAAAAAAGTCAAGACCAACGCATCCAACTCGAAGAACTGTTCAACGTCATCCAGCAGTTTGCGAAACCCTCCTGCGAAGCCACCGACATAGCACCATCCCAGGAACTCTGCAACAAACTCAGCTCAAATTTCCACCTGGAAATCCTGGCCCTCTACGACAATTTCAGCGAGCCCACAGAAGACAGCACCACACTACCCACCACCGCCAAGAAGCCAACCATCACCACCTAGGACACCGCATCCATCGAGCTCATCTCCTCAACTCACTCAGGAGCCCCAATGGACCCTTGCCCCCCGCACATCTTCCACAGAGCCGCCACTGCCATCGCTCCCGAACTAGCCCATGCTGTTAACTCCTCACTTGCGTCCGGCACCTGCTCAGACGACTGGAGCTGTGCTGAAGTGAAACCCCTCCTCAAGAACCAACAGCTGACCCTACGGACCTGAAGAACTACCGACCTATCTCTCTCCTCCCTTTTGCAGCCAAAGTCACCGAGAGGCTTGTGAACTCCGAACTGACCACTTTCATTGAAGAAAACTGCATCCCGAACACCTCCCAATCAGGCTTCCGCAGCAACCACAGCACCAAGACCGCCCTCCTAGCAGCCACCGACGACATCGGCATGCTGCTCGACCAGGGACACACCCCAGCCCTCATCCTCCTAGACCTCTCTGCAGCATTCAACACCGTCTCACACCGCACTCTAGCCACCAGGCTTCACAACGGGGGAATATAGGGGTCCGCCCTCAACTGGATCCGATCCTTCCTCTCCGGCAGAACTCAGAGGGTCAGGCTTTCCCCCTTCCTCTCCGACCCCACTGACATCATCTGCGGAGCCCGACACTCTTTAACATCTACATGGCCCTTATCGCATCCATAGTCAGACAGCATGGGCTCAGCATCATATACTACGCTGACGACACCCAGCTCATCCTCTCCCTCACCAAAAGCCCAGAAAACACCAGATTCAGCTTCCAGGAAGAAATTAGAAATGTGGCGGCCTGGATGAAGGACAGCTGCCTTAAGCTCAACTCCGAGAAGACCAAGGTCCTCATCCTCGGACCCTGCCCCTTCACCTGGGACAACACCTGGTGGCCCAACGCCCTCGGGATCCCACCCACTCCCACAGACCACGCTCGTAACCTCGGCATAATCCTCGACTCCTCCCTCTCCATGTACTGGCAAATCAATGCTGTCTCCTCTGCCTGTTTCAACTGCCTCCGGATCCTCTGAAAGACCTTCAAATGGATCCCCCCCTACTGTAGAAAGACCGTCACCCACGCACTCATCACCAGCAGACCTGACTACGGCAACGCCCTCTATGCTGGAATCAACAAAACCTTTCTACACAAGCTCCAAACCATCCAAAACGGGCCGCTAGGCTCATTTTAGGGACACCACGCCGCGAACATATGACCCAACACCTGCGAGAACTTCACTGGCTCCCCATCGAGAAGAGGGTCACCTACAAACTCCTCACCCACGCCTACAAATCCCTCAACATCGGACCCAAATACCTCAACGACCGAGTCTGTTTCCACGCACCCAAGAGGAACCTCCGCTCCGCCGACCTCGCCTTAGCAGAGGTCCCCCGCATCCACAGAAGCAGAGCGGGCGGGAGGGCGTTCTCCTACACCGCAGCCATAACATGGAACTCACTCCCTGTAAACATCAGACGATCTCCATCCTTGCACATGTTCAGGAGGGACCTCAAGACCTGGCTCTTCGACTGACCTAAGCAGCCTTTCCCCCACCCCCCCAGCGCCTTGAGACCCACACAGGTGAGTAGCGCGCTTTACAAACCACTGATTGATTGATTGATATTTCGGTGGACGGGATATCAGTCACCTTTGTGATGGAGTAGCCCGTCTGTCGAAATCTAAATCAGGCTCTAAATCGCATTTCAATAGCCATACATATCCCAGCTACCTCTTGTTGACTTGTTGACTTTTTGACTTTATCTTCATTGACTTTGTATAGCGCTCTGCTGCCTTTTGGCCAGGGACACACTATAGAAATACCATATACGTACATACAGTGCTCTATCAAATGGAATCCTCAGAAATGTTGTAAATGTCTGCAGACAGAAGAGATGAAAATGAGTGGGAGGAAGAGAAACTGCACAAGCCAGAAACAGTGTGCCTTCCCATTACAGGGTTTTGATGTGCTGCCTCCAGATAAATAATTGGGCTTTTTATCCAGGCAAGCATTTTGCCTGGGGGTCTAAAGAGATTGAGTGGATCACTCTGATTAATCATTGGTAAGCTAAAAGCCCAATTTACCAAATTATTCATTCACAGTCTTACGGTCCACATAGTCGTGCATACCATGACGACACACTTTAAAGTCCCTAATGGAATGATAGTTAGGCAACTAGTCTCGAATTGTCACCTTTCTGTTAAAAGAAGTCTTTAATAGATGAATTTGTAGCAAGAAAATTAATTTTCCCTCAACGGTTTGAGTCCCAATTGGGTCTGTGAGATTATAATTAAAAAATATGGTTTAATTCATTGGTTCCAGGGGCTCTGAAATCATTGAGTCAAATATCATTCGTTTTCTTCTCCAAGATCAAATTCGAAGATTAAACCTAATAAAACAATCTTTTCACACAACTATTCATAACAGCACATCCATACTATTCCACATTCATCAGGTGTGTCCAAACACATATGAACGTCCTGCTCCGCACATAATCATACTCTCTGATACAATAAGGCACATAACCTGCCAGGGACACATTGTACAAACTAATCATGTATTTTATTATTCGTTCAAGCAACACAATTCCAATCTTTATTTTTTATTTATTTTTTTGGTAGTTTTTTACATAGCGCGAACTAGACTCGACGATATCGGGTATCAGAGCGCTTTACATGAGCGCCAGTTTCGTTACACAAGGAACCTCCACTGTTCATAATTGTTTATATTTCCCATTCATAATTAAAGTTAGTAAAGCACTATAGATTACTAGGCACTATTTTTCCGCTAGAGCATATTAGAAGACCCCGTTGCAGATATTTCCGATCCATGGGTTCATTGTAAATGTTCGATGTTTACATTGATGTTGTTCTATTTAAAGGATTTTATTCCGAATTCATGCCTGCGTTCATTTTCGAATTTTGCACGCAAACGGAGACTTTGATGAGAACTGGGTGAAGTATGATAAATTCCGAGCTTTCCCCTAGACAGGAAGATCAAGTGCTGATAGATTGATACAATGTCGAATGCGAGGGATTGCACCGAATGCACCATTTGGTGACTGGGAGACAATTGCAGTCAGGATATTTTCAAACAAAGATTGAATACCTTGCCATACAAATGCTTACACTTTTTTTCTGATGGTTTGCGGGGTTGAACATTCAGAATACTTTTTTGTGTATCTTATTATACATGTCCACTTAAGGTGGGTGCATATCTACGTATTCAAGTTGTGACTCAAGGATCCGAAGTCAGGATAATTAACCAAGTTTGTTGCAGGGCTTCATACTACTTGACGTCAGTAGAGCCATGAACTAATAAGTCGATTAACCTGACAGAACATGTATGTGTGCAAGTTTGTATGTGTGCACAGGCGTCGACAGCTCCTTCTGCAAAACCAAAGTGGGGCACAGAAAAGTCTTAAAGAAATGAGAGCACATGTGGGCTTCATTGATAATTGACCCAAAATCTGTTGCTACTAAAGGCAGAATATCTGGAAAAAAAACTTTGGATTCTCATTTAAGCACATCAAATGGCACTTTACCCTCTCACGTTCTTTTTCTGTGTGTACATTGAAACTCTTCCCTTTCTGTTACTCCTGTACTCTCAATCTTTTTTGTTTGTCCTTATCCCATCCCTTCTCCTTTTATCGTACCTCACTCTAATTTTCCTCAGGTTTTCAAATGACTATGAAGTGGCTTCAACACGACTGAATTTTAATAAATATATTTCATATATTTTTCCAGAAACGTAGGGGGTGTGTGATTTCATGAAAGCATCAAAAGAGCTACATAGACCAGCAGCGGTGGTATTGGAAGCCTCAATGGCCAAGCACTGCGGAAGGTTGGATATCCCTCATGCAGTAATACCCCTAATTCAGTCTTTGAGCCTGTGAACACGAGTTGTTCATAGGTGCTTGTGATGAGCGCAGCTTTAAAAACATGCTTTACCTTTAGGGATGCTGACAAGCAAAATGTCAACACTCTGCTATAAAGCAGCCCAATCTATACCTGCTGGGCACTGGGCCTCATTCAGCAGGCACTGACAGAATATTGACCACAAAGGCTTTAATGGAGCGGGTGACCTGGCATTAGCCAGATGGAGTTAGTGGTCAATCCATACATTGTGATAAGCACCAAAAAATGTATGTAGCATGCCCAGCCTTTGCATTGAAGGGGCCTTCTAATGAATGGTGGGTTCCAACCATTTCTAAAGCAACTTGGGGAGTTAGAAGCTTTTATCTTGCCACCACTCACCTTTGGAACCAAATGCCTGACCATTAAAGTAACATTCCCACCCATTTGGCTTTTAGAAAGCTTCTTAAACCAGTCTGTTTACCTTGGCTTCTTAATCTTCTCTTTCGCTAGTTTGTCTTCTTCATTTCAGGCATCTCCTAGACGCCTTTCGAGATATGTTGTGCTTTATAAATTTAAATCAAATCAATTATGTCACAGAAGATCCCAAAACCCCATGTGATCTCATCAAACAACTATTCTAAAATTCCTATTGTTGGTAATTGTTAGTGATGCAGGATTCGGATAAGAGAACCATGTCTTTCGCTACATTGAATAACTCTTAAAGTGAATTGAACGTTTACAAAATGAAAAAGGGCAGTAGGAGCAGTCAGTCGATTGTGATGTGAGCCTGAACTTTAGATTTCTGTGCATTTCGATTTTACTTCGGCGCAATGTTCTTAATTCTCTACTGCCTTTAAATAGGCTCAATATTGATCAATTGATGCCCTACTCTACTTTTGTTCTGTGGATGTGAACCACAAGGGAGTAGTTATGGAATATAGAGGAAGTGCGAAAGGGGTGTTTTTTCTGCTTGTGAAAAAAGTGTTGCTTTATTTAAATTTAACACAGCTGATGATAGAGTTCACACTGATTCTGCTGCCTTAAATGGGACCTGGAAACTTTGGATTGTGTTTTTGTTTGTCTTAGAACCTCTACCCCCTATTGATGTGAACCTCACGAATGGGGGCAGCACTACGATGCTCCACGCCACCTGGACTGCCCCTGCTGGGGAGAGGGACTCTTATAGGCTGATTTTACTCAGCATCCCGGACCAGGAGGTGCTGAGAGATATCTCTGTAGCCAACAACCAGACCTTCTTCACCTTCAAAGGTCTGTCTGCAGGGAGCCAGTACATCATGAAGATAGCAGCCATGTGTCAAGAACACAAATCATTTTCCCCAAACTTCACCGAATGGACATGTGAGTATTCAATGTAGTATTTTTTCTTTCTAGCAATGCCTTACATATAAATATTGACTGCAACTGTATAACCCACGCTGTAAGTGTTTATATCATAGATGTATTTAGTAATATTCTCAAAGAATTTGACATTTTTAGGCTAGTCAGTCAATCCTTAGTAGAAATGAGTTTTCACTATCCATCAGCTTCCGACTTGTAGAGATAGCCTAAGAATCTGCAGAACGAGATGAGAAAAATTATATCAATCAATCATCAACTATTGTCAGGAAATGCACTCTACCCAAATAGCTGTATAACGCTGCATCTCTCAGCACAGCTCCTGAATTCTTTCCAAGTGGATGGACACCTTCATCCTATTGTATCCTCATCCTTCAGAAGATCCTCCAGAATGGAGAGTTCACCTCTGCCTCTCCACCTTGTAGTCTGGATTAGGACTCTTAATTATGTGGATAAATTGAAGACGGCATGAAGCTAAATCATTGTTCATTAAGTGTATATGAACACTGATGTTTAAACATTGAAAGACATGAATTCCTAGTCTGAAAATGGGGAAAACAATGTGAATACATGAAAGATACCAATGCCGCAGAGTTGTAGCTATAGGGTAAGGTGTTTTTTCTTTTTGCAATCGAAAAATGAAGGTGATGACACAACTCTTAGGACTGTAACATCTATCTTGGTAGACCTGTTCTAGAGGATAAAATAAATAAAGTGTTTCCCTCATGCTTCTAGATCTCATTGTTTTATTGTGTTCTTAACCTCATTTCTACTCCTTCTCAGTCATACTTTTCCACATATCTTAGTCTCCTTCCTCATCCACTTCATTTTCCTGCTGTTGGAAATTGTGTTACTGGTTGAGGAGGGTGAAACTCTACTCAAGCAGCAATCACAATCTCTCTCTGGGCCAAACACAAGCAAACCCCAAATTAACCTCTACTTAACGTCTGGTAACTTGACACAAAGGTAGACCTTTTTTAGCTTAGAGACAATGTGTGTATTTCTGCTGCACGTCAAATAGCAATAAAGTGAAAACACAACACAAGAAAATTCCACACTAGTTAGAAAGTTAGAGTAAAATTGTATCCATTTTTTGACACCAAAACAACAAAACTCCAGTCAGTAAAACCAGAGATAGGCAATTTCAAAGTTTTATGTAGAAATAGTGCCTAGAAGCACAAAGCAGCAACAGGGGTTATCTTGTCGCTCCAGACCGGGACAAGGTCACAAGTTCATGCCTACCACGAAGGACCCATACAGGGACCAAGTTAAGTTCGCTGAACAAAGTACCTTAAATCCTTGTTGAGAAGTGTTGCAAGATCATGTTGCGCAGCAGCGGTTCTGAGGAGCTGAGAGTCTGCGATGCAACGTCCTCGGTTGCCGTTGAGGATGTCGTTGATGGGGTGTTGCGATGTGAATTCCTGTGTCGAAGGTGGATCCTCCACCAGCGGTTCCAAAGAAGCTGCGGGGATGCAATGCAGAATCCTACATCCTCGTCAGGGAAAGTGTTGATGATGGGCTTGCAATGTAAATACCTGCATTAAGGATGCGTCACACTGCCGCAGTTACACAGCAAGAAGCTGCATCACACTGCGTCAGTTCTGCCCACAGATCCACAGTTTTGCTGGCAGAGCACCTCAGGAAAACTTTCAAGGGTCCAGAACTGGGGTGACACCACTAGGGATGGGGGGGTACACTACCATCAGCAGACAGAGTCCAGGTGCTAAGTTCATGGTGGTTGGAACCCTTTCTGTGCCTGAGACTCCAGGATGAAGCTGCAGATCCAGTCCTTTCCCTAGGGCAGTAGGGCAACGGAGTAGCAGTCCTTCTTGAAGAGCAGCACAGCAGTTCTTCCACAGGTCCAGAGAAGAGTGGGTCTAAGGTACTTAGTTTATATCTGCCACTTTCTTTGAAGTATGAGAAGTTTTAGAGAATTCCTTTTGAGGTTTTTGAAGTTTCCTGCCGCCCCTTCCCTGGCTCCAAGCTGGAAGTATCGAACAATGCAATCATTACAAGTCCTTTGTATGATGGCAGGGCACAGCCTAGTCACTTGTAACGGGTTGTGCCCAGCTTCGCCACCCCCCATCCTGCCAGTTGATGGCCCATCCAGATACACCTAATCCTTTTATTATGTGGCTGTCCGGGAGGAATTAACAAAGGCCAACTATACCCAGTCATGTGACCCAGGAAAGACTGTAAGCACCAAATAGGGCAGCAAAATGCCAACTTTCTCAAAGTGACATTTTCATAATTGCAACTTAAAATCTGAATTTGCCTTTAAATAGGATTTTTAATTACAATTTCTTAGGCATCAAACAAGAAATGCAATAAGGCAACCCAAGATTATCCTATGAGAGAGGTATACCTTGCAGTAGTGAAATATAAAATTAAGAGTAATTAACTATCAAGACATGTAAAAGCTAAAAGGACATGTCAAACCTTTCAAATATACTGCACCTTGCCCAGGCCGGGCCTACCCTAGCGGTGGCTTATATGTATTTTAAAGGAAGGCTAAGGCCTCCCAAAACTTTTACTTTGCCAGGTCAAAGTGGCGGGTTCAAACTGCACACACAAGCTGCAATAGCAAGTGTGGGACATGTTTGAAAAGGCTACTTAGGTCAGTGCACAATCACTTCTGCAAGTCCACTAGTAGCATTTAATTCACAGGCCCTGGGTATGTGTATTGCCACCTTACTAGGGACTTACACGTATATTCATTATGCCAATTTGGTGTAAGCTAATTTCACCATGTGTAAAGGGGAGAGCACAAGTACTTTAGCACTAGTTAGCCGTGGTAAAGTGTGCGAAGTCCTAAAAGCCAAAAAATGACAGGTTCTGAAAACAGGAGGGTGAAGGCAAAATGTTCAGGGCTGGCCCTGCAAAAAGAGGCAAGTCCAACACCTCCCCTCTCCTTTTCCTAAGTCTCCTCTCTAGTTCCTGTCTGAATATGTCTTATACTCTCAGGGGTGTTTTCTTTGACTATTGCTCTTCCACACCTTTTACCCCAAACATCTATTTTTTTCTTCCTACATAACTATTCTTCTTCTTGTCCCTTCCCCGTGATGCAACCATTTTTACTTTGCAGTGACCCTCTACTCATCTCACGACTTCTGTACTTTTTCTAAGACACTGTTATAAGGTATGTAAAATGCAGTTACATGATTGAGACTTCTGCCTCTGTAGTAAATCAAATGTACAGGTCACCGACAACTATTTTTGGAAAATGTGAAATAAAATTATTAATATAAACGCTTACCTGGCCTTCCTGAAGAAGGATAGCATTTTACCGCTGCTTCATTCCTCTTACATGTGGACTTCACTCTAGCAGGGGTGAGCCCGTCCAGATTAGTGGTTTTGAAACAAGTTTTGTATTAGGATAGGCAAATCTAGACTTATCAAAGGGCACTAAGAGGGCTGCCATATTTTGCCTATGATATTATGGACAGAAAGGGGTCCCGGACATAAGAGAACAATTTCAAATAAAGTGAAAAAAGAATTAAAGAAATTAAGAAAAAAAAGCAAAGCAAATGAAGAAGCAGTGTTTTTATTCACACAGCAACTAATTCAACCTATTTTTGGTTATATCATTCATACGAGAATTTATACTTCATCACAATACATTGTGCCCACATAGCAAGCAGGGGGAGGGGGGGGAGTGACGTGAGGAATTCAGTGAACAAGGAGTGAAATTTAAATAAAGTAAGCATTTATATATACCATCGGTCAATAATCATATACATCCATAGATTGATCTCCCTGATTCGGAGTCACATGAAATGCATTAGTCACTATATAGTTACACAAAACCATAAATACTCCTAATTGGCTATGCAAATCCTGATTGATATTTAGGAGTTGGTAAGCATAGTGGAAAACAGTCAACGTTTCGACCCTTAGCAATTGTAGGGTAGTTTATCCCTTACGAGGCGGGTCTTCATCAGGACATAGGGGCGGTGGGCATGCCTCCTAGGGTAAAGAAAATGTATAATACATCAGGAAAAAAGGTCTAAAAATCCCAAACTGTTGCCATAGCACAATAAGATGCTCGGCAAACTCATTTAAAAACTACACTGAGCGAGGGCTGACATAGTTGATGGGTGCATTTACCTTAGTGGAGATAGACTGATTGAACTGACTTCGAGTCCATCAGGCGTACATCGCGGTGTTTCTGACTACATGGAAAAAGGGGGGGGGAACGGATTAGGGTCAGACAGTAACCAGTAACATCTGCAAGGGATAACGCGGTAAAAAATGTAGTTTATATGTAGTTTTTACCTTGCTCCCAAAGATTTTTTATCGAATCCGAATTGATCTAGAAAAATGAAAAAAGACGAAGGACTCATAATTATGGGATCCACTTCGTCATGTTTGAAAACACAGGAAAAGAGTCATTAATTGGATAAAACGGGGGAGCCTGGAGCACCCCGAACATGCTTACCTTCCATTGGCTTGGGTCTGCAATTAATCCTGAAGGCAGGCGAGGTACCGAGGCAGGGTTGACCAGCGACTCGTGTACCCGGAAGGTCAGAGCAAGGGGTAAAAATTCTATGTCACATCGGGTTTGGTCGTATCTAGAAGAGGACGAAGGACTCATAATTATGGGATCCACTTCGTCCTGTCGGAATCATATGCATCGGGTCATTAAATGGATTAAGGGCTTACCTTCCAATAACTTGGGTCTACAAATATTTCTGAACGCAGGCGGAGTAGCGAGGCAGTGAATGCCAGCGACTCGTGTAACCAGGAAGTCAGAGCAAGGGGGCGTGGTTACGTCTTTATTAACATGTAAGCACAACTAAAGACGGACTTCTCGTTCAGTTACAAGGTTGTCAAGGACTCACCCGGTGACGTCTTGTAACCAGGGAAACAGATTGTTATGACGTTACCCAAAGGGGATGATCGGAGTAACTCACATTTCGTATAGAGGACACGCCACTTTTTTTGTATCTTTTTACAGCTAACCACCATTATTGAGATCGCACAGCATTTATGAAAAAGACACATATCACAGGAGCGTACCTAGCAAACATGTCGGTGTTACCACAGTCAAAAACATGGATACTCCTCAAGGGTTAGACTTACATAATGTGCCTGTACCTACCATACAAGGTGGTAAAAGGACACAAATACTTTACTGTCATATATTGATATGAGAAAAGAAGTCAAAGGATAGTGAAAGTACCCACACCATCAAGACATTGGATTATTCATAATTCATAGAGCAGCCAGTTGCACAAAGCTACTCTCGTTCTCATTGAGACCATTGTTTACAGAGTCAAAAAATTCTATCCATTTCAATTCCCTCACATTGAGGATAGGATCAATGTTACCTCCTCTCGGGCCAAGCTTTACTTGTTCTAGTACAATCCACTTGAGAGTTTCTGGTGGATGGTTTTCTTTTGTACAATGTTCCACTAGCGGTGCCCCAGGCACTTTGCACCTGACACGGCTGCAATGTTGTAGGAATCGCATTTTTACACGTTGTTGTGTCTGACCTACATAGATTAGGTCACAGGGGCAGACTATACAATAAATCACATCTGCGGTGTTGCAATTGGTGTGGGTTTTCAATTTTATGCGGTGGTCTTTGAAAGAAAATTCCTTTGTCTGAATGGTGGAAGGACATGCCTTACACTTTCCACACTTGAAATGGCCCACGATAGCTGGAAGGTTCCATAGCGAAGTGATGGTTGATGATGGTGAGCAATCCAAAAATGAGCAAACCACATGATCACGGATGTTTCTAGCCTTCTTGAAAGAATGCAGAGGTAAGCTGTTGTCCCCCAGATCCTCCGAGATTATCGTCCAGTGTTTATTTATAGCTTTTTTAATTTCATTGCTCTTGGTTGAGAAAGTTGTTACACATACCAGACGTTGTTCCATATCTTTGGTACGTTCATTGGGTTCCAACAATATCTCCCTTGGGTTAAACCATGCTCTTTTTCGGGCTCTTTTTGTCAAGCGTTTTGGATATCCACGTTCAATCAGACGATCCATCAGGATCTCTGACTGTTCCATGTAATCCTCCTTCTTGCTGCAATTACGCCGAATCCTTAAAAATTGTCCATAGGGCAAATTGTCCCTGAGACCCCTAGGATGGTGGCTGGAATACTGGAGTAAAGAATTGCGTTCCGCTGGTTTTCTAAAGAGGGTTGTATGTAGGGTTTCGTCCTCGGCGATTATAGAAAGATCCAGAAAGTCTATTTTTGTTTTATCAAATTGGATGGTAAATTGGATATCCTGGGATTTTTTGTTTAGCCAAGTGAAGAAATTGGTGATTTCCATCTCCGTACCGGCCCAGACCAGAAGGATATCATCAATGTAGCGCATCCATAGCTGAATATTGGACCTGAATGGATTAGAGTCATTGAGAATAAATGTTTTTTCAAAAGTGGACATGAAAATTATAGCTAAATCAGGCGCGTAGGCAGCCCCCATTGCCACCCCCTTCGTTTGCAGGTAGAAGCAGTTCTGGAAAATGAAAAAATTCCTCATCATTGCGATTTTGAGTAGCAGGATGATGAAAGCAGTTGGGACACGAACAGGTGCCACACGACTGTCCAGTGCCATGGTGGCTACCACTAATGCCTCTTCCTGTGGGATACTAGTATAGAGCGACACAATGTCACAGGTGGCCAAAAGCTCGTTGTTGGAATTGAAAGGACGTCCATCCATTAGGTTAATTGTATGCGTGGTATCCCGCAAGTATGTTTCGGTTTGTTCTGCCAACGGCTTTAGAAAGAAATCAATATAGCGGCACAGCGGTTCCAAAATAGAGCCACATCCTGATACAATGGGTCGCCCAGGTGGATTTTGCAGATTTTTATGTACTTTGGGCAATGTATATATGGTAGGGATGCGGGGGTGTTTTTGGTTCAAGTATTGATATTCTTGCTCAGAGAGGAAACCTTGTTCCAAACCATCTTTGGTGACTCCCAGGATCTCAGCTGCAAGCTCTTTTGATGGATCACCGGGTAGTTTTCTATAACTGATACCATCATCCAACTGTCTCATGATCTCGTCCTTGTATTTCGTCACATCCTGGACAATGATCGCACCACCTTTATCTGCAGGCTTAACTATGACATTCCTATTAGGCTTGAGAGAGGATAGGGCTAGTTTTTCAGCTTTACTGGTGTTATACTTAACGTATTTCTTCTCACGTAGAATCTCCTTCACATCCCGTAAGACTAGGCTCTCGTAGGCCAAAATCCTACTTGTCATCGCATAGGTTGGAGGGACAAAGGTCGATGGTATTCGCAGACCTGTGGTGGATAGAGTCGTTCGTGGGGGTTTATTCTTGAAAAAGTAACGGAGTCTTATTTTCCTGAAAAAATTGTGCAATTCCGCAACCGTTGTGAAGACATTCGGTAGAGCTGTCGGTACAAATGATAAACCTCGGCTAAGTACTTTCACCTCCTCATCCTTCAAAGTGTATGAAGAGATATTAATCACAGGGATGTTAGATGTATTCACCACCTGTAGTTCTTTCGGCGGGTAGACCTCTCGCCGTGTTCCTCCTGAGGGAAGTGAACCTGTTTCGCACCCCTCCCTCGTCCGCTGTCCCATGCTGCTTCGGCGTTGTGTTGTCCCCTGCCAGTGCCTCTGTTCCAGTTGTTGCCTCTGCCTCGTGGTGGTCTCCATCCACCCTGTCCTAAAAAAGGGTTGGGTGGGTAGGCTGGACCGTATGAATCTTGATATCCGAAAGCTCCACTTGGGCCTGTCTGGTCAGAGTCTTCTCCGGTGCTATAGGATGAGTCTGAGAACGTCGTAAAATTCCGTCTGCCTCTAAAACCCCCGCAACCACGATTGGTGAATCGCCCTTGGGGATCCTGTCGGTAGTATTCCTCCTGTAGGTAGGGGTAAGTCTTCTTTTTATCGTACAGCCGTACGTCACGTGCAAGCTTCTCTAATTTCTTTTTAATGGTTGTGGTTTCAAAGTCCTGGAGCGTGGCAACCAACTTAGTCAGCGCTTCCTTGGAATTGGTGAGTGTTGTATCGCCGGAAATTTCAGCTCTTAGATCCGATATCTGTTTGGTGAGGATTTGGACTTGCTCTGCAGCCGTCTCAATTCCCAACACCATCCAGTGTCTCGAACAGTTATTAGCAACAAAGCTAAAACCCTCCCTAAATTTCGGAACGTCCACAAATATCGCCGGTTCTACCTTCACTTGCAACCCAGCTGGAATAATGTTGGATTGTAGGCACTGTGCCAGAAAATGTCCATGTAGCTTTGTTCTAATCAGCTTTTTCTCCAGCCGCTCCAATTTGCTAATCTTATCATTGAGTGTAAAGTCAATGGATGGTATGTTAGGAGATAGGAAATTGTTGGCAGGATCATGGAGAAGTTGTTGTATGTAGTCCTCAGTGTAGGTGAGAATGTCTTTATCTACCATTCTGTGTTCGCTAAAAAGTCTAAATATTTACAAACTCTATATGAGAGAGGAAACCTCGCAGACAGCGTCTGCTCGAAGTATACTGTAAAGAACAGGGTTAAACCCAAAATAAGTCACTGGGACCTGGGTATACAGTTATTATGGCCAGAAAGGGGTCCCGGACATAAGAGAACAATTTCAAATAAAGTGAAAAAATAATTAAAGAAATTAAGAAAGAAAAGCAAAGCAAATGAAGAAGCAGTGTTTTTATTCACACAGCAACTAATTCAACCTATTTTTGGTTATATCATTCATACGAGAATTTATACTTCTTCACAATACATTGTGCCCACATAGCAAGGAGGGGGGGGGAAAGTGACGTGAGGAATTCAGTGAACAAGGAGTGAAATTTAAATAAAGTAAGCATTTATATATACCATCGGTCAATAATCATATACATCCATAGATTGATCTCCCTGATTCCGAGTCACATGAAATGCATTAGTCACTATATAGTTACACAAAACCATAAATACTCCTAATTGGCTATGCAAATCCTGATTGATATTTAGGAGTTGGTAAGCATAGTGGAAAACAGTCAACGTTTCGACCCTTAGCAATTGTAGGGTAGTTTATCCCTTACGAGGCGGGTTTTCATCAGGACATAGGGGCGGTGGGCATGCCTCCTAGGGTAAAGAAAATGTATAATACATCAGGAAAAAAGGTCTAAAAATCCCAAACTGTTGCCATAGCACAATAAGATGCTCGGCAAACTCATTTAAAAACTACACTGAGCGAGGGCTGACATAGTTGATGGGTGCATTTACCTTAGTGGAGATAGACTGATTGAACTGACTTCGAGTCCATCAGGCGTACATCGCGGTGTTTCTGACTACATGGAAAAAGGGGGGGGGGGGAACGGATTAGGGTCAGACAGTAACCAGTAACATCTGCAAGGGATAACGCGGTAAAAAATGTAGTTTATATGTAGTTTTTACCTTGCTCCCAAAGATTTTTTATCGAATCCGAATTGATCTAGAAAAATGAAAAAAGACGAAGGACTCATAATTATGGGATCCACTTCGTCATGTTTGAAAACACAGGAAAAGAGTCATTAATTGGATAAAACGGGGGAGCCTGGAGCACCCCGAACACGCTTACCTTCCATTGCCTATGAGCAGCACATGGTGCCAGGGTTGAACATCTATTTGGCTGCAATGTTCTTCATACGAATCCTGCATGTACCCAGTGGGTGGACTAAACATTTTTTATTCTTTACTTTGCTTGTACAGATCCTGTGGCACCATCGAACCTTACCCTCATGAACTTAGGCAGTCCGTCGTCCCTACATGCATCTTGGCAAGAATCAAAAGGTTGGAGAGAGAAGTACATGGTTATCTTGTACGATGCTTCTTCTGGGAGCGTTGCTTGGAACACATCAGTGGTCAAGGCCACTAAGGAGTACACGTTCCAGAACCTACGCCCAGGGAACCATTACTCTGCCGAAGTCAGCGCCTTTGCAGGACCGTACAGAGCCAACACGTGGAATGTCACCAATGCAACATGTAGGTACCTGATAAGTGCTATTAGTGTGATCCAAAAGCTATAACTAGCTTCTATCCCATCAGTTTGGTTAATGTATTCTGTATCTTGTGAGTCCTCTCATAAAAGCACAATGTTGGCTGGCTGTGATGGGTTGCTGCTGGGCCCAGGTGAAATTTCCATTATATGGGTGCAATTTTGAATCATTTCTTAAATTTTGCCTGGATTAAGTTCCTGAAATTACGCTACTACACCACGTTACATTTACGTTTACATGCCATTCGCATCTAAAATTCAGCGCATGGGACCAACGTGAAGGGCCAGGACACAAGCGGTGTCTGTTTGCAGTGCTTTCTGTTTTTGGATTTTTCTTTTGTCTTGAAATGTATCTACTCATCCAAAATGGATGCGCGGATGCATTTCTCACTAAAATATAGCTCCAAATGCCATTTTTGCTTTTCACGTAATTACACCCATTTTAACTTAATTTTTCTAACATTTCTCATACTTATGTAAAAGTTAATTCCTCACACCCCTAGTTGCAACACAGATCTGTTCTTCCTCACAGTCATTGTACAGTAGACCTCCTCAGCTCCCCGTTTCCCTCCTCCTTGCCCTACCACTTTCATGCTTGAGCAAAAATATTTCAGTGAGGGAAGAAGCTATGTGGCTGTTCTCTTACACCCAGTAGTCAGCCTGTTGTGTACATTGATCTGAGCCTGTTACTCCTAGTCTATATGCCCCTTCCTTTCTTGGTGATTTAACTCTCTTGCTTCTGCATTTGACAATAGCACAACCATTAAAGATTAGTGAATTTGGCTGCCGTTGGCGTTGCTCCTCCTGTTTCCATATTCCTATTGTTAATTTAGATTTGTTTACTTATAAATGTATTAAATGTATCTGAGCTGAAGTGTTTATTTTTAAATGCAGTTCCTAAAAGTTTGTAATATGTGTGAATTATTTCTAAAACATCTTCTAGATATCCAAGTGGATAGCATCTCACTGGAATTGAGCATGTTCCGAGTTTATTTTTATACTGTTAATTACTATCAAGTACTTACCGAAATCTGTGCTTCTGTTTTTTGCAAGATGGGGCTCTTATTCTTCCGCAGTGTACTACCTTCTTTTTTGTGCAGAGGCTGATTTTGTGAGGAGATACAAACCTGGCTATTTGGTAATCAGTAAGGGCTTCTTTCGATCTCTAACTGTGATAGCGCCAATACACCTCTGGGTATTCGCTCGCTTTATAAGAATATATAACATAACATTCTGGGCCTGATGTTTGTGGACTCTCAAAAGCATAGTAGTATATTGCACACTTCAGAACTAGGCACAAGTGATCAGCCAAATAGACTTTTACCAGGCAGAATAATAAAAGGCCCAGTACTGAAGGCTATGACAGCTACTGTACACTGCAGGAAGAAAATTAAAGAGCATGATATCATTTCGCAGAATATGTTTGTACATCTCATCCGCCTTCATGTAGAGAGGCATTTTCCCCATTGGGTTATAGTTGTGCGTGCAATTTACCCTTCGATTTGTTAGAATGAACACAATGTAAGTGAGTTGAACCTCTGGGATGGATGAATGGCACTATATTAAACCACACAGTGGTTTTAGTAAACCTTAATTGGGTTATCACTCGTCTCAAAACTTTTCTCTTCTTGCTTTCAGGTCCCTTTGCCCCACTGCGTGTGAATTTGAGAAACACAGGCCACTCGAACAGGCTCCACGCCTCCTGGGATGCTGCAGAAGGCGAGAGGGATGGCTACGAGGCCATCCTGTACAATATGAAATTAAACACCATAGCTGGAATGGCATCTCTCGATGGGAGCACCAGAAGTTATGCCTTTACTGGCCTCACTGCAGGGAGTGAATACATGGTCCAGATTGCTGCCTTCACTGGCACTTGCCGGAACTTCTCTAGCAACGTCACAGAATGGACGCGTAAGTGTGGCAGAGTTACATCCTCTGATCTCAGTACAGCTCTTGAGAATTAGGCTTTACCCAAAATGTAGAATTACGCCATCTCCTTGTAACCGTTTTTGCATGGACCATGGTTTTCCTCTGTGTGGTTTGAATTCAAATCATCGGTGCTGGGAGCTTTGATTTTTGCTTTGGAGCACTTTGCTGAGTGGAAACGTTGACAGACTCTGGTGCATCTCTGACGTATAGCGACCATTCAGGGTAAGACATCGGCAAGGGTTTTGAGAGTGTCAGTAGGAACGGACACCAGGGTACTTGATTTGGCTCCTCCGCAAGATGTGGTACCATGGATGGGGCTTCATAGCCAGAACAAGTTGAAAACACTTTCTAGACATTAGGGCCACTCTTTCAACATTGAGGATGCTTTCCCAAAGTCAAGGGAAATCTCTCAGTAATGAGGGCTTATAGTTCAATGTGGAGGAATATCTCTTTAAATCGAGGATAGTCTCGTCTCATTTTTGAAGATGCTCTGTTTTCAGAAAAAAACACTCCTTTGACCTGAACATGCCCTTTGATCTTGAGCATGCTCTTTTGATATTGTGGATCACAGAAGCCCAGAACTCTTCTCCAGACAAAACAAGCATTGTCAATGCCAACAGATCTGGCTTTGTAGGAATGTTGTAATACAATGTGAAGTATTACAAGTAAATAGAATGGGAATAGTTATATATTTGTGTGGATGCAAAGAGCTGTAGAATAATATTGGTGTAGGTTAAAAGGGCAGGTGACAGTTGCACTGTCAAGCCAGACATAAAACTCCATGTAGGTTTCTGACTGCTCTCCACCCATCTATGCTGCTGCAGGAGAAAAACAACAAAAGTCATCTAAGACACTTTAATAGCATTCCAATGTCATGGGTGTGCCCCTGAAATTTCGAGTTTAGGCAGCTGGATAGATAAAAGAATCCCAGCTGGGTGGCGGGCAAACATTGCTTTTGTGGAATTACACAACTTCTGCCCAATCAAAACATGTACTCCTTGCTCCCAATATATGGGCAGAGCCCAAGACCCTCTCTAGTTATGCTCACATATTTATGTAATGACAACTGCACTGTCAAGTCAGACCATAACTAGCCACATAGTCTATACCCAGCAGTTGTTCTTCTGTGCGGAGCTGGATCTTGAACTAAAGCCGTTGAACAAAAAAACAAGATGGTTATTTGACATTTTCTCCTTGAGCTAATGCATAATTGTAACACCTCCTTCAACACATTTAAAATCACTGTTTGTAGCTCTCATCCTCCATATGAAGGCAATTTGACCATAAACATCCCCCCTTATGCACATAACCTCTTTGCTCCTTTGGCTCTGATCCATGTCTGCCTGTGGCTCTGGCTATAGATAGGGACCTGGCAGCAGTTTCCTCTGACATTTTATTTCCATTTTTGACTTACTGGAATGTCCTTAAACTGGCAGTATAACTGTGACTTTGTATTGAGGGCAGCCATAACACCTTAATAGCTCCTAGTACAGTGTGCCACAGGACTCAGTAGACGAATGCAGCAGCCTCATGCCACCCAGGTCCATGCATGTCCAGGGCACAGCTATCTAGATGAATGACATCCACAGGTTTCTTTTTATAGGTGTCTCAATACTGGTCTGACAACTTTGAGATATTCATGCTTATCAACTTCATGCCCCTTTATCAATCTCATGTAGAGGTAGTCTCAATAGTCCACCCTTCACCTCTGCTAACCTGTTCATGGCTCTTGCATCTGAATTTGCCAAATACAAATGCGACAGCCACCTCAAAAGAATATTTTGCATGTGCTTCACAAATCATGAGCCCCAATTTGAACACATCCAAAAATGCCCCCGACAGGCTCTCCGTGCAAATGGAAAGATTCTGTATTATTATATTCCTATTTGGGAGCATTTTAGGTATGTGTTCAGATTAAGTGATTTATTCCCACAGGCTGGATATGTGCATAATACACATAAAAAGAAATCGCGCAGAGCCATTGTGCCTTGTTCTTACCATTGATCCTCGCTCCGATTGTTGGGCATAAGGGTTAGTCCTGTGATTTATACTCGCCGTCGTCGTCATCTTCATTAATTGTTATTCCTGCTGCTGATTTATCTAAAATTGAGTCGAACGGAATCACTATCTAGACCACTGGCTAAGCATCTTCTGGGATAATTAGAAACCTCACAGGGTTTTGGGAACAGGTCTCTGATGGGATAATTTGGAACAAAGTGGAGCCGATGTTTTAGGGGTAAAGTAACTTTAAAAAAGAAAGACCACATTTGCAGTTTGTTTGGCGGATACCCATGTAAAAGTCATTATTGTGCAGTTGTGATCTTTAAATGAGCCAGATGACCAATTTGCAGGCTTAGAATTATGGACATATCAGCAAACTGCACTGGAAGAAGGAACTGTGCTCATTCTTGGTTCTCTTGTTAAGCATCCTTTCTCGCAGAATGTCAGTTATCTAGAATAATCCCTGCAGTGTGTTTTAATATTAACCGTGCTACGTGGTCATATGTACACTTTCAGAATGCTAGCAAGGGTAACCAAAAAATGCATTGCACTTACTTTTAATTGATTTTATTGGATATTTGAGCATGAGCACACAAATCATTAAGCTCTGGTCTGGATAAAACAAACCTTTTGGTGGAAAAATTAGGAATAGTGTCGAGCATCATTGTAAAGCACTCTGATACCCGCAATGGTCATGTTTGCGCTATATAAAACTTTATAAATGAATACATTTGGGATAATGTCGAGCAGAATATGCTGCAGCCATTGATTTACATTTAAATGTATGCTGAGTTGGTGAAGTTAGCATTGGGTGCACTAAGCTGTATCTCATTTCAGAAATTGATGGTCTCTAGAAAGCCACATATCAAATAGATACCAGAATATACTCCAAAAATGTGGAATATGACATCAAACCGGTCTTTTTTGGAATATGTTCTATGTTTGCACATGAGGTTTTCTCCTCTTTTTTTTCCAGATCCCTTAGCTTCGCCCCAGGTGTTTATGGAGAACGAGGGCAGCCATGACATGCTGCGAGTGATCTGGGAGGAACCCACAGGCGTGAGAGATCGATATACATTGGCACTGTATGATGAAAGAGGGCATGTCGTCACTGAAGAAGCTTCCATAGAAGATGATGTCAGAAACTATACCTTCTATGGCTTGAACCCAGGAAGCAAGTACAGAGTGGAACTGGTGTCAGTGGCTGGACCGTACAGGATGTTTGCAGCAAACATAACAGACTGGACATGTGAGTACTCAGGGATTTGCTGGTGTTAGAGAATGACAAAGCCATGGTGTCCCAGATAATAATGCGAGTGGCTTAGAAAACGTTGTTCACTCCACAATATGTTCAAGTAAAATCTGTGCTGGAATGAGTTTTATTTAAAAAAAAAAAAAAAAGAAAACTCTGAGATTGACAAGCTGTAGCATACTAATTAGTCAAAGCTACTTACCGCTTTCACTGAGATGGTACTACCATGATTCAGTTTTGCCATACAGTGCCCAAATCAAGAGCATCTCTGTAGGCCTCCTTTACAACAGAATGCCAAACGTTTAGATTGTATGGCCTTTTACTACAGAATGATAATAGTAGAGATTGTGTGGCCTTCCTCTCCATTTTAATGCACAATCAAGAAGAGAACATAACCTGTCTACCGCATCAAAACCCACCTATCATGGACTTAATCTAATAAGTAAGAAAGCTCTTTCAATCAATTTTGGGATTAGTTATGGTGATGCTGTTCTGTGTCATGCTGATGCTGTGCACATAGCACGGTTCACTTCAATTCCTATTTTTAGGTCTCGCCTGTCAATGCGCATGCGCATGCGCATTGAGCAGAGCGAGACTATGGGGGCTTAAACAAAGCTTACCTACACTGGCGATTCACTGGCGATTTGATGAAGTGTATGTGCACTTTTAACTCAATGCGCAAGCGCAATTAGTTAAAATGCGCGTGCACAGCATCAAATCGTCAGCTTAGTGCCGCCAGCAGCTCTTCCCGCTCCGCCACCTGCTGCATCAAAGGCTTGGCGCTGTGCCTCAGCCCAGCCATTCTCCTCCCCTAATTACCCCCTGCGGCATCAAAGGCTTTTTCACGGCCGGCCGTGCTTTCAGTTCACGGCCGGCCGGCCGGCCGTGTCTCCTTTTCTTTTTTTTTTTTTTTTTTCATTAATTGAATGTCTTCCAGCAAGCTCTCCTCATCCGTAGCTTTAGGTGTGATGACAGCATTTCCTTATAAGATTACTGCTCTCTTGGGAATATATGAGGGCAGGAAGCCTTCTGAATTCGGCTGATCATTATCAGAGAGTGTTTTGGTGAAAATACGGGACTTTTCTTATGCGTGCTGCTACAAAAAGAGCTCAGCTCTCCTTAGCTACGGGAAAGCTGTTTGGCTTACTTCTGCTCGCTCAGCCAGCAATTGTGCCATGTGGTGTGTTTTTAGCTTTACTAGCTCATTGGTGTGTACTGGCTTGCCACTTTGCTGGAATAAAGTACCGGCCATAACGCTGAATACGACTTTCTTTTAATTAGTTCACCAGTTTGCTGCCAAGTGAATTTGAGAGTAATAGTGGCAATCATGTTTGAAACTGCATAACGTGAGCGGAATAAGCTTGCAAGCCGCAATCACCCCACATCCACCACATCCACCACCACATCCACCACCACCTCCACATCCACCACCACCGCATCCACCACCACATCCACCACCACATCCACCCTCACCCTCACCCTCACTCACCCTCAACCCCTCACCCTCTCACTCACCCTCACTCTCACTCACCCTCACTCACCCTCAACCCCTCACCCTCACCCTCACTCACACTCACCCTCACTCACCCTCACCCTCACTCACCCTCACTCACCCTCACTCACCCTCACCCTCACCCACCCTCAACCCCTCACCCTCACCCACCCTCACCCTCAACCCCTCACCCTCACTCGCCCTCACCCTCACTCACCCTCAACCCCTCACCCTCACTCACCCTCAACCCCTCACCCTCACCCACCCTCACCCTCACCCACCCTCACCCTCAACCCCTCACCCTCACTCACCCTCACCCTCACTCACCCTCAACCCCTCACCCTCACTCACCCTCAACCCCTCACCCTCACCCTCACTCACCCTCACCCTCACTCACCCTCAATCCCTCACCCTCACTCACCCTCACCCTCACTCACCCTCACCCTCACCCTCACTCACCCTCAACCCCTCACCCTCACTCACCCTCACCCTCACTCACCCTCAACCCCTCACCCTCACCCTCACTCACCCTCACTCACCCTCACCCACCCACCCTCACCCTCACTCACCCTCACTCACCCTCACCCTCACTCACCCTCACCCTCACTCACCCTCACCCTCACTCACCCTCACTCACCCTCACCCTCACCCTCACCCACCCTCACTCACCCTCACCCTCACCCTCACTCACCCTCACCCTCACTCACCCTCACCCTCACTCACCCTCAACCCCTCAACCTCACTCACCCTCACTCACCCTCAACCCCTCACCCTCACTCACCCTCCCTCACCCTCACCCTCACCCACCCTCAACCCCTCACCCTCACTCACCCTCAACCCCTCACCTTCAACCCCTCACTCACCCTCACTCTCACTCACCCTCACTCATCCTCAACCCCTCACCCATACCCTCACTCACCCTCACTCACCCTCACCCACCCTCAACCCCTCACCCTCACTCACCCTCACCCTCACCCTCACTCACCCTCAACCCCTCACCCTCACCCTCATTCACCCTCACTCACCCTCAACCCCTCACCCTCACTCACCCTCAACCCCTCACCCTCACTCACCCTCAACCCCTCACCCTCACCCTCACTCACCCTCAACCCCTCACCCTCAACCCCTCACTCACCCTCACCCTCACTCACCCTCACCCTCACTCACCCTCACCCTCACTCACCCTCACTCACCCTCACCCTCACTCACCCTCAACCCCTCACCCTCACTCACCCTCACCCTCACTCACCCTCACCCTCACTCACCCTCACTCACCCTCACCCTCACTCACCCTCAACCCCTCACCCTCACTCACCCTCAACCCCTCACCCTCACCCTCACCCACCCTCAACCCCTCACCCTCAACCCCTCACTCACCCTCACTCTCACTCACCCTCAACCCCTCACCCTCACCCTCACTCACCCTCACCCTCACTCACCCTCACCCTCACTCACCCTCAACCCCTCACCCACCCTCACCCTCAACCCCTCACCCTCACTCACCCTCACCCTCACTCACCCTCAACCCCTCACCCTCACTCACCCTCAACCCCTCACCCTCACTCACCCTCACCCTCACCCACCCTCACTCACCCTCACCCTCTCACCCTCACTCACCCTCAACCCCTCACCCTCACTCACCCTCAACCCCTCACCCTCACTCACCCTCAACCCCTCACCCTCACCCTCACTCACCCTCAACCCCTCACCCTCACTCACCCTCAACCCCTCACCCTCACTCACCCTCAACCCCTCACCCTCAACCCCTCACCCTCACTCACCCTCACAACACATATTGTGTTACAATAGGTGTCACATTTGCGAAAGATAAAACTATTGGCATTGTAAATAACAAAGCTATTAATTTCGCTATTTTCAAAACAAGCACATAAATAAAAAATGTGTCCTTTACAATACCAATAGCTCAAACTTTCCTAATGCGAGACCTATTGCATTGCTGTGCTTCTCTCCCCTGCTGCACTCTCCTGCTCTCTAGAGATGTGGCCTAACGACCAGAGCTGCCATCTAAGTCACGTAAATACAAAACATGTTGCATTCCAAATGCTATAGGTGTCACATTCGCGAAAGTTATAACTATTGGCATTGTAAATGACAAAGCCATCAATTTAGCAATTTTAAAAAACAACAAATAAATAAAATATGTCATTTACAAGACCAATAACTCCAACTTTTCTAATGCGAGACCTATTGCATTTGCAATGCTTGTTTTTAATAGTGGGCTAGAAGAGACATAAGGAAGAGAAGCTCCCTTGCACACAAGGGGAATTAGCTGAAACAAAATAAAAGGACAAATTGCAATTCTGCTCAGAATAACTTAGTCACATGATACAATACAGCAAGGAGTATGCCCTAAATTGTAGAAGTTTTGTGAGTTAGTGGGTTAATTATTAGGCCTGCAAGTGGAGGAAGCAGATGCCATTCCATCTGACCAAACAAATTGCGAGATATTATGCACAATTGCTAACTGTGTTGACAGAATGCAACCAGTGAAATGGCCAAAAACGAATGAAGCAAAATTAAGGAGTAAGTCTTTTAATACTGAAACCTCCTGGCAGTCTCCTTGTCTGCCCCATCGATGGCCGCTTTTTCTAGCGTTTGCATGGGCCACAGAAGACAGAGCAAATGCAGCACTCTATTCTGTGGGCTTGCTGCTGTGTCAAAAATCACCGTAGCAACAAGAGCCACTTGGAGAGAGTGCATCATAAAGGTAATTTAAATTTGTTGTACCTGATGGCATGACGGAAGAAGGTAGATTTGAGCTCTAAGTTCTACTCCTAGAACTGTCAATTGACTTCACAGCACCTCCTTAAGGTTTTTCTTGACCCAAGAGCACACTCATCTACCCCACTCCTATCTGGTCTCGTCCTAAAGCCAAACCACAGCCATCTTCCTCTTTATGTGCAATAAAGAAAAAAATCATCCAAACATTTGAGGCACGATTTAGAGTTTAGAGGATGGGTTGCTCCAATACAAACTTGATCGATCTCCCGTCCACCTTATTACAAGTGCATTAGGATATCATGCACTTGTAATTAGGCGATGGGCAGATGCTTAGCATCAGGAGGGTGTTTGGAGTGTTACACCCCCCTAATAAATGTATTTTCCAATAAATAGTTGGTTAGAAGTTCTTTGTCTGGCATTGTGATGTCTGTCGGATTTCGCCAAGAATTTTGACATACGCACACAGACAAAAACTCACACACTCTCTCTCCCTTTCTGTTTTGAAGGTCTTAAAATGTTGATTAGTTTACAGAGTAGTGTTTTCCCACACTTAGTACTCCTACCAATCTGCATTCGTCTCCCTTGCCACTGCCCCTTTAATTGCCTTTCATGTGCCCTGCTTGCTGGTTAATGTATTTGAACAATATATGCCTGTCCGCATAAAGAGCCAGAGCAGGCAAAAAATGGGTTGTATGGTTTGTGGGCACTGATCTAAGTTAACAACATCCAATGGAGCTACAAATCAATCCCTCCTTGCACCTCAATAGCTGCGGTCATTTGCGTCTGAAATTCCTCATTAGTCCTGAGCCATGTCATGACCCTAAAATTAGCCCACACACTGGTGCTGGACAATGTTCCGAGCGGTGGTGCTGCCTGTTCAGCAAAAGAATAGTAACTGTGCAGTATGTAGCTGTTTTTGCATCTTGGGGCACACTGTCACAAGCATTACTAAAGCATGGTGTGGCAGTGCACTATCATTTATTGACAATACATTTTCCACAACTGATAATGTGTGGACATTGGGGTTCAGCCAGTAAAGTCTTGTTTTGATTCTACTAACACATTTGTTTTGTCACACTTCAGAATTAGGAAAAAAGTACTTAACTTGTGCTGTCCTAGCTGCTTATTTAGCTTCAAATATGTGTACAGTTAATTTATAGGCATTTAATTTTGTTGTCTGTTAGAAAAAAATACATCCTACGGTCTTTCCTTTCACACCAGCAAGATTGTCACATAATTCACGTTACAAAATCCTCACACTCAGCAGTCAGAGAAAGAAAAGTAAAGACCAATCTCCATGTTAAAAGAATAAGCAGCACTTTGTCTGAAGACTAGCCTAGCAGTTGACCTCTGACTTTGAATGCACAACAAATGTAACAAGATAAAAACAAAATTTTAAGTCAACTTTAATGCTTATTCACCTTTGTAATTCCTGCATGGTTATTTGAGGGTGCTTTGGCACACCTGCCCCCTTACTCCCAGCACCTACGAGCCAACAATTTTTAAATGCATCAAAACTCCCACTCCAGTTGCATGTGAGTGAATTCCACTCACCATTCCTTCTCACCATATTCTCCGTTTATTTATTTGTTTTTGAGTTTTATATAGTGCTAACTAGACCCGAAGAAAGTCAAAAAGTGCAATGCACGATTACTGATCGTATTCACAATACATGCTAACATAACCTAGAAAAGTGGATGCTATATACCTGGTACGCTAGTAGTAGCTTCTTTTCTTTTTATCCCTCTTTAACCTCACCTCCCTGTGCAGCAATTTAAAATCATTAAAAAATCCACCTTCCCCTCCCCTTTATTTCTTTTGTAATCATTATTACATGGATAATAGTTTGGTAATAAGCATGCACAGGACCTTTGCAGTCTTCATCAATTCACAAGCATTCCCTTCTTCCTCAGACTTAAGATTATTTTGCCCCCTCTCCAAAACACCCAATTTTGTGATCAGCATCCCAGTTTTCTTGACCCTTCTCCTGCATGCTACCCTTCTTATTGCTACTTCTATTTAATAAATTTCCCCAGAAAAACCTTTTCCTTCTATATGCTACTTTACCAAACCAAAACCTATGTATCATTTCCACACCCAACAGTCCTCCTGGAATCAGTCCTTTTTAACCTCTGTCCCACTCGTCTCCTCCCATGGGAAATCTGATCTGCCTGCCACCCTGGTAAAAAGGCAAAGAGAAACTCATCTGTCTGGACCCTTTTCAGAGGACCAGTGCACACAGGGGCTACTGGGTCCAACCGTGGTGGTTGAGGCCATTTACTCCTCATGTCCGGGGACCTGACCTATAATGGATTTAGCACAACTGAGCCAAGTACCCCTTCTGCACTTGACTCTCAGTTTTGCCTGTGGTCGAGCAGTCAAGGCTCCCTTGGGGGGATGTAGATACAGGTCATTGAACACAACCCATAACTCAAAGTACAAACAATTAATCAATGTCCGGCCAAATACATTCTTTTGTAAGAAAAAGTTGTATTTTATTTCTAACTCTACACAGGCAAAATAAATTGACATTCAAATGCAAACACACAATCCCCTTGAGATTATTCCCGTTTCAATGGTGGCCATACAAAAGAATGCGAAACTATTAGGCGACTGTATTCAAGAGTTCTCTCTTTTGACCCTTTAAGAGCTTAGCCAAAAGTGTCTATGGTGCCAAAGCATCATTAGCAGCGAGTTCACCTGGGGCCCAACTAGCCTATTTCTCTACTTACCCCCTCTCGCAGAACAGAAGAATTGAATGATGCAGCAGGCTCCTTCAAATGTACAATTGTGAGTTCTGCTCAGTTCTGCTTGCAGGTCTGATGCAGCACTTGGAAATGCAGGATCTTTCTCCAAAGAGGCTCTGCCAGAGGTCTCTCAGATGTCGGAGCAGCTCCCTACTCCGATAGAAGTGGTAAGATGACTTTGTCCAAAGCGGGTGGGGAATTCTTCCAGCTCCCGACTAGAGCAAGCAAGGGTGAGATGTCGTCCACAGCATCTCCTGCCGTGAGAGTCGGGCAGTTCCCGTGCAGCGCGGGTCCAACCAGCGAGTCGTAGGCTCAGTCTCTACCATGGGCGGCAACCTGAAGCCTTTGGCAGCATTAGTACAGCAGCTCCTTCTGGCATATGGCGTTGTTAAGGCATGTGGTGATACAGGCACAGCCTCATCCAGCCTCAGCACTTTGGCCCAGACAGTAACATGTCTTGGCACTCCTTGAAACAGCAGCAAACAAAAACACCAAAAACAAAGTAAACACACAAAGGATGCTATAGCTGCAGAAGGAGTCGAACCAAAATGTCAAAAAATGCTCTACTTGAACTTGGAAATCCCTACAGCTAAGATGAAATTGTTCAGAACCTCAGGACTGTAAGACTCATGCTAAAACAAATCTTTAACAAATTTTCTGATAAAAATTATCCATCACATTTAGTTGAGAAGGCAAACAAGAGGGCTCTTAACAATAATAGAGACACATTGTTAACTACCAATGAAAAAGCTGGCATGGACAGACTCATCTGTGTTACTATCTTTAGTCCCCTGTCAAATAGACTACAATACATCTTTAATAAGAATTAGGGATCTTACAATCAAGAGGCCTCATCTTCAGGAAATGCATTTATTCATTCAAAAGAGCTAGAAATATAAAAGACATCTTGGTTCACACCAGCCTTAAACAACCAGAGAAAAAGAAGCCACTCTCTGGAACCTACCATGCCCAGTAGGTAATTCTCCTTGTGGAAAATGCAGCATATGCCTTTTCGATAAGATGGTAAAGGAGGTCAACCGGGGCCTCAAAATTCAGTGGAAACTAAAGGACCTGACAAACTGTAATTCTAGAAATGTGATTTAAGTCATCAGATGCCCGTGCAACCTTGTGCATGTTGGCATGAACACAAGCAGTGTATGAATAAAGATAACAAAATACTGCAGCGCCATTAGATGCAAATGTGATGCTGTTAAAATAAAAGTTTGAGTCGGGGACAATCGATATTTGCCCGGCGGTATTGCCTCTGTGACCCTCGAATTATTTAATAAATGAAGAGGCAGGCGCTGGAGACTGGAAAGCAGGAAACAAGGTTTTTTTTATTCTCTCCGGAGGAGAACACAGCAAAACGGACAGCAGGTATCGTTCTGAGGTGCTCTAACTTATGTTTGAGGCCTGGCCCCTTATATACAGTGTTTGCGGTTTTTATTACAGTTTACACACTCATGATAAAGCTTTGATGTACGGAAAGACATTCCCGGAAACCCCCCTCCGGGCCCGTTCCCACACATATTTACAGTAGAGGTCCCCATCCTGGTCACAACAGGTGATGAGTATCGCGCAGCTGGATATTCCGTCAATTCATGGAATGCGGGGTTCGATCGGATCTCATGGGGTGGGGGCTTTGATCAACCAGGGGATCCCTTGATGGGGGAAGCTTTCTATTGTACGGGGAGGGGCAAGGAACAGTATCGGCAGAGCTGGGTGTCGGCCTGGGAACGAGGAAGACAAACGGGCACACGGGGAAAAAGGGGGTTTGCATCTAAGGGCCGGGGATCATGAAAGGGAAGAAGGGAGGTGTCGCGCTGGGAACAGGATGAGGGCCTGGGGCAGAGCAGCGCTGAAGAGGGGTTTATGATTCAAGGCAGGTGCAAGCAGGGGGGTTGGTCAGCGTGCGGGCTTGGTGAGGGTGAAGGGCTATGTCAGGGGCCAGCGGCATGCAAGAGGGTTTGTTCTGATCAGGGCATCTTAAAATGGCGGGTGCGCACGACAAAAGTGTGGCATCAGGGGAAGAGGCAAGATGGCGCAGATAATGTTCACCAAACCGTACTAGTTTTCAACAGTCCTCCCTTTAACATATTCAAGACATCTTGCTGGTTCATTTTCTACTCGGTTCTATTGTGGTGGGCATGAGAAAGAAAACGGTAGGAACCCTGGATGAAAGAGTTGTAAACAATACATTTTGAGATTTCTAGTTTTTTTTTAGGAGGCGGACCTATTTGATAAACTTTGATAATCTTGTTTAGCAGGAAAGTCATAGTAATGCAATGCAGAGCAGTGAGTACATTTCATAAGGCGAACTGATCGATTGTTACCTAATCAATACAATGTTGGCTGGGAGAGAAACGAGACGTGGCAGAAATGATCGGGAATGTTCGAGGTTTAGTAAGCTTTCAGCAATTCTTCGTCTTCCGTTGGCGCTGTGGAGCACCGGCGGTGGAGCTACGAGTCCAGCTCTATTCTAAGTTCCGTGTTGCAGGGCACGACCCTTTCCTCGCGTTTCTGGTCAGAAAAAGGGTCTTTCTCGCCCGGTGTCCTTTGGGATCAATAGTCAAAAGTTCAGGTGGAAGAAGAGTGTACAAAATAGTCCATAGGGTAGGTCGGAGAAAAAGGGGGATGGAGCAAGGCCAAATCAGGAACAAACTAGGGGAACGAGAGACTTCAGATAGGCGGGCTCATGACCGAGTCTAGAGAGCGGGGACCTTTCGGCACACATTCGAACATAGAGCGGGGGCATCAGGTTAGCCCTTTCTTCTCACTTTGTTGGAGGTAGTGCCTCGTCCTGTAGCTCTGTTCTGTCGCGGTCTCGCCTTGGCCCATGTCACAGACGTTCCACAGTCCGTAGTCAGGCCACGTGCTCCCACATCCGGTCCTTCTTTCCTCCAACAGCCGTACCCATTGTGTCGCACTTTCTTGCATTCTCGGTCCTTCGACCCGTTGAGTCAATGCTTCAGTCACACATGCACATTCTCTCATAGTTTTGATTCATCTGTGCCATAGGTTCATTCGCGCAGCCTGGGTTAAGAGTGATCACTTTTCATCAGATCATACTAGTTCTACAGGTTTGTTTGCTACGTGAGTAGTTTGCAGGCGTGCTTAGGTGCCACCTTGCAGCGCTGGTCTGTTTCGTGTATTAGACATGGCAAGGCTTCAGATCTTCGCCATACCTTGGTTGCGGCCCCTGATGTACCCTGTAGAGGGAGGGAAAAAGAGGGGAGGGGAGGGGGACAACATTCGCGCACATCCAATACATGGATTCGAAAGTCCTTTACTTACCTCATACTCGTCTTTCCTCCTCGGGGTAGAATCCCCGGGGGTATCGTTTCTGGAGTCGGGGGGGGGGGGGGCAGTGTGTCCTTATAGGTCGTGTGTGGGGAAACGTGAAAAGGGAACCAGAGGTGTCTAGTGCGAGGTATCTAGTCGAAAGATGTATCTCACTATCGGGATCCTTAAACCTCCTTCAGCGCTGTGACGTTCTAAGGTTCTTCGGTTCTTGTGTCAGCTCTGTTCCCTAATACCTTTGAACGTCGTACTTTATAACATTTACATCGTTTTATTTTACCCTTCTTTTACATTCCCTCATTTATACCGTTCGTTTTACCCATCCTTGGAAGTCGAGGTCTTCCTCCATGCGAGAGTTCATGAGTCAGTCGCGTACTTTGAAGGCAGAGCGTCGTGTTGTCGATCCGATCCGTCCTCCAGGGCTGGGCAGCCATCTTCTTAATAACCTTAAAGAGAGAGCATAGTAGGGTGCACAGAAAAGAACTCTCCCGCCCATCCCACATTTTAAATAAAGCAAGCAATACCCGTTCATCATTTTGAAAAAAAGGACCTTTATTTTTGCGAGATCATAGTATGTGGATTCATAAGGGTGCAGTTGTATTTGGCCGGGCACGGCAATGGCTAAAGTGCGTACAGTGGGGGGTGTCGTTTGGCAGCAATAAAAAACATCTGAAAGTTTTAGCAATTCATTTGTAGCAAACCAGAACGTCTATCAGTTGGCCGGGGGGTTCGGGGGCGTTTATTTAATAATTTAGAAGCATAGTCATACTAGTTGCAATCAGATTTCCTATATGCATACCGTGCGCGTGCATCATAAGGGAGGATATACATCGGCTATAAAAATATAATACATTGTACATTTATAATCATCATTTTTAACGCGATCCTTTTACATGTTCCTCGAGTGAGCTCTCCGTTCTTCTCGTCAAGTGTACAAAGGGTCATATATGTATCAGAACATTAAGTTTGTATAGTAAAAAGGGACACCACGAGGTGTTCGTAAGTTCCTATTGATACCGGCGCCATTTTGGGCGGGGCCGGGTTAGTCCGGAAGTAGCATCAGGGAAAAATGTTTCCTACAACCGGCAGTTGGACCAGAGTCCTTTTCGGCAGTTCTAGAATTCATGCTAACAGAAGGAGTGGCAATGTCATGTTTATTTCGTTGGCGATCAAGGCAGTTGCCCCTTACCGGAGGCCTGCAGTGGCCGAGGGCTCCTTCGGGGACCTTTGTAGAATCTTCAAGGCTGTGGAGATGTTGTCGGAGGTGGGGGCTCGTGCTCCGGTGGGCGAGCCACCGAGTTATATTGCTGGTCAAAGTTACTCTAGCGGCCGAGGCCCGCCTTCCAGCGGACCCAGACGCCATTTTGGGGCCCTACAGGGGCCACTCTCGTCGAGTTTGCAAGAGTGGAAGAGATCCTTCGGAGTGAAAGGAAGAGGGCTCTGTTTTGTGAAAGCGGGACGTTCGGCTGGGGTGCAGCTGTGATGCCCCCGCCTGGGGGGGGGCGAGGGAGACTCGTTCGCGCCGTCTCCTTCTTCCGGTGCACCCCATGCTGCTCTTTTTCATCGGCCCGCACGAAGGTCTCTCCCCATCCGGTGCTCCCCAAGTCGTGTGCTCAGTGCTGTGGGAGTATGGCCACCTGTGGCGCGCATTCGGCGCGGCACGAGTATCGGTGCAGTCATTGCAGGTTCGGTGTTCCGAAAATATGGGCACCATTGCACGTTCGGTGCTGCGCAAGTATTGGGGCACCATCGCCTGGTTGGGGGTGTTCGGCGTTGGGCCGGGGGCTGGGAGACCTCCTATCCGTGGAGGTGGGAGAGGCTCGTCCGCGTCGCCTCTCCCTCCCAGCCCAACTTGGACAAATTGTTGCGGGGGTACGTGCAGGACATCCCGCCGTCCAGAGCTGCTGCGGCTGTTACGGAAGGGAAAAGAAAGAGGTGTCTCGTTCTTCTCGGGACATGTGGCGGGACTACCTGAGACTATCCAGGCCCGTTGCGGCTGGCCGAGGAGACATGTGGCGGGACTACCTGTAACTGCCCAGGCCGCTGGCCCCTTCCTCTCCTCCGGCTCCCCAATACGTTAAGATTTCCTGACCAAGAGTTGGCAGCAAGGCCCGCCTTATATGGGTTGCCGCCGGTTGGGCGTAGCCGTAACCCTACCCTGCTTTGGAAGGTTCCAGAAGGTGGGGGGGACACGAATGTTCTGTTGATTTTTAAGTTCTACAGTTTACCGTTCTTGTTTTTCTAGCGTTATTGTGTTTTTCTTTGCCTGTTATGTTAAAATAAAAGTTTGTGTTTATCAGTGGCTTACTGATTTCGTTTCCCATTTCTTTCTTTCCAGGTTGTTTTATGCTAAAATTTCTATTAACATAGTTTATGTAACATGGAAGCACGTGCAGGGGGATGACGCAGATTTACGTACACATAAACTCAGACGGGCGGGGGTAATAGAAAAGTATGACACACAAGATCCAAAGACAAACATAAAACAGTGATTATTTGGCCAAAATTATCTTTTTCCGTCTGTTAATTTAGAGCTAGGCTGGGTTCCCGTTTTTATATTGTCCGACCTAGGAAAACTCGAACATGTCGCTGAAATCGTTCTGGCGGAACCTGTGCCATCGGGCATAATCAAACGCGGTGGTTCTGTCTGGTCTGTCCGTGCGAGTCGGATTTTTCTTTGTCTCGCGCTTTTTCTCATTCTGCTGGCCTGTCATTCCTGTCGGCCCTTTGCCCTTACTCACGCTCAGTAGAGTCGGGCATTGGGCTTTCCAGTGTCCGACATATCTACAAAAAGCGCATTGGTCTTGCCCTAAGTCTGGCCGTCTTTTGCGTTGTGTCGGGGGATAACTTTTGGGTCGTGGTGTCCCGGGGTTGTCCTGTCGGTATATTTCTCTACCTGGTTTGTCCTCGTCTTTTCTCTGTCGTTGCATAGCCTCTCTGCGCCGCATACCGAGACTGTCGAGCATAATAGGCGTTGTCTTATTATTGCGAAGGGCTATTTCCAACGTTTCTATTTTATCAAGGTCAAAGGATCCTGCCAGTGGCCACTGTTTGTCTTGACTTTCTTTGGTATACCTGTGCCACAATTTATTATAGGCTATGGTAACTAATCCATAGTTTATGAACATGTCCTTATTAGGGGTGCCTTCTAATGGAGCTATATGGTCCACCTCTAATACACGGTCCGGGCTGAACCAATTATCAATCAGTGGGGAGAAGACAGACATGACGGCTCGTAACGAGGGACTAAAAAGTCAGCACTGCCTATCTTATCACTAGGTGCAAAGACTAGACAGAATATTCCTATTCTACGTTGTTTGCAGGCAGTGAATACCTCATGAACAAAAAGTAACAAATAACGAGGAACAATCAAACAATCAATAAATAAATAAGATAGAGTAAGATCAATGGGGAGAGTAAGTAGGGCGCAAAAGTCTGCGTCCTCTACCCTTTCACTATCCGCAAAGAGGAATCTGTTGTTTCCGGTTTGCAGACAGAGAATCTCCAGAAGACAATCTGCGAACAGTAGTTCGGGGTCAAAGAACCCAGTTAATCAGTGAGGGAGAGGGAGTCTCCCAAAAACCGTTAAGAAATAATAGAGTCAGTGGGGGAAAAAAAATAGGCGCGACGGTTACGTTACCTATCCTTCACTGTTTGCAAAAGAGAAGGAACCTACTGTTTCTCCGTGTGCAGACAGTGAATCTCCAAATAGGTCAAACAAAGAGTAATACTAGTATATATATATATTTTTTTAAACAATCAAGCAATCAATTATTTTCGCAATCCATCGTGTTTACACGACCTTACCCGGACCGTATGGACAGTTTCTTGTCTTCCGAATCCAGCGCCCGTTCGTCCTCTTTTTCTCGTATTTCTCACGGCACTCCTAATGGTCCCCAGTCAGGACCGTAGATCACTCGAGAGAGGTCTGTTCGGAACTAGTGAAGTTCGGATGATCGGCTGCCAGACGAGGGTCTATTGGGCAAGAGCTCTCCCGATCGTTGCAGTCATTCACTCTGTCGTCGGGACCTCTCCCACTGGATCCACGAGTCGCTGATGGGCCCCACGCTTGGGACGCCAATTGTTAAAATAAAAGTTTGAGTCGGGGACAATCGATATTTGCCCGGCGGTATTGCCTCTGTGACCCTCGAATTATTTAATAAATGAAGAGGCAGGCGCTGGAGACTGGAAAGCAGGAAACAAGGTTTTTTTTATTCTCTCCGGAGGAGAACACAGCAAAACGGACAGCAGGTATCGTTCTGAGGTGCTCTAACTTATGTTTGAGGCCTGGCCCCTTATATACAGTGTTTGCGGTTTTTATTACAGTTTACACACTCATGATAAAGCTTTGATGTACGGAAAGACATTCCCGGAAACCCCCCTCCGGGCCCGTTCCCACACATATTTACAGTAGAGGTCCCCATCCTGGTCACAACAGGTGATGAGTATCGCGCAGCTGGATATTCCGTCAATTCATGGAATGCGGGGTTCGATCAGATCTCATGGGGTGGGGGCTTTGATCAACCAGGGGATCCCTTGATGGGGGAAGCTTTCTATTGTACGGGGAGGGGCAAGGAACAGTATCGGCAGAGCTGGGTGTCGGCCTGGGAACGAGGAAGACAAACGGGCACACGGGGGAAAAAGGGGGTTTGCATCTAAGGGCCGGGGATCATGAAAGGGAAGAAGGGAGGTGTCGCGCTGGGAACAGGATGAGGGCCTGGGGCAGAGCAGCGCTGAAGAGGGGTTTATGATTCAAGGCAGGTGCAAGCAGGGGGGTTGGTCAGCGTGCGGGCTTGGTGAGGGTGAAGGGCTATGTCAGGGGCCAGCGGCATGCAAGAGGGTTCGTTCTGATCAGGGCATCTTAAAATGGCGGGTGCGCACGACAAAAGTGTGGCATCAGGGGAAGAGGCAAGATGGCGCAGATAATGTTCACCAAACCGTACTAGTTTTCAACAATGCAACTAGACTGACTAGACACTATATTGAAAAAGAACACACCGGGAGAGACATGGAATGATATATAATTGAAAAATTGAGCCCTACTGAAAAGTCTTTTGAACAGAGATGGGTATACAGATTCCATACTGCTGTTTATGGCATTTCCTGGGCCCTTCATAACTCCTAATAACATTACTAAATCTTTTAGCCTCTCCTTATATGGGGATGGTACCCTCTTTTTTCCGGGAAGGACCAATGACCAGGTTTACAACAGCTGGGAGCACCAGCTCCGCATATAGATCTTTCTAAATGGGAAGTTTCTAAGCCCTCAAACTTGGGAACTGAACTTTCTCTTGGCAGAGAATATCTTCCGAGTACTGAATGAGCTGTAAAAAACTGAACCTTATTTTAACGGTGCGCATGTGTAACAGCATTAAGGTTTGGTATATATCCCAAAAATGTGCTAAGAGAGTTTGGATTTTTGTGGGTACTGCTTTTTACCGTGTTTAAAAGTCAATCACAGGACCTATTTATTTTGGATTACATACAGTTGGTGGGACACCTTCCTGGCCTGCATGTTTTCTTTGCCTTTCCTGTTTTTGTCCCACAGGATTAAAAAGATGTATTAACACAATTACATTGTGACTTCTGTGATGAAGTGTATTCACTGATTTTCCTATGTTTGGTGGACCTCCACTGTCTTCCTACATGTTCTGTTTCCCACGAAAATCCTGTGATTGGATATTTTATCACCTGTTTTGTGTTTTAAGCTTGTGTTTTTTCCTGCCCATGATTGCTTCCATTTAACGTGTTGAATTGTGGGATTTGCAGTCCAAACTCTGTAGTTTTTCCCTCTCATTGCTGATGACTTTCAGTTTTCCCTCCAAATTTCTCCTTTGCTCTGTGCTAATACCTGTATGTTAAAACAGCGCACCCCCAGCCACCATTTTGTGTTCACAAGCCAGTGAAACCAGTTGCCTGTTTGAGCCTGTTCGAGACTGACCAGGGCCAGGGCCAGAAATGCTGCCCAATATACATACCTCCATTATGCATCTATATACTTTCAATGTACTTATGGATCTATATATTTATCACTTTCTTCTAATTTAGCATTTCCAATGCACTTCCCTATTTCTCAGCCTATACTTCGCTCAATATATCCTCTACATCCACTCTCTCATTTAACCCCAATCGTCCATACCACTACTTTGATCCCTAAAATAACCATTTCTAGACTCTCTCCTACTCTATCCCTCCTTGCATCATCTTACACCTCTTTTACTATACCGATCCCCCAAAACAAACCTTTCTAAACTCTTCCCTCTTTTCTACCCCTCCTCAACCCTTCTCAATCCAAATAACTGACTAACATATCCACCACTAAAATTACTTTAGTTAATTCGCCATACTAATTCAACACTAATCCTGATGGGTTCCAGAGTAGCGTGCTACTTGCGCTTAAAAAACCCATCAGGGGTAGCAAACGCTATATAAATACAAACCTCTTTCCCTTCACTATCCCGCCATCTACCCTTCTCTACCCAAATAACTGAATAATATATCCACTACTCAAATTACTTCATCTTTTACTATACTAATTGTCAACACTAATCCTTTATGAGTTCCGGAGTGGCGTGCTACTCGCCAGAAAAGCGCTTCAACATCCATCAGGAGTAACAAGTGCTATATGAATGCAAACCTTTCTTCCCCTTTTATCCCTCCGCTATCCTTCTCACTCCAAATAACTGACTAATATCCACCACTGAAATTACTTTCATATTTCACCATATTAATTCACCACTAATCCTTTATTGGGCTTCCTGAATAGCATGTTTAAACACCCCATCAGGGGTAACAAGCGCTGTATAAATACAAACCTTTTTTCCTCCTCTATCCTTCTGCTATCATTCCAAATCAAAATAACTGACTAACCTATCCACCACTTAAAATGTACTTGCATGTTTCACTATACTAATTCAACATGGGTCCCAGAGTAGTGTGCTACGCGCCGAAAAAGCGCTTCGACACCTCGTCTGGGGTAGTAAGCGCTATATAAATGCAATTACAATGCAATTACAATACAATAGGTCTCAGGCACAATGGGCCTCTTGATGAATGGATGGGGGTGCAGAGACTGTGGTCTGCCACTAGGTGTCATGAAGGGGGTACCATACTTGTTCTTGTTTTTTTAATAGGGCTCCTAGTTCTTTCAACGATGCTGTGACCGAGAGAGATCTTGGTATATTCCCATTGCCACCAATGCTTATCATCCCTGTTAGAAGCAGTGAGCATTTTCGATCATCTAGTATGCAGAATAGATTACCCTGTAATGATGTTTACAACCACTGGATTACACAGCATCGTTGTTTATGCTACACCTTTAGAGAACAGACATTGTCTGATTATTTGGACCATGTGGTCTCTTAGTAATGGATTAAGCGCCTTTTTTGTTTGAGATGTGGATCAGAGTAATGTCACAAAGTGCCCAGTTCTAGACCCGTAAGTCTTGTAATATTGGGCATTCCTTGAAACTGTATTCATACCCACATTTAGATAAAATGGGCAAGGAGTGACTTTAGGGTCTCTTCCAAAAAGTTTTAACCTGCGTCATAATCGAAAGAACCTTCCTTTTTATTAGTGTGTGACTAAAGAGTACATCATTTCCTCCCAGACCGGGAAAATGGTATCTCGTAAATTAGGGTAGGTAACTGATCTCCACTTGCATGTGTATATTTCACTTAACACGTGTGCTTTCGTGTGGTGTGCAATGCAGTGTCACTAGTTTTCCACTATGAGATGTTAGTTCTCTGCATGTGAAAATTATTAGCAGTGCCAATCTTTTTATATAAATATTTCTGTTATTTCTCCCATGTTCTTTTAGGATCAACTAATCATAGTCAAGGTAGGACTCCCCTTGTTTCTATAGGTTTTACACTGCAACATTTACCCACAAATAGGCCGGTCCGTTAGGGACCCTTGGCCTTGATAAATGCCCACGACCTGAATAGGCAATTAACAATTGCAGAAACATGTTGGCGTATTATGAATGGATTAAGCCATTAAGCCTATATTACATCCTATGATTGGTTTTATATTTACCAGAGGTTCCCATCAATAAAGGTAATCACCTGGGTTACTTTTAGTTGTCTGTATCCCTCCCTGTCCAGTAGAACCTTATCTAAGCACCCCCTTCCTCTTTTTCTCAAGGTTGAATTCGCCCTGGTGATACTATACTACCAGGGTGGGGAGAAGTTGCCTATGATGAAGCATGCCACAGGGTGTGGGTGAGGCTTCCTCTTCCAAAAACATTTGGTTTCTTGCTAGGGATTTCCAAGTAGGGTATTGTCTGAGGAAAAGATAGTTTTGGTTAAACTCCTTCTGCAGCTCTCGCGCTCTTTTTGAGTTTTTCTAGTGAGTAAGGAGGATTGCGTGGGCTTACTCCCATTTCCCTGTTTGCCTGTCCGAACTTTACTGGTGGCCCCTTCTGGCATACTGGATCACCGTTGTGTGGTGTTATGGATATAGTAAGACCTGCACAGCGCTCACACCACTCAACACATGGCTCAGGCTATGGGTCGCAGTGTCCTGGTATACAGGGTTCGCCGAAAACAATCTTGCACATGGGTGACAGCCTAATCGGCGCACAGCCCAATCCTCCCGCCTCGCACCTGGGTCCTCATGGTATGGCTCCCCACTGGACCTTGTTCCCTTCAAACCTCTCCTCTTCCTTACAGAGCACACTGGTCTTGGCAAGCAGGCAGGTGCTGATGCTCCAGGGCAGGTGGTTTTGATTTCCCTGAGTGATGGGCCCTCACCCAGAAGAGAGCCCAGTAGGATTTGTATCCCAGTCCTGGTCACACGCAGAATTCCTCTACAGCTTCCCCTTCTCACACAGCCGGTCTGGCTGCTTGGCAGATTACACATTTTTTGTGACTCAACCTCCCTTTATTATTGTATTTTTCCAGACACCATATGTGATTTAGGGTCTGGGTTGTTGAAGTTTTATGTTGGGGTTCTGCTTCTTTTGAAATGGGCCCTTCTCTTTTTCATCTTCCTTCATGATAGAGGTCTGCCTTAGCAGGCACAACGACAAAGCTGATTGTCCACAACACAATCCATGGGAGTGTCTAAGTTTCATACCTGGATGTCAGCACAGCGATATGTGCATCAAAAGGTTAATACCAGACCATCAGACCTACTCTTTATGATTTTCTTATCAGCCCCATATCCCTGCCTGAGATGTGTCCATGCCCCTTCCTTGTGATCTATCACTGAATCAAAGAGCAGACTTTTGAAATGTAAAGGGAGTCTCTTCCTTTTCCCTCCAGTGCGAGTCCCACCTAGCTCACAGGAATGCGGTAATACACAAATCTGTGTGTTGAGATTCCTTTCCTCTTCGTGTCTTTACCAGGATGGCCTGGGCTTCCCAAAATGGAACAACCGGATCCTCCATACAATGTACCATTGAAGGCACACTGCATCGGTGTGCTTTCACTACACACTTTGGGTCCAGAACTGTTATCTCTATGCATTGTACTCTTACATGTACACATGCATTCAGTGCACACATTCAATCTGCCCACACTGTTTAGCACAGACGCTTTTTTGTCTTTAAACATGGTGAGCTCTTTACAAACACGCACACTGCCAGCCCACACCTGCACTATGTACTCGCTGAAGAACCGTTTACCCTTCATGTATTTTACTTCATACTGGCATTCATACACCCAGCACATTTTTATCCATATATGCATTGCACAACACCACATCTTTCATGTAATGTATTCCTGTTAGACATACATACAGCCAGTACATATATTAACCACACAGGCACTTTACAGTTCTGCTCCATCCTTGAACGGTATCCTTCCCAGACACACATGCAACTAATGCAGTGTCACTATTTAAGCATTGCACAGCACTCCATAACTTTCCTGATGTAGACCAAGGGTGAGTTAAGCACACAGCAGGGGAACTACTGAAAAAGTGATTGAATCTGTAGGCCTCACCTCAGTATCAAACTGTAAAAAGGTTCTTTTTCTACTACTACTGATTACTACACAGCATGCTGCCACCACCGCACTCGTACTGCTTAAGTCCTGGTGAAGGCGGTAGGGTTCCACCACTATGAGGTTACGCTTTGGGCATGCCTCCCAGTCCAACAAAACTGCAATCTGATTGACAGGCCTATGTCATGGTGCACACGCATGATCCATGTTCGCCTATGACAAAATAATCAGCATTAGGGATCGAGACAACACTACTGTTGATCACTCAGGGCAGGCTTACACATCTCTACCAAGCAGAGAACTTTTCTGTCCCAACAACACCCCTTAATGACTGCCCTTTATCCCTAACTGACTCACCAATGGCATTCCATTATACTACAACAACATGCCTCATTGGGCAGCATCACCCACCACAAAGGCCAGTCTAATACATTGGGTTTGGTGACGAATGAGTCTATTGGGGCTATTTTGACTGAAGTTAAAGATGTGAGTTTGCTCCAAGCAGTGGACTTGTTTTCAGTGACTGAGAATCAGTCATTTTGTGGCTGCAGCAGCCTAAAGGGTTTGGGTTACCAAATGGATGGGCCAAGTGAACTATTGATAGGAAAAAGCTTGATGGAAACAATTTCCTTGTGTAACGGAACCTGGTCACTTCTTAATTATGCAGTTTGCTTTAAAAGCCCGGAGAGCCTGCTTGGATGATGAACAGTGTAAGTTGTGATGGTCCCAGTGGTATAAAAAGAGCAGTGTTGGTGCTTTAATATGAGCTTGTTTTAGCATCTTGCTAAAGACAGTCTTAGATGTTTGTTAGCAGGCTCTAATAAGATGCAGTACAATGCCCGGTAATATACATTATCATGTACAGTAAAAGTATGCAAAAGACACGGATGGTGTATATACATATGTTTGTAAACATGTATACTTTGATTCGATGCATGAATTCAGATATTTGCATCTCATTGTGCAAATGCACATATTGCTTATGAATAAAAATATATATCCTTATATTTAAGCTTAATAAATGTACAAATGTATATATCAGTTATGGTTAAAATATATACACTTAGATTTATGCCTAAAATATATATAGGTCATAACTTTATAACATCTAAGTATTTGACTACATGCTTATGGATCTCTATTTATTATGATCACTCATATCGCAACATATAAATATGACTATACAGGAAGGATTTGTAAATGGTAACTACTTAATATAGCTATTACTTTAAAAAATCATTAATACATAAATCAAAATAATTAAATAATAAAAACAAATATTAATTAATGATAAAACGCAAACAAAAAATAATATGCGTGTGTTTCTCTCTCTTTATTTGTTTTTGGTGAGTTTCATATAGTGCGAACTAGACCGGAGACATCGGGTATCAGAGCGCTTTACATGAGCACCAGTTTCATAACAGAAGGACACATTCATTTTTGTTAGGCACGGGGAGATAAAGTGATTTGCCCAGAATCACAGGATGTTGAGCATCGTTGTTGAGACTCGTACCCGGTTGCCCAGTTTCGAGGTCGACCGCTCTAGCCGTCAGGCTACATCCGCTCCCCTATATATATATATATATATATATATATATATATATTACCTACTGGCGATAGCCAGTAGGTATATATAGTTAGGGTTATTTCTCTATGGGATTTCTGAAAATTCTATGTCTAATAACTTTGGCGTTTGTTGACGGAATTGGCTGAAATTTTCAGGAAAATGGCACATTTTGTTTCTGAGCAGCCCCTGAAAATTTGGGGGGGTTTCGTCAAGCGGGGGCCGAGAAGAAAGGGGGGTCCCAAAACGTGTTTTTAACATTGAGTTTTCCATAGGGCGGTTGGACTCACTTTTAGCTCGAACGGCTGAATGGATTTCCACAAAACTTGGCAAAATTGTAGGGACTGGTAGCCCGATGTGCCTTTGCTATGTCTCAAGATATATGCTCCAGTGGTTTTTACGAAAATTAACTTTGAAAAATATATATTGGGCTACATTGGGCTATATATATGTTGGAGCCCAATGTAGCCCAAAGTAGCCCAATGTAGCCCAAAGATGGCCACCAGAGACAAAAGAGCCCAAATGTAGCCCAAATATCAGCCAGATGTAGCCCAACTATAGCCCAGTGACAGAATGTCCCAGAGTGTTCTAAAGAACAACTAGAGCGCTAACAGTCTTACTTATGACAAAAGTATGGCACACCTGAAGTCATCTTGATTGGAATAAAGTGTTAACACTTAAAACATTTAATTTGCAAAGGAACAAAATGAGGGGTTTCATTTTGCCATAGAAATGTTATATATATTACCTACTGGCGATAGCCAGTAGGTATATATAGTTAGGATTTTTTCTCTATGGGATTTCTGAAAATTCTATGTCTAATAACTTTGGCGTTTGTCGACGGAATTGGCTGAAATTTTCAGGAAAATGGCACATTTTGTTTCTGAGCAGCCCCTGAAAATTTGGGGGGGTTTCGTCAAGCGGGGGCCGAGAAAACAGGGCGGTCCCAAAACGTGTTTTTAACATTGAGTTTTCCATAGGGCGGTTGGACTCACTTTTAGCTCGAACGGCTGAATGGATTTCCACAAAACTTGGCAAAATTGTAGGGACTGGTAGCCCGATGTGCCTTTGCTATGTCTCAAGATATATGCTCCAGTGGTTTTTACGAAAATTAACTTTGAAAAATATATATTGGGCGACATTGGGCTATATATATGTTGGAGCCCAATGTAGCCCAATGTAGCCCAATGTAGCCCAATGTAGCCCAAAGATGGCCACCAGAGACAAAAGAGCCCAAATGTAGCCCAAATATCAGCCAGATGTAGCCCAACTATAGCCCAGTGACAGAATGTCCCAGAGTGTTCTAAAGAACAACTAGAGCGCTAACAGTCTTACTTATGACAAAAGTATGGCACACCTGAAGTCATCTTGATTGGAATAAAGTGTTAACACTTAAAACATTTAATTTGCAAAGGAACAAAATGAGGGGTTTCATTTTGCCATAGAGATGTTATATATATATATATATTCACTGAAAAAGCCATAGGTTAGAGACCATATATAGTTAGGAATTAGCATTTAAAAAACCTTGAAAATTCACTGAAAAAACCATAGGTTATAGACCATATATAGTTAGGGATTAGCATTTAAAAAACCTTATTTTACTCACACAAAACCATTGAAATTCCATATATAGTTAGTTGCACTAACTATATATCGCGCACCAGCAATCCACTGCTGATGATGTCACATATTACATCATTCATGACATGGTCAGTGACATCACTGATGACATCACTGATGACATCTCAAATGACATCACTGATGACATCATCCAGTGACTGTGTGTTTCTGTAAAGTTTAAATATGTTTTACATATTGAAGAATGAGTAGATGTAGAAGTGTCTGGATGAAGGATTTAGTAGGTGCGTGACTGACTGTATGAGTGAGTGATTAAATGTGTCTCACTGAGTGCATGGGTTAGTGACTAAACTGTCTTAATTTGTGCATCATTATGTCTGTTGTTCTGTAAACTGCTGCATGTGTTGATCAGTAGCTATATGAGTAACTATATGGTTTATTGATTGATTGCCCAAGTATTTGTATAGGAGACTGAGTGTGTGTGTGGCTGGCTGGGAGGTGTGTGACTCTGTGCAGATCAATGTGTACTTGTATCAATGATTGTATAAGAGAGTAAGTATGTGTTAGTATATGTTTGAAAATGTAAGGTGCTCTATGTTTAACTGTATAGATTAGAAAATGGAAGTGTGATTGATTCTTTACAGGACTGACTAGGTGTGTGAGTAACTCCATGGATGAATGACAGAGTGTGAGAGTCTGTATAGGTGTATGAGTGCATATGATAGTGTTGTAAAGATGAGTGATTGTATGTATGAATGATTGTATGGGTAAATGAGTGAATGTGTGTGTAAACATAGGAATCACTGAGTGCGTATGTAGTAACTAGTAATGGTGTGTCAATGGTTTCAAAAATTATAACAGAGGTTATATTAAAGTGTGAGGAGATGCATTGTATTGTCACATGAATGATATCATCAGTGATGTGGTCATTGATGTCAAATGAGATGTCATCAGTGATGTCATCAGTGATGTCATTTGAGATGTCATCAGTGATGTCATCAGTGATGTCACTGACCATGTCATGAATGATGTAATATGTGACATCATCAGCAGTGGATTGCGGGTGCGCGATATATAGTTAGTGCAACTAACTATATATGGAATTTCAATGGTTTTGTGTGAGTAAAATAAGGTTTTTTAAATGCTAATCCCTAACTATATATGGTCTATAACCTATGGTTTTTTCAGTGAATATATATATATATATATATATATATATATATATATATATATATATATATATATATACTTACTTGAGGAATGAAATTAAATATATTAAAATAAGTAAATGATATATGTATATACACACATATGTATTGCTTTAGCATTCTATATCATTATATTCATATATAAGTAGGTCAATACATCAATAACACATAAAATTAGTATTTGCCTATGGGTTTACTTTCCTATAATAGCACGTCACAATATGTAAATGTGATTATAGCAATTCTATCTATAAGCGCTTCACTATTAAAATATTGGGGAGCAATTTACAGCACAAACAGAGAACCAGAGTTTCTAAATATTTATCCATGCATGTACACATGGGACTTTATCTAGTACAATTTTATATCCCCTGATTCTTTTTCCGCATGTGGATCATGTTAAAATCTCTATGTAGGTATGCCTCTTATGTGGGTCATGTATCTTCATATTAATATATTTTCCTCCCACTGCAGAGAAAAAAAATAATCCCCCAAACATCATGCAATCCCCACTCTATGATGACTCCTATTCCTCTTGAAAAATATCCCTTACTGCCAATCTCGAACTCATCCCAAACCTCTTTACTAAATGAACTCCCAAATAACTCTTTCCAAACCCTTTCCTCATCTATCCATCCGTTATCCTACTCTTCCAACTAACAGGCTCTCTGACTCATTTAAAACCTCTTTTACCACTATGAACTCCTAAATAATCATTTCAAACTCTTCCCTTCTCTGGCCATCCTTTGTCCTATTGGTCCACCTAACAAACAGACTTGCATGTCTACTACTCCCCTCACGCCCAATATCAATTTATATTTCTCCCTACTAATCCACAACTAATCCACCTTTCGGTTCCAGAGCAATATTCTACTCGTTAATAAGCAGCTCAATGTCTTGTCAGCGGTAGAAAGCGCTATATAAATACAATGACAGTCCTTGATTAGCAAGTAGGTATGACTGTTGGCATTGTGCTAATTTGTCACAGCAGTTGTTGAGCTTTCATAGGATGCAACATTTTCATAGTCTAGCATAATGGCTGATATTGAACTCAGAAGAGCATCTGCAAAATAAGGGGTGAATTTGCCGGGGAGCCAATAGATGAGAAGCAAGAAGGTGGCGGATGTTCAGCTTGATGTATCATTTTGCATAGGATCTTCATCAGGGAAGTGATAAAGTTTCACAAAATAGTTACAACATTTTTAGGAGGCAGTGCAATATATATTCACGATTCTAAACTGCAGCCTTCAAGCAGTTTGACCTATGTGTTGCAAAATCATAATTTCTAATTTGAAACCTGTTTTGGATAATGTTTACTGTTTAGTGGTATTTCCTTTCAAGACTTGATTAAATTGATATCCTAATGGTACCTTACATGAATTCTTGTATTTTTGATAAAAACTTTCGTCAAACAGGAAGATGCAGTCTCACTCCTCTGTACTTGGAAATGTTTTACCACACATGATTTTTCGGGATTTAACACTCTTTCCTTTATTCACACAGACCCCTTAGCACCATCTGGTGTCCAGGTGAATAACTTGGGCAGCACGAACAACCTGCATGTATTCTGGGAAGATGTTGAGGGGGAGAGAGACAGCTACCTGGTAATCCTATATGATAGTCCCGCCAACCACATCAAGAAGAGGGCCTCTGTTGGAAGGGGCACACATAACTACACCTTCTCTGGGTTGACATCGGGGAGCAAGTACAGCGTTGAGATTTCTGCCATCGCAGGGCCCTATGCATCTCCAGCAGCGATTGTCTCAGACTGGACATGTAAGTACAGCGCTGCTTTCATTTTTGTTTGTACATTCTGTGCTTGCTGTATTTGATATTGTGTTCCTTTTGCCTGCGTTCTTTTGATCCTATGGCCTGCTATTTTTCGCCAGGAAGTTCTTTAGTCATTGTAAATTTGTCATATATATTTATATTTTTGTTTGTAGATTCTGTGCTTGTTGTGTTTGATATTGTGTTCCTTTTGCCTGCGTTGTTTTGATCCTATGGCCTGCTATTTTTCGCCAGGAAGTTCTTTAGTCATTGTAAATTTGTCATATATATTTATATTTTTGTTTGTACATTCTGTGCTTGTTGTGTTTGATATTGTGTTCCTTTTGCCTGCGTTGTTTTGATTCTATGGCCTGCTATTTTTTTTTGTTCCATTTTTGTAACAGTTCTCTCATGTAACGTAACTGGTTCTATTGTACAGTGCTCTGGCACATTCGGGTAAAGTCCGCGCTTTATAAAAATGCATTAAATAAATACATACAATTTATATTATTATGTATTTATTGATCCCGTAAATTATGAGGCTTTTTTTTTCTTTAAGAGAGTTGCATAATTTTGATTTGTGGCAAATGAAAGTGCTATAGATCAGGGTGAGTGTGTGGGGATGAGAGGCTACTATCCACCGATGAAAGCTACCTGCTCACTCCAGATGCCTCTAGTATTAGACAAGCGGTTCACGCAAAGAAAACCAGATTTGTTTCATGGGAGATTCATGTATTTCATAAAAGTGAATGTGGTTACCCAAACTGTTCACTCTACAGCCCCAAAATACAGAGCGGAGACTAAGCAAAAACCCTGAGATATTTTGTGTACAAAATCGCTACAAAATACTTTGTCAAATACACACATGCAATAGAGAATTTGATTTTTAAACATTAGTTGACAATAATGAAATCCTACTATCAAGTCGTCTTTTCTTTCTCCAGTGAGAGATGGTGTCGATTACCAGTGTTTGTTTCATGTGGAATGTTATTAAATGCCCATTTCCCTAAAATCATTATACCCACATGACATCTTTATCTATTAACTTTTGACTCCTTAAACTTTTAATCCAACGCCGTGGTGTGAGCTGATTTATTTTTATTGAATCAGTAATCTGTGTGAACACTTCACGAGTAATGCCAATTTGGCAGGACAGTGCTTACATTTTCGAGTCCACTGACCACTTCTGTCATTCCGTGCAGGATGAAAGTGTCTTCACCATGAAAGTCAAAATTGGGACCTCTTTCCTTTCTCTAGTAAACCATATGTTCCTGGAAGCCTAAGCATTCAGATGAAACATCCCGGATCTTTGTGAAGCATCCCAGCCTAAAAATAACTGATGGTCAGGCATTCAACAGCAAATTTAGCTAGCTGCAGATTTAAAGTGTTAAGTGGTTTTTCCGTGAAACCTTCTCACTTGCTACAATTAGTTGTTCTATTTTGTTATGTTTAGCCTTTTCAGAACCGTTTGGAATATTTCAACATATTTTCGTGGAGGGATAATTCCGTGGTTAAGCCGGTGGTTTCTTGTGCTGGCGCACCAGAACTTAATTGTCAACATCGGCGCTTATGAGTCTGCCACATGGTGGTGCTGTCTGTCTAATTGACAGATCAGCACAACTACAGTTGTATTTTAATTCAATGTACATTAAAAATGACTAATGCCTGCTGCCCAAGCCATTCTTGCAGCTTTGGGGCCCTGCAATATTCTGTATTCTCACATTGTTAGGAGTGTGATGTCTTGTAGTTGTGTAGGCATTATCATTGGAAGTGCTGGCAGGGGCAATGAGTAGCACAAGTTGCAGTGGGTTTATGATAAGGGCCCTGGAACATTTTCTTGTTAGCAATTAAACACTGGACTATAGTCCTTTCTACTATGAGTCAGTGCATCTTTCACCACTCTGGAAGGGTCTTCAGATGGGCTGTTTTTTAGGTCTCGCCTAGCGTTGCAGCGCATGTGCTGTACGCACTGCAAGGTCTATTGTCGTCGGGTTGCTTTCGGAAATGAGGTCGTAGCTCCGCCCATGCTTTTCATTGTCACACTTCATCCTTTATGGTAAACGCTGGCCTCCGATTGAAAGTGAGGCTTTTTGATGACCGCCGTGTCTCCGTTAGGCCTCGCCCACCCGGACTGGACTCGTCGTCTGTTGCTAGTCATGCTCGCTGCGTCTCTTCACTTTTCCCTTCTCACGAGGCGGTGGGCTGGTCGGCACTTGTTTGCATTAGGCTCCTCGGCTGATCCTCCTGGGCGCTCGTCAGGTGGCTGTCCTCTCCATTGTCTGTCTGTCTTGGCACGCTGCAGGTCCTTTTATTGCTGGGGATAGTGGGCACGTTTCCAGCGGCAGCCTGTAATTATACACACCACAGGTAACCGCTATAAGATCACCACAGTAATCATTTTAGCTGCCTGATCTGATGTTTATGGAAAGACGCTCTCCTTGTGGTCTGCCGAGAGTTACTGTTTTGCATTGTCCTTTCGTTTATTCTTTGATTTATGAAGCATTTTCCAGTTCTATGGACTTGCTAATTCATATGTACATCTATACCTTCCCACTGTTCGATCTTTAGAGTCGAGAAGTGTTTGGGAAATTGTGCTTGGTCTTACACAATCCCACCGCTCTTGTTTTCAATTAAATATACACATTGACAATCTGAATGTGACGTATCTGATCCCTCGCTCAATGAGTGTGATGTGACCCTGTTACTTTAATTTTGCTGTTGGGCTTTCAGACATACGCTAATAGACCACAAATGGTTTCATCTTATACATGTTTGAATGCGCAGACGTCAGCTACAGCTAACTGTCCACCCTATCTGTGTGGAAACTTTATGTGGCTAAAGGGTAAAGTATTGCTGCACCAGTGGTAGTTCCACTTGGATATCTAATGCCCTTTATACCTATATAAGGATTACTGGCCCGTGTAAGAAAAGAGGGCCATTGTGTCTGTTATGGAGCAACCCTAGGGAGATGGTGCCCAATAATGTGTGCTATATTAGTGTTGGAAATTGCTCAATCTTACTAGTTTATTTGTTTTCATTACAACTTCATTGGTCTGCTATCTGAGCTATGTGAGTGTACTGCAGATTAGAGATAGAAACAATGTCCGTCTTTCACACCGAAATGATTGCATTTTAATAAATCTGCTCACCTTTATGATAAATTAAAGCAATCAATGCCTGTCATTTATACCATACCTGCATGGCTAACATTTTCTTTAGTGCAATAAAACCAGCCTTAACGGACCAAGAGAGTTAATAAAAAAAGTATTTTATGACCCAATATTCAATGGTAGAGGTTAAAATGCGGCTTGATGTGACCGGAAGTGGACTTCGGTCGAGAGGGTCAATGGAGCCTCTACAAGAGGGCCAAGGGGGTGATGTTTGGGCAATTAGGCATGACAATGCCTTTTCTTTGTTTTAGAAACGAAAACAAAAATAAAAGACGCTGTTATTTTCAATGTCAATAGCTCAAACTCGGGATATGCGAGACCTATTGCATTGCAAATGCTTGTTATTGTTTAGGCTGAACTAATAACTGAATACACCCAGATTTAAGCCTATATTGCAAGCCCTTCGCAGGCTAATCTGGTCAGGCAGACGTAACCCGTCTGTACCACAATGGAGCCTTCGAAATGCATTCTGCCCTCTCCGTGTAGATGTCCATCACCTACTTCACGAAGATGGAATCTATGATATCAGAGTAAAAGAGAAGCCTTAATCTTGGAATTGATGTTTATGTGGGACGTAAGCATGTCAGAGATTCAGTCTATTAGCTTTAGCTGAGTGAAGGCAGTGCCCATAGACTGTCACCGCCAGAGTCCAGTTTCTTTCTGCTTGTCCAGCTAATAATCTATTTATTTCGAGATCATGAGTGGTTTATAATACCTGCCAGTGATCTCAGAATAATGATTTCAAAGTGCAAATATGGCAGACCGCTTTCACTTTCGAGTGTGCTTGTTAGTGCAGTTATTCTGGCAGGTGACCTTTAGAATGATTGAAATTCACTACTGTGTCCACCTTCGATTCTGCAACTTTGACACAAAATGATTCATCTGTGAAAGGTGAGTTTTGTAATATTCTTTTTTTTATCGCTAATTTCTATAAATATTTACTCTTTTTAAATACTTCCACGAGAGAATTAAGGTCAAAATTGTCACTGGCAGGCGATAGGTTTGTTCACATATTGTTATCACTTAACCTAGATATTTCTCTACTCATACATCATAAGCATATTGCAGCTATATTTGTGGGATATGTTACATGTAACTACTACTTGTATGATAAGAGAAAGACTGTAACGTGTGCCTACGCAAAGGAAATCTTGTATTCCAGTTTAACTTGACAGCACAACTCCACCCTTTCCCAGTGCTCTGCGCCAGTGCTGTTCAGGTCCCCCTGTGGGGGGGTGGGGGGGGGAGGGAAGAGGCACGGATTGTGTTGCTCAGAGCCTGACCTTGAGCCCCATCCGTGCGAATGTAACCTGGTATTTTATAGCCCCTCTAAGACCACCGAGACTGTGCAAAAGTACATTTTCTCAGCCAGAACTGGTGAGGCGTTTATGAATGTGGATGATAACTGCAGTAGCAAACACAAAACGCACCTAAGCCTAGGCGGACTGTATCGAAATATTTTACAACGCAGACACTCCCAAAAGAACAGACAGATCCTGGTGTAATAGGTATGACGTCATACCATCCAAGAACATAAACAGTTTAACTTCAATCTTGATGGGTGATCACACTTGGTCTTTGTGGGGGGAGCAGATACTTTTCATTGCTGAGGGGGGTTCAATGGAGAGAACATTATAGACGCATCGCTGTGGTCCTCATGTCCCCGTGCAGCGTGGGAACTTTAAGGGTAGTGGAGAGAGACAACAGCATGGAGTGTGAAGTGAGGGTTTAGCACTTAAGCACATGGGAAAATAGTGCGGGCTGCAAGATGGAAGTGTTTACTGGACTAGACATTGTATTGGTCTAAAAGGACTAAGAGAGTACAACGTTTCAGACCTCACCAGGCCAGCTAGTCAAGAGGACCGTTGTGGGACCTCTTGCCAGGAGTGGAATCTCTGCCCCTTTGATTAACCACCTCCCAGAAAAAAGTAATTAGAAATCAGAAGCATAATCCTTTGGATAGGAACAAATGTTTTCTCAAAATTCGCTATTAAATGCAGCAGAAGAGGCGGTGCCTTTGCAGCAACAGTGCATTCCTTCCTCGCCCACAGAACAGGAACAACCAGATACCTACAACATAAGCACCATGAGTGCAAGCGTGCATCAAACGCGCGCACACTCACACACACGCACGCACACACTCTCCCTTCCCTGCCGAGCTTGAGGGGTATACTGCCTGCTACTTGGTCAGATAGTCTGCTGTGAGGGATCAAAGAGCCCGGATGTCTGAACCCCTTGATACATTTCAAGACTCAAGGAGCATACAGTCGATATTGGCAAAATCTTAAGAGACAATGCATTCTTTTCCCTACACCTGTGTGTGAGAGGAGTGATAGACTGCTGCCTAGGAGCAGGATTCAAAGATAAAGAGTACCCCACCCCGTCCCTAAAATGGAGAGGAAACGTACAAATCCAAAATGGTGCAATGCCATCACTGCCAATCGATCACTGCCACTCAATCGTTGCCAATCCATGTCAGGTCTACCAAAGTAATCAACCTTGCCGTAGAACCACCAACCAGTGAAAACACTCCTTTTATATAGAGCCTTTTTGGTAAGGGAAAGACCAAATGTGATTACCCATCAAGAATTAGGTTAATCTGTTTATGGTATTGGAAGGCATGACGTCATACCTATTAAACCTGGATCAGTGCTAGCCTGAATCGTTTGAGTATCGGCGTTTTTAAACATATTTTAGTAGTTCAACCAGGACTAGATGCATTCTATGCTTGCTACTGTAGTTAGCAACTTTAATAAATGTCTCGAGTTCTGTTTTATACTGTAATCTACTTTTGCAGAGTCTCTGTGGTAAATGGTGTATTTTTTTATCAATCTGAATAAACTGATCCATAAATGGCTATGGGCATTTAAAGCCAAAAGAGCAGCGAGTTTTACTGATAGCTTTGTGCATCTTCTTTTTGTACAAGCAAGTTGCAAAAGGTTTTAACACCAGACAGAGAGAGACTCACTGCTATTGTGCGAGGAAACTCTTGTTCTGCAATCTACTGCTGTCAGTGGGTTACATTGGAAGAACTAAGGTCCTGCAAGCTTATTGAAGTCTTCACTAGCCATTCATGACCAGTACAATTGTGTTGTGTTTTTGATGCTTATAGAGTTTTTATTTTAATGATTTGATAAATACAATTCAGAGATGCTACGAATTGCTCTGAATGTATGTGCTTTTGTCATTTTGTTCTCTTTCTAGATCCTTTAGCGCCACGCAAAGTGAGTGCCACGAACAAGGCTAACTCCTATAGGCTGCAAGCATTGTGGGATCACGCTGCAGGCGAGCGAGATGCATATGTCGCATTACTCTACGATGCAAGATCGGGTACCATTTCAAGAAAAGCAACTCTTGGGAAACATTCCAGAGATTTCCTCTTCTCCAGACTGACTCCTGGAAACAAGTATAACATTGAGTTAGCGGCAAAGGCTGGACCCTACTCTACATCGGCAGAAAACGTCACCGACTGGACTTGTGAGTCCTTGTATGTTATAGATTGGGCTTCCATGCACTGAAGCTCCTTTGGGTGGTAATGGACGTGCGTTGGTCTAATGATTGTCTGTGCATCGAATACCTTGAGGCTTATGCTTGGTGCGATGAGACCGAGTGTGACATAATATAATATACAGGAAGGAGGATAACCTCACGTATAGCACTGGGTTTCCCAGCCCTTTCCAGGGCCCCAGAGAGTGATATGGCCCATGTTACTCTTTGGGTGACCTTTGAGTATACTGTGGTCTACAGCCTCTCTGGAAGAGGCTTGGCATGTTTGCCTCTTGCAAAAGTCGCATCTTCACTAAGGGAAAAGAGCTTGGTCTGTACTACTGAAGAAGCTCCATTCATCAGACTATAAGCATTGCGGTGCAGGTCATAGCTAAATCCAGCGCTCCCTGAGCTCACTGGAAGAGGCCATGATGAGAAGAATTCATGCTTTAATAACAGCCTGTCGGAATTTGTATTTACCATTCATCTTCCATTGATTCTTCATTTACTCTATGTGACCTCTGCTATCAACTATTACACTAACATTCCCTTTCACTCATTCCATGGTGTACACCTTAAAAGCTAAACCCTTATAGTTGTACATGCCGTGAGAAGGGAATCCATCTCACACCGTGACCTACGGCATGTGGGTGTTTCAGCTGTGTCCGGTGCTCCGAACGGAGGCAGTAAGGGTGCTTGCTATCCATTTCTGGCAGCGCGTAAGTGAGAGCAAGAGTGGGTTATGAACGGCTCATCACTGTCATTGCTCATTTGATGTGTGCTTGCGAACTAACAACTCAACCAAAGAGACACAACAAGTAGCTACCACTACTACAGTTCTAATTTCTGGCAGTAAGTCTGTGGCTCTGCCACTCACCATGATCCCTCACACCAACTGAATGCCACTTAATAAAATGTATGGGATAGTAAACTCTAAACTAGCTAATGGGAACATTTCTTGACGATTTGGGGACATGTTTGAATAACAGCATGTAGACGTTGTTAAGCTGATTATGTGGTGATCGTTATATGGTTAATATTCCTATCTTGATCAATTACCAGTGGTTGTTTGGTATGAGCAATCAGAACGATTGTTAAGTGAATTAAATGAAAATAATGGAATAATTGGTCACGTGATGAATACATATTGTTCCAGACCAATATTCTGTGCTAACTTTGCCAGCAAATAATCATTTGTTTTTGCATTCTTAAATGATCTTGACGTAGCTTATCTGATTGTTTAGCCCCACTTCTCAGTACATTTCTCTGAAGCCCAGATCTTTCAACGTGATGCAAAATAGTGATGTGAGCTGTTGTGACCTCTCCCAAAGCAAAAGTTGCCCAGCCCACCATCGCATAATATCTGACTTCCCCTTCTGAATATATTAGAACCAGTTTTATCAGGGTTGCCCAGAAGTGCAAGATGATTGTGCGATACTCTATTTTGTGTGCATGCTAGATTCCACTTTAGTAATGTGACGCTGAATGACCTCTTGCCTTTTGAGTGTGCTGCAGACCCGTCTTGGTAGAATGCAAGGCCTGTGATGGGAACCTGTTTCACCTTTAACTATGTGTGACAGAACGCTATGGAAGACATTGTCCACACTTCTAAAGTGAGATTATTTGATCTCACTCACTGTGCCCCTGGTCCATGCCTCCCTTCATCAGGTAGCGCTGCCTCGCGCTGAGTGGTTGTCTTATCGTATCTTACCTTGCAAACTCGAGCAGCACATTATGTGAATAGTGATAAAATCTACTTTTGGTCCATATGTTGTATTTCTGTGTTTGCAGAAAAGCCTATGTATGACATTGAAGCAACAAAGTGTATGTTATCAGAATGCAAAACGTTGAGTTTAGTTAGTAAACGTATTGTGTGATGTAATATGAATTTGAGAACGTTGGGCAAATACTAAGCAGCCGAACTTTGTTAACCCCTGGTAGACATTCACAGTGGGACCCTGCATGACCTTCGCCGGTGCACAACGTAGGATAGGTAGATCCTTCCAGCAGGCCTGCTGTCATCTTGCCTGATGTCTTCTTTTTGTCCTCCAGACCCGCTGGCACCACAGAATGTATCTGTCGTGATAGAAGAGAACAACACGGTGCTGGTACTATCATGGAGCAGGTCTGGCGGGATCCTGGATCACTACAATGCCTGGCTTTTGGATCTCTGGGATCAGACCGCAACGAAGAACCAGACGCTAGGCAAAGAAGAATCCCAGCATGCCTTTCAAGGTCTGGTCCCGGGCAGAAATTATTCTGTGTCAGTTAGTTCTGTGGTGGGACCTTACCACAACTCTTCAAGGCGTTCCTTGGTGCCAGTCGGTAAGTGCATGCTTCACGGCATAGAGACAGAATGAGCTGCGTGATGGCTGTTTTTTGACTCACTTGAACATGAATTGCTTGTTAGGTCTAAAACCAGTTAATTTGCTTGAATAAAGGACAATATGTGTCTGCCATTCAATTTAAATTAAATGATGTATAGGGAGAGCATTTAAAGATGTATGGAGGAAAATAAGGAAGGATAAAGGGGAAGGGAAGGGAGAGATTCTCCTTTGAGGTGGCAGGCATCCATTTCTTTAGAATAGTTGAGAGTTTGTTTCCCTTTGCCTCAGCTGCACAGGCAGTGACATAAGGGGTGCCCAAGGTTCCGCCTTGAGACCAGCATTATTCATTGTTCTTCTGAGGCTATTGCCCAAACTCATGTTATATTAGCTGGAGTTTTCACATATGCGGATGATCCACTGAGATTTTGGCTTATTGAATCATCTTATCTGAACTCGGCCAACTGCTTATAGTCTTGTCTTGTTGCCATTTTCTGCTGGATACAGCAACTTATTTTGAAACTTATAGTGAGAAAGAGAGAAGTTCTCGACTATGACAACAAATCTCTTTGGACTTATTGGGATCCCGTTTGTCATTGTACCTTGTGGTAAGGAACGGGGGACACTTATTAATGAAGACTTGTCTCTTGCCACCCACATGGGTCCATCACTACATCCTTCCACTGTAGACAGAATTGGCAATCCTATATTTGCGGTCTTATGTGCAGTGTTATGATGTGGCTAGAGTCACTGTATCATGTAGGCTACACCACTGAAAAAGTATACGTTGTATATTGATAGATGGTACATTGCAATGCCCATTGTCTCTACCATTAAAAACCAGAAACACCTTTTCCATGCCCTTGCTTGCGTACATTAGTTGTCTGTAGGACTGCATATTACATTTAAATGTTTTGTACCTGATGCATAGGAAGTCAAAACAGTATTCTGCAGGCTGAAGCTTTCGCAATACACTGCAATTGGCAATTGTTCAGGCTAGCTGCAATACTTTGCACAACCAGTACATAGCAAAGTAAGCTCACCCTTAAATTGGCGCAGCCGTTTGCTTAGATTCAAATGAGCTGTTGCTCCTAACGCAAGTGGCAAGTTGTTGATCTTTGGATCTGTGACGAATGGTCAGTCATCTGGATTTTTTTAAAGAGTTGAAGACTTTGCTGTTAGCAGGTTGTCCCTTGTGGTCAAGAAGCAGTCAATCACTCTTCAGTGGATAATTATTCCATGTGGTAAAGAAGCGCTTTTCAATTGGTCGTTTAAAGCCATATGTAAGTGTAAGAAGCAAGTGCTATGTCTTTCCCACGGTCTGCAGTAAGGTGAAAGAAGTTAATAATTTAGGGACGTTTGAGATTTTTTTGCGGAGTGAAAAGCCAGTTGAATGGGACCGGCTGTAACTCTATTGAGATGTGTTAAGACAATGTTGTGGAAATGGCCGAGACTCCATGAAAGTGCATGGTGCTAATGGTTCTTCAATGTTCTACATGATGTCTGTCAAGTGTGACATAAATTAGACTTATCTATTTGTTTGAGGTTAGAAACCAGGAAGTAAAGAAGCACCATTATAAGATCCTAAACCCATTTATGTGGGCAATCATTTACTGTATCTTATTTTATTTTTAAAATATATCTGTGTGTAAGATATAAGAAACAGTAAGCAGGCGGCATTACAATCTCCGGTGAGTAATTGCAGCATATCTGCATATACAAGATTTTGCCAGAGTCATGGCCAATGGATGTAGTGGCTTCAAACACTGAGAACTTTACAAGAGCCAGTGTCTGGTGCGACATTTATCACACCCAAAGACGTCTGATTCCAAAGGAGTCAGAATTCGTCAAGTACAATAAATAGACTTATTTCAAGTTTTTCCTAAGAATGGAGCATAACAAATGTATGTTTGTGTTTGGTGCACCAAAATAGACATGACCTGGTATTTTGTCTTGTTAAATAACAGCAGGTTTGGCTTGCTGAAATTTAACAGGATTTGCTGTAATTTCGTAGTGTGATAAACACCTAACTTTTAATTCTGATCCCTGAGCAAACATGGGTGTGCACAGAAATTGGGATCATAGTATGTGTTTTCTGGTTTTGGAACCTTGTTTAACATGCATCTAATTTTTCAGAGCCGAACCCTGTAACGTCACCACTCTGCTGGTCCAATGAAACGGGGCTGTACCTGAACTGGTCTCAACCACGGGAAGATACAGACTCCTGCTGGCTGGAGGTCGAGAAGCTGTCCGAAAGGATCCGCATACCTGTCCTGAGTATGATGACCATGGAGAGGGAGGCGAGCATGCGGAACTTGGCGCCAAACACCTCCTACCAGATTGGACTAACTCTTCTCGGAAGCAATGGCATGAGAAGCCGGACCGTGACCCTTCTGTGCAACACTTCCCCGGAAGGTACGAGCAGGGCGTATTGATGAGTTTCCAATGGGTTATTTGGCTGAAAGCTCAGGTCACTTTCATTTAGATACCATTCGATAGGATGGTAAATGAAGCTCGGGCACCAACTCATTAGTGTATAACGATTTCTTTCCTTGAGGTAGTAACAATTTCTTTTTCAAACTTTACCTCTTAAACCATGAAAATATGAATATAGCTTCTCACAATTTTGATCAATCTTGCATTTGCCTGCCGCACAAATGGGACATGTTCCTCTTCTTCTTGTTCATTACCTGCTCCTCAGGGACAGTTCTGCCCAATCATATCTTATTGTCCAAATGGAAATCATATGATCAACAGAATTTCTCCTTGACTTTTTCTTTCTCTTCTCCTGCCACCAGCAATATTTCTCCCAGAAGATGCATAATTCTGTCACCTATGGTCTGTTGTAAGGTATATTCAGATGAGAAAGTGTCCCATATCCCATCTTCTTGCAAAAAGTCATTACACTTTTTAACTTTCTGCCTGCCCCTTCAAATGCTGAGCCCTTACTAATGCCATTCTTAACTCGTATTGGTATACATTCCAAATGATTCTCTGCCCATTAAAAATTGAATGGCCACAAATCCATATTTTCAAGAGCTTTCTGTAACTCTTAAAAGAACAAAGCAGAGCAAGTCAATGCTGTTCTTTCCTGCCATTCCATACACTGCAAACTTTCACACACACATGACCTTTAAATGTTCAACTTCATCTGCCTAGTCTCTCACATCTTTCCTCGTCACAACAATTCTCATGGCTTACGTGGTCATCCCAATCCATAGGGAATGGGTGTCCTAGCTTTCCAAAGGCAACTTGTATCTTAAGAAGCACTTCCTCAGAACTACTAGCACCTGCCACCCTTGCACCCTGCTTCCATCTGCATGCTTCCATCTGCATGTGTGACCAAACTACCCATTAACTCATTATACAGACTTAAAGCGGCCCTAGGGCATCACGCACACCATCTAACCACCGCTGTCCCCAAACATCTGCCTTGCTCTTTCCTATCCAGAATATAACTAATCCACTTCTTCATAAAATAAAGCCTCTCCACTCAAACCACCTACTGGCTCTGCAATCAAAACACCCCAAATACCATTGTCACAAATCAAGCCCTATTCAAAACTCCTTCCCATCCTGAATAACAAGATCTCTCCAAACAACCTTCCAAGCTTTTGAAAATCAGCAATTTCACTTTCCTGCTAGAGTGGAGGTAGCTATTGATTTTGCAATCAACTATTAAACATATAGATTCCATGTAACCCCTTTCCATACCTTTTCCTTAATTGATGTTGACTTAGCAACCCTTGGGTCAAATTCCCTACATAGAGTTTTGAAGGGTTTCATGTGGAGGGAAAGATTGAGGCCTCCAACAATGGTTTCTTGGTTAGCTACAATGTGTTTTCGGGCACTCAAGTGTATCTCTTTTCTCTCCAGCCCAAACCACAGAACCTTCTGCACTGGGAACAAGATAACACATCAACTATTTTGTTAGACGCTCCTGGTATGTGGAATGCTCAAAACAATATTACAATAGTCAGATCCAAGCATTTAAAAAGCATAGCTTGCAGCAAACAGTTTCACCACCAGTCTTTTACTGCTGCATATTTGCAGTGTGCACAATTGTTGCATTATCGAAGCAAACCTCATTTTTGAGTTGCTCAAAGCAGCAGCCCATATAGTTACATCCAACAAAACGGGGGAGAATTACAGAAGAGCAGTACTCTGATTTCCTGCTATTTAATTGTTGGGCGATCTCTTTTGGCACCATTCCCCTTCCCAATGCACAATGAAACCCAATGACCCATCAGCATATGGGCATATTTCACATTGCTTGTGCCTTGCTTTTTTGTCCTGCTACGTACATTTTCCATTAAAAGCACACACGTATGTGTCCCAAATGTTCAAATCATCTCAAACACCATTGCTTAAACACACTCTTTCATCAGGCAATTTTTCTCTGCATGCGAATGTATGGCCAGACATATGTACATTACTCTGCAGACCACTAATATTTTACAGTAAAAATTATAGTGTGCAATTGCAGCACTTTTCCAGCTCTCACTTTCATAAATCTGTTCATGCCATGCACAAGCTCTCTTAAGCCTTCCAGTTTCTTACCAGGCAAACTTTTTCATAACTTCTGAATCCAACTCAAATCCTTGTCAAACCAGCACCATAATTGTTTTTTTCAGTCTTTTCTCCTACCAACGAGAGCCCCAAGTATTTAACTGTCAACAAGAAATTATTGAAAATCATGACTTACTCATTCTGTCCATCTCCAACTCCCATGAAGAAGAAATCAACTAAATAATTCAAAACATTGGCACATCCTGACCTCCATCTCACCTCCCAGTCAAGGAAAAAGCTGAACTCCTCAAATATAGTGCAGGAAACCGCACACACCAGTGTTGTAGTAAAATGTCAACAAAAATGTTGCTGCCATTTTGTATCCTCTTTAGAAGAAAGGCATTGGGGTGTACCAGCAACACATGAGATGCTGATTTTTAATATCGGATTTGGCCCTCTCAGCTCCTCTGCCACAATCCTGCACCCAGGACTGGACTGAGAACCCAAATCAGCCCTGGCGATTTTGTCAGGCCAGCTCCCCGTGGGATTAAGTAAGTGTGCATTACTGCTTTTGTTACTGGTGGCCGATATTGCAGCACTGTTTCAAAACCGCCCCCCTGTAACAAAACCAGCCCCCACCACTGAGAAACCTGCCCTTACCCTTCCAGCTTCCCAAGAAAACACCCGATGTCCGCTACCGCCAGTCTTGCCCTGCCTTCACCATCTTTGTTCACACAGTAGTACACCACAGTGCAGGTCTCCCTCTTGATGAAATAAATCAACAAACCCCCTTCTGGTCTAATGAACTATGGGTGAGTCGGTATTATGTATAATTACCTGGCCAAATCCTTTGTACAAGACATCAAATGGGAACTTAAAGTGTTTGTGCATCCCATAAATTTATGCTCTGTGACCACTAAATTTCAGTACTATGCACCACTTTGTCAACCACTGTAGATATAGCTGGTGAATCTGATGCTATTGTATCTTCATTCTTCTATGTAGTGACTTTGCCATCACCGTGCATGAACTCTCCCCCGGGAAAGCGACTTGCGTCCATTTATCGATGCCAACCCTAATCAAATCTGCTGCACCCTCATCAAAAACCTCAAGTACATAATTCCTCTTCACCAACACACGTCCTTCCTGCTTTAAGATACATTTTCTCAAATTATTATTTTCTCTTAATTGCTGAATTCAAGAAAACTTGCCTAATCCCTCTTCCAACAAACTCTCAATCTCTCGCCCCTGAAAGATTGTCATGCATGCCTTTTGCACCAATGAAATTTATTGATGCCTCTATGACATTTTTGCCTCCATCTCTTCCAAACATTGTTCTCTTTCTCCCTTATCTTGTATTTGTACCAGCCCAATGTCTCTTACTGCCCTTGGGGGGGTCTTCATCCTTGTTTCATCCGGGGTTCGCCCTGCCATCTCATCCTGTTGGGCTCTCCACCGCTGCTCCAATGACCATTCCCGCTCTGTATTCCTTGCTATCCATGCATGTGCTTTTGACCTCTGGAAACACGTCATATCCTCTTTGTCAGTGTCACTCTACTATGGCTTCCTTTCTATTTTTGAAAAACCGTAGCAGCCCTTCTCCGACCTTGCCCTCCAATGCATTGTGCCCTGTGGTAAGCTCCATTCTCCCTCCTGATCTTTATGCATAAAAACTCCCCCTTCACCGTGACCTCTTAGTGGTTTTGTATGGGCAGAACCATCCAAGGAGTATGGAAGAGGATCTGTGAGCACACATCTAAAATCTGATGTAAAACACTGGTCGCTCTCCTTATTCAGCACTTTGTACAACATGGAAGAACAGCCACAATTTTTATCTTTGATGTAGTCAAGCAAAATCCAAGAGGTGCAATCGTCTATAACGCCTTTCTTCAAAAAGAAGCCATACTAGTTCTGAAGTTCAACACTGCGCTCAACGGTCTGAATGTAGCATTGGAATTACCAATATATTTATTAAAGCCTGCAGCATCTTCAATATACCTTCGACGTTTCCATTTAGGTTGCGTAGACATACTCCCAACCTGTCCGAACCCATCATCGACAATGCATTTCATTCTATTCAGTCTGGAGAAGGAAAAAACATCTTTTCTTCTAGCATGGGTCTGTTTTCCTTCAATTTAATCAGTTTAGAGTAATAGAATCTATACAATCTCAAACTAATTCCATTCAGTCTGTATAAATACAAACAGGTATTGTCCCTTAGATCTTCTGAAAGATCCAAGAACCCCAACTTTTTTTTTTTTTTACAGGTCAATCTGCCTTTTTTAAATTGTGATTATAAACAAAATAAAGCTGTCTCGATAACAATGTGAGGTCATTACACTTGGGAGAAACAAGCCAGAAAGTGGTCAGATATAGCAGCAATGCAGGACTATCATATGTACGCATAAGTGCATAATCGACTTGCAAGGCGAGGATGTTCATATCACCAGCACCATCATCCAAACATTCTACTGCTGGTCAAGGATGAATGCTTCACTAGTCTCCCAAATGCACTAAGAAAACACCGGAGGCCGCTCAATAGAGAAAGAAAGAGACCAACGATGGTCGGGTTCAAGACCGCCTGTACACCAACTTTGGGATTCACGTCGTTCCACAGTGTAATACCAGCCCAGGATGCCTGACATGTATTTGCACAACTTCTAAGCCAAGTGAAGCTGCCATATATTTGCAATCTACTCATGCCCAGCTCTATGTTGATTCTTTCTCAGATAATCATTAACGAAAAATTGGAGCAATACAGACTTACAAGTTACTAAGCTCATACATTGTAGGTAGGAGCTCTCCTTAATCCACTTTCCGTACCTGTCTTTCGTCATGCAGTCTGCCTTAAATAGGATGTCTTGCTCTGTTAAAGGAATACCCCAAACATTTGCTCTGATGTGGGGAACTACCACCAAGTATATGGTACACAACACCTAACATGATGGGGTTAGCACTGCCACCCTCTGTGTAACACAGCTATTATTACTCACTAGAGTAATAAGTTTCACAGATGCCACCGGATCCTGAGGAGACTCCCAAGTTCCATTAAGGTCAGAAGCATGGAACCAAGAGGAACTAACCCGCCTCTCTACCATAGAAAAAAACGGCAGCACTCAAAGACTTTTGTTGAAGATCTGAACCCGGTGCTCCAAGTGCATCAATTTAACCTTCTCTGGCCAGTAGAACAGGACCCCTGAAGACTGCATACAATGATCCTACTGCCCATTAAAATGAAAAAGGACTGGTGTCATATTTTTACTTGTATACACATTTCTTGAGCACTTTCACTTTAGGTCGCGTTCTTAATATTCTGAGCTTCTACAAAAAGAAAGTGATTTAATAATGTATTGATTGATGTTATTATAATGCATATAATTGATGTATGCGTTTCTACGTACTTTGTTTAAATACATTCATTTGTATCTCCATAGTTTTATGCAGTGCAGTAAATTGCATATTTCTACTTTGATTGGTTGGTTTCACTTAAGATAAAGGCGGGGTGGAGCATTTTTCTATTCCTAGTCCGCATCTGCATCCCTTTCTAAAGTGCTGAGCTCTTTAATAACTAGCTGTTCCTCCTGTGTTTTCCAAATAATCATGGCCGCTATCGCCAGGCCTCCAGGATGCTGACTGTTGTCCTGTGCTGTCTGGTCTTTGAACCCTGCCCCCCCCCCCATAGATGGGCTCCCTACCTCGGCTACTCACTTTTCTCTGGCCATCCTCTTGCATGCTCTCACTCTAGCTCCCTTCCGTCACTGTTTCTGAGCTCTATATTTTCCAGTTCTTTACCCTTTTGCCTTATCTTCATTGCCCCACAACTTCTCCCAGCATTGTGTGGTGCTGATGTGTTTCCTGTGTCACTGGTACCGTTTGTACCCAGGGCCTCCTACCTCCAGTATCTCCTCTTCTGCTACCCACTCTCACTCCTCTTGAGGAGGTTGTCGACATTTGCAGCTTTTCAGTTTGTTTCTCCTCACCTGTCACCAATATCCTAGAGCAGGCGGATCGCCTAATAGCATCTCTGCTGCGACCACTGTGTTGGCCCAGGCAGTTCTCTCAGAGGCAGCACCCTCTGCTGAGCTGTCCCCGGAAGGGTCCCGGCTCCTTCCCTCCAGGCTGCTGTCCTGCTTTCAAACTCGGTTGTGACAGCATGTAAAGTTGTGTTGTTTAAAGCAGGAAATAATCCACACGAGAGTATTCAGGTAAAATAGTAGATTTAATCCAGTAGCTTGCTGAACATCACGGGAGTGCGTCCTTTCTCCCCGGAGCATGAACGGTAACTGACAAGTACAACCGTCCATGCCTGAGAGTCAGGGCGCCCTCACGAGAATGCATCTTCAAACAATAATAATACCATGCTAACAACATTAGACTCCATGCGCACCTAACAGAAGTGTGCGCATGAAGTCGGAATTGAAAGGAAACAATGGCGCGTGCAACTGCACGTGTACATGTATACATATTACATCACCCTTCCCCTTTCATAAACAAATAAACAAAAATTAAGATAAATAAAAATCTTTGTACCTTGAAGGAAAAGAGCAATTGCGTGTGGGTCTTATTTGTTCAGTACATTCCAGATCATTACTTACAGAACTTGAAATTGTTGGATTAACTGAAGAGTTTCCTAACTCCTGATCCTGAGGAGGAGCAGATTGAACCTGACAGTCTAAACTATTTTGCAAACTTGTGTTTTGGGAAACCGGTTCAATATGAAACTCACTTTGTATGCCTAAATCTTCCAAGAAATGTGAAAAGTGTAAATCATCTTGTAACACTTCTTTTTTTCAATAATTCTTTTAGTTTGATCTGGTGTCAACCTCACCAAAACTCTTTTACTCCACCAGCCTCTTTGACCAAGGAATAAAGATCCCTTTGACGTTTTTAAAACTTGTACAGGAAGAGAAAACCTAGAGAGACCCTTCTTGACTTTCATTGGAGACTTAATTAACACCCAATCTCCAATTTCAAAATCAGAATCATTTTTACATTCCCTGCCACCATAATATTTCTTTTGAACAGCTTGTTTGGAAGCAACATTCTTGAGCATCCTCTCTTTATCTTTACAAACTAAACATGAATTGTTACTTTTCTTCAAATCCCTGATCCATGAAGGACACAGAGCACCATTGGGTTCCCTTTTCCTCAAAGGTCTAAAGGGAGAAACTCCAGATGTTGTGTGTGGGGTAACAAGATATGCCCAAAGTTTTTTTTTTAGAAAAATATCTACAGGAACTCTCTCGGTTAAAGCTGTCTGTATACCTTCTTTTATGACTCTGTTCATGCGTTCAACTAAACCGTTGGCTGCTGGTGAATACAAAGCAACTTTTAAATGTTTGACATCATGAGACAACAAAAATCTTTCTATACTAGATGAGGTAAAATGTGAACCATTGTCCGTGATCAACTCTTTGGGAAAACCCTCAGTCATAAAAATTCTTGTCAAGAAGTTAATCACAGAAGCAGATGAGGCTGAAGAACAAAACTCAAATTCCACCCATTTTGAGTAATAATCTACTAACACCAAAATGTATTTTTTATCATTAGGAAGGAGATCAAACGGGCCTGCAAAATCTAGAGCCAATTTCACCCATGCTTCCTCAGGTGTTGGTACATTGTGTAGAGGGAGTTTCGCAATCTTCCAGTGCTTGTCTGAGACAAGACATGTACCACAGGCATTTATCCAATCAGTAACATTAGACTCTAGAGCAGGCCACCAAAAACTTTCTTTCAATCTTCTAGCCGTTGCTCCTATGCCTAAATGGCCCTCATGCGCTATGTCAAAAATCCTTTTTCGTAAAGAAACAGGGGGTACTGCCAAATCTCCACGCATAATTAAACCTCCTACTATAGAAAGTTCTTCACTGACTTGTGCAAAAGATTTCAAAGTAGAAGGTAAGGACCTTTCTCTAGGCCAGCCAGTCACAATCATGTTCTTAACAGCCTGAAGAGTAGAATCCTCTACAAAAGCTTTTAACCAATCTTCCTTTGTTACATGAGGAAGGTTAGAAATAACATCCTCAATAGTGGCAACCACACTTTCTACATCATCAAACCTTGTGGGCAAGTAGCTATCTTTTAATGATAATCTAGACAAACAGTCCGCTCTACCATTACGACCACCTGGTATATACTTGATAATAAAATTATATTCATGCAAGCGAGACAATAATCTTACCAGTCTTGATGACGCTTTACCTGTGCCATTACCTGATAATAAATGAATTAAAGGTTTGTGGTCTGATAAAATTTCAAACTGTGTGCCCCAAATAAAAGTTCTACATTTTTCAACAGCCCAGGTACAAGCCAGAGCCTCCCTCTCTATTGTGCTGTAGTTAGATTCAGCAATAGAGCGAGATCTGGAAGAGAAACCCACAGTGTTCTCTTTACCATTTACCCATTGGGATAAGACTGCCCCTAGTCCTTTTTGGCTCGCATCCACTGATAATAAACATTTAAAACCAGGTGAAAATGGAGACAAGGCAGGAGCTTGAATAATTAATTTCTTCACTAATTCAAACGCCCTTTGTGCATCATCATTCCATGTAAAATGAACATTTTTCTTAAGTAAAAGGCGTAGTGGTTGGACAACCAGTGCATAGTTCGATATAAATCTAGAATAGTATTCTGTCATACCCAGAAATGACCTAAGTAAATTCTTGGTATGAGGAACCACCACTTCGTCAATAGCCTTTGTGAGGTAAATTTGGGACTGATTCCAGAAGCTGAAATGGTGTGTCCTAAATAATCTAGTGATTGAACCATACATTTGCACTTATCTGCACCCAGTGTAACTCCAAATTCTTTAAACTTCTCAAGTACTTTTCTTAAAGTAATGATGTGTTCATTCTGATTTTTAGAGAAAATCAGGACATCATCCTGGTAAGCTTGAACTGAAGTAATACCTGCCAACATGTGATCCATGAACCTCTGGAAGACGCTAGCCGCAGAGGCTAAGCCAAAAGGCAGCCTGAGGTACTTATATGCACCAAAGGGTGTTATAAAGGTCGTGAGGTCAGTGGAAGGAGTGGAAAGAGGAATTTGGTGATAAGCCGATTTTAAATCTAAAATGGAAAAGCAAGTGGCACCAGAAATATTTGATAAAAGATCTTGAATTTTCGGTAATGGGTGACAATCTACTAGTATGTTTTTATTCAGTGAGCGTAAATCAGCACACAAACGAATCGAATTATCTTTTTTGCGCACAATAACAATGGGACTCACCCATTCAGAGGAGTCTGTGGGAGTTATGATCCCTTCTTCTACTAATTTATCAAGTAAGATCTTCAAATCAGACCTCACGCTTAAAGGTATGGGCCTGGCCTTATGTATAATGGGGATAGCATTCTCCTTTAGTTTTATAAAATGCTCCACCTTTGTGATCTTACCAATGCGTGTTGTGAACACATCTGAAAATTCACTTAAAATTTTTGTTTTGAAAGATGAAACATCATTCTCTTCAGAATTATCAACAACATCAATAGAAACATCATAATTGATTTGAATGGGATTTTCAGCACCAGGAACTAACTTTAGTCCCATTTTAGCCAGATCTTGCCATCCAATAATGTGCTTACCTCGAGGAGCCACATACACTTTTGTATAAATTTTTCTCCCCAAACAAGACACAAATTCAAGGAAATAACCATGCATTTCAATGATTTTACCCCCATAACCTTTAGGAATGATATCTAATGTTTCCAATTTTTTGCTAGGCCAATGTTTTTCAAATAGTATGTCTGAAATGATCGTAACTGGTGCTCCAGAATCACCCATCATTTCTATTAACACCAATTATAAATTCAGCTAAAGGTTCCTTGACCTTTTTCTCAGAGATACTCATATTTACAATATCAATATCAATAGAAATTTCTTATTTAATCTCTGAACAGCATCTGTATAGACATTCTATCCTTCACCACCACTTGGAGGTGGAATAGTGACCGGTAAGTTATTAAAAGTTTCACGTCCAACTCTCCCTAAGAAATTGTATAGAATGGCAAGTTTGCGTTTAGCTGAGTAATCCTCTGCATCTATGGCTACCAAATAGTTTTCAAAAGATTTAATCTAGAGTTTCCAAGGTTCTTTAGGTTTACCTTGGTGAGGTAAAAAATGTTCCAATTGAAATATTTCTTGCTTTGCCATTAATGATAAAAGCTTTGTCTTTCAGAAAATAAAGTTTAAGCACTTCCTTTATTTTACAAGGTCAGATATGTAATTTAGGTTTAGTTTCCACAAGTAAGCATTATACATTTTTTTTTTTTTTTTTAAATAAACTTAGTTTCTTTCTGTCTCAAAATTGTGCTCCGGTTTGCTCCAAAAGCCAGTAAAATCGTTTTCCAGGGAACGATCGTGCTTAAGCACCTTAAACAACAAGGAACAAGTGATAAGCCAATCACTTGATTTGGGGGCGTGGCCGCACGAGGAAAACCAATAGAAATGGGTTTACCAGCAAGGCGTCCCCTTGGCTTGAAGGAAGAATCACGTGTTTCCTCTCTGGTCAGGATATCTGGCGGGTAAACAGAGATGCAGGAAGCACATCGAAGGAAACTTGAAGCACAAATATTGTGGTGATGTTCGAGCAAAAAATCCCAAAACGTCGCCAATTGTAAAGTTGTGTTGTTTAAAGCAGGAAATAATCCACACGAGAGTATTCAGGTAAAATAGTAGATTTAATCCAGTAGCTTGCTGAACATCACGGGAGTGCGTCCTTTCTCCCCGGAGCATGAACGGTAACTGACAAGTACAACCGTCCATGCCTGAGAGTCAGGGCGCCCTCACGAGAATGCATCTTCAAACAATAATAATACCATGCTAACAACATTAGACTCCATGCGCACCTAACAGAAGTGTGCGCATGAAGTCGGAATTGAAAGGAAACAATGGCGCGTGCAACTGCACGTGTACATGTATACATATTACACAGCAGCACTCGTTGTGGCTCAGTGATCTTTTCTGCCAATCGCCACCTCGTCGCATCCGACATTTCACGTTCATTTGTCTAGCAGCGGTCAGTTGACTTCTTGTACCCTCATTATCTAGAAACGAACTTGGGTTTTTTCCTCTTAAACGGTGTGGCTTGTGTCATCAAATGCTCTCATGTCTCATCCATTTTCTCCTAAATTTCCCAGAACCCCTTGAAGCATCCTTCTTACCTTGGAAAATCCCTTGAAAAACATCAATATAGATTCTTGCCTATACCATGTACTTTCCAGTTCTGAAACCTAATTTCTCTCCGACAGGTTGTGCCAAACTGGGCACAGGTATAAGTTAGTGTTGCCGGTGCTCAATGCAGGATACCAGGAGGCTCTGTGTTGTCCACATTTCTGGAATGGTGCGTTAGAAGCCAGGGGAAATCTTTCTCTCTATTGCGTACCTTTGTGCTACCCGAATAATGAAGTTCTACATCATTAACAATTGTTATAGTAATCAGGCATTGTGACTAAACACTTACGTTTCATCACATATGCTGTGCATCCTATTGGATGTCAAAGTTTGACATATGCTAATGACAGCCCACTTTATATTGGTAAATGTAAGTCTGCTTGTTTCGTGAACATATGAGCCATATGTGATAAAGCATATACATTTGGAAGCAAATAAGGAAACCTCGTCAACCAATGTTTATTTTGTGGTTCAACCTCCTTAAAGCCCTTCTCATCAGATGTCTTTCGAGGCTGCATATTGTATTTAGTTTTAAATGCACGTACTCCTGTGGGGAGTGACATTCACACCGCCTTCTTTGGGTGAATGCTTTATTAGTGCACTGTGGCTCCGCAGAGGCTGACACGCCAGGTTGCATTGCATACCCTTGTGACTCTTGTAAAAGCAAGCAATTTTCCACGGTTTCTCATTCATGTATGGTTGTCCACCACAATTATATACAATCTCACAAAAAGTGAGGGGTAACAGGACAGCACACCAGTCTTTCAGAACCAATAACAGCAAGGTGTGCATCTATCTATATCTGTAATTCAGATCATCCTGTAGATCTCAACCTTTCCTCTGAACTTTTCATCTTTTCTCTGTCCTCCAGCAAATTGCAGTTCTGTTTTGCAAGCTTACCTCTTACACCTCCTCCGCCACTGCTAGGAGGTGTGTCCCAAGACAAGATTAGAGCACCACTCTGGTCATTCGTGTAGAGCTCCATAATCGTTACCACATAGGATCTCAACACATATGCGGCCACATATAAATTCTGGATGTACGACATTACAACGCATGCTTTTACATCGCATGCTTTTACAACGCGAGTTTTACAACGCATACCATTACAACGCATAGCGCTTTGGGGTGCTGGATAGTGAATAGTTTAATTTACTATTCCAACTCCAGTCCCCGTGGACACTAGGGAAGGTGTTGGACAGTAAATTAAACGTATTCCCTATCCTAGAGCGCCCCCCAGCGCAATGCGTTGTAATGGTTTGCGTTGTAAAAGCTGCGATGTAAAAGCATTGCGTGGTAAAAGTTGCGTTGTAAGTGATGTTTCCCATAAATTCTAGAGTACAAAACAATATATTTCTGGTGTGGCCCCTTGTATTGCTAAACTTTTTGGCCCCAATACACATTTTTATGTATGGTGATGTGCCCCAGTCTCTGGGGTTCCCAGAACCAAATTACCTTCTGCTTTGGCAATGATACTGCTTTAGTTTTGGCTTCTGCCTACAGCCTGAAAATTGCCTTGATTCTGTCGTCTGGATGGTGATTGCACCCTGGCTCAAACGACCATGTTTACAACCGTGACCTGGGCCACAAGCTCTCTCCTGTCTGCTTGGCACACTGATACTTGACCACAGTTCCTTTGTCTGTAAATTGGGAGAGACTATAAGTCTGGAGCTCGGTCCTCTCAAAAATGTAATGTGATAAGCTTGGGAGCATGTGTATTTCCAAAATTAGCACAGGAAATTCGCAACAGGCCAAACAGACTGAACAGTTTCATTATGCCATTCTGATCTCTCATCTGACCCTCTCATGTATGCAGTGCTAAATACTATGTTTACATATGTAACCTTGGTTTGTTTCTGCTCCTAGTCCTGCCCCCTCCGCCCAGTGACAGAGCCCCTGTATTCGATATGGACAGTGGAGTCATCATTTCGTCTGACATGTTCAGCGAGGAGAATGGAAGAATAGAATACTTTGGAGTAATTGTCACTTCCAACACATCTCGTAAGTGCCAGGACTTTTCAGGGGGTTGCGGGAAAGGGCTCTGGGATTAATGAGCTGTTGGTTGCTGGTCAGGATGTCCTGTTGGTTGCTGGTCAGGCTGTCCTGTAATACTCTAGAGTTAAACAATGTGCTGCATAATTCCAGACAAAGGGGGATATTTACAACAAAATGGTGCAGCGCGGCACCACGAGCAGTTGTGCTGCACAGAGTTGCATCATTTAAAAAAAATGCAGGTATGCGCCATATTTACAGAAACACAGGGTAGCCCTGTGCTTCTCCCGCAACAGCGCTAAAACAGCAGCAGTTTGCCAACACAGGCACTCTTGAGCCATGGTGAGTGTGCCTGCGTTGCAGAATGCAGCACACATAGAAAGAACAAAAAAATAAGGAGAAATTAAAAGTATTTTTCTTCGTTTTACCACTTTAATGCCTCCCCTTGAAAGGTGTTAGTTTAAGGCGCCGCCTCAGATTTACCAATTCTTGTAAATCTGGGGCAGTGTCAAAAAGCCAGGTGTGTTGCAACAGAAACACCCATTACATGTTCCTTTAATGCAGAATAGTGCTTGAAAGAGGTCCATATTTACAAGGCTGTGTAAAGCCAGGCAAATTGGCTTTGTGTAGGCTTGTAAATGTGGGCCAGCACACAACGCCACTGGAGCATCAAAAAATGTAACACTCTGGTGGTGCTAGGGGCTTGTAAAATAACCCCAAATGTTCCCTGGTTGTTTCCTCCCATTCCTTTATGTCACGACACCTGTGATCCAGGATATTACAAAGCTGCTCGTGTGGTGTACAAGAACACTAAGGGGAAGACAATTGACCAAATTTCCATATAAATTATGAAATTCTGGAACTGGTAAGTATCACCGTTCTATTTCTGACAGTCCAGTTCCGAAGTACTAGTGGAACAGTGTTCACATTCAAACAAATGGAAGCATATCATTGCAAGGGTCAGTTTATGGCAAAAACAACTATACTGCTGCCTAGCATCCCACCAGAAGAGAAGACCCAATAACTCAGAAGAAGTATACCCCACTCCTATGCAGAGCCGAGCATTACAATTTCAGAGTTAGCATTATATCCTTTTGTGTAATTATGCAACATTTCAGAGAAATTAAAAAAAATTATGTGAAAAGTAAATATTGGGTTTACCGCTATATTTTAGTGCAGAATGCATCATATTATCCATTTTGGACCCAAGGACTCATTTCACCTCCCCCCCCCAAAAAATAAAATAAAAGACTAGTTCAACAACAGTCACTCGTGCTCTGTTAAATCATGTTGTTCCAGTGCTCCTGCAATATCATTTTACCCGAATGGACGTGAAATTATGTGATGTGAGGTAATTGGGTAATTTCAGGAATTCCATGTAACATGTGTAACGCACAATGCCAGAAGTTCCATCAGATTAAGTGAGTGTAACACATATTTTGTCCAGGCCTAGTAACAACACTTTTACATGCATGGAGTTACTAACTGTCTTGCATTAACGCACATCTTCAGTGGGAGGTAGGCCAATAAATTATAGGCAATCTAACACAGAGAAGTCTAAAATTCTAAAGCTTCTCATCTTTTGATAGATTGTGCTTTGGAAATGTTATGTCCGTAGCATGTGTGATTGTAGATAGACATGCTCTGAATACCACTGCTATCTAGTGTTGAGCTTGGACATTACAAATTGTTTTTCTTCGAAGAAGTCTTTCAAGTCACAAGGTTTTGAGGCCTCCCTCCACCTCTGGTACCAGATATGCATGCTGACTGACTCCATTGTTAGACTAATTTTCTCCTCCATCGGGTTCGGATGTACCCCAGCATGCTTCTAATCTCGACATGTTCATTGGTTCCCATCACAGTCTTGCATCTGCAGTCTTCCACCCAGTTGAGAGAACAGCCTTCTATATGTTTTTTTGAAGTGTGGCGCTGGTTCCTTTCTTCGATTCTATTGACAAAGAGCGACCAGGCCTTAGGGGAATTTTATATATTGCTGGGCCGACCTCTATGCCATCTGCAACTTATCCTTCTTGCCAGAGCATGACGAGAGCCACTATGGCTGCTGCTCGGCATTTTGCAGCAAAATCACCTTGCACCAGCAAAAAGACTGATGGTTGGCTCACAGCATGATGGCCCAGTTATCTTCAGAGATGCCCATAGTTTTCGATGAGGCTTTATCGCTGTGCACCACCTGAGATGAGGGGGAATTGGTTGAGTTGCCAGATCTCCCAGACCACCAGCCCAGCTCCAAATACATTGCCTTGCATGTCTTTAGGTCAGGCGAGGAGGAGTTTGTGGAAGAGAAACAACTGGTTCCGGAGGACACTTATCCACCTTGGTTGGCTCTGACCTGCATGAATACCATGCCAATTGTGAGTACTGTCAATACCCCAGCCCTCACCATCCCTCAAAATCTGATGCATGTCAAAGCCAAGCACCATCCTACAGGGGCAATGGTTATCTAGCCTGGTGCTGAAACTACTGCCACCTTTGTGAGTGCCACCAACTTCAAATGCTGGTTGACAAAAAGGCACGGCCTTGGCGCCACATTGAACATCAGCCAATGCCTTCAATCCTCGACTGGCCTTGAGCACAAAGATTTCCATCTGTGCTAAGCTGTCAAAGTGGGCTCCACCATCAAAGTCAAAGGCACCAAGGCAGCACCGGCCCTCAGCATGGAAGCCTTCCACCCTCAACCTTGAGAAACTGCCTATGCTTGAGAGATTTCAGCAGGAGCTGGATGGCAGACGGAGGAGAATTGTGATTTATCTAACAATGCACAGATAACATTTTGGCCTCAGACAGAGCTCTGCCAAAGAAGTGCAAACTTACCTTAAAGGAAGTCCATCCATTGAACACTTCTATGCATCTCTTCTTACACAAGAGTCCTAAGGAAAAACTTTCTGTTCCTCCTCCTTCTTCTCCTCCTCCACCTCCTCGACCTCCTTAACCATCACCTTCACATCCACCTCCTCTCCCATATCCTCCCTTACCTCCTCCCTTAACTCCTATACCTCCTCCAAAGGGGTGCCCGGAGTCCGACTCTGACACCGCCAGTTCAAGCCCTTATTCTCAAGTGGAGGACTTTGCCCCAGTTTACTCTAGTTCTTAAGTAAATCCCTGGATAACAGTGCAGACCCCATACCAGATCCTGAATTAGACCACATCCCTGTCAGGACCTCTCCTAAAGAGACATTCTGGTGTGCCACAGCATTACCCAATGCACAGCCACCTTCCATAAGGTGGACATGTATGCCACCCCTAGAATAGATGTCTTGCTGGTGGAGACATACTCCAAGACTGACCGTTCTGTGCATAACCTCCCCATGCTCAAGGGAAGGATTGCATTTACCACTGAGATATTTAAGGAGCCAGTCAGATCATGTGTGGTCACGCCACGCATTGAGAAAAAATACGGCCCCCTCTGACCCACTCTACACCAGGAGTCTATTCACACTCACCTGACTCACTACTGGTCACCACTGCTAAGAAGAGAGTAGCAGTTCAGGCCGTGGGGCATGCTACTCCTCCTGGCCAAATCAGTAGGTCTCCTCTTCTGGTATGACAGAGCACAATAGGAGGACATGGAAGGACTCTTGCTGCACTTTCCCGACCCGCAAGACAGTGGAAGAGCTGGTTGAGGAAGGCAAGGCCATCTCCAATGCCACCATTAGGTGTACTATGGATGCGGCTGACACTGCCACCAGGGGACAGAACACCTCGGTCATCCTGCAGCACCACTCCTGGCTCTTCATGCCAGGCTTCAAGCCGGCAGTCCAAGAGCACCTCTTCAAACTCCCGTCTAATGGAGAGCACTTCAGATTGCACCATGCTTGAGAACATTAAAAAGACACAGAGACTACCAAGGCAGTGGGTGCCTTTCAGGTCCCTTCCCGCAGGGGCTCCTCTTGAAGGCAACATCCCAGAGGGAGCTCAGAAAGCACTTATCCAGAACTTACCCCCTTGTACCTGAGGCAGCAACAGGGCTATCACCAGCAGGGTGGCAGGATTTTCACGGAAGGCTCCTTTAGAGAGAATAGCACTAAGAGCAGAGGCGCCCCCTGTAATGGAGCCCTATCTACATCCAACAACTGACTTGACCACATCCCTCCTGATCACACCACACCTGTCGGGGAGAGACTTCAACTTCAGGGCTTTCATCGGCATTGGGAGGAGACCACCTCCGTTCAGTGGGTCTTGTCTATCAAACAGCATGGCTACTGCTTGGAGCTCATCGCCACCCCATCAAGCATTCTCCGCAAACCCACACACTCAGCCCAAAACACCTTGTGCTGCTACATGAGGAGGTTCAGGCACTCTTGTCCAAAGGAGCCATAGAGCCAGTGTCCCTTTGGGAAAAGGCATGCCAACGCCTTATACTTCCTTCTTTCCAAGAAGGATGAATCCCTCAGGCCATTCCTATCCCTCCATCCTCTCAAGAGATGCATCCTGTCAGAACACTTCCACATGGTCATCCTACAGGATGTCACTCCCCTGCAGCCAACAGCAATGTGACTTAATTGCCACCCTCGAGCTCAAGGATGCCTACTTTCACATCCTAATTCATTCAGCTCATCTGGTCTACTTCCGCTTCAGAGTAAGTTGTCAATACTACCGCTTCAAAGTGCTGTAAATCAAGGGTCTTCACCAAGTGCTTGGCGGTGCTAGTTGTTCTCCTCAGGAGGAGGGGAATTCACATCTTCTCTTACCTAGATGACTGGCTGATCAAGAGCACAGACAGATCAGAATATCTGGCTCACACCCAGACTACAGTCTCCCTCCTACACATTATAGGGTTCACAATAAACGCCACAAAATCATACTTAGAGCCACTTCAAGTCCATCCCTTCCCGAGGGGAGTTCTCAAAACTGTCTTGGGCAAAGCTTTCCCCAGCCCCCAAATAGTTCAAGTGTTCCTACATCTTATTCCTCTTTTTCAGCCACTTGTTAGGAATGATAGCTTCATGCATCGCTATAGTGCCCAATGTCAGGCTTCACATGCACCCGCACCAGGAGTGCCTCTCATGCCAGTGGTCAGATAGAGGATCTAGTGTTGATAAGGGACAGCACCCATCACTCTCTGCAGTGGTGGAAAAGTAAAAACCTTTTGCAGGGCAGGCCCTTTATAGACCCAGTTCTGCTGGTGCCAATGACCATGAATGCATCTCAAGTCGACTGGGGGTGTACCTCATAGACATGACCGTCCAAGATCTGTGGCGACCACATCTGAGGGGTCTCCACATCAACTACTATTTTTGTACAAGTTGGTCTCCCCTTTACAGATTTAACAATCTATCGAGCTCCCAGTCTTATTTCCATGACCTGACTCTGCAGCTGAAAGAGCCTATTCAAGTCTATTCAAATGTACTATATAAACAGGACTAAATCCTTTAGCAAAACATGACAACTATTTATAGTTTTCTCTCAGCCTCATAAAGGACACACTATTTCAAAGGCAGGGATTGCTAGGTGGATTGTCAAATGCATCCAGACATGCTATGCTAAAGCTAAGAGAGCCCTACCCCACCTCCATGCCACACTTTGCCAACAGACAGGGTGCTACTATGGCTTTCCACAGTAAATATACCTATAGCAGACATTTGTAGAGCTACCTAGTGGTCCACTCCAAACATATCTAGAACACTAATGTAAAGATGTCCTGGCAAGAGTGAAGTCCAGAGTTGGTCAAGCTGTCTTCAAGACTTTGGCTAGCCACAGCTTATAGGAATGCAGGTTTTAAGTCTATACATAGCAGGCGTATCTACAGGCACTGATGGTAAGAATTGAATATGTTACTTACCTTGTAATCATCTGTTTGTTGCTTGTAGGGCTGCAGATTCACATGTCCCCGCCCTCCTCCCCAAAAGCCAGTGGATGTTTCAGATATCTTTAACTTTAAAATAATTATTTTCCACCTACATGGTCATTATTTCTTTTATACAAACTACGAAATACTTAAATTGACCTGTTGAGTTAAAAACAATCTAACAATGGAGTCAGTGACCCTGCATATCTACCATCCGAGAAGGAGTCACCGAGACCTTGTGACTCGAAAACCTTAAGCAAAGAAAAACAATTTGCAACATCTGAACCCAATACTAGATGGTAGGAGTATGCGTAGCATGTGACTCTACGGCACTGCATGCAATGATATTCCTTTAAAGAGTTGTAAAAAGGTTCCCTTAATGCATGGGTACTCATAGTACGGCCCGCGGGCCAGCTGCGGCCCGGCAAGCCTTCCCTGGCGGCCCGCCGACCTTCCAGACATCGTACCCGTGCATTAAAAAAAAATGTCATCGTGTCTTCAAACACTGCTGGTTGCAGCCGCGCAAGTCTAAGAGACTCTGCTGCTCTGTGGGGGCCGGCCGCGGGTGATTCCAATGACAGTCACAGTGGAGCTGCAGGGGTCTAAGAAGAGGTTAAATACAGCAAGGCCTCATTACCATACAAATGGTCTTGTGAAGTGCTCGGGTGGGGCTGTGTGTGCCAGGAGGCTGTCTCAGCCCGGGCTGACACACAGCAGGGTGAGGTGAAGAGGGTGACGGAGGTAATGGGACGGAGACAAAGGGAGAGGGAGGGAGGGAAAGAAGACTGTAACACCGGGGCTTGTTCCATTAAATATGAGAGCAGCAGCAAGTGCAGAATCCAGGAACACCGTCTGGTGTTCAAATCCAAAAGGTTTCTGAGTTATGTAGACGCATTCCAAACTTGCCTGTAGTCAGCACATGTTGAAGCGCTGGTGTGTTTTGGTTCGAGTAATTATTAAGTTATTGCTGGCAATTCCTGCAGTGCAGGAGTATTGGGACCACTCAGTCCAATGCAGGTAAGCAATTGAAGGTGCCAAAGTATTGCGGTACTTCAGACAAGCAGCGCTAGTGCTTAGGGCAGTGTCTTTAGAACCCACATTGTTTTAAAAACAGGCAACGTTTCTCAGTCCTAGCGTCGCAATGAACAAGATGCAGGCACTCCCGTTTAAGGGAATTATGGTAATGGCAGCCCCTCACAGATAAATGTGCTGGGGCACTGGGAGGGAGGAAAAGGGGAGGGAGACAGAGGGGGAGGGAAAGGGGGGGAGAGGGAGACCGAGAGAGAGACAGACAGAGGGAGGGAGACAGACAGTGGGAGGGAGAGGGAGGGAGGGAGAGGGAGACAGAGAGTGAGACAGAGGGAGGGTGACAGACAGGAGGGAGACAGCCAGAGGGAGGGAGACAGCCAGAGGGAGGGAGACAGCCAGAAAGAGGGAGGGAGACAGAGGCAGGAGGGAGACAGACAGAGGAAGACAGGGAGAAGGAGGGAGACGGGGAGAGGGAGGGAGAGGGAGACAGAGAGTGAGACAGAGGGAGGGAGACAGCCAGAAAGAGGGAGACAGCCAGAAAGAGGGAGACAGCCAGAAAGAGGGAGACAGCCAGAAAGAGGGAGACAGCCAGAAAGAGGGAGACAGCCAGAAGGAGGGAGACAGCCAGAGGGAGGGAGACAGCCAGAAGGGGGGAGACAGCCAGAGGGAGGGAGACAGCCAGAGGGAGGGAGACAGCCAGAGGGAGGGAGACAGCCAGAGGGAGGGAGACAGCCAGAGGGAGGGAGACAGCCAGAGGGAGGGAGACAGCCAGAAAGAGGGAGGGAGACAGAGGCAGGAGGGAGACAGACAGAGGAAGACAGGGAGAAGGAGGGAGACAGCCAGAAAGAGGGAGGGAGACAGAGGCAGGAGGGAGACAGACAGAGGAAGACAGGGAGAAGGAGGGAGACGGGGAGAGGGAGGGAGAGGGAGACAGAGAGGGAGACCGAGAGGGAGACAGAGGGAGGGCGACAGACAGTGGGGGGGGAGACAGAAAGAGGGAGACAGATGTGGGAGACAGACAGTGGAAGACAGATGGAAGGAGACAGACGGAGGGAGAAGGGAGACAGAGGGAGAAGGGAGACAGAGGGAGGGAGAAGGGAGACAGAGGGAGGGAGGAGGGAGAAGGGAGACAGAGGGAGGTAGAAGGGAGACAGAGAGGGAGAGGGATGGAGACAGGGAGTGAGACAGGGAGGGCGACAGAGGGAGGGAGAGAGAGAGAGACAGACAGAGGGAGACAGAGAGGGAGTGAGTGAGACAGAGGGAGAGAGAGGGAGAGAGCTAGAGAGAAGGAGGGAGACAGAGAGAAGGAGGGAGACAGAGAGAGAGAGAGAGAGAGAGAGAGAGAGAGACAGAGAGAGAGAGAGAGAGAGAGAGAGAGAGAGAGAGAGAGAGAGAGAGAGAGAGAGAGAGAGAGAGAGAGACCGAGAGAGAGAGATGTGTGTATGCCGGGTCTGGTGGCTCAGTGGACGAAGGCGTCCGCTGCAGGGACCTGTGATCAACCTCATGGTAAGAGGTTTTTTTTGTTGCTCTAGCCCCGCCCCCTACCCCACTGACCCCGCCCCACCGGTGCGGCCCTCGGACACAAACCACACTATAATTTTGGCCCCCGAGAGAAAGTTTGTGAGTACCCATGCCTTAATGCATGGTCCCTTTGTCCCCTGATTAATTTATAAGCTTGTGCTTTCAAATTGTTGTGACCCTTTTAGCTCCAGCAGGAAAAGGCGAATATGACCTTTCATCTACTTCTGCTCTCCCCATCTCTTACCTAGACTTCCCCCCATAAAGCTTGTGATACTTACTGTGGAGTATTCAGAATCATAAAAACACTTTGCTGAACCTGGTAGGAAGGCTCGCGCAGTGGACAAATGTTAGAAACCTAAATTTGTTTTCTTTGTGGGCATTTTTTCTAAACGTCAGAAGAACATATTCCAAATATGCTGATTCTTCAAATGAACAGAAGGCATTTAGCCTTATGTGCTCTTCTAATGACCATGATCCTCATGTTTTTAGATTTTTTTTCACACTATCTTTTGCATATATTTTCTAGTCAGAAGTATTCTTCTGCTGCAGTTCACTTGTCATAAAGTGGTACAAAAGGGGGTGGTGATGGACGGAGCATCTGAACCAATCAAACACTTACACCCAGTCAACAGATCTGGGTTTAATCCATCACCGTTCTTTAGCCCACTCTGCCACCCCAGTTCAGACATGGCCATATGCAAATCAGTCTGACCCTGTGCCTCATGGGAACAGTCCAGCCCGAACTGCCAAGCCATGCCTTCCCTGGACCGGAAACGAGCTTCCTAGGACCGGTTTCTGGCATTACAGCCGTCTTCAGCCAGGCTTGCTTGAATTCAGTGGCAAAGTGAGCAAGGGACTCACGTCTGAGCATACCCTGCCAACTTATGGCGAACAAAGCGGTACAGAAGGGGGCATCCACCATATTTATGACCGTGTTCATAGTTCAGGATTACCTGACACACAAGAAGAGCGTATTGCAACCAGTTAGCAGCCCAGCCTGGAAATGTTATTTGATATTTGTTACAACAGACCTTATTGCTTGTCCTCCTTAGTGATATCCCTAAGGCTTACCGTATAAAAATTGTTTGATTTGCATGCCAGTCAGCACTCTCCTTTAGCTACACACTGTCACACTTTCTTGCGCCCAAAACTGTTTGCTGAGCTTTCAAATCAATGTACTGTGAAGTGATTCTTTATTGCATCAAATGCAGTAGGGTTACAAGATAACCCAGTCATTCCAAGAGCTAACTCTACTCACAATAATCTTGGGTAATATCTCTCTGTTGATGTTTGAGGAGCAGCTACTTCAAAGTCAGATAATGCCTTCTGCGAATAATACTGCTCAATACCAAGGTGAATGTAACATTGCTCAATATGATACAAAAACACATTAAGTCAAGGCTCCTTCCTCAGTGTTATAGTATTGTTTGCCAGAGAGTGAGTCATTAGTGGCATAGTGGTGGTGGTGGAAGTACAGTTTGTATGTGCAATAAAATACATACATCCTCTCAATGTCAGAGAAGAAAAAAGTTACTCAATTGCGCCTGTAAATTTGTAGCACCGACTGAATAGCTTTTAGAAGGAGGAGAAATATTATTCTTTACTTTCCTGAACTAGAAACATAACAGCCCTAGAGGAATCCATGAGGGCAAAATCATCTCGATCCACTCAGCAGCAGTCATTTGATTACATTATGTAGTGAACTTTCAGACAAGCATCCATGAGCCTTTCCATGTGTCGGCGAGGATCCAATGCTCTATCCCTCCCAGCTACTTTTTAGTACATGTTACATTGTGCAAAAAAGGGTCTTTACCATCAATGTCTACCGAATGTAACCTTATGGCAGTTTTAATCACCAAGGGCTGAATCTAAATAGCTTTTAATATGTAGTGAAAAGATTGAAAACAGTTTACGGAAAATGGTTCTGAGATTATCTCCCTGAGAGTAAAGACATTCTGAACATGTGAAACCACAGGCGGTCTTCACATGGAATAAGGTTTTTCAAAGTAAAACTGTTTTAATATGCTTAAAGAAGCTGTGAGGATTGTTTACCTGCACTGGTAGTTGTGAGTGATCATGCTTTCTTTTTTAAAGTGTTTTTTATTTGCCTGCTTGTGTTTCAACTGTCAGTGTCTAGGCCCACCCAACAGATAACAAACTGCACCTGGTACGACCACTTTTATGGCCACAAAGATACATATCTGGCCGTATTGGTGCCAAATCCATTCCAGCCACGTGGACGAGATGCTGCAGTCAGGACAACCTGGGCTATACCAGTAGGAACAGAGGAATGCAGCCAGACCAGAGAAATCTGTAATGGGAAGCTGAAGGCAGATACCCAGTACAGGTAAGCCAAGGAAACCATGCTGTTCTCATACCATGAGGCTGAAAACAGAAGAACAGTACAGGAAATTAAGGCGTAGCTTCAGAAGGTTGATCAAAAACCTACAGGACACATAATTTGCCTCCAGAGCCTGATGAGAGACATATTAGATAGGTAAGCTTGGTGCAGCACTGGAATACCATAGGGAGAACCCCGAAAACATAAACCTTGTTTAGAACTTGATGACTATGATTAAATTTACAGTGAAGACAGTGTAGCAGAGCATGAGATGGCACAATGCAAACGTTAACAAGATGCACCAAACATATGTCTGCCTAGGTACCCCATGCTTACAAAAATCAGTATTGAAACTTTTAATCAGTAATTATTGATGTCTAGGAGAAAGAGTGATGTTTGATGACTAGTTAGAAAAGAATTGCATTGTGGTGGGAGATGCGAGAGGACTGAAAATATATAATTACAAAAGAGATGTAGTATTCCAAATGCATTAGCGCCCAGCAAACCAAATTAGTCCTACATAAGTAGGATGTACGTGGCCTGCAATCATAAAAAAGCATTGGCAAAGACAAAAGGTATTGCCTATGCGAGAGCTTCTGACTTTGCCAATGTGTTTTAGCCATGTTGTACACCAGCGTGGCTGCTATTCAGCATGGCTAAAAGGCATTGGTGTACAGGAGAGTGGGGTGGAATGTCGTAGAGTGGAGAGTCGTCGAGTGGAGTAGAGTCGTACAGTGGAGTGGCGTAGAGTGGAGTGATATAGAATAGAGTGTAGTGAAGTCGTAGACTGGAATGGAGAAGAGTGTTGAGAATGGAGTAGAATAGAGATTCATAGAATGGACTAGAGTGGCGTAGAGTGAAATGTCGTAGAGTAGAGTGGTGTTGAGTGTCTTAAAGTGGAGTGGCATAAAGTGAAGTGGCCTGAAGCGCTGGGGTGTACAGTGGAGTGGCGTAAAGTAAAGTGGTGTAGAGTGAAGTGGCATAGAGCGCTGTTGAGTGGCATAGAGTGGAAGGACGTAGAGTGTCAGCATGGAGTAGAATTTTGTAGAATGAAGTAGTGTGGTAGAGTGGAGTTTTGTAGAGTGGCATGGAGTGGAGTAGAGTAGGGTGTTGTAGAGTGTCCTAGAGTTGAGTATTGTAGAATGCCGCAAAGAGGAGGAGTGCATAGAGTGGTGTGGAGTAGAGTGTGGTAGAGTGGAGTGTCATAGAGTTGAGTGTTGTAAATTGTCATGGAGTGTCATAGAGTGGAGTAGTGTGGCTCACAAAACTATAGAGACTATCATACCTAAATTCCACTACAGGGATATCATGGACTGCCAAAGAATATTCACACCTTGCTTCACTGAATCTCAACCTCTGATAACTATGTTAAAATGCAGAGACCCCGGGGGTCAGGGTAAGGGACAGAGAAGACAGCAGCCAATAATGTATCAAATGGTCAATGCCTAAACAAGAGTATAACAGTCATTACTACTTATGTATTACTTGGGTGGTCATACACAACAAGAATTAAACCCACTTATTGGTTAACACACTGTTTCTTGGCTGCCTGCCTCTCTGGAGAGGTATGTATAGTCAGGTGTATAGCTAGAAAACAAATGTATTAGAAACCATAAACTTAGAATGTGGGAATGACATTAATATATCCATTTAAAGTATGTGTGCAAGGATTCCTGTGCATGGTTACCTGGTGATTAGAATATAATTTTCTATGTCCATGACATTTCTTTTATGTCTAAAATAATTGCAGAACTGTTACACACTGCTATAGTTTTCTTCCTTAAAGCAAACTAGGACCAAATGCTGATCTTTATATTCATTGAATTAATTCTTAGAACAGTTCTGTCTATGGTCACTAGATGGCAATGCTGATCCTTCCTGAACACAAATAGAATCAACTTGTTTCGATAAAACTTTGAGTCTTGAAAAATAAACAAAAAAATATGGGCTTCAGCAAGCTGCATCAATATTATAAGTAATTAGCAGCACTTCCTGAGGTCCAGTCTCTTTAACTCTCACAAGATAAACACAAAGGATGACAGTATCTGGAAACCAGAACAATCCTTACAGAATTAGCAGAAAAAAAACAAATCCTTTTTCCCACCAGATGAACAGTCACGAATCCTTGAAGCAGAATATCAGGAAAGGTAGAGATGAGGGCATCTTCCTTCAGCTACTGGCACAGCAACAACAGTTGGGAAGCACATGTCTCTTTTCCAACTCAGTTTAAATAGTCAACTAAATATAGCACGTGACTGCAGACTGAGCCACTAGACCGCAGATCCAAAGTACAGACGACGTCTGCCACGCATCTGTAAAAATTCAATCATACTGAATCCTTTCTTGTTTCCTGAATGTGTATAGCAGTAAATGAAGGAACTGAATGCTGAGAAGCATATGTTAAGGCAACAACCATCTGCGATTCCACTCTATCTTGTCATGTCTTTGATTATAAATAAGGGTGTATTTCACATATTACTTCCGAGTTCTGACAGTGGAGTATCGTGGAGTGTTGCAGAGGGTAGTGTTTTGGAGTGGATTGTTGTAGAATTGAATGTTGTGGAATTTCAGAGTGGGGTAGTGTGTTGTAGAGTAGAGTGCCCTAGAGTGTCATGGAGTAGTGTGGAGGGACGCAGAGTGGAGGGGTGTAGAGTGGAGTGGCATAGAGTGGAGTGGCATAGGGTGGAGGGGCATAGAGTGCTGTGAAGTAGTGTGGTAGAGTGGAGTAGTGCAAACACAAGAAGATAATGAAAGGAGCACTGACATTTTTCAGACACTCACCCAGTCACAGATCTGGGTTAAATCCATCAGTCTATTTAGGCAATCTATGCGCATAAGGAGGAAAGGGACGGACAAAATAACTAGCTAGTGTCTTTGGCACTAGAAATAACACTGAAACAGAGGTCTTAGTAACCACAGTATCACCATCTCCAAATCCTGCGCCTATCACAGCTATACCTCCATACGATTTGAATTGTTTGCAGGTATACAGGATTCCGGCAGTTATCGTTCACAAAGACAGTGTATTAAGCTATGCACCGTCCATGAATTACAGTCTCATACAAGGAAATATAGTGACAGTGGGAGGGAGCTTTGTCATCAGAGATCCTGTCCAAGATTGAGGTGAGATCTAGAAGTACAAGCTTCTAGATTCTCACCTATATTGTGTTAAAAGTAGCAGAGCTTCTTGGATATAAAGCTTATTTTTGGGAGGATACTGACGTGAATGCTAGAACTTGTTGAATGGTGAGAAATCGTGCACACACTAGTGTCTTGGCCCAAAATTGATACATTTACTATAGAGTATGGTGGATACCCTTTTCCCATAGGCCCATACCCCCTGTCTGCTCCACAGAGCACTCATGGTAAACACTTTTGTCCATATTCTCCTGAATAGTATTCCTAGAAGACATCAAACCCAGCTGAGATTCTTAGGCTGAGTGTTAAAGAGCCTTTGGGGTTTTGTTCGAGTGGCCACATCCCACCAGGCAGGCGCGGTGCGTCGATTGGGGCGTAGGGGTGTAGCCCCACTAAGCCCCATGGACCCACCGCGTCGTCACTAAAAGCCAAATATCAATATTTTAAAAAATCGCGCTATCTGTCGGCCGTGAAATCGGGAGACACCTGACTTTCCCGGAGTGCGCAGGGGGGCGGGAGGGGGGGGCTGGAGGATGGGCCTGCTGCAGCTGCGCAAGTGTATTTTTGGGCACAAACATGCCCGCACATGCGCAGATCGTTTTCCGGTGAATTCCCCCTTAGAGAGAGGACCAGGGGGCGGGCCGCAGCCCCCAGGGTTGCACAGGGCGACAGGGCGAGGAGTCATGGTGCCCCCCCCCAGCCAATCCTGGCGCTGCATACAGCGCCAGGATTGGCTGGTCAATACATAGCCCGGGTACATAACCCCCTGTCTGGGGGGGCAGAGCTCTCTCTCCCTCCGTACTGCGGCCTCTGTTTGTATGGGGTTTGATTGAAGACTTGACCTCTGACCTGACCGGACCCAGGAATACGACAAGTCCCGAAGGAACCGCTCGGCGAGGGAGACCCGGCGTTCACACTCAGGTATGATCAGAGTGCTAGGATACGGCCCCGCCGAACCCCATCACCGCCACATAAATAATGAATGTGCACTATGGTGCTACTGCCTCTTGTGTGGGTCTATTTCATGGAACAGTGGTTGGGAAAAGTAAGGACTCAAGTTTGGAGCACAAAAGTTAGCACTGTTCTGCCTCGACAATAAAGCGACCTCTTAGCAATCACAAAGCGTGCCCGTGCTCGACCCTCTTGACGTGGTCTACACAGCGGTTTCTGACATTTTGTACAGGTCTGATGCTTTTTCAGTACCTTAGGCCTACGTATATGACAGTGACTTGTTGGTGGGGTGTTACTCAACAAAACCTCTGGTTCTAAGAGCCGCAGCAAAGGAAATTGAACAGGGAGAGTGGGTGCATGGATGGATGGATGCATGCATGATGGGTGGATGGATGCATGAATGATGGATGCAGGTTGGATGGGTGGGTGGATGGATGGATGCATGAATGATGTATGAATGGATGCATGGATGCATGCATGATGGGTGAATTCATGATGGATGGGTGGATGCATGAATGAATGATGTATGGATGCAGGATGGATGGGTGGATGCATGAATGAATGATGTATGGATGCAGGATGGGTGGGTGGATGGATGGGTGGATGCATGAATGATGTATGGATGGATGCATGGATGCATGCATGATGGGTGGATGGATGGGTGGATGCATGAATGAATGATGTATGGATGCAGGATAGGTGGGTGGATGCATGAATGAATGATGTATGGATGCAGGGTGGGTGGGTGGATGGGATGGATGGATGGATGGGTGGATGCATGAATGAATGATGTATGGATGCAGGATGGGTGGGTGGTTGGGTGGATGGATGCATGAATGATGTATGGATGGATGGATGGATGCATGCATGATGGGTGGATGCATGATGGATGGATGGGTGGATGCATGAATGAATGATGTATGGATGCAGGATGGGTGGGTGGATGGATGGATGGGTGGATGCATGAATGAATGATGTATGAATGCAGGATGGATGGGTGGGTGGATGGGTGGATGCATGAATGATGTATGGATGGACGCATGCATGATGGGTGGATGGATGGGTGGATGCATGAATGAATGATGTATGGATGCAGGATGGGTGGGTGGATGGATGGATGGGTGGATGCATGAATGATGTATGGATGGATGCATGGATGCATGCATGATGGGTGGATGCATTATGGATGGGTGGATGCATGAATGAATGATGTATGGATGCAGGATGGATGGGTGGATGCATGAATGAATGATGTATGGATGCAGGGTGGGTGGGTGGATGGGATGGGTGGATGGATGGGTGGATGCATGAATGAATGATGTATGGATGCAGGATGGGTGGGTGGTTGGGTGGATGGATGCATGAATGATGTATGGATGGATGGATGCATGCATGATGGGTGGATGCATGATGGATGGATGGGTGGATGCATGAATGAATGATGTATGGATGCAGGATGGATGGGTGGGTGGGTGGATGGATGCATGAATGATGTATGTTTGGATGCAAGGTGGTTCCGGCTCGCTCGCTGCGGTGCAATATGCAAATTAGTTTACGCCTCACCACTTTCAAATGTCACCAACCGCCCCTGCCACCAGGCCATTAAGTGCATTGGTTGAAGTCCTCGGCTTTCGTGTGCTGGACTAATGCATTCTAGGTGTTATAGTCTTGTCTTATTCCAGCCCTGACAATTATCTTGCGTTAGTTAGAATGACGCTTTTACGGCAATTTCTCGCTTTGCTGGGACAGACACACAAAAGCGAAGCTTGCTTATCAAAGGCCACAAGATGGCGCTAGTGTACTACAAGAGGAGTAGACATCTCTCTCTATTATGATGTAGAAATATCCTCCTATCACAGAAACTCAAATGCAAGCCAAACAAACTTCAGATATTTGAAGACCGAAACACAAAACCACACACCTGCCTAATTACTGCAAAAATGCATCCCCTGCTAAAACCATAGTATCAAACCGATGTCGATGTACAGACGCAAAAAAAAGCTTCCAAATACATGCCAAAAACTGGGTCAGTCTTAAACTGCAGTGAAAAAAGGGGCCTAATTGGAGAACTGTACAGGGAGAAGATCTCCGTTGGGGCCCCTCTCACATCCTGTAGTGCACCTCGTGTGTCCCACGTGGCAGAGAGACTGGACAGACTCTGTCAATTGATCATGATCTGATCATGCCATTTATTGGATTGGTCGCCAGTAAGGGAATCTCTGTTTAATGTATTGTTTCTCTGCTGGCCCGCCCTACTTCATGTGTCCGACTTAGGCTGTGGGCTGTGCCATGCTACTACTAAGTGTGGGTGACATTATACTGTTACCGAGAAAGTGTCACTCATAGTTGTTGAATGTCACTCATAATTACTGTGAAATAATGAAAATGTCACACATAAGCAATCTGAATCCTTGACAGCTATGTTATTCCATTGAACTAATTAGGCTAACATCAGAAATCAATGATTTGTGGCGGAAAGTTTGGGACTGGAGACAGTTCCTGGACTAAGGTGGTCCCTCCAGGGGCAGTGGAGTTTAATCACAGCCACTTGACATTATATCATGTGAAGTTGAAAGGACAGTTTCAACTTGAAACCATGCTCTGGGGATATTTTTATGATATATGAGGAGTGGCAGACGTGTGTGCCCAATGTCCTGCTAGTCATGTGACTTCCAAAAGGTGCAATAGGAATGAATAGGGTTATGTTCCTTGAAACTCCTTCATGGAATGTTGATCAATGGTTCAAGACCGTATTTGATGTTTTGGAAGTCTTGACTCAGACAAAAGCATCCTGATGTTCGATGTTTTACATATCTTGAAGAGTGCACTGCCCATATTTCACACACCCCTGACAGCCTGAGAGTTACAAGGATGCTTCATGTAGAGTGTTACAACTTGTAGTAGATGACAGGATTGGTAGAGTATGAAGGTTAGTAGTGCTGTTACTCATGGTGCAGAAGAATATGTCTCAAACCACAAGAGACGGTACTTAGAAAGTGATGGAGTTAAATTGCGATGTTAGCTACAACACATGACTGTGGCGTACACTTCAAGTCAATATGACAAAAGCCCATGTGAAAAGCAGGTCTTGGAAGGTAAACCTGCAACTCAATCTCATGGGAGGGAGTGAACAAACTTTAGGAATTAGAAGTTGTCCACAATCAAGAGAGCTTACAGATGGCCATAATTGTACCGCTCATATCAAGGATTTATAGCTGCCCAGGCTATGTCGTCCTATGGAACTGCCTAATCTTGCCTTAAAACTATATGTGCTTAGAGAAGGAGTTCATACGGCTGTCCCGCACTTTTAAGCACATTTCTATGAAGCCAGGGTTTGGAACATTAACATAATAAAAATGAAAAGACTTGTTTATGAAATGTCTTTATACAAACTGTTTGTTTTAGATATTCTCATGGGCCTGGAGTGGTGCAGATTATTGACGTAGTATTTGGGGTGTCTTTGATCTACTTCAGGTTCAGCGTTGCTGCTTTTACAAGATACGATGCCCTGGATCCTGCTGTCTCATTCTCCGCATTCTCAGGTATTTGTTGGGAACGTATTCTACTTGGGGTTGATTTAAGATCTGTAGTTGTTAATCTAGCTCTAATGTTCTTGCTTTTAAAAGAGTATCTATGAGAACTACAAGTGCTATACACTGAATTATCAGACTCAATGCTTCTACTTCACTCTATTTCAAAGCAACTTGTGTAACATACCCTTATGAAGTGTTATACTGCCTTTAGAAGATTGTGATAACTGTGAATATTAACCAGTGGTTAAGTCAATCGTAACCAGCAAAAAAAAGTCCAATGAAAAGGTACGTGATTGAATATACATCCATGTACATTGCCTATTGGGCAGTCCTTCTGAACACTGGAACTTTGAAAATGTTGACTGTGTATTCATATAATAAGGTCTAAATATGCATACCAAATGTATATAGAGCCAGCCGTCCTAAATCATTCAATTAGAAGTCAAGTGTTCAACAACATGGTTAACAAATCGGGGCCATCCAATGGAATGGAATGCATTAGACATACATGTAATGCCCTCAGACAGAAAGGTCTTGTATTTTCTATATATTTGTTTAATAGTTGCAGCATTTAAATCCAAAGGTATTCAACTGGTTAATAGTAGGTTAATAGTAGGGTGGGTTGTGTTTAATGTAGATGGGTGGATGTGTTGGGTGGTCTGGTCTATGTTTCTCCTTCCATTAGTTATTCATGTATGGTATCTATGTCCTATTTTTGCGATCCTAGATAAAACGCAGTGGAGCACTGCCCATGGTCAAAGACAAGCACAAAGCCAGTGTGGTCAGTTAAGGCATTGTGATTTAATGTTCTTTAAAGAGGTGCATCTTCTACACTTTCCTAAATTGGAGCAGCATGGTGCCAGTCCTGATTCATAGAGGGATGTTGTTCCACATCCTGGGTGCATAGATGGAAAGGGCTTGCTACTTTGTTTTTCTACAGTCTGAGGGTATCCTGGTTGTGGGTGTGCTGAAGCCTACCAAAAATGATGATCTTGTCTGCAAGATAAGTGAGGTTGTTGGTCATAATGGCTTTCTAAATTATGCAGGTGGTTCTGAAGATGGTGTGGGCCAGCAATGGGAGCGAATGGAGTTTCATCAGAATGGAAGTGATCATATATCTTAATATCCTGGGTGAGACAAGCTGCAGCACGTAGGATGCCCTTAAGAGGTGTCAGTGTGGAGTCTGGGAGGCCATGGAGCATGGCTTTTCTACCATCCAGATGGGAGAGTACGAGAAATTAAACCGAAGTTCTGAAGTAACTCTTTGGAAGAAATAGTTTTACTTTATTTAGAAGAGAAAGCTGGTACCAAGCTATCGTTGTCTTTTTCAGTGTGTTCTTTATGAGTGAGGTTGGTGTCCTGGATGAATCCAATAGATGTGGCATTCAGTGAAAGTTGGTGTTCAAAGTAGTCAAAGTCCTTGTCTTTGAGCCAGTATTGTTTTTTTTCTTGTTTGTTGTTCTTGGCAAATAACAGGAATTATGTCTTGATTAGATTGAGCTTCAGCTAGGTGCTGTAGAGGTTGAAGATGACAGGGTATGAAACCCTGGGGTTTTCGAGGATAACAAGGATATTTTGGAACATGCAGGTACAAACTGGCATTCATTTGAAAGATAGCAAGAGAACCAGGTAAAGACATTGCCAGTTAATCCCATTCCCAACTCCAGTGTGCATATGTTTGTGAGATGGTCAACTGTGTCAAAGGCAGCTGAGAGCTCAAGCAATATCAGGAGGGGGTGGTCATCTTCATCTGTGTGGAGGAAAAGTGGAGGACTGTGCCCTCACGTTTTGTCAGCAGTAATCCGAAAATGAAATACAGACGTTCTTTGAAAGTTTTATGTGCTTAGTTTTTATTTCATGTTACATCTGTCGATAAAGAACAGCCGACATGTGTTTCGCCCTGGTGGCCAATACGCCGTGGGCTTTTTCAAGGCAAGGGTCTGCTGTTGGCGTAGGTCAAGGTCATGATTCTGTTAGAAAGCAGGTATCTCGTCTCTGCGGTCCTGGAACAAAAAATGTCATCTGTGGTCAGAATGGCATCATCGAAATGTGTGAGGTAATGGTCTTTGTGTTGCAGTGTGAGCTAAGTCATATTAGTAGTGGCAAGAGGTGGTTCTCATTAAAGTGGTCTTAGAGACGAACATAAACTACTTTTTCAATGATCTTTTTAATATATTGCAGGCAAGTAATGGGCTGATAGTTGTTAGGTTTCTGAGGGTGAAGGTTTTTGTTTCTCGGGAGTAGGAGCATCTGGCCTGACCTAATAGCTTCTGGGAAGGTGCCTTGAGTGAGAGAAGCACTGACAACGGTGAGTAAGGGTTAGCGAGTGTCAATGAAGGGATTCTGTGGGTCATAAGAGAAGACGGAAGTCATGCAATGCTTGATTGTCTTGAAAAGCATTCTGCTTCTGTGATGGCTTCATTGATGGTGTTGGCATAGTACTTTGCTTTGACTGATGTGAAGAGAGGCCTACATGTTGCACAGAGAGACTTCAATATCAGGAGGTCCTCAGGAGAGTTGTTTTTCTTTAGTGTCTACAGAGCGATTGTTTATTGTCAGTAAGGTTTTTAAACCATGAGGGTGCTAAAGACTTTGCCATGCACTTCCATGTTTTAATTGGGTATGGATCTTCACATACTTTTCCAAAAGAGGATTGACATTGTTTAGGGTATGGGCATTGGATGTGAAGTTGATAGGGTGGGAGATAAGTTCAAGCATTAGATTGTCTATGGAGAAGTCTTTGACAGATCTAAAGGTTTGGTGTTCTCTTTTGTGTTGACCTTGATTTGTTGGTAGGTCTCTAAGCAGAGAAATAGGGATGATCCTGTCCAGGAGTATCGGTGGTTTACATTTGATTCTTTGTGATGTTGAGAAGCCACTGGTGGGGTGTAGCCTTTGAAGAATTTTGGTTGTGTCACATGCATTACCACGTTGGCTGTCAATGAGGTTGAAGAGGATGTCTATTGTTTTTTGTTTTTTAGCTTTTGTTGTCTCGGAGTTTGGAGCTACCCCAGAGGGTGATGTGGGCATGTTGGATGGATGAGGTAGTAAGGAGATCTGAGAATTCATCAATAAACTCTTTGTTCTGCCCAAAATGTTTGCAAGTGTGTTGGAAGGTGGCGGTCTGAGTTGAGAGAGTAGGAAATAGCATGTCAGCAGTTCCTTGGAGTTGAATGTTACTTGCTTGCGTAGGGTACAGGGCCAGGAGGGCATATAGATGCCAGCAAGGTATTATCTCTTCCTATGTTCATGATCCGCAGGATGTATGCTGCAGCCTGTGGGAAGAAGGGTGTCTAGGATGTGTGAGGATGTGGAAGTGAACCATGTGTCTGTGTGGAAGAGGGTTTCTTGTTTGTGCTAGGTGATGATGTCTTAGATGCGTGCGTGGAGTACTGCAGAGTGAGTGTTAATGAGTATATGTTGGAATGTATGTCCTGTAATGTGAGGGGTTGTTCTATAGTTTCAGGGGGTGTGGTAGTTAGTGTGATGGGTTTGAAGTTAGGTCTATGAGTTGTGTGAATGCTATGTAAGTGCCTGACTCATCAAGGTCTTGTTGTGATTGTAGGGATTGGCAGTATTGGCTGATTGGTGAGGCACATGATTTTATCTTACTTTGTAAGTTTAATTGGAACAGAGGTTCTGGCCCAAGGCCATTCCTGGCCATAACAGGTCCAAACAGGTGATGCCCCCATATTTGTCTGCCCTTAACGGGCTCAAATGGCAATACCCTTGTCTGCATCTGCCCTTTGCTGAGGACATCAGGGCAATGGAATGCACTTAAAATTGGAATGAAGTATGGAGAAGGCAGGAAGTGATATCACTTCTTGTGCAAATGGGTGACGGGCAATACAATAATGTCACTTCCTGTGGAAATAGACAATGGGAAAGTAAGTCTTCTTGCCCGGCTTTCTCTTTAAAGCTATGTGATATGATTTCTAAGGGATTTAGAATAAAATTTAAATTACCTCATCACTGTGAACAAGCAGTAGAGTTCCTCACTTTGATTAGTTAGTATTGAATTGTGAAGCTTCCTACCCTCCATATCCACAAATTTTCTTTATTGAAGTATGACATCTCTACCAAAACCTCTGCTATAGATATGGCATACCTTGTGGTTAATATAGTTCCATATTGTGTTTTGGGCTGAGTAGCATGAGGTTGTGTGGGATTTTTGACTTGTTTTTCCTAGTTTGAATTTGAACCTTGAATCTACATTTGATGGCGGTGTTAGTCACCTCAGTGTATGGGGATCTCATCACAGCTGTAAACATTGAAAACTTTGATGAATTGTGAGTTTTATGCCCATATACGGAATTTAGCAATTGCCTAAAGGAGCCACAATAATGGTTCTGGTTACTGTGCTTCAGTAAGTATACTCTTTATTTTTGTGTTTTTGGCTAGAAGTAGGAGCTTTGAGTAAGATGGTTTACATGTCATTTCAAATTTAGCTGAGAGTCAAAGTTGACTATCAATATTTTCACTTTTGATTGATTACTAATTTTTGCATTGTATCCTGTGTTATGAACATGTAATTCTGATATGGGCATATTGTTTTCAGTGCTGACCTATTCATTCCATTTGCTTCCTAATTATGTTTAGCCAATTCTCATCTATCCTTGTTAAATGTTAGACCAATGGATGACAATTCTAGTAGTACTGTTGCCCATGAAATGATCATCTTAACAGTTTGATGCCAACAGTATGTGTGTGTGGAAGTATGTGTCTAAATTTGGTATGAAAACATTAAAAAAAAACATTTGGTAAATTATGAAAATTCACTACACTATTTAACAATGTACTACATGGCCAAATCCAAGGGTTTTGTGACCAGGGCTTCTAGTTGAGGTGTTTGGCCAAAGCTATGAGGCTGGGGTCATACTCTAGCCTGATTTCCAGGTTAATTCCACCTAACCATCACATCCCCTTCTACTTCCTTTTCTCTATGCTCCTGCAAATCAAACTTTCTTCTTGTAAAGTGGTAAGGTAATTCGTTTTGTAAAGTGCCAGCTTTATAAACTATTTGGCACCTGTGAGTTAAAATTCTGAATACAATCAGAGCCCATGCATCTGCCAAAGCAGAATACAATTAGTTCCCTTGAATATAACATTAATAATCTTCTTGATTTACTCCTTGATATTCAATTTTGTTTTGTTGGTTACACTATATAAATGATTAATATTATGAAACAAATGGAATCTTTATGTTGTTTAAAATCAAATGGATGTTCGTTGCACATTATGAACAGAACATGTGGTCAGTAAATGGAGAAATGCATTCTTTGCAAATCTACGACCTGTATAGACTTGTCTTGCTGGTTATGTTTGACACAATAGCCTGGTAGTACTGTAAAATCACTTACATTCCAAGATCATTCTCTTTGACCTCACTGACCCCAGAAAATCAAAGCTCAAACAGTCCTGGCTTACTTTTGGAAGGTGTATGGAAGACCTAGTTCAGCTAGCACATGCAGGCCTTCCATTGAATATAATCTAAAACGTGATATTCATTCTGAGAAAGACATAAGGCTGTATTTACATTAAGGAAAAATTCTTAGTAACTTCAAGAAGTCTTGTAGAACTCAAGAACAAATTATTGTAGATTTTCGAAAAGAACTGGCAGCCACAAGGTGGAGGCACACATGTCTTAATGCCAGAGACAAGGAGGCACATGCAGAACTGCCCAGAGTGATTACCAGTGGTTGAGATTTATTCAAGCATTCCATCCATCACTGTTTTGTATACTTATTATTTCACCCCAAGTGGGACAGGTATGCCCAGACGTAGGTCCCATGCACATTGTCACTGAAATCAAGCTGTACCTGGCTGATGAGCCCATAACTAGTGCTAAACCGGTCCTTGGTTGCCAGTATTCTGGTTCAGGAAATACTTGGCTTGGCAGAGCGGGCTGGACTGTTCCTTTTGGAGCAGGTTTAAGACTGATTTGAATATAGCTGTGTCCAAACTGAGATGGCATGGTGTGCAAAATAAGGAAGGACTGGGATGCAGCCCGAGTGATTACTAGTGGTTGAGATTAATTCAAACATTCCATCCTTCACTGTTTTGTATACTTACAACAAATGGTAGAGTCACACAGACGTTCCTGGAGTTCATCATGGCAAGCAGTGAGGTCGCTGGACCAGCATACGTTTTAACCTTGCTGCATGTGTGTGGCTTTAGCAGTTGGGCAGTCAGGCAGTTAGTTGGTAAAACCTTAAAATACTCCGCCCCAAAATTTAAATTGGGGGGCCATCACCAAAACGGAAATAAGACCCGTGAGGGACTGAGTATTTTAATGAAAGGAACGTTGAACCCACAAACTTTTAAAAGAGATTTGCCTTTAATGCACAAAGTTAGAGTCACAAGGACGCCTTGAATTCATCATAAATCAAGGAATGGTCGAATATAGCAGAAGAAAAGAGAGTGAAAAATTCTTTAAACGAACCAAGCCCCACGATTCAAGGGGAGATAAAATAGAATTGATATAAGAGAGAGACAGAATCATTGTGTCTTGATAAAGATGGTATGATTAACTTGAATCCATCTAAACGCGTCGACGCTTTTGAAGGCACAATCCAAGGACTAACATAGACGGGTTAATACTGATTGGATCAACGTATTACTAGCTGTGTTTTTGAGTCCCATGTGATGTTTATTTGTAAATGACAAAGGGCTGTGTCGTACATATGAGTTTGTCTCTATTATGCTGGTCATAATTGTAAATTGTTGCTAATCAATTCCCCCCTGGTTGATATGTACCTTATGTCTTTTTAAAAACTCTTTTTTTATTATGTTATAATTGTGATGCCATATGCGTTTTTAATCTTTCTGGAATAATATGTGAAAAATCTTTTTAATAAAACGCTTTTGTTTTATATACATTGAATGTACTATTCAATATTTCATTGCATTGTCAACTACTGTGTATGGATATTTGAACTGTTGGGTCAAGGGAATTTTCTCTGTATACCACTTACACCATTCATTCTCAAATTTGATGACCTAGCTTTTCCCTTTCTGCTGCAATATGAGTCTGCCTTTCTGCTTGCTGAACCAACTATGGAATACAGCTCAAAGTGTTGAGCTCCTGTGAAAAGACTCAAATGTGTGATTGTGCTTATAGTTACGCCAGTTCACCTCTGTGTGTCTTATTTTGACCTTGACATTTTGAGAAGTGAAGAAGCACTTGTCTTTGTTTGCTACACATAGAGCATTAGACTGTTGGACTGGGTGCACCCACTCTATCTCCATGTATAGCAGAGGGTGGCTGCTGCTCCCTCACGAGGCTATATGGATTGGACACTGATCGTTGGTGGCTGCTGATTTATAACTGGGGAACAGTATCTTTATTATCTTTACTCATAGGAGGGTTGTCTACTGAGGTTCTCATTAAAATCTGTCTGTCTTCTATAACCGGAGACCTTAACCTCCTCCTAAGTTTATGTTGTAGGGTTGACCATTGTGTGGTAACTTTTGAGACCATGTCTTATACCCCAATTCTGGATTAACTCTGACCATCCAGAGGCAGTACTTTGTATACGCATAGTTGTAACACTGAAGCACCATATCACTGGAGAAGATTCTACAAGACCTTGGCTTAGATATTCTGTAACCTGACAAGGCTCAGAAAAAAACTACATCCAGAGAAAAAGACCCAACTAGTGTGTCCAGCAGGTTCGAAACAGGTGTGCAGTGGCTTTCATGGAAATTAGCATCCCATGCTATCAAGGACCAGCTCACTAAGGCCTTCCTGGAGAACAATATAAGAGAGAGAGAGAGTCTGCCCCAGAGCCCAGCTGCCCTTGGTAGAACTAGAGACCTCTCTTTCACATCCGATTTATGAAAGTGCCAGAGAAATGCTGGATACATTGTAAGACTGCGGTTATTAGTGAGCATGTACTGCTGCTTGGCCTCCCTTCTTAAAGTCCCCATACTGGGCAATAGTGAGCAGGTGAGTCCATGTCCCTGTGGCAGGCAGAGCTATCTATCTAGATTCCTCTGGAACCAGTTCTCAAAGTGAACCTTGTGAGGCACCGGTATTGAGGTAACATTGGTCCCCTGAACTGTGTTTAGTGACCCTTGTTGCCACCAAGAGAGAGATTGAAGACTCTGATACACCAGACAGCCCAGTGGCATGAGACTTCCATCTTCAAAATCAGCAGCAAACCATGTTTTTGGTTTATGATCGGTCCATTTTGGCAGGGATTTTACTGTGTTTAACATGGTATTGCAGTACGAGGTCTGCCCAGCTGAAGTTTCTTGCTTGATGTCTGAGATGTAGGTGAAACTGTAGCAAAGGGCAGACATGTTACTCCCGCTAAGATACTATGCTTGCATTCATTGAGTGACATTTATAAATGCTTTGTCTTCTGTGGTATACTTGTCTTTTCTCAAAATTTCAATGTTAATAGGATGTACTAAAATGATTCTCAGTAAGCCTTTCGACTCGTTTGCCACAAATTCTATTCCACCTGAAGCGGTGAGATTCTGATCATCTGTACTTGCACCAACAGCCCCTCCGAATGATGGAAATTCCAATCCTGTCCCCATTCCAGTTGTGGCTGGAGTTGTCGGTGGTGTCCTTCTGACCAGCATGGTATTTCTTGTCCTGGTGTTCTGGCGACGATCTCGGTTAAGAAGGTACGGTTCGCTGCACCCTTTGCAGTCTTCTATTTGTTCAAATAAAGCGCACTCCTAACTACTACAAATTGCAGTGCTAATTTTGTTACCCAATAAAGAAGTTCATATTAGCAATTAATCGGAACCGTTTAGGGAATGTAAAACACCTCTTCAATCACATAATTTCAAGAGGAATTTACATTTGGTTTTTATCCACTCCATTGTGCTGATGTGATTTGTCAGTATACATGTCAATTAGATTAGTTTAGTACTTACACAAATAAGTCATAATCATTTGTCGAAACATTACCTTAATTTACAAAGATAAAAATGAAATACAATTTGCTACATTTAGTATATATATATATATATATATATATATATATATATATATATATATATATATATATATATATATATATATATATATATATATATATATATATATATATTCTCCATTGCTGGTTCCTTTTTGCCACTCACGCAGCGCTCGGAATGGGTGCGGCGCCCTGCAGCTGAACCACGCTGCTAATCGATTTGCCACTGTTCCCTCTCAAAGGGACAAAATGGGTCGCACTCCACGGGCCAATTTTGCAATTTTTATTTTTTCATATTCCACAAACTCAGGCAGATGTTAAGACCTACGCGTTTCGGTGTTACAAATACCTTGTTCCTTGATCGTGAACAAGGTATTTGTAATACCGAAACGCGTAGGTCTTAACATCTGCCTGAGTTTGTGGAATATGAAAAAATAAAGATTGCAAAATTGGCCCGTGGAGTGCGACCCATTTTGTCCCTTTGAGAGGGAACAGTGGCAAATATATATATATATATATACACAACAATACATTGGACTTAATTTCAAATTGCACAGAATTATTCATTGAAATCCACAGTATTCATTAAAAACGTAGCAGGAATTCCACATATTCGTATAAACGCAATTCGTAGAAAACGTATACATTTTTTAAAATGGAAGGTAAGGTGTAACAAATGGTGACTAATCAAACGTGCTCAGAAAGCAATCTACCTTAAATATTCAGCAGGCATTCTTCGAAACTTTATACCACCACTGTCTGGAGCATAGAAGTGCCTAGGCTGTTTCATATTGCCAAAGGGGCTGCAGATGCTAGTGTTACCCTTTCACAATGCCCATTGGATGGGTGCATTGGTCAATTAGTTTGAAAATCCATGTCCTTATTTCCATGGTGGCGTACCCACGTGTTAATGTGGCAACGCCTATGCATGTGCGTGGTACCATTTTGCAGAATCTGCTGTTCTTTATACTCTGCAGAACCCTACAACTCCTCCGTACTCCCTTGTGATGGCTCATTGTATCATCGTTTACACTGGGCTCCCAAAGAAACGCTTCCCTGATGTTTCAAGCCAAGTGGCAAAAATGTGTGCGCGAATCTGCGGCAAAACGACCACATACTGCTAGCTTCACTAACTATCAGTAGATGCAGGAATAAAATACACACTCCTTTGTACCTTGCAGAGGTCCAGGACTAGTCACTCATCACATGCAGAATAGGAGGCTGAAAACTTTTTCTACAAATAAAATTTTGGACGCAAAGCAGTAGATCTTTCAGAGGCCAGGGGCCCAGATGATTTGAAGGAGAACTCTCGAAAAGTACTTTTATTTGTTGTAAAAATAATTTGTTTAAACGAGTGAACTGGGATCATTTTCCAAAATGATTAGCTAAATTATGCATGGGGCAATCCATACCTTTGTCACCGTGGTAAATTTTTTGGCCTCATTTGGGTGACAGTGGGAAGTCTTCCAGTTTATGGATAAAGAGCTAAATCAAAGGTGAAGTGGAACTTCATTCAGCATTCTGTTTCTATGGTGAATGAAAATAATTTCAGTGGTTGATTCTCCTCTGGGTTCAGCACTTGCTCCAGAAATTGAATGATTGTCTGTTACCATCCAACTCTAATCAGCTTCAATATACAATTGGGCATTGTCACCCTATGCTTTTTGAACTAGAGCCCAGAAATAGATTACATGGTTCTAGCAAACAGCCATGATAGCAAACCAATTCCGACCTACTGCTTATGCACACATTGCTGCTGTTTGGGTTCTTCAGAAGAATTGTGTTACTAAATTTCTGCTCATAAAGTCTACATTTTTTTATTATTCCAGACTGAAGAAAAATAATCCAACACAGGAGATGACAACCTACAGTTTGAGGTGAGTAGAGGAATTTGTTCGACCACAGTGTCTCCTCTTGACTAACACATGCTTTGGGGGACATTGCAACATCTTGAGCAGTGCCATTACCAATAAGTCTGACTTTGCTTTGGCGCTTGGGAATGCCCAGCCTTGTCCTTGAGTGATTAGGTCTTGCAGGAGCAGGTATGTGTGGCTTTAGCAGGTGGTAAAACCTTGCAAGTACGGCCGGATATGATTTCACTGAAAATGCCTAGGTGCTTAGTTCAGGTTTCTTTAATACGGCATTATTAGCCCAAGCCAAATGCGAGGGTCAGTAATATTGGAGCAGTGTTATGACTAGCTGATGTGGTGTGCAGCAATGCTGTTAGATTTTCAGGCCAAGTGAGGGTGGAAATAATCTCCTAATGCAAGAAGCCCACTGTGAGTGACATGGGATTTTAAAAACTCTGCGGCTGCTCACTCCCTTCTTCGACCGCTCCTTCTGAGTTACTCTGTGGTCACATCCATCAGTATGCGTGGCCCACAGTAACTGCCGTGAAGTGACCGCAGGAGCTGTCCAAGAAGGAAGAGAGAGAAGCCACCTCAGCCCAGCCTCTCCTTCAGCTCTTTGCTTTACTTGGCAAGGCAGAGGGAGGGACTGGGCTGTGGTGGCTTCCCACTCCCACCTAACACAGCTTCGGCGGTCACAGCATCTGCATATCAGCGTCATTGTGAGCCACGGTGGAGGGAGGGGGAAGCTGCACTATTTTCTATCGCTCTCTGTCTCTCTCACACTTGTACACTATACCGCATGTCATGTGCAGAGTAAGAAGTGATGAAAAGACATACGCTATTGATTAGGGCATTGTAAAGCTGATGACAGTGAACCTGTACCTGTGCTGTTTCCGGTGGGCTGCATGAAAGGGGCTGGTTCCAGAGAAGGGTTGGATGATTTAACCAAACCAAGCCCCCAGAGACCCACTTCTTGTCAACTCATGCAGTAGAGGGCTAGTGTGACCCTTTGTGCCTTGGCTGATTCTGGTTTCCACTCTGGGCCTGATCGGTCACTTCCACTCCAATGGCTTTAATGGAGCTCTCTACATTCCACATTTCTAAATGGTTCTGTGCCGCTGTGATCATCTAACCTGCATTTCCCAGAGTACACTAGATAATAATATTGAATACCTGATATTGATTACAACTTTACTGCCGGGGCTTGTCCACTAAGGTTCAGTACATTTCGTCAACCAATACATATGTGGATTTTTTTGGAGCAGTCTTACTCAAACACAGAGAGATATATGTACTATTAGTATGCCGAAGTCTAAATTCATTTTTTCACAACTGTGTGGGTATTTATCGGCATCCCCCTCCTAGAGCAACCCACAATGTATGCTCTCTACCTTGACTTGTCTTGTCAGACTGGTTTATGCTGTGTGACGTACACACTTCCATCTCTCTAATCCTTGAGAGGGGACTGAAGAGGAAGCAGGAGTAGCCACAGGTGGACATTGGCACCCCCTCTCTGGTTGCATCCTTCCCCATCACGCGTCCTGAGGTAGTCACGTCATTGTCCTCCCAAGTCTCATGTCCATGGCATATATTGGTAATAGTAGGGTGCTCATGGCAAGAGACTATTCATCCCCAGCTTTGTATCAATGTGGGTAGCTTCTGCTTTCTACTTGCTGGGCTATCTGTAGATAGGTGGGTGGGGGCGGGGCACACCATTATAATCTGACAAATCATGTTGCTAGGACATGGATTCTTCCCTAAAGCGAGGTAATAATCTGTGAGGTAAAATTCATAATCTGTCTTTAAAATAAACACACATAAACTAGTAGAAATAAGGAAAATAACTTAAACGAGAATTATTTGTATTTTTGTGTTTGGATCTGTTCAGCTAATGCATTGGCTAGGCCGTCCATGTTCTACCATGAAAGCTTCTCTTTTGCATTCACAGAAATATTCACCGAACTATCCCAGTTCAGAACTTCAAGCAAGTCTATGACATGAAGGCTGCAAACGCCAGTCAAGGCTTCTTCCAGGAATTTGAGGTAAGAGCATAACAGAACTTCTCCAACTGCCTCATTTTCTTGCAGTTACAAAAAGCAAGAAAACAAATAAAACAATCCCACTATTGTTAAAATTGGTGGTGTTTGAAAGAAGTGGTGCGGACAGTAAGTGCGTTTTCTGCCTTACAGCGCTACAAAGATACATTAAAACCTGAGTAACTGTTTCCATTGCCACTTCTTGTGAAAATCATCCTGTACATTTTACTGTGCATTAGTACTGGTCACTTTAATTATCTTGGTCATACCACATTCAGTGGTCTTACTGCAAGTCTATCCTGTTTTCATTTCTCTTCGTGTACAAAATACCAATCAAACCCCAGATCCCAAAGGTTTTCAGAGTGCAATGAAGGGCGCACCAGGCAAATGCGTTCGAAAGGAGAGGCAGAGACATCCCCTAATATGTTATAGGATTAACAAGCAAAATGTGTATACACTAGCAATAACTTCACCCACAAGGCTACCTCATTTATTATTTTTAATTTATAGTCTAGATTATTCATAATATCATCTACTATTTAAAATAGTCTTAGTTTTTCATTTTGCAAATGTTAATACTATTTACCAATTGTTCTGCAGGAACTGAAGGAAGTTGGAAAGGATCAGTCCAAGTTGGAAGCAGAACTCCCTGACAACATTGCTAAGAATCGCTATCCCCACGTGCTGCCTTGTAAGTAATCTTGTTATTTTTCCGTAGGAGTGCTTCTGCCTTCCTGCGGCTAGGGACACAGTGGCACAGGCACATCTGGGTAAAGTGCAGAGTGTATAGCTCACTAGAATTGAAAAGGTTTCTAAGAGCTTGTTATCGGGTTTAAGTGCACTGAGTGTTTTATCCACAAAAAGGCAGCGAACACTGTAAATATCGAGAGGTCACGGGACCCCTGAATAAGCCACCATCAACGGCCTAACTGCTCAATCATAAAGGCGTCAATACCCCCAAAAAACGTTTGTTTTGTTAACAGTTGAATTCTGCTTGCAAGTAAGCTCTTTGGACCAAGTTATTATGGCACTGGGGGTTTGGCTTAGTACAAGTGTCTGGGAGCCTGGTGAAGAGCTTGCTGAGCAGAGCCATCTGCGGAGGTTAACCAAAATAAGCAACTTTGAAGACCTGGATTTGCCAGGGCCTAAAGGATTCTCTTGTAATGAAAATGAGTTAGTCCAAAATGAATCCTACCCTCGCATACTTCGTTTAAGAGAAGCAAACTCCAGGATTTCCCCTTTTCGTTGTCTTATTTTACAAACACAGGTGCTTTGTTGAGTAGGGGTGAATGGCGAAGACTTATTCCTGTCCGTGGAATACAAAGTTGATTCCTGTTTAATCTGCCATTTTAGGTATCCTCTTCTGTTGACAACAACAATTCAGGATAGTCTTACCACAGAGCATAAACCCTCACTGGATGCCAAATACCCCCGGCCATTCCACTATGCATAGGATGCTAAGTGGCATTGCTGGAACAGATAGCCACTCCAGGAAGGCACTGGGGTGTATGAACCGTTGAGACTGCCCTGAATGTAGAGGTCAATCTGATTAGTCACAAATTGGAGGCTCACTTTGGCAAAAAAGTACTTTAGTGTTTCCCGCTCTGAATGGCCCCATTGACTTCCTTGACTGATGTTATGATCCTGGAAGAACACAATACCACAGGATGACCCTTTTCAGGTGTGGAGGAGGTACCTTCTGGTGGGAAGGCAGTCATATTTTTAAATAATTTGATTACCATCCACCTGGCAGAATAATGAAATGGATAGATTCCTTCTGTTTCAAATTATGTAAATTACTTTATCCAAACATATTGATGACCGCTTTCATCAACAGACAGACAAGAGACTCTCTTCTAGAACTCCTCCAATTCCATGTTCTCTGATCACTGTGTGTTTACACTGAAACTGTGTTTTCCCGCTCTCATTTTGGTTTGTGGCTGTTCCTGTTCATTAACAACACCCTACCTGCATTTCAAATTATTTGGCAGACTCCAGCCTTGGCTTTACATTGCACTTCTTTCTTATTCAAGCTAATGCCACATAAGCCCCATTGTACAGTGTCATATCCTTCCCCCTTTCTGCAGTCCATCCAAATTACTTCTGAGTGCTGTCAATTGAGCTTTTACCTGACAGGTTAAAGGTGAATGGAGGCCCTTGCCAGTACTAAAGGTCTTCTCTAGCATAAGAATTTAAGGATATGTCGTTTATTCTTCCTTGGCACCCAGTGAGTGTAAATTCTCAAGGTGAAATGTGCTTAGTTTGGACCTTTGCCCCAGTCATTAGAAGTTACTTGTAAAGGTTATGGCTTTGTTTTGTCAAGCACCAACATCATACCCAAAAGGCCACTTCAGACAACTGGAGTGAGGTTCTTTTCTGACTTCTTATAAATGTTTCCCACTTTTTAGAACCCCACTATGAGACATCTGGTCTGTAGATAAATCATGAGATTTTATAGGAGAGCAGTGTTTCAGAAAAATGATTTCAGTTGGTGGTACATTTATGAACTTTAGTATTCAGTATCTGTCTTTGGAGTCTTTTCAAGTGAGGGGGAAGATTGCTAGTGTGCAGAGAAATGTAAGAAACATAAATTTGTTTCAAGTAGTTTTTCATCAACAGAAAGGTAAGCTCACCGAGTGGTGGAAAGAGGGCAGGGGATTACCAATGATTGGCAATGAGACATATGGAGGACCTCAGATGGTTGTAGACATGGAGAGGATGTGGTAGCGGGCACCATGGAATAACATGGAAGAACCAAAGAGATGGAAAATGTTGAGTGCGGGAGAAAATGGAATGGCCCAGGGAGCTAACATCCAATCAATGTAGGCACACAGAAGAGCTACAATGATTGGATGTGAAGGAAATATTTCTTTTATTTGAAAGTAGGCAGTGGATCACCAATGACTGACCAAAACTGGGGAGTTGTATGAAAGCCTGAAGAAAGGAAGACTCTGACCACTGGGTGGGGACAATGGCATATGAAGGAGACCAGGTTTAAGCAATGTTAGAGAAAGTTTGAAAACAGTTGGTGACAGGAAACATTACCAGTAACCGAGATTGGGTGGAACCACAATAACTGGGCAAAAGGCCTGTGATGGACAAAGGTAAGGGACTTCCTTGACAATAGAAATGTTGTATGACGAAGATAGAGAAGATAATAAGCATGGGAAAACCTTGGAGTAAGCATGGGAAGGACATATGATTTAGCAAGGAAGAAAACATCAAGTGACTGTGGAGATGACCAAGGAAGAACACAGGTAAAGGAACACAAATTCACGGGGAGAATATCTGACTAGCAAGATGAATTTGAATGGTAGACCAGGGGGGGGAAACCTCACTTGGATGTTGAAAGGAGCAGTGATAGCTCAAGACAGATCATGGTCCTCCAAGGCTGGACAAGGAAGATCTCTCATGGCTGGAGACTTGCAGAAGGCATCCGATAGATGGGACATGAGTAAGATTTCTGATAGCAGGAGGTCTACGGTGACTGGGGGCAGGACATAGAACATTGATGGCTGCTGAATATGAGCAGACCTCTAGTTGTTTGAGGCAGGTAGTAGACCAGTCAGGGTCATCAGCAGGACATATTGGAAACACAAAATTTGGTGGAAGGAATGCCAACAAATAGTCCAACCACTGGCAAACGCTCGGGGTAGCGTTCCAACCCATCATTGCTTTCGCTCATCATGCCATCTATCTCAGATTAGACCCAGCCAAATGCAAATCAGCCTTGGTCCTGCTCCCTTGGAAACAGTACAGAACAAACTGCCAAGTCAGGTTCTCTCTGAACTGGATCACCTGGCTTATTTGTCCCTCTTCAGTCAGGTGTAGTTTGGTTCTAGTGCCACAGTGAGCACAAGACCCAAATCTGGGCGTAACTTAGCCACTTGGGGCATTACATCAAACACACATGTGGCAGGGTCTAATCTGAGGTGGCATGATCAGCAAAGAAAGTGTGGGTTGGAATGCTATCCCGAGCAATTGCCAGTGGTTAGACTATTTGCAAATGTTCCTCCTACCACCTTTTGTGTGTGTAACAAGGCATATTGCTCATATGACTTTAGGGAGATGCCCTTAGACAGACAGAGACATGTAGAACAATCTGTTAATTATGGAGGGGTAAGGAATGCAGTGCCTGGTGAATCCATCAGGATTCAAGCAAGCCGGGCCGAAGAGGCTGAAATGCCAGAAACCGGTCCCCGGTAGCTTGTCTCCTTTCTGGTGAAGAATTGGCTTGGTAGTTTGGTCTGCCCTGTTCCCATGATGCACTGGGCCAGGGACAGACTAATTTGCATATAGCCAGGTTCTGAGCTGGGATGGGGCAGTGAGATAAATAACGGTGATGGATCAAGCCCTGATCTTTGGACTGGGTAAGAGTGGTCTGCTTAATTCAGACACTCTGTTCATCACCACCCCCTTTTCTGTATCGTTTTTGGCCACTATAGGTGTGGCAGGGTATACTCAGACATGAGTCCCTTTCTCACTGCTCCATCAGGATTCAAGCAAGCCGGGCCGAAGAGGCTGAAATGCCAGAAACCGGTCCCCGGTAGCTTGTCTCCTTTCTGGTGAAGAATTGGCTTGGTAGTTTGGTCTGCCCTGTTCCCATGATGCACTGGGCCAGGGACAGACTAATTTGCATATAGCCAGGTTCTGAGCTGGGATGGGGCAGTGAGATAAATAACGGTGATGGATCAAGCCCTGATCTTTGGACTGGGTAAGAGTGGTCTGCTTAATTCAGACACTCTGTTCATCACCACCCCCTTTTCTGTATCGTTTTTGGCCACTATAGGTGTGGCAGGGTATACTCAGACATGAGTCCCTTTCTCACTGCTCCATCAGGATTCAAGCAAGCCGGGCGGAAGAGGCTGAAATGCCAGAAACCGGTCCCCGGTAGCTTGTCTCCTTTCTGGTGAAGAATTGGCTTGGTAGTTTGGTCTGCCCTGTTCCCATGATGCACTGGGCCAGGGACAGACTAATTTGCATATAGCCAGGTTCTGAGCTGGGATGGGGCAGTGAGATAAATAACGGTGATGGATCAAGCCCTGATCTTTGGACTGGGTAAGAGTGGTCTGCTTAATTCAGACACTCTGTTCATCACCACCCCCTTTTCTGTATCGTTTTTGGCCACTATAGGTGTGGCAGGGTATACTCAGACATGAGTCCCTTTCTCACTGCTCCATCAGGATTCAAGCAAGCCGGGCCGAAGAGGCTGAAATGCCAGAAACCGGTCCCCGGTAGCTTGTCTCCTTTCTGGTGAAGAATTGGCTTGGTAGTTTGGTCTGCCCTGTTCCCATGATGCACTGGGCCAGGGACAGACTAATTTGCATATAGCCAGGTTCTGAGCTGGGATGGGGCAGTGAGATAAATAACGGTGATGGATCAAGCCCTGATCTTTGGACTGGGTAAGAGTGGTCTGCTTAATTCAGACACTCTGTTCATCACCACCCCCTTTTCTGTATCGTTTTTGGCCACTATAGGTGTGGCAGGGTATACTCAGACATGAGTCCCTTTCTCACTGCTCCATCAGGATTCAAGCAAGCCGGGCCGAAGAGGCTGAAATGCCAGAAACCGGTCCCCGGTAGCTTGTCTCCTTTCTGGTGAAGAATTGGCTTGGTAGTTTGGTCTGCCCTGTTCCCATGATGCACTGGGCCAGGGACAGACTAATTTGCATATAGCCAGGTTCTGAGCTGGGATGGGGCAGTGAGATAAATAACGGTGATGGATCAAGCCCTGATCTTTGGACTGGGTAAGAGTGGTCTGCTTAATTCAGACACTCTGTTCATCACCACCCCCTTTTCTGTATCGTTTTTGGCCACTATAGGTGTGGCAGGGTATACTCAGACATGAGTCCCTTTCTCACTGCTCCATCAGGATTCAAGCAAGCCGGGCCGAAGAGGCTGAAATGCCAGAAACCGGTCCCCGGTAGCTTGTCTCCTTTCTGGTGAAGAATTGGCTTGGTAGTTTGGTCTGCCCTGTTCCCATGATGCACTGGGCCAGGGACAGACTAATTTGCATATAGCCAGGTTCTGAGCTGGGATGGGGCAGTGAGATAAATAACGGTGATGGATCAAGCCCTGATCTTTGGACTGGGTAAGAGTGGTCTGCTTAATTCAGACACTCTGTTCATCACCACCCCCTTTTCTGTATCGTTTTTGGCCACTATAGGTGTGGCAGGGTATACTCAGACATGAGTCCCTTTCTCACTGCTCCATCAGGATTCAAGCAAGCCGGGCCGAAGAGGCTGAAATGCCAGAAACCGGTCCCCGGTAGCTTGTCTCCTTTCTGGTGAAGAATTGGCTTGGTAGTTTGGTCTGCCCTGTTCCCATGATGCACTGGGCCAGGGACAGACTAATTTGCATATAGCCAGGTTCTGAGCTGGGATGGGGCAGTGAGATAAATAACGGTGATGGATCAAGCCCTGATCTTTGGACTGGGTAAGAGTGGTCTGCTTAATTCAGACACTCTGTTCATCACCACCCCCTTTTCTGTATCGTTTTTGGCCACTATAGGTGTGGCAGGGTATACTCAGACATGAGTCCCTTTCTCACTGCTCCATCAGGATTCAAGCAAGCCGGGCCGAAGAGGCTGAAATGCCAGAAACCGGTCCCCGGTAGCTTGTCTCCTTTCTGGTGAAGAATTGGCTTGGTAGTTTGGTCTGCCCTGTTCCCATGATGCACTGGGCCAGGGACAGACTAATTTGCATATAGCCAGGTTCTGAGCTGGGATGGGGCAGTGAGATAAATAACGGTGATGGATCAAGCCCTGATCTTTGGACTGGGTAAGAGTGGTCTGCTTAATTCAGACACTCTGTTCATCACCACCCCCTTTTCTGTATCGTTTTTGGCCACTATAGGTGTGGCAGGGTATACTCAGACATGAGTCCCTTTCTCACTGCTCCATCAGGATTCAAGCAAGCCGGGCCGAAGAGGCTGAAATGCCAGAAACCGGTCCCCGGTAGCTTGTCTCCTTTCTGGTGAAGAATTGGCTTGGTAGTTTGGTCTGCCCTGTTCCCATGATGCACTGGGCCAGGGACAGACTAATTTGCATATAGCCAGGTTCTGAGCTGGGATGGGGCAGTGAGATAAATAACGGTGATGGATCAAGCCCTGATCTTTGGACTGGGTAAGAGTGGTCTGCTTAATTCAGACACTCTGTTCATCACCACCCCCTTTTCTGTATCGTTTTTGGCCACTATAGGTGTGGCAGGGTATACTCAGACATGAGTCCCTTTCTCACTGCTCCATCAGGATTCAAGCAAGCCGGGCCGAAGAGGCTGAAATGCCAGAAACCGGTCCCCGGTAGCTTGTCTCCTTTCTGGTGAAGAATTGGCTTGGTAGTTTGGTCTGCCCTGTTCCCATGATGCACTGGGCCAGGGACAGACTAATTTGCATATAGCCAGGTTCTGAGCTGGGATGGGGCAGTGAGATAAATAACGGTGATGGATCAAGCCCTGATCTTTGGACTGGGTAAGAGTGGTCTGCTTAATTCAGACACTCTGTTCATCACCACCCCCTTTTCTGTATCGTGGTGACAGAGGCAGCCTCCGATGGTGATAGAAATAGATAGCTGAAGACAGACTCTGAATCTCCAATAATTGCAAACAAGATATGTAGGTCCTATCTCATTCTCTAATACTGGAGAAATAGAGACGGTCTTACTCGACCAAGGACTGCCAGGATTTTCTTAAAATTGCAAGCTGGAAAAGTACCTTATATTATTAGAGTGAGTTAAGGAGATAGTGGTTGGATAAAATTGTTTTGTGATTTCTTACAATGTTTTAGAGAAAATATCAAATGGATGAATGCAAGTTGATGATCGATTGATCGAAGGCCCAGAAATGACTCCTGATGCCTGGATAATTCTTGCACGTGTCGTACATGCCATGGATATTGCTTTCCAGATGGAGAAGTACAGCGAGTCAGATTGATTTTATACAGTGCTTATCTGGCCAGCCACTATGATAGCATTATGTTGTCTAGTAAAGATATTTCGAAAATGTTTGCTTTAACCATATTTAATTTTTCATATTTGCAGATGATAATTCAAGAGTCAAATTAAGTCTAATTGGTGAAGAACCCGCTTCCGATTACATCAATGCCAACTTTATTCCTGTAAGGCTCAATAATTTAATCCAAAAGTCTGAGTAAATTGTGTAGCTTTACGTAGTACCCTTTGGTGTCATAGGCTGCAACGATGTGCCTGAAATAATTGCTTATCCAGAAACGAAAGGGAAGTGAATCAGCCAACATCATAATGCATTAAGTAACTGTAAGCCAGGACAAATGACCTCAAACCTGGTTCATGTATCACCTCCCACTTCCTCTCACTTCTTCTCCCTCACCCTGCCCAACCACGGGGGTTTACCCCTGCTTTCCCTGAAGCATCTGCAAGTGCTTGCTTCTTTCTCTGCTGTTCACCTACTTCATTTGAGCATCAGAGTCTATATAAACCAAGTACATCCAGAATATCTTCATATCGCTCACCACTCCTATGCGTTGCCTCCGTCTCTTCATGTATCTCTCTCACTTCGTCTTTTGATTTCCGTTTTTTGAGTGAGTGCCTTAAACCACTTATGTGACTTCTTTGAGTGGATACTGAAACTAGAATAACCACTATATAGGCCTAAAACCAAGGAACAAAGAGTTGAAACCTGACATAACCTCTTTTTTTTAAGTTCAAAACGTTTTATTAGATTTTAAGGCAGTACATAAATAGTAAAACATAATAGAAAGTGATACAGGTGATGAGTATCGATAAAGAGTAATATAACAATGGGGACCAGGTTACAAAAAACAATTAATCAGAAAAGTTACATCTAATTATTGTAAAAGAAAAAACAAGGAAATAGTGATCTCGATAATAAAAAGCATCAACAGTATCACTATGCAATTAGAAAAGAAAAAAAGGAGAAACCTGACATAACCTCTTAAGTTGAATTCCAGCATGAGTTTCTCTGCATTCAACAGACCGTCCAGAGTCCTGCAGCATGTTAGCAGAACGCCTGCCTGCCTACCCAGTAGAAAAGTGGAACATACCCTGCTTGGACATAGCTAGGAGAAGAAACTGATCATAATTCGCAGAAATGAAGAGCCAGTATTATAGAAGGCACATTGATGATGCCGGCACGTAGGGGATTTCTTAGCTAGCAGCATGTGGAATGCCACAAACAAATAAAATGCTTCTCTGGGGTTCTCTCCTGCTGTTATGTTCTGGGAGTGTTGTACTTTTTTTCCATTGAAAGAATGGCGACATAAACAAAACACCTATGTAAATGCCTTTGGCTCTGTTGGGATTAGATAAGAACGGAGAGATCATTTTTTGAACGCCGGTTGGATACACCAGGAAAACAGATAAGATCAGGGAAGATAAATGAGAAACATGATTTATAACTAAGAGGGCTAGTGGCAAAAACTGGACCACTAAACGTCAAAGTTTGAGTATACATTGTGTTTGTTCTCAAGGTTATTTCCAAGTTGAGGCCACAGAGACTTGATGCTGGCTGGTAGAGTTACAACAACCGAAATGAAAGGCTCTGTCATGAGGGAACAAGAACAAGGAAAATTCAGTCAAAGGCCACCCTCAAGCCTCTAGTTTCACCAAGCCTGTTAGAAGAATGCAGTGGCTGATAATGTTGTATCCAGTTAACGAGTCAGTGGACGGTGCGACCTATATGGTCTTTACGGACCCTTATGCAGCAATCATACAATACCAGACTCAGAACTGACTCTCTCTACAATCCAGGCCATGGATTGGCTAGTAAATAGTCCAGAAAGTTGAATGCTTGTATTTACACTCACAGTCTTCCTACATAAGGTGGGCTATAGATGAGAAGATAGTTTGCAATGTATAGGGAGGATAACAATCAGTATATACCTTTTAAATCTCTCGGATAAAGAGGCATTAAGAGAGCCAAGTATATTGATAGCCAGTCACAGGATACGCAGAAAGTGCTTAGAAGCTTTTACCAGGAGGGAATCTCAGTTAATGCCAGTCTGTTTATTATATGCTCAGCATCTCTTCCGCCAAAATAAAATATCTGCCCTAGTTAATGCCCAAACTCTCAACTCGGTGTAGACATTTATCAATCCGTTTTTTTCTGTCTGTTTTTATTTTTTTAATGTGGATAAAAACAGAAATATGGGTTGTTCTTGAGTGATTCTAAATGCTGTTAATCATGACTACCAAGCCAATAGCTGGGTGGATTGACCAGCAAGGGGATCAAAAAAATTGGGATTTTAGTAAAGAGCCTTAAACAGCAGTAGATTTGCACAACCTTGAAACTAACATTTACTTATTTTCTTACAAGAGCATATTTTACCATTTGAAACCTATCAGGCTTTGAGGCACGAGTGCACAATAACTGGTTAAATAAATGCAGAAATATATACATCTCAGCTTAATTTTTTCACAAGACCTGAAATAAATATGGCTAAATACAGGTAAAATTAGGAAAAATAATATATGGATAAATACAGACGGAAATGACAAAAATATAAATACCATAAAACCGGGATACCTAGTCATATAATAAACGGTGATGGATCAAGCCCTGATCTTTGGACTGGGTAAGAGTGGTCTGCTTAATTCAGGCACTCTGTTCATCACCACCCCCTTTTCTGAATCATTTTGTCCACCATAAGCGTGGAAGGGTATACTCAGATGTGAGTCCCTTGCTCATTGCACCATCAGGATTCAAGCAAGCCGGGCCGACGACGCCTGAAATGGCAGAAACCGGTCCCCGGAAGCTTGTTTCCTTCCCAGTATAAGAATTGGCTTGGTAGTTTGGTTTGCCCTGTTCCCATTATGCACTGGGACAGGAACAGACTAATTTGCATATAGCCAAGTTCTGAGCTGGGATGGTGCAGTGAGCTAAAAAACGGTGATGGATCAAGCCCTGATCTTTGGACTGGGTAAGAGTGGTCTGCTTAATTCAGGCACTCTGTTCATCACCACCCCCTTTTCTGAATCATTTTGTCCACCATAAGCGTGGAAGGGTATACTCAGATGTGAGTCCCTTGCTCATTGCACCATCAGGATTCAAGCAAGCCGGGCCGACGACGCCTGAAATGGCAGAAACCGGTCCCCGGAAGCTTGTTTCCTTCCCAGTATAAGAATTGGCTTGGTAGTTTGGTTTGCCCTGTTCCCATCATGCACTGGGACAGGAACAGACTAATTTGCATATAGCCAAGTTCTGAGCTGGGATGGTGCAGTGAGCTAAAAAACGGTGATGGATCAAGCCCTGATCTTTGGACTGGGTAAGAGTGGTCTGCTTAATTCAGGCACTCTGTTCATCACCACCCCCTTTTCTGAATCATTTTGTCCACCATAAGCGTGGAAGGGTATACTCAGATGTGAGTCCCTTGCTCATTGCACCATCAGGATTCAAGCAAGCCGGGCCGACGACGCCTGAAATGGCAGAAACCGGTCCCCGGAAGCTTGTTTCCTTCCCAGTATAAGAATTGGCTTGGTAGTTTGGTTTGCCCTGTTCCCATTATGCACTGGGACAGGAACAGACTAATTTGCATATAGCCAAGTTCTGAGCTGGGATGGTGCAGTGAGCTAAAAAACGGTGATGGATCAAGCCCTGATCTTTGGACTGGGTAAGAGTGGTCTGCTTAATTCAGGCACTCTGTTCATCACCACCCCCTTTTCTGAATCATATAATAAGTCCTCAAAAGTACTTCTTTAAAATTCTACAAAAACAGATAAGAATGCTCTTAAATCAGAGATCAGGGGTTGTTACTGGAGCTTTATGACCATTCACCACTTTGAACAGTCAAGACTATTAGCATTTATATGAAGACAGATTCCTCCTCCTCCTAGCTCTAGTTTTCCATGGCAGGTCAACTAGTACTCACAGCTGCACTTGCAAGTATTTTAGTTATCCTGAAACTTGTCCATTAAAATTGATGCTCTGGTTCCTACTTCGTTTATCCCTCCAAGGCTAAGGCATTGTGGTAAATAAATAAATAATACCTCTATTTTTGAATGGATAAATGAATAACAGATAGCTCAATAAATAAGAGTCAAGATTCGAGGTAGTAGGAGTTTGCAGGTTTAATACAGCATAAAGGACAGGAACAGGACAACCTGCACAGGAATAGGATGACAGGGCCCGGCAGCTGCCGGGGCTGGATATGGGATGAGCGCGCTAACTTTAATAACAGTACACAAGCATATATACTAAAACAGTTGCATTACAGTGAATACAATAGGCGGAGCAGTGGGTGTGGTCAATAGCAGTCGCGAAAGATAAGAGTGAAAGTGGGTGTAACAAGAGGCGTGTACATAGACATGTGATGTAAACGTAACAGAATATGTCATAAATGGGGCGGAAACATGGAGGGGGCTACCTAAGGAGCCGGGACCTCTAACCTAATGGTGCGCGCAAGCTGACAATGACGTGTTACTAGGAGAAGCTGGGGGCTATGAACTCTGTGCTAGGAGCAGAGACTGAAGTCTGGAGAGTCAGGGCGACATGTACCTAAACCCTATCTAGTATCTAATGTTTAGAGGACATGTTGATATAAACTAAAAGTCAGGAGGGGAGAGGCTAACAAACTCTAAGACTGGAGCATGCATTATTCTACATGTAGTGCGTGATGAAGAATATTAAATGACCATTAATACAGTATTTCTCTTACATGGAGACGTAAAGGCTAGACAATGACGGAAACTATTGATGCGATTCAGTAGCTTAGGAATGCAGAAAAGGAGGGCTGGACTGATAACTAGAATCATAACATACTCTTGGCAGACTCAGAGGCAGAGCCAGGCCGAGCCGGGCACTGCGAGGCAGGAAGTAAGTGAAGGGTCGAGGATACAGGTGGGGGCTGTATTGCTCCTCAGCGAGGGTTCAGGAGACAGAAGCTGAATCTGGTGTCCGGGCCCATTTGAGGCCTAGAAACGGGGACTTTACAATGAAATAACGTGCACACTGAGAAACGTGGCAACGTAACTTTACATAGGCCTAATATTCGTAGTATTCACGAGAACTGGAAACTGGCATACTAGAGATGGACACAACTATAATTGCGTTTTTAATCGAACATGGGGAATACATATGCATATTAATCATGCACACATAACATAAGATGGGGGACACGTAGGGACACAGAACATGGCAAAATTTACTTTTCCACATTCCCTCCTTGTCACTACGTTTCCATCAGGAAACATCAATATTCATGATACCATCTATCATTTCATACAGTATCATTTGCTCGTCTCGAATTTTCTTGGAACTGGATTTAGAACGGGACTTAGGACTAGGAATACAAGAGGTAGCACAAATGCCGCAAATCGCAGGGCCACATTGTATACAGAGGCAGCAACTGAATATGATCGCTACTGCAATACCCAGAAATGACAATACTTTCCATCCCCAGGCGGAAATTATATTCCAGAACCAACCGGACCATGTCCAGGTGCCTGGATCTTGGTGTAACATATGGGCAATTTTATGGAGTCTGGTTATGGCTGAATAAACAGACGGCGCATTATTAGGAATGAAAATGCAGCAACTAGATCCGATGACTCTACATGCCCCGCCCCTATCGGCCAGTATGACGTCAAGGACGAGACGATTCTGGAGCACGACAATTCTCATAAAGGATTGCTCTTCGGTTAAGTTACCTAGAGCAGAAGTAGTCTCAATCACTACTGCTTCAAGTGTTCTGGTTAATCTACGTATCAGTTTACTATTTACAACAGTGCCTAAGTAGGGGAAAACACCTTTATTGATATCTATGTATTGTTCTAGAGCAGTTTCAGTATAATCGACAATCGGGAGGTCTCTTTTGTGTCTAGTATGTACTAGGTGGGAATTCCTATGGTAGTCAGGTGGGGCTAGAAAAACTGGTGGCAGTAGGAAGGCAATGTAACAGGTTCCCTCCCAATCGAGGGGCAAACGAACATATGCGGTCTGACCACAAACAAAATAAGAATGACGTGAAGCTTTGAAAATAGATTTCTACTGTCACTATACTTGACAATAGTAGTACAATCACTATGGCCTACATGTACGGAACCATTATTTCGGACACATAATTCGCCTTTAACTGGTAATACTGATATAGTAGGTAGGTCTGGAGTAGAATCAGACTGAACATTCAGGACCATGAAATTCGAAGAATAATTACCTAAATTATAAACTTCATTTTCTAGATCTAACCCTGTTCTGTGGGGAAGACCTTGCTTGTCTGGAAAACATGTACTGTTAAGAAAAGACATATCTGTTGAGGATGACGTTAACGTGGACCATGCTCCACACGAACCATTATGTGAAAATGGATAAGGAAAGAGTGGCAGAACTCCCTTCGGTGTCTGGAAAGGGGGGAGTCGACCACACACCCAACAATTAGTGGCATTGCTGGTCTGGTGTGAATAATGTAACATACGGATAAAAGAATTATTTCGCATAGCGAGACGATATGAGAGTTCATGAGGAGGCAGATCACTAAACGTGTGTTCTACTGTAGCATTAGCAGACTTATTTACATGAGAAACTGGAGAATACAAATAAAATGCATAACATGTGCAGGTAATCATAAGGCTGAAAAACAATATGAAACTTAGAAAAACGATACATCGGATTGAGTTTTGACTAACTCTCTCACTATGGGGGTCTATTTTATACATGTCAGAAACCGGTCTAACCGTTTCACCTAGGGGAGGACTTAGACAATCAAACTGGCTGACTTATTTTACTAGACCTTAATTTGAGCTTATATTCCTGTTGCGGAGTTTTCTCTAACAGGGAGGGTTCAGTATCATTGTCTTTTGCGGGACAGTCCTTAAGAATAGTACTTTGGCAGTCTTTAAGATCCTCGGAAATGTTCTTTGAAACAGGCTTTAGTCCAAAAAATCTTTTCACATGTGACAGGTGGACCCAGCCCTTCCTGCCTTCCAGCTTGACGGCAGTACGGGTGGCCAGGAGGACCTGTCGGGGTTCCTTCCAGCGAGGCTCCAGCGGACTTGAACGATCAAAGTTCCTCACGAGAACCATGCATCCGGGAACGATGTCATGCGGTGCCACCTCGGTATTGTCTGGAAATGCGGCAGCAACCTGTGAACGACAAGAGTTGAGGGCAGACATCAAGGAAGCTAGGTAATCGGTCAGCATATTACTTGAAACATCTGTAATACTTCGAGGTCTAGGTGTACCCCACATGTTAGGGGGGTGGCCGAATACGACCTCATACGGGGACAGACCTGATCTGGAATGTGCGACCATGCGCATATAAAATAAAGCGACTGGCAGAGCTACTAGCCAGTCCACACCTTTCTCTTTACATACTTTGGCGATGCGGATTTTCAGGGTCTGATTATGTCTCTCTACTAGACCAGCTGCTTCAGGATGGCGTACACAATGGAACTTCCACTGGTACCCTAACAAAAGGGAAACATGTTTCATCAACTCGGATGAGAATGGCTGGCCGTTATCAGAATATACGACTCTAGGGAGTCCATAACGGGGGAAGAATTCACGAACCAACTGCTTGGCAGTGGTCGCGGCTGTGTAATCTGGGACTGGATATGCTTCTGTCCACCTGGACAAAGCGCATACAACTACAAGGACATACTTGAAACCTCGACATCGCTCCATCTGAATATAATCCATCTGGAGGACTTCAAAAGGGTGGTCAGGGGGCTGGAATCCACCTTGTTCCACCGGGACACTTTTACCTGGATTAAACTGACAACATATCATACAGGTACGGACTTTCTGTTTGGCTGCAGCTCGTAAATGCTTGTTGAACCAAATGTTCTGGATACTGTCTAACAGCTTTTTCTCCTAAATGTGCTGGACTATGTGCGGTATTGATAATGACTTGAACCATAGAGTCGGGGAGAAACCATGTGGCTTTACCCTTCGTTACCCATCCCTGATCTGTCTGGACCCCTCCTTGTTCGGACCATTTCTTGATTTCATCGGGAGTAGCATGTAACTGAATATCTATGACATCTTGAGTGGGGTCCTTAACTGTCATACATGTAGTCTGATCTGGAGTATGTGTCTGTGTCGGGTTAACTGAAATGTCTGGAGTCTGTGCTGTAAGCTTGGCTGTGCGATCTGCTAGATCATTACCTTGAGAAATAGTGTCAGTAACTTTCGTATGTGCTTTGCACTTCATGATAGCAATAGATGTCGGTAAATGTATGGCATCTAACAGAGCCTGAATAAGGAGACCATGCTGAATCTTGGTTTCATGAGAAGTCATGAAACCTCTCTCCTGCCAGAGCACTCCAAAGTCGTGTACGACTCCAAATGCGTAACGTGAATCTGTGTAAACATTAACTTTCAGGTTCTTAGCGTGTATGCAGGCTTGAGTCAGAGCAACTAGCTCTGCTGCTTGAGCAGACAGGGTGTCAATACGGTGTGTTTCTATAACTTCAGTGTCTGTAGTCACTGCATACGCGGCTACTAGTTCTCCTGTACTTGTTCTCATACATGAACCATCCACATAAAGTGTCAGGTCGGGATCTGGTAATGGAATATCTGTCAGATCTTGTCTTGGCTTAGTCATAATGTTGACTACTTCCACACAGTCGTGTGTGGCAGGATTTGAATTAACTGATGGTAACAGTGTTGCAGGATTTAGAACGTTGCAGCGTCTGATTTCTATTTGTGGCTGGAACAGTGTCAATTCATAACCTGTTAAACGTGCAATTGTCAAGTGCTGAGTCTGTGTTCGGTTTAAAAGAACTTCCACAGAGTGTGGAACTTGTACTGTCAAAGAGTGTCCTAACACTATGGAATCACTTTGTCTGATAGCTAGTGCTGTGGCTGCAACTGACTTGAGGCACGCAGGCAGAGCCTGGGCTACAGGATCTAGTGTGCTCGAAAAATAAGCACATGGCTTGTATTGTCCTGCTTGATCTTGTGTGAGAACAGATAATGCTGTACCTTCACGTTCAGTGACGAAAAGTGTAAAAGGCTTACTGTAGTTCGGTGTAGCTAGAACAGGAGCTTGACATAAGGCTTTCTTTAACTCATTAAAACTAAGTGTATGTTCAGATGTCCAAGGGAGGACAGTCGATACGGCTGCCTCCTGTGTCGTTAACTGTATCAGTGGCTTGGCTAGGAATGCATACTGAGGAATCCATTGTCTGCAGTAAGAAGTGAGGCCGATAAAAGCACGTACCTCCTTCTGGGTCTTGGGCTGAGGAAGACTCGCTATTAACTGGATACGGTCTGGTGTCAACTGCCTACCCCTCTTGGACAGTAAGTGGCCTAAATAGATCACTTGCTGGACACAGAATTGAAGCTTCGAAGGGGACACCTTGTGCCCCATCTCGGCAAGGAAATACAAGACTGTAAGGGATGCTCGCTCGCAAGCACGTTCAGAACGGGCTGTGATTAGTAGATCATCGACATACTGGAGCAGGGCAGTGTCAGTTGGCAGGTGAATGTTGTCTAGTTGTCTTTTAAGTGCTTGACTGTAAATACTAGGGCTTTCTGTGAAACCTTGAGGAGCTCGTGTGAACATATAGCTCCTTCCATTTAAACAAAATCCGAAAAGAAACTGGCTGTCTGGATGAATGGGGACACTGAAAAACGCGTTCTTGAGGTCTATGACTGTAAAAAATGAGGCTTCGGAATCAATGGCTGTCAATAGGGAAGAGATATCTGGGACAACTGGGTACTGGGGAATAATACATTTATTAAGTTCTCGAAGGTCAATCACTAATCGATATACTGGGGGTGCATTTGGATCAGTACGTTTCATGACTGGAATGATCGGAGAATTACATACATTGGAGTCAGTTTCTACAACTACTCCTTGAGCCATGAGCTCGTCAATGATTTTGGATAAGGCTGCTACAGCCTCAGGTGGAAATCTGTACTGTCTGATTCGTGGCAGGACTACACCTGGCTTGAGAGTCACACGATGGGGTGTGATTTGCATATAACCAACATCAGTTGGACCTTGCGCCCATAGATGCTGCGGGACATTAGACAATCTCGGATCAAAATCTCGTAATACATAGTGACCCTTGAAGTCACGTAGAAACAGTCGTATTCCCTCGGGGGAACAGCAAATAACTGCACCTAATTCTTTCAGTGTTTTAATACCTAACAGATTTTCTGGACATGACTTCGTAAGTAATAGATCAGTAGTGCGGGACAATGGACCTACTTCTAGAGTAACTGGCTTAGATATCTCGTTTACAATAGGCTTTCCTGAAAATCCAAGGGAAACATTTCTAGAGCCTGAGAGCGGAGCCCCTGGAACTTCGGCGTGGCTGATGGTGGTCCTATTTGCCCCTGTATCAATCAGAAACTTTCTGTCTTTCCCTAATACTTGACTATGAACATAGGGACCCTCTTGATCTACAGGTATCTCGATGAGAGGCAAGCCTACCTCCCTCTCTAGGCTGTTTCATGAATATGGCTGATACTCTGGATACTCGGACTGTGCATACTGGTACATCTGCTGTGTAACATGCTGTGTTGCAGCGATAGGCTGCGGTGCTGGAACTGTCTGTTGTGCATTCTGCGGCTGAGAAGTCTGTGAAACTTGTTCTTGTCTAGGCGGACGTGGTCTTTCTTTAGTCTTACCAGTAGCTATATTGTGCTTCAGAACTGCACACTCGTTTATATAATGACCTGGCTGTTTACAATAATTGCATGTCCCTTTAACGGGAACTGCAGGATGACTGGCTTGATTCGTACCCCTCTTCTGACTGTCTTGAGGAACAGATTGTGCAACTAGTACTTTCATTTTCGTGTCTTTCATACGTTTTCTTTCATGATCTTGCTCTTCTCTGATTCTATTCTGGTGGTACTGGAGCATCTGTAACATCTGGGACGGAGTATTAGCTTGCCAGGTACTTTCGACTTTCAAAACTCGATTCTTTACTTGGGGACTTGAATTCTCGACTAATTTAGTAACAAAAAGATGAGGGTATGACTCGCTACTCGTTTTCAATCCACTGTTTATAATAAAACACTTTTCAAATCTAGAATAAAAATCACTAGTGTCTTCGTCTTGTTTCTGTTTACAGGCTGAGATTGCATCCCAGTCTTCCTTTTTAGTGGCTAATAATCTAGGCAAAACTTGTATTAACAGTTCTGGTAATTCTTTACATTTCTCTCCTAGACCGGTACCTGGTACTCGTATCTTATCTTCAGCTTCTAGAACTGCCCAATCGATCTTTTTCTCTCCCACCTCCCAATCTTTTTCCTTGAGTTTCTCGTATACCCCTGCGGGCAACAGGACCTTTAACATTTTAATTATATCTGGATACGTGTATTCTCCCATACGGAGCATGTCTTTTAATTCTCGGTGGAACCCTGCTGGATCTTTGTCGTGACAAGGAATTAATTTCTTCATCTCTAAGAGTTCCATCTTTGTAATCGGGGTGTAAACAAACACTCGTTGCATTTCACCATCTGTTGTCCTGACTGGGTGTACTTCCCGTAACGGGTTCTGTCTATCTATGTAAAACGGTTTACTTTCTGGAGGTGAGACATGAACAAAATGCGGGTTCAAAAACATACTATATTTGTGGCGCTGTTCTAGGATGACACTAATTAAATCGGTACCTAAACCTTTCCATCTATACTGGAGTAATTCGTTCAGGACATCGTGTAACAGACCTGGATCAGAATGTTGACCCTCATACAGAGTAATGAGGTGCTGGATCATATACATACCCACCAGTCGTTGCTCGGCTGGGGGCAATTTCAGAAACATTTGTGCCACTATTTCGTCTGGAAAAGTGGTAGAATCAGTAATCCATCGGACTGCTGATCGGACTAGTTCTTGTTCATGCATAGTACTTAACTCACTATAACCGATTTGTGACTTCAAAATGTGATCGGTAGCTTGAAATACTTGTTCTAGAGAACCTTGTTCTGGTGCTGGATGATGAAAAACTGTCTTGTGTTCTAGGCATAAATGGCGATCTGGAAATCTAGATTTTCCTACATACGCTATTCTAGTGGGATTCTCGTCGTCTACCTCTTCGGTAGAGTCATTTTCTTTCTCGCTTACTTGTGCTGCTTTACGTTGTTCGTGTAGCTTTATTATTTCTTTACGGATTTTCTTGTACATACTCTCTATACTACTGATAGTCTTGTGCTTACCCTCGGCAATATTATCACTCCACCTTGTCAGGATTCTCATTTCGGCCGGATCTTTAGTCGGGTAGTCTTGTTCTCTTATAAGACAATTAATCAGAAACTTTAATATCATGAGCTGGATCTCAGCTTTCCTTTGAGACATGGCTTCGCCAATACTTTCTGGATCATCCCCTGTACGGATGAAACGATATATTCTGTCCAGATCTCCTTTCATATCTGGTAGGGTGTCTAAATACCCGGTCACCCGTCTTACACGGATGGAATATATTACTGTACTATCATCACCTGCAACCGGATCATAGCGGCATTCAGTAAGAGCTCGTCGGATATCTGCAACGGACTTAAATTTGGGCGTACGTTGTAACGCACATTCATGTAACTCGGCCAACGTTCTACGTTGGTGTGGTGGCGGGGTACCAGGAGGACCTCCTCCTGCGGCCCCTAAACTGGAATCGTCGACTGACACTCTTCGTGCTGGCAGAGTGGGAAATTGTAATGCAGGCTGGACCGGGGGTACCGTAACAGGTACTCCGGTGTCTGGAGGAACAGGAATTGCCTGATTTACAGGGACTGGCGGAACAGGATTTGCATATTCCGGGACTGTGTCGTCCAAATAGGACGAGATGAAAATATCAGCTGCGGTCGGTTTGTGACGTAGCTTAGTCGGAACTAATGGTGGCGGAAAATTACTGGATGCCTCCGGGGTCGCTTTTGGCAAGCCCTCGGCAAGAAGAGGATACATACCCTTAATAAGGGCATGCCTCTGTCTGTCTGACTGTTCGGTTTTGACTCGTTCACCTATCTCGATTAATTCCCTTTCTTGGGCTCGTTCTAAAGATTCTCTACTTAATTCTGACTTTCTGATTTCTTTTTCGGTTCTCTTATGAGATTCTTTGCGCCATAACTCGATGGCATCTTTCTGTGACTGTCTGGCTTCCTTTTTCCATAATGCTTCTTCTACTCGCATGATGCACTCGGCATCCCATGTGCCTGATACAGGCCATCTATACTTTTCTTCTAACTGTTTGGTATACTCTACCCATAAATCTAGATACAATATGGCACTTATGCCATGCTTTTGATACATAAAATGACCTGGACTGTCCCTAGGCGGGACAGGAACTGCTGCTTCTAGCAGACCTTTTCTGGTTTTTAACCGACGTAGTTTAGAAAATAAGGGCATGACTGAACTGTAACCTAGACACAATACGCAATTACAATACACAATGAACACGATAAATACTCCACATTCATGAAAAACATTTAAAATAACAGTTCGAACAGAATACTACCTGGAATACTGAAAACAGAATACATGAATTTTCTCGAGAAACAGAACTGACTAGAACAGAAACTAGATGTACTGCTAAAACAGTACGAAACTCACCGGTCTCATAAAGAGACACGTTAGGACCCGCATCCACCAAAGTGGACACTTCGTTTTGGGTCTGTGTACCACCAACCCACGGACCAGAGTCAATTAGATTGACCCTGTCTAGATACTACCCCAGCAATGGTACTCACCGGGCAGCAAGAACGGAAGGCCTCGGACTGGACTGGACTGCTTCGACGCCGGACGGACGAACTTCGGACTTCTGTTACGGGTGGGCCTCCGGATACCTCGGACCTTGGACTCTCGGCTTGGGCTCTGGTCGGGACTCGCCGCGTTCCTCCACCGCCTCGTCTGGATGCTGGACCGCCACCTCCGTCTCCTCCGTGGGCCTGAGGGATACTTGAAGCAGAAATATCTGCCGGTGCGCAGAAGAGTTCCGTCACGGCTGCAGAGGGTCAGGGGGCCGGCGTGGCTTCGCCGGCGCGTGGGGAAAGGGCAAGTCCCTATTCGGGCGCCATTATGTGGTAAATAAATAAATAATACCTCTATTTTTGAATGGATAAATGAATAACAGATAGCTCAATAAATAAGAGTCAAGATTCGAGGTAGTAGGAGTTTGCAGGTTTAATACAGCATAAAGGACAGGAACAGGACAACCTGCACAGGAATAGGATGACAGGGCCCGGCAGCTGCCGGGGCTGGATATGGGATGAGCGCGCTAACTTTAATAACAGTACACAAGCATATATACTAAAACAGTTGCATTACAGTGAATACAATAGGCGGAGCAGTGGGTGTGGTCAATAGCAGTCGCGAAAGATAAGAGTGAAAGTGGGTGTAACAAGAGGCGTGTACATAGACATGTGATGTAAACGTAACAGAATATGTCATAAATGGGGCGGAAACATGGAGGGGGCTACCTAAGGAGCCGGGACCTCTAACCTAATGGTGCGCGCAAGCTGACAATGACGTGTTACTAGGAGAAGCTCGGGGCTATGAACTCTGTGCTAGGAGCAGAGACTGAAGTCTGGAGAGTCAGGGCGACATGTACCTAAACCCTATCTAGTATCTAATGTTTAGAGGACATGTTGATATAAACTAAAAGTCAGGAGGGGAGAGGCTAACAAACTCTAAGACTGGAGCATGCATTATTCTACATGTAGTGCGTGATGAAGAATATTAAATGACCATTAATACAGTATTTCTCTTACATGGAGACGTAAAGGCTAGACAATGACGGAAACTATTGATGCGATTCAGTAGCTTAGGAATACAGAAAAGGAGGGCTGGACTGATAACTAGAATCATAACATACTCTTGGCAGACTCAGAGGCAGAGCCAGGCCGAGCCGGGCACTGCGAGGCAGGAAGTAAGTGAAGGGTCGAGGATACAGGTGGGGGCTGTATTGCTCCTCAGCGAGGGTTCAGGAGACAGAAGCTGAATCTGGTGTCCGGGCCCATTTGAGGCCTAGAAACGGGGACTTTACAATGAAATAACGTGCACACTGAGAAACGTGGCAACGTAACTTTACATAGGCCTAATATTCGTAGTATTCACGAGAACTGGAAACTGGCATACTAGAGATGGACACAACTATAATTGCGTTTTTAATCGAACATGGGGAATACATATGCATATTAATCATGCACACATAACATAAGATGGGGGACACGTAGGGACACAGAACATGGCAAAATTTACTTTTCCACAGCATTATGAAATCACAAATTGTATTTTTCTCAGATTATATATTTGTAAATAATTGCTGTGTATGTTCTAAGCAGTGCTAAAGGGTTTACAGCAATATAGGTCATTTCTCTCCACCTATGCTTTGGCTGCTTTTCTTCCCCTTTCACATCTAAACTTATTTCTACAGCATGTAGCACCCTGTAGGTTCTATGTTCCCACTTTAGTTTCTCAATGTTGACCTCCGTCCTCTTATGCACTTGGTGTGTTTATTCGGCCTCGGAGAGCATATTTACAACTGATCACAATATCAGCAGTACTAGTTGTATTATACCCCTTTCCTGAAAACATTTGTGATTCCACCACTAAGAGTGTAGATCAGTCTCCTGCTGTTAGCTGGCATTATCTTCATAAAACACTAAGTAAATCCGTATTTTAATACATTCTGTTAATCTTCAGTTCACTCTAAGTAATACTGGAGTAACAATTTCCGTGTGTTTTCATGACATTGTGAACAATTTCCTTTATCACTGCCTTCTTCAGGGCTATGTCGGATACCAAGAGTACATATGCACTCAGGGGCCGCTGAGGAAAACCATTGACGACTTCTGGCGACTCATATGGGAGTACAATGTGCGCAACATCGTAATGCTGACTGTATGTATGGAGAACGGCCGGGTAAGTCTGTGGTTTGATAAAATGACAATGCGCAATGTTTGCTGCACTCTTAGAATAAAAAGAACCAGTGCAGCTATCATAGGCACTTAATTACATACCAGATTTGTGGTCAAGGTACTTACAGTGTCAGTGCTAATGCTATATTAGGTCATCATAGAGTGCAATAACTGCCACGGATTTCGAGCCCGAGGCAGTAGCAAAGCGGATGCTGTTAGTAGTGCAAATACAGGATCCTGGAATGCAAATGTAATACACATAGAATAGTCATGCTGCTGGGACTCGAAGGCACTCTGTAGTCCCAGATGAGGCACAATGACTAAGTTGGGATAGACTTACTAAAATGCGACCAGACATGGTGTTCTGCGACATGCCTCTGGCCAAAGAGGAACAAAAGAACCCCTGATTATTATGACGTGTTGGAGGAAAAGTGCCTGGATATTGAATGGGGAGGCAATGCATTTAGGCCATCTACTACAACAAACAGAGGCATGGAAGGAAAACTTGAAAGAATCTCATCCACTGGCGATCACTCAGGCACATTCCAGTCCATCGTTTTCTGCGACTATTTCACTCTAAACAGATATCTGCTTTGTGTGCATTTGAGGGTTCAAAATTATTAAATAAACCCAAGGTAGCCCACCACATATTTTGTCTTAAATGATTTTACTTTTACAAGCAGTGATTGATTTGTGCAGGGTTCACACCTAAAACTGAGCTCCAACTTAAATCTTTATTTTTACATTATCGCAACTGATTATAAACATGTGGGTAAGGTCTTTAAAGGCTGAGCCTAAGTCACCGTGATGCTCAGCCAGGGACATCTTAAGGATTTTGGGGCCCAGGGGCCGAATGGATTTTGAGGTCCTATGTTTGGAACAGCTTAGAATGCATGATTCAATTTCACCTCTTTTGTGCAGTCTTTGGTCATGTCACTGACCGTGCACAGGTGCACTCGTCGACATTCTAAAGTTATTACATCTAATATTCAGGGATAGTGATGTGTTTTCAATATTGTAATATAGTAGCGGCTCAGTAATACCACTGCAAATAATATCTGTGACAGCCTCCCATTTCTTATATGTGAGGTCCTGTTTTGATTTAAAAAAAAATCTTTTTTATGGATGTTGTATGACACAAAAATATAACATTTCTCTCTAAAATGTAAGAGAATCTCACACATCACTCACGTTAAAAATAAATTAAAGGGAAACATCATTTTAAACAATCTTTTTATGAATTACTCAAGGTCATCAGGGCAAGACTGTAGGTCAGAGCTGGTTGAATCAGCGACCCCCTGAATGGCTGGGGCCCTGGGCCAGAGCTCACTCTGCCCATGCATTAAAGAGTCTCTGTGCTCAGCATATCTATTGGCACAGACCCACAACATTAGATTGCTACTCTAGTGTCTTTTATCATCCAGACTTCAGGCTGGAATACACGAAGATCTGGCTGCAGATTTGCTAATTAAAAGAAGGAGGTAACCATCAAGTGTGGTGAATACATGGCTAAATGTATTCAATCATTTTCCTTGCAAGCCCACGTCACTGCATTCCCAGCTGTTAATGAGCATTCGTGGAATGCGTCCTGGCTCATGCATGTTAATGATGGAGGGTTTCTGCAATTGTTGGCAAATGGTTTGTTGAGCTGTGCCAGACTGAGCCCAGCTGCTGTGCTAGCTGTATTCAAAGCCTCTCACTGAGACCTGGATTTTAAACATGTCCAATCATATACTGTACGGTGGCCGCAGAAGGCTTCCTTCTACTATGAATAGATGGAGAATAGCAGCAGGGGAGAGGGGAGAACAGTTATATTCAGACGCCAATGCAAAATAAAAATGATTAATATTAATTAGAACATTGGAATGTGGAGCACTCCTTTGAGTACAATGGAGCGCTCCGTGCGTCTGCAGCCGGTAAAAGCACGAAGAGCAACATTCCAATGTTCCTTTCAGCTGTTGCTGTGAACAAAAGCCTGTCCGAGCCCGAGAGGCCTTTTTTTTTTGTTAGAATATTCTGCCCTCTAGTGGCAGAATGTTCTAATAGCTTATAGCCCTTTGTAACCGGGCTATACCGGCCAGTAAAGTTCTGCGCCCTTGTTGAAAGCCCTCGCATTCGGCTCGGGCCTTTAACACTGGAGCAGGCCTTTAATGGCTGGTATAGCCCACTACGGCGGGATATAAGGCTATATTAAACAAGTGCTTGATATGTGTCTCTCCCAAACTAATATAAAATGTCCAGCACTCTGCCAGCCAATAAACTATGACCATGATACTACTCCACGATTTATTTTAGACCCATGATCAGGAGCGGCCCGTGTACGTAAGAATGGTGGGGCCGGGTTGGGGAGGGATTCCACATATGTCCACGGGGGAAATTAAATACATTTAAAAAAAAATCCTCGTTGACTGTCGAAATCACCCTCCCCCACTGCTCTTACCTGCACGGGCCACTCCTTCCTATGGTCTTCAAGCTTTTCAAGACGTCACATAAACTAATGAATTGAGCTGCCCCCCGCCAGAAGACAAAGATAGTTTATCTTGTATATAATAATAAATATGAAACTGGGCAAACATGCTAACGGATTTAAGAGGGGGCTTGTGGGCACACCGTTTAACACACATAAACCATGCTGTGTTATTTTAAAATTACCACACTGAATACATGCCTGGAAAAGCAATTAAGCAAGTCAACCATGCCATGTGGAAACTTTTGCTAAGATGGGCTTTTTAGAAACATAGTCCTTTATCAGAATTGATAGTGTGACACATATTCCCAGCTATAACATATAAAAGTTTTCACTGAATTTCCAATTACAGGGTGGCTAACATCTGTTCTGTGTTCTTTCACTGTACAACGCTATGTTTGAGTGTGATGCTTGTCAGCACTCTTCAGAAAAATACTTTTTGCCAGAGACTGGTGCCCCTTTCTTAGTCGCTGGTCTAGACTGCCCGTCTTTATTAATTTATTACTGCAATTCAGCAAGCCAAAGCAGTGGCAAATGTTAACATCAACATAGATAATTGTCAGATAAAACAAAACAAAACTTTTCTGAAACACCAGTAGACAATCAGGGGATCCCTATTTCATCTTTTTGAAAAATGTAATCACTTATAATGAGGAGCCATCATTAGTTTGGAGCCATTTTCAGAGTGGAGGTGCTACTATCAATGTTACATCACTTAAGACATAGAGCTTGTGAGAAATCCAACCATCACACAAAGAACAGTGCTTCAAATAAGTCATGCCCATTCAGCAGGAGAGTGGTAAGTGTGTGTTATGTAGCCAGTGGTGCATTTTGGAGCACACTGTCACAAATATAGCACTAAAGCATTGTGTGATAGCACATTCACTTAGAGATGGCACAGTTTTCTTTTAATTCATCACAATATTTATATAGACACGTGGTTTTGTTGATAAAACTATGCAGGACACAATTTATAGACAATGTGTAGGATTTCAGCAAATATTTATCATTTGCGCACCACCAAGTAAAGTGTCTTGATTTGTTTTGATCTTATCAAATTTTTGTTTCCATCACTCTTCAGAACTACATAAAATGTCCTTAATGTGTACTTTCCTAACTGCTGACATAGCTCTAACTGCTGACATAGTTTTAAATATCTGACCAGCTCATTTAAAGATATTTAACTTTTGCTGTGTGTTAAAAAACAATTAGGCAACCAACAACTTTCAGCTTCACACTCCCTTTATCCAAGCAATACTGTCACATTTTTCACTTTACAAAAAACTCTCACATTGTAGCCAGAGAAGGGAAAAGTAAACACAAATCTCCTTTTTAAAGGAACAAGCAGCAGCCTGTCAGAAGACAATGTAAGCCTGATATTTAACCACTGTGTTTGAACACACAGCAAATGTGACAAGTCATAAACAAAATTTAAAGACACCCTTATAGCTCATTCATAGATCATTCGCCTTCTGAACTACAACACAGTTATTTTGAGGGTGCTGCAGCACCGCATGCACAACTACTTCCTGATCCCATCGGAGCCATGTCCACTAACATGTTCGGATCTCCAAGTCCTCATTTTCCACCTGCAAACTCCCACTTCAATTGCATCCCTAAATTCAAAGGTACAGTACCATGAGAAACGAGATGGAAAAAAACATCACAGAATAGCCTCTCCTAAACTCAAATCCTTGCTTTCATCTGGGCACTCAATAGCTCTCTACTAAGCAGGCCTGGCAACACCCCTTTGCAATTTCCAGGCTCGCACTGACACTGGCCCTAAAACATTTGGAAAGCAAACTCATCTAAGGAACTGGTATTCTGGGTATTACATGGTAATGAAACTGAAAATAAGTAATCAAGAATAAAAAGGAATGGAGAAGACTTATGTGAGAAGAGAACTCTTAAAAGTGAAACTACATATACAACATAGTGCCAGAAAATAAAGGTAAACAAGCTTTCTACAGTGAGACACGAGAAGGGACAAAGAACTTGGGGGACAAAAGTCTGGCATTGTAAAATGTCTTCAACAGCATTCTATAGTGGCAAATCAGCTCCACCAGAGAGATAGGTGGGAGCCTATATGGATGAGTTGGGATCCACACAAGGAGATACTAGATGCAGGAGTGATGTTAACTCCCAGGCATCGCTCTATTTTGTAATCATCGCTCACCCTCATAATAAAATTAAGGTATCTCCTTTTACTCGGATTTAACCCTTTACGTTTTTTGGTAGGATGGCTGATAATGAAGCATGACATCCAGGGGGGTTGTGAGGCCATAGCTATCAATTTTTTTAATTGATTTTCAAATGGTTTGGGCTATGGTCCTACTTTGAGTAATGCAAGTTATTGCCATGGTCCAAGTTACCATTTCAGTCATACCCTGAAGACACTTACATTCTCATAACAGCAGATAGCTCCAAAACACAAACCCCTATACTCTTACGCCTGCAAGAGGTAAATGTCTGGATGAGTTACATTTAGATAAGAGTAAAACGGAGAGCTCTTGTAGCATGTGTTACCTATTAAATAATGACTGTCAGGAGTTGGTCCCTAACTTATTCGCCAAACAATTGCTGCAGCAGAAAGTGTGTAAATGTTGGGTTTTTTAAGACGGAATTCTGGCCGAACGTGCAGTGTTTGTTGATGAAGAACCAGCTTGAGCACATGTGCTTTGATTGTGAGTACTGTCGAAATTCTAATGGTAACAGAAACAGGAGCTTCACAACGTCCCCAGGGACATGACAGACGAGGTTTGTTGCACCTGAGACTTCGGATGGTTAGAGCAGCCAACATCTCTGGGTAAAATACCAGGAATAAAATGAGGAACCTTAGGGGACTCTAGATCAGCATTACTGATTCCCACAGCAATTCCTCCTTTCTGGTTGGCCCATGAGTATCTTTTAACTGCACCTCAAGCCACCCAGGGTTATTGTAACGCAGGGGGTGAGAGGGGCATCCAGAAGAAGCTCCATAGTGTACACAATTCCTTTTCTCATCACATCTGAAAAAAGACACAGTAAAGCCTGATGTCTATGAAAAGTATGTCTCTGCGGTCATTGTAATGGCGATGACGAAACACGTTACACTATTGGGAAATGTGTAGTGGACAAAAGAAAGAGAACATGTCTCAAGTTTCCAAAAGCCATACTTTGGCTTCTCATAGAGGCACGTTAAAGTTTATTTTCTCTGATGTGTGCATAAATGCATGACAGGGCACTTTTTCATTTTTTATGAATTTACATATCCAGTCAGAAAAGCCTATTTATCGGTATTTGTTTTTAAAAGCTGAGAAATTAAGAAATTGACATCCTTAGAAATGGCTGTGCATATTAGGAGCATAGAAAGTAAAAAAAAATAAATAAAAAAAGAATAAAAGGAGCTTAAATAACTGCAGATGTTTACATGTATTAATGCCAAGAATCCAGATTCTGAGAATTAAGAGCGCAATGACTAGAAGGGATAAGGGCCTGCATCCTCCAAAAAATCCTCACAAATACAAAAAATTGACCCGACTAGTCAATGATGTGCCCAACTGTGTCATATGTCCTGCATGTGAGTCAATACTGAGTATTTTTTTTTAAATGTTAGGTAAGCCCGCACACTCCTACCCAGGTGTCATGCTTTATTCTCAGGCTTCTTCATTCACCAAAAATAGTTCTAATGGTGAGCGGGGTTTCTTAAATAGGAAAAGTGCTTGCAAAATCTCCAGGGCATGGGTGGAGGCAGAGGGATCCCACAAGATGTGATTAAAAATGTCCCAGATAGCTCTGTAACGGATTTATTCCTCAGTTATCAGGAGGATGTTTAAAGACAAGTGTATGGTGCTGAAGGAGTACACCTGCACCACAGTGGTCAACATGTTTCTGCCAAGTGGCTCTATAACAGTGTCTCCTTCATTTAGTAGAACCAGGATCCCTTACTTAACATGGACACTGTTCATACAAGCACTCCTGCATCATGCAGTCAGACCATGTTACTCCTATCAACAATCCCATATAGTTTTTGGCCCAACCCCTTCAAACCCTTTCTTCGAAGGTTCCCATACCAAGGGGGGGCGGGGGGGTCTTCCTTTTTTAGGATGAGGAGGGGGGAAAACAGAAAGACAGATGGTCCACAGCTGGCCCTACCATAGACTAGTCGGGTTTTACTTTTTGTATTTGTATCATAATAAAAATAACAATATTTCTGCTACTGTTAATATAGAACGCACAAAAATTGGCCGGTATCATATTGAAGGTTCAGTGGAAACACCCAATCTCTGATGTGACACATCTATTAATGTATCTGTCCAAAAGCCTTCTGAAAGCCTATACTTAACATGGAACAACCTCCCACACGCCTTGAGAATTCCTATTGGTCAAAGGATCATAGAAAGTGCCTTTATTTAATAATGTGCTTAAAGCTGTGTATTTTGAAGTGAAAGTAAGCACTAAGAGGTGTTTAGAGTGCTGCTATATAAATAGTTGTGGTTCACTTTAATAGCCGGCTATATAAAGATCCTACGCTGTGTGATGTTTTCCAGGATGTGTCCTCTTTTTTTCTGACTGCCTTCTTTCACCTCTCCTTCAGGTTCTCTGTGACCATTACTGGCCAACGGACGGCTCTCCCATCTCGTATGGGCAGATAAACGTGCGCTTGGTGGCCCAGGACGTTTCTAGCGAATGGACGACGCGTGAGTTTCGTCTGTGGCACGTGAGTGGAAGGAATGCTGCATCCTTTCATTTAAGACCGTCCCTCTCACAATAAGAGGCTTTGTAATACGCTGAACAGGAAGTCAGGATGGTGCAGTTGTAAAATGATTGTTAAAAGCTACACCCACTGTTCCAATAGTTTCAGGTTGTTGACACAAGGCATTTTGTAATTGTCTGCTATTTTTAAAATGTTCAATCTCACTTTTTGGTTATCGATATAGATGGATGAAATGGGAAGGTTGTGTGAGAGGGTAGAACCTGACTTGGCCACTCGATTGGTTTCATTCACTGGGTATTCCTGCCATTTTATTGGCCACTGACCTTTTCCTTGCCTTTTGTTTTGTCTGATGTCCATCCTTTCAATCCCCAGGGCAAAGAAAGTCTCCTCTTTTAAATACTCCATTTATGACGTTGAAAGTCATCATTGACAATGGAATAGTCTTCTGTTTAATAGTGAAGTTCAGTTCAGTATTTCCTGAAAGAGCTGTAGTTGTCGCGTGGCATACATAAGCACATAACCCAGGCAGCTCATTCACCCATACTGAGGTTCTAGAGCAGTTAGTCGTGACGTAAAAACTGGTGGGAGATCGCCTTAAAATCCTAGCATGGGTTAGAGTTGATAGTAAAAACATGAGTTCTGCCAAGACCGATGGCCAATAAATGTCTAGTGTGCGGGGGGGGCCCCGGATGCCTATATTGCAGAAAATGCCAATAATTAGTGAAAGGACTAGTGGAGGGCCAAAATGTCCTATGGCTTTTGTTTTGGTATTGGTGGGAAACTTTTCAGGAGTCTCAGGGAAGACGGAGATTCCTGGGCTCAGGCAGTTATGACTGATGTCTTGTGGCTTTACCTTACCATTCATCTCAGAACAGAGCTCCAAGTACCAGCCTACTATTTAACCACAGGGCAGTCCCACAGTCCAAGATTTACTCAGGAGCCGGTGTTTGGGTAGAAACTCAGTAATAGATGAGAAATATAATAGCAGTCTATAAATCATTGTGCAGCAATTGCTTTTATGTAGGAAAAAGGGTACTTTATTGACACAACTGTATACTGTACATACAGAATCAGACAGTAGAAGCATGTTATATAGTGTCAAGGTCGCAATCACTGTGTGAGAGAGGTGATATTAGCTTAGGATATTACCAATGCCAAGTGAAAAATACAGCCAGTATATGTTGGGGCCCATTGCCCTCCAGCACCCCTCCTCAATAGTCAGTCGGCATCTTCCCTGAAGTTGGTATCAAGGCATCCCTTCCTGGCAGATTGCAAAACTCTCCGTCTTCCTGGTCCCAAACCTTACTAAGCAAGAGTGGACATTCCATAGTGTGGCTACACTGTTTCCTCCCCACATACTGTGGCCTGTATTAAGAGCATATGACGTTTCCTGCCAGAGCTGAACCTGTTATGTTAGTCTAGAAGTGTGAGAGGTGCCCCATGATATGGTTAATTCGTAATCGATAGTGGCAGGAGGTGCTGAAATGAGATTAAGTATTAAGCAGAAATGCGCCCACACTGAGAAGCATTTGGGAGAGTTGTTTATTGCTTCAGGTGATTTAATGGCCGATGATGGATTGACTCGGCCAAAGCTATCCGTACTAGTTGCAGGTCCATTGCCATCCTTCGTCTTCTGCGCAACCTTTCCAGCTCCTACTCCTTAAAGAACCCACCCGGCTTGCATGTGTGTTATACCTAAATATTTATGCGATGCATATAGCTACTTCACCACTTTCTTCTACTATTTCCTTCAGGACGCCTTGAAGCTCGAGAGAGATGTCCACCAGCTGCACTACACAGCCTGGCCAGACCACGGCCTTCCTGAGTCCTCAACCTCCATGATGTACTTTGCGGAGCTTGTGCAAGAACATATCCAGGCAGCCAAAGGGTCGGGGCCCACAGTGGTGCACAGCAGGTAAGGACAAGCACCAGCATTTATGGAGAAACCAACATTAATCCTGGAAAATGAGATGTTAATATGCAGATGTCAACTTTTTACAACTGTCTTAATATCAATGTTTATCTTATTGCTTACCCCTCATACATTTGGATGTCGTTCTGGACATTTTGTCCTCTATAAACTCAGTTGAACATCACATTACATTTTGCTTTTGAGAAGACCAGTGTGCAGTCAAAGTAAAGGTCTTTCATCCACAGCTCTACTGGGATAGCATGAGGGCCAAGCTACTCTCATAATTACATTTGTATTACTTGAGTGATTTGTGCCTCTGTCTTCGCTGCAGGATGCCACAGAATACCTATTTTGCATAAATCTTAATTAAGCACTGTTTAGGGCAGCATGTAATTCTGTATTCATAACTCTGGAACTTTTTAAACCTGCAATAAACCGTCTCTCCTTCACCTGTGTGGGAATGATCCCTGATCATGCAAACAGCGATTGATCTTTCACAGCACTTTCGTTCCTGATCTTACTTGGCGGTGTGCTGTATCAGTTCCACAAATTTCCAGGCCTCTGTTCAGCCTTCAGCTTAACTCTACTTGTAAACCAACAATGCCATCATGCTTTTCAGTCACCTTGTTTTTTGGCGTGTTATTCCCTCAAACGTTTTGCCTCCACTGCCTTACTTTGCTGCACTCGTTTTTGCTGACATTAGGAGTCTGTGCATTTTGACGCTTCTAACCAATTCCAAAGTGCTTGTGCTCTCTCTGTAAAACATGGTAAAATTGTGCTCTAGCTAATTGACACGTTTAATTTACTTGTAAGTTCCTAGTAGATGGTACTGCATTTACCCTGGGCCTGTAGAGTAAGTGCTTCCTGCAGGTTGCAGCGCCCATTGTGCCACCCACTAAAGAAGCCTTTAAAATTATGTTGCTGACCTGCCACTGCAGCCTGTAGAGCAGTTTTAAACTGCCATTTAGATCTGACAACATGAACCTTTTGCCAGGCCTAACCATTCCTTTTTATTACTTATTTGGTCACTCCTAAATTATGCCCTAAATGCTCATAGAGCAGGGTGGTATTTAAATGGTAGTAAGTTGTACATGTCCTGACAGTGAAAAACTCCTGAACTTGTTTTTCACAGTTGTAAGGCCTATATCTACCAAAGACTAACCCTGGGCTACCTTATTACTTTTAAGAACTGCTAAATGCACTCTTGAGATAGGATTTTCTTTCCTTCAAATTACTCTTAATCAACACAAGCTGGTGTAATCACTTTATTATTGGTAATTCCACATCAATGAGTAATGCAGAATTGCGAAAATTACTCTGATTACTCCAGCATAATTGAAATTTTGCCCAGGCCTAATTGTAATTTAAAATCCCTCTGTTAGAAATGGGGTTTCTGGTTTCCTGAGTAGGCACCTAAGCCAGGAAAAACCCACCGCTCTAGTCAGGGTAAGGGAGTTACACACCCAAGCTAAGCCCTGCTCACCCCTTTGTAGCTTGGCAGGGCAGTCAAGCTTATCCCAGAGGCAATGTTTAAAGCATCTGCAACACACACACACACACACACACACACACACACACACACACGCACGCACACACACAACCCCCAGACACCACCACCACCACCACGACAGGCACACCACAGAAGAGACTCCACACAAGAATATATAAAAATATGCCTTGTATCATACATAAAACACATTAGACCACAATCGCATAAATGAATAATCACTTTGCCAAGTAGGCAATTGTCATAATATCACATGTAGTTCAATAAAGTAAATACTCATAAGTTGCACATGCCATATTCCCCATCATGAAAACATTACGCCTAACATCGAAGTTAGTACCATACAGTGAATACACCTATGCAATCGGTTTCAATCACACAAGTGGCATGACAGTTGCTAGGGAATTACAAGCAACACAGCTGTAGTATTTATATGGCAGGGCTAATGAGCGCTTTATACTCAGGGTACATTATAATGGAGACTAGGGCATGGAGGGGGAGTGACTGGGCAGAAGGAGGGGTGCGCATGCAGCAGGGCAAATTCTCTGAATAACATACCACTTATCATTGACAAAATGCTTATACAAAACATGTAATAGATGTGCCTGTCATAAGATTGCATGAATGGAGGCCCTGAAAGATACACCTCAGAACCGAAAAGGCCCACAAGCTGTGGTGCGCGAGAGCTGATCTTCTGTTTGCTTGCAGTGCAGGGGTTGGCCGCACTGGCACTTTTATATGCCTGGACCGGCTGTTGCAGCAGATGAAACACGAAAGAGTGGTCGACGTCTTCCACACGGTGTACACAATGAGGCTCAGCCGCTACCTTATGGTTCAAACTCTGGTGAGTCCTCATATGATATTTTTTTCATTCATATAGCTGCTCTTGCCTTTTCAGACTTGGTTCAGGTTGAACATGTAACTGTTGCCCTCTATTTCCTTTTTAGTCTTTCTCTCCATCCTTTCATTCCCTTTATCATCTTCCACTAACTCTCAACATCACAGTGCATGACTGTTCATTAAGTTTCATAGCCAATTTCTCACCTCGTTTCACTTCACTCTAACTTCACTTCTTGGCTTTATACCACGTTATTCCTATGTTAATGCCAATTGAAGGATGGATTATTGAATGGGCTATGGTGCCCCTGAGATGGGCAGAAAGCTTTTTCACTGCAGTACATCCAGTGTTGCCCGCCTAGTCCTCTCTTTCCCAGTCCTAGGTTGGAATTCAAACTTGAAGTCACACAGCAGGTACAGAAAGTTATTATCCTTGATATATTCATTTATGCTATTACAGAAGAGGCGTATAAATGGTCATAGAACAAGTTGACAACATGCAGGACAAAGCACAGATCATTCATTTAAATAGACAAAAACATTGCTGGCAGTGGTACCTGAGGTGTTACGTAAAGTTTCAAGCTGTTGTAGGGACTTCCAAGAGAGCTACTCCGTCTTTGTGCGGGGCTCCCATGAGATTAGTTGCATGTTTCTTACCTGAGTCTGAAACCTAACTGACTGAAATCTTGTAAGTTCTCACCACATTTTGAAAGCAAGAATGGACAGGTACTAACAGGATAATTAGACTGTGGTGTCAGTGGGTGTAGTAAAGACGGTCCACACGTGGTAGAATTCAGGAACCTTTATTCAGTTCAATTTAACACAGTTACAACAGTGGGCTTTGTGGGGGCAGGCTGTGGAGGGCTGTGGAGGTTGGGTTGCTCCCAAATGTGCAAATATATGGTGTCTGAAGATGAATGTGCACGACTGCAGTGGCAGAATGATGCACGTGGAGGTGGTGATGAATATGCTGGGTGAATGATTTTGCAGGGAGGTATGTACATGTTTTATGCAGTGTGCAGTAGGTCAGTGGCATATGGTAAAATATGATAAATGAGAATATTTAGCACTTTTATCTACCACCACTGTCCCCTTCCAGAAGACTGTTATTCCAAATAATGTGACAGCTGATAAAGGGGTAGAGCTTTGCATTAATCTTTGTTGCTGTGATGCATAAAGTTGGATAACAGTACCAGTAAATTTGGAACAGTTTACAGGAGTCTTCCTCTCAGAATATTTTCTTGCATTGCAGAGACAGTATATTTTCCTACACACTTGCATCCTGGATAAAATCACAGAAGAGCAGCTGGCAGGTCTTGGTGACAAAGAAACGTAAGTACTGAGTTTTCTTACGAGTTTCAGACATTTATTTACGAATATTTGATGTTCAGTTTACATTACAGGTCTAAGTGAAATGGCTTTTCGGTGCTGTAGTAAGCACGGCGAGTGCTGACCTGAGGCTTGTTGTGGAAACAGTCCTGTTTTCATAGCATTCCCAAGAAGAAGGATTTCCCTCCTGTCGCATATGGAGGGGAAAAAAATTAAAAGCCAGAGAGACTGCAAAGGCATTGGCCTATCACTAAAATAAAAGATCCTCAATGAAGAACAAATTCTGGATAGAGAAAGCAGGTTGTATGGGGTGAGGTGCACGACGCAAACAAGCAAAATGAAAGGATGTACCACTTGTATAGTTACCATGTGACTTATATATATCCATACTATCTTATCCACATTGTGAAGGACTCTCACTGTCAATAATTGGAGTAGATAGTACTCCCTGCTGGAATGTGATATGTAATCGTGCATCCACACATGGATGCTCCTTATGTCGAAGGAGTCTTTGGAAAAGAGCGTGCTTTCAATTGAAAATTGATGGCATCCCTTAGGGCACACCTAGGTAAAGGGGTTTAATACCTCCTAATCTTTCTTTTCCAAAAAATTAGATATTTCAATCAAGTTCAAATTGTTTTAATCCAAATGGATATGTTGCTTCACATATTCAATACAATTCATCATATTATTCATGATTTCTTCCCGCTCCGATGCATTTCGGGCACTGCCCTTCTTCTAGGAGCATCTGAAGACGACATATAATACCCGTTTCTATTCATGCATGAAATAAATCAAAACATAATAAACACGTTCATAAATTAAATATGCAAATAAAATCAAACATGATGCATGTGTCAGTCGGTAATGGTAAAAATTATTCATACATTTTTAACTAGTGAGTACTGAACCCATAAGGATTACATCTGTTCATTGTGGTAGTTAAAAAATGTCACGTGAATCAAACTGAAAACAGGATAAAGTGTGTGATCGCGCTTTAAACAAATCAAACTAATCTAGATAGCGGTTCAATAAAGCTGTGTCTGCGGTTGAAACGGGGGTTAAAATGCATGGTGCAAAGGGGTGACGAACGATCAAATTAAGTGGCAAATGAGTCTGCTAAATGTAACAGGACGCTGTGAGCGTGTCAGTTCTAATGGACATAACGGCTCTGAAAAGCTGCAAGGGGTAAAAGTGGTGTTTAAATAAAACGCTGCGGTAATGTTAGTCCAAAGTAGATTAAATGTCCTGAAACGTCGACTCAATAAGAAAGTTACGCAGAAGATTATATAAACGCTTCGCGGTGCGTGAACTGCTGAATTTACTTACAATAGCTGTTGAATAACATGCAGACGAAATTCCAAAATGCTATGCTGATGTGAGTGAAACGCGCGGAAAAGCGCGATTCAATGAAATTGAACTAATGCCCCGATCACATGACCGGAACCATCGGGATAGAAACAGGACTATCTCTCTAGTGAGATGAAATAAACAAAGCTGTGTATGGGTAATGTCATCCAGATAAACAAGATTGTAAAACATAGATGTTAAATAAACAATTTAAATGAAAACCGGTGGCAAAACATGAGTGTTAAATACACAGGTTAAATAAAAAACAGTGCATAATAATAAAACGAATTCATGAATTAATCTGGGTTTTTTTGGACTGCAAGGAAACTGTCCAGAACTATAAAGCCATAAGGTCCAGAGTTAATTAACCAATTACAGATAGCAAGAAAATTCAATTCGTTCATTTAAACCAAATGGTTTCATGGACTGAAGTCTATAAATCCAGAAGTTCTCCCTCTGAAGTAGAAACTTATTGTTGTCTCGTCCTTCCATTTTTGTGATCACTTCCAAAATCATGTATTTCAATTGAGAGACAGAATGGTTAATTTCATTAAAATTAATTGCTACTGTGGCTTTTTGGTTCTTAGTGCGGATGTTGGACTTGTGTTCATTCAAACGTATCTTGATCTTTCTCCCTGTCTTACCAATGTAAGTTTTTCCACAAGGGCACTTCAAAAGATATATCACATTGCTGGTATCGCATGTTGCTGTTACATTAATCGCCAATTCATATCCTTTCATTGGATGTGTAATTTTGTTGCCCAAAATGATGTTGTGACAATTGTTGCAATTGTTGCATGGTCTGGTTCCACGAGCTTGTACATTGGTTATCCTTTTTTGTTTCAAAATCTCTCCTAAGTTCTTCCCTCTAGTATAAGCGAACAAGGGTGGAGGCTTAAACATATCCTTGAAATCTGTCTCTAATTGTAATAACGGCCAATGTTTCAAGACAATGTTCCTAAAGGTAGCACTCACATTGGAAAATTTAGAAACCACTACCATCCTGTCAGTTTTGGATTTTGTTGTAGGTTTGAACAAAATTTCTTTGCGATCCAATGGTTTAACTTGATTTTTGGCAGTCTCCAGTATTTCGTTCAGATATCCTCTTGAGCGTAATCTCTCCGCCATTTCATCCATGCGAGTCTCCATTGTGGTTTGGTCTGATGTGATGCGCTTGACTCTCAACAATTGGGATTTAGGCAAATGTTTTTTCAGAGAAGCCTGATGAAAGCTGGTAAAATGTAAAACATTGTTTCTATCTGTCGGCTTGCGGAATAGGTCAGTGATGATGTCATTGTCTTTTAATGTAATTTTCACATCCAAAAAGGTAATGGACTCTCTGTTTATATTCCATGTAAATTTTATGTGTTCATCGACAATGTTTAAGTTGAACAATGCTTCTTCTAAGCTTTCTCTGGTGTTTTGCCAAGCAATAAACAAATCGTCTATGAAACGTACATACATCTTAATGTTGTCACTCCAATTGGGGTTAGACCATATGTTCCTCTGCTCGAATTCGCCCATGTAGATATTCGCGTAGACAGGAGCTGCGCAATTCCCCATACTCGTGCCTACCAATTGCAGATACCAGTCTTCCTGATGTTTAAAATAGCTCTGGTAAAGTGTAAACATCACTAGTTCCATGAGAAATAACTTTGTGGGTTCATCTGTGTTTAATTTCAAAATGGCTTGTTCCATAGCCTCTATTCCACCTGAATGTGGGATTGAAGTGTATAATGCACTGACATCCGCAGTGCATAACCATAAAGGTTCAGTCGGATCGATGACCAGATTCTGTAATTTCCACAAAATGTCTGTGGTGTCACGAATGTAGCTTGACAAAGATTGTACAGTCGGTTGTAACCAACGATCTAAATATTGCCCCACGGGCTCATATATGCTCCCACGTGTAGACACAATCGGACGGATTGGTGGGTTCCTTAAATCTTTATGGATTTTGGGCATAGCATAGATAGTTGGACTCCTTGGGTGTGACAATAGAAGAAAATTCTTAGTTCTTTGATCAATGATTCCCAATGTTAAAGCTTTGTCAATGATTTTTTTTAATTCAGTTGTGAATTGTTGCGTTGGATTTCCAGGTAATTTCATATACGTTGTAGTGTCACTCACATGTTTATTCAATTTCTGATGGTACATCAATGAATTCATGACGACTAAGGCGCCGCCCTTATCAGCTTTCGTGCAAGTTATCGTTTCATTGTTAGCCAGAGATCTGAGTCTATCATGATCTTTTTGAGTCATGTTTCTGTATCTTGTTTTTTTGTAATTGATTGTCAATAGGTCCTTTTTGACAAGTTGCTCGAAAAGGTCTATAGTTTTATGGCTCACTGGAGCCTGAAACGTGCTGAAAACCTTTAAACCTGACAATGGGTCAGGTGCTTTCTCTTCTTGGGGCGTCATTATGTTCTCAAAAAAATGTCTAAGTCTTAATTTTCTGGTTAATTTGAATGTAGAAATCTCTAATTCCAATAGATCAGACTTGGTAGTTGGTATGAACGTTGTCCCTTTCTGTAATAGTTTCATTTCCTGATTAGTGAAAGTGTAGTCAGAAATGTTAATGACTAATTGGTTATCAGGATCTATTTCTTTTTCTTGTCCTTTGGAAGTGTCGCACTTCTTGTTTGCGGTGCATCTTTTTGTTTTACCCCTCCTGGGTCGTCTTGTTCTGTAGCCTGTACTAAACAAGCATTTGCAATGCAATAGGTCTCGCATTTACGTGAGTTTAAGCTATTGGCATTATAAATGACAATGCCTATTATTTAAGTTTTAAAAACGAAAACAAAACTAAAAGGCATTGTTATTTGCAATGTGAATAGCTCAAACTCACGTAAATGAGGGCACCTATTGCATTGCAAATTCTTGTTTGTAAATATGCCCCTTAGTTCTGTGGATTCCTCGGACAGCTTGGGAGACTGGAACTGTTCCAAATGCTAAGAGCGTCGCAATAAATTATCTGCCAGGTAAACGTTAGTAAAAATAAAGAATTATATTCAAGAATTCTGCTCGAGACAGCGAGGTTCTGAAAATTACAAATTCAACTCCAGGGATAGAAAGATCTGCGCCATTCTTGTTTCCAAGGAGTTGCCAGAAACAGATTTATCCTACGGAACGTGTATTAAGTAAGGGCCCTTGTGTGTGTACTTGCTAGAAATCTGAAGGAGAGCTTCTTACATAACCGAGGGCAGGACGAGAGAGGTGGTGGGGGGGGGAGGGGGGGGAGAAGACGGACAGAAGGAGAGAGACCGACATACGAGGAGAGAAGAGGGGAATCTTGAGGGAGAGAAAAAAGAAGGGACAGAGTGGGGGAAGAATCAGAGCAGCTAGTAAGTTGTATAAATATGAGAGCGAGAGAGAACGAGGGTGAACTATAGAAAGAAAGAGGGCTGACAGACAGATATAGTCAGAAAACGAGATTACGAGTGAAAGGGAGAGAGAGATAATGAGTGAATGGGAGAGAAGGGAAAATGTATAGAAAGAACATTACTAATAGTCTTAAATAAAACTGAAGTCCCTAAAATAGATTCAGGTCAGGGCCTCACAGTGCTTGCGCGTGCGCGCCTTAGAGCTTCACTGTATGTCCAGCCCCACCCCATGAGCACAGGCACATATAAGAGTTACACGTATAAGGCTGGCAGGGTCTACTCCTGCACATTTTATCATGTGACTGAACTCCAAGGGTGACCTGTCAGTCAAACAGTGGTTAGAGGATTACCCAGGCGCTCTCTGACCACATGCAGAGACCCGGACAATATCAATGAGGATTCTCTGGGGAAACCCAGCAGCTCAACAGACCTCACTACCAAAAAACGTAGAGAACATCTAATTACAGCGATAAACTCCACCAATACTATCGAAAAGAGAGAAAACAGAAATAAATGCTCTCAGTTGTCTACAGGCTTGAATGATGAAAGGAGACTGGTGAGAGCTCTGGAACACAAGGTAAAACAAGCACGTGAGTGGTGCGTGCGTGGGCGCTAAAAGTAAAACAAACGAGTGTCTGGTCACCCCCAAAGCAATGCCGAATATTGGGAATACTCACTGTTACCTGGCAGCGTAGACTGCCTCTGTGCTCACACAAAGCGATACACGAGCGCAGGCGGGCTCGCGGCCCTTGTCCTTCTACTTCCATGGCCCTGGTCTGCCCCCTGTCCTCGGGCTCGGGTCGTGCGCAGCTGATATTAGACCCGGGTCCTTGTCCGTGCTCTCTTTCTGTGGCGGGCGGGCACGCGCGCGCTCGCTCAGTGCGTAAGAGGGGCGCACTGGGCCTTGTTCTCTCACGCATCTGTATAGGAGGCCGAAAGGGGGCACGCGCCGGCAGTCAGACAGACGGACGGACCAAGCGCCATGGAGCCGCCGCTGCTGCTCGCCGCCTGCCTCCTGCTGCTCGGTGGGGCCCGCGCCGACCTCTCAGGTGAGTGCGAGGAAAGAGGGGGGGGACATCTCACCCTTGGGGGGTGGAGGCGGCGGCGGGGGGGGGAGTTGGTGTCTGTATGTGTGCATGTGTGTGTGTGTGTATGTGCGCTCGTGTGCCCGTGTGTGTGTCTGTGTGTGTGCTTGTGCGAAAAGCAGGGGCTGTGTGTGTGTATGCATGAGGCGTCCAAGGAGAGAAAGAAGAGACAGGAGAGGGTGAGCGCGCGACCTGATCCCATTGCGGCCGGCTGCGTGCGCGTAACAGCCTCTTGTCCGCTCTGCCTACTCCTTGAAAGTAAAACGCGTGAAACGATTACAAAAGACTCGCTCTGCGACTGCAGGCCTTTGGCCTGCAAATCGCAGTGCGAGACCTAAAAAGGTGTTTGAATCGATCCAGTTGATGTACTTGGTGTTTGTTCTTGAGTTGTCTCAATTTGTCGAGGTCCCAACGGGCGGCCACTTTGTTGTGCCCCCCTGCGTTGGCGTCCTGTTGTATCACTATCCGAAGAGGAAGTGTCGGTATTCTGTGTATATGGGCGGGATCTTCGTCTTTGGGCATACACCTCCGCCCAGGTGTACACCTCACCCAGCTTATAATCTAGCGTGTCACGCCTGTATTTTCTGATTTTTCGGTCATTGATTTCATTGTGATGTTTTTCAAGTTGTTGTTTGATATCTGCAATGAAGGTATCCCATTCCTCTGTTGGCATGCTATTAGTGAGTTCTTCTGTAGTTTCTGAAATTTCTTTTTCTAATTCTATTATTATGGTGGATAACTCCTCTATTATTAAAAGAATTAGGTCCAGGCTGCACTTATTAAGAATAGCATACCATTTGTCTTGGAATGTCTTTGAGTTCTTACAAAGTGAAGGTTTGAGGGCAATTCGTAGGCCCCTGGGGATGCGCAGAGTTTTATGGTATTTGACCAATGTGGCTGCATGTAATTGCTGATTTATTTTCCGCTTAGATAAGTATAATAGTTGTTTAGCGTTCTGTTCTTTATTCCTTGCTGTCGAGGATTGCGTGATGTCGTCATGTATTAAAGCGTAGATTCTGTTGGCCTCTCCAGTTCCGAATGCAAAAGTGTCGGCTCTTGCTTCATTTGATCGAGCTATATCCTCATAGTTCATTATGAATGTTTATATGCGTGCTGCCTGTCCGTGGGTAGACGAATGAGAAAAGCAATGTTCAGTTTGTGGGACTGGCGCACAGCCTTGGGTGTATGAAGGTTTCAATCAAAGTTCAATCTTGGGATGGGTGCTCCTAAAGTGTCGTCCTCTGCCCAAGGGACGAGTGCAGAAACAGAAAAGAGCGTGCTTTCAATTGAAAATTGATGGCATCCCTTAGGGCACACCTAGGTAAAGGGGTTTAATACCTCCTAATCTTTCTTTTCCAAAAAATGAGATATTTCAATCAAGTTCAAATTGTTTTAATCCAAATGGATATGTTGCTTCACATATTAAATACAATTCATCATATTATTCATGATTTCTTCCCGCTCCGATGCATTTCGGGCACTGCCCTTCTTCTGGGAGCATCTGAAAGACGACATATATTACCCGTTTCTATTCATGCATGAAATAAATCAAAACATAATAAACACGTTCATAACTTAAATATGCAAATAAAATCAAACATGATGCATGTGTCAGTCGGTAATGGTAAAAATTATTCATACATTTTAAACTAGTGAGTACTGAACCCATAAGGATTACATCTGTTCATTGTGGTAGTTAAAAAATGTCACGTGAATCAAACTGAAAACAGGATAAAGTGTGTGATCGCTCTTTAAACAAATCAAACTAATCTAGATAGCGGTTCAATAAAGCTGTGTCTGCGGTTGAAACGGTGGTTAAAATGCATGGTGCAAAGGGGTGACGAACGATCAAATTAAGTGGCAAATGAGTCTGCTAAATGTAACAGGACGCTGTGAGCATGTCAGTTATAATGGACATAACGGCTCTGAAAAGCTGCAAGGGGTAAAAGTGGTGTTTAAATAAAACGCTGCGGTAATGTTAGTCCAAAGTAGATTAAATGTCCTGAAACGTCGACTCAATAAGAAAGTTACGCAGAAGATTATATAAATGCTTCGCGGTGCGTGAACTGCTGAATTTACTTACAATAGCTGTTGAATAACATGCAGACGAAATTCCAAAATGCTATGCTGATGTGAGTGAAACGCGCGGAAAAGCGCGATTCAATGAAATTGAACTAATGTCCCGATCACATGACCGGAACCATCGGGATAGAAACAGGACTATCTCTCTAGTGAGATGAAATAAACAAAGCTGTGTATGGGTAATGTCATCCAGATAAACAAGATTGTAAAACATAGATGTTAAATAAACAATTTAAATGAAAACCGGTGGCAAAACATGAGTGTTAAATACAAAGGTTAAATAAAAAACAGTGCATAATAATAAAACGAATTCATGAATTAATCGGGTTTTTTTTGGACTGCAAGGAAACTGTCCAGAACTATAAAGCCATAAGGTCCAGAGTTAATTAACCAATTACAGATAGCAAGAAAATTCAATTCGTTCATTTAAACCAAATAGTTTCATGGACTGAAGTCTATAAATCCAGAAGTTCTCCCTCTGAAGTAGAAACTTATTGTTGTCTCGTCCTTCCAAGGAGTCTTTGGCACACAACACTGCAGGGCCACCAAGCACTCAACAAAAAAAGAGAATGGGATTGAGGAGGGTCTTGTACCCAGCTCCTCTGGAACTAGAGCTGAAGGGTAAAGTTAACCTCAGTAAAACTCCTTGACTATTGAGGTGAACAAGGACAAGCTATCAAGGCAGGCAGTGTCGGCAGAGTCTAGCCACAGCCCAACACCATTATCAGAGTCGCAGTACAGATGTGGATGTCCACTTAGAGTTGTTTGATATCACAATATTTTAATATTACATATATAAATATATTCCATTGGTAGAAGGTACCCAAAACATAATACACATCACAGCACTCAACAAATACATTGCTACAGAGTGAAAAGAGGGTCCCTTGCCAAGCAATCTATACAATGTTTACAAATGTCTAACAATTCTGAAGGTCAGAACAAACCAGGCATGGAGAAAACATAGCCAAGCAACATTGATTGTTCACAATCAATGGCTTAAATGTACAAGACACCATAATGAAGCGGAGATATACAATCTTCCAAGCAAAATGGTACTTTGTAGCTTGATGGCAACTCTATATTTGTCACTCTAGGGGTTCTGCCATTATCTAATCAACCCAGAAAGAAGGAATAAGAAAGACAAATGAGTTGCGGTGTACCTGGTAAATGCAAACAAAGGAGGCAGTATCTGAGAATATGTGTGTGTGTGTGTGTGTGTGTGTGTGTGTGTGTTTGGAACGATAACGGGGTGAAGCACCGTTAGGCTCAGGGGCGATGGGTGTGGGCACACAGTGCTCACCACAGACTATAATTGGCAATTTAGGCCCCGTTAGCAGTGTAGCCAACCAGGTACTGGAATGCTGCAGCCACTGGGTCAAACAACAGAAAATAAGTTCTAACGAAGGTGGTGCAGGCAAGTGTGTGTTTGACAGGCAGGGGCCACACCTGAATATAAAGCTGGCAATCTATTAGCAGACCACCTCTGTCTGTGATGAGCTATTCAATGGGATTCATCGGATATTCACGACTCTTTCGACAGCCTGAGTGAAAAGAGGGTCCCTTGCCAAGCAATCTATACAATGTTTACAAATGTCTAACAATTCTGAAGGTCAGAACAAACCAGGCATGGAGAAAACATAGCCAAGCAACATTGATTGTTCACAATCAATGGCTTAAATGTACAAGACACCATAATGAAGCGGAGATATACAATCTTCCAAGCAAAATGGTACTTTGTAGCTTGATGGCAACTCTATATTTGTCACTCTAGGGGTTCTGCCATTATCTAATCAACCCAGAAAGAAGGAATAAGAAAGACAAATGAGTTGCGGTGTACCTGGTAAATGCAAACAATGGAGGCAGTATCTGAGAATATGTGTGTGTGTGTGTGTGTGTGTGTGTGTGTGTGTGTGTTTGGAACGATAACGGGGTGAAGCACCGTTAGGCTCAGGGGCGATGGGTGTGGGCACACAGTGCTCACCACAGACTATAATTGGCAATTTAGGCCCCGTTAGCAGTGTAGCCAACCAGGTACTGGAATGCTGCAGCCACTGGGTCAAACAACAGAAAATAAGTTCTAACGAAGGTGGTGCAGGCAAGTGTGTGTTTGACAGGCAGGGGCCACACCTGAATATAAAGCTGGCAATCTATTAGCAGACCACCTCTGTCTATGATGAGCTATTCAATGGGATTCATCGGATATTCACGACTCTTTCGACAGCCTGGCTCCGGTCTCTTATAAGAGGTAAAGTGAGCTGCAAGGTGCTGGTTTGGTGTGTCAAGTGTCCTTGGGCCAGGTAATGGGTTCCAGGCAGGCAAGATAGTACCAGCAGTCCAGCATAGTTTTAGCATGGCCTTCTTGCTTCTTCCCAGACAAGTGAGCAGCCACCTCTTTCACTCTCTGTTTAGGGGTTTCTTCCCATTTCTGGGGCATGCAAAGAAATGCCAGCTCCATGGGCTCTGCCAAAAAGTAAATTTTTAGGGGAACATTTAAGAATAAATCAAAAATTGGGGGACAAGCACAGTGGCTGCACCTTTAATGGACCTTTATTTGAACAGCAAGTCACAGAGGTAGCACTGGTAATTTCACACTAAGTAGAATGTAAAATAACTGCGCATATTTTAAACCAAGCAATTGGGCTGCGTAAACTGACTTTCATTTGAAGAATTACATAGCCATGGAATGTAAAATTAATGAAACGTCACTCTGACATATTTCAGGGGACTCCTCTGAAAATAATGTCCTGATAAAAAAAAAAATGATAAACATACACTTCTGATCTGAAAAATTGTAACACAACTTCCACTGCTACAAAGACAACTGTGCAATTGAAGATAACCACTGTATGCTGTTGTTTGCCAGACAAATTAGAGTACAGGTAGAACACTTGAATATCATGTCAACATCCATGTCCGGGACGGGCAACAAATTGAAAAAAATCATAATCTTTGTATCTGACAAACAGACGTGTATGTCCTCCTATGGGTACTGTTCCTACTTAACAAGGGGACTCAAGAGTCGTCAAGGAACTTGGGGAAGCATTGTAGTGCACAACAGTGGACCCTAGACATACAAACACATCAGTGCCTCCAACCAAATGGTTATTTATTCCAAACAATAATCGGTGAAAAAACTTCTTTATAAAAACATTGTGTTTTGCAATACAACTCTTATGGGCAGTGGCATGAAGCACTGTGAATCAACGGGGGGGGCGGGGTCAGATTACTCCTTTTGCAACAACAGATACTTTTTAAGATAGTTAATCAGACACTTTATAATGGGAAAAGACAAGAGGAAACTACTTCTCTCACCTCAGCATGACTTTGTTAACTTGCATGTGTGCTATATGTTGAAGATGCCAACAATATTTTCACCTACAGAGTCCCCAAAATACTGTCCATATCCATCCATGCCACAGGAACCTAGCTAGGTATGAAGAAGACTGCCCAGTCCCCCCCTTTCTGGTAATAAAGGAAGCAAGCACTCATGACCCTTCCTTAATAAATAATCTCCCCCTAAGCTATTATTGAGAAACTTCACTGCCCATGTCATAATACTAAAGTTAATTTCTGAATGTTTTGTCTATTGAAGGTGCATGCATCAGTCTGCTGCTTGTAATCCATGAACTGCTTCTTCCCTGTATACACTCCTCATGTGATCAATCACTTTTCATCAGAAAGTATATTTTGGTAGTACATTTCTTAATGCACTCCAACCTCTTCTGGCCATGACCCTTTCCAGGCAAACACTCTTCTTTCTCTGTAGCTTTTTAAGTCTTTCTCCAGTGGAAGATCATCAGACAACAAAAGAATGCATAATACTCACATCCTTAAGACTCATGTAAGTTGTATGTACTTGTGAGGTTCTGAGCAGCTACAAATGTAGAAATCAAGACCGGATTTGGGTGAATTCTTTCTTATGTAACCCTGTGCCCCAAATATATTATTCTCCTTCATCCATGGATGACAACCAACAGTGGTATGGCTCTACAATGACCTCCCAGACTAGAGGACCTCTGTTTTGACAATCACTCTACACTAACCTGTAGATCATCTGTTTAGGACCTTTGTTTGCTGGTACTCTTGTTTATCGCCGTCAAACAAATAGATTTTCAAGAACAGACTAAATGAGGATGCTGGAAGCTTGATGGTAACCATATGAAGAAGGCATAACTTAGTAGTAATATTGGTTCTTTTAGTTCCCTCAGTCCTGGCCAGTCTATCCCTATCAGAAATTCCCTTGCTGTAATTTGCTCATGCAGCTTAGTAGAGTGGAGCTGTGCAGTGAGTAGCAAATAATAGGTTCCATATCTGTTGGACTCATCACCACCATATATTGCTAAGGACTTTGTGAGATACCTAGATGTCTTGTGATGCACAGGGCTCATTTTCAGTTAATGACGAGAAACGAGTTGTACTGAAGTACAAAAAAAATTAATGGAATGCTTGAATTATTAGGGCTCATCAGTAGGATATAGCCTGGTTCTAGTGACACAGTGTGTACTGGACCCATATCTGGGCATAACCATCCCACTTAGAGTGCCATACTAAAGTATACAAAAGAGTGATGGATGGAATTCTTGCATTAATCTTTGACACTGGGAAATACTTGGGGCAGCATCCCAGTCCATTTATATATTGCATACCAGGCCACCTACGTGTGAACTCAGCCATATACAAATCAGTAATGATGCTGCTCCAATGGGAACAGTCCAGACCAAACTGCTGGGCCATTCCCTTCCGGAACCGAAGCACAAGTATCCCAAGACAGGAGTGAGTTGTAAACCTCTGTAATCCAAAGACTTTAAGCATTGTTTCAATCTTTCATGTCTTAACAGGTCACGACCCATCCTTCAGAAAACATTTACCCAGCACTACTTGAAAAAATCTGCCAATGGTAATGCTGGATTTCTTCACGAATATCAAGTAAGTGCTTCCTCAGTAGAGTGAAAAGCTATGTATGGACACAGGCTTTTATTTCTTGAAGAATATCTCACAAAACCTCCTTCAAACCATTTCAAGCAGCCTCGTTTCACATGCTGATATGATTCTTGTGCCTTAGGTAGCCTTAAACGTGTGTGTGTCTGTGTCTGTGTGTCTGTTTCCTAGAGTGAGGAGTACCCTTTGGTCTAGAGAAGAGGAACCCCTGTAACGTCTAGTAGATTTCTAAGCTCCACTGCTAAGATTAGACCAGTGCTTGAGAGACATTTAGCTTTCAACCTGTAGACAAGGGCCTTGACTTTGAGTTAAGTGTTGTGAGTTCTAAATTAGGCCCAGCCATTTCCTCTCAAAGCACGATTGTCTGGCCATGAACTCCTGCACCCATCTGTAAATTCTAAGTATTTGGAATAAATGTTTTTCCTTACCTCAATGTCATAACAATCTAGAAACTCCTGTGATTTTCAAGTGATTGAGATTTGCTCTGTCTGAAGGGTTGTTAGAAAGATCTGGCCATCACCATGAGATCTGGTATTTCTCTAGCATGCAATTTCCACATATTCATATCATTTTCATAGTATCTGTCCTTTAAGATGTAGTATTTAGAACACCTGAGAGGCTCCCCTTATCATTTTCTCTCGGAAATATCAGTTTCCATCTACCCTGGATATAAATGTCATCTCACCTCCAACCTAGAGCAACATGGGGAAACTGCAAATTCTAGATCACCTCTTTTCTGTTAGGTTTTAGTAAGTCACACCATCAGTCTGCTTGCCTGTTGATTTATGTGATACGTCCTCTAATCAAGAAAACTTGACATGGAAGGTTGCAGAGCCTAGAACATAACAGGTGCATATGTGTCAAGAGACTTCTCCTTGAGGTGAGACTGGTACACATCTAAGTTACGTATTTTATATTACGGAATATCATTTGTCACTTGTGAAAGTTGTTTCTGACACTCATTACTTCATGTAGGACTATAGAAATGAAGATGTGAAGGTTGACATTTAGTCAGCGAGTGTCTTAATCCATGCAGATTAGAGATTGTAAAATCCTTGGGAGGAATGTATCTGTGTTTATCTGTATCCCTTGCTATGCAATGAGTAAAAACTTTACTTTGGATTCTGATCCAAGAAAAATAGCACTATTCTCTTTGGTAAATAAGATTACAGAGTTTTATTCTTCTTCTTTGGACTTAATATGTAGTACTCAGTGAGACTGAGTGATTCTGCAGTTTAATAAATGAAGTAACTTCTTCTGGTATCCTAACAGAAGCAGGTTCTTTAAATCAGATACCTGTAGAAATAGGGTTACAGGCAACTATGTGACCCATGTCTTTGGTTTACATGTGATTTGTCATTCTGTGATGTCTCATTGCTCTTGAAGGTGCTTCTGGAGGCGGCCAAAGATGAGGTTGGTGCGGATCTAGCAGCCGCTGCCCTGGTCAACCAGCAGACCCACTCCTATCCCAGCGTCTTACCATGTAAGTATGTGTATGTCGCCCTGCTCTAAAGATCAATGTTCATTAGAAGACAGAATGATAGTGTCCATAAACAAAGTGTGCATTCATGCTCCATGGGGCTAGAGAGAGTATGACAACACGTGGCGTTTAACAGAATACATACACTCATTCTTTTTTCATCTTTGCTAAACTATAAGGTTTTTTGTGGTGTTGGGGAATCATTGGAACTAAATTAACATTTTACAGGCCTCTACCCAATAATACCAATATGTGACCAAACAGAGTTTACAAGAGGAGCTATTAGAAGGCAATAACAGCCTTGCTTTGCCTATGTCTGATCTTTCTACGTGGGTCAGTCACATGTATGTGCGACTTGTAAGTATTAACACCACAGAGGTGACAGATTTTCACTCTAACCCACTGTGTTTGATGATCTAAAATGTTTGTGTCTCAGATCATTGGTTTGTCTCCCTGAGCTATCCTGTAAAATCTAATTATTTTCCCTGAGCCTTGTTTATGTAGCTATACATTTGGAGCAGATCAGCTTTTTATCATTCCAGGGTCTAATGTCCTGCCAGGACCGATTGCAGTTTGGAGAATGCATAGGCAATGGTCTTGAAAAGGCGGGATTACACCTCTAGAGTCTGCTTACCATTCTCCAGAATCCCGTCACAGGTCGACTGGACCTTTTTACCTGTCATAGAGTGAATTTAGGCAACCTAGTCACAACTAAACAATCAATTTCAAGATAGCCAATGAGCCTCTTCTTTCCCCAAAGAACCACTGACTAAAGACTGAATTTAAAAGGTTTATTACATAACCAAAAATAACTGGAGATACAGGCACCTCAGCAAGAGGTTCAGAAGATAAACAGGTACTAATACAAACATAATCCTATGGAACAGTCTCAATCGACTAATGAAAAGAACGAGAATCAATTCCAGAACCATTAAACTAAACAAGATTGCTATAACTTGGATTCTGGTACTCATCAGGATAAAAGACATAAATTCAGATTAGTCTGTCCCTACTCTATGCTAGATGACATCCCTACTCTACAACAGCCCAACCTAACCAAAAGGTGTCAGCCGTGGGGACTTCCTAAGAAGTTCACCACCTTCTCCCTTAGACTAGAATTTCCATCACTGCTGCTAAGCTCCTTGCCCATGCGACCACTCGCTCTAACTCCTCAGCCATCTGCTCTGCCTCCTCCCTCGGGGCACTGTCCCTAATACGAAACCCCAAAATGTTGACGACACGCCTATAGGTACGCCCCTCTAGAAGGTATTAGGTTCTGTAAATTTCCACATGGCATGGGTCCATCCTTGCCCGTTCAAACGTCCTTGGGTCCCAGACTCTTCATCCTTTCAAGTTGCTTCTGTAAATTCCTGGTCTACTCCTCCATGTCTGAGTCTAGCATCCTAACGCTCATACACAATGGGCCCTTCTACTCTACTATCTGCTTGATGAGGCGCCTGCAAAGAAATACACGCAAATAGCTCATAGTCTACAAATGTTACAACATTTTCTAAACGGTTCTTTTATAAATCATTTCTACCATTAAATGTTAAGCAATACATTTTCCAACAAGCCTGTACCCATCCTCTGAACTAGGCCTCTGCTTGACTTATAGGCCCAGCGCTTTGTATTAACTCTCTTCTTGGTTCACAAGGCCTCCAACCTTATACTGCAAATGCATAGGCTCTAATTTAAGCTAATTGTCGAATACATAAAGCATGATTATACATTTCGCTGTAATCCATCTGAAGGCACGTTAATAAATCAATTAACACTCCTATCAATAGTGAAAGAATTTATTTCAAAGCATCTCTGATACCAATTCGCTTGAGTACTTGTCATACTTTGCATCTAAACATGATTAACAGTCCTCTACATATGTGGGTGCTGACTACTTGTACATATGCTGCACCCCTACAAATTTCACTGTAATTGGCGCTCTCTCAGTTCCCCCCTTTGATGACACGTGTCATCACCACCCTCACATCATCCTTAGGGTAAGAACTAGACTAAACTGAGCTTGTGGCCATTTTTCCCCTCTTGAGCATCTCCAATGCTCTCAAACTGCGGTATTGATTATCTTGCAGTCTTTCCATTCTCATCTCTTGCACTCTCATTGATCTCGCCAATCTATTCGCCCTGTACCACTTACCCAACCTCACTAAGCCCCACAAGGCGATCACACATACCACTGCTATGATAAGGGGTTTTAGTACAAATCCAAGGAAACCCTTCCCTAGGTTGGCAAACCAGTTTCCAACCTTTCCAAATCCCTTCCCAACGGTCTCCCATGCATTCTCTTGGTTCAAATCCTCGATCTCATAATGGATTGCAGTAATGTTGGTTATATATGTCTCCAGATCCTTAGAGTTGTCTGGTATATAAGTGCAGCATTCCTGAATCTTGAAACGTTTACAGACTCCGCCCTCTTTTGCTAGGAGGACGTCTAGGGCAAGACGGTTCTGTAAAACCATTGTCAACAACATCTCACCCTCAACCAACACTAATGACTTGGCTGTATTCATTGACAGCTCATCCACTACAGTTGCTAACCGCCTTATCTTGATGTCATTCAAAATGACCCCTAACATAGGTATCGCTGCTCCAAACACATCTCCAATTATCGCTCCAGCACTCTCTCCCCGCTTCACCCTCTTCTGGGACCCTCCCTCTAGGAGAGCAAAATCCTCAGTATGGTAAATTTTGGAAAAGATAATTGCTAGGTAACATGTTCCATACCACTTCTCTGGCAATCTCACATACGCATTCTTTCCACAGACAAAATATACAGTAGGGATCACCTGCACCACACTCTTCAAGAAGTCCTTTGTATAGTACTCTAATGTAAAGGTGTGTTCACATGTAGTATGGCCTACATAGACATTTTCATAGTATGTCTGTGGTCTGTGCAGGCGCAGCTTCCCCTTTTGTACCTCATCTAGAGCTATTGGACCATAACTCCCCCTTGACTTGTGTTTCTTCTCTTCTTCGGTCCAATCTACCTTTCCTTGTCCCGAATCTCGCAACTGTTTTTGCTTCGTGTACCTATCTTCCACCTGCTCAATGAACTTCTTTTCTACCTCTGACAACGAACAAGTCAAATTGTGTCGGTGTGCATACGGGGTGTCTAGCTCTTGTGTGGGAATGAAAAAATATCCCAGTCTGTCCTCTGACTTATAATAATCCCACTTATTCAAGTGCTTGTAATTAGGGACTTCTGGTAACACAGCATCATAATTGGAAAAATATTCAAAATTATTCCGTCCATATAATATGCTAATCAACAAACTGCATGAAATTCCATATGTCAATGGAAGGTGATGGTATCTAATACCCTCATCTACTGAAGCTGGCAATTGCATACACATGTAACAGTCCTTCGCATCCATCGCATCAATGTATTCATACAGCAGCTTTGCATATGCGTTCTGCCCAAAATTTCTTTTAGACAGGTCTGTATGTAACCTACGACTTTCTGCAGCCAACAAGGCCTTTTCTCTCTTTTCCCTTTCTTCCTTCTGACTAGGGGTGTCAGGTGCCTGTGTCACCTCAGCCTTCTCTACCTGTTCGTGTGGTGCAAAATAGGAAACTGAAACTACTATAACTATAAGGAGGATCACTCCTGCTAAAAGGGTGCCTACTATGCACTTGGCTCTACGATTCGGGTTTCCAGACGCCATGGTCTCAGTACAGAGTAGTTCGTTCTCGGAAAGCACCCAAAAGTCTCCTTCTGTGCTATTTGAGTCTCTCGAACCACATCTGGTAACCTGAAATTCTGTTTCAGTTCTTCTTTTGCTTCAATCAACAGACAGCCCTAACCCTTCTCCGTCCTCTGTGGAAAGTCCCTAAATTTATTCTTCTTCCACTGGGCTCTAGGTTAAGTTCAACAGCTATTGACAAAGTCTTTTCAAAGTCTCTTCAAAGCAAATTCGAAGTTTAAGCAACTCTAAAGTTCAAAGTTCAAAAGTTCAGATTTCAAAGTTCTCAATAGTCTATAATTATACTTGATCCGATGGCCTGCAACACATAATCTAAAAGTTCCATGCGGAGCACAACTTCATCACCTGTCTAAAGAGGTGTGGCGCCGCGGCCAGGGCGACTGACGCTTGAATCTGGGGATCACGGTTCGATCACCGGCTCCGGCGGCAGGTTAGCCCAGCACCATGTGACTCTGGGCAATAGCTTGCTTAATCTTCCCGACGGCCCCCAGCGCCTAGAGACCCTTACGGGTGGTTGTGCGCTTTACAAATGTGGATTATTATTATTATTATTATTATTATTATCATATACTGGCATGTCGGGAACAAACGTAGGAAAAATCAGTCTTTCCAGGAGTAAATCACGTATCTTGCTCAGGAGAGGGGGATTAGGAATGGTGAGTGTCAGTATACCTTCAATTTCAAGTCCAGGTACCAACAGCATCACTTCCAGCTTAACATTGGGGATTGTGCTGGTCACCGCCACTGACCTCACCCTCCCGGACCTCAGTACTCCTGGCATTGGTACTCCTAGCATAGGTAAAAGGGTAGGTCCACTCTGGTGTGGCGTATCTTTGGCAAGGTACTCTCGCTCTTCTTGACCTTCTCGGACCCCCCTGCTCCGCTCCTTGTTCTTCCTCTTCCAGATCAGATTCTTCGGTCACAGGAGCAAATTCTCACTCGGAAGCCAATCTCACATCTCTTCGCCTCCGTCTCTCAGGCCAATGAGCCTCTGCACCTCTTGCTCGTCGGCTTCTCGTTTGCACACCCTGTTCGTCCCCGCTGTCAGGCTCTTCTGCACTCAGATCGCCTTTTCTGCCACTTCCTTCTTCTGGGGCGGATTCGGTGTCACTGTCGTCGTGATCATATACAGCCTGATCAGGGGAATCCCCGACTTCCACTGGCACCCCCACAGCTTGACTTGTCCCCTCTCTCGGATCCTCTTCTTCGTTGTTGTTCTCGTCTACGAGAGGAGCTGTTCCTTCTGCGGGTGCTGGAACTCGTCGGGTGTGAGAAGCATGGACCCAATTTGGCAATCCGCCGCACTTCACAGCAGTAGTGGTGATTAGGATCACTTGGAAAGGTCCTCTCCAACGTACATCTAGGCAGCTCTTCCTCACGTGTTTTCTGACTAAGACCCAGTCCCCCGGGCACAGGTCGTGACATAGGTCGCTAGCAGCCGGAACTTCAGCAGCCTGCACCTGAAGGGACACAGAACGGATGACGTCAGATAGTCCCCTGCAGTAATCAAGAATCAGGTCATCTGTGATATTCAGCAAAGCAGTTGTAGGAATAGATGGCAGTCTCATAGCCCTCCCCATCAAAATTTCGTGTGGCGAGAGCCCTGTCCTCCTATCTGGGGTACTACGTATACTCATTAGTACCAACGGCAGTGCATCAGGCCACTTCAGGGATGTAGATGAGCACACCTTTGCCATTCGGGCCTTTAGAGTTCCATTTATCTGCTCTACTATGCCCGAAGCCTCTGGACGGTAGCTACAATGCAGTCTCTGGTCAATGTTCAGGGCAGAGCAGAGCATCTTCACAACTTCGCTATTAAAGTGTTTTCCTCTGTCCGATTCCAGAGAGGTCGGAACCCCGAATCGTGGCACCAATTCCCTCAACAATTGTTTGGCTACCGTGAGTGTATCGCATCTACGAGTGGGGTATGCCTCAACCCACCTAGAGAACACACACACAATCACCAAGACATACCTGAGGCTATTACACCTTGGCATTTCAATGAAGTCTATTTGCATCCTGTAAAAAGGTCCGCCGGACCTTCCAATGTGACTCAGGGTAACTGGTGTTCTTTTCCCAACATTTATCTGCTGACACGTTACACATCTCTGACATACTGCTTCCGCAGCCTGTCTAAACTTTGGATTGTACCACCTCTGCGTGAACACACGCAACATCGCATCCCTTCCCAGATGCACAGGACCATGTATCTGTCGTGCCATCGCACTCACCAGTTAATTCGGCAACACAGCCCTTCCATCAGCCGAAACCCACATGTCCAAGTCTCCCTTGACACAACCAGCCGATTCCCACACCCTTTTCTCATAATCTGACGCTTGTCCTTGCATGTCCCTCAACTCTTCCCACGTATCTGCCACCTCAAGCATCATGCTTAGCTCAGTTCTTTCCCTTGGTCCCTCAATGTGTTGTTCAGTAAAGGAGTATCCCTGCTCCGCACAGTAGCGTGCAACTTCATCTGCATAACGATTCCCCATTGTCACGAAGTCCGTGCCTCTCGTGTGAGCTGTACATTTTACCACTGCTATTGCGACAGGACCTTGCAACGCCTCCAGTAATAACCTGACGAACTCGCCATTCCTGATTGGGGAGCCCGATGATGTCATGTAACCCCTCTGCGACCACAACTGTCCGAAATCATGAACCACCCCAAATCCATATTATCTGTCAGTGAAAATGGTGATCCTAATCCCATTGGCTGCCAAACAGGCACGCGTCAATGCAATTATCTCAGCCACCTGCGCGGAGTGTACTCCTTCCAGGCAGGCCGCTTCAATTATTCCAGAAATAGTGCAGACAGCAAAGGCTGCTCTCAACTGACCAGTATTGTCTCTTATGCATGAGCCATCAACAAAGTAAATTTCATCGGGGTCTGTCAATGGCACATCAACAATATCCGGCCTAGGTTTGGTGCACAGTTCAGTTACATCAAGGCAATCATGGTCTTCCCAATCATCTTCTATATCATTTGGTAATGGCAACAGGGTAGCAGCAAGTATAACCTGCTCGTAGCGTGTGAGCCTGTTGTTGGTTAAGTGCTGCGTCCTGGTCCTGGTCATCAACAATTCCACAGAATGAGGTACATGCACTGTCAGTGGATATCCCATCACTATGCTTTCACATCTTTCAATGCTGACACCTGTTGCAGCAACGGATTTGAGACATCTGGGCAACGCTGCGGGTACTGGGTCTAAGGTAGCCGAAAAGTAAGCAACTGGTCTACGGACTCCTCCGTGATCCTGCACTAAGACAGCTAAAGCACATCCTTCCCTCTCGCAGCAGAATAATGCAAATGATTTGTGGTAATCTGGCATTCCCAGAGCCGGAGCACGACACAAGTCCTCTCTCAGCTCAAGAAAAGCCATCATACAATCTGTGTCCCATGGTACCTGATCAACCACATCCTTGTGCGTCAGTTTCTGCAATGGTTTCGCTTTCAGGGAAAAGTTAGCAATCCATTGTCGGCAGTAGCCAACCATGCCCAAGAACATTCTAACCTCTCTTTGGGTTGAGGGCACAGTCATTCTCATGATCGTTTCAATCAATCAATCAATCATAGCATTTATATAGCGCACTACTCACCCGGAGGGTCTCAAGGCCCTGGGGGGAGGGGGTCCGCTACTGCTCGAACAGCCAGGTCTTGAGCTGCTTCCTGAAGGCGAGGTGGTCTTGGGTCAGGCGGAGGTGGGTCGGGAGGGAGTTCCAAGTCTTGGCTGCCAGGTAGGAGAAGGACCTTCCTCCTGTGGTGGCTCTTCGGATGCGGGGGACGGCGGCGAGGGCGTGGCTGGTCGATCGAAGCTGGCGTTTGGGAGCATAGAAGTTGAGGCGGCTGTTGAGGTATCCTGGGCCTTGGTTGTGTAGGGCTTTGTGTGCGTGGGTGAGGGGCCGGAAGGTGATTCTCTTGTTGACTGGGAGCCAGTGCAGGTCTCTCAGGTGTCCGGAGATGTGGCTGCGGCGGGGGATGTCCAGGAAGAGTCGTGCTGAGGTGTTCTGGATCCGCTGGAGTCTCTTCTGGAGTTTGGCGGTGGTTCCGTCGTAGAGGGAGTTGCCGTAGTCCAGACGGCTGGTGACGAGGGCCTGGGTGACCGTCTTCCTGGTCTCGGTGGGGATCCATCGGAAGATCTTACGTAGCATGCGCAGGATGTTGAAGCACGACGAGGAGACGGCGTTGACTTGTCTGGTCATGGAGAGGGAGGAGTCCAGGATGAAGCCCAGGTTGCGTGCGTGGTCTGTGGGTTTGGGTGCGCTGCCCAGGGCGGGGGGCCACCAGGAGTTGTCCCAGGCGGAGGGTGATGACCCCAGGATGAGGACTTCCGTCTTGTCCGAGTTCAGTTTCAGGCGGCTGTTCGACATCCATTTGGCTACGTCTGTCATCCCTTCGTGCAGGTTGGCTCTGGCGGTGGCGGGGTCGTTGGTGAGGGAGAGGATCAGCTGGGTGTCGTCGGCGTAGGAGATGATGTTGAGTTCAATTCTGTCAGGTGACACCTTCCTCTTTCCCTGCTCTATTCTGTGACCCAGATACTGCACTTCTTGCAGGCAGTACTGTAACTTGTTAGGTGATACCTTGTGTCCATTCTCTCCCAAATGGTTCAACAAGGCGATGGTGTCAATCCTACAAGCATCTTCGGTGTCTGACGCAACAAGGAGGTCGTCTATGTACTGTACGAGAACTGAGTTCTGTGGCAGTACCAGACTTTCAAGATTCCTTTTCAGCAGCTGATTAAAGATCTATGGGCTCTCTGTATACCCTTGGGGGATACGGCACCATGTTAAAACGCGACTCTCTATTTTGAACGCAAAAAGATATTGGCTTTCCTCGTGCAGTGGGATAGAAAAGAAAGCTTGACACAGATCAATCACAGAGAACCATTCGGCTTGGAACGGTATCTGAAACAATATTACTGCTGGATTCGGTACCACTGGACAACATGGGACAACTCCGGGCAGGTCACCCCCCCGAGCACAGTCCCCGTGAGTGAGCCCGGCCCCTGGTGCCGCCTCTGCCCTGAGCTGTGCCCTGTGCCCTGCGCATCTCTGCCAGATCCGCTTCCACGGATCTCCAGTGCTTCCTGCCACCAGCTGTGCCCTTGGCTGGGCCTGACCGCCGGATCCGCTTGGTCCGCGGAGCTCCTGTGCCCCCTGCCACCTGCTTGCCTCGCCGCCGTTTTGCTTTTCTTTCCCTGCCGTTTCTCCCTAGCCCCCAGTGCTCCCCCCTCCTCGACCAGCCCCGGCCGCGTTTCCCGCCACCCCCTCGCCGCTGCCCCCCTGCGGCCCCGCCCCCTTCCCTCGCTCGCCATCCCCATTCGCCACCCCGCTCCCCCTGGCAGAGTGGCCAACGCGCAGCGTGCGCGCCGAAGGCGCGCCAAAGGTAAGCCCGTCTGCGCCCGTCCGCGCCTGGACCGCGCCCAGCGCTCGAACCCCTGGCCCCCGAGGACCCCAGCCCACCCGCCGGACGTACACCGCCGCCACCCTCAACGCACTCAACACCGGCCGAGTCCCGGGATGCTACCGAGCCACCCCGAGACGCACCCACGGACCCTTCAGCTGCCACGCCTGCAAGTTCACCTGCATCCGGACCTGCCCCGCACCAGCACCCGCCAAGCCGAACACCAGCAGCAACCACCTCAAGTGCATCCTGCTCAACACCCGCTCCGTCCACAGACACGCCATCGAACTCTGGAACCTCCTCGACACCACAGCCCATGACGTCGCCTTCCTCACGGAAACCTGGATGAACGACTCCTCAGCGCCCGACATCGCCATCGCCATCCCAGAGGGATACAAGATCACCCGGAGAGATCGCGTCAACCAGACTGGAGGAGGCATCGCCATCATCCACAGGGACACCATCCACATCACGACCAACACCGACGACACCCTGACTACCGCCGAACACCTACACTTCCAGATCCACACCGACCCGAAGACCACCCTCAGAGGCACCCTGATCTACCGACCCCCGGGACCACGCACACAATTCAGCGAGGACATCGCCGACTTCATCAGCCCGCATGCCCTCCCCTCCGCTGACTACATCCTCCTGGGGGACATCAACTTCCACCTGGAGAACAACAACGACCGCAACACCACCACCCTGCTCGACAACCTCGCCAACCTCGGACTCAAGCAGCTGGTGTCCATCCCCACCCACCTCGCCGGACACACACTCGACGCCGTCTTCTCATCCAGCAAAGACATCGCCTTCAGCCACGCCACTGGACTCCACTGGACGGACCACAGCTGCGTCCACTTCACCTTCAGAAGAACGACGATCCACCACCACCAGCAACAGGTTGCTCGAAGAAGCTGGAACAAGATCACAGCCGACCAGCTCGCCGCTTCCCTGAGCCAGCACCCTCCCACCAGCTCAGCGAACCCCAGCCGGGCCGCCGACAACCTCACGAAGTGGATCAGCAACTGCGCGGACGAACTCGCCCCACTGAGGACCCCGCCCAGCAGACCCGGCAGCAAGAAGGCCCCATGGTTCACCGACGAACTCACGAGCTCCAAGAAGAACTGCCGAGCCCTCGAGAAAGCCTGGAGAAGGGAGCCCACACCGGACAACATGACCACCCTCAAGCTCGCCACCCGGAAACACCACCAACTGATCCGCGCCACCAAGAAAACTGCATTCAAGGACCGGCTGGACAACAAAGCACACAACTGCAAGGAACTCTTCAACATCGTGAAAGAGCTCTCCAACCCCAACGCCGGAAGCAACGACATCACCCCATCGCAAGACCTCTGCAACTCCCTTGCCTCCTACTTCCACAACAAGATCGCGGACATACACAACAGCTTCAGCACTCAACCGACGCACGCCACGACCGAACCACCGCCCCCCACCACCACCCTCTGCGCCTGGACTCCGATCAGCACCGAAGACACCGTCCGCACGATGAACTCCATCCACTCCGGATCTCCGACCGACCCCTGCCCTCACCACGTCTTCAACAAGGCCGACGCTGTCATCGCACCCCACATGCGGGACATCATCAACACCTCCTTCGACACCGCCACCTTCCCGGAGAGCTGGAAGCACGCCGAACTCAGCGCTCTACTAAAGAAACCAACAGCGGACCCCACCGAACTCAAGAATTACCGCCCCATCTCGCTCCTCCCGTTTCCAGCCAAAGTCATCGAGAAGACCGTCAACAAACAGCTGGCCGCCTTCCTCGAGACGAATGGATCCCTCGACCCCTCACAGTCTGGCTTCCGAGCCAACCACAGCACCGAGACCGCCCTCATCGCTGCCACCGATGACATCCGAGCCCTGATGGACAACGGAGAAACAGCGGCCCTCATCCTCCTAGACCTCTCCGCGGCATTCGACACTGTCTGCCACCGCACCCTTGTGCAGCGCCTCAGAAACGTCGGAATCCAGGAGAAGGCACTGGAATGGATCATCTCCTTCCTCGACGGAAGAACACAGAGAGTCCGCCTACCACCGTACAAGTCAGAGGCCACCGAAGTCATCTGCGGCGTCCCTCAAGGATCCTCGCTGAGCCCCACCCTCTTCAACGTCTACATGAGCCCCCTCGCGGCCATCGCACACCAACACAACCTCAACATCATCTCCTACGCTGACGACACCCAGCTGATCCTCTCCCTGACCAACGACCCCGCCGCCGCCAGAGCCAACCTTCACGAAGGGATGAAAGACATAGCCGAGTGGATGACGACCAGCCGCCTGAAACTGAACTCGGACAAGACGGAAGTCCTCATCCTGGGCTCCTCGCCCTCTGCCTGGGACGACTCCTGGTGGCCCCCCGCCCTGGGCACCGCTCCCAAACCAACAGACCACGCACGCAACCTGGGCTTCATCCTGGACTCCTCCCTCTCCATGACCAGACAAGTCAACGCCGTCTCCTCGTCGTGCTTCAACATCCTGCGCATGCTACGGAAGATCTTCCGGTGGATCCCCACCGAGACCAGGAAGACGGTCACCCAGGCCCTCGTCACCAGCCGACTGGACTACGGCAACGCCCTCTACGCCGGAACCACCGCCAAGCTCCAGAAGAGACTCCAGCGGATCCAGAACACCTCAGCCAGACTCATCCTCGACATCCCACGACACAGCCACATCTCCGGACATCTGAGAGACCTGCATTGGCTCCCCATCAACAAGAGAATCACCTTCCGTCTCCTCACCCACGCACACAAAGCCCTACACGATCAAGGCCCGAGCTACCTCAACAACCGCATCAACTTCTACGCTCCCAAACGCCATCTCCGATCAACCAGTCACGCCCTCGCCGCCGTCCCCCGCATCCGAAGAACGACAACAGGAGGAAGGTCCTTCTCCTACTTGGCCGCCAAGACCTGGAACTCCCTCCCTCCCGACCTGCGCCTGACCCAAGACCACCTCTCCTTCAGGAAGAAGCTCAAGACCTGGCTGTTCGGAGCAGTAGCAGCACCCCCCCTCCCCCCCCCCCCCAAGCGCCTTGAGACCCTCCGGGTGAGTAGTGCGCTCTATAAATGTCTATGATTGAACTATGTTGTTAATTTTCCGTAGGTCCTGTACTATCCTGAACTTCCCACTTGTCTTCTGCAGGCCCATTATCGTAGAGTTACAGGGACTGCCCATAACCTCCTTCAGAATCCCTTGTCTAATCATTGACTCAATCACGGGTTTTATTCCTTCCAACGTTTCTGGAGTCAGCTTGTACTGTGGTGTTCTGGGAAAGTCAGCATTTGGTCTTACTTGTATTCTGACAGGCTCTACTCCCTTGATCAGTCCTATATCTTCTCCCGTAAAGTCCCACACCTCCGAGGAGACTGAATCTCTCAAATCCCATGGGAGCTCATCCATAGTTATAGCAGGGTATAATTCGATGCACTCATGCGTGTTTGCAACCTTAAAAATCAGCATCGTCATCATTTGTCTGCAATTCTACTCCCTTGGGGGTACAATAGATGGTGCAATTGAGTTTACACAAAAGATCTCTTCCTAGTAGACATACAGGACTGGAATCGCACACTACAAACTGGTGTCTATCTCTGAAACTTCCGATCTTTACCGGAACTGGCTCAGTCAGGGGATTTGTCATTCTTCTGTTTGCAACCCCCACCACTTGAATAGTCTGTCCTGAAAGGGGCAAATTAGGGACCACTGCGGACCGCACAGTAGACCTGGAAGCACCAGTATCTACCAAGAAGGTGGTGGGGTGTCCATCTACGTCAGCCTCTACAAAGGGTCCCCTCTGATCTACCTCTAGTACGGCTCCAAGGGTACAGTCTTCCTCCCCATTCAGGCACCGTCCTGACACTGGATCAAAGTAATAGTGCTCATCTCCCTCGACTATGAAGGGCATCTGCTTGTAAACCTTGTTCCCTGCTGAAATCTTAGGTGGTTGAGGAACCGGAGCCCTAGGGGCCGATGTCCCCCCTTTTGTCATTTGGGGCTTGGTCACTGTCACCTTTCGTCTCGGAGGGGCTTCGACTTCCTCCTCCTCCTCTTCCTCCTGCACCTGATTGTCCGGATTATGGGGGCACTCGCGTCTCCAATGCCCGACCTCATGACACTGATGGCACTTGGTCGTCTTCTTCAGAGCCGCTATATCTATCCTAGGTCTCGGACCTTCTTCATTGTCTCTTTTCTGTCCCCCTGACTTCCTCCCCAAGGTGCCATTGCCTGACTGACCCTGTCCTCCCGCTTGCATCTGGACTAACATCAGTTTATCCTTAAGCTTCTTTGTCTTCGAGTCTATCTCATCACTGCAGTACCTCGCATACCTCAGAATCTCATCTAGGGGCTTGTTTTGCCAACAGATCAAATGTTGCTGTATCATGAGGCAGATATCAGGCCTCAATCCCAGCACAAACTTGGATACGAACTGTCCCATATCCTTCGGATCCATCACGTCTAATCCACTGTACTGCTTGAAAATCAGCAATAGCCTCTCATAGTACTCATGCACCGTCTCTTTTGGTTCCTGCCTGGTACGATCTATCTTTACCCAATCTATGTCTTGTGGCGGTACTTTAGTTTTCAGCCACGTGATTGCCTGTTCGTACTTTGCCATCACCCTAGGTGACGGTCCATTCGTGGCAGAATCACGTTCTGGCTCTGCCGTGGGCCATTCAACACTGACCTTGCATGCTATCCACAAATTGCTTGGAACCACAATGTCAAACAGTGAGTTTAAATCAATCCACAGTACCTTTGAGATTTTAACGAACCTCTCTACCTGCTTGTACCATTCCACTGGACTCTCTCGCAACTTTGGGAAAGTGTTTGTAAAGGCAGCCAAATCTCCCCTGCTCCAGGGTACATGTACATATCCCCCATGAGCCACCTCTCTCAAGGGGTATGCTTCTGCATGCATCAACCCTCCTCCCGGAGACGTCTCGATAACGCTCCGTCTAACAGTCTTTCTCTTTGACCACCTTTCCCCCCATTTCTCCAACTGGGACCATGTTCGGATTCCCATAATCAGCTCCCTAATGTGTGTTTTTAATCCGATCACCCTCTTTTCTTCTAGATCTTGATCTGAGTACTGTAACCTGTGGCCCCCCTGTAGGGCTTTAGTTTTTGTCAAGTCTACCATGTACTTGTTTGCCAATTTAGAGAGTTTCTCATGAGCTGTCCTAGCCTTCCGAGTGACATCCTTTGCCACAAGCAACAGCTCATCTGGTTCGTAAAGTTCAATCCTTTCTAGAGGCAGAGTACCTTCTACTATCTCCTCTACTTCCGACTTTAGTCTCAGCACGTCTAATCTCCTTGCCTTTATTGCTGCTCTCAATGTGCCTTGGCTAGAAGTTTCCTTAGAGTCCCTCCCGCTTGCATCCTGACTCTCTCTTCTGTTCTCTTCAGGTGTGTTAGGAGGAACCCGTCTACCTTCGCAACCCTCGCAGTCCCACTCCTGTCGACTGTCTCTGGAGGTGTGGCGAGACGTCCCCCTGCTTCCCACCCCTCTGTGTTCCCATTCCTGTCTGCTTTCGCTAGCTCCACAGTGAGAACCCATCCTATTCTCCTCATTCTCTGACCCAAACACGTTCCTTGACCTGTCGCTTTGGGTATCCACAACTGTTTCCCAAGTTCTCAAATCTGGCCTTAGCTCCCTCATCGACTTCGGCCTTGGTCCTCTCAGATCCATCGATCCCCTCCAACCCCCTCTGTCTTCCGAAGGGTCTGCCGATGCCACCAAAGGGGTGCTTCGTTCTATCGGTCTGGGTAATGTCTTCCACCCATCCGCCACATTAGTTCTGTCTTCGCTGGCACCCCTCTCGCTCCCCTTTCGCGGTGGACTTTCAGCTTGTCTCTGTTCTGGGTTATACACTGATACTATGGGACCTATGGTAACAGGCACTGTAAGGGCATCTGGCAGTTTCTGAGAATGGACACCCTATTCTACCCGAATTTTCTGTACCGTAAACCTTCCCACTACTCTCGTCCCTGGGGAGGGTGGGGGTACCTTCTCTCCTTTCTCTGGGGTAAACTTGTCCCCTGGGGTGTCCCATCCATTCCCCATTGGAACCCCTCCTTCCCCCACTGGGGCTTCCCAGTGTTTTGCCGATGTTTGTGTTCCCCCTGACTCGGGATTGTATGGGAGTGGCCTTTCTGACAACAGCCTCTCTATCAGGCTGTCGTCTGTCTCGCTGTCCTCATCCTCTGTGCTCTTTTTCTGCCCATCCCCTGTACTTTCCAGCAACGGATACAACTTATCTACTCCAATGGTCTGTACCCTCCACCTCTTTTCCATGGCATCCCATCTCGCTTCTTGGACTGCCCTTACCGATCGTTTCACTCTTTCTTGTCTCCTATCTCTGTTCCTGTCGTGGGCTGCCCTGATCCATGCATTTAGCGCTTCAAACTGTGTTGGTCTGGGCAGAGGTCGCAATGCAGCCATAATCGCTTTTAACTGGTATAACACTTCTAGTCTAAACGTTCCATATTTAGGAAAAGTCAATTCCTCGTTTCCATCAGTCATCTTACACCAATTATCGAGCCACAATATGGTATGCAACCCAACATTCGTTGCCATGTAGTAAGCTGGAGTGTCCTCGGGTGGAGCCTCCTCCCCACCCCGAGGTTCTATCCTGTTTTCTCCTTTGAAACATTTTCGCTACACTTTAAAACATTTCATGATAAAACCCACGTTTCCTTGTTTACAACACTCGTTGTACTTCCTGATGACAATCCACCAATCTCAGCACGGCTTCACACCAACCGCCCTATCACAGCGCGGCTCGTTCTGACGTCACTCGCCTCCGTTTCGCAGCAGTTCCCCTCCTTTCTCCGTTGTCTCGCCGGTCACGCATGCGTCCCAATCATACACTAGAAATGATTACTTCCGACCAAGCAACCACTTCCTTGACTGTACGGCCACAGTCTAACTGTAATTGTCACCCAACCGGCAAATGTCTGTCCGCGAACGGACAATGACCTCAACTGTTCAACACACGGTAACTTCCGACCAGCGGCCGTTACCCACGCTCCCTCTTTCCTCGTCCTTCGGGCGATCAATGGTACCTCATGACCCCCTTACAATGGTCGACAACTACTTTGGGTGTTCGATACACCCGAACCACTTAAACTCCCCTTGAGCTTAAGATTTTCACCGGTTGCGTGCGCTCACAAACTGATCTCCTTTCACGCTACAGGCATTCAACTCCGCAAGACATTACAACACAATGACACAACATAACACCGCAATCTAGCAACGCATGACCCTTTTCATACTCACTCTCCTCCGACCTGCTGCTTTCTGCCGCACTGTTACTCTCCGTCAGTTTCCATGGAACGCCATCCTCCGTCCGCGATTCTCTGGACGTTCTTCATTTGTTCTCTATGGGCCTCGGGGAAATCTCAACCTACTTCTAGATTACCCTTACTCTAGAAGGTAACCATCCTACACTGCTACCAACTGAAAAGGCGGGATTACACCTCTAGAGTCTGCTTACCATTCTCCAGAATCCCGTCACAGGTCGACTGGACCTTTTTACCTGTCATAGAGTGAATTTAGGCAACCTAGTCACAACTAAACAATCAATTTCAAGATACCCAATTTCTTTCCCCAAAGAACCACTGACTAAAGACTGAATTTAAAAGGTTTATTACATAACCAAAAATAACTGGAGATACAGGCACCTCAGCAAGAGGTTCAGAAGATAAACAGGTACTAATACAAACATAATCCTACGGAACAGTCTCAATCGACTAATGAAAAGAACGAGAATCAATTCCAGAACCATTAAACTAAACAAGATTGCTATAACTTGGATTCTGGTACTCATCAGGATAAAAGACATAAATTCAGATTAGTCTGTCCCTACTCTATGCTAGATGACATCCCTACTCTACAACAGCCCAACCTAACCAAAAGGTGTCAGCCGTGGGGACTTCCTAAGAAGTTCACCACCTTCTCCCTTAGACTAGAATTTCCATCACCGCTGCTAAGCTCCTTGCCCATGCGACCACTCGCTCTAACTCCTCAGCCATCTGCTCTGCCTCCTCCCTCGGGGCACTGTCCCTAATACGAAACCCCAAAATGTTGACGACACGCCTATAGGTACGCCCCTCTAGAAGGTATTAGGTTCTGTAAATTTCCACATGGCATGGGTCCATCCTTGCCCGTTCAAACGTCCTTGGGTCCCAGACTCTTCATCCTTTCAAGTTGCTTCTGTAAATTCCTGGTCTACTCCTCCATGTCTGAGTCTAGCATCCTAACGCTCATACACAATGGGCCCTTCTACTCTACTATCTGCTTGATGAGGCGCCTGCAAAGAAATACACGCAAATAGCTCACAGTCTACAAATGTTACAACATTTTCTAAACGGTTCTTTTATAAATCATTTCTACCATTAAATGTTAAGCAATACATTTTCCAACAAGCCTGTACCCATCCTCTGAACTAGGCCTCTGCTTGACTTATAGGCCCAGCGCTTTGTGTTAACTCTCTTCTTGGTTCACAAGGCCTCCAACCTTATACTGCAAATGCATTGGCTCTAATTTAAGCTAATTGTTGAGTACATAAAGCATGATTATACATTTCGCTGTAATCCATCTGAAGGCACGTTAATAAATCAATTAACACTCCTATCAATAGTGAAAGAATTCATTTCAAAGCATCTCTACATTGCAGCAAGCATGGATTTGCTCCTTGTAATGTTGGTTCTGCACATTCTCTGATACCAATTTGCTTGAGTACTTGTCATACTTTGCATCTAAACATGATTAACAGTCCTCTACATATGTGGGTGCTGACTACTTGTACATATGCTGCACCCCTACAAATTTCACTGTAATTGGCGCTCTCTCAGTCTTACAATGAAATTATTGTTAGCATTGTAAGTAAAAATATGCCCCACCTTAAGAAGGCATTGAAATTAATGCCATGGCATACCCAGGATTCAGACTTCTACAGTTTCCATTCTAGACCTTTGGAGAAACATAGCGGAAGGCCCTTAACACGAAGGAAGGCAGCGCAGGCCAGATTGTTTTATGTTTGTCAGTAGTTCATCTTGTCTGGCTAGTGAAAGTAGACTTGCCCTTCTTGTGAATGCTGATTCCATCCCTTGTTTTCAGATGACCGATGCAGAGTGAAATTCTCAGCTGTAGGCCCTGATCCCTTGTCTGATGCTGCCAAGGCCTGGTTTATCCCTGTGAGTAGATCGTTCAAAACACCATTTTTATCAAAACAAGCAATGGATTTATAATGTTTCTTGACTGAGACTAATGCGAAGTGGACTACTAGATATTCTTACATTTGATAACATTGTTGGCTTCTTTTCACTTTGATAAGGGCCTATTTCTTTATCCAGCACATGGACACACTGTGTATTCCTAGAATCCCTCCCTGTCCGTTTCCATCCCCTCTGTAACACTATACGGTGGACTCTGCATCAAGCCCAGGTGTTGAGCGCCTTGATGCCTACGGGCTTAGTTGCGCGGTATAAATTTCATTTCATTCATTCATTCATTGATACTAGTGGGGAAAGCAACTCGGTGCAAAACTGCATTGGGTATCAAGTTGGCGTGTGCAAAGCTTGTTTTTTTCCATGTCCAATTTTTGCCTATTGTAGATTTAGTAAAGTATCCTGAAATACTTTTTCTAAGCGTTTAGTGCATTGCAAGATCATGTTCGTCAACTAGCAAGATCTCTTTCACTTTAACAGAAACTAACCACGCAGGGAAATTCATGCAGAATGTTTCTCTGTAAGTTTACCTTTTGCGAAGCATTTCTAGGCACCATAGCAAATATTTGCAGAAATGTCACTGCAAGTTTATCTTTCGAAGAGCTTTTCTATGCACCAATACATTGCACAGCAAAATAGGCATGTGGTTCTTATTAGCAGTAGTGAAGAGAATCCCATGTGATCCTTTAGTATCTGAAATTACCAGAGGCTATGGTAATTAATCAGCTTCGGAAATTGCCAAAGCATTACAGGTGTTGTGAAAATGTGTAATAACTGCTGCAATCGGCATTTGTTATTTGTCCTCGAATTTGTGTTTGTTTCCCCACAAATTCCATCTGCTTTTATCAGGAGAAATGATATGTGTAGGGAAAGAGACCCAGCGGTGCCAGGGGGCTCTTGTGGCAGAGGAGTTTTGGGTTGGGGCAAATCGTGATTTTCTCCAAACCTTTTTAAAAAAAAAAAAAGCTATTTAGATCTTAGAGTCATACTCTGAAGATTAAGGGCTCAAGTCAGGGTGTCTTAATGGTCATGTCAATTAGATAAAGATATATTTTGAATGTATTTTTATCCTGTTTATGGTTAAAAAACTAAAAAGTAGTTTCAAAAAGGAGGGAATACTCTCAGGCTCTGATTCTGACAGACTGGGTCCTTGATGGGACTATATAAAAGGCCCCCTTTTAGAAGAGGTGCTTTGTGTTAATCATGAATCACGGAAAGTGCACCTCCAAGAGTCATCATTGTTCCCGGGATGATGAGGTTGAGAGAAAGAAATGCAAAGAGGATAATTGTTGCCCTCTTCCTCCTTCTGCAGGCCTTGGTCTGCCTGAGAATCAGATGCAGTAATTGATTGTTTCATTGACAGAGGCACTTCAGTATGCAAAAGACAATGCCAGTAGTCTGTACTCTCCATCTTCTGTTGCATTACATTGGTACCTGGATACAGTCCTCCTAGACTTATATATAGATCATCTTTAGTTTTCATGATTAATTAGAGTGTCATGCAGATACACATAATCTGAAACTTTTGGGATTGCTATGTGGAACCAAGTTATTCATATACCTTTGGGCATTCACCTGTTTCTCCTAAACATAGGTGTGCAGTATTTCTGCACTGTGGTTTGTGGAGTTTATAAATTGATCACAAATATTCGAAAGCTATTTTTGGGTGCCTACAAAGCACTCCACAGCACAGGCTCTGCCTACATGAACAGCCTCATTAGTTTCCACCAACCTTCCGGACTCCTCTGCTCTGCCAGCCTCTCACTAGCACACTCCCCTCTCATACACAAAAGCAGAGCAGACGATCACACATTCTCATACCTAGTTACTAAGGCCTAGTATGACCTCCCATAACACGTAAGAGGCTCATCCTCTTCTTAAATTCTGCAAGAAGCTGATGACCTGACTCTTACAGTATGTCCTCCAGGTCTGGCCTCACACTTCGGGCTCTTGGTGGGTTAGCGTGCTATACTAATACTGATAACATAACATCTTCTTTAAAAGGAAAATAGTTCCCTTCTCTTAAAGCCCTGTGAAAATAGTTTTCAACCTGACAGTTGACATAGGTTTATTGCACTTAAAACTGGATTTATGTAAATTGTGATGTGCAGGTATATATGTAGAAGGCACTAAAAATAGTCATAAGGGAGGCGTGGCTTGGACGGCGATGGGGAGAGTTGCCTAAGTCCGGAGCTCCGCTACACCCAGGACGAACAACGAGCCCTAAGCGCGATTTCTGCTAACCAAACGAAGCTTCAAGCGACCCAGAGGAAATCGGAAACCCTAGGGAGCAGGAAGATATCAGCCACACAGGGCAACAACTATGACACAACTGACAAAATAAGTTGGAAGAAGACGATCACCAGCAGTGGGGGGGAAAAAAACCAAAATGGCGGCGACGGAGTAAGTGAGAAAACAATCGGCGAAGCAACGAAGGCGCTGGTGCAAGATTCTACCTCAGAGAACCGTCACCAAGAGGTCAGTGCTCATATCCCCTCCTCCCCAGGCGGTGCACCCTGCTTCCCGGACCCCGGTAAGGGCCTAACTGCTATCACCATCAGCGCGCAGAAAGTGAAACTAAACAAAACTGCAGGGGGCAGCCATCTCGGGAAGCCAGACAGCCAGGACGCACACAAGAGGGGTACAGGCGCTATCCAGCAGTCCAGTCGGCCCAAACTAGCCTTACGGCTCCCACTAGCTGACCCACCCCCTACAAGAAGAAATCACTAAAAATCACTGTAATTGGACACAACGTTAGCGTCCAACCCTGACAAGGGGAGGTGAAACCGAAACTAACCATGGGCGCCGCCATCTTGTGCTGACCCACCCAAAGAACGGCGCGAGAGCAGACGTAACAGACGCTCACAAAAAACGCCCAATGAGACAATCCAGCAGCTGCTTACTGCGCGACTAAAGCATCAGAAAATTCCACGGGGATAACATCAACTTATTACTGGGGAGACAGGAGGAATAGGAAGCAACAGTTCTCAGCCCACACCAACGGAGGGCGAAACCGAAACCAACTAGGGGTAGCGCAATCTGGAGCAGTGAGGAGCAGCGAGAGAGGGGACCAGAGCACACAGCCGCTAGCCTCGCATCAAAAGCAAGTCGGAAACAACAGAAACATCCACGGCCCATTTCGGAGAAGGGGGAAATCCAAAACAATAAGAAGCTGCCGCATTCGCGATCAGACACGCCCAATGAGGAACAGAGCTAGCGCGACTGAAACAAACATCATTGAGGCGCTAGCAAAAAGCTTGAGCCTTACCAGGGCATACTACCTGCCACCACCACCAACGTGAAACTAACATTTAACCAGCAACTAGAAGGCCACTCATGGCGATAAAGTGCAACCCACACCACCGGAGAGCAAAACCGGAAAGGCCAAAAGAGCACTGCCCAGCGAGCGCAAACTCGAATGAGACAAACCACCACAAGTCATCAGAGGAAAGCAAGGGGACACACAGACCCAAAGCGGTGACCAGGAACAACGCTATCTCGAGCACAAACAGACTACGAAAGGAAAGAGTCAAGACCCATAAAACTATCAACCTACCCTGAGCGAGACAAACAGGGCAAGCCCTACCACAGAACATCAGCAAACGAAGCAGGCAGGGCACACAACAAGGTCACCGAACCAGGTAGTCCAGAGCTAAGAAAATCCAAGCGGCACTCACAACAAAAACCGAAGATACACATAATAGCAAACACACAGGGGAGCAACGACTCACAAAGCGGCCTCACACAGAGAAATAAAGTTCCTCCACCTCCACAAAGAGGAGGTAAGAGATTCAACAGCCTACTAACAAAAAGGAGCATAGCCAAAATGGCCAGTAATGATGGAAAACAACTGCCGAAAAAAACGAAACCAGAAGGAGTCTCTGAATCACCAATAAAACAAAAATCAGACATCAGCAGCACTCTGGACAGCATCCTCAAAAAACTTGCGGAAGTACACGACCTAGCAAAGACTACAAAAAAAACCACAGACGTGATCCAGCTTGAACTGGCAGCCATTAGAGCAGACATTCACACAGCGAACAGCAGGCTCTCCGAAGTGGAACAGAGAGTCAGTGATATTGAAGACCGGTCAAAGCTCACTGGAAAGGCAATTGGCAACATAGCTAAAGCTACCACTGACCTTCGCAAGCAAGCAGCAGAGTTCGAAGAAGGAAGCAGAAAAGGAAATATAAGAATTCTGGGAGTACCAGAGGGCGAAGAAAACAAGGTAGGCTCGTGCGTGTCACTCCTGCAAAACCTCATTCCCAAGCTGACCAACCTCAGGTTCGAGAACCCATTTGAACTAGAAAAAGCATACAGAGTCCCGGCCGTAAGAAAAACTAACAGAATAGGACCAAGACCAATAATATGTAAACCACTACGATCACATCAAACTGAAGCTATATTCGGAGTTGCAAGAAAGAATCATAACCTGCAGTGGAATGGAAACAAAATCATCCTCACACAGGACTACTCAAAAACCACAGTCGACATCAGAAAGGGCTTCTTAGCCCAAAGAGATATAGGTTAAAGAAAGAGAACATCACCTTTTCATTTGCTGGCCCGACAAGATTCAGAATAACCAATAAAGGAGTCGCACTAATGAGGTTCTGTGATTTTGCGTGCTTTTAAAGTGCACGACTTTCTTTTCTAAACATGGGTTTTTGCCATGCGTCGTGACTGCCATCTGGTGTTGCCTTTTACGTAGGCCTCAGAAGTTAGTCTGCGAGCAAAGCAGTCTGACCTTTTGTGGGTCATGTGTACATTAACTAAGGTTTCCTTCGTGCGCTGGAGTTAATTTCAGAAGCTGGCCTTTCACCTGGAATTGACCCTGCCAAGCCAATTTCCCTGCAAGATCGTTATCCACTTTCCCAATCACCATTCAAGACATTTGTTAACTTTTAAGTTTCTTTACGTTTCTGTTATCTTGCACATTATCTGAAACTACTTTTCTTTACCAATTCCTCATTTCATGGGTTACGCTTTCAATTAAGGGTTTGTTCGGGCCTTCCAGATTATTATTTAGATATGCCTAAATATTAACTTGTGGGTTGGGACACTATAAAATGAGCTTTACTATATGATGCTGTGTGATGTCATGTATTTTCTATTGGTTGAATTAAGGTGCAGGGGCGTGCATTTTAAATGTACCTTTTTGTGTATAAATAGGGATGTCTCGCCTTAGTAAATTGAGCAGTTTCTTGAGTTGTACACCGTGTTGTATTACTGGGATTTCTGCTACTGGCTGCAGATAATGAATTTGATCTCTCACGCCACCTAGAAGTATTCAGTGTCTCTGTATACCAAGGCAAGGGAACCCAGAGGACTTTGGGCGCCGCTGGGTACTTGAAATCCCAGTTCTTCACTAACCTTCGAGGAACCCATGGAACTAGCTCGCTACCTAGAAGGCCCAACCACTCAGCTAATGGAGATGTCAACACCCACTAGCAAGAGAAGTGCCTCACCAGAACACTCTACAGACTAATCAGACGCATAAGATGCCACTCGTCAGTTTCGCGGAACTAAAACAAAGCACAAGAACGAAGATCCCAAAAACTCTCACAGAATATGTGGACACACGATAAGACTACTTGACTTTACCAGAATTCTACCTCATGAACTCACCAAAAATCATTTGCACAGCAGAATCTACCTCATGGAAGGCCTGCCATAGACATGGCAGAGCTCAAACCTACACACCCTTGCACAAGAAGTGACTGGACAAGCGATACGGAACATAGGAATGTCTATATCCTTTAACTTTCATATGACGGGGGTCACAGTAACGACAACTAGCAACGGAGGGACAACACCAATAGACAGATCCACCCCCGAAAGTCGCACGGCCAACGTTATTGCGAAGCACAAGATGACCTCTGACTATCCTGGGGAAAGTAGCGGGGCGAGAGGGACCTTGCTGTCGCACGTCTACTGTACGACTAAACTGTAGGGGAGGGGAGAGGTGGGAGGGGGGGAAAAGGGAGAAGGGAAGGGGGGGAGGAGGGGTGTATCGATGTACGTATTGTCCGTCCCGTCCATACCGTTGTTTCGTTTTGTCCACGTCCTAGTCTTAGTCATTAACAAATGCTCAGTTATATCACACGCACTAAAACAACCACCTCAACAAACCACTACTAAACACATCAACATTGACCAGGGCCCTGCAAACCATGACGCCAAATAACAACAACGCTATGCAGGCGGACCTGAAGATAGTCTACCTCAACGTTAAGGGTCTAAATCACCCAATTAAGAGGAAGTAAGTACTAGACTACTTAGCTAAGACCAGAGGGGACATTGTCCTCTTACAAGAAACAAAACTAGCCAGAGAACACGCAAGCAAGCTTAAAGCGAGATGGATAGGTCAGGTAGCCTGCTCCCCGGCGGTAGGGAAAAAAAGGGGTGTCATCACCCTGATGAATAGCAGATCCAAGATAACTATTGAGAAAGAACAGAGTGACCACCAGAGGAGACTACTGATCACCCAACTGAAAAGAGGAGCTGAAACCATACTGATAACCAACACCTACGCTCCCAACACAGACAACACTAGTTACTGGAAGGGGTATTGAGGCAAATAGAAGCTTACCAGCCATGCGACATGAATGTGCTGGCAGGCGATTTCAACCAAGCCCTGGACCACACCCTAGACAGGCAATCAGGTTCACACACCCGACCCCCGGCGTCCCTCAATATTCTAAAAAAAAATGCATCAAGTTTAATTTAGAAGATCCATGGCGCCTTCAACACCCCGATTCCAGAGTTTACACCTTTTACTCTAACTCACACAACTCATACAGTAGAATAGACTACATCCTCATCTCAGCCTCACACACACCTGATAGAACACACAGACATCGTGGCTAGAACAATCTCAGATCACTCGTGCATCAGCCTACAACTCACAGGCAGACACAGCGAGCACATCACACGCAGATGGAGATTTAACAACATAACCATGGCAAAAAAAGAGGACAAAGACAGAATAGAGAAAGCCATAAAGGATTACATCACAGAATACGATATACCTGACACAGACCCAAAGTGCCTATGGGACACCCTTAAGGCAACCATCAGGGGGACGCTGATAGAAATCAAGGCCAGGAGAGATAGAGAAACAAAAGCGCAACAACCTAGAACAGGACATCAAAGAACTTGAAAAGAAACACATTAGTGATACCTCGAACGCAGCCGCACTCGTAGAACTCACAGGGAAAAAATACGAATTCAACAGAATTCTGAGCGAACGGGCGGGTCTGTGGATCAAGAAATACAAATAATTAAACCTATGCGAGGCTAACAAAGCGGGTAAAACACTTGTGTGATACCTCAAATACAAACAAAGACAACAATGTATCTCTACAATCATGATTACAAACAACAAGCCACACACCAGGAACAAAGAAATTATACACACATTCATGGAATTCTACAAAGAACTCTACAAAAAAGATGACAACGTAGACCAGGAGGGCTGCTCAGCCTATCTAGACAGCCTTAATCTACCCAAGATAACAGAAGAGGAGGCCAAGGCTTTAGGTCAGGACATAAAAACTAGCAAGCTCATTACAGCCATCGGGGCACTAAAAGATGGCAAAGCCCCGGAACCAGACGGTTACACCACACCCTTTTACAAAACCTTCCAAGACCAACTAGTTCCGGTTTTGAGAAAAGTCTTTAACCACTGTGGGAAAGAGGGGGCAGTTACAGAATCCATGTCACAGGCCAATATAATTGTCATACCTAAGGAGGACAAAGACCCACAATGGCCCAAAAACTACCGCCCTATATCACTCATAAATTTAGACTGCAAGCTATACGCAAAAATCCTAGCCACAAGATTAAACAAAGTGCTTCCACAGCTAATCGGAAATTCACAGGTAGGCTATCTAAAACTCGCATGTCCCATGACAATACGAGACTCCTCTGTCAGGTCATAGAACACTCCTCCAAAACATTTAACGCAACAGTAGCCATCACGCTAGACGCAGAAAAAGCCTTCGATAGGGTATCCTGGCATTTCTTAGAGAAAAGCATGCAGGCGTATAGCCTGGGCGAGAGCTTCACGTGGAAAGTCATGGCATTATACAAATACCCCAAAGCCCAGATAGCAATTAATGGAGCGACTTCAGCCCCATTTATTCTCGAAAGGGGGACGAGACAACCATGCCCTCTATCCCCTCCGCTGTTCCTTCTCAACCTCGAACCTCTGATCGGAAATATCATAGACAACAGCAGTATAGCGGGAGTAAACATTAACAACACCACAGCCAAACTGGCTGCCGGCACAGACGACTTACTCATAATAACGGAGAAGTCCGCTCACTTCATACCAGCACTCATGCACACCATTGAACTTTACGCCAAACACTCAGACTACTAACTCAACAGAGACAAATCCGAATGTATGACCCTCAACATACACACAACTAGAGAAGTATTGGGCTCCTCCGAGCTGGCCTGGCAACCTCGTTCTGTCAAATACCTAGGTATCCACTTTTGCAGAACGCTAAGGTCGACTCTGGAACAGAATGAGAAAACCACTCTAGAAAAGATAAAAGGTCTGCTAGATACCTGGTCGCCCAAGTTTATTACTTGGTGGGGCAGAGTAGACATGGTGAAGATGATGGTCACTCCCATAGTAAACTATCTAGCTGGTATGCTCCCCCTGGCTCTCACGGACGAATTAAACAAAAAAATTGACCGAATGCTAAACAAATTTATATGGCATGACAAAAAACCCAGAATCAGCCTCCAAAAACTCAGACTAGGTAAAAAGCTAGGGGGGCTTAATGTGGCGGACCTGAGAACCTTCCAGACAGCCTTCATAGCCCGCAAACGAATGCACTGGGTACTAACTAAACAGCCTTACACACCAACCTGGCTCTCTATAGAGAAAGCCATCCTAAATGATGCAGACCCTTTAACTCTCCTCACAGTCAACAAGCAAGCACATAAGAGCAACCCGATCTTCAGGATCACAAGGCAGGTGCTGCTCAAAGAAGACCGGAAGCTCGAATTCAGCATCAGGAACTCGCTCTGGGAATCACTTTGAGACAACCCCAAGATTAAATACAGAGGGAAGACCCTCGATATGCACACATGGAAAAAAGTAGGTCTCACATATCCAGCTCAGCTGGAGGAGGAAGGATTGCCCCAAACTTTCAATAGCCTGAGAACTCGTCACGACCTACCCGATGTGGAACTATACTACTTCTTAGCTATCAAGACAGCCTTAACAAAATCTAAACTAACCAAACACAAGCCCTCAATCTTCCAGTACATGGAAAACATAAACAAGACAGGTCACCCGGTCTCGCACTTGTATAAGCTCCTCCGCCCAGGATCCTCCAAACTAAACGCAAAAAACAGCACCTACTGGGTAACGCAACTTGGCTCCAATCTCACAGAACAAGAACTACAAATGTTTTGGGCGGCCCCATCAAAAAACATGATATCCCCAGTACTAGCACAAACTAAATTCTGGCTTTTACACCAAGCATTCTGGACACCGGCTCGCCTAGCATCATCAGGCCTGAGAGGCAACGACAGCTGCAGGAACTGCGGCGCAGTAGGGGGAGACCTCGCATACCTCATCTTCCAATGTAGTAAGGTTAGAAAATTCTGGGGGAAGGTGTTTAGCTTCATCAGCGAAGCCCTAGGATGCACTCTAGAACACTCATTTGCCACAACAACTACCGCTCACATCACAACAGATCTAGCCACACAGCAGGACAGGTACCTATTGGACTTCCTCCTGACGACAGCAGTCAAAACAGTACTAGCCAAGTGGAAAGACACCACCAAAGCCACATTCAAGGCTGAATTGGGTCACATTCCTAAGAGGGGCAGACATCACCGCATTAAGGCAGACATCTTGGAGAAAGCCTGACCGAGGAATGTGGTCAACATTAGACAAATTCCTTAGCTCATACAAACCTCCATAAAAGAACTGTACACGCCTGACCAGCTGCTAGTAACCCAGCGTAGGGAGTGTAATCTAACACTAAACAGCCGCCAAACACATCTATGTTTTGTCTTTACGTCATAGCACGCGTCCACACGCAAACACATATAAGTTCAATGTTAAATGTTTTAATGCCTGTTGCAGAAACGTGGGGCAGACACAATTGTAAATCACGTATCCCTACTGGCTCGCCCGTGTAACCTCCTATTCGTTATATGTCACAACGTTTTATATTTTTGTAATGTGCAAAATACCAATAAAAATATATTTTTTTTAAAAAAGTCATAACTCTGGTGCTCACCTAAATAACATGGACCTGTCCCCTGAAGCTACTCAACAGATGCCTCATTATGCTTTGGTGTTTCTCCTGGTGTTTCCCAGCCACCTTGAGCTACTGATTTTAGAGCTATTGGTTCCTCTGAAGAGGAATACTGGAGGACTAAGGGAAAATACTGAGGGTACCCTCAGAAATTAGGAATTAACAGGGCACTCAACAATAGAATCAATAACTTCTCAGCAAATTTCCCCAGTAACTCCTTTGTTTCCCATGGAGTGTTAGCCTGTGATTTTGCCGGCTTGGAGCAATCGAAGTGTCAAGTGAAGCACACCAGATCAGCAGTAAGTTCTGAATCCTTTTAATTCAGATGTTACCACAAATTGTGTTAACTGCACCTTCGGCATTGCAGTGGCACTCATAAAAGGGCCCTGGGTGTCAGTTTTGAGTGAGGAGTTATCTGCCTACCTAACAGCAATTTGGCATTCATAAAGGACATCTTAATGTGCAAAAGTATCCTGATTCTGCTTGAGTGAATATAGATGAGATTTGCATGCTCACTGATTCACAAGCTGGAAAAGGTTCTGCAAAATTGGTCTCCTAGTTTTTAAATGTGTGTTGGTAAAAGAGGATTACTGTGTTTGGTAATTATGCATATATATGAAGAGTTGTAGACCGCTTACTGTGCTTGAACCCCTGCATCACCAGTAATTTAGCTAGAGCTTTTGCCGCCCGGGGCTGTCCCTGAGCTTGCCGCCCAGTGACGGCTGATGCAGGTAAGAACAGGGGGAGAGTGTCGACAGACAATGATGAGGTAAAATAAAACATTTTTAAAAAGAAAACCACTTACCTTGTGCTTGCCAAAGTTGCTCCCCTCACGTTAAGTGCCAACCCCCCCAACCCCGCCCCCTCGCCTTCTGGGGCGGACTGCCTCCCCCACTCCTCCCTCCTAGCTATGCCACTGTGTATCACAATCCATATTCAAAGAGGAAAATCCCTGGACGTGCACTAAGTGAAACTCTACTTCACGTTAACGTGGTGTTGACAATGGGGGTCCATGTTCTTACTATGGTTCTATTGATGCTTCACAGGGCTTTAACTCAGCGAAAGATTACCTTGCTGTTCATGGGCCTGAAGAGGACACTATTGAACAGTTCTGGAGGATGGCTTGGGAACACAACGTCCACACTATTGTCACTCTGGTGCCCTTTGGCGAGGACGACGAGGTGAGTTTTAAGGGCCTAATGGATAAACTGCAATGGACATTGGGTAGTGTGTTTTTGGAGATCGATTGGAACCTGGTGTTGCATAAATACTTAATTGGAAAGGAAGCACTCTTGTGCTGTGGTAAGAACAGGATTACATTGAAACACAATCACATTTCTCAGCCTCAAAGTAGTAGAACTGCTTTGTAGAGCCTCTAAGTAAGTGTAGTAGTATTACATGACGTCAAGACCATTGAAAAGCTGCATAAAATGTCTTTAGTACATTGGTAGCCAGAAACTCAAGATCATGATTCTCTTGAAGTGAAGAGATGGAAATGCCCAGCCCTTTGCATTATTGTCCAGTGAATGATGCTCGGCCAGAGCACTGGATTTAGTTTTGGTTTCTCTCCCACAGCAGTATATTTTGAACTTTTATGTTGCCAGAAAGCCTCTGAAATGCCCCATCCCTTCAGAAACCATACAAAAATCTGCCCTCTCACAGCCAGGCTGGTTCTTTTGTTGCAAGTTGTATCAGAGTAGCACAGAGCTGCGTTCCTGGATGGGGCACATATCGTCCCTCAGTCTCTGAAGATGCTTCTGGCTGGCCTTTGTGAGGCTCGATCACAGTTTTCCAGAAGGCTTGAGAACCAGCAGCTGGACATCACACTAGTCCTCCAGGAAATCCCATGACATGTTTCCTTTTTTTTTTTTTTTTATTTCAAGGTATTTTTATTCTTTTTGGCTTTACAGAAATTATCATGATACTCTTTTGTACATATCCAGCTGGTCCCCCCCTGTGCGGACTAGCTGGAAAAATTAGAGACAGGATACCAAGAAGAGAGAAGAAGGGAGAGAAAGAGTAGAGATGGTGTACAAGAAGTGTTCACTCCCTATGAGCCTAGTCTGGGTTTGTATCACTGTGTGGGGGCCGATCTCCTCCCCGGGGGTTCCAGGTGGACTCAAGGGGGTTTGTAGGAGTCAAGGAAAATGTCTAGCGACACTCCACATCCCCCTAGTGGCTGGCCTCCAGGGTGAGTTTTGCAGGGCAGTGCTATCTGCGCCTCTTAGGTATGTCACCCAGTTAAACCAGCATTTGAATGATATCCTAGCTGTATCCTTACAGTTGGACAGGACCAATTTAACTGCTGCGGTCAGTAGGTCTAGAAGATCCTTGTCCTGTCATGCAGGGAGTTGTGTAATGTGACCTCCTGAGTGAATGCTGGAGCGCTTTAAAGTATCAATAAAGTTGCAGAAAGTTCATTTTGAAGATATTTGTTAATTTCCCAACAAATAGTATAGTCTTTAGAATCATTCAGTGTCTGCTGAAGGTTTAATTGCTCTGATAAACAAAACTGTTACGGGAGACATAGATACTCCTTGTGATACAACCTTTTATATGTAACCATGCCTTTAGACAAGTAAAATCAAAGTGGTTTGCTTGCTCGTCTGAACGTTTTATATGCAAATTTAATTATCGAGTTGCAAGTGGCAATTTACCTTATTGCCTCTCTCCAGCAATGTCACTCTCTTTATTCTCTAACACTCTCACCGCAAGGAAATCCAAAGGGAGCCATTTTATACATTCACTCTGCGCTACCATTTGTGTTCTGACAGGAGATTCGAATCCCTAAATAGTCTGTGCTCAGCCTCAGAAATACTCACGTCATGTATGATTACTCTGTGATCTACTTGGTTTTCATGCTCATCACTTGGATGCTGATTATGAGAAGAAATTGAAGATCCTATAATTGAGATAAAAGTGCATTATCTGTAACAGCAGCAGTGCATCCAAGGTATCTTCCATGGACTAGCGTGGCAATCTCGCGATGGTTCATCATGCTACATGCATGAGTGAGAACCAGGCATGCTCCCATCTACTGAATACGCATGAAACGTGATTTGTGAATGACTGCCTATAATTACAAAAGTATTTTTAATGAGTATGGGGATGCTCCATTTTGTTTCAGGATCACAGGAATGTGACTCATACATTGTATAGTGCAAATTTGTGTTGTTGTTTCGAGAGGCTACATTCATGTTTCTCCAAAAACGTTTGGTATCCACTTTTGGGCCTTATAAGGCCTATAAGAAAGTCATAAAAGCCTGTCACTTTCTAACAAGAAGACATGTTCATTTTCCTGAAATAGACTAGGGTGTCTCAAAGATGGGCATTTATAATGTGTCCTTGAAAACCAAAATTAGCCAGAGCTAGCAGAGGAGGTATCATTTAATTAATGTAGGTGAGGATCTTTAAATGTCACTGGCACAACTGTGACCTCGTTGGACTGTGAGTTTGCCCTGTCTCAGTCAACTGATTCACCATGTGATCTTTAGGCCACATTCTGTCTCCTTGTCTCTTTTTTGCCCTGTAGTTGTCTGGTTGTTTCTAGAAGTAGTTGCTAGTGCAGTGTGCATAATACAAGGTATCTTCTGTAGGTCAAAACAGCATAGTAAGAACTTACCAATGTTGGGGATCATAAAGTTGACATGCCGCAGTCCCTCACCATCTTTAACAAGGCTGTTTCTGTCAATCCCAGCTTCCCGAGTGTTGGCCCATGGACGCCAGTCCGATCTGCAGTGGGAGTGTGACTGTTCATCTTGCGGCGATGAAGAGCATGATGGGTTGGAAGTGCACGCATCTCAAGATAAAGCACGTGAGTATGTGCATCTGTGGACCTTGGTAGGAACTGTAATTGAGCCAAGACAGGACAAGATAGCAACAGGGGCGATTGGATTCAAGTGTATCCTACTTGGGGTGGTGCCCGAAATCGAAAACAATCTCTGGGAACCATTCAGATTGCAGATGAAGCGGTCAGCAGAAAGGGAGTAAAATTAGTAGGGGTGGCATCACGATGGGTATTGCCATTGATAATAAACCTGTGCTTTGCCGGTGCATATGTGTTATTTTTACAACATTTACAACCAAGGAAATTGGCACATTTAATTTATCTTAGTGACTTTGGTTGGAACTTGCTGCAGGCATCTCTTTGTATCCAGCAATGTTCTGTAAATGTCACTGGTTATATGGTTTAAGTGATTAATGCACTTCTGTAATTTATTAAATGTATTTCTCAGATTTGAATTGTCTTAAAATAACCATAAAATAGCTGCCTTCTGTAAAGCATTGCTTGGAACCTATAGGTAGTGGGATTACATTCCTGTAATATAGCTCAGAGGGTCAATGTATATGTTGCCGATATCATTGTGTACTGTGCCGATCAAAAGGTCCAGTTTTGGTAGAATAGCTCACGGTGTTGTCTGCCTGTGCAAACGGTTGCATGAAACCTGCAGGTAATATAGCTGAATGCTGACAGGCATCAACTCAGTCAATCATTCTTCTTCTGTTGAGAACATTGATTTCATGTGTTTGGGAGGAATACATATGTATTATATAACTCTGAAAATTAACGTTAGCATTATTTACAATGTAAATTGTCGCTATGGTGTAATATCTGCAAGTAGACCTGAATACCTTGGATAGATACAGAAGTTGAGAAAGTAAAACACTTTCTTGGTTTGTCTCTTTGCCGTTTTGTTAAGTTAAAAGCAGAATATATCTTTGTTTCCCTGGTGGGTTTCAGAGTCTGAAAGGGGAAACATCCATCACAACGCAACTTTTACGACACACTACCATTACAACACAGGATTTACAACGCAAGTCATTACAACGACTTGCGCTGGAGGGCGCTGTAGGATAGGGAATAGTTTAATTTACTATCCAAAACCTTCCCTACTATCCACTGGGGACTGGAGTTGGAATAGTAAACTATTCCACTATCCAGCGCCCCCAACGCAAGTCGTTGTAACGACTTGCGTTGTAAAACCTGCGTTGTAAAGGCATACGTAGTAAAAGCAAGCGTTGTGATGACATACATCCGGAGAAAGCCAAGTGCAAATGGACAGTTGTGCTGCTATTGACTCACAATGCCTGATCACATCTACAATGCTATCTTTTTAACATAAATAATTGGGTGCTGACAGGAACGGTGCTGAAGGGGCTGATTGGGGTTGGTAAGAGCCTCTATTCTCTCATTGCTTCTGTATAATATGTTGTTGCTTTCAGAATTAAAACCATCCTTTACACTGACAAAACAATACCATGATACCAATACAACATGGCCATGAAACCAACATCATGATTCACCAATAATTATAAAACACCCACCCCTCATAATGCAACTATAGTAGCAACCCTAATTTTAATGTTGTATCTAGACTTCAACAATTAACATACGGGAGGCTCAAAACAGGTACCGCTATGTTCCGTGCAGTACCCAGCAGACTATCAAATGGGGATTTTCCTCCTGCTTTCTGCTCCACCACACTGCCAAAGCAGCTTACACTAAGAACCCTAAATCCTAACACTAAGCCAGGAGAAACAAGTAGTACTCCTGGCTTACTGCTGAAATGTATTAGTAAGCAGAGAAGACTAGAAAAGTAAGGAATTCCTACCCGTACACCAATATTGTTGCATAGGGGCATGAATGTGCAATGATGCTACCGCAGGCGCAGCATGTCAGGGGAAGTAACACGGAAATGTGGAAATTGCCTATTATGTTTGTGTACACAATTCACCATTCCGGTGAGTTATTGGTCAACTATATTACCCCAAATGGGGTCCTCCTCGTACCAGTCCAAAATGAGGTGAAGCAGCCTGCACTTCTGACACTCACGAACTATTTCTATTTTTATGTCCGATACGCACATCAGGCTCCTTCCACTGTCAAGCATCCTGTCAATCAAAAGAAGACCAAAAAGGAGGTGCTGAAGAAATGCTCACTGGGAGGGAGGGGCCCTGACTAAGAAGAGGGGGACTTGATTCAGAGTAATTTTTACTGGTTAGTAATGATGTAATTACCCACTCATCGGTCCCATTCGGCCCAGTTCATAATCAAATGAGGATTTCACAAGCCCCCCAAATGAAATTAGTTATGCACAGACTTATCAAGGTATATTATCAACAAGTTACTTCATTGCTGCCTTGACAAGATTTGAACGAAAACTATTAAAAGTTTCATCCAATGCATCCAAGCTGTAGTTTCCACAAATGTATGGTTGTATGCTGATGCAGCTGCTTTATATTTCATGTATGGGCACTCTTCTGCCCATGAAGCCGAGGCAGATCTGGTATATAATCCTTGGATCTAGTATGAGGCAGTTTCCCCAATTGACTTATAAGACTGCAAAATTGTCTGCCGAATCCACCTAATCTGAGTCAACAAGGCCATTTTATTTACCCTATTAATGTTTCAGAACAAAATAAAGAAGATTTTGAGACTCTTGATTTATTTATATGTTGCAAACAAAGTCAAAGGGTTCTCCCAACATCAATGGATGACAAATCTTGCTGTATCTCATCCCCCTGAGTATTGGAAGGATTATTTCCTGGTGAAGATGACATTCATGGTATTGAATGTGGGATGTGGTCTCAGGACCACCCTGTTTGGTAGAATCTTAAATTAGGGGACGTCACCAATAAAGACCCCTGATTCCCCTATTCTTCTGGTTGATGGAATTGTCAACAAGAAGGCAGTTTTCGCTGTTAACCATACCATCTGTATAGTTTCTAAATGCTCAAAATCTTCACCCTATAGCCCTCCCAAGACAGTTGGCAAATCTCAAAATGGGATCGTTGATGAAGAAAGTGGTTTTCCATAACCAAAACCTCTTCAGTAATTTACACACAAGAGAGGTCAGATCTCCCCAACCCCCTAAATGCTTGTGGATGCTCACTTAAAGTGCTAGAGTCGAGGGAGTTTAATTTTTAAGAAACCCTTCTCTTAGAAATTCCAAAATTTGGTAACGATCCACTGAGGCAGAATTTAAGGATTTAGTAGAACACCATTTTGAGAATGAGCTCCAATGTTTTTTGTAAGAGGCCCGAGTAGAATCTTTTCTAGAAAGTTGGATATCTTTTGCAACCTGGCTAATAAAACGAATCCAAGTTTCAGTCTCGAATCCAATTGCTTCAGATGTCATAACTAACCTAGATGCAACTCCCGAAATCGTAAGGGAGAAGAGCTTATCGGGAGTCTAAAGAATGTGCCCTCGTACAGGCTCATCAAAATGGAGAACCATGGGCATCTCTTCTGAAAGCATGTCACTGATAATCTCTACCCGCTCACCCACCCGAGTCTTCTGCAGCACCCTCGGGATGAAAGGAGTTGGGAATGAAAGTGTAGAGAAGACCTTGTGGCAAAAGGAATCAAGAGAGCATCCACTCTACAAGCCTATGGACAATTGATCTCGGAACAAAAACTGGAAGCATTGTGTTCTGTTGAGATGCAAACATATCTATCCACGGAAAAATTCAGTGCTCCCTGAATGTAAACAGCTCTGTGGGATAATTAGTGACTTTCTGCCCATAAACAAATTGGAGTTGCTAGTCAATTTAACTGGGAATTCTTGGTTCAGATAACATTCCTGTACCAACAATCAGACTCTTCCCCTTCCACAGAGGCTGAAAAAACTGAACTGCTTTCAGAACTGCAGCCAATTCTCTCCTTGTGCCATGCATTCCCAGTCCTCTAAGGTGGCTCCCCATCCCCACAAACTGGTGTCTGTAGTCAACTGGAGTGGAAGGGTGAATCTGAAAGGAAATCCCCTTCTCCAAGTTGGGAGTGTGCAAATACTAACTTGGATTTTGAGCTCTCTCCAAAGCCTCTGGACTTTCCGCTTTGTAATTTCTCAAAGCCGATTTCCAAATATTCAAAGGGTGATTCGCCAGGGGCTTCAGGTGGAAATGAGACCACGGGACCACTGCTGTCCTTGAGGCCAACAGCCCCTGGTTCCTCAACTAACTCTTCACCATTGCTAATGGGTGAGGCCTCGAAGCTCACAGATTCCTCTGTTGTGACTCAGTCCTGTCCTCAGAGAGAAATACAGAACCTGTCTGTGCATTTAATAATGCTCCTATGAACTGTCTGGCTTGGACTGTCGTCAACAGAGATTTGATTGTTCTATTTGAAGCCTAGCCAGTGAATGTCTGTTATCGTGATCACAGCCTCTTGAACCTTAAAGAGAGAGGAAGCACAGATTATCTAGTAAATGTAAATGTAAATGTAGTTGAGCTTATATAGCGCACAGCTACCCGCAGTGGGTTTCCCGGCGCTTGCTTAGGGAACCCTTCCTGGTATTCCCCTGTGAGATAGCAGGGTATCCACAAGGTGAAAGTCAGGCATCCCGCCGCGAGGGGCCGTTGTGGAGATTAAGCAAGCTATTGCCCAGAGTCGCAGAGTGTGAACCCGTGAGTCGAGGAGGCACCGGGGCGAGAATTATCGAGTCCGTGGAATTTTTAGCCCAATACCCCGCCGAGGCGGGGAATTGAACCCTGGTCCAGGACCGATCTCAGCTTCCGGGTCTGCTGCCTCTAACCCCTGAGCCACACTTCTCCACAAGTCATTGAGATAGTTGGAGAAAGAAAATCCCCTAAATTGCAGAATCTCAACTACTGGAACTAATAGTTTGTGAAGGTTCTTGGAGATGGTCACAATCACAAATGATGCTTGGAATTGAAAATCCTGCCCTTCCATTGTGTAAACCTTAAGTGGGGTTGACTGTCAGGATGTATAGGGACATGAAATTAGGTGTCCTCTAAATCCAGTTTTACCAAATAGTCGCCTTCTTTGATCAGAGTGATAACGGCCTGTACCGTGAGCATTCAAAATTGTTTGAGGGAGACCCATTTGTTTAATTCCTTTATGTTCAGTACTGGATGAAAAGTTCCATTTGCTTTTTTTTCCACAACCAAAAATGAGCAGTCGTGGTGTGTTTACATGTCATGGTCAATCTGGTCGACTGTCTCAGCGGTGAAGAGAGTTGTCAGGGCGTGGGGGTAGAGGGAATGACACACAGTGCAGAGAGCTCTCTCATCCTCTTGTTGCTCCTGATTGTATCAGGGAGGATGTCTCGATTTGAACCCTCATCAGTCAGATAAATGGCACCTGGGTGGCAAACTGTTTAACAAATAGCTCATATTCCACAACTTTGAAGGAAAGCATCTCCTTCTCAGAAAGTTTAAAAATGTCCCACAGATTGTGCTTTGATTAGTGGGTGTTTTTTGTTGTTGTTTTTTTTAACTGTTGACTTTAAATTCCCCTTGTGTTTTAAACTGGATTTGGATGTGATAGGTGAAAATTATTGTGTGATGTGATAAGTGCTCTTTCTCCAATTTCAGGTCAACTTGCCTCGAGACTTATGATGGTTAAACAGGGGCATAGTGAACTATTTTGAATGTGTGGAGATGGTTGAGGTGCAATACATTACCCTCTATTTTAGACGAGTGACCTTAACCTTCACCGGCATCCACACCGGAAGAATGCCTTGGTGTGGGCAAGGGAATCCAACATCGGTCCACGAAGGGTGGATATGTGCCAGTGTTTCATGGTAACCACTGACCATGTAAATGAGTATATGAAATTCATTATATGTAAATTTGTTATATGTGAATATTCATAAACATGACCTGGATGGGCACTTCTGGACCTACTTTGGACATCCCTGCTGTAGGCTGTTGGTGCAGTCCAACCATGATCGAAATCATGCAATCCACAGATCATGACCCATTGCAGGACACGTGGATATGGAAATATTCTCTTCAGTGTCATGCAGTAAAACAAAACATGATTGTCCACTGCTGCAGATGTGGGGCCATATGCATTTCAGCACTGCACATCAGTACCAGATTTGTTTTCCCACTGCAGTAAGGTTAACTTGGGTTCACTGCATCAGAGAGGTCTTGGGGTGGTAGAAGAGGACTCCTGTATCTCTAGTGACTCAGTATTGTCCTGCTTCTTGACTATGGATCTGCTGTTTTACACATTCAACAGTCATCTCCACAGTTACCACTATGAGAACTTCTGCCAGTTTTTCAGACATTTGTATTCTTTGATGGCAGAAACGGTGGTTACATGGAATCAGTTTGTTTTCATCCAAAAGCTGGGTAATGCGCTATACAAAATAGGAACGTGAGAGGTGAATCCCACTTTCTGAAGGAGGCCTTCCTGACCTCTGTATATTTGTCACGAAGGAATTTGGAAACATTTATACTTTCTTCCTTGTTTGTGTTCGTCAGGAGAAGAAGACAAAGGAGAGACTGATCCACCGCTTCCATTTCCCACTGTGGAATGACGAGGATGAGCCTAATGGTGAATCCATTATCAAGTTCCTAGTTGCGCTCCGGCAGAGTGCACCGGGCAGGAAGAGATCAGCTCCCTTGCTGATTCACTGCAGGTGAGGGTCCATCTAATTGTTATTTACATATGCTTCTGGAGACTATTGTTCTGGAGACTATTGTTTTTGGATTATGGGGGACAAACTGTCGGTACTGCCCATCCACCCCAATTCAAACTGCCCTTAACCTCACGTGTAACTGGGACCAAGACCTACAACGTACTCTAACCAAAATTATTTAATAGGCCTGTTTTTTGTTCTAGTGCTGGAGTGGGCCAGATGGGCATTGTCCTGGCTCTGGACTGTCTGCTGCACCAGGCAAAGACTGAAAAGAGTGTGGATGTATATGGAGTCACCCTAAGGATCGCCAAGAGCTGCTGCTTCATGACTCCCACACTGGTAAGGTTTGGGAGGGGCTTTGCATGAATGGGACGGGGTATGTCTTGGGCACTTGCAGAGGACTTTGCTTAAGAGTATGATCCCAACAGACTCTGTTGTGAATGCTTGTGAAAGTTGTGAATTAAATAAGGGAGTGGGGTGTCAGACAGAAAGCATGACTGAGCACTGCTTACAAAATTAGGACACGTGAGCCTCACCATGATTTATCTGGTAGTATTGAATCTTTTCTAAATGTGCTCAACAGTGTTACACAGTTAGTGTCTATCAGCTCTACTCACATGTTTGTGCCAAATACATTGCCTTCGCCAAGATGTGTGCTCCACCTGGGTCTATATTTCTTCTAGATACATGTATTAATCTATCACAAAGATTAGATTCCAGTACCCATCCACTATCTTAAGCAACCGAACAGAGCCGTCTACATAAAGAAATCTTTAAGTTTGTTTCAGATGTATTACAGATGCTATGTGTGCATTTGCTCAGAACTGTGCAGTATTACACTTTAAATCATACACACCAATAGTTCTAATTTGGACAAAAAATCATGACATGGACAATGCACAGAGGTTGTAAGAAAGAGGATTATTATTTGGGGTAAGTTGTTGCCCAATTCAAGGAATAATAACTATCTTAGCAGGGTGAACCCCAATTGTTACTACAGTTACATGAGCTCAATCCCCTAGTAGCAGTGGCACAGAGAAGACAGGCTTACCTTTGGTTAATATGTAAAGTAGTTATCTAGTACCAAAACAGTAGGCCAGTCAAAACAGCAAACCATAAAATTCCCAAACTGAATTAAAACAATTGAGTAGATTTTAATAAATAAATTACACCAAATCGACACATTTCCAATAATGGGACCTCAGATGTGCATTTTTTAAAGTTTTATGTGAAAATAGCACCAAAAAGGATTAACAACCAATAATAAACTGTGTTTGAGGTAGACCAGGGCCTAAGCTCGCATTGAGGCCACACAGAATGAATTTGGAGGTCACATACACGAAGCAGGATGGCAGCAAATGATTTTACCTTCAGGCTTAGTCTGCAAAATGGAAGTCCGAATCTCTCAGCATGTCAAGGCAACAGGCTGGATCCAAGAAGATCTAACTGAATTTGGAAAGACGTTGAGCAAGGGCCCACTAAAGCCTGAGATTTTGTCGGGAAAAGTTCAGAGCAGTAAAAGTCAAATTCCAAGCTCAAGGCATACTCTCATTAGACTGATACTTTCAGCATCTTCACCTGGTCTAGATCTCTACCTTAGGACTTCGTCACTGAAATAGATCTCAGATTTCTCCTTTAGGCAAGGCAGCAGATTGTATATGAAAACCACTCTACAGGGCTGGATACCTTCTTGTTGAGGTCCTACTGAAACTAGTTTGCTGCTGTGGTAAAGCTCTAAGTAGGATGAACCTGTTTCTTCAGCCTGGTGAGGTTGTGTCTTCACCGGACCAGCTTTGTGGGTTTGTTAGACCTGGCATCCTTGGCATGTGTGTCCCTTGTCTTTTTTGCTTCTGATCGCCTGTTTTTGTCTGTGTGCTGTATTTCGTTTTTGATGGTTATCACATAACTCTGACCCCATTCCTCCCTCACTAATCAGGAAAATTAAGCACACTTTCGCACCTATATGGGGCAAAATCATTAACAGCTCCCTAAAAAGTGGAGTGGTCCCTGACTGCCTAAAAATGGGGCAAGTTACCCCCCTGCTGAAAAAACCAGGCCTTGACTCAACAGACCTGAACAATTTCAGACCAATATCTAACCTCCCTTTACTCTCCAAAATACTGGAACGCTGCGTACTTCTGCAACTGACTCAACATCTGGACAACATCAATCTCCTAGACCCCCTCCAATCTGGCTTCAGACAAGGATGCAGCACAGAAACAGCGATGCTGAACATCATCGATGATATCCACGGATCTCTTGATTCAGACAAATGCTGCCTCCTCATTCTCCTTGACCTCTCCGCAGCATTCGATACGGTGGACCACAAACTCCTCACCAAGGCTCTTCAAGAGAGAGCTGGCCTCGGCGAAGTAGTTCTCAAATGGTTCTCCTCATTCATTCACAATCGAACACAAATCATAAAAATCAAGAACTTCACCTCCGAAACCCAGCAGGTCAATAAGGGCGTCCCCCAAGGATCGGTGCTCTCGCCTCAGCTTTTCAATATCTATATGGAACCACTCTCCAAATTACTCAGGAAAGCCAACATCCGCTTCCACCTCTATGCGGACGATACACAAATCTATCTGGAAACTTCCTCTCTCACTGACATTCACAGACTAAACAATGTCCTGAAAGATGTTCAACAATGGCTGACAAACAATCACCTGAAACTGAATCCAGACAAAACTGAGACACTCCTCATCTCGAACAAGGATGACAACCCTCAAATCACCGAATGGCTAAAAGCAATTGATGCCCTCAAAGGAAATCTTACTCTAGCCGACTCTGTCAAATCTCTTGGCATCATCATAGACCCCAAATTAAACATGACAAAACACATCAAGAACGCGGCCAGAGGTGCTTTCTCTAACCTCAGACTTTTGAACAAGATCAAACCCTACATCCCGGACAAGGATCTCAAAATGGCCACGCAATCTCTGGTACTGTCAAGACTGGACTATGGGAACGCAATCCTAACAGGTATCCCTAAATCGAGATTGGCTCCGATCAAAACAACATTACATGCGGCAGCCAGAATGATCACCGGCATCAAAAAATCGGATCACATCTCCCCAGCACTCAAGGAACTCAAATGGCTCCCAGTGGAAATGCGAAGCAACTTAAGAACGGCCTGCCTAACCCACAAAGCCCTCCATACCGGCAAACCCGAATACCTGGCAAAAAAACTCAAAAAAGCAGGCCAAGCCAGGAATCTGAGAAGCTCCAACTCCTTCCTGCTCATCCTACCTAAAACTAGAAAGAAAAAAACAGCGGACTGCTCGTTCACTGGAAACGCCCCCAAAATCTGGAATTCCATCCCCCAGCACATCAGAACTATTTCATCTTTTGCGGAATTCAAAAGGCAACTCAAATCCTTGTTCCTTACCCGCTCCCTCGGTTGCGGATAACCGGGGCCAGTAAGCAACCCCTGTACTATTGTGTCTACAACTAATCTTGTAACCAAAGAAGTTCGGCAGCACAATCATGTTCCGCTTACTATGTTACTCCTTGAATGCGAATACCTTTCATATGTCATGTTTATGCAGATCTCTGTCTTTCTCTTACTGTAAAGCGCTCTGTTACCTCCGGGTCTTGACAGCGCTATAGAAAACTTCCTAAATAAATAAATGGTTTTAAAACTCTGGGCACTTTTTCTCTGCTGACCAGTGCTAAAGTGCAATTGCTCCCTGTGTAAAAAGTATCTGTAATAGGTTTATCCATGATTGTCATATTTGATTCACTAGTAAGTCCCTAGTAAAGTGCACCAGGGCCTGTAAACTAAATGCTACTAGTGGGCCTGCAGCACTTATTGTGCCACCCACATGAGTAGCCCTGCAAACAGATTTCAGACCTGCCACTGCAGTGTCTGTGTGGACAATTTTAAACGTCCATGTCGACCTGGCAAGTGAAACAACTTGCTAGGCCCTAACCTTCCCTTTTAGTACTTGTAAGGCACCCTTAAGGTAGGCCCAAGGTAGCCCCATGAGCGAGGTGCAGTGTATGTGAAAGGTAGGACATGCACTGGTGTGTTTTACATGCTGTGATAGTGAAATACTGCTAATTCCGTTTTTCACTATTGCAAGGACTATCTCTCTCATAGGTTATCTTTTGAGCTGCGTATAACATTTTAAAATTGTAACTTCCAATTGGGATCAGATAGAGATTTGGAGATTGGGGGTCTCTGAACTCTCAATTTAAAAATACATATTTTAGTGAAGTTGTTTTTTAAATTGTGTGTTTGAAAATGCTACTTTTAGAATGTAGTAATTTTCTTGGTTTATCATTCTGTGCCTTTGCCTGTCTGTGGAATCCATGTCTGGGTTTTGTTGGCAGTTAGGCTGTCTGTGAATTCACTCGAGACAGTCACACACAGAGAGCTGAGGTGTGCCCTGCATATCCTGATGGCCCATCACCATGCTGATGGGCCTTTATGAGCTAGAGTGGTGGGAGGAGTTATCACTGACCTCTGAATAGGGCTGTGTCTGTCCTCACTCAAAGCTGTCTCCACCTCCCTGTAGTGCGTCTTGAGCCAGGTCAGGGAAAGGCAGGGCCTTATGCACTACAGAGACTTGTCTTTGAAGTTTGCCTACTTCAAAGGCAGAAATTGGTATAAGTACTGGAGATATGACACCATAACTTCAGAACACTTCTGGACAAAAGGAAATGCTGCAAAGAAGAAGATCTGACAGACACTCTGCTGGTTGCTTTGTTGTGCTGGACTGCTGCTTGTTGCTTCTGTCTGGGGAAGTGAAAACACTGGTCATTGATTTCTGTAACCTTTCTTCCAATGGACTCCAAGAGGGTTGTGTGTGCTTGCCTTCTGTTAAGAAGTCTCAGGTTCATCAAAAACTTCAACTGCAGCTCCTGAAATCTACTTCTGAAAAGTTCTCAATCAATCAATCAGGGAATTGTAAGCGCGCTACTCACCTGTGAGGGTCTCAAGGTGTGTGGGGGGTGGGGTATGCTGCTCCGTTCAGCTGAAGACCCAGGTCTTGAGGGTCTTCCTGAAGGTGTTCAGGGAGGGGGCACGTCTTCTGTCTGCCGGTAGCTCATTCCAGGTCTAGGCTGCGATGGGGGAGAACGATCTTCCACCTGATCTGGCTCTGTGGATTAGCGGGGTTTCGCCTGTGCGAGGTTGGATGATCGCAGGTTTCTTTTGGGTATGTGGAAGTTTATTCGGTGCTTGAGGTTTTTGGGTCCGTTTTGTTCAGGCATTTGTAGGAGTGAGTGAGGATTTTGAAGGTGACTTTCTTCTCTACAGGGAGCCAGTGGAGTCACTGCAGGTGTTGGCTGATGTGTTCGTGCCGGGGTATGCCGAGGACGAGTCTGGCTGCGGTGTTTTATATTGATTGCAGAGTAGGGATTTGTTGATGCCGTTGTAGAGTGAGTTGCTATAGTTGAGTCTGCTGGTGATGAGTGCATGGGTGACTGTTTTCCTTGATTCGGGGGGGATCCACTTGAAGGCCTTTCGGAGGATGCGAGGGTGTTGAAGCAGCTGGACGTGACGGTGTTGACTTGTCTGTTCATAGTGAGTGATGAATTGAGTGAAATGCCTAGGTTCTTGGTGTGGTCTGAGGGGATAGGTGGGATTCCGGGGGCGGTGGGACACCAAATGTTGTACCATGCTGAAGGGGTGGTTCCCACGATGAGGACTTCTGTCTTCTCGGAGTTGAGTTTTAGGCAGCTGTTGGTCATACAGACTGCCGCTTCTTGCATTCCTCTCTGGAAGTTCTGACTTGCCAAGGGGTGCCAAATTCCGTTCCTGGGCCCTTGTAGGTGGCTTGGATGCTACGGACCAAGAGAATCCATGCATCGACTCGCAGCACCTGTTTTTCCAGTGTTGTGTGGTTGAAAAAACAACACTTCTCCGCTGTGCGGCTAAAGAATCAACATGGCGCCTGCTGTACGGCTGAAAGATCACCGCAACCCGAGTCCCGAGCACCTCATCACTGACGTCCATGGCGCATGCTCAGACTCTGGCGCAGGCCCTGCTGTGCGGCTGACGAGATCAACACATCACCTGCTTCCCGGCTGTGAAACCAACGCAGCGCCTGTTCTGCCACTGCATGGACACAGCGCATCTGGATTTTTGACGCATCGTGCCTGGGTGCCAAGTTCTTCATTGACTTTTCCCCGCAGTAAGGAACTGAGGCCACGTGTCCGGATATTGACGCTTCACCTCCTTTCACAGCGATACAAAAGGGGATGATGGACGGAGCGTTAGAGCAAATCAAACACTCACCCCCAGTCAACTGATCTGGGTTTAATCCATCACCATTCTTTAGCCCACTCAGCCACCCCATTTCAGACATGGCCATATGCAAATCAGTCTGACCCTGTGCCTCATGGGAACAGCCCAGCCCGAACTGCCAAGCCATGTCTTCCATGGACCGGAAACAAGCATCCTGGGACCGGTTTCGGATTCATAATCCTCATCAGCCAGGCTATCTTAAATCCAGTGGCCAAGTGAGCAAGGGACTCACCTCCTTTCACAGCAAGAAAACCAATGCATCATCTCCCCTGACAGTAAGGAACCGATGCATCACCTCCCCTGGGCATCACATAAAGTTTTTGCAGTGGCAGGACCCTTTTTCCTCAGCGCTACACCGAAGGTTTCCAGACTTCAGGGGGCTTTTATTTTAGGAATTCAGGGCTTGGTTCAGCAAAAGCCTTGTGAAGGGTCCAGTGCAGGTCCTCTTGTAACTGGGCAAATGGTCATCCAGGAAAAAGTTCTTCAGCTTGTTGTGTCTCTGTAACCACACAGGAGTTAAGCCCTCTGACCCTTGAAGTCCATTTCCTCATCCTGGGTACAGGAGGGCCTATGTCCAGTCTTTCAGAGCTTCTGTCAGGTTACAGTAAGCAGGGTTCAGTCCTCTTCTGATCTTCTACATGCCCAGAAAGTGTTCTGAGGAGGGTGGCTTGGGGTACCATATTTATGGTTACTACGGGCTTGTGGATGGGGGGGGACTCCTTCCTAACCAATGGGGAAAGGTTTACAGGGGACACCCTCCTTTTTTCAGAAGTCCCTGTTTGCCCTATCACAAACAATCCTACTTATAATCCCCTTACTCCTAAAATCTTTTTCCCTCGTGCAGAGCCCGTGTGCCCTCCCAGGGGTCTGCCCAGGAGCATAGGTACCTACCTCCTTTGTGGACACTCCAAACTGGTTCGGGGGGGGCAGCTTTGCCCCCCCCAAACGCCCCTCCCTCCCCCCCCTCACTGAGGTTGAAACAAGTCTGCCTGGGGAAACAAAGGTTTGCCTTCTCAAGGTCTCTCCTTGCATTTACATGTGGATGGACTGGCTCTTAACAAGTTAAAGAAGTTCCTGGACTCACCCTATGTGGTCTTCCTGCAAGGGGAACAAAAACACCTTCCCACACCCCGGTCATTGTTTCTGCACTTGGAGCAATTTTCACATCTCATCAAGGTCAGTTAGTGGCAGACCAGCATCAGTAGGCTAATTATAATTAGCCACTGGAGGTTCAGGCAGGTAATGGTAACATTCAGAAAGTTGCTTTCCCTAAATATTTATAAAATATCCACCTTCGTGATTAAATTACCTTTGTCATAAATATTTAAAATAGTCTTTGAATTACTTATTTGTAATTGTTTCCAGTCAAACGTTACAGATTAGTTTGTAATCTGTGCTTAAACATTGATAAACATTGAAAATAGCTTTTGGGACTAGTCACTGGAGGACTATGCCAACTTAAAATTTGCACGTGTTCCACTTTTACATATCGGCCCTCTACCTTGTGAGCAACAAGGTACTCAAAGGGGTAGCTTATTTATAATTGAAAGCACTGTTTCCCGACTATCAAAAAAGGGTTATTCTGACAGGTTTGATATCAGATTTTATGGCTGCTGCAGTCAGGCTATTCGTGGGATGATTGAAGCCATGTGTACGTGCCCAGTCTGTGGATGGCACAGTATGTGCTGCAGTCCACAGCAGGTATTGTAACTTCCAGGCCTTGGGGGACATTATCTACACCTTAAACTAAGGACTTTAGGTAAGTTAAATAGGTCAATCAGGGATAAGCCAACGTAACTATGTTTGAATGGGGGCGCTCTGCTCCTATTTAGCAGGGAACAGTGCACAGAGTTCTAGGTACAGAAAAATTAGAGTCCAGAAAAAGGCCAAAAATCTGGGGTGACCATGCAGAAATGCAGACTTGCTACAGAGTTTGAGATTATTATCTGGATAAGCTTATAGATCAGTAAACAAAATTAAATTGATATTTACTGTGTTTATGCAATCAGGTACAACTCATATTTGGTTGCTACATAAATTGTTAACAGAATGTGTCAATGTAAACACGACCTATTTGTGAAAATCTGTAACTGGCGACAACACGTGGAGCTTTATAGTTATCCAAATACACATTGTCAGATGATATTGCTTTATGTTACTAATTTCAACTCCTGAATTACCTCAGCCATTGACCTTGTCGACCCTCTGTCAAAAAAGCAATCCAATAGGAATAGATCCTTAGCCCCCTTGGTTTACCTAAAAAACTTAGGGCTCTAAAATGAAACTGCAAATGGGTAGAAGCTTTATGGATGCACCTTAGCAAAATACGAATATAGAAAGACCATTAGAGTTTACAAAGCACAAATCAAACTTACTAAGGCAGAGTACTTCACAACTTGAATCAAATCAGCATGCAATACGACACCCAAACTGTTCTCTTTAGTTCACAACTTCAGTCATCCGAAGGCTTCCATCATCTCTATTCAAACTTCTCAAACTCTTTGAGATAATCTTGCTTCATTCATTAAAGATACAATTCTAAATCTCTAATGGAACTTGAAAGCAATTATGATGATCTTTCCTTTGAAATTGAGGCTTTATCAAGAGCAGGTTCATCTCGGTTTTCTCCACTCTGAGGATGACACTCTACGTTTGCTCAATAGTACTAAGTCATGATCTCCCTTAGAAGTTTGTCCTCTGAAATTCTTCAACTTTCCTCATCACATATATATATCCTTCTCTCATATGTATTTATCTAATTCCACGGTTCCCACCCTTTAGAAAACAGTTTGGTGGTTCCTCTATTCAAGAAACTCCCAATCAATCCATTTGTACCATGTAATTAAAGATCGATCTCCCTACTCCCTCTGCCTTCCAATATCATTGAAATAGCAATCCACTCCCAGCCTTCAGCCTACATTGAAAACAGTGACCCTCTTGAAGTTTCCAGACTGGTTTTTGACTAGCTCTCAGCATTAAAACTACTCTGCTCAATGTGATTGACAACATTCATAGTATCTTAGACCAGGGTGGTTCCACAGCCCTGATCTTGCTGGACCTCTCCATGGACTTTGATATGATTGGTCATCATATCCTGTTTACAAGACTCATGGAATTCAGCAGTGGAAGGTTGGCCTTAAAGTGTTTTTCCTCCTTCTTAGTAACAGAAGCCAATTAGTTACCTTCCCTTCTTTTCAATTTTCTATACAATGCGTGGTGTTATTGGGCTCGTCTCTAAGCTCAACATTACACAACATCTATACGGCCCCCCTGGCAGAGTTGGTATGGTCTCATGATTTCTTTACCACTTCCTATGCCAGTAGAACTCAGATCATTGTTTCCATCACCAAAGACATTGTCACCATACAGTCCAACTTCAACAGTTTTATGGCCTAATTTGCTACCTGGATGCACCAGAACCATCTCAAACTATACCACAAAAGACTGAGGTTTATATTTTCAGTTATAGCGCCACCTTCTAGTCCCTAGCCTGCTGGCCTTCTGAACTAGAACTGATTCTCATAACTGTAAAATTAGCTAGGAACCTCTTAGTCATTTTCAACACCAAACTGAGCTTCTACACACACATCACAAAAATATCCTTCAACCTGCTTCTAGATGCTGCGTCTGCTACACTAAATTCTTCTTCTACTCCCTATTTGTATTTGTATTTGTATTTGTATTTCCGGTTTCTATAGCGCCAACTCACCGGCAGGTCTCAAGGCGCTTTTGACCAAAAAAAAACACAACAACGTACTCAGCAGGGAGACTAGAGAGGGGCGGGCTTAAACTGAACTCAAAGCCTCTCTGAATAAGATAGTTTTCAGGGACTTCCTAAACCGAAGGATATTTCCTTCTGTGCGAAGGGACTCAGGTAGTTTGTTCCAAATCTTAGGGGTCAAGACTGAGAAAGATCTTCCACCTTTTGTAGCAAGTCTATAACGAGGACAGACGAGCAATTGAGAATTGGAAGACCTAAGGCACCGTTCTGGTTTATACAGCTCTAGACGTTTTTTTATATATGACGGAGCTTGTCCGTAAATCGCTTTATGGGCAATACAAAGACTCTTGAATTCAGACCGCTGCCTTATGGGCAGCCAGTGGAGGCTCTGTAACAATGGTGAGGCATGTGAGCGTCTTGGTAGCCTAAAAATGAGCCGAGCCGCATCGTTCAGAGTCACCTGCAGTCTATTAATTAATATTTTTGGAAGGCCCAGATACAGGGCATTGCCGTAGTCTAGCCTGGATATAATGGTCGCAGATACGACCGTACGTAGCATGGACGTGGACAAAAGGGGGGCTAACTTACGTAATTGTCTAATCAGCCCTGTGCAGGCACCAGCTATGGTGGCAATCTGGCTTGCCATTGATAGCTCGTGATCTATTTTAATGCCCAAGCTTTTCACTTTGTCTGCTGGTTTGGGGGTAGGGCCCAGCTCCTGGGGCCAGTACAAGTCGCTCCATGGAGAGCAGGTCGGTGCAACCACTAAGACTTCTGTCTTCTCAGGGTTTATTCTCAGAAGGTTTGAGGACATCCATCCGACAACAAATCTGAGTATATTCTGTGCCTGGGTTTGAGCTTGTGTTGTATTATCTATACTCAGCAGCAGTTGGGTGTTGTCGGCATAATTAAATACACGGCAACCCATCTTTGCCAAGGAGCTGATTAAAGGCTGAAGGTACAGATTAAACAGGAGGGGGGATAAGGCAGAGCCCTGGGGCACCCCACATGTTAGGTTTCCAACCTCTGAAATCTCCTCCCCCAACTGAATCCTCTGTATTCTCCCAGTCAAGAAAGATTTCAGCCAGCAGAATGCTGGCCCCTGAATTCCAAAACTGGACAACCTGTCCAGAAGCAGTGTATGGCTGACAGTATCGAACGCCGCTGACAGGTCTAAAAGTATCAGGGCGCTCGGTTTCTTACTGTCAGCCATCTCTCTCAGCTCATCCAGCACCGAGAGCATCACCAATTCGGTACTGTGGTGTGCTCGGAAACCCGCCTGGAGCTCATGGAGAAGATGGTGAGATTCCAAAAACATAGCCAAAGATTTTAGCACATGTTGCTCCAGGACTTTGGCCAGGAATGGGAGCTGAGAGATCGGTCTATAGTTTTTCAGGGACTTAGGATCCGCTCCAGGTTTCTTTATTAGAGGTTTTACCCGAGCTTCTTTAAATCCATCAGGTAGCTGCCCTATAAGTAGTGATTTGTTTAGCAGTGAGAGGATATGCTCCTCTAAGATGGAACGTGCTAGACGAAATACACCAGGGGGGCATGGGTCGGCTGGGGACCCAGATTTAGTTCTAATCATTATTTGCTCCAGGGTCATAGAGTCTAGTTGGGGAAAATGTGAAATGGCAACATCCTTCAGAGGATGATCAGCCAATTCATCGACAAGGCCTGGCCCAGCATCCTTTCTGATGTCCTGTAAGATGGTATCTACTTTTTCCAAGAAGTAGCTTTGAAACGCATTACAGGAGATTGTTATTTCCGTTTCTTGGGGTCTTTTACTTAATTCCATTAAAATTTTGAATGTCTCCTTCTGGACATTCTCAGCTTGGCTGATCCGAGTCTCGAAATAGGCAGCCTTAGTTGCCAGGATAAGCTTTTTATACAGACGAAATAGATTTCTGTATTGTTCTCGCGCTATTTCATCTTTTTGCTTTCTCCAATTTCTTTCGGCGTTACGGAGCTTCTTCTTATGCTCCCTTAAGGCTTGAGTGAACCATGGTGCTCCCTTTCCCACCCCCCTGACTCTTTGCGATTTCTCAGGTGCGATTTGATCAAAAGCTTTGGTCAGACTAGAAGTTAAAGCCTTGTATTCTTGGTCCACATTGCTATTGGGGTCTAACGGTTGAATGATTTCTGAAAGAGTCATTCTCAAAGTGCTTTGTTCAATTTTTTTCCATTGCCGAACTTTCTTCACTTTAGGGGGCAATTGCATCGGTCTAGCATTTATAGGAATATCACAATACAGTAAATGATGATCCGACCAAATGCAAGGCACAACCCTCGGGGGAGCTACCTTAGGATCCAGAGTCCAAATAAGGTCTAGGATATGTCCTTTTATGTGTGTGGGCGTGTCGACTAGCTGTCTAAAACCTAAGGATGACATGGTCTGCTCTAAATGACATGCCGCAGGTTCTTTTATTAACCTGTCCCAATGTAAATTAAAATCTCCCGTTACTACGATATTTTTGTAACGTGATCGAATGTCTGATATAGTGGACAGGTACAGTTCATTAAAATTTGGGGTGGATTTGGGTGGACGATAGACTGCAAGAATTACCAGACATAAATTGTCAAATGTAAGTCTTGCCGCTATCATATCAGCTAGGTCTATCGATTCTGCCAGAATTTGTGTTACCATCAAGGATTTTTTTTAAACAATTGCCACACCCCCCCCCCCCTCTGGCATTATCTGCTCTATTATGCCATAGAATATCGTATTCGGTCGGGACGGCGGCTATGATATCTGGCAGTGAATTATCTCCCAGCCAAGTCTCCGTTAATGTTAAAACATCAATTTCCCCATCCTGAAGTAAGGAGAATATCTCCAGAGTATGACATTTCAGTGACCTGGTGTTTAGGCTGGCCAATTTTAAGAGAAGTGGCCTTAAGCCGGGCTTACTGATTGTTGATCTTAAGATGCCCAGATCCGATAGTATGTCCACAATACCTGGGTCTAGTGCTGCCCCTTCAGTGTGTCGTACATATAGGTCTGCCGATGTATAAATCAGGCGTTTGCCAGGTGTCCCAGCCCCTGCGCCCGTTCGTGCGCGGACGGGCGCAGACGGGCTGGACTCTGGCGTGACTATTTCATGGCGTAAAATGGATTGAGGCTTTGGCCCCATAACAATTTTCCAACACACTATACTTTACGCTGCCAGGTACTTCACTAATCAAATTCAGCTACTGCAGAATGCCACCTCAAGTCTTCTACTCAACATACTGATTTGTGAACCAATAAAACAGCATTTGTAAGCACTACTTTGGTTCCCTATTTGGGAATGTTATATTTTTAAGACCCTCTGCATTTTTCACTGAGCAATTTATAGTCGAGGTTCTATCTACATCCATCAGAATCTGTGTTGGTACTCCTCATCATCTTCGCTCTGCCAGTTTAGAGCAGTTCAACCTAAAATTCATCATCGCAGAGAAGCCGGTAGATCTTTCATCTACCTTGCTACCAAATGGAATAGTTTTCCTGTCTCTATCAGATCCATACCTTATCTTTTCCTATTTAGTAGAAAAATCAAGAGGGTATTTAATTTTTAGCTCCTTCACTACCTTCTCTGCTTTCTCCATTGTCATCTGCCCAAACATCTTTAGCGCCAGGCTGCCTTTGGGTAATTGTGCACTCTACAAAACCTCAAACAAGTAGATAAATATTACATTTATTAAGTGGGATTTTGCCACGCTTTTGGTCCATAAATTGGTCCCTATGTATCTGGTCTTCTGCTTAGCCTTTGCGACCTACCATCTCCGTAACTTTAGACCCGGAATGGCTTGATAGTCTTTTTTTTCCCATGGTCACTGGGATCATCAGAAAAATACATAAATCTTTCCGTAACTCTAACTTGACTTTTTTCCACCCTTCACCCGCTGAAAATGTCAATTTGTTCCAGGCACTACGTGCTTTCTTACACTGCCCCCTCCTTGATTCTCATGCGGCTGGCAGTCCTGCAACAACTGATGTCCCTAATGGCTTTTTTGGATCATATGTCCTCTCGTCATTAGGCTCAAGGTTGCTTTGCATGATGACTTTACTGCAGAGAAATGAGCTGAGGGCAACAGCTCTTGGCTTGCCTTATATATGCCCTGGCAGGAAGGGTTGGAAATCCCCGGCACATGGCTCTCACACACTGCCCATCCTACCATGAAGCTAAACTCGCTCCTACGTTAGAGCCGAGTCCGACCGAAGCAGAACCATGCAGAGAGAGTATCGCTCATCGTGTAACCCTGTGACTAAAATCACCACGTGAAGTGACAATTAGGAAGACAGAGGGCACAAGCAACCGTCTTCCGAGAGTAGGCACCTCTCAGCAGGTCTCTCAATTACCCCTCGCACAAAACCCCACCATATTTCAGCACCTACATTCACCACCAGCCATATCCGGAGTGGGAGGAATAACACACAAAAAAACACATCTAAACCACACTTCACCTCACCATACTAGTTTCGGCACCTTATTCCACATAACATCACGTTTACACTCTTTGAACAGCAATATGTTGCAACACTGCACTCCATACCAGATCACTTAAATCTACACCACACCAGCTGTCACCAAATTGCACCTCACATACATCACCACTTTATTTCACACAGTACCACAGCACACCACCCTCCCACCCCAATTCCACTTCACATTGCATCAAAGTATCTCACTTCTTGCTGCACGATACATGCTATCCATGGATAAAAGTCACTGCTCAGAATAAGAGCATCCCACACAAACCAAGTCTTTCTTGCATCACATCACCACAGTATCCAACACCGAAGCACATCTCGCTGCACTATACCAAACCATGGAAATCAACTCAAAATTAAACATTATCAAAATCCAATGGCAATGTATTAACAAACGAATAACAAATACCAACTGTCGACTTCAATGACATAATGACAATACTGACTGTAATAAAAGTAAAACTCTAAATCACAAACACTGCTAACCCATAGCAGGACAAATCTTAACACTGGCATTCCAGCAAATATTATATTGAGCAGAAGCAATGAGAATAAAAGTTATGGGTGTTGTAGCCCAAGTTATTTGATACCAGTAACAGCCATAGTACAAATGAATAAAGTAACAAATACATTGCTTCCAAATACTCTGGTTATGTGAATCAGAAATGCCAACAAAACATAACAATGAAAAGTATTGCATTCGCACACAAATCTGAATGGAGCACTTCGAGTCCTGTAAAAAAAAAAATGCCCTGCTAACATAAAGGAATGTTGAATGATTGTTTTAACCAGTCACATGTTTTACAAACCGAGAATGCCCTTCGTGCCAGACCTAAACGTGTTGACTTACAAGGTTCAGTATTATAATGCCCTTCATGAAAGCATCTGTTGACACCTAATATTGTAGCTGCTACAACCGTTGCATAGTTTTTATGGAATAGTGTGGTCATTGCACACTAGGTCACCACTACGCCCCATGCTGAGGTACTTACTAGCTGTAGAATTATCTCCAACGATTGGGGCACTTGTAGTGAAGCCCCATGTGTTCTAGAATAGATCCAACACCTCTTACCAACCACAAAAAACTGCTGTTTCAAAAGCAAAAGTTTCTCTCCTTCTCCCTGCCTCGCGCCCCCCCCCCCCGTGCCCCCCCTCATCATATTTCTGGTGCTCTGCTTTCTCCTCGTCGCCTTTCTTTCCAGCTTTTGGTCCGATGCCCATTGGAGCTTCCTAGAGAGCTATAGAGGAGACTGGCTTTGGATTATCTCCTTGGCCGTCACCTACCCACTCGGTCCTTGGGTTGACTTTCCCTTTATCTCTTTTCCGTCCTCCACCTCGTCCTCTCCCTTCTCACTCCACCTCTCCCCTTTCCCTCTCTGTGTCTCTCCGGACACTGGACACAGTTCTTCCTCGTCTTTCTGCTATGGCTCCTTCCTCCCCTCCTTTCCTTTAAATTCTCTCAACCTCGTTGTTTGTTTACTGTACCTTACTACGCTATTGTAACTGATCTAATTTGTAACGCAATGTTCCTCATTTATAGCGCTCTGATACCTACAGGTCTAACCAGCTCTCTATAATCCTTTTGATGTACCTTCTAATACAACGTTCCCCTGGTTAAGCGCTCTGATACCTCAAGGTCTAGATAGCACTATATAACCTTCGGAAATCAAATAAACTAAAAACTGTTTTTTCCTGAACGCTGAGACCTGAGCAACATGGCCGAATACCGGTGGAGCTGCTTGACAGCTAATGAGGAGATTGGCCCTGTTTTTCCCCCTTGACCGTCACCTACCCAGCCGGATATTGGGCATTGTTCCTCCTCGTCTCCCCGCTACTTCTCCTTCCTCCCCTCCCTCCTACGAATTATTGAAACATTGTTTATGTGTACTGTACCTCACTTTGCTCTTGTATCTGATGTAACTTGTAACGCTACGATCCTAAATGTAAAGTGCTCTGATACCCTCTTTGGTCAAGTTTGCGCTATATAAAACTTTATAAATAAGAGTCACTGGTAGTTGACATACCCACTGGGAGGTTATATAGATGTTTGTTGTATGTCAGTATAATAGAAGGAGGTATCACAAGGCGTTACACGGATGTTTGATCTTTCCCAATGTAATAGGTATTATCACAAGAAGGTGGCATACAGATGTTTGAGGTATCTTAATGTAAAAGAAGGTTTCACAAGATGATTTACAGATGTTTGGTTCTATCTCAATATAACAGAACACACCGTCTCAAGCAGCAAAGATATTTGATCTGTCTCAATTTTATGGTAAGGTAATAACGACCCTAAGAATTTTAGCAGACTTTATGCTCTGTGCTGAATCACCCACACTTAACATTCAGCAAAGACGTTTTTAGGGCTTCCAGATCTTGTTCTTGGCAATATTTCAGTCAGAACCTGTCCTGCAGGAGAATCTCTGGCAGTTTATCCCATGACCAGCACTTCAGAGGTCCCCATAGTGGAGCGACATCAGTTATGCATTTGATGCAAGATACGTTCAAGGGGTCCCTGGGTCGTAGGAGCACCTTAAAGCATCCTTCAGTTCAGAACCTAAGGACAGCCACAAATGGTGCTTGGTAAGAAGGTTTGGATGGGTGTGCAAAAGACGGAGTCAAGCAAGAGATGAGGGGGAGCTTGGTTTTAGGGTGATAGTTGGTACCCTTGAGTTGCGACTTGCTTGCAACTCACATGTACTACATTGGAATCCTGTGATTAAGCCATTTTGAGTACTCATCTTTTTAAATGTAAACATGACCTTCAGTGGTCTCTTTTTAGTACTAACATGCTTCAGCACAGCCCTATATGTATTTTTTGTTTATAAAAATAGGTAAAAAGGCCAAGTCGTTGTCAAGCCTTTGGGTCGAAGTGCGTTCAATATCGTGATGTTAAAGGGCCATGTGATTTTAGCTTCCATCATGTTTTCGAATGAGGACAGTGGAGGAATGGTGCAAGGACACGACTTGTGCTTTTCTTAAACGAGACAGAGACGCTCGGGCTCAAAGAAAGGACGATGTATGGACAATTCAGACTATCCGATGTAGAGCTTGTTGTTTTTTGGAAGTGTTAAGGAGATGTGAGAATGGCTCTGGTTAACAAACCCTGCTCAGTCACCTGATCCAAGTTAGGCTAAAGTTTGCTAAACCTGACGGGGAAGCTAGATGTCCACACCAGGTTGAGTTCGCGCAACTGGTGGGCTTCTTCTGTGGTCTATTGTGAGTAGAGCGCAGAATAATCTCATGATTTCTGCACGTCCTTTGACCATCAGTTGTAAAGGCGGTGGTGAGAGAGGGTGCAAAGCAGACCGGATATGAGGAGTGGGGGGAATCTTTTGTGAAAACCCAGGGCTAAATACCGCCACGTGTATTTACCAACCATATAACGCCAATACAGCAAATGACTGTAAATAGCTCCGGGAGTAAATTATGAAAATGTCCGCGGGTGTTTGACTGACGACTGAGCGTTTTCCAAAACAGTGCTTTAAATGGAAATACAGAAGTGCAGATGCTCCCCTTGCACCTGTTTGCTCCTGAGAAGTGCTGGTACTCTCCCATTAAATGTACTGCAGCAGCACTGAGAAGTGCAGTACTCTCCCTTTTAAATTAAACGAGTGTATGTACTCAGGCACCCGACGGTTCGTGCCCATTTAAAGCACTGTTCCAAAACGAAACTAAGGTATTGAGAGAGCGCAAACTGACCTAAATGTATGAGTGCATCACACTTACCTGTAGTAAGCATAAATCATGAGGAGAAATGCCATGAGTGCTAATAGTATCTGAAATTATATTCTGAATGTATAGCTAATGTAGAGATTTAAGTAGAAGTGGAACTAATACAGAAATGTGTGACACTATATGATTTTATTAGATGTGATTATTCCTGAATTCATGTCGTGTAGCTGCTAAAATGTAAGATGGCATGTGGTAAAACGCAGAATGTGGTAGGCCTCAGGGCCAAAGCTAGAAAGTGTTTCTTTTCACGACATAAATTGAAATAATGTTTTGGCCATTGCATTAATGGGCCATGATTTATAGATGTGTTTACTGAATAATAGAATAAGAGTATTAACATGCTTAAATTAATGAAGAAGTTGAATGCTATAATCATTATGAGAAATGTTGCAAGCCTTTTTGGAAGTCTATGAGAGTTGGGTTCTAGGCTGCAGATATCTGTCTGCAAAGGAAAAGGGGGGATCCAATTATAAATGAATGAATAGAGGTCTGTTCAGTAGACGGCCCAGACATGGAGGAGGGTTCCGGAATGTTTAAGGGGTATCAGCGGGCCGGAGAAGAGTCTGAGAAGCAAGGTCAACTCCAACGTACGAGGCCCAATACAAAGCAGCATGGAAAAAGCCAGAAGCTACACCACGTGAGAGGCGTCTCACGAGGGGCGTCTCAAATGTTGTTGACTGTTTTGTATTAGGGACAGCACCCCTGGGTGGAGGTAGAGCAGATACCTGAGGACCCTTTAGAGAGCGGATGGGTAGGCAGAGAGGGGTCATGACTGGAGAACTATAGGTTTTCACCAAGAGACTTAGAGTGAGTGACTTCCCTTGGGGGTCATTCACTGCTGACACCTTCGTTAGGTTGGGATTTGGTTAAGTAGGGATACCATCTAGAGCAGGGTAGGGACAGCCTAACCTGTGTGTTTTCCTCCAACTTAAATGAAGGAGAGATATGCGTCAATGCTGATAGCTTTATTATTCTTAGAACTTGTGTTAGTGATTTCCGTTGCTCGTCTGAGGGCTTTCAGAGAACACATGTATGTAGTTGGACCTGTGTATCTCGTGAATCTCATTCTGAGATGCCTGTATTTGCAGCTTATCATATCTTTACAATAAACTTTTGAAAGCTAGAAGTTGTTTGTGATCTTTGGGAGCAGAGTCCTTTATTGGGTGAACTAACTTGCAGAGAGGTGCACTTTCTTTCCTCAAAGACAGGCAACAAAGGTTCAGTCGACCAGATCGAGGTTTAGATCAATAGTGGTAAAGTATCGATCAAAATCTCGCCCTTCCAGTTGGTAGCAGAGGATGGTTGCCTTCTTGAGGACGGTGACCTAGGCCAGGTTAGCTTACCCCAAGGCCCCTAGAAATCGATGATCGGAAGAACCGCCCGCCGAAGAAGATCCGGATGACGTGAGACAGAAAAAGCAGCAGTATCGGTCGAGAGTGAGTATAAAGGGTCATGCGTGTTAGATTGCGGTGTTTTTGTATTGTATCTATGTTGTAATGTCTGGCGGAGTTGAATGTCTGTAGAGTGACTGTGGAACAGGTTGTGAGCGCGCGCAACCGGTGGAAATCTTAAGTTCAAGGAGAGCTTAAGTGGTTCGGGTGTATCGGACACCCAGAGTAATTGTCAAATAGTGTGAAGGGGGTCATGAGGTACCATTGATCACCCGAAAGACCGAGATAGGGGGAACGTAAGAGTGAGTGCGTGAGTAACGGACGCTGGTCGGAGGTTACTGTGTGTGTAAGCAACCTATCAGAGAGACGATAGACATTTCGTCAGTTGTGTTGACAATTACATATAGACTGTGGACGTACAGTCGAGGGAAGTGACCGCTTGGTCGGAAGTAGTCATTTTTCGGTGTATGAATGGGACGCATGCATGACCGGGAGACGAGTTGAGAAAGGAGGGGTGCTGCTGCGAAGCGGAGAAAAGTGACGTCAGGTAGTGTCGCGCAGTGATTGGCTGACCGAAGAAAGACCGTGCCGTGATAGGCCAGCTAGAAAAGACGTCAGAAAGTGTCGCGACGTGATTGGCCGACCGGAGAAAGACCGCGCTGCGATAGGCCAAGCTAGCAAAGCCGCGACAGGATTGGTGGATTGTCATCAGGAAGTAAACAGAGTAGCGAGGCTGGATATTGTGCGCATAATTATGAAGTGTTTTAAATGGCTGAGAGCGGTGTTTAAAAAAGAGAAGCGGGGATCGTATGAAGGGGAAGAAGCCCCGCCGGAGGGTACGCCAGCTCGTTACATGGCAGTGAATGTTGGGCTGCATACGATCCTTTGGATATCAGAGTGGAGTAAGATTACTGAAGGAAATGAGGAACTGACGTTCCCGAAGTACGGGACGTTCAGATTAGAGGTGTTACATCGATTAAAATCAGTCATGACCTCAATGAGACCCTTGCCTAGACCGACCCAGTTTGAAGCTCTTGAAGCATGGATTAGGGCAGCGCATGAAAAGAATATGAACAGACGACAAGAAAGGGTGAAACGATCGGTAAGGGCAGTGCAGGATGCCAGGTGGGATGCGGATGCTAAAAGATGGAGAGTGCATAACATGGAAGTAAATAAACTGTATCCAGTGTTAGAGGTGCCCGTAAATAAAAGCCCCCTAGAAGAAGATGATGAGAGCGAAACAGAGGACAGCCTGATAAACAGATTATTGACAGACAGGCCACCCCCGTATAATAGAGCAGGGGGAGAGGTCGAGCATACTGAAGGAGAAAAGGGGGGCAATGCAGGAGAGCATAGACCGCTTCCCAGTTCAGAGTGGGATCCTGAGGCAAAGAAAGAGCTGTCCCAGCCTAGTCAGGTGCCACAGGTAGTCGGGAGGTTTGTGGTACAAAGAGCGCCGGAAACGGAGTGCGCCACATCCTACAGATTACCAGATGCACTACAGGTACCTGTTACCATAGGTCCTATAATATCGATATATGACCAAGAAAGAGCAAGAGGGGAAGAACGGGTACGGAAGGACAGAGAAAGAGCAGAGAAGGCAAGGAGGAACGATACGATCAATTCCCCAAGTCAGATGCCGATACCGAGAGAGTGGAGCACCCCGATGCACACAGCAGGGGACCCAGGAGGGGATCCTGGGGGCCCTAGATGGCCAGTGGATCTGAGGGGATCTGGACGAAAATCCTTTCAAGAGCTAAACGAGTACATGAAGAAGTGGGATGAGGCAGTGGAGGCTCACAAGAGCATCATAGCTGCAGAAGCTGAAAGGGAAAGTCAGGACAGCAGAGCTCGGACTCACTGCGGGGCTGGGGAGAGCAGCCCGGAGTGGGACTGTAGAGAGAGGGATAGTAGGGGAGTCACCCATTGGGCCCGGAGTGGGAATAGAACAGATCTGGAAAACGGGGGCCCCGGGAGTGGAGGGGTGGCGTGCCCAATACTCAGTGAAGGGGAGAGGAGAGCGCAAGAGTACAGAAACAGCTTTAAGTGTCCACACTGTGTGCCCGGCAATAGAGAACAGAATGGGAGTTGTGAGAGGTCGCACCATAGTCCCTGTGATGACGGAAATGAGCGCAGCCCAGGGAATATGGGGAACCAGGAAGGATCGTATCGGATACTGAGCGATACTAGGCAAAGGGAGAGTAGCGACCAGAGGGAAAATAACAGAGAGGCGTACGGTGAAAGGAGAGAAGCAGAAGAGAGTGGGCAGAGTAAGAGTGGGGGTAACAGGCCCGTGTTCCATCACCTTCCAAGATCGGATGGCCGAGCATGGGACCTGGAGAGATGGGAGCAAGGGAGAGTACTCATTAACTCTCCCGAGCCCAAACGTAGAGCTCGAAGTTGGGATGGTAGGGAGACCAGTGAGCCCCCTTCGAAAGACATATTGCGAGCTGAGATAAAAGCTAAGAGACTCGATGTCGCCAGCTTAAGGTCAGACCTGGATGACATGATAGATGGTACCCTGCCTTTAGAAAGAATGGAAATGTATGAGCAGGATGAAATACTGTATATGGCAAAGGATATCACTCGAAAGGCGAGAGCAATCCATGAGAAGTTAGTCGAACTAGCAGGCAAATATATGGTGGATCTGTCAAGAACCAAAGCATTACAGGGTAACCACAGGCTACATTACACAGATCAAGACCTAGATGAGAGGAGAACGATTGGGCTGAAAACGCATATAAGGGAACTGATCACTGGAATAAGGACATGGAGGGCACTAGATAAGTGGGAAGAAAGGTGGTCCAAGAAAGGGACCGGTAGGAGAAGCACGCTTGGGACGACACCAGGAAGGCTGCAGGGAATAGAAGCATACCCTTTGCGTGAAGTCGCCAATGGGAACTATGTGCATGTCCCTTGGAGTAGGGGAGATTTAGCTGCTTTTACCACCTCCTTCCCCAAATTGCGGGAAAACCCGGTGGAGTGGTACAAGCAAGTTGAGAGATTTGTAAAAATCTCAAAGGTCCTATGGATAGATCTGAACACGCTGTTCGACATTGTAGTACCAGGAGATCTGTGGACAGCATGCAAGGTTAGCGCTGAGTGGCCCACAACGGAGCCAGAGAGAGATGCTAAGACTAATGGGCCGTCCGAGATTGTGATGGCAAAATTCGAGAGAGTGATGAATTGGCTGAAAGAGAAAGTGCCAATGCAAGACATAGATTGGGTCAGAATAGACCGAACCAGACAGGAACCCAAAGAGACCGTCCACGAATATTACGAGAGATTACTGAAGGCGTTTAAACAGTATAGCGGCCTGGATGTAATGGATCCAAAAGACATAGGGCAATTCGTGTCCAAGTTCGTCCTGGGACTGAGACCGGATATTAGTTTAATGATTCAGCAACACTCGATTTGTTGGCAAAGTAAACCCCTAGACGAAATACTGAGGTATGCCAGGTACTGCTGTGATGAGATAGACTCCAAGGCTAAGAAACTAAAAGAAAAGTTGATGGTGGTACAGATGCAGGCAGCAGGAAAGGGGGGACAGCAGCAACAGCAGCAAGGAACAGGTACAGGAGGAAAGAAGCAGTACAGTCAGAACAAGGGCAATGAGGAGAGTTCCACCTTTAGACCCAGATTAGACATAGCTGCCTTGAAGAAAACGACAAGGTGCCACCAGTGTAACGAGGTGGGGCATTGGAAACGCGAGTGTCCCTACAATGTAGAGATAGGAGAACAAGAGGAAGAGGAGGAAGAGGTCCAGAGAGCGCCTACGAAAGGGGTGACGCCATACCAAGGAAAGGTGCTCAAAGGGGGGGGGGGCTCCTCCCCGAGCCCAGTTCCCGCAACCTCCTCGAGTAGGGACCATGGGTAAGACCTATAGACAGATGCCCCTGTTTGTAGAAGGAGAAGAGTGCTATTATGTGGACCCATTAACCGGACAGAGAGTGGAAAGAGAAGACTGCACCCTCGGGGCAGCCTTGGAAGTGGATCAGAGGGGACCCTATGTTGAAGCAGAAGTAGCAGGGTGCCCCACGACATTTCTGGTGGACACAGGAGCCACTAGGTCCACGATCAGATCAGCTGCAGTTCCAGACCTGCCCATGTCTGGAGAGACCGTACAAGTGGTAGGGGTCGCAAACAGGAGAATAACCAGCCAATTGACAGAACCGGTACAGGTGAAAATAGGGAAGTACAGCGATGAGCACCAGTTTGTGGTTTGCGATTCAAGTCCTGTGTGTCTGCTAGGAAGAGACCTGTTGTGTAAATTGAATTGTACTATATATTGTACACCTCAGGGAGTGGAGGTATTGACCAATGATGATGATGCAGACTTCAAAGTTGCAAACTCAAGAATATGCGTGGAGCTGTACCCTACTTTAACAGTAGATGAGCTCCCCTGGGACTTGAGAGAGACAGTGGCACCAGAAGTATGGGATTTCACTGGGGAAGAGATAGGATTGGTCAAAGGGGTGGACCCAGTGAAAATTGTAGTGAAACCACATGCTGAGTTCCCAAGAACACCCCAATATAAATTGACTCCAGAAACGATTGCAGGCATAAAGCCCGTGATCGAGTCCATGATTAAACAGGGAATACTGAAAGAAATCGTGGGTAGTCCATGCAACTCCCCGATTATGGGTCTGCAGAAACCAAATGGGAAATTTCGGATAGTACAGGACCTTCGAAAGATTAATAACATAGTCGTTTCATGTTGTCCAGTGGTACCGAATCCATCAGTGATACTGTTTCAGATTCCATTCCAAGCTGAGTGGTTCACTGTGATTGATCTTTGTCAGGCTTTCTTTTCGATCCCTCTGGACGAAGAAAGCCATTTTCTTTTCGCATTTAAGCTGGAAAATCGCGTCCTAACATGGTGTCGTATCCCTCAGGGGTATACAGAGAGCCCATCGATCTTTAACCAGCTTTTGAAGAAAAATCTTGAAAGTCTAGTGCTGCCTCAGAAGTCAGTTCTGGTCCAGTACATAGACGACCTCCTTGTGGCGTCAGAAACAGAAGAAGCTTGCAGGGAGGACTCCATTGCTTTGTTAAATCACCTAGCTGCCAATGGGCACAAGGTGTCCCCGGGAAAGTTGCAGTACTGTCTGACAGAGGTGCAGTATTTGGGACACAGAATAGAGAAAGGCAAACGAAAGGTGTCACCAGACAGGATAGAGGCGATCATGAAAATGAATGCGCCTAAGACACAGAGAGAGGTCAGGATGTTCCTAGGGATGGTGGGTTATTGCCGACAGTGGATCGCGAACTTTTCACTGAAAGCAAAGCCCTTGCAAAAACTGACGCACAAGGAGGTGAGCGATCCGGTACCATGGGACAAAGACTGTTTGATGGCATTCCTACAGCTGCGAGAGGACCTGTGTCGTGCTCCGGCATTGGGAATGCCTGATTACAATAAACCATTTTTTCTTTACTGTTGTGAGAGAGAAGGTTGCGCGTTGTCTGTGTTAGTCCAAATCCATGGGAATGCCCGTAGACCAGTTGCTTATTTCTCGGCTACTTTAGACCCAGTAGCCGCAGCGTTGCCCGGATGTCTCAAATCCGTTGCTGCAACGGGTGTCAGCATTGAGAGATGTGAAAATATCGTCATGGGGCACCCGTTAGAGGTGTGCGTGCCCCATTCTGTTGAACTGTTGATGACCAGGACCAAAACACAGCATCTGACCAACAGCAGGCTCACGCGCTATGAGCAAGTTATTCTTGCTGCAGAGAATGTGACCCTCAAGAGATGCTCTGTTTTGAACCCTGCCACCTTGATGCCACTCCCAAATGATATCGAGGATGATGATGAATGTACAGACCATGACTGCCTCGATGTGACTGAACTATGCACCAAACCCAGACCCGACATCGTAGATGAGCCACTGACTGACCCAGATGAAATTTTCTTTGTCGATGGCTCATGTGTAAGAGACGAAGTTGGGCAGTTGAGAGCAGCTTATGCTGTTTGTACAATTACTGGAGTTGTGGAAGCTGGGTGCCTGGAAGGAGTACACTCCGCTCAGGTAGCCGAGATTATTGCCTTGACACGTGCTTGCTTGGCAAGCAATCAAATTCGAGTCACCATATACACCGACAGCCAATATGGTTATGGGGTGGTTCATGATTACGGGCAGTTATGGTCTCAAAGAGGGTTCATGACCTCTTCAGGCTCTCCCATTCGCAATGGAGAGTTTGTGCGCCTGTTGTTAGAGGCGTTGCAATGCCCAGCAGGTATCGCAGTTGTAAAGTGCACCGCACATACCAGAAATGAGGACTTCGTTTCGAAAGGCAATAGATATGCTGATGAAGTTGCGCGGTATTGCGCAGAACAAGGGTACTCTTTCACAGAGGTGGAAGTGGGTGGAATAAATGTAAGAACTGAATTAGCCATGATATTGGAAACTGTTGATACTTGGGATGAACTGTCAAACATGCAAGAAAATGCTCCTGATTTTGAAAAAGAAACATGGGAAAAGGCAGGATGTGTAATGGGTGAGTCCCATTTTTGGGTCTCAGCAGACGGCAGAGCAGTGTTGCCCAATGAGATGGTGAGTCCAATGGCCAGACTCATACATGGTCCCGTACACTTAGGGAGAGATGCTATGCTGAGAGTGTTTAGACAGACTTGGTACAATCCTAAGTTTCGAATAGCAGCAGAAGCAGTGTGTCAGCGTTGTGTGACCTGTCAGCAGCTGAATGTAGGGAAAAGAACACCAGTTGCACTGAGTCACATAGGAAGGTCTGGAGGTCCATTCAATCGAATGCAGATAGATTTCATTGAAATGCCGAGATGCAACCGCCTCCGCTATGTCCTGGTGGTTGTTTGTGTGTTCTCCAGATGGGTTGAGGCATACCCTACACGTAGGTGCGACACCCTCACAGTGGCCAAGTTACTGCTTAGGGAACTCATTCCGCGCTTCGGGGTGCCGGCCTCTTTGGAATCAGATAGGGGAACGCATTTCAATAGCGAGCTTGTGAAGATGATTTGTGCAGCTCTAAATATCGATCAGAAGTTGCATTGTAGTTACCGACCAGAAGCCTCAGGAATTGTGGAGCAGATCAATGGCACGATCAAAGCCCGAATTGCCAAAGTGTGCTCCTCAACGACCCTGAGTTGGCCTGACGCCCTGCCATTGGTTCTCATGAGCCTTCGTAGTACCCCAGACAGAAGAACGGGGTTGTCACCACATGAGGTGTTAATGGGGAGAGCAATGAGGTTGCCATCTGTCCCGACTACTGCACTGTTAAATATCACAGATGATATGATCCTGGACTATTGTAAGGGGCTGTCTGACGCCATTCGTTCTGTGTCCCTTCAGGTGCAGGCTGCCGAGGTTCCATCGTGCCAGGGCCCGTGCCATGACCTGTATCCTGGGGACTGGGTCCTGGTGAAAAAACATGTGAGAAGAAGCTGCTTGGATGTTCGTTGGCGTGGGCCCTTCCAGATCATCTTGATTGCGAATACGGCTGTGAAGGTGGGAGGCCTGCCCAATTGGATCCACGCGTCACATACGCGAAGGGTTCCAGCACCTCGGGAAGAAATAGCTCCTCTCTCGGATAGACGTCCAGCAGAGGACCGAGAAGCCATAGAGGGGGCTAGCCAAGCTGAAGAGGTGCCAGCAGAAGCAGGGAACGAGTCTGACCAAGCTGAGGACGGTCAGTACAACAGCGAAACAGACGACGCTACAGAAGGAGAAAGTAGCTGGGAGTACGAGTCAGACACTGACAAGTCTGACAGAGAGCGAGAACAGATAAGAAGGAGAAGGAGTAGAAGGGCACGTGGAGAAGCTAATTGGCCGCAAAGAAGGAGTTCTAGCCTGAGGTCAACTCCAGAGGTAACCCTTCCTCCGATATCAGAAGACTCAGACCCGGAAGAAGGTGCTCAGGGCGCTGAAGCACCGGACCGAAGAAGGTCAAGAAGAGTGCGTGTGCCTAACAGAAGATACTCCACACCTGAGTGGACATATCTGGCGACAAATGTCTGTGAAACAGGAGACAGGGAGGATTCGAGCGGTGGTGGTGTCCAGTTCTGAGCCCATCGTCACCGTGGAAATACGACTGTTGGTACCCGGAGTCGAACAAGAAGGGTCACTAACATTCATGCTCCCCAGACCTCCCCGCCTCAGCAAGTTAAAACACATGTTTCTTTCAGAATTGCAATTCCCCGACTTTGGTACAACGATAACAGCACATGAAGAGCACAATCTTCGTTTGGAAATACTGAACTTTGCTATCGAAGCTGCAGGCACAGGCTTGATAGTAGACTGTTAAAGGACTTTGTAAATAAAGTGAACAGAAAAAAGAAGATTACCTAGCGCCCAGGAAGCAGAGAATTTTAGGGAACTTCCCTTGAGTTGATGGAGAAGGGCTAGGGTTGTCTTTATTGAACTGTTAAAAGACTTTTGCGAAAAAGGTTGTCAGCTTCCAGTTGTGTGGATTCTAAAGACAAAAAGGAAAAAAAAAAAGAGACTGTAAAGGAACGAGAGGAAAAGAACTTTTTGCTAAGATAAGAGAGAGCCATATTGTCTGACGAAATGGAGGCCGGCACCCAGAACCGCAGAGCTAAATGTATAATAGGTACACTAATAGTAGGAGTGATAATATTAATAGCTTTAGTGGTAACAATTTCTTATGTAAAGGGACATGAGGAAGAGGCGAAGGTAACTGATGTGAAATCTGTAGAAACGCTTACACCCACTGTTGCTGGTGAGAAAAGGGAAAACATTCAAGAGAAAGCGTTATTAGCTGCAGAAGCCCGCAGGTTACACGTAGATGAGTCCCAAGGAGACTTTAGGTCAAATGCTTATGCTAAACTCTTATATGAATACGTGGATGCCATGGAGGTTAAGGACTGTTATGTCTGCATGCAGTTGCCGGCGTCTGTAGATGAAGGCATTAGATACCATCACCTCCCGCTGACATATGGCATTACATGTAGCTTATTGCTTAGTATATTTTATGAGAGAGATAGTTTTGAATACTATTTCTCCAACTATGATTCAGTGTTGCCAGAAGTCCCAAATTATAAGCAGATGAACAAATGGGACTACTGGAAGAGTGAAGACAGATTGGCCAAATTCTTCATTCCTTGGATTACCTTAGATACTTCACATGCCCGTAGAAATAACCTGACATGCAAGGTGTCAGAAGTCGAGAAGAAGTTCATAGGGCAGGTGGATGATCGTTACAGGAGACAAAAGATTTTGAAAAAATCAGGACAATGGAAAACAGATTGGACCGAGGAAGAGAAGGCACACAAGAGAAAGGGTAGTAGTGGTCCAATAGCTTTAGATAAGACGCAGAGAGGAAAGCTATGTCTTCACCGAGCCAAAACGTATTATGAAAATGTATACGTGGGAGAAGTCGACTGTGAACATGCTTTCAATATAGAGTACTATACTAAGGATTTCCTGAAGGGAATGCAAGTGATTCCAAATGTGTATTTTGTATGTGGAAGAAATGCTTACGTGCGACTACCTGACAACTGGTATGGATCATGTTACCTAGCAATTGTCTTCCCCAAAATATATCATGCACAAGACTTAGTGATCATCGAGGGCAAGACATCATCAAGGGGAAAGAGAGATGTAGGAGATGCAGAAATGGTTGGAGATGTCTTTGGAGCTATGTTCCCTCTTTTGGGAGTAATCCTTAATGATGTTAAAATTAGACGACTGGCAACAGTTGTCGACAGGTTGTCTGCCAGCACTGCTCAGTCCTTAATGCTGGTAGAAGGAGAGATGCAATCGATAAGGGCTATGGTTCTTCAGAACCGTCTTGCGTTAGATGTCCTACTAGCAAAAGAGGGCGGAGTCTGTAAGGCTTTGAAGGTCCAGGAATGTTGTACTTACATTCCAGACAATTCAAAGCCCCTTGAGAAAGTTATTAGGAACATAACTAATATTCACAAGGAGATCGAAGACTTGAGTAGAGAAAATGTCTGGGAAAAGGTGGGCCACGGAATGAGTGAAGTTGGAGGGTGGATTTCCACCATAGGCAAAAGCTTTGTGTGGTATATACTAAAACCTATCATCATAATATTGATTTGTGGGATTATATTGTGGGGATTGGTGAGGGTATTCAAATGGTACAGAGCAAGAAGGTCAGAAAGGGCCCAAAGAGAACAGCTGCAGAGATTGGCTGCCATACAAGATAATCAGTACAGGAGTCTGAGGGCTCTGGAAGCGCAGAGACAAATCATGCCAGCAATAACTGCAGTTTAAATGTTAGTGATGACCCCGAGAGGTCATCAAAGGGGGGAACTGAGAGAGCGCAAACTGACCTAAATGTATGAGTGCATCACACTTACCTGTAGTAAGCATAAATCATGAGGAGAAATGCCATGAGTGCTAATAGTATCTGAAATTATATTCTGAATGTATAGCTAATGTAGAGATTTAAGTAGAAGTGGAACTAATACAGAAATGTGTGACACTATATGATTTTATTAGATGTGATTATTCCTGAATTCATGTCGTGTAGCTGCTAAAATGTAAGATGGCATGTGGTAAAACGCAGAATGTGGTAGGCCTCAGGGCCAAAGCTAGAAAGTGTTTCTTTTCACGACATAAATTGAAATAATGTTTTGGCCATTGCATTAATGGGCCATGATTTATAGATGTGTTTACTGAATAATAGAATAAGAGTATTAACATGCTTAAATTAATGAAGAAGTTGAATGCTATAATCATTATGAGAAATGTTGCAAGCCTTTTTGGAAGTCTATGAGAGTTGGGTTCTAGGCTGCAGATATCTGTCTGCAAAGGAAAAGGGGGGATCCAATTATAAATGAATGAATAGAGGTCTGTTCAGTAGACGGCCCAGACATGGAGGAGGGTTCCGGAATGTTTAAGGGGTATCAGCGGGCCGGAGAAGAGTCTGAGAAGCAAGGTCAACTCCAACGTACGAGGCCCAATACAAAGCAGCATGGAAAAAGCCAGAAGCTACACCACGTGAGAGGCGTCTCACGAGGGGCGTCTCAAATGTTGTTGACTGTTTTGTATTAGGGACAGCACCCCTGGGTGGAGGTAGAGCAGATACCTGAGGACCCTTTAGAGAGCGGATGGGTAGGCAGAGAGGGGTCATGACTGGAGAACTATAGGTTTTCACCAAGAGACTTAGAGTGAGTGACTTCCCTTGGGGGTCATTCACTGCTGACACCTTCGTTAGGTTGGGATTTGGTTAAGTAGGGATACCATCTAGAGCAGGGTAGGGACAGCCTAACCTGTGTGTTTTCCTCCAACTTAAATGAAGGAGAGATATGCGTCAATGCTGATAGCTTTATTATTCTTAGAACTTGTGTTAGTGATTTCCGTTGCTCGTCTGAGGGCTTTCAGAGAACACATGTATGTAGTTGGACCTGTGTATCTCGTGAATCTCATTCTGAGATGCCTGTATTTGCAGCTTATCATATCTTTACAATAAACTTTTGAAAGCTAGAAGTTGTTTGTGATCTTTGGGAGCAGAGTCCTTTATTGGGTGAACTAACTTGCAGAGAGGTGCACTTTCTTTCCTCAAAGACAGGCAACAAAGGTTCAGTCGACCAGATCGAGGTTTAGATCAATAGTGGTAAAGTATCGATCAAAATCTCGCCCTTCCAGTATTCCGCTTAATCTGGTAAACCTAGCGATGGAAATTCGCACATCTCACCAAGAAAGAAAGATGGTATAACGTCTAGTGTTGACCTCTTTCAACGACGGCTCTGTAGTTGATCGAACATGCATGCAATTGATTATTATTGGTTATCTAATCTACTTTCATTGGGAAAATGTGTTTCTTTGCGGGACAAAGTATTACATATTATGGCCAGCAGATGGCGGTGTGCACCTTTTTGCTGATAAGATTTCGTTATGTTCTTGTGTGTGGTAGCTTTTATTCAGAGTCCCAAGTTTTATATAGCGCGAACTCGATCCAAAGTTATTGGAGCGCTTTATTTGAGCAGAAGTTTCATTCCCAATATGTTTTAGCCACCGGGAGATTAAGTGATTTGCCTAGAATCACAGGATGGTGTAGTATTCCACGGTATTCCTAAATTCTGCATGCTTCCTTTCGATAATTATAACTGGCCGTTTAATCAAGACAATTTGTTTGATTTTTGCGGTGTAACATCAGACCTCCTTGTATAAACGCAGAAGCGTAAAAGGACGGCGCACACTGTTTTTTTGAATACTTTTTCTGCACAGGTCCCACTGGGGTTTAGTGTATATGTGACTAGATTTGAGGAGAATATGCATCTCATTATGTGTCAATGGTACACCAAATTCCCGGCACATTCCTAAAAATACAAACAAATGTCCACCACTAAAAACCCTCCCCCCCCCCCCCCCCCCCCCCACATACACACACATCTGGCCCTGTTTATGGCTTTTTATGTACTTTATCAGAACTTCAATACCAGACGTAAAATACGCCTTCCTTTTGCAATTTAGCTGATAGTCTGGGATTGGAGCCTCTCTGGCTTCCCAACCTTACAGTGACATCATAAGAATTTGTGGGACCTCTGGCAAGGTGCATTTCAGGGCCCCCTGTTTGGAATAACTATGAATTTATAATTTTTAACATACCTTCAATACCACGTGATGCTAAACAATATAGAATTATATGTTAAACCTTCAGACATGATAGGTGTGCAAAAACTGCACATAGTTCAAATTGTCTGGTGTCCACCAGCAAATAGTACCACAGACCAGAGCTGGGCTGGGAAATTATAAGCAGCAGCCCGGGCAAAAATATTCAAGCCAACCCTGTCCCCCCTTTGTCTTCTCGCACAATCTATTTCCGTCCATCCATTTTCTTTCTTTCCTTCATTCCTGTCCCTTTCAGGTCACTTTCTCACTAACTTCCCTCTACCTGACTCTGTTTCACTTTCTCTCTTGAAGCCACAAAACGCTTGCTGCTGTTAACTTCAGGGAGCTGGGAAGGTGACAGAGGAGCCTGGAGCGGCCCTGGGATTTTAAAACCAGCCTTTCAAGGGTTTCTGCCCACTGGGAAAATGCCTAGTGGATTAAAAACCCTGTCTGGCCCTGATAAAGGAAAGCATGAACAAGAATAGATAAAGCCATTTCTTTTTTAACTTGGATTAGCTTTTTGTACTTGAATCAGTTTATGTGGAGTTCAGTATCTAACCAGCGTGTTACAGCCTGTATAGGAAAAACATGGTAAGTAAGGGTTACTTGTTAGATGTTAAGGCATTATTAAATAACATTCAAATTAGCCATATGCACTTAGCACTTGACACTATAGCTTTCGTTACTGGATTTTCGTATTCACAAATATATCCCCCTTCATCATTGGCATTCTTGCTGCAAACACTCAAAACCAAAGTGCTCCGCTGAGGATTTTCACCATTCCATAAATTAAATTCCCAAAATTAGTCCCTAATTTCTGTTGCACTGCCTTACTCTTTTTCCTTTTTATATATGTTAGTTTCTCTGCCTAGTTACCTGTGAATTTACTGAGTAAGAGAAATTGTTTAGATCCTGTAGAGGGACAAAAGCAAAACAAAGTGAGAGAAATGAAGTAGAGGGAGAAGTTGGTAGAAATAGAGATGATATAGAAGATATGTGAGGTAGGGAGAGAAGTAGAGTATTTAGAGGGAGTGATGACATAGCCACGAGGAAAGCTAAAGAGAAATAAAAAATGGAAAGTGTAGGCAGAGAAAGAGAAGTAGAGAAACGGGTAAGATTTTAGAGAGAGGTAGAGATAGGGAGAAGGATATGTAAAGAGACATAGAAATACAGTTCTCCAAGGGGTGAGGTGCTGACATAGGTATTGTAGAAAAGGAGGGCGAATTAGAGTGAAGTAGAGGCAGTGATAGGTAGAGGTAGACATATTACTTGAGGAAAAACAATTAGATGCAAGGTAGAGAGAATGAGAGCGCAACTGAGATTAAGTATAGAAAAACAGGTCAGGTCAAGAGTAGTGGGGGAAGAGAGAAATGTAGTGAGAAGTGAAAGTAGGAAAACGAAATGTGATGTAGAGCAAAAACAGGAAATTGAGAGACACATGGAATGAAAAAAGAGAGGTGAGATTGACAGAGAGGTAGAGTTGTAAGACAGAAAGTAGAAGAGACAGTGAAGTGGGGAGATCTATAAAGAAGGAGGTAAAAAAGATAGATGAGGTGAGGCACGAGTTGAAATAGAGAAGGTCAAGAGATGTGTTGTGTTTGTGTGTGTGTGTGTGTGTGTGTGAGTGAGAGAGAGGTAGGTGTTCATAGATGTAGAGGAACAGAGGTGGACAGAAATGAAGATATTTAAGTGTCAAAGGAGAGGCAACCAAGGTAGAAAGAGAGAAAGGGATGGTGTGGCAAATTGAAGGTTTGGTAGTCAGAGAGGGAGCTGTGGTATAGCGGAAGGAAGTGAGGGAGATTTAAGGTGAATGGTGAAATACAATAGAGAGGTGAGAGCGAGCGGTAAGAAAGGGATTAGAGCGAAGTAGAGAGAGATAAGGTAGTAGAGCCATGGAAGTTGGACAATGAGAGGTGAGGTAAGGATCATAGATGGGGTTTGTGAGAAGGTGAAATAGATGGAGGAGGGAAACAGGGAAGTCAGATGGAAAAAGAGCTGTGTGGACAGAGAGAGGGATGAGTGATGGAAACAGTTGAAGTAGATCGAGGAGACTGAGCGGTAGATATAAAGGTAGACTCAGGGACAGACATAGAGGCAAAGTCATGAGAGAGCAGAAGAGTGAGATGAAGTCGAGATAGGTATTTAGAGAGAGTGAGAGAGAGAGCTATCATGAAGACAAAGTTGTCTGAAAGTAACAAAAAGTAGCGTTGTGTACTGCTGTGTGTTACTTTGTGCCAAGTGGGAGCCCCTTGGGTCGTACAGGGGCATTCTCATGCTACCTGCCATTTCTTCTGACTCAAAGCACTATCTACTAACATTTGTAAGCAGGGCTTTGCCTGAAAACATACGCCTCCTTACGGCAGCTGCATAGTAAGAGAAAAGGTTGTTTCCTCCCATTTTGCACGTGTGCTGCATGGTATAGCACAAAGTGGGAAATTTTTTCAAGTCTATCCATATTGTTTTGTACAGGAAGACTACCCTTCCAGAATAAAATCTATGCCAGACTCACACACACATTTTTGCACTATGTTGCAAAGGTGTGTGTGCATGGCAAAAGGCAGCTAAATGGTGTGTGCCATCTTGAGAAAAAGAAGCAGTATCGTATCTTAGTAGATGTCCTGCTCTATCCCTTTCAAACAATGCCGCACAGCATGATTAGTTGCTGCACTGTGTTGTGTGAAATAGTAACTGACCCAATCTTTCTGGTAACCATGTTCAGATATCAAATTAGAAATAGAAGGTGGTTTATATGAGCATGGTTATTATGGCAGGAATTTCAACTGTCCCATGCACTTCAGCTGGGGAGGCCCTTGGAAGGGTGGGCCGGGCTATTGTCCACTGCCTTAATAAAACATCTGCAATCTTACATTGTATCTTTACCGAAGAAAACTTTCACCAATTCTGCATATTGGCACTGCACAGTCAGAACAGAATGCAGAAGCCCCCGTTCTACAAAGGTAGTGTCTGCAGTCTCCCTTGACTCTTATGATATGCAGTCTCAAACAACACCCACTGGCCGTACCCAGACCGGGCACTGGCGTAACGAAAGTTGAGGGGGGGGGGGGGGCGCCTTCAAGGTACATGAAGGGGCCTCCACTCCGGCTTTAATATGGAGCTCCCAGGCCTGAGTACTGTGCTGATGGGACCCCCTGCAGCTCGAGGGACCCCCGCACCGCGGGGGCTGTGGGGGCCTGTGTTACGCCACTTAGACCGGGGTGTAGAGTTCTAGTTGTTCGCCTAGCTAGGCGAGACCCCGGAAACACTACTACACTATGTATCACTCTCTGGCCAGAGAGCTATACATAAATGGGCGTCCGGTCCCGACTAGTAAACTGTGTGGTGGTCTGTGGTGTGTCGTAGACTGGGGGGGGGGGGCGTACACGATATTCACTAAGCCAAACGTGCGCAGTAATTGCCCCGCTAGTAACCTGCTCGCACGTCACACTGGCGACGAGGGTGGGATCAGGTCCATGACCCCCAAAGACAAAGAAGAAGCCTCCTACCTAGCAGTGATGACACCAGCTCGAAATAAGACGAGGCCGAGCCCCGCAACACAGCGACGTCGGGGTAAGGAGCAGCCGGCCAGAAGCCATGGAGTGTTTGAAGCGCGTCCCGCCAGCAAGAACAGGAAGGCAGGCGCGCACGCTCCAGTTTCAACGCTCCCAGGCCCGTCGGAACAACGCCACAATCTCAGGTACCGGCACGCGCATGCGCCGAGTGTGGAGAGGCCTCGCTGACCCCCGCGAGCAAAGCGGAACATTAAGTAGTGCGCTGCAAGCCACGAGGACAGCCCACACACAAGAGCAGCATAAATCACATCTGCCAACGCGAAGCAGCGAGGGAGAAGAGGAAAAAAAAAGCTCAAAAGGAAAAGCGCAGCACAGCGCAAGCCCCACAACAAGCTAAGGCGAAGGCAAATGCCTAGCAGGGACTAACCAACCCCCAGGAAGCGCGCAGAGCGAACATATCAAAGACTGAGACGCCTCATCAAACGAGGAAACAATCCCACGCCCAGAAACAAGTAGCCCACACGCCCACTGAGCAAAACAAGCATTTGCAAGCCCACGACAGCACGAGTCTTGACGAGGAGACAAGCATCCAAAAGGCACAAAGGCACATACCAGCAGAAAGGTCATGTCGAATGTGCCAGGACCAGCGGCCGCAGCGGCCCAACAGCCGGCAGCCGCACCAGTAGCTACACACCCGGTGCACCCTCAAATTTCAGCACTCCCGCCATTCAGCGATCTCATTGATCCGGCCACTGCGTCACCTAGGTGGAAAGTATGGGTTAGCCGCCTTGATAACTACTTTATAGCCACGAGAGAAACAGACGGAGCGGTCAAAAGGTCACTACTATTACATTTCGCAGGTGACGAGATATATAAGTTATTCGCACACCTCCCGAACACCAGCGCCGCCAATGACTACGACGCCGCCGTCACCGCGCTCAACGCGCATTTTGACCCCCAGCTCAATCCCCATTATGAACGATTCAAGCTCAGGCAAGCGAGACAATGTGAAGGGGAGTCAATGGACGCATATCACGCACGCATTAGGGAGTTGGCTAGCACGTGCACTGAAGACGACCAAACTAAAGAGGTGACGGCTCAACTAATCCAAGGATGCCGAAACAAGACACTGTGAACGCTGATACTGCGTCAGCCACGAATAACCCTAGAGGAAATACTGATCCTTGCAAGCTCACATGAGCTCTCAGATGTCAGAGCGACAGCCATGGAAGCAGCGCTCACTTCACACCAGGATCAATCGACCAACGTCAAGGTGGAGAGAGCCGATGCCGTTCGAACATCGTCTCGCGGAGGCAGAGGAAGATGGCCGACAAGAACCGTGCAACGGACCTCGTGCGGGTGGTCTAGCAAAGAAGAACATCCCCCAGACAGCTGCCCAGCCAGAGGCAAGTCATGCTCAAAGTGCGGAATTCCGAATCATTTTGCAAGTGTGTGCCAAGGAGGCTCACGAGGGAGAGGCGCCGTGGGAAGAAGACCACCAACAGGTGCGGTGAGGAACCTGACTCTGGAAGAATCCGTGATGCCACGAGCGTCAAGAGGCCCCACTTGCAGCTCCCAACGTCCAGATGACTCATCCACAGATGAAGAAGAAGAGTGCTATTTTGTGTCATTCTCTAGTGATCTCAAGAGGAAGCGACGGCCACAGCCGAAATGCAACATCGAAATTGACGGATCCAAGGTAACCGGCCTGATTGACTCTGGTGCAACCGTCAACGTGATGGGGTCACAGCATTACCAGAGACTAAACCCGAAGCCAGTCCTCTCTCGATCAAAAATCAAGATCCTAAAGTATGGCAGCAAGACGCCACTCCCTCTCAAAGGGAAAATGACCGTGCGGGTGAAAGCAGAAGAGCACGAAGTGACAACAGTGTTCCATGTTGTGGATCACGAGGCGGACATACTAGTAGGAAGTCACACCACAGAAGACCTCCACCTCATTGCATTTGCAAACGCATTCAAACTACTACAGGCTGATGACATCCTAGACATGTTCCCGCTGCTGTTCAAGGGACTAGGAAGGATACGGAGACCACCCGTGAAGTTACACATTGACAAGGCAGTACAACCAGTAGCGTTAAGGCACCGTCTGATTCCATTTCATCTGCGGCCGGTGGTTGAACAGGAACTCAAATGACAAGGAGTCATCGAAAAGGTGACAGGCCCAACCCCCTGGGTGTCACCCATAGTGATTGCTGAAAAACCCAAACAACCAGGCAAGATCCGGATATGCATCGACATGAGGATGCCAAACCAGGCAATCAAGTGGGAGAGATATCTAACCCCAACAGTAGACTACATCTTAGCTGATCTTAACGGCGCCCAATGATTCTCAAAACTAGATCTAAATGCCGGCTATCACCAACTCACACTGGCGGAGGAGAGCAGATATATAACTACCTTCTCAACACATCTAGGTCTCAGACGATACAAAAGACTAAACTTTGGAATATCATCCGCTGCGGAAATCTTTCAGAACACAGTAAGGGACATACTGTCAGGTCTTGGTGGAGTCCTGAACGTAAGCGACAATATCTTGATACATTCCAAGACCATTGAAGAACACCACAGACGATTACGAGCCACCCTCCGGCGGCTGGCAGAGCATGGGGTGACATTCCACAAAGACAAGTGTCAATTCTTCCAGCGATCCATCGACTTCTTTGGATATGTTTTCAGTGCCGATAGAGTTAAAGTAGACCCCCGTAAGTCTCAGGCAATACACCTTGCCCCTGCGCCAAAAACTGTATCGGAAGTAAGAAGTTTCTTGGGAATCGCGACATATCGCGGTCGATTCATCCCAAACTTGGCAACCATCGCGGAACCTTTGCGCAACTTAACGAAGAAGGAAAATCCCTGGAAGTGGTCCGCCGAAGAGGAAAAGGCATTCAAGCAAATAAAAACAGCACTGCTGGACATTTTGACACCTCCCGTCCAATGGAGTTAATTGTCGATGCTAGTCCGGTTGGTCTGGGTGCGCTGTTAACCCAGGAGACGGACCCAGGAACGTGGGTACCCCTTGCGTTTGCGAGCAAATCTCTCACCGCGACCGAGACTCGTTATTTCCAAATGGAGCGGGAAGCTCTCGCTATCAAATGGGCCTGTAATCACTTCCACTTCTACGTAAGCGGAAACCCATTTAGAGTAGTAACCCACCATCAACCGCTCCTGCCACTATTCAAAGGGACGGCCCAACATCCTCCCCAAAAAATCAAAAGATGGGGGATACAGCTGCAACATTATCAGATGGAGTTGGTGTATCGACCTGGTGCCAAGAATCCGGCAGACTTTCTTACACGTCACCCGGCAGCAGAGACGGCGACCAACTCAGAACAAGAGAAGCAAACTGAAGACTTCATCAACATGGTGTCACAGTGGGTATGCCCCAGAGCACTGTCTCTAGAAGAAGTGAAAGAACACCTTGAAAAAGACGCCTGTCTCCAAGAGTATCAAGTGCACTGAAAGGAGGGTCGTGGGACCCTTTTCTCAGAGAAATCCAAGGGTGGAGTGAGTCTGATCGAAATCGCCTCGGGAAAATCTGGAAGGTGAGGAACGAGCTCAGTTCAACAGAAGACGGAGTCATCCTGAGAGGATCACGCATCGTAGTGCCACATAGCTTACGGGAACGAGCAACAATCCTTGCCCAAGAAGGGCATCAGGGAATCGGGCGGATGAAGTCCCGGATGAGGGAAAAGGTATGGTTCCCAGACTTGGAAGATCACGTCGAATCCACAGTGCTCAACTGCCGAGGGTGCCAACTCACGGGAAACACTGAAGCAACAGCACCTGTCATTACCGAGGAGCCAGCACCTTCACCATGGGCATGGCTGAGAATTGATTTTGGGAGCTTCCCAGATGGAAGAGTAACAGCAGTCATTGTGGACAGCTACACTAAATACCCAATCATGGAAGTTCTCCCATCTACATCATTCAGCAATCTCCAGCCAGTGCTAGACAAATCCTTCACCCTTTTCGGAATCCCACATATCATCAAAACCGACAATGGACCCCCATTTCAGGGCAGCGAGTTCAGAGAATTTCTGACACGTCTCAGGATCAAACACCACCGAGTAACTCCACAGTGGCCACAGGCAAACGGCGAAGTGGAACGATTTATGCGAACCATCAACAAAGTGTTACGAATTGCCACAGCTGACAGCACAGACCCCAAATACACGCTACAACAATTCCTGAGAGACTACCGCAGTACGCCTCACTGCACGACCCAACCATGCCCATGGTCACTCATGCTGGCTGGGCCTCGTAGAGACTTGCTTCCAAGAACAGAGTGCTGGAAACAGAAGCACTATGACCCAGCGAGGGCCCAAGAGAGGAGACTCAAAACCAATGACAAAGCGAGCAGAAAGCACAGGGCAAAGACCCATGTCCTACAACCTGGATGCTCTGTACTAATCAGGAACCGGTGGAACACTGGGAAGTTCCGAACTCCCTCCGAACCAGGTGTGTGGGTAGTGACGTCAACCAGTGGGACGGGCAGAGAGGGATGGCGAGACCGTAACGAGAAACATCTCGTGGTTCAAGAAAGTCCCGGATACGGCCAGAGACCAACCTATGGCGGAGCAACCAGAACTCCTTGTGACAACACGTAACGATGCCGAGCAGGAAGCGGAGGCCAGCACGTCGTCCAGCATGATGACACCACCGTGCCCGAGGCCCACAACCCTGAGCACCAAGCTGCGGGTGCAAGCCATTCTAGCCCGCGAATGCAACGAGGCACACGCCGTCACCAATATAACCTCCGGCCAAATCCAAAGCCCAACCAGTAGCTAGCGGACTTTATTTGCTAGACTGAAGTGAATTTGTTTTGTTTTCAAAATACAACTTGATGAGGAATGTAGCGTTCTAGTTGTTCGCCTAGCTAGGCGATACCCCGAAAACACTACTACACTATGTATTACTCTCTGGCCAGGCGTGGCCAGAGAGCAATAAATAAATGGGCCAGGGTCGCTCGAGGCGTCCAGTCCCGACTAGTAAACTGTGTGGTGATCCGTGGTGTGTCGTAGACTGGGGCGGGGCCATACACGATATTCACTAAGCCAAACATTCGCAGTAATTGTCCTGCTAGTAACCTGCTCGCACGTCACACGGGGTAGAGAGCGCATGCCTGCTGATGGCAGGGGTTGTATCATGAACATGAGCTCTGGGCCACAGCAGAGCCGTGAACCTGTCTTTAAGACTTTGCAGGGTCTAACAGAGGTGGACGAGCCAACAAATTAATAGATGGCAAGCCTAATATCTGGCATAGCATTAGGAGCCATAACACAAGCCAGGACATCAACATGTTTGGCATGTAAATCAGCGAACGCACAATATGTAAAAATATGATAAAGACCAACATTTAAAATAGTGTATTTCTTTAACATGCAGAAATGTTTAACTTTAGAAGAGATAGTTTATAAGCATGAACTTAGAAACATTCATGCCTCCTACCTCTCAGAGTCATACCATTAATGAACTAAGAGGCAGATCAGTTGTTGTGCCCCCTATACGTGGCCTGGGTTGTTATTGATTGAGCAACATTGTAGTCTTTTATAGAGGATTCTATACAGTGACATACTGATCTAATGTTACCACGGTGCTCTCAAATGTGATGATGATGGAAAAAGCACAGTGAAATGAAGCAATTGCCTCAGGTCACACAATATAATGAAGCGGGTAAGTCAGGACTGATCCCAGGTCGCCTGCTTTCACATTGTACAATTCAGCCATTAGATGGGCATCTATTTCACTCTCAAGTTTTACATCAAAGCTTAATTCTTTGTCTTTGATTTTTTTGAGGCCTTGCAACAGTACAGTGGGTGAAATAAATATAGACAATTTGCATGTTAAAACAGGTTGAAACAAGAAGTCTTTTACAAAAAAGTAAATAGTTAAGGGAAGGCAGGGGAATATTTTAATGCTGATATCACTTGCTTCCCCATATTTCATAGAGTCCAATTTCAAGAGATTTATGGAGAGGCTTAACACCTTGAGAGAAGGCGATTTCATACATTAACAAAACAAAGGTCTGGGATAGCACACAGATTTCACTTGACTCAAGTGAGGTGCAGAAGAGATACAGTGGTAATGAGTACCCTGACTACACACTTTAACAGCCCTCTGCAGGGTCTTTAATGTCATCCCATATGCAAAACATCTGCTGGCACTGGGCAGCACCTCCTCTGCATCTGGGTGGCTTGAGCCTGAGGTAAGACCGTGGGCAGCAGACTCCACATGATGCCCCAGCTTATTTTTGAGCTTGAAGTTCCTTGGGGACCTCAAGCTAATGCCTAAAGCACACAGACTTAACTCAGAGTTTCTCCACGTTAATGCATCAGGTGAAAATGGCACAGTTGTCATCAGCCCTACTCTGTCTTGTAAAAAATGTCCTTATTTGGAAGACTGAACTTTCAACCATCTTTTATTTTGGTTGGCTCTATCTACCAGAAGGTTGATCCTAAACCTAGATAAATACTGGCCCATGTAGGTTTTTGATGGATCCTCTGTGCCAGCAAAGAGAGGCTCTTTTGCCAGAGACAGGTTCTGGGCATTGCTGTGCCCCTTATGGCCAGGAAAAGATCCATGTGCCTGACTAGCTCTGCCACTATTGTCAGACCTGAAAGAAGAGGAAGCTGGACTGACCAGTGTGTGGGTGTGTGGAAGAGCAGGTCCCTGATGAGGAGGATAACGAGCAAAGAAGAGCTGAATGAAGCCTATGTACACATCATCTCAAGAGAGTGAACCACCCAGGATAAACATGGACTTAGTAGCCAAGCTGATCAAATGTTACCCAAGAAACAGATCTATGACCAAAGTTTAAGAAACCACAGAGAGCATTACTGGATTACATGTGTGCTGAGGCAACATCTTCCGATGTCCACGGTACTATACTTGTCTTTGTAGAAACATGTCTGTTCCTTTCAAACTCTTGATGGACACATAGATGTTTCTTCTTTTCCATGAACATAGGCTAGCATCACATGGGCTACAGCTAGTCTTCTTGATTGTGGCTCTGTCTGAATTATCTATCTGGGTGGACGGTGTCAGAGTTTTGAGGATTTGCACTCTGAGCATACATCCCTGTATCCAAGCTGCAACTGGTGAGCCTGTGGGCCCAGTTGGTCCCTCTGGATGCATGGGTGCCCGCGCCACCTTGATATTTTAAGTCAGTACGACATCTTTCAGATACAGATCCTTGAATGTTGTTATGCATGGGGAACACTCAATGGGTGCTAGCCAATTACCACACAGTAGTATGTTTGTTGAAACTTAGCAGTGATAGAAAGTCGAATCTCAACTAGTCTTGCCCAACACAATGTGGCGGGTACCAGCTACTGGAATCTGGGCATATTCATTTCTTTTACACTGAGACTTTGTGAATTGTTCTATTGTCACCCTAAAATATGACAGGTGGTTCTGCATGTTCGCGCTGTGCTTTTCCTACTGCAGACTTATCATGTGGTGTGGGACTGCCCAGCGTTGCACTCCTTCTGGGATAGGGTGGGTCATGAACTATCTGCAATTCTATGCTGCCTGATTGACCCGAGACACAGGGCGGCACTGTTGGGTCTTCTGGAGGAACTGGGGGGACCATGGTGGCCTGTATGGTAGCCAAAAGAGATGTTGCCCACCTGTAGAAACACCCTTCAACCCCCTCAATGCAACTATGGCACAAAGGAGTTGAGTGGTGTGCTCACCTAGAAGAACCGATGCATAAGGCATGTGGTTGTACCCTGAAACATGACAAAATATGGGGGAAATAGTGCTTTTATCTCAATTACTTTTTACAGGGCCCTCCTTTGCCTCGCTGCCTTCTCCACTGTTATCACAGTTTTTTTGCCACCTACAACTGCAGCACTGGTTAATTAAGTGCTGCAGTGTATGCAGCGACATGTCCGTCAGCATAATAAGGGCCAAAGCTGCATGCCCAGTTCACAAACCTACAACTGTTGACTGCTGCCTCTCCTATCTTTTTGGTAAAGAGATCTCCAGCAAAGGGGTGGAGAGATACAGACATGTAGGTATACTGTTTTTTAGTCAATGTAGGAGGGGCTAGGGGTGATGGGAAAATACTGAGTTATTAGCAGGGCCACTGGAATTATGCAGCCGGAGAGGACCAAATTATGTAGCTGGGTTGAGTAAGTTATGCGGCATAATGCAGCACAGTTTATAATAGTATTAACTCATTATTTAATCATTTTTAAAATTAGTAACACTCTGTGGCATTGGTTGCAACTCATTAGTACCAGTTTAACATCCAACTAAAGCAATAGAGCAACAGAAAAGGTGACCGCTCCAGCTTTGCAAAGGGCCTTCCAATGTGCGGCAACAAGTTTTATCACCTTTTTTGTAACATTTGAACTGTTTGAGGTAGAAAAAAGTTTTTAGGTTAAAATCTGCAGATTTTGCAGCAGATGATAGATTATGTGGCAAATGTGACAAATCTATAATTATGCGATAATCCCTGCCGCTACACAATCGCATAATTCTAGTGGCCCTGGTTCTTACTCAAAAATGGGCTGTGTTAAGGGATAATTTACGGAGGTGTTTGGGACAGAGATGCAATAGGGAACTCCCACCATCAAAAGAATAAGACTATTACATTTCACAAAATACCTGTCTAAAGTTTCTACAGCCCTAAAAGTGTTAAAAGAGGCTTAAATGTACTCCAGCCCAGCCTTGGAGTAAGTCTAGAACCATGCGCAATTATTTATAATTTTTTTTATTTTTTTAAATATAAACCTAAACAATGAAAACATATTATTAAACATTTAAACTTGTTTTAAAGTTAAAGTAATTGAATATATAACTTTTAACTAAGTTCATTATCAATTAAATAAACGTAAAAAGGTTAGTGAGGGTAGGTAAGATAATGTATTGTTTAAAAATGTAAATCCATAAATTAAATTAATATGTGTATATTATTTAACATATTAATTTGATGAGTTAATGTGCTGTCACATTTTATTTGATAAGTTCTAGGTTAATCAATATCTAAAATGATTTTAGATTTTGTATTAATATTATACATTAAAATATTTTATAATAAGAAAAGAAAATACACGTTATTAACTGTTCCTATACTTTCACATGGTGGGGTGAAAAGTTACTCGTAGTAACTTTGCACTTTTAAATTCTACTGTAGGAGGCTCCACCCCTTCATTTGAGAGGGTGGAGGCATGTAAGTGTAAATCTCCATTAGAAAATGGTGACGAGCAAAAATGCACAGAGCTACATTGAGGTGTACATTTACCTTTGTGAAAAAGCCCTAATGATGTCATTAGGGCTTAATTCATATTTCCCACTTTACTTGGCCCTGTTTGACTATTTTGGCTGATAAGAGTATTACATGTTGCTAATATTCCTGATACGTTTATCCCAAAAATCGAAAGATTTGAAGAAAACCTGGCTGGGGAAAGGTGTGTGGGATACAGCGAAATTCCACTGTGATCGTTCAGTAGGAAAGAACCTTTTTTCCTAGAGGCCCCTCACTCACCAAGGTTGCCCCTTGGTGGCATGCTTCATCATTGGATCTACGGATTGAGGTGTGCTTCGACTTAACTGTTACGCAGGAGCACTTCTTGATGTAGTAAATGATAAAGATAGTGAGGTGGGAGGGAGTGGAAAAGAAAGTTAAAAATACCTGACTAGTAGAACAATTCTTTTGTTCCCGCCCCTAGCCGGTTAGGTTAAAATCAGGAGTTGTGACTGAAGGCAAGGACTGTAATGAGTCCGTTCTCTTCAGAAATGATCAGTCAACATGTTTCCAGCCGTTCCCCTGTTAGCTCTTCTTCAGGACCTATAGGGAATCTAATCCCAATCATACCGCTCCTCAAGATCCTCTAATGAGGAAACAGTGGGTAGCATGCCATGCGCATGCACCTGATATACATGCGGTTACTTTTGAGTCGTTCCGTATATTTTGGACGCTATGCTAAAATACTTGCCTAATCGATTCCCCGAGGACGGCCTTGATGAAGGTGTGACTACAGGCCCCTCCTCCCTGGCAAATACCATGACGCAATAGCATAGTGTCCAAAATATACGGAACGACTCAATAGTAACAGTATGTATACTAACAGTCTCTGCCAGCTGATGAGGATCCGGAAAACAATGCATCACATGTATTGAAATGAAAGCACTCCCTAGCACATGGAATTCCTTTTTTAATAGCCAATAGGATGACAGGGTACGAGCAATATCCTGTGGGCTGATCGAAGATTTGAAAGACAACATCTTAAATTAAAGATGTGCAAGATTGTTATTATGCCATAAAGATTTCACATCATGTGAATATTTTTAAACTGCAGTTAAATCAGTAGGTGCTAAATGCTGCACATTTTGTTTTAACAAGGGCGATATAATGGAGCACATTTATCATGGAATATTGGGGGAAAAAGTCCAATTATTCTGCAAGGATCATCCATTACCAACCATCTAGAACCCTCTATTCTCTCTGGGCTTGTACTGAGAATCAAGCGGAAAACATTGGGTGGTGCGACCTTCCCCTACCTTGCTGCGCGGGCATGTAATGCACTTCCTCTTGATCTGCAAGGTTTGAGGGGTAAACTGCTTCAGGCATGCTCTAAAGACCTGGTTCTTCAAGATAGTCTTTCAGTGATAATTTTTGTGTGCGAATATGTCTGTAAGGTCCTTCAGTGCCGGGACACTCTTGGAGTAGCTGTGTGCTTTATAAATCCCCGATTGATTTGTGCACTGCCCTGTCTTAAAGCAATGGCTGGAGAGGGTTTTCCCGTGTAAATGTTTAAAATGAAACATTTTGGCAATACCTAATCCAAAAATCTTTTTTTACCCGTACAAGTAGCAGTGCTCTTAGATGTGACACCCGCCAAATAACACATTCTTGGCTCGGTAGTTGGGTGTGTGGGGCCTGAGTCGGGTCTGCTATCTCTGTCGTTTTTTTGTTGTTGATGTGAGCCAAGAATGAAAAACAAAACAGAGACTTTGATATAAGCAAGAGAGAGGTATAGATAGCCCTCTGGCGGCTGAATTTTAAAATGTGAAAGTTGATAAATTGGAATCAATACCAGCTTTCCTGCTTGTCTAAATCGAGTGATCCTGAGGGCAATTGATTTATTTCACAGAGCCTCTTTTTCCTGTATTATCATATATGAGCACACTTTTAAATACTTGAGTCCATAATGTGCACTGTTCAAGCACATTTTATATTAGATTTAATAGACTATAATGTTGCTCCATCAATAATAAGAACCTAGGCCATGTTTAGGGTTTACATGACTACTGAATTGCCTCCTAGTTCACTAATGCCATTGTTGTTCTGGGGGGGGGGCATAGTACATAGGCCTGTCAGTCACATGATGAAATGATTTGGCGACGGGGAGCACTAGAAACATTGAGTTCTGAAAACATGTTCAAACTTGACACCTCTACTATAAAGGCTTCATTTGGCAGAGTCAAAGAAGAGTGGGTGCAGTGAAAATACATTTAAAATAAGTGCTCGCAGGGACTCCAGGTTGTATTGTTGTATGTGACCGTAGCCATGAGTTCCCAGGGAGAACTACCAGGCTCACGAGGACCAGACAGGGGAATAGCTCAGCAGCGGCCCGTTCAGGTAAGAGCTGAGGCGCAGTGGGGCCATGTGGGCCGGGATTTTGACAGACGATGAGCAAAAATGTATTATTTATTTAAATTTCACTCGTCATCTGTTGAATTACTCCCCCCCACCCCCCTTCCACCTGGGCCCACTGCCTCACCACTCTTACCTGCACGGGCTGCTGCTGGCATAGCTTGAGTAGAGGCATTTTATGGATCGGGATCTTAAAAGTAAATATATATTACTGTTGTCCTCTGAGGCGGAAAGCCGGAGGTGTTTGCTCGCATTTTAAAAATTGTATAATTGTGTTAAAACTTGTATTTTAAAATCACTGGGAACTTACCCTGAGCACTTGCCAGAACTTCGCCTACTAGTGACCCTGCTCCAGCGGATCTTAGCGCTGCGACAGGGAAGGATTGCTCTGCCGCCATCGCGGCTCGAACGATAGGACATGCCCACTTTAGAGGCCACGCCCACCCCGACCTGATAAAGCGCTGACCACTAGCGCGCCAAAAACCATTACCGTTGTCCTCTGAGGCGGAAAGCCGGAGGTGTTTGCTCGCATTTTAAAAATTGTATAATTGTGTTAAAACTTGTATTTTAAAATCACTGGGAACTTACCCTGAGCACTTGCCAGAACTTCGCCTACTTGTGACCCTGCTCCAGCGGATCTTAGCGCTGCGACAGGGAAGGATTGCTCTGCCGCCATCGCGGCTCGAACGATAGGACACGCCCACTTTAGAGGCAACGCCCACCCCGACCTGATAAAGCGCTAACCACTAGCGCGCCAAAAACCATTACTGTTGTCCTCTGAGGCGGAAAGCCGGAGGTGTTTGCTCGCATTTTAAAAATTGTATAATTGTGTTAAAACTTGTATTTTAAAATCACTGGGAACTTACCCTGAGCACTTGCCAGAACTTCGCCTACTGGTGACCCTGCTCCAGCGGATCTTAGCGCTGCGACAGGGAAGGATTGCTCTGCCGCCATCGCGGCTCGAATGATAGGACACGCCCACTTTAGAGGCCACGCCCACCCCGACCTGATAAAGCGCTGACCACTAGCGCGCCAAAAACCATTACTGTTGTCCTCTGAGGCGGAAAGCCGGAGGTGTTTGCTCGCATTTTAAAAATTGTATAATTGTGTTAAAACTTGTATTTTAAAATCACTGGGAACTTACCCTGAGCACTTGCCAGAACTTCGCCTACTAGTGACCCTGCTCCAGCGGATCTTAGCGCTGCGACAGGGAAGGATTGCTCTGCCGCCATCGCGGCTCGAACGATAGGACACGCCCACTTTAGAGGCCACGCCCACTTCTCCTACTACAAATGTGTCCTTCACGCAAGCGCAGCGGACGAGCGCAGCGGGAGCGCCGTTTGCGCGCCGAAGGCGCGCCTAAGGCAAGCCCGACTGCGCCCGTCCGCGATCGTCCGCGGTCCAGGGCCTTACCCCCTGTCCCTCGGGAGAACTATATACGGTGGAGTAAGCATGAATTACTAGCCTTCCGCCACGGCACCGCTGAGTCGTGTAGGCACAATCTACGAGTAGAGGATAACATAGGCTGCGAACACTGCCACTTCTCCTATGACCTCGGTAAGAGCATGGTCACTTCGGAATATACCATACGATGCGGACTGATAAATGTCCGCTCGTTACGTAAACACAAGTTAGATCTATATGATCTACTCTCCGAAAAACAGTGGGAACTGGTATTTCTAACCGAAACTTGGCTGAATGACGAGTCCACGCCTGACGCCCTAGAGGCTCTTCCAGAGGGTTATATAATACATAGACAGGATAGACCAACAGGTAGAGGAGGGGGCATTGCTATTGTTGCCCAGGAAAGTTTACGATGCCAATTAGACCACGCGCCCATCCTGGACAGTGAGACAGGGAGTTTTACGATTAAAGTGAATAACAACTGCACACTGAAAGGCATGTTGATCTACAGACCTCCTGGCTCCTCAGCCAGGTTTGAGGAGAGCCTGGTTGAAAGCATTATAGAGATCTCGCTATCCAAAGACAAATTTATGGTACTCGGTGACCTTAATCTACATCTTAACGACCCCTCTGACAGCGCCAGCATGAATTTTTGCAAAGTATTAGGAGCCTTACAACTGAATCAAATTGTAAGCGGCCCCACCCATCAGTTAGGAAACCTCCTAGATCCGATATTCGTTAACTGGGGGGAAGTAGAAGCGACAACTCCCATCCCCATCCCCTGGTCGGATCACTATCTGGTACCTTTTGCCATCCGAATTCCTGAAGGCAAATCTCTGCGACCCATTGCACGGTACCATCTCAGGCGAAAATGGGCTACCTTCTCCCAGTCTAAGTTCTGTCAGGCTCTGACCAAAGGAGGGGACCCCGGGGGAGATGATGCAGACACGGCTAACTTTCTTCTCTGCAAGCGCATCAACGATGCTCTCGATCTTACAGCCCCCCTGTCAAAAGCCAAACCTGGTGGCCGTGTTAATAAAACTGCACCTTGGTTCAGTAATAACTTGCGGGACGCAAAAATCTCATTGAAGAGAACCGAAAGGCAATGGCGAAGGGCTCTCTCAAAAGATACTAGAGATGCCTACTTGTCAGAGAGAAGACTTTATCATGGCTTAATTAGAAAGTCGAAAGCCACATATTATGCGGCCAGGATCAGCGAAGCTGGTAACTCAACGAAGGAGCTGTTCCTACTCTACAAAACTCTCTCTAATGGAAAATCTGCCATTGCCCCTGATGACTGCTCACCCGAGTCTTGCGACAGAATCGCAGACTTTTTTGCCGAAAAAATATCTAAAATCTATTCGGCATTCCCAACCCCACCCATGAATGGGATCGAGTTTGTGGAAAACCCAAGGGAATGGGGAGACATACTTACACTGACAAATTTTGTCACCCCGCCCTCGGAAGATCTCCTTAAAATCTGTAGGTCTGTGAAGTCGGGCTCTCCACGGGACCCTACTACTCCTAAACGTCTAGAGGACAGCCTAGTGGTTCTGGAGCCCTACATCAGGCATCTACTGGACGTGTCTTTCAACACAAAGACAGTGCCCAAAGAATGGAAAAAAGCGGTAGTCCTTCCCCTTAGGAAAAAACCCAATATTAGCTTCGATATACTAGATGACCTACGGCCTATCTCTCTCTTACCCTACCTGGCCAAGGTGGCCGAAAAAACGGTTAATCTCCAGCTTATGGATTTCGTGGACAAAGCCGCCTTACTGCACGACACCCAATTTGGCTTCCGCCCCCGCCACTCAACGGAATCGGCACTTCTGATGGCTGTGGAGTCCCTAAGGCAGGGGGTGGATGAGGGACACACTATGGCCCTTATCCTATTGGACCTGAGTGCGGCATTCGACACTGTAGCGCATTCCACCTTGTTACAGTGTCTGAATAATGGAGGCATATCAGGAGCCGCACTCCAATGGATCCAATCCTTCCTGACTGGGAGAAGTTTCCAGATCCGTCAAGGAGACCACTACTCTAGAGACATGGGACTGGGCCAGGGAGTTCCTCAGGGATCGTCCTTGAGCCCAACCCTTTTCAATCTTTATGTCTCCCCAGTGGCGCCGATTGCCGCGGGACATGGATTGCAAATTGTATCCTATGCCAACGACACGCAGCTGGTCGTCTCCCTCTCGCGTGCACCCGGCCTTGCCATGGACAGCTTCAGGGCCTGCATGCAGGACCTTGCTACCTGGATGTCCACAAATTGCCTGAAATTAAATGGCAACAAGACCGAGGTGCTCGTGGTGGGAGGGAATCCTTCCGTCTGGTCGTCGGCATGGTGGCCTTCATGCCTGGGTGAGGCACCTATACCCCGGCAAGAAGTCAGAAACCTGGGGATCTGGCTCGATGCCGACCTGTCTCTCGGACCCCAGATAGACAGGGTCACGGGCATCTGCTTCAGCGTTTTAAAAATCCTGCGAAAGGTCCTAGTTCTCCTCCCTATGGCCGCACGCAGAACGCTGGTGCACGCTCTGGTCACCTCACGCCTGGACTTTGGCAACCTACTCTATCTGGGAGCTACCTGTAAGGCAATAAATCGACTACAGGTGCTACAGAATGCGGCAGCTCGCCTCATACTAAAACTACCTAAAAGATCAGACTCCAAAGCTGCCCTCCAGTCCCTTCATTGGTTGCCTATAAAGAGCAGAGTTGAATTCAAAGCTCTCTCCTTGCTAATAAGGCACCAGCACCACTCCAGAACCTAGTCACCAGGTATGTTCCATCTCGCGCTCTGCGCTCCTCGCAGGGAGGCCTACTTAAGGTCCCGAGGGTAAAGCGAGCTCGCATGGGAGGAAGATCCTTTCGATACCTGGGGGCTAAGAGCTGGAATGCTCTACCTCTCAATCTACGTCTGGACCCTTCTGAATCTAGTTTCCGGAGGAAATTAAAAACCCATCTCTTTTCAAAATAGTTGGCCCCTTCCCCTTTGTGTCCTATGAGTGCTTCAGTTAGCGCGGGGACACGCTTTTAGCGTAACCAAGCGCTTTACAAAATTCCCTTAATAACAATAATAATATATATATATATATATATATATATACATATATATATATATATCTCCTTTGCAGAGAATAGTGTCAAGGAACGCCCTTCCAGGCGGGTCGGGGCTCAAGTCGTGCGGACGATAATTGAACAAACTCCTCTCACCCACATTCCGGTGATGAAACGAGCTACTCCGGTTGCAGTTTTTGATGCAAATCAAATTTAATTGGGCACAGATACGACGTGTTTTGACTCCTTCCGGAGTCTTGGTTACATGACCTTCGAAGGAGTTCCCACGTTAAATAACATAAATGTTCTCCGTGACGCATATTGAACACTGATAAACATAAACAACATACTGCCAGCGTTCAGCTCGATGATAGTTGCCCTTTTTTACAATACAGTCAATAATGTGAACATGATCCGTCTCATGTTTGAAATAATAAGGATTTTAAACAAATGATAATTGTGATAAGGTGACACCACTATTTACAGGACTGAGAACATCAAGCATGATATGATAAGGGCAAGATGCTTAACGTATGTGGATTGCGGTCAAGTACCGCATTTGAAAACAATGGTGGCATTGATAGAAGCAGTGTTTGTTAGAAACTAGGTATTTGTGGGTAGAGTACCCAAATTGGGGTGATGCCCTCACTAAATGGACTGACAAAGTTAATATTTGGCTACGTTATATAGATGATGTGTTCTTTGTATGGGAGGGCAATGAAATTGATCTGATGAGTTTCGTCAAAGAACTGAATTGTAACAGTGTAAATTTGACATTTTCTATGCAGCATAGCCAGAAAACAGTGGACTTTCTCGATCTCCGATTAAGTGTAGAGAAATGAGTACTTTCTACCAATATATTTCGCAAATCAACAGCAGAGAACTCAGTTCTACATGCAGCCAGTTGCCATCCCCCTAGTTTTAGGTCGGACGTTTGTTATTTAACGTGGGAACTCCTTCGAAGGCCATGTGACCAAGACTCCGGAAGGAGTCGAAACACATCGAATCTGTGCCCGATTAAATTTGATTTGCATCAAAAACAACAACCGGAGTAGCTAGTTTCTTCGCCGGAACGTGGGTGAGAGGAGTTTGTTCAATATATATATATATTGAACATATATATATATATATATATATATATATATCACTGCTCCGTTCCGCGCTCAGGACAATTCCACTGCCCACACGGTAGAAAAGCACTCTCGGGGGACAGTTTGGGTTAATTTATTAGAACTCCAAACAACACTGCATAACGGATGCATTTCGGTAATAAAATTAAGGTTTATTACCGAAACGCGTCTTTTATGCAGTGTTGTTTGGAGTTCTAATAAATTAACCCAAACTGTCCCCCGAGAGTGCTTTTTTACCGTGTGGGCAGTGGAATTGTCCTGAGCGCGGAACGGAGCAGTGATTTATTTAGTGGGTGCACCCCCACTACGAGGAGCACCCGCCTGTGAGTGCGAGCCACTGGTGTAACGCAGGAGCTTTGATATATATATATATATATATAATATGAGAGAGAAAATGTGCACCTATAGAAGTAATCCTTGAATGGATAGAAATGTACTACTTTTTGGAGTTCACAAACATTGGCAGTAGTAGCCTTGGAAAGCTGCATAGTCTCAAGTTTCCAGGCATACTACTGGTAATCAGACACCCAAAAGGTGATGCGATGAATGTTTGCAAATAGTCTAACCAGTGGTAATTGCTCAGGATAGCATTTCAACGCACTGTTTTTCGCCCACTGCGCTACTCTAGACAGAGACCTTCCAAATTCAAATCAGTTCATCCGAAACTTGGTCATCTCACCCCTCCACCCTGAAGCCCATTGCTTATTCAGTTGGTATTTTTCAGATTCACACCTCCCAAATCTCATTGACTAAGCTAAGCTCCTGAAGTAAACTTTCATATTTCTCAAGACATTGCAGAATTTCTCTTCATATATTTATACTGCATATGTACCATTGCTAGGAAATCAGGACGGATATGTGCATGCAGTGGACATGTTCTCTTCTCTCTGGTAATGTGCAGTAATGAAAAGGGCTTACACAAACACTCTATCAAAAGTAATTTGTATTTAATCATAATTGATATTCTTAAAATTTGCTGCCCAAGGAGATGTATTCCAGGGTTTTAATAGTGTATTTCCTCCATTTTTTTAAACCTATTGAATTTAAGAGGTTAGCAAAAATCAGTACGTACTGCTTTTCTTCAATAGAAGATAGGGCCAGCCTCTGTACGGAATCATGGTTGGATGACCCTATGTACGTACATACAAATGAAACCACAACGCTATCTAACAAACACTTTCAACGACCGGACTAAGCTACAGCTTTTAAAGTTGAGAATGGGGGTGATCCCCCTATCTTGTCACCTCCCTAAATGGAAAAGAGACTTTGCTCAGGAAAAGTGTTGGCTCTGCAGCCAACACAAGGAGGATATAATACACGTAATCTGCCTGTGCCCTAACCTCCTAGAAGATAGAAGGGCTCTGATACGAAGGGGTTGGATTGCAGAAGACACAAGATCCTGCAGATGAGCTGTCCTGGCTTGTCTTGACACCCTGAACACTTCCCTGATCTGTGCCTTGGTCAGATTCATGGATCGCTTCATCAAGAAGCTAGAGGAGGTGAGATGTGAATGCGAGGGACAGACAGGCAACCTGTCCCCTCGCCCTCACTGAGTCTATCGCCGCCGGTTACTGACTATCGGTCATGCTCTTGACTTTCAACCAATGCATGACACAAGGCGTTTATTTGTTCAAATTGGTTTTCTCACATAATCTTCTCCCCCTTCACTTAGGAAGATGCCAAACTCTCTTTTTATAAACGAATACAATTCACATAGTATTTCGCACTGTGCAATATGCAACAGAACCTTTTATGTTACAATGATTCTTTTCTTAATTCCCAACTGCTCAAGCTTTTAGACTGTAGGTTTTAACGATGCTTTTAACTTTCCTACCAAAGCCAGTACCTAAGGACATAACAATGCTTTTGAACTTGTCAAAGTCAGTCCCTAACGAACGAACTTCTATCTCTGTATACTGTTGCAAAGGTTTTTAACAAATCATGCCATACAGTTGATAAATAAATATATTTAGTGGCTTATTTAATGTCTGGGCAAGCAATACTGGATGTACAGAGAAAAACAAAGGAAAGCTGTGTCCACACAAGCGAAGGGGATATAAGGCATTATTGATACAAGGTCTTTCTGGACCTCTTGGAAGACTCTCTGGTGACAGCGGCTTAAGTTAAAAGCCACCAGAGAAGGACCTAACTGATGGGAAGCTGGGACATTCCAAATGGGACAATGTCTCTGAATTATTTGTAGTGCTGGAGCACAATGGGCCACATGTAATCCTCTGAAATGCCAGTCAGGCTGTGGTTGAACCACGCACGAGTAATCTACTGAGAGGAGCAGTATTAGTCACATACCAAAGGCCCAGGACTATAAAGAATTTTCGCATATTTCCTCATTGGGCAGGCCGCCTCTAGGACTCTGACTTCGAATACTGGCTCAACCATCAAGTTGTGAGATCAGAGGGCAATTGCAGCTGCATCACAGATGTGGGGTACTGTCTTGCTCTGTGCCATAGTGCACAATTAATTCTGTGCCCCAGGCGCTGTCTAAGACAGTGCTCCATTTCACACCAAATGCACTATTTGCAGTGCAGGTGTGAACTCATCCCTGTATGGAGAATAGCACACCAGTGAAAGGCAGACCAGCTGTTTTAAGCCTTGAGCCCATGTTTCAGTGCAGATGGCAACCCTGCCTACATTTCAAAGTGGGACCGAGGTTGAAGAACCCCCTGCATGCAGGTGCAGTGAGTAACTGCATCTGCCTCTCCAGCAGTGCCTGGGGTTGTCCCTTGGATACCAATGCCCACCTCACAAAGGGTTCCCTCAGTGGCCGCACTAACTGTGCAGCACAACTACATGGCACATTGTCATTGTGTCTCCTAACTGCCTCTTTCCTGATGTGTCTGTGATATGACGAGGGTCCAAAGCTAATTATTACCTCATTTGCAGGAGCCACACTCCCATGCACATGAGGTAGCACCCCCTTGAGATGGCACAGGTGACAATTTTGCGCTGGCACTACCTTTATTACAGAAGGGGCCATGCAAGCATCTGCTGCCCGTTATGTAATGCCAAAGTGACTAAGGAGAGCAAAAAGCGAGCGCACCCACCTGTTGCACCCGCAGGATTCTGTATATACTACGGCTCCTATATGGTTCTTTTCCCCATTAGCTAGCAGTACGTTGGTTGCACATTAAGGTAGGATGTCAAGTGAGTTCTTAAGGTTGGTGCATGGGCAGTTACTACCAAAGGCAGAGTGAAATGTTTCAATCCTTTAATCTGACTCCCACCCGTTGGTGGCTCCTACATACGCTTGTTTTACATAGTCCTGTCAATTCTGTAGAGAAATCGGGATAAACCACAAAGTAGTTAATAATCTTTTTGGGATGCTCTTGTGCATAATGCCACAATAAAGGGGTTGCCTCATAATATTACACAACTGTTAAACAGAAAATGTGTGAATGTCAGTGAAGAACAAGCGAGTGAAGCTCATACTTGTGAAATAATAGTGAGATAATCTGGTTAAAAGGTGTGTCTTAAAATACTATCACTGAAAATACCAAACGTGTGTTTTTCTTCGTTTCCTAGGACCAGTATGTCTTCCTCCATACTTGCCTCAAGAATGTGCTGTCTGAAAAGCAGTCCTGAAGGGGTGAAGCTCTAGAGATGCCTGATGATGGCCTGCACCTTACGGGCCCAGACAAAGGGAAACGATGGCTCTTGCTGGCTGGAGCTCAGGATGCCAGAATGGCTGAAAAAAGACGACAGGCGGAAACAAGATCAGTCAAGGACGAGCACAAGATACGCGCCCAGGCTTTGGGTCCAGTAGATGTTGAATGTTGCAACACCAGACTCCTCTCGCCTGAACCCTGGCCGTGACACTGCACTTGGGAACATATAGTTGAAACAGTACTCACCTGCCCGAAAGAGTCAAGCACTATGGTGTAACAATGCCCATTCTGAGAATGGAAACCTTGGTGGGACAACCACCCTGTACTTTCGGCTTCTTCGCGAAAATCTCTACATCTCTCGCATTGAATCAGCACTGACAGCACAAAGACTTACCATTATGTGTGTCTTTTTATGAGGAATGACGGATCCTATGATATCTGCATAGTTAATTCATGGGAGAGCTCTGGTTTGGCTTTAACTCAAAGTAATTAACGCTATATTGTCAATGGCTGGGGACGGGTAGCAGGGATATTTTTCTGGTGAGTGTATGAAGGGACTTGTTCTCTTCCATTGATTCTTTTTACTAACCTTTATATTTGGACCTTCTGATGGATTGCTCAGCTCCCGATTATTATCCAGATTTAAGAGACCTTCATTTATCCTTCGGGCCGTTGGCTGCCCACTGAGGGTCATTTTGCGTCTGGCTTTACAGCGCAGCTGTCTGTAGGACCTTTGTTATCAATTGCTCAATATATACCTAGTGAACTATGGCTCTGTCAAGAGAAGTGTTTCTGTCTCGCCACATGTTGTTGGGTGGTTGGGGTATCATTCTGCCTCCTACGGAGTGCTTGCTTTTCAGTGAATAAGTGACTGTTGTACAACTCAAACGTGCACTAAATCATCAAATTCTTATCTCATAGGTGCATTTTATAAAATAAACAATTGTTGTGTTTTTTCACTGTAGTTTTTTTTTCGTGATTTTAACAGGACTCAAAAATTACACAGACCTATTGGCCTTGCCCATGCTTCTCCTAACTGTTCCAGTTCCCGCCAGAACAAGTAATCTCCATGCAACATCTTGATCTTTGATTGATTTTACATCCACTCAAGAGCCAAGAGTAAATTCCCTACAATAGAAAAAGCAGTGCCAATCTTGTTTATTTCCAGCCAAGAAGGTACTTTGCCATTCTTAAGAGTCCTAGTTCATTTCCCTGTGTGTGTCATAAGCCATTGAAGTTGTCCTCTGTCTTTGGGATGGTGCTGTAATGGAAAATATCTTTCTCCTCAGTGCTTCTCCCTGGTCTCGTCCATGGGCCCAGGCCCATTAAGGTTGGCATCGGATTTCCTGGGCTCTTGTTTTCATGACCATATAATGGCCGAAAGCTACTGCTTGGGACAAAAAGGGAAGAGATATCCAAGGTCAGACCCTTTTGCAGGCCAACATTCAGGGAGCAAGAACCTAAGACACATAAGATTGACCTGCTTATTGAGGGGGAAAATGTAAATGTAGTGCTTATATAGCGCACGTATCACCCCCGAAGGGGTCTCAAGGCGCTGTACACATACCGCTGTGGAACCCTTCCTGGCCTTTCTCTGTGAAGTGCCCACTCCTGGGCACCCCCAAGGTGAAGCCAGGCCTCCTAGCGCCGTTGTGGAGATTAAGCAAGCTATTGCCCAGAGTTGCAGAGTGGGACCCATGCTTAGAATAGGCACCGAGGCGAGAATTATCAGGTCCGAGGAAATTGAGCCCAAGACCCGCCGAGGTTGGAATTGAACCCTGGTCTGGGCCAGAACTCTGCATCGGGGTCTGCCGCTCTAACCATTGAGCCACACTTTTCCACTAGGAAGTGGATCAGAGGTAGATACATGGGTGGACCCATGTGATTTGTGTATTTCCCACAGAACTGTTAACCTGGTCTTCTAGTCCACCCTCCTCCACCGCTCCCACAAGCGTGGTTGCCATGCCTAAATGCAAGTACCGGTGGGGGCATAGTGAGGGTGTGATGGGACAGGCGCACACACTGTATCAAATTTGAGACCTGTCCAAACGAAACAGTGATAATGCCTCTCGCAATGAATGTTATGTGATTTATTTTTTGTTAAGCATAACATGCACCATCAAATGACCTCTTTGCGCTAACCTAAATGCATTTGATGAGTGGGCAATAGTTATTTAGATACTCATTACACACCCATAGTGAAAAGCCAGCTTTTAGGGTCACTTCTGAAATTCAGAAGAGAAGACTCCAGGCACATCTGCTGCACACACTCTGGAAGCTCTTCTCCAACTCTTGTAAATGTAACTTTCTGGATCACTAACAGAGAAGCTGTTTGCAATCGGAGAGCACGTTTATGGGCATATTTTGTACATTTCTTTCTTCAGAAGGAAGGACCAGTGTTGTATTAAATTTGTTTTGTTTTGATTGATTTAAATGTAGACGGCGCGCAAATACCCAAAGGATGATGTCCTGAAGCTCGAGATGGAATGAGGTGCACTGTTCAAAGCAAGAATAATTAGGTTTTAAACTGCTTCTGGAAAATTAAGAGATTGTAATCTTAATGAATGATAGGCAGAAGCTTCTTCCAGGCTTGGGCGGCAAATACAGAGAAAGCTCTCCCACCTTTGTGCATCTTGGCAAATTTGGGCATATTTACTAAATGTAATGAGCTGGCACGAAAGGGTGTTACCGGCACACAGGGGAGAAGAGAGAAGCTTTCTGGCAAGAAGCCATGCATATCTCAATGCCAGAAACAAAGACCCTTTTGAAAAGGCAGCGTTTGCATACAGGTAGCCAGTGAAGGACAACAAGATGAATGGAAGTTCTGAGGCGTTTCTTAAGACCAATTATAAGATGAGCAGTTGCATTTGTATCAGTTTGTCTAGGAAAAAGATTGCTAGGGATTCTAGAGAAGAGAAAGCTGCAGCAATCCAACCTACTAGTAACAATAGACTAGACTAATATTTTCTTAGAATCACTAGAAAGCAGAGGAATACTTTTTCTCAGCTCCATCATCATGAAAATACAGATAACTGTAAGTTTATTGATATGGGTTTCAAATGAAAGTTTACCGTCAAAAGTTATTCCTAGATTGCTCACTATGGAAGATGGAATGGGACAGGAACCTAAAGCTTCACGCAATGGATTAGAAGTCTAGATGGAACAATTGCTGAAAACCAACACCTCTCTCTTATCAGTGTTGAGCCTAAAATAACTTACATTCATCTAGTTGGCTACAGAGCAAAGACAGCTGCTAACGTGGTCCTGAACATGCAAATGTACAATTATTTGGGTATTATTCGCTAATGAAAAAAACTGGAAACCAATGGATGCTATAAGATCAAGCTAGAAAGGCCTCATAGTGATTGAACATGAGGCTCAACAAGGAACCCTGGGTAACTCAGCAGTTTTTTCTGTTCAAAGTATTTTATTTTATTGAATAAGAAACATATAGGTCAGATATCATTGTGATACAAATATAAGGTAAACCTTCAATACAATAATGTCAAATAGATGATATACAACTCCATGTAAAAAAAACTATGGGGCTTCACACACTCATGACTGTAGTGGTACAATAAAATATAAAAAGTAGCTATGAATCCACTATGAATCCGGGTCCACTTGTAAATACAGCCCATATAAGGTACCCAACTGTATCCAAATATGAGTAGGTCCAGATGTAAAGATGTTTGTACATATCATCGCGTAACAAAGCTGTGGAGTGCATACTATGGTAATGTATATTATACTGATGTATTGCCTTGATGTCAAGGAGAACAAGCCAAAAAAGAAGGTGTGGGGGGGGGGGGGCGCGATTGAGAAATCCGGAGACCAGAATTGATTTTGTTCAGACACTGGGGTCTGACCAAGAGTGAGTTTTCCTTCATTTGTGTTCTTTTCCATGAATGTCTAAAGAGCGCCAAATTGCATTGGAAATTGGGGGGGATTGCAGTTTAGACTGTAGGGTGTGTGCCCATCTGAGGTATGAAACCCTTGTCCACCAGGTTTGATGAGAGAGAAGGTTAAAGGATTTAAATTTGGAAAGAATAACTTTCCCTGCAATAGGTAAAAGAAGGTCCGGCAGGGCCATATCATTGACGTTAAGGGTCAAAGTAGTCACTGAAGCCCAAGGACCCAGAATTACCATAGGAAAGTTTAGAGTTATGGGTATACCATGGGGTATACCATGGGTTCTGTATCGGGTGCCAATATTTCCAGGAGTCGACATTCAAAGAACATGTGCTGGTGTGAGCCAGTCTCTTGGTTGCAGTTCCAACATTTGTCGGCCTCTCACATGTTTAGCTTGTGTAGCCTAGATGGGGTCCAGTGAAGCAGACTCATTGTGAAGAATTTGAATGTATGAGAGAGGGGGAAATGTTGTTACATAGCACAAATATTTTGCCATTGATCATCAGTAATATGGTTAAATAGATCAACATGTAATTGTTTCGCCCATTTTGTATATAATATCAATGCTTGTGATGAGTATGGTTCAGCTATAAATGTGTAGATCTTGGAGTCAATATGCGGAGTGTTGCCATATTGCAAGACATGACGGTAGGGACGAGTGTTTGGTGAGAGACAGTTTCACCTTGATCTTTTTTAAATTATAGAAATCAATGTTAGAAAGGGTATGCATACCAGCTAATGGCGAAAAAGGAAGTGGATTGTTTCTCCTGCTAGGTGCTGATACATCTTTCTGGGCACAAAACTGGTGGCCTTCCAGCATGGGTGCTGCCCCTACCCCAGTCCAGAAAGTAAGGAACCTTGTTGTTATCTTTGACAATAAGTTGACCTTCCAACAACAGGTCAATAAAGTAGTTTTGTCAGTGTTCCTCACTCTAAAATTAATCCGTAAAGTACGTCCCTTCATTCCTTCTGCAGAAGTAAGAACGCGTGTAATAGTCCTAGCCCTGTCCACATTGGACTATTGTAATGCACTATACCTAGGCCTTCAGAAACAACACATGATTAAACTTCAGCGAGCACAAAACGCCGCCGCCAGACTACTGTTGGACATTCCTAAGTGTCATTCCATCTCCGCAGGTCTGGGAAAAATTATACTGGCTCCCCGTCAAGAAAAGGATAGATTTTAAGGCCTTATGCATAGCATATAAAGCTGTTCATGGAAACGGACCCACTTTCCTGAAACAGCACCTCTCCTGGTACCATCCCTCGAGGCAACTGCATTCAGCACAGAGTAAACTCCTCCAGACACCCAAATTCAAGAGAGCTAGTTGGGGAGGATGAACCTTTGTGCTGGGCACTGTGAGGCTCTGGAACCTGCTCCCGATGAATATCAAAAGCTGCCCAACACTGCTCGGCTTTAGAATACTACTAAAGACATGGCTGTTCTCCAGCTAATGCACCACCCTCGGCCTCCTCTGCTGCAAATTCAGGGCAATTGTGCGTGATATAAATCCCATTCAAATTCAAAATTCAGATTGTCGTTAGTGTCGTATAAATCCTTGATCAGCCTAATGCCTTTGACGGCCCACGTGTTCGCAACCTTACCATTCATTTCAGTATTGATTTTAGGATTATGCCACAGTGAGGCCCATCTGGAGTTATGGATAGACTCCGGCAACCTTCTGTCCAGCAATTTCAAAGCATTCATGGTATCTCAGCAGTTTTAAATGCAGAACAATTGTGGGCCATGAAGTCTGTCTAAATGAGTCGCTTCAGCAAGGAAGTGAATCAGCTATGTAAGATGCCCTGTAGACTAACTGTGGATAGTCTATTAAGCCATATATTAACTGGAGACCATGTTGAAAGCAAGAGCCACAACATCTATAATAATACTGATGTCATTGCTCGCGACCATCAACACAGGGTCACTTCTGAAGCTGTATCCAAAACCTTATTGATAAGTATTAAGAAGAGATTTTGTCCGCTCTTTATTTTGACAACTGTTTATTGAAGCAATCTTCCATAACGTTAGCCATCAGAGATAGTAAAGAGCACTGTTCCTGCAAAGTACTTATCTAATATCATACATAGACCATCTGAGGCTGAGGTTTTGCTCAAAACTGAGTCTAGGGCTGATCTGCGAATATTATTGTGCTTGACATAACCTTGTAGCTGAGCTGTCACCACATTCTCTATTTGTTTGATGTCAGAACCCTTTTCAGAGGGCCACATGGAAAGCAGGCGGTACAGGGCCCAACCGTGGGGGGTAAAGTCATTTTACTCCCAATGTCCGATGGCTGATCTACTATCGTTCCTGAGCAACTTGGCCGAATACCCCTCCAGCACTTTAGTCTCAGTATTAGAGTGGGTCGAGCAGTCCAATGCGTTTTGATCTGGGGGCAGGTAAATGCAGGCAGTGAACACAGGCTTACGACTTAAAATACGAACAAAAGCAGCAGTAAATGAGTGTCCTGTCAAAAACTTGCTTCTATGGAAAAAAGAAGTGTTTGTATATGAACACAAAGTAAAATATGGCATACTCAAATAATAAACACAGTCCTCCTAAGGTCAGGAATCTAGTGTTAGATAGGCTGGCAGGTACTAAAGTCTTACAATCATTCGAGGTTTAGTCGGGGCTCAGCCATTCACAAGTCACAACAGCAGCTTTCACTCTTGGCATCAGAAAAACTAGTGAGGACCCTTGCTCTTTATGGAGGCGCCCCTCTGTCATACTACGTTGTCGAATAACTCAGCACACGGGCTATGGCCCGATCGGCATGGCAGTAATGCACTCATCAAGGCAGCCCCGGCTGACATATGGGGTATGTTAAGAATTGAGGTTTCTGGTTGGCAAAGTATACACCCTGTCCAAGCAGGAGCCACAATCCTAGTAAGAGTAAATCAGACACACAACCTAAATTAATCTGTGCTCGCCCGCTGGTGGCTTGGCACAGAGCAGTCAGGCTCAACTTAAGAGGCAAGGTGTAAAGTATTTGTGCAACACTTAAATTAAGGTAATACAGTGAAAACACCACAAAAAGACACCACCATTGTAGAAAAATAAAGAATATTTATTTGAGTAAAACCAGACCAAAACGGCAACATCCAATAAGTAGAACTTGAGATATTAATGTTTAAGGATTAAATCTTAAAAACAGTGCTTACAAGTCAATAGCGCTGGAAGGTTACTTTAGGTCGTGCTAAACTGGGGTAAATGCAAAGTTCCAGGCCAACCGCGATGGAGGCCAGGCCGCCTACAGGACCCGCGTAGGGTACACTGAAAAGTACTTTGGATGGAGTAAGCCTTGGCGTCGAAGTCTCGGTGTGTCGGTTCCAATTCATGCAGCCGGGTCGATGCATTGAAGTCGTGCCTCGCAGCAGAGTCCTCAGATCGGCTCTGCGTCCTCTAGCCTACAGTCAGGACCTCGGGCCGAGAGTTTAGTCATCATACCTCGCAGTAAGGTCAATTCATCATCGCTGAGCCGAGCGGGGGATGTCCTTTGATCAGCACTAAGCTGGTGTCGGAGGGCACTGCATCGCTTTCTGATCAGACCAGTGGTGACAATGCATTGATTTTTGCAGAAACAGCTGTAGAACCCACTTCTGAGGCCCAGGGCTGGAGGGGGCACCTCAGCCAAGGATAGGACTCACAGATGGCATAGTCCAGCATATCTAGAAGAATTGCAAGAAGTTTTTTATGAACCTAAAAACTTTGTAGAACAGGATGCAAGTCAGAAAGCCGTTGGAGAAACTTGGGTTCAAGGATGTAGAGAGCAGGTCCAGTCCATTCACTCCCAGGCAAGAAGCAGCAGCCAGCAATCAAACAGCAGATCAGGTAGCAAAGTGGCAGTCCCTCCTATAGCACAGCACAGCAGTTAGCAGGCTGCAGGCCAACACAGCTATGCAGTTAGGCTGGTGGCAGTCTTCTGCAGTACAACAGTTCTTCTTCAAGGCAAAATGTCATTGGTTCCGGAAAAGTTCTGATTTTATGGTATCAAGGGTCCAGTACTTATACCCAAATCTGCCTTTGAAGTGGAAAGACTTCAAAAAGGCATTTGAAGATCACAAGGCCTTGCCTGCCTTGGCTCCAGTCTCACTCCAGGTGAGTATGCAGGTTTTTGTGTGGGGTCAAGCACCCTATTAAGTGCAAGTGTCTGCTCCTTCTTCCCAATCTACCCCAGGAAGGCCCACCATCCTGGTGATGGGCCATCAAGATGCAAATATCACACCCCTTTTCCCTTTGTGTGACTGTCTAGATTGAATGCATAAAACCTAGCAGTCAACCAACCCAGATGTGTATTTAGAGACAGACAGAATCACAGAATGGATAAAGTATTTTTTTAAATGTACTTTCTAAAAGTGGCATATTTAGACTTGCAATTCAAAATCCAACTTCACCATAAATTGTGATTGAGATGCCAAACTCCAAATCTCAATCTTTCCCCATTTGGAAATAACACAAAACAATGTTTTAAGGCAATGCCTATGTTAACCTATGGGAGAGATGGGCCTTGTAGTAGTGATAAACAAATATAGCAGTTTTTCACTACCAGGACATGTAAAACTTTAAAGTACATGTTCTATTTTCTTTATTACACTGCATTCTGCCTAGGGCCTACCTTAGGGGTGACTTATATGTAATAAAAAAGGAAGGTTTGGGCCTGTCAAGTAGGTCAATTTGTCACATGGCAGTGGTGGTTTACACTGCACACTGCAGTGGCAGGCATGAGCCACGTTTAAAGGGCTACTGAAGTGGGTGGCACAAGTAGTGCTACAGGCCCACAAGTAGCATTTAATTTCGAGGCCGTGGGCACATATAGTGCACTTTACTAGGGACTGATAAGTAAATGAAATATGCCAATTGTGGATAAGCCAATATTACCATGTTTTGAGTGCAGAGCATATGCACTTTAGCACTGGTTAACAGTGATAAATTGCCCCGAATTCTAAAGCCAGCAAAAACAAAGTTAGCAAAACAGGAGGTCAGAAGGCAAAAAGTCAGGGAAAACCACACAAAGGATGCCATGTCTAAGAGGGTCAATGGCTTTATTCTACACATGGGCTATGACCTGATTGACACTGCAGTAATGCACAGTTCAGGGCATCTCCACTGGCTCGCGAAGTTGCTGACTATACTCTGCACTCGGGCAAGGCCCAGATTGGCACAACAGTAATGGCCCTCTTTCACATATGTAGTCGCCGACTTGCGTCTGCATACAGACGACGGCTTGATTGGTGTAGTAGCAGCTTCCTCAAACCTTGCAATAGGGATCCACTCATCAGGATCCCTCACTGAACCTCACTTCCTCCAAGTGCTCTCCTCTTTCTCACAGGGCACACTGGTCTTGGTAAGCACTGGTGCTCCAGGGCAGGTGGTCTTGGAAGTTCCCTAGGTGATGTCCCCTCACCCTGTTGTGACTTGGTCATGGGCACAAGTAGAAATCTTGATAACTTCTTTTCTTCCACGTACAGCCTGACTGGCTGTTTGGCAGTTCACAAATTTGGCCTATTTACAGACACAAAAAGTGATTACGTTTGAGTCTCTGTAGTTTGTTTAGGCTGTGCTTAATTTTAAAATGGCCACTCCTCTGTCCTACCCTTCCTCCAGAAAGCAGTCTGCCACATCAGGAGTGCCACCCTGCGCTCAGGAATGCACCTATCCACAAATCTGTATGAGGGGAATCCACTAAGCACACAGCAGTGGAACTTTGCAGGAATAGGCCTGTCCGCCTCACTCCAGGAACACAAGTAAAAAGGTGTGCTCACTCCTACTGATCACTGCATGGTATACTACCACCACCGCCCTTGTGCTATTTAACTCCTTGAAAAGGCAGTCGCTTTGGGCGCCCCACCCGGTCCAACAAGATTTTTATTTACGAGACAGACCTATGTCATAGCGAACATGCATGGTCCGTGTTCGCCCTTGACCAAAAAAAATCACTACCAGGGATCCAGATATAGTTGCAGCGGGGGTACTCGGGGCGGGGTCCATGTCCACCACCACACGAGGGACTTGTCATCCCAGCATTTAGCTGTCTGTGGAAGAAGAGAGATGAGCCGGAAGTTGTCCATATCCCCTACTATTTGTGCCGGTTTCTTCAGTATCGAGTTAATAATTGCAGTTTAAAGTTCAATGGAAACAGTTTCTGAATTGAATGCGCTATACATTGTGCGCCTGATCGATGGAGCCATTGTCTGCCAACCCCCTTTAAAATATAAGCAGGGCAGATGTCCAGTTTCACTAATGATGCTTACACGTGATTGGATACGCCTCGATGTGAAACGGCCCAGTCATCGCCCGTGGGCTCTGCCGCACTCCTTTCGCCCACGGGAGGTCTGATGAGAGCTCTGTGCCTAGCCAGGCTCGGGAGGAACCGCTTGGATCACTTTAATCTGGCGACAGTCACCAACAGATCATCACTTTGTATAAAGAAATCCCACACTTGTGCAGTTCAGAAGGCTAATGAATCCTGCAAATACATTCGCACCCCTCAGCAGCTGCCAAAAGGGACTTTTTTCACCCATCATTCACGTGATAATGAATGTTTTCGCCCCATGTTGGGCTCGTGGCGAAGGGTGCGGAATTATGTCATCAAACATGACACAGTTTGGCCTTGTTTTAGGGACAATGCCACAGTTACAGAAGTGGCTCTTTGTCCTTCGAAAGCTGTATCTGTAGTTTCCCAGGCCTTTGAGGACACAATGAAATCAGTACAGTGATGCTGCGGTGCCCTGACCCTTGGTTTCTGTTCCCAGGCTGTGAGCCTGGTTGCCTCTCACCATTTCTCTCAGTCCTTCCACTGCAAAATATCGTTGTTTTTTTCCCCAATCTAAGGAATCTCGAGTTTGGTGCCCCATTGCCCTCGCCATGTGCACCTGCAGCGCTCGCAGTGGGCAGTGCCCACGCGGACTCATAAAACCACCGCGTGGCCTCGGTACTGCGCTTGGGCTGATTTGCAGTTTTTTGGAACCGAGAAAAGCGCATGGCAGCTGGTGCAATTTTAACACAGTCACGGGATGTTTTCAGAGGTAACTCCTCGTGGACTCCTGTTTCCATTAAGGAAATTCCACAGAAGACAGCCAGTGTGGAGTGCATGTTCTCTGCATTTGTCTAAGTGCAGGTTTTCCATCGGTGGATGTTTTCATTTCTCTGAACACCGGATTCCTTCTCGCAATTGTCTGCACGAGTGGGAACAAATGCCTGTCTAAACTGTTCAGGAAAAACACGAACTCACACCTGCTAGGTTTTCCAAAAATAACTTCCACTCCAGACAGTTTGTGAAAAAAAAACATAGGCAGTTTTAATAGACAACAACTTTATCTTTTAAAGATTCTTGTAGCAAGCACAACGTTACCTTCCAGTACTTATTTGCTAGCTGAACCTTTTATGTTGAACTGAGCATACCTTCTGAAAGTTTGGCCGTTTGCACCCTGATTCTGCTATTTCAACGTTCATCCCTGAGAATGTTTTTTACCTTCGTAAAATGTCCACTATTTCTAGATTTCTCTTGCTGTCAAAGTTTTTGTTTATGTGTAGAAAAAGGACAAAAACTTTCAAAAATAAAATCCAGAAAAGTAGACTGTCAAAGCTTGCAAAGTTTTTAAAACATCACTTACACACAGGGGGAACCTCAGTAGTATTCTCGTACGTGAAAAGTAAATATTGTCTTTAAATTACGAAGGACACGTCTAGATTTTACTTGGAGAACAATAAAGGTTGGGACGAAGTGCTGGATGAAGTGTACAACTGGATAAACATCGTAGCATAGACAAAAGGTGATTTATTGTCTGTAAAGTTATCTTGCAATGTATGGAATTTTCTATTTCAACTTTATATTAAAATCGGTCTTAAATGCATGTGCAAGGAAGCCTACATACTAAGAACACTTTTCTCTCTTCTTTACCCATAAAGCATCATAAATATTATATTTTATACAAGTCTTTTGTAGGCCTGGGCGGAGAACTCCACTCTGGTTGTGGAGTTTGCAGAATTTTTCGCACTCCATGTTCCTTGGAGTCCGCAGAGTTCCAAAAATCTTGCAGAGCTGAGTTTTTTCCTCACTCGTGCTCGCCAATGGTAAGTTGGCGAGCGTGAGCGAGGAGAAACCAACTCCAGACCACTTCTCATTGAGATTTCTCAACGTGGGCGGTCGCAGATGGTCGCTATCGCCCTCGTTGAGAAACCTTCTGGTCGCGTTGAGATAGCTGCCACTCTAGTAGAACTTCTACTCGAGCAGCAGAAAGAAACCGCACCCTCTTACTCTGATTTTACAGTGCAGGACAGACACCCAGCGCAAAAAATCACTGCGAATGATCTGAGGAAATGCACGCCATTGCTCGCAGAAATCTGCTGAGCTTGGCGGAGGTTTTTTGCCACTTTGCTGAGTTTCGCATAGCGGAAATCCGCAAACTTCGCCCAGGACTATTCCTTTGATTCCTGTTGCTTTATTATGCTCATTTCATAAGAGCTATTTACACAGAGCTCAAGACATCCTCAGCTAACAGCAATCCACTATTGTCATCTCCCAAGGATATTTTTGTCACTGTTATGGATAAATTAATGATTATCCTTAGAAGTTTGTCACCACTGAGATCACTAAATAATAGCTGAACCACAAAACAGCAAAGGTGTGGTTCAGTTAAACACTCCAATCACTGAAACAAACATGAAGAACCTTCAAAGTAAACAATCGTGGAAAAAACGTGATCACAGACTGATGGGTGCACTTGCCAGAACCATTCAAGCGAATATAAGTTTGCCTGCATCAAAACTGAAAGGCTCACTTCTATCCTGTATTGCTGGAGGACCAAACTTCCATCTGGTTATTTGGTATTTAAAAACAAGTACCATTATTCTATGCGCATCTATCTTCTACCAACATGGGTGCATTTTGTAACAACCTCCTGTAGCTCTTTCAAAATAAAATGGACTCATTCAGGGCAAACATCTTGCCTGCTAACATTCCTCTGGCTGACAACCATCCATTTAAACCAAAGTCCAAAATTATGTTACTTGAATTCATATCCAATATACTTGACAATCTTCTTTCCTCCCTCAGAAAATCCTCGCTCTTTATGACATCTGCAAAGTTTAAGTCATTATCATTAACCACCCTGTGCTGCTCTTTGCCATCGCCAACCTTATTAATGCTTACGTCTCATCAGGCGATGTCCTCTATCATCATCAGGCATGCCTAGAAAAAATAACACTGACCCCTATATCTCCATACAGACTGATATCTGTGGCCTCCACTGTATTTCAAAGGCACAAGAGGTGGTGTTGAATTCTCAATTCTCCTAACTCTGGGAGACCCATTAACTACTGTGTGACTTTCAATCGATCTGCAGGGGTGTAGCTGCGGGGGGTGGGGGGGTTGCACCCCCAATAAATGCATTTCCTGATTAGCAGTGGGGTACATTTGCTTTCATTACGGTATGGTGAGGTGTCTGTTGGATTTGACCAGGAAGATTTACGTTCACACAGACAAAAACACACACACATAATCTCTCCCTCTCTCTATTTTAAAAGTCCTAAAAATGTTGGGTATTTTACACAATATTGTGTTTTCTCTGACTTAGTGCTTCTACCAATTCGCATTCGTCTCCCTTTTCACTGCTCCTTAGGCCCCTCTCATGCCTCAAGGGTGGCATTAACATTAGGCTAGTGTGATTGTTGGAATATCTGAAGCTTACGCCCCTCCTCCCCCAAGTTCTACTGACTAAGCTATGCCCCTGCCTTTCTATGTTCTGCCCTTGAGGATGAAAGACCTGTTGACCACTAGTTGAATCGTCGGACAATGTGGAAGAAATTAGTGGGGCATTGTAAGCGTTGCTTATGTCTTTCATCAACAACCATTCGCAGCAGGTTAAATCCTAAGCTACAGCCTTTCCAGCAAGTTTGCTGTGATTAGTGTTGTAACGCAAGCTTTGGACCTCTTGCCCAACTTCTTGAACGTATACCAGATATCATTGAACAACATTCTGGCCACCAGTCATATAACGTGTTACCCATGACCCTCAGATTTATCTCAAATTACATGTGCTGTCTAATCACAAAAATGAAGATGCCAATAGCCTTATGGAACCTAGGGGCTTGATTTAGAGTTCAGCGAAGGGTTGCTCTGTCACAAAGTGACGGATTCCTTCTTCTGTATTCCGAGTGCATTGAGTATATCCAATGGCACTAGGAATACGGCCGAAAGGATATCCGTCACGTTTGTGACAGAGTAACCTGTCTGTCAAACTCTAAATCAGGCCTTTAGTCTTGGATGCACCTGAAATTTTCTTCCAATTCAAGCTGATGACATCCTTTGTTCAGATCAAGGCATGAAAAGACTTTGGCACTGTTCAACTAGGTAATCATATCTGCAATGTGCAGACCTTGGTGTCGTTCTCTTTCAATTGCCTTCTTTGCTTGACACATGTCAACACAAATTTGCATAGACCCTCCACTGTCCTTTTTAAGTTCCACCACTATCTGCAACACCCAAGGCATTGGTCCAATAGAGCACTCAATGATATAATGTTTAGCGAGAACGCGGAGTGAGGAAGCTGTTGAATAACACACATACCGTGTTAGAGTCCGACATATACCATTAATATCGCAGTAAGAGTGGAGGAAAAGAAAGCCGATGCATGGGAAGTCACGGACAGGTGCGTGAAATACAGAGCTGCTTGAACTCTTGACATGCAAATCACGACATATTTCAGAGGCGTCCGTGCATCTCACTGAGCCATCTTGCAATGAAGGAAGCAATGGGGACTTCTTACTTGGCACAGAGCAGCGACAGCGGTCACAGCCTGAATCCAGAGGCAGCAACACCAGGGCAGCGAGAGTGAAGGCTTCCTTGCCGACACCGCCAAGAATCATCACTGGTAAACTACTCGCGCCGCCGCCCCGGGACTACATTTTCCGGCAGGCTAAGCAGCGGCGCGCCCTTTGAACCTCAGAACAGCGCCAGGAGGCACATTTAATCAGCGCGCTCCCCAGCGTCGCAGGACGCGAGCGGGACGCCAAGCAAAGCCCAGGCAAAGGGCGGGCCGTCTGTGGCCGTCCGGGGCAGGAGGAGGCAGGGCTGGGCCACCCCCCGTCATCTCGTCTTGCATCACCATGGGTAAGCGGAAAAACATTACTAATACCGAGGATGGGGGCAAAAAAGCTAAAGTAGCGAGACATTCGGAATCAATAATCTCATACCTGACCTCCGCAGTTGGGGCCCTGTCAAAAGAAATAGCAACCGCGCAACATGAACTGGGTTTGTTATCTACCTCATCAAGCGCAGAGCCCAATACATTACAACCAACTCCCGAAACTGGTATCCCTTTAGAGCCTGAAGTGATAGTGCTTCAACCGACTAATGCTCCCAGCCATACGAAAGTGTTCGCCAACACCCTTGCCTTCCAGTCAGCCACATGGGTCAGTTCCTCAAACCAAACCAGCCACCAAAAAGAGGAAAGAGACAGTGGGTGACAATGTTATTAAGCAACTGGATATGGACATTCTTAACGATCACTTGGAAGCCCTATTTATTGCCCGAATTGAACCCTTGTTAGTAGGCATCGCTAAAGACATTGTGGACACTATGAATACGTGCCTTGCCGGCCTGTTAAAAAAATTTGCCCTGATAGATGACCTAGCTAAAAAACTCAATTTTGTCCAGGTCCCTAAAAAGGTGGTTATGTCAGGTACAGAAGTGCCCACATTGAAACCCGCATTAACTTTGTTACCTTCATTGTTATGTAAGGGCAAGATCGTAAATACTAGCAGAGAAGGGGCTCATGGTAAATCCCAAAGCAGCTTGATCAGTACCCAGCTATCCCCAGGGAATCACGACACTCCCCAGGAGGACAATACCCTAGCAGTGGGCCCAAGACTCAAGGAGTGCCAACTGCATTTAGATCTTCCTCCAGCAGCCGCACCTTTTGTTGCTGCTTTTATAGGGGTACCCCTGCTAGCACACGGTGAGATTGAATCTACAGCGGCACTAATACATATGGCAAGCCAATGGTGCGCTGATAGCAGCAGTGGGGGAACTGTAATTTCCACCAGGATTATCATGGCTAGAAGGGTGGGATGGATAGGTCATCGCCCTAAAACTCTGAAGGGTGATTGCGTTGTAGTTAATTTTGATAGTGCACACCTAGCAGACAGGCTGTTTTGGGATGGCTCTGAGATACAAGACTGCGGGAATATGAGATCAGTCCCTTTGGGCTTCTTTTACCCACCCCTATTTAGAAATCATCCCGTCAAGGATCAATATAATAGGCCAATTCAGCAGGCCACATCTGGTAATGAATGGAGAACAGTACCCAACAGGACCTCACAAGGCAGAACCATCCCCAGTAGGACAGGTCCTAATTTAGGGTTGTATAACAGTTTCGCTCCACTTGCTGATTTGGAGGAAGTTGACTGACAACCAGCTTCACTGTTGTCCTCCGCATCTGGGCCGTTGCGGGAGGAGGACAAAACATTATGCAAATGTATTAGCTGGAATGTTGCAGGTATGAGAGCTAAAAGGGCAGACCCCTATGGGTTAATTTTATCTCTACATTTGACGTGATGGCCATCCAAGAATCCTGGGATATTTCAGCAAATTCTTGGTTGGATGGTTTTGCTAGCTTCTCCGTACCAGCAACACCTAGTATCGCGGGGAGAGCTAAGGGGGGTCTTCTTTTCCTTTTTTCTCTACATCTTGCTGGGTCATTTAAGCAATTAGACTCGGGTTCCCCTAACCTTTTAATTGTGGAATGGATAGTTTCACCGGTCTGTACCCTCTTATTAATTAATTTTTATAATTCCCGGGAGAGGGCAGTGGATACTGATCATATTGCATCCCTGGAGAAATGTTTATGTAATCTCAGTCTAAATAAGCACACTACCTTTGAGCTCACTTTGTTGGGCGATTTTAACATTCATTTATGTGACTCACCCTGTTATACAGGAGAGTATGAGGGTTCTTTTGGCACAATTATCCCCCATTTCGAACATACAAAATCAGGAGAAGCGCTTGAAGTGTTGTTAGCTAGTTTTAATTTATACAAACCTTTTAATACAAGCGGGGGGGAAAGAGTAGCCACCTATAAGGGCACGGCCCACGGGTCAGTTATTGATTACATTTTTACCTCATCTGGGTTAATCTCTAAGGTGAAGAATTATAAGGTTATCACCTCACCCTATAGCGACCATAACCCTTTGCTATTAGAGATGTGTTGGGGAGATTCCCAGTGTAATCATGTAGGCCGCTCCCAGGAGTGGGCGGCACTAGTGCCTACCAATCAGGGTAGACGCCTTAAGTGGGGTAAGGTGGTCCCAGATGATTTCATGGCAACCATATTGCCTAAAATTGAGGGCCACATAGTGACCTGTTTGGACCAAGAGGCCCCCAACCAAGTAATCATACAGGCCTTTGAATCTATATGTACACAAATCTCGAGGGACCTGACGGCAAACCCTACACAGAGAACTCCTAAACCATTTAAGTGGTTTGACTCCAACTGCTCACGAATCCACAGAAGCCTAAAGCGAGCGTTAAAAGCCATCCCGAGGGACAAGGCCCTCACCGCTAACTTGAGGAGGGAACATAAATTAATTTTAAAGGGTAGAAAAAATGCCATTAAAAGCGATGCGTGGAATAAACTTCTCACCATAGATGTCTTGCGAGATAGCAAGAAATTTTGGGACATTATAAATCAGCCATTTTTTGTTGGGGCAGAAAACGCAGTCACCGACTGCGTTATTCCTGATGAGAAGTGGGTTCTCCACTTCAAAGATGTTTATGGTGACAAGAATAGTCCAGTCTCTTGTGGTACAATGGCATGCCGGGTTTCCCCCACGGTAGAGTTTTTCGAGGACGAGGTTTTGTAGGCTATTCTGGAGACCTCGAAAAACAAGGCTCCGGAGCCTGATGACGTACCCGCGGACTTATACAGACATTCCCCGAGTTTTCCGGGCAGCAAATGGCAACGTATTCCCCGATACCTGGGTGACCTCCATCAAAGTGCCAATTTTTTAAAAGGGGCAACGTGAGGATCCAGGGTGTTACAGACCCATTTCCCTCCTCGACTCTGCCATTAAGATCCTAGGTAGAGTCCTACTGTCCAAACTGAGGGTACATTTGGAGGTCTGTGGGGGGCTCTCGAACATACAATATGGGTTCAGAGAGAAACGAGGCACCCTGGACCAATGTTGTAAATGTAAATGTATAGGCATTTATATAGCGCACTACTTACCCGTAGGGTCCCAAGGCGCTTCGACCGCTGCGAAACCCTTCCTGGCTTCCCTGAGAGATGGTCCCTTAATGGGTATCTCCAGGGTGAGACCAGGCATCCCCGGCGGTCTGGTGGGGCCGTTAGTGAAGATGAGGCAAGCTAATGCCCAGAGTTGCCGAGTGTGATCGCTGATCAGAGTGGGCACCGAGGCGAGAGAATTATCGAGTCCGCTGACCCTGGTCCAGAAACCTGCCGCGCCGGGAATCGAACCCTGGTCCCGGGCCGTCCTCTGCTCTCGGGTCTGCCGCCTCTAACCAGTGAGCCACACTACTTCACTAGCGTCTATACCCATCTCTAGAAGAGTAGACCACAACTTGCACCTTTTAATCTCCAAATATACGGTAGCCGGGGAGGGGTCTCTCTATTTGGCCTTGATGGACCTCTCCTCGGCTTTCGATTTGGTGACAAGGTCCAAGTTGTGGTCTACTCTTCTAGAGATGGGTATAGACGCTTCCCTGGTTACATTTATGGCTTCTTTGCACCAGGAGTTATTTGCCAAAGTAAGGGTCACAAAGGAAGGTAGGTGTACGGATTGATTTAGGTCAGAGAAAGGGGTGCGCCAAGGGTGCATCCTGGCCCCCCTCCTTTTTACCATTTATATAAATGGGTTAGGAAAACATCTAGAGGCTGGGGTGGCAGACGTTCCGCGTGTAGGAGGAGTGCAGGTTCCGGCCCTCCTATACGCGGATGATGCTGTCTTAATAGCGCGCACTGGTAATGGCCTACCTGCCTTATTGGACCGTTTTGGTTCCTTCATGGAGAACCTTGACTTAAGAGTCAATGCAAAAAAATCGCACTCCATGATAGTAGGCCGACAGAGAAGTAAGTCTAGATCCAAAACCTTCACTTGTAAGGGCGAGGTAGTATCAAGGGTCCCAGTCTTTCCTTGCCTGGGGGTCCTTTTCGACGAGAGGGGGTCCTGGGTTCCTCAGATAAAGGTGAAGAGTTTATCCTTTGCCCGTTCCACATCTGCATTGTTGGGCTTCTCAAAAAGGTTGGGGGCCAGGCCGATGGAGGCACTTTTGAAGGTATATAACAGTAAGTGCATCCCCATCGCAACTTATGGGTCCGCTTTATGGGGCTACGCCACTCATGACAAAATTCAAAAGGTAGAAAATGGGCTTATTAGGCAATTTTTATCTGTTCCTAAATCCACCCCTACCTTTTCCATCCATGAGGAAGTGGGTTTGCCCTATATTACGGACAAGCTGAAATTGGCACCCCTACTTTTCTGGGCATAGACATGGCTCCATTTAGAACTAACTTTGAACCATGTAATTCTGTCAGATGTCATTTCCTTGGATCATGCTATGAAAATACCCTGGTTGAACTACCTAAAAAACACCTTTGCATCCCTAGGTAGACCTGAACTTTTCTTATCTCCATCTAATATTAGGAGAGAAGATGTCAAATGGATTAAGTACCATTTCTTGGAGAGGGTACGCTTAGACAGAGAGGAGAAGGAATTAATGAAACCATCAGTAAGATCATACCTAGTGTTAACCACTACTCCCTCCCTGGAACCGTACCTAAAAATTGTCACCATATCTCTTCACAGATTTTTATTAACAAAATTCAGGTTTAACCACTTCTATGCTGATGACGAGCTCTGCTCGTCATCCGCGTTACCTGCAGTACGCGGATGACGAGCTGAGCTCGTCATGTATCGCGGTAATTTAAAAAATGCCGCACACAGCGGGAAAAGCAGCCACACGCATGCGGTTAACATGATCCACTATTCTTTAGGTTTTTACCAATCGTGGGCTAAACCAGAAGATGCCCCCCCTTGTGAGTGTGATACATTTTCCAATCAAGATACCATGCATTTTATGATGTTCTGTGGGTTTTACGCTACCGCAAGGAAAAAATATTTGATACCTGTATTGAGGGAGGCTGGCTTTATACAAGTCAGGCCTGCATTAATTTACCTCGAGATGTTGGGAAATACTTACATTATTTTTAGTGTTGCTAGTTTCTTAGCGGAAGCATTTAGAATCAGGAACAAGCGAGTACCACTGAACGTTCTACTTAAATCATGGTATTGTTTTAATTGATTTTTAATTATATATATATGATGCACAATAGGCTAACCAGGCCTCAGCACTGATTTTGTACATAAATGAACTGTCGATTTTAATTCTGTGTGTATTGTCATCCGCCTTTTATGATTTTTTAAAAATCGAATAAAGTGTACTTTGACTGACTGATATAATGTTTTAGTAAAGTCTCAATTTCTTTTTCAACAGCCTCTTGGAGATAAAATGCAATTTGACTATGTTGTTGAGCAACGTGATGCATGTACGTATTAATGTGAAGCTGCACTTTTATTGTTTTAAGTTTTCCTGATCCATGAAGCAACGATGGAATCTGATTCACTATGTCATAATGAGCATTGATATTGTAATTCACACAAATGAGGCCCATGTCAGCAGCAGTGCTGAAACTGAGTGGACAAGCACTCGACACAGTGCTCTAAAGGACATGAATTGGGGCTTGTACCTTCGTCTTTTTATGTGACGTCGAAGAACCTCTTGATGAGGAATTAGATGACAATCTGCCTCTTTCACTTTTCACTTGCCGTTTACTTCAGTAGGCATGACTGGAACACTTCTGGAACTTTCTAGCAACCATTTTGTCTTTATGACATGATGCACTGGCAAGGAAGAATTTCTCTTACTTTAAAGTCATTTTACTTGCACCTTGTCCCTTCGATAGTAGGGCCACTCCCTCCTTGTTTTTGAGATGACGCATTGGCAGCTATTTAACTTCACAAAATGACGCACTCACATTTTCTCTTGCTTTGCAAAATGTTACAAAATAGTTCTCTTTTCCGCAGCCTTTACACGTCTGTCTAATGGAGGGACATTCACCTTCATGTGGAAAGGAAAATCAATACTGATAACACAAATTCTTTTTCTTTGGAGACATCAATTTATGTCTTTCGACCTTGTGCCTTTTCTTGCTCTTCGCATTCAACGGCGATTCACTCTGGGTCACTCCAGCCTTTAATTCAGCGGCTTGTTTGTCAACAAGTTCTTCTGCTCTGGCAACCATGAGCATACACTCCAGACTGAGCATTTCTCTCAGTATTCAGTGTCTGAGATAAATGGCTTCTTAGTCATTGAATTCCTTAAACTTAGTGTCTGAGGAGCATTTCAAGTCTTTCAACAAATTCATCCATCATTTCATCATCTCTCTGTCTCTCCTGATTGAAGATGGCCATGTTCGGCATCGGATTAAACTTGATGTTCAATTCCACCTTGACACCCTGGTAAGATGATCTGTCCACCTGTGGTATTTTCTTTATTGCTTCTTTTACTCCTTCTCCTACAATGTTCTTAAGACATTTGATGATCATTTTGTTATTGGTTATATTTAGAGCATTAATGTAATCATCAATGGTTTTGGTCCAAGCAGTCCTTCAGGCACCAAGAATACTTTTTGGTAGTATCACCTGAATCATAGTGATTTTAAGAAAACTGCGGCATCATACTTTGTGCTGTTTCCAGAAGCTGCTGCCAGGATTATATGCTGTCCAGGCCGCACTTGACCTTCACTGTCTTCTGGCCCAGTATCACCACTGTGAGCATCAGCCAGCTGACTGGTGCTCGACCGTTGTGCCCAACTGAAGGTGGTGAGGCATCATCTTCCTCTTTGAGGGCAAGTAGATGTTTTATCTCTTGCTCTTGTTCTTCGCCACTCTCAATCTTCTGCATTGTGTCTGTTTTTTCACTGCCTTTAGTGTTTCTCAGCTTCCCCTCTCAGTGCTCTCTTGCACCTGGCTGTCACCTCTTGTTGAGCTTTCTGTACCTGATGATCACTGCCTTTTGCGTTACCGTAATATATGAATGACGGCTCTGTGTTAAGGTGTGGCATTGCACTTCTTATCTTGGTCGTATGCAATTTTCTGACCGACGATCAGGGAAGCTTTCCACGGGGCCTTCACTATCTGTGAAGGTCTCATACTGCTGGAGATGTGCTTTGACTCCACATCAATTCTTCACTTTGACTGAGGTGCACCTGGCATGCACAAGCAGTTTACTGGACCTCCGCAAACTCTTTGGGGGAGCACTCCCGACTCATCAGGTTCTGGGGTTTACGTATCCCCTATCTCGTCGCCATTTGTAGTCTCCTTCCCACCCTGGTACCATATAAACGAATTAGCCCAAACATGGAGCTCAGTATTACATGTCTTTATTTCTCAGTATGTAACTGGTAACTAAAATGTACTAGCCATGAATTGTATTAAAATTCATCAACAAAAGAGGGCAACCGACAAGGGAAGAGCTAGCAAGAGGAATCACTCTGATTAAAAGAACCCTCACTCACCAACCTAGTTGGTGACATGCTTCATCATTGGGTTCCCACCAGAGAGGCCGAGTGCCTCTCTGGTGTGTTACGACACCTGATTACAGCGGAGCAGGTTTTATGAACGTGTAGCATGAGTGTAATAAGTGAAAAAGGTGATGTAAAAAGTGCTTTGTTTTATCCAGAAACATTTTTAATGGCGGAAAACTCGGCACTGTTAAAAACAAGTGCGGCGGATGTTTCCAACTGGCTTTAATTGACCAGACACCTCCTAAAGTGAAAATAAATGTTTGGTCAATATGTTTCTGCGTCTAAGTGTATTTGGTGAAGCATTCGTCAGGACCAACTCACCACGGCAGTATACGCACACTAAGGCGCAGCCTAACCTGCGGTGGATTAAAACGAATAAACTTGCGGTTAACGTTCAGCCTTCAGGATTTCTGAAAGCCGTAGGTATCTGTGAATACACAGAAACACAACACAAGTCACAAGGCACATAATACATTGAAATTTGTGTGCTTGGAAATGTTTCCTGAGTGATCAAACTCATGCCGTTGTTTGTAGTGCTCTTCAAAGTGCAGCAATATCAAGTCGTTGCTAGCTAGTTATAGTGAAGCATTCGTGGCGGTGACATGCATCGCTTTAGCACTGCCACGTCGTGCTATTCAAGTGATCCGATAGAGTGATCATTTATTTGTATGGCCCCAAACCATTGGTGTAGAGAAGCAGGCATCTGTTCTTGCATGTATGCATGGGTATTACCGGCAGCAGACTATTAAAAATGATAAAAGAACATGACTAACCGCACGCAACATGAAAAATGTTGGTGGATAAGGCAGACTGTGCATATGGTTGGCGAATCACAGGTTTAAAATCAAGGTTGAAAGTAGGGCTTATGTGAAGTAATGAGTAATATCACCTCATGGGTCCTGGTGGGGGCGGGACTTATAGTCACACTCTGTAAGGGTTTAGAAAACATTGTAACCTTTGGTTAAAACACATCATAAGCAAAGCGTTTTCAGCATTACCTTGGTCCGTTGATCTCTTCAAACAAACCACTCACTTCGTCAAAATCGGCCGCCCATATGACTCCCGCACACTCCGTTACATGGACCCCGAGGATGCCAAGGGGGTCTGTGTCTGGAGCATTTAAAGAAAGTGTTTGACCGGGTAAGCTGGCTAATACTCTAAAAAACATACAAATATCCATGCCCTTTGGGTCCCTGTCATACTAGTCCATTGCTCCATGTAGGAAATATAGGTTCATACACTTCCAATAGGAACAACATTACTCAAAAATTCCTCACTCAACCTAACTTCCTGTGGGGCCCGGGAGTGACCAGACATGGACATATGTATTTAACCTACTCCCCCTTATATATCATGATTCACATTCACTAGGGTGTTAATCTTCATATGTTCCTACACTAGACTCATGCATGGCTGCAAAAGCTTGAAATCTGAAGTAGATAGGAAGGTTCCTTTACTCATTTTTGTGCCTAATGCAATCTGATAAGGTGAAGGCCCAACCAGCTAACCACCACCCTCGCCCAGAACCCACCCGCCGACCATACCGGCCCCAACACCGCCGCCCACAACCTCAGACAGTGGATCAACGACTGCACCAACACCCTTGCCCCGATCAAGAAACCCTCCAACAATCATACCAATAAGAAAGCCAGCTGGTTCACTGAAGACCTCCGGGCCTCCAAGCAAACCTGCCGAAAGCTGGAGAAGATCTGGCTCCGTGAACGAACATCGGACAGCCACGCCGCCCACAAGAATGCCACCCGCAGACACCATCACCTCATCAGATCCGCCTTGCTGCAATTACGCCTTATGCGAAGATATTGCCCGTAAGGGAGATTTTCCCGCAGAGGTCTCGGGTGGAAGCTGGAGAAGGCCAACAGGTTGTTCTTAGCTGTGGGCTTGTAATGGTTTTTCGTGAGTAGTCTTTCTTCTGACTTCATTATAACCACATCTAGAAAGATCATTTCTTTTCTTTGGAAAGAATTCGTGAACCTCATGTTGGGATCACAAGTGTTGATCCAATCAAAGAATTTCAAAAGTGTGCATTCAGGACGTTGCCTGATGACAAAGACGTAATCTATATATCTCTTCCAAAAGGATATATAGGACATTTATGGATTGTTTATAGTCAGTATGTGCTGGCACTCAAAGTTGTGGACATAAAGTCCAGCTACACTTGGGGCGAATGTACTGCCCATTGATGTACTTGTGGACTGAAGGTACAGGTCACCTTTCTACTCGAAGAAGTTTTGTTGGGGTGCTAGAGTAAGACATTCAATGACAAACTGCTTGGGTGTCTGGAAATCCAAAGTGGCAACATTTAGGGCCCCGCCGAGGACCGAATAGTATCATTCTGGGGAATACTGGTGTAAAGACTCTCAATATCCAGAGATACCTGTATTGTTGAGTGAACTCCCAATTACCCAATTATTTACATCACTAGACTACCGCGTCTGTTAGTAACCATAGGGGTCCAGCACTCTAAAATACACAAGACACTACAGTAGCCTTGACAGGTTTCCCTAGTCAAGAATATTTTGACAACATCTGTATTTTTTTATAATAAGACTGAGTTTTTATATAAATTGGGGATCAACCTTGTGAGCGTGCCTTACAGCTTTCAAAGTAAAACTAGAAGGTAAATAAGAAGGAGCAGAACAAAAGATAAAAGGTTGAATCTACACCTTAATGAGAGCAACCATGTTAAGGGATATATAATTCCACCAATCCAACATATTTCTTATTTTTTTGCATGAGGGAGTATAGTTCATGGCATACATAGTATCAGATTTTTAAGATTTGATTTGATTTGATTTTGCATTTTATAGAGCGCAGCGTATGCCCTAAGGCGTCTTGGCGCTAAACCTAGTCTGGGAAGACTCACGTTACAACTGATGCCCTATCGAATGAGTGGTTAGTTTTTAAATAGCCAGGTCTTGAGTTGGCCTCTAAATTTCATCAATGAGTCGCTGTTTTTAATCTGTAAAGGTAGGGAGTTCCATATCTTAGCCGTCCCCACTATGAATCTCCTTCCCCCTGAACGCAACTGCTTGTACCTTGGTACTACCAATAGCTGGGATTGTCCTGATCTTAAATTTCTAGGGGTCCTTTCCCCTGCAATGCCTTAAAGGCCAGACACTGTGATTTAAAAATGATTCTCTTTTGCACCGGCAGCCAATGGAGCTCCTTTAGACGATCCTTTATTGGTTAAAATTTTGGGATGTCCAGGATCAACCTAGCTGCTGCATTCTGCATTCGCTGGAGTCTCAGTAGAAGTTGCTTCTGCAGACCAATGTATAGGGCATTACCATAGTCCAACCTGGACATGGCTAACGCTGTTACCACTGTTTTTAGCGAGTCGATGGGTAAAAATGGGCGGACCTTTCTTATAGCTTTAAGAATTCCCCAAAATGTGGATGTAAGTTTATTGATTTGACAATTAAAGGTCAGACTTTGGTCGAATATGACCCCTAAATGTCTTACCTCTGACACTGGTAGTGGGCAGTCACCCAATTCCTCTGGCCACCAACTTGGGGACCAGAAGGGGGTGTGGTTACTCAGTAACAAGACTTCAGTCTTCTCACTGTTCAATTTAAGGCAGTTGTTCTGCATCCAGCTGTTAATCTGTAACATACAGTTATTAAAGCGTTCTGCCGTCTCCTCGACATTGTCTGACACCGAGATCACCACTTGCGTGTCATCCGCGTAAGATATGACCGAGAATCCACATTCTCTGATAATTTCTGCCAGTGGGGTTACATAAATATTAAAAAGGGTAGGGCTCATAGATGAGCCCTGGGGAACTCCGCATGGCAGATTAAAGGCTTCGGAAGTATACCCATCCATCTCCACCTTGAACGTCTTATTTTTTAGGAATGAAGTCATGACCTTAATGGCAATCCCCAGAAATCCTAAATCGGCCAATCTTTTAAGCAAAATTTGGTGGTTGACCGTATCGAAGGCCACCGATAGGTCTAATAAAATCAAGGCGGCCTTCTTATCCTCATCAAGAGTTATTCTTAACTCTTCAGCAGCCATTACCAGTGCCGTCTCAGTTCCATGACCCTCCCTGAAACCATACTGAGAGTGGTCTAGAAGTTCACCCTGAGCAATGAAGGACGTAATCTGTCCATTGATCAGTCTTTCCAGCACCTAGGCCCCAGAAGGGATCCTCGATATTGGCCTATAGCTCTTTGGTGCTGTTGGGTCTAAATTTGCCTTCTTTAGTAGTGGTCTAATTGAGGATGATTCCCATACCTCAGGATAAGTGCCTTCCTGGATAATTTCTGTGAAGACTTTCCTAAATTGCTCTCCAATAATCTCTGAATGAAGATGAATGATTTTTGGGGAACAGGGATCTGACGGAGCCCCTGACTTTGTAGATTTAATAGCTTGTATAACCTGTTCTTCTGATGGAGGGAGAAAACAGAATGTTGGTACATTAAATAACTGGTTTAAATGTGGTGATGTTGTTATTCCTGTTTGTTTATTGGAATGTTCTCTAAAAGTGTTATAAACCTCTTCTACCTTATTGACAAAGAATTCTCCTATCATATTACAGAATTCAGGGTTTTCTATTCTTTGGGACATTTCTGGCAGTTTGGCAAGTTTTTTCACCGTGATGAAGAGCTCTTTGCTCGAGTTTTTTGACTCTGATATCTTTTGGGTGATATAATTACTCTTTTCCCTGATGATCAACTTTTTATAATCTAGTAGACTCCTGGCATACTCTTCTTTCCCTACCTCCGAATAGTCAACTCTCCAGGTTCTGTCCAGTTTCCTACATACTTTTTTCTGGGCTCTTAGACTGTCCGAAAACCACGGTTCAGATGGCTTCTTCCTTTTTGACCTTAGCCGTTTATTGGGAACATTGATGTCCACCGCATCTTTGATCCATAGATTTACGTTATTGACCATGTTATTGGTGTCACATGCTAGGGCAGGTTTAGTTATGTTCAATTGGGATCGAAATTCTATATGATTTATTTTACTCCAATCCTGATATCTGACTTCACCCTGACTGGCTAATACTGTTGTTAATACCTGAGCCTCTGATATTTTAAATACAATTGCTTTATGATCAGTCCAGGTCACTGGGATGACTTCCTGTACACTTTATTTGTTGTTAGACGTAAATATTCCATCTAATGTATGTCCTGCTTTATGCGTGCTTTGGTTGACCAACTGTTTTAAGGAGAAACTGGACATTCCTTCAATGAAGGTAGCTGTGTTCGTGTCTTTTAGCTTTTCCAAATGATAGTTAAAGTCCCCAAGGACTGTGTAGTCTGTACTGTTTACACTATCCTCCAGGAAAGGACTAATATTTTCCAATAGTGAGGATTGGGCTTTAGGCGGTCAGTATACTAAAAGCCCTCTAAAGGTATAGTTATTATTAATTTTTATTGAGAAAGGCAGTGTTTCACACTCGTGCGAACCTTTACTCTGCCCCCCTATTATTTTCATACCATCTCTAGCGATGATTGCGAGTCCTCCTCCTCTTTTATTCCTTCTGTCTACCCTGATCATTTTGTACTGAGACGGAAGTGCCGAACGCAAGTCCGGCTCTGAATTTGCGTCTGCCCAAGTCTCCGTTATAAAGGCAATGTCAACTTGCAGCGTCTCTATCAGTTCCGCTGCCTCAACCCCATGCTTCACAAGTGAACGTGCGTTAATTAGTAATGCTTTGGCCCCTTCATTCCCCTTCCCCTTCCCAACCTGCTTATTGTTTTTACTATCTGAGTTACAAATGCTCGGTAGTTTGTAGCTGAATTCAAGCTTGCAGTACTCGCAGGCTTTAGGCTCTGACCTTAAATCCGGGAATCTATGTCTACACCTCCCATCTCCCATTCCCAGCATCAGCAATTCCTCCCGGGCATACACTCTTGTGCTCTGTGTGTTTATTGGGAAAATGACAGGGGATAGGGCGCTTGGCGCGAGCCCGGCGTGGACGGGCGCAGACGGGCTTGCCTTAGGCGCGCCCACTGCGCGTGTCCGCTGCGCGGTCGATTGACTGCCATTTTTTATCCCCCCGCCTGGACGACTAGCGCGCTCACCCGACTCCGCCCAAAATGGCGGTGCCGCGGCTGAGAGCGTCCCCTGACTGTAGAAAGCCCTTCGAGGTGTCCACACAATGCAAGATCGGTAATTGCAGTTACTACTAATTTTAAAATTCTAGCAAAGAGTTATTTTTAAAAATATCAAAGTAGTTCATTTAAAAAAGAAGATTCACAATTAATTATGCAGTTTTAAACAATCACTCGCAATATTGGTAGCGCTTCGTCTTCCTGCCTGATCTCTCCCAGCTCACGCCTCAGGAGGATTAACAGACTAGGCAAGCCCGCTCATGACCTCCCCGCCTATATCCCCCCGCCTGGACGACTAGCGCGCTCACCCGACTCCACCCAAAATGGCGGTGCCGCGGCTGAGAGCGTCCCCTGACTGTAGAAAGCCCTTCGAGGCGTCCACACAATGCAAGATCGGTAAGTGCAGTTACTACTAATTTTAAAATTCTAGCAAAGAGTTATTTTTAAAAACATCAAAGTAGTTAATTTAAAAAAGAAGATTCACAATTAATTATCCAGTTTTAAACAATCACTCGCAATATTGGTAGCGCTTCGTCTTCCTGCCTGATCTCTCCCGGCTCACGCCTCAGGAGGATTAAGAGACTAAGAGAACTCTTCTCATTGGTATCATTTAGGAAGTGAATTATGGTTTAAGGTCAACGGTGAAGGAATCAAGGCAGTTGTAGTGTTAAACAACATATGTTTCCTTATGATTGAACTTCTAACCTCACTTTGGTAAACTGTTCTATAGTGATTGTTGCTTGGAGAACTTGAGATTCAGTCTTCCTTACATGTTCTATATCATCTGCATAGAGTTTGATTAATGTAATGTCAATTATCAGAGGAAGAATCTTCTCCAAATCACATATCAATACTACAGATGGCTCAATGAATAATGCAAATAATATCAGTTAAATTGAGCAGCCATCACAGCTTCCCATTCTCACAAATATTTTGCCAACTTGGCTGCTGTTTATGATAATGCTGCCCTTGGATTATGTATATAAAGTAGGGATCAACCTCATTATCTGGAGTCAAAAGTTAAGATAAGAGCACATAAAACACAAATCTTGAGCGCACAAGATAGAATGTCTTTTTGGCATCAAGAATGCTTGCTGCCGGCTTCTTTAAAGTTGCGAATAAATGTATTTATTACGTTTTATAGAGCACACAATTACCCAAGGGTGTCCTGGGTCTAGCAAACAAATACACTTTATACACCAACTCTAATGCACAATGGCCCCAAGCACAGCCTATGTCAATAAATGGGGTTTTTGAGGCCTGCGAAATGTAAAAATGTTTGGCTCTAAGTGTTCCTCAGGCAGCGGTCTGTTCCATACCTGAGCTGTAACCACAGAAAAAGCCCATCCTCTCAATCTTGCTCTCCGGTATTTAGGTGTCATAATCAAAGAGACGGAGATCGATCGAAGCAGTCTGGGATGAGTGTATTTTTTAAACATATCCAACATTTAATTGATAGCTTCTGGCCTTTAAGAGGCATCCTCAATTACTACCTTAAAAGCCAATGCTGCTTGTGGCTTTCTTTTATAACCAGCTGAGCTATGCAGAATGTAAAAAAGCATTTGGAAGAAAATTAAAATCTCCAGTAATTATGACATTTTTGGTGGTGTCAGCAGAAAGACACCATACTAAATCACGAAATGGATCGTCTTATATTGAGCCATAGTATGCAGGGCTGGACTGGGAACCCAAAGCAGCCCTATAAATTGTGTAAGACCAACCCTCGGGCAGGGGGGAGTTGCAAATTTAAAGTACTGCTGCTTTACTTACAGGGGGCCAATATTGAACTGCTACAAAACCGGCCCCAAGTTACAAAACCGGCCCCCACCACTGTAAAAAAAAATGGCTCCCACCCTTCCAGCCTCCTGGGCAAACGCCCGATGCCCGATAGAACCAGTCCTCCCTGATAGTATGTTGCCGGCTGTACTTTCGAAGTCTATTTGATAGCTATTTATTAACAACCAACCTTTCTGCTTGATCACTGTAGACTGCATTTTGCCTCAAACATTTTTATCAGACACGTTTGCTACCTCTCTATTGTGATTTTGTTGACGAGAAGTAGTGCTCTTGAATTTAACTAATGTGAAATATATGATTTTTCCCTTCCTGAAAGTGTGTTAGCTTGGAGAAGATGATAGAAATACTATACCATCAGTTTCGAGTCGGGTCCCTACCAGTAAGGTCTTTTACCAAAAATTGGTCTGCCCATTCTAATGATCTTTGCCCCTGGTGTGTTGATCAAAGGGAGAGTGTGGGTCATTTTATTTTTGCATGTCCAGCTTATTATGCCCCTTGAATGAAATGGATTAGGCCTATTTGTTGTCAAATGAAAATCAAAGGGAGTACTGAAGCTTTGTGGGCGTTACGTACCAACACCTCAGAGATGGTGGTAATAGGTGTGGCCAAGTACTTGGGGTGGGTATGGATTATCAGAGCCAGACACTTGCACCCAGTTGATTGAAAAAAAAATTTGCTCGGTATTTCATACATTGGGTCTTTAATATACTGTTTAATTCCTTTTAATGATGAATTGTCTCAAGCGCATATGTTTTTTTTATTCATTTTATGTATCCTATATTTTTATTGTACAAATTGTCTTTTATGATGTAAAAATCGAAATAAAGACGTATGAAACCTGAAATACTATAACATCTTAACCAAGCTATGAAAGAGTTTTCTTTGGATGGTTTTAAAAGCCATTCATATTCAGACTAACAATTTTAAGCTTGGGATGTGGAGCCATTACTAAAATGACAAGATGATAGAATGTTTGGCCAAAGGTTCTGTATCACCTTCAAATACATGCAACAAAAATAATTATTTTTCTTTTACTGAAAGCCCTCCTCGACCCACCACCATTCCCATAAACCACCCAGTGTCATTCCTGCTCCTCATCTAAAGCCACCTCCGAAAGTAAGGGCACCATTTGCCTCATATGCATGTGTACCCGGGCCCTCCAATGCTCTCCAAAAGGTGCCTTGACATCAGTGCTTAATTTGTAAAATATGAAGTGCAGGTGCTCACATGTTTTTCAGAGGCCACACCCACTTTTTCTGGCTCCACCCACTCCCTCCACTGGCTCCATCCACTTACTATATTAGCTCCACCCACATCTTCAAGTGGCACTGCTAAAAATCAAATATAATACCTGATCTGAATTTCAGAAAGGGAGCCTCTCTAAGATTTTGAGAACCATTTTGAAAAAAAATTAAAGCAAATGTGCATTTAAAGCACAAGTTTGAAATAAATTAGTTAAAACCACTAATGCATTGACAAGGGACAATGTCAGTGCTCTGTGTGCTGATTTGGGGAAAGGATAATACTGGGGGTAGGGCATGCCATGTCCGAGAGAAATGAGTCAATCCAGTTAAAAGTATTTGCTGATGCGATGCCCTGGTCATCAAATTGTTGCTGATTCAATGGGGTGCTATGATCAATGGTACCAAAGTCCAAACACATCCGAGATGTCATACAACAGTAGTGCTGCCTCCCCCTGGTCTGCGATCATACAAAATTGTTCCCTTATAAATTTCGCTGGGGGATCTAAACCGAGGCTGCAAGTCCTCTAGTAGACCAATGGCTTCCATTCCATGTGTGATGAAACTTGCTTTATCACCACTTTGCCCATATTTTTTTTACAAAACAGGGTATATCTAATATTGTGCTGTAGGGCTGTACTGGGCTCAATGATGGTTTCTGTAGTAGTGACAGTCGTGTTTGCTTCAAGTATTCAGGAACTCTAACCTCCATGAGAAGCAGTTCATAATTCGTATGATAACAGGAAAAGGCTCCTTTAACAAACCATGGCAGGGTGCTGGGTGGAAATCATGTTCTCTGGGATGCCTTCACTTTTCACAAATGTGATGTGATAATAAATCAAAGGGTCGGTCGGACCACAGGAGAAGGAGATGGGAAAGTCACTGCCACACAAATAGGGTCAGAGGAGCTCGAAAAGGCAGGCACCACATTCCTCGTCACACTCACATCCCCTGCCCATTATAATTCTCTCTCTGATAGTAGGCATTAGATCAACAAAAAACTTCTGCACCGTCTGCGTCAGTATTTCATAGGAGGCATTTGAAGATTCAAACCCCTCATTGCCTCCCTTAAGATCTAATTTAATTACAGAGTGTCCACTCCAGTGCTAATTTAGATGAGTGATGCCATGCCGGTGTTTTAATAATAGAGGAGGAGCCAGTATTTACTCCCCTTATTTTTGTGCCTTGCTTCCACCAGCCCAGCCCCTCCTAAGGCCAGATCTTACACCTCAAGAACCTGTTGACAGTTTTTCTTATCCCAGACAGGCCCGTTACTCTCCCTGCACTCTTCCCTTACTACTCCATAGAATGCCAGTCTTGCACCGACCTTACCTCCTCCAGCCCAGTCTCTCCTAGACTCATCACCTGCACTTTGCGACCCCCAGACCAGCCTCTCCTAACGCTGAGTTCTATACTCTCCCTGCATTGTTTCTTGTACCAAAGCCTTGCCCTGTACAATGCCAGTCTTGCACCTTATTACTCACAACACCAGCCAGGCCATTTACTCCCACTGCATTGCCCTTTATATTTCTAGTCTTGTACCTTACGGCCCAACCCATTCCCTCTAAACTCAGCCCTTGCATCTTACGACCCCCCAGACCAGCTTTCCTACTCCAGTTGTGCCTCGAGGAGGACTTGTAATTGGACACACACACACACAAATGTGCTGATTGTTGACAGGCTATGGCCATGCACAACTTGCACCCCCACCCTTAATAGTCGAAGCTTGTGGGAGTCTCTCAAGAGATTCGGGGATACCAACATCAGTCTCGGCAGCTGTAAACACCGGGCTCAAATTAAGCACTGATTACTCCACACAATCAACCCACCTCACCTGTGCTCCCCTGAGCAACCTGTGACAGCGTTTATGTGCAACTTGCACCGTTAACACCGATATTTTTTCAGTAATTAGCGGCATGGTATTGGTGCATTGCACGCGCGTTGCTACCAGAAACAACATAATGTTTACACTCCGGCACCACAGACCTACTTTGCCATACACGTCATGAAAATTGTACCACCCTTCCTGTAGGCCTGGCCTGTCCTTAGACATTTTCCTACAACACACAGCAAAGCATACGGGCTGCAGTCACCTCAAAGTCCATACCGCATTTTTAAAGAGGACACGTACCAGGCACTGATTCAAATGGCTACTGATTTAGAGGGCTTAAATGCAGGCTTTTCATCATTCCCCAGTTACTAAAACCCAAGCAACTTGCCACACAGTCAACTAAATTATCCATAAATGTGTGTATTCTTCCTCATTAGGAAAATCACTCTCCGACCCCAAACCTTTCTTATGCTCTTGGTGTCCGGACGGTGATAGCATTCGGCATAGCATTGGCAATTGGCATCCCTAGTTAGCTCAGCTGGCTTTGCTTACCTAGTTACTAAGTGTACAAATTACAATTAATTTAATTCAATTACTGCTGCAGAGCTTAACTCAAAACTTTAAGTGCTTTCCTTAACTTAATTTCTATCTTCTTACCGTTATTCGTGGTGGGCCGGTCTGCAGGAACACACACACTGCTAGCTAGCTGCACTGTCACTGCACTGACTGCTCAGTTGTACTTCTGCGTGCTGCCTGCTTGCTACCAGGCCGCAGTCTGCAGTGCCAGTGCTAGACCGTCCTGAGCCTGTACTAGACAGTACTACTGGCTGCCTCCAGACCAGACACAGTTGCAGCACAGCTCTGCCCTTCAGCTTTGTCGTCGTTGTTGGTCGCATCGGGCCGGGGCCGCCAGGCTAACTTTATGTGGATGACTCATCTCTTGGTGGGCAGTGGCGTGGGGAGCTGCCGCCTGCCGCTGTAACTGCGCAGCACGGTGGTTATACTGGGGCGTGGCAAGGCAACTGGTGGCAGCCTGAGCCAAAGTGAAAAAAATCTGTGCCCTACCGCACGCACAGCCCCTACCCCCATCAGAACCTCTATCCCGACCCCACCACCTCTGGGCACCCCACACGCCGCACGGCTCCCCCTGTGCCTGCGTGACCCCTCCTGCTGCCTGGAGCCCGCCACTGGTGTGCCCCTGCTCCTGGGACTGATATCCCCAGTATCGTACTTGTGCTGCTGTCTGTATTTGGTTTTCCTTTGTTTTCCTTTGTGCCCTGTATTTTGCTCCTGTGACCCCGGTATTGATTTGTACTGCTGTTTTCTGCCTTTGTATTTTGCTCCCGTGATTCCTGGCTTCCCCTTGCGCCCCTTAACCCCCCCGCCCACGCTCCCCGCCACTGCTCCCCCGCCCATCTTCCCTTCTGTTAACCCTTCCCTCGTCCATTGGCCGCCCCGCTCCCACCTCCCAGCTGCTCCTCCCTCCCACTTGTCCTCTTATGGAGGAAGCCACGCGGCAGTGGCTGTGACCTGACCTCTGGTCACCCCACTCGCCGCACGGCTCCCCCTGTGCCTGCGTAACCCCTCCTGCTGCCTGGAGCCCGCCGCTGGTGTTCCCCTGCTCCTGGGACTGATATCGCCAGTATCGTACTTGTGCTGCTGTCTGTATTTGGTTTTCCTTTGATTTCCTTTGTGCCCTGTATTTTGCTCCTGTGACCCAGGTATCGTTTTGTACTGCTGTTTTCTGCCTTTGTATTTTGCTCCTGTGATTCCTGGCTTCCCCTTGCGCCCCTTGGCCCCCCCTCCCCCCGCCCCATGCTCCCCGCCACTGCTCCCCCGCCCGTCTTCCCTTCTGTTAACCCTTCCCTCGCCCATTGGCCGCCCCGCTCCCGCCTCCCAGCTGCTCCTCCCTCCCACTTGTCCTCTTATGGAGGAAGCCGCGCGGCAGTGGCTGTGACCTGACCTCTGGTCACCTCACACGCCGCACGGCTCCCCCTGTACCTGCGTGACCCCGCCTGCTGCCTTGAGCCCGCCGCAGGGTGTGCCCCTGCTCCTGGGACTGATATCGCCGGTATCGTACTTGTGCTGCTGTCTGTATTTGGTTTTCCTTTGTTTTCCTTTGTGCCCTGTATTTTGCTCCTGTGACCCTGGTATCGTTTTGTACTGCTGTATTCTGCCTTTGTATTTTGCTCCCGTGATTACTGGCTTCCCCTTGCGCCCCCTGACACCACCCGCCCCACGCTCCCCGCCACTGCTCCCCCGCCCGTCTTCCCTTCTGTTAACCCTTCCCTCACCCATTGGCCGCCCCGCTCCCGCCTCCCAGCTGCTCCTCCCTCCCACTTAGCCTCCCTCCCACTTAGCCTCTTATGGAGGAAGCCTCGCGGAAGCGCAGTGGACGCGCCGATTGTACGCCAACATTTTCCTAGAACTCACAGCAAAGCATACGGGCTGCGGGGGGGCAGGCTCCGCCGCCGCCGGGGGAACAGTCTCCTGTAAGCCGTGCTGGGGGGCCGATAAACGCCACCACTAACTGGACACTGCCTCTATAGAGCTCCTACACGACTCGACGTGGCCCCGGAGGTCCTATGAGCCCGGAACACCGAGCGAACGTCGGAGTGCCGATTGCGGCCTACCTTGGAACCGCGAGCCGGGCCCTCGCGTGGTGAAAACGGCCGAAGTACCTGAAGTGCTGAGCGCCGGCCGGCGCGGCGGACTGTTCCTGGTCGGAAGAGCTTGCCCACGCTGTGACCCGCGGCGCCGCCGGAGACTGCGGCGGACGCAAGGGCGCCTGCCTGCTTGCTTGCGAGGAGCTCTGACCGATCTACGGGCCGGGGGCCGGAGAGAGGACCCGAACTTTTGCGGTAGGCCCATTCTGGGAGGGGCCTGACTGCCGCGCCGACTCCGTGGCTTGCCTGGTGGCCTGGAGAGCTGCTGGGAGGCGAGGGACGAGCGGGGGCACCGGAGCAGACTAACCCGGCTCCCTCCCTGTCCTCCTCCCTTCCTCCCTTCCCCTGAAGCGACGGAAGGTGAACCCTGCTGTGGCCCGTGGGGGCGGATGGAGTAGGCTTGAGTGAGAGCCCGCGGGTGCGAGGTAACATCGTGGGCGCCCTACGCCACGGAAGGAACCGCCGACATTTCCACGCCATGGGTGGGAAGAAAGAAGACCAACGCCATATCCTACGGTCAGCCCTCTGGCCTCCTTCGAGGACACGGACGCTGAGTGCTGCCGGCGAGGCCCCATGAACAGATCTGACCGGGCCCTACTCTGAGACACACCTGACTGCCGGGAATACAAGGACCCAAGAGTTAAATCAAAGGATTGTACGAGGACGACAGGGGACTAGAAAAACGCCCATCCCTGTTCATAGCCCGGACACTGACTGGGCCTGCAGGCGGCCATAATGGTGCGGAAGGGGGCAAAAACAACGGATGGCAAAGATGGGGCGCCGCCGGGACCTCTCCCGGACGCTGGCCTGGGTGGCTCTGCACCGACCTCTGCCCTCACTGAAGACCAACAAATGGACAAACTGGACCTGATCCTTAAAGAAATTAGAGACTCCAGGGCCGTGATGGAAACGCAAGTGGGCGCCCTCACTACTAACCTCTCATTGTTAAAGGCCGACCACGACAAGCTGGTGGACAGAGTTAAAGATCAGGGTATGATGCTGACGGATCTCGCCCCGATGGTTGCGGACCACACGGACTCCATCCAGCAAATCCAGCACCAAGTAAAGTCCCTCATAGAGCGGGTGGAGGATGCCGAAGGCCGCAATCGGCGTAATAACATTCGCGTCATTGGACTTCCGGAACGGAGTGAGGGAGCTCACGCAACGGAATTCATGGAGCAGTGGTTCCGAGACAACGTGGCTACAGAAGATCTATCACCGTTCTTCTGCGTGGAGAGAGCCCACCGGAATCCCACTGGACAACCGAGACCTGGACAACCCCCGCGACCACTGATTCTTAAAATTCTCAACTACCGGGATAGGGATGTGCTGCTCCAGAAAGCCCGGGTGAAGTCCCTCATCGAATATGAAAATAAACGTATTTCACTATACCCGGATTACACTAACCTGGTGCAGAAACAACGGTCCTCCTACTACGATGTTAAAAAGAGACTTCAGAAGGCCAAACTCCGCTATGCCCTACTGTTTCCGGCCCGCCTCAAGGTGGTCCATGATAATAAAACTCACTTTTTTGAAAGCCCCACGGATGTGGAAGAATGGCTGGAGGTGATGGACATTGAAGAAGACCCAGGCCCAACTCAAAGATCGGTCAGTGGCTCCAAGGATGACTTAAGCCAGGCGGGTGGTACTTCCGACGTCCAGACCACGAATCCGAAGCGGCGCAGACCCACCGACTTCCAGCAAAAAGAAGGCCAAAAGGACGCTGTTGCGATGGTGGGCTCCTTCTGGGAGGAGAGAGAGACAATACATACAGACACTGAAGACAGTACCTTGCATTCAGGCTCGGAACACAGTATGGTATTGTTCCCGACGGTCACACCTAGAGCAGCAGATGAACTCTTGGACAACGCTCATGAATAACTGTTGACACAACCACCTCCTGAGACTGTGAGATCTACTGATATCCTTTCCTGTATACTGATTGAAATGTTGAATTAACAAAGGGGGAAGCAATTCTGTAGCACGGGAATTTAGGGCTGTTATGTGATCATGTATAGAGGTCTGGTTATCTTGGGGTATGCTTATCGCGCGATAGATATGATTTGGGGACCACATGATTCCCATCCCTGCGGAGTAAGAGGTGCGACACTCAGTTGGTGTAAGCAGACTCCTCCCCCAGAGGCTGTCAGTAAATATTGTCTACACAATGACTCCCCCGGCGGCGCCGTTGAGCCGGTGGCGCGGACAGGTATGGAGCTATGGAGCCTATGCTTAGCCGACCCCTCAAAAGCGTATGCACTGTCGATTGTTTGATTATGTTTTGCATTTTTTGGTTCGGCACAGCAGAGTTCTTATGCTGCGCCCTTAATGTTCGGGTTTGGGGAAGGGAGGGCGCCGTCTCCTGGTTCATACTGATCTCACACACATCACAACACGAAATGCTACTTATTGTGCTGCTTACACTAGGACATGGCTGGCACGGAAGGGAAATATAGACTGGCTACCTGGAATGTACGGGGGCTAGGCGCGATACAAAAACGACACCGAATACACGCCTTTTTACTTCGCCAGCAGGTGCAGATAGCGTTCTTGCAGGAGTCCCACCTAATATTGTCTGAGGCACACACGTTATGTAAAAAATGGAGAGGGACTGTGTTCACTACCACGTACTCTGCATTCTCCAGGGGGGCCACTATCTGGATACGCCATGGCACCCCTTTTGTGGAATTAGAAAGAAAGGTAGACGGGCCGATACATTTTAGTGAAAGGCACATTAGACGGTACAATGTTAGTCCTGGGAAGCATATACGCCCCGAATTTTGATCAAGACAGATTTCTGGCAACTGTAGGGAGAGCCTTGACTGACTGGATAGACATTCCCTGGGTTTTGGGAGGAGACTGGAATATGGTTTTGGATGTTGACATGGACAGATCACACCCCCCCCCTCCAGACGACAGGGGTGCACAAGATGGCCGATTCCTTTAGAACGTGGCTTCAAGGGTGGGGACTGACAGACGCGTGGCGTGCATTGCATCCAACACATAAAGAATATTCATACTACTCCCCAGTGCACAACCTGCACACTCGGTTAGACAGATTCTTGTGTACCAACTCCCTTATACCCAAGTGTACGTCCTCTGAATACCTCGCAAAAACGTTTTCGGATCACAGACCGCTAACATTTGAAGTACATTGGGGGAGAGTGCCCTCACCAATACCCACCTGGTGACTCAACCCCCTACTATTAGAGGATGCCCCGTTCCGCACACACCTCCCCGATACCCTTAATAACTATTTCAGGGTGAACTGGGACTCCACGTCCTCAAATCTGGTGGTATGGGACGCCATGAATGCTGTGATACGAGGGGAAGCAATTGGCCAGCTGGTGGGAGCCCGGCAAGAAATTCACAGGAAGCTTTGTGAGACCGAGGCCCGCTTGAAAGACCTAGAGACGGCAGCGGGTATAGACCCGGAGCGAAAGAGTGATTTACAGACATGCAACATTGAACACGCGGAATTCCTCGAAACATTGAGGGTTATAGACTAGAGAGACTATTTGCGACGCCAACATGTGGAGGCGGATAGATCTGGAGCTCTGCTAGCTCGCTTAATCCGGTACACTCCTGAGGTCTTGGACCAGGCTCAACGGACTCGATAATTCTCGCCTCAGTGCCTACTCTAACCAGGGAACACACTCGTAACTCTGGGCATTAAGCTTGCCTCATCTCTACAACGGCCCCACACAGACGCCGGGGATGCCTGGTTTCACCCTGGAGATACCCAGAAAGGGACCATCTCACAGGGAAAACCAGGACGGGTTCCCCAGCAGTCTACAGCGCCAGGACACTCGGGTAGAGTAACAGTGCGCTTTACAAGTATCCAACATTTACATTTACATTTACAAGTCCCTGTGATTACGCGAATCAGGACCGAAACGGGTATGGAGGTGATCACACAATCCGAAATTAATGCTACCTTTAGGGCCCACCTAGAAAGATTGTATGTCCCCCCCCGAGGACATCGGAGGCGATGTGATAGGATTCCTGCAGGAACTACCGTTCCTGGCCCTGACCCGGGACGCGCGGACTGAGTTGGCCGGACCCATAACACGACAGGAAATAAAACTAGCCATCCACTCCCTTAACCGAGGTAAAACCCCTGGTATGGACGGGTTACCTGCGGAATTTTATCAGACCTTTTCTGAAACATTGGTACCGGTCTTAGAAAAAATTTATAGGACCGCTTACGAGGTCGGCCGCCTGCCTACCACGACTATGCAGGTCTCGGTGATATCCATCCCAAAACCTGGCAGAGATACCCTTGACGTAAATAATTACAGGCCGCTCTCAATGCTCCCTACGGAGTATAAAATACTTAGTAAAGTTATTGCCATGCACATACAGACCCATCTCCCCGCTTTAATTCATCCAGACCAATGCGGCTTCCTTCCGGGGAGGAGCACCTCCCAAAACACGAGAAGGCTCCATGCCCTCATGTCGGCTACGCCGCTGGATCTTCCCCAGGTCGGCTGTATAGCCCTGGACCTCCGCCAGGCGTTCGACTCACTGACATGGAACTTTATGTTTGAAGTCATTAAGCGCTTTGGTTTCCCGGACACCCTGATGAAATGGATACGCTTATTGTATACCCACCCGACGGCTAGGGCACGTACGGGTAGGTACACCTCGGATAGTTATAACATCTACAGAGGTACCAGACAAGGCTGCCCATTGTCGTCATTGCTGTTCGTGTTAACGCTCGAACCTCTGGCAATCGCGCTCCGGACTCGAGCGGCTGAGCTGGGAATATCGATCGGGGGTACTCATAACCTGATTTCCATATATGCAGATGATATTTTAGTATATCTCCGAGATTTGGACGGGGACCACTCGCAACTGGCGACCATCTTTGACCGTTTTGAGACCATCTCTGGCCTGGCCATAAACCCGTCGAAGTCCTTGGGATTCTACTTCCGGGAAGGACAACGACCATCCCATATATAATTTGGCGCCTACTGGATCCAAATAGCACCAACCACATTTAAATACCTGGGCATTAACATATATAGGAGTCAGGAGGACCAGATTGAGGGTAATGTACGAAGGGCAAATAATGGTCTCCGGGGCAGTGTGAACTTTTGGATATCCCTACCCCTTTCCGTCATGGGCAGAGTGGCGATCTCGAAGATGGTCCTACTCCCCCGGATATTGTACTATTTCGTTAATCTACCAATCCTTCTTCCACAACACGTATTTGCCACACTGAATACATTGCTGATCACTCTAATATGGGGCGCGGGGAGACGCAGAATAAGCCTTAAAAAACTACAGCTGAACACCAGACGGGGTGGCCTGGGGGTACCGGACTTGCGAGGTTATTACTACACAAGCCAACTACAGTGGCTGACAAGATGGGTGGCGGGTAGGGACCTACATGAAATTGCGTTTACACAGGACCGACTGGCATGTGGGGAACTACACTCCCTTTTGCTGCCTACAGCCAAGATCCCCCGGGACTGCCACCCCCTGCTACGCACTGCTTTGCGATGCTGGCGAAAGGCACTGAAGTACACGGCCGGGACCACTCCTTATGCGGATAATATCCCCCTGTTAGGGCTCCCTACACTGCAGGGAAATTTGACGCAGCGTAGGTTACGGCCCTGGACAGAAGCGGGAGTGGATAGAGTGGGAGACCTGTTCGGGGACGACTCTATGGGGGCATTAGGGAACATGCTGCACTACCCCTTACCACACTCTGGGTCACTTGGGTTGAGGACACAGGAGAAGCCATGACAGATGGGGAATGGAAGATTGTCCTAGAACATCACAGGAGAGTATCCAGAGACGTTAAATTTAAATTCATACAGGCTATGATACTGCACAGAGCGTATCTCACTCCCCATAAGCTCCATAAAATGTACCCTACTTCCTCCCACAACTGTCCCAGATGTCGGCAGGATGAAGCGGATATCCTTCATATGCTATGGACATGCCCGAGACTAGGCACTTACTGGGGGAAGGTCAGACACACACTGCACGATATCACAGCCCTGCAGATCCCGGAGGGGGCACTGCCCTGTCTAATAGGGAACAGGAAGAGGCCCAAGGTCCACAGGGCGCAACTGAAATTCTTAAATCTGGCACTCCTGTTGGCACTCAGAGTTATCACTATGAGGTGGAAATCAGCCAGACCACCGAGTGTTGAAGTCTGGCGCTCTGATTTGTTAAAATGGGGCAAGGCAGAAGGCGTGACCCTGCGAAGGGAGGAGGAGAAGGGGGCCCGCAAACACCCTGTAGCGCATGATTGGGAGTGGATGCCTATAGAGTTAGAGAGTGTAGACATAGAGTCCTCTCAGGGAAACGCTCCATGACCATATCAGAAAGGGGCGAAGTACAGGAACTGGGGATTGAGGATGTGAACGCCACAGGTACGGGTTAGCCAGCTAAAGATCGACATTTTCTCCAAACCAGTTATGATCCAGGGACCTAGATAAACAGTGATAGATATGCTAGGAGACGAGAGGGTGGGATAGCCATGGGTGGGACATGGGTTTCCTAAAAGTTAATACTGTAATGTGAATGAGGGATGTTAGTTTACTGACAGATGATATTGCAATGTGAACACAACCACTTCCTAATGTACTAGGATCGATACCTTGAAACACATGAGGTTAAAGGATCAGACATACCTGATAATTCACAGACAGTACATGTTAAGAAAATAAGAAAAGATTGGAAACTGATGTAATGTACACAATGCCATGTAATTCTGATGCAGTCATGAATAAAAATGTTTTTTAAAAAACAAAAACAAAAAAAGAAAAGCATACGGGCTGCAGTCACCTCAAAGTCCATACCGCATTTTTGGTATTGGTTCATTGCACGCGCTTTGCTACCAGAAACAACATAATGTTTACACTCCGGCACCACAGACCTACTTTGCCATACACGTCATGAAAATTGTACCACCCTTCCTGTAGGCCTGGCCTGTCCTTAGACATTTTCTTACAACACACAGCAAAGCATACGGGCTGCAGTCACCTCAAAGTCCATACCGCATTTTTAAAGAGGACACGTACCAGGCACTGATTAAAATGGCTACTGATTTAGAGGGCTTAAATGCAGGCTTTTCATCATTCCCCAGTTACTAAAACCCAAGCCACTTGCCACACAGTAAATTATCCATAAATGTGTGTATTCTTCCTCATTAGGAAAATCACTCTCCGACCCCACACCTTTCTTGTGCTCTTGGTGTCCGGACGGTGATAGCATTCGGCATAGCATTGGCAATTGGCATCCCTAGTTAGCTCAGCTGGCTTTGCTTACCTAGTTACTAAGTGTACAAATTACAATGAATTTAATTCAATTACTGCTGCAGAGCTTAACTCAAAACTTTAAGTGCTTTCCTTAACTTAATTTCTATCTTCTTACCGTTATTCGTGGTGGGCAGTCTGCAGGAACACACACACTGCTAGCTAACTGCACTGTCACTGCACTGACTGCTCAGTTGTACTTCTGCGTGCTGCCTGCTTGCTACCAGGCCGCAGTCTGCAGTGCCAGTGCTAGACCGTCCTGAGCCTGTACTAGACAGTACTACTGGCTGCCACCAGACCAGACACAGTTGCAGCACAGCTCTGCCCTTCAGCTTTGTCGTCGTTGTTGGTCGCATCGGGCCGGGGCCGCCAGGCTAACTTTATGTGGATGACTCATCTCTTGGTGGGCCGTGGCGTGGGGAGCTGCCGCCTGCCGCTGTAACTGCGCAGCACGGTGGTTATACTGGGGCGTGGCAAGGCAACTGGTGGCAGCCTGAGCCAAAGTGAAAAAAATCTGTGCGCTACCGCACGCACAGCCCCTACCCCCATCAGAACCTCTATCCCAACCCCACCACCTCTGGTCACCCCACACGCCGCACGGCTCCCCCTGTGCCTGCGTGACCCCTCCTGCTGCCTGGAACCCGCCGCTGGTGTGCCCCTGCTCCTGGGACTGATATCCCCAGTATCGTACTTGTGCTGCTGTCTGTATTTGGTTTTCCTTTGTTCTCCTTTGTGCCCTGTATATTGCTCCTGTGACCCCGGTATCGTTTTGTACTGCTGTTTTCTGCCTTTGTATTTGGCTCCCGTGATTCCTGGCTTCCCTTTGCGCCCCTTGACCCCCCTGCCCCACGCTCCCCGCCACTGCTCCCCCGCCCGTCTTCCCTTCTGTTAACCCTTCCCTCGGCCACCGAAGTCATCTGCGGCGTCCCACAAGGATCCTCGCTCAGCCCCACCCTCTTCAACATCTACATGAGCCCCCTCACAGCCATCGCACGCCAACACAACCTTAACATCGTCTCCTACGCCGACGACACCCAGCTGATCCTCTCCCTCACCAACGACCCCGCCACCGCCACATCCAGCCTCCAGGAAGGAATGCAAGAAGTCGCGGCATGAATGAAGCTCAGCCGTCTGAAACTGAACTCGGACAAGATGGAAGTCCTCTTTCTGGGACCATCCCCCTCTGCCTGGGACGACTCCTGGTGGCCGCCTGCCCTGGGCACCGCCCCCAAGCCAACGGACTATGCACGCAACCTGGGCTTCATCCTGGACTCCTCCCTCAGGATGACCAAGCAAGTCAACTCCGTCTCGTCATCCTGTTTCAACACCCTGCGCATGCTCCGAAAGATCTTCCGATGGATCCCCACCGGCACCAGGAAGACAGTCACCCAGGCCCTCGTCACCAGCCAACTGGACTTGAAGAACCGGGTCAATCAGAACCGGTGGCGTCAGGGACACGCCCGATGTCTTCGGATTCCCCTGTCCTAGCAAACAGAGACAAGCTTCTAGGTGACGTCAGAGATCAAATTTATTGGCTGCAGCCAGTAACAGAAGTCCTAGAAATCATCACGGTATGAGTTCTCAGGAGACTGCTCAACTTTACAAAGCAAGTCATCCCTTTTTATGCCAAATATTGTGCTTCAGGCAAACATTCCTAGTTTATAGTTCAACCAATCACATGTTTCCACAGCAATAAGTATTGCATAACGACAAACCCATTTTACAGTTGTCCGGCCCATGATCAATCACTGAACAAACCCAACATTCTTCTTTAGACAAGCCCATAATAAAAGGACCACAACCCATATCATAAATAGACCATAAAAGTAGGAACAGAAAACAGATAGAAGTAAGATAAAGCATGTTTGTGTGCAATAAAGGTTTACAGCGTCCTGTGCTCTGATCCATAATCTAGATCAGCTAAAGGGCAGGAACTGTTTCAACAAGGTCAGCTTCAGGCAACAGGGTCAGTTCGCTCAGGTCAAACAGAAGTCAGCATGTACTGCAGCTAAGATGTACGTGTACTAGTTCATCCACAGTCATCGGCCTATGTGAGGGCAACCACAAAATGGCTGCCACACACAAAATGGAACCCAAGGGTTCAAACCGAAATCCCTAAATACGTAGTGAATCCATCGGTCTAACATGACGACAACACTCGTACTTGCCGCATTAACTAGTTACGGTTCGCTAATATCAAATTCGAAGTGAAACTATTCCATTTATTAAAACGGATTCAGAATTCACGGAACCACAGACCCTCCTTTTGCCCTTACATAGGCAATCACTCAGTCTGCGTCTGAGTCAATGTCAATATTCATCAGATCATCAAGATACTGCTGGAGCATCATCCTATTACTCAGGACTTCTCTCGAGACAGGTCTTCTCACACACGTAGTAGCACAAAGGCCACATATGGCAGGGCCACACTGTACACAAAAACAACATGAGAAGAGAATCGCGAAAACCATCCCAATGATCATCAGAATCTTTCATCCCCAAGTGGATAACAATCCCCAAAACCATCCAGTCAACGACCAACCGTCATTATCCACATGTATAGACTCGGAGATCTTATGTAGTCTGGAAATGGCCTGATATACTGTAGGAGCATTGTCTGGAATAAAAACGCAGCAACTCGATTGGATCACTTTACATACCCCACCTCGGTCCGCAAGTATAACATCTAAAGCCATTCGATTCTGTAATGTCATAAGGCGATCCGCTTGAAGCTCAGCAGTCAAATTACCAAGGGCACCGGCAGTTTCATTTATGGTGGACTCAACCACTCTCGTTAATTGCCGCAAGTTTCTACTGTTTGCCATAGGTCCCCAAAACGGTAGGAAACCCTTAAAGAAGTCTCCCACTTCTTGTCCAGCGGTATCTTCCTGATCGAAGACACCTCTAACAACTCTCGTTCTGTGGTAATCTACAGCAGCAGTATACGTAGGGCGCAACAAATACGCCACATAACATGTGCCTGAAAAATCAGGGGGCAACCATGTACATGCTCTATCATAGCAGACAAAATACGTGCCCTTAGCTGCTAAAAACGGTGGGGAAGTTTGGGACGCAAAAACATACGTCTGAGTACAAACACTCTTCCCTAACTGAGCTCTCGGATTCTTGCCTTTCCCTTGCAGACAAAAATGACCACGATGGGGTACAATCCAAATCGGAGGTGACCTTTTTCGTCTCTGCTTCTCACCCAGACTAATGCTATATCCGGTTGCATTCCAGCCAACATATGCTAATAACTCATCCTTGGGAATAGTCTTATACGTTTCGATATCTCTACTCATATCTGTAATTCTCTTCGACGGCATAAACAAACATCGTCTGATATGCCCATACGGACCCATTGTAACTGAATGGCAGAACCAGATAAGGAATACCTCTATCCATAGTATGCGGCATAAGACCACACACCCAACAATTAGTGGTGTTTACTACTAACTGGTGTTGATGCAGAAGCTGTACAAAAGAATTATTCACAAATTTCGACCTTCTAATTAGCTCGTGTTCAGGTAAAGTATGAAAAGAATGCAAAGAAGTAATAGTACGAAAAGACATAGGTTGGGAGGTGGGTGCAGAAGTCACTTGGGAAGAAAAAACAAGATATCCCACTAAAAACATCACTATGCTAAGTAACATTAAAAGACATGTTATCAAAAAACATTTGCTACTCATTAGTTTACACAGTTTCATTTTAGAGTTCTTTTTCTCGGCAGTTCTCTCAATCTCAAAAAACTCCATCCTCTAACCGATGCCGTTCACGGCGGTTGGTTCTCTTCTGCTAAAGATGCTTCTGTCAGCCCAGGGAACTCCCTTAGACCAACCAGAACCGTCGACCTTGCGTCTTCGGCTTGCACTCTCTAGTCTTTTCACCGTGACCCTACAGCTGAGCTCGGATGGCAGCTCGAAAAAGAAAAATAGGCCAAAACAATTTTTTGGATGAAAGAGTGCCGTTCTCCAAAAACAAAAGGAAAAATTATACTTTTATTTGTTCATTGTTTCTTGGTCGCAAATTATAACAGTCTTTTCCAGGCTTCGTTTGACTTTGGAATAATAGTTCAGGTTCAGTGGTGTCCAGTTTCAAATGCGGAGGCACAGCAGCTTGTAGAACTTCATCATCCTCACGTTCAGACCTTGTCCATGTCAAATGAGCATCACTAAATGGAATGAATCTAGGGACCTTCTCACAATCAAAATCAGCTTTACCATCCCTTACCCACTGATCATATGGCAAAGGAACATTTTTTACAATGGGTGGCATGCACCCAGTTCTTTTTGCCTGCTACTCTAACAGCGGTTCTAGTAACCAACAAAATCAGGTAGGGGCGGGTCCATCTAGGCTGTAAATTCTTTGTACGCTGAAAGTTCTTCACAAAGACATACTGGCCAGGTTCAAGTACGTGGCCTGGATCTGTAGTGGCTGTCGGCAGAGTTTCATAGACCTGTTGGTGGAGAACACGTAATTTAGCAGTCAAGTCATGTAAGTAATCCACCAACATAGGGTATTCAATACTGCTGTATTCTTTCGGACGAGGCACACTCCAAACATTAGCTGGACGACCAAACACAACTTCTTACGGACTAAGTCCCACTCTAGAATGTACAGTCGTCCTTGTTGACAAAAGAGCCAACGGCAAGGCATCTGGCCATGTAAGACCAGTGCTCGCTTGTACCTTAGCTAATTTGAGCTTAAGCGTACCATTGTAACATTCAACAAGTCCAGCAGACTGGGGGTGATTCGCTGCATGGAACATTTGGTTAATTCCTAATCCAGAGCATACTTTCTTCATGATCTGACCCACAAATTCACTCCCATTGTCCGACCATACAATTCTTGGCAATCCATACCTAGGGAAATACTCTCTCAACAAAACGTTGGCTGTAGACAAGTCAGTATTGTCTTTTAGGGGGTAAGCCTCTATCCATCTAGAAAAGGCGCAAACAACCACAAGAACATATTTTAGGTTGTTGCATCTCTCCATGTGAATATAATCTAACTGTATCACCTCAAACGGATACGTCGGAGGAGCAAAATGACCAGCTGAAGTTGGAATTCCCTTACCAGGATTATATTGCACACAAATCATACAATGTTTCACCACGTTCTCTGCACATTTCGGGATTCCAGCATTCTGCCAAACTTGCATATCCCTTTCGAACTTATATGAGCCAATCCATGAGCCATTGTAACGACTGGGAGCACATACGCATCTGGCAACAACCATTGCTGATGTTGCGACAACTCAATCCAACAACCTGCAGAATCCAACATACCCGTACTCTCTCTCCAAACATTCATTTCCTTTTCTGTAGCTTCAGCCTGAATCGTCTTCACACTTTCTATCGTGTCTTCACACATTCCACCAGCTATAACCCATCTTGCTGGTCCTGCAACATACATACGGCTCATCACATCCTTCGCTGTCTCCTTTGCAACTTCCTCCGCAAACGCATTCCCTCGACCAACATCGTCCACAACTTTCTTATGCGCACTACATTTCACAATTGCAATCTGCTTTGGGAGAGTGAGAGATTCCAAAAGTTCATTCACTAACTGCCCATGCTGAATTTTCGTACCATGGGAAGTAAGGAACCCTCGTTCTCTCCACAAACGCCCAAAGCTATGAGCAACACCAAACGCATACTGACTATCGGTAGATACATTCACTCGCTTTCCTTCCGACAACACACACGCTCTAGTCAATGCAATCAGCTCTGCTGCTTGCGCAGAGTTCTGTGGTATGCGTGCTGTCTCAACAACTGTATTTAAAGTTGTGATAGCATACGCTGCAGTCGTTTCACCATTCGGAAGCTTAAAACACGACCCATCAACCCACAGTGAACCATCAACATTATCAAAAGGAGTGTCCCTAAGATCCACTCTAGCTTTTGTTTCTTCCTCTGTACGAAGAAAACAATCATGCTGTTCTTGAGCATCCGTCTCTGTAGAGATCGGCAACAATGTAGCTGGATTCAACACGTTGCCTCTCCTAATATGAACATGGCTAGCCAACAGTATCAACTTGTAACCTGAAAGACGTGCACTAGTAAGGTGCTGTGTCTTAGTTCTGTTTAATAATGTATCCACTGCATGCGAAACCATCACAATCAGCGTATTATCCAATACCAGACCAGCAGACTGTCGGATAGAAACGGCAGCTGCGGCTGTAGCTCTCAAACAACTCGGCAATGCTTTAGCAACTGGGTCTAACGTTGCTGAGAAATACACGCATGGACGCTGCTTGTCCCCAAAAGATTGTGTCAACACTGACAATGCACATCCTTCTCTCTCGTGCACGTGCAACGTAAAGGGCTTGCTATAGTCTGGAGTACCCAACACAGGAGCCGAACACAATGCATCACGTAATTCAGAAAAACTTTTCTGACATTTATCAGACCAAGGAAGACGATACGGAGTATCTTTCGCAGTCAATGCTAACAGAGGTTTCGCCAACAGTGAAAAGTTGGGGATCCATTGCCTACAATACGACGTAATACCCAAAAAAGCACAAACTTCTCTCTGTGTGGATGGCACACTCATTTGCGCAATCGCTTGAATTCTTTCTGGGGTCAATCGCCTTCCCTCCATCGACAAGAGATGACCTAAGTAGGTTACTTCTTGTCGGCAATATTGCAACTTTGAAGGTGACACTTTATGGTGAAGGTCAGACAAATACCACAACAACGAAAGAGTAGCCTCTTTACAAGTCTTTTCATCATCAGCAGCAATCAACAAATCATCAACGTACTGAATAAGAGTAGCACCAGCAGGCAACACAAAACCATCAAGCTGAGTTTTCAACGCCTGACTATAGATTGAAGGACTTTCACAATAACCTTGGGGAGCTCTCTTAAACCGGAAGCTTCGTCCTCCTAAAGAGAAGCCGAAAATATCCCTACTCTCCTCAGCGATCGGAATGCTAAAGAAAGCATTCTTCAGGTCAATGACAGAAAACAAGGCTGCCGAAGCAGGAATCAACGTCAACAAAGCAGTGATATCAGGTACCACAGGAAACTGTGGCACGACAATCTTATTCACTTCTCGAAGATCGATCACAAACCAATACACAGGTGGCTTAGGAGCATCAGTACACTTAAGAACAGGCAAAACAGGACTGTTACACACATTTCCTCTCGTTTCTTCAACTACACCCTTCTCAACCAGATCATAGACAATCGCCAAAAGAGCTCTCTCACCATCGCTCGATATTTTATACTGGGGAATACGAGGTAGCTTAGCATTCGTTTTAAGGGTAACAACATACGGTGAAATCTGCAAAAGACCAACATCATTTGCACCCGTAGCCCAAAGCGTATCAGGAAGCGAACGCAATTCCAGTGGCAAACAATCTTTAGACACATACATTGGAGAAATCACTTTCTTACCAAGACTAAGCTGTACTCCCGAAGGAGAACAATGCAATGTTGCATACAATCTTTACAGCAAATCCAAACCCAACAGATTTTCATTACAACCAGTTGTTAGAATAAGTGGAGCTTCCAATTCACAAGGGCCAATGGAAAGGGACAGACGACTAGAAACTGGGTTACAAACTGGGGCGCCTGAAAATCCTACGGAAACATTGGTCAAGCCAGACAAAGGTGCGCCAGGGAGTTTAGAATGCATAATAGAACTCTTTGTCGCACCAGTATCCAAAAGAAAAGGCTCTACTACACCTGATGTAATCACTTCAACATAAGGTCCACTCTGATCTACTGGAACTGACACTACCCCCTCTCTTTGCCCATGGCTGTCCTAGCTATCATTATAACCAACACTCTCACCTTCGACACAGTAATTCTCAACATAATACTGAGCAGACTGTCCACTCGGAGCATTCTGTCTGTCAAAATAATTCGCAGAATTCTGTAGGGAAGATGAACGCTCATTCTGGGGGATCACACCACGACCTCTTCCTCTAGGCATTTGCTGAAAACCACCACGACCTCTCTGACCAGGTGCACCATTCGCACGCTGTAACAAAGCCGGGAAACTATTCTTGAAATGACCTTCCTCTCTACAATAAGCACATTGATTAGGGCCAGGAAAGAATCGCTGAACATATGGCTCAGGCTTCTGTAACAATCTCTGAAATTGCGGAGGTTGCTGAAACTGAGGCTGATTCTGACGAGGCGGATAAGCTTGCTGCAAAAGAACTTTCGTCTTTAAATCTTTCGTTTTCTTCTCCGCTTTATCCTTCTCATCTTTATCCCTATTCTCGTAATATTGGGCAGTAGCCAATATCTGATCCGACGAAGAAACGGCCCATGAACTCTCAGAGTCTTTTAACTTATTAGAAAGTTCGGGAAGCAAATTAAAGACAAATGTATCCATGAACAACCTTTGACCACCTTCCGTACTCATATCCTGACCACTGTGATCAATAAACGTCTCTTCAAACCTAGTGAAGAAGTCAGACACACTCTCGTCTTTCTTCTGCTTACATGCTGCTAACTTATCCCAATTCACTCGTAGCGCGGGCATCATCGTTTTCATCAAAGTAATAATTCTACCTGGCAATTCTGAAACCAAAGGTTCAGGTTTAGCACCTCCCTCTTGTCTACCATCTGCAGCAATAATATTCGCCCAAGTATCTCCTAATTCAGCTGCATGATTCTCATGACGAATCTTCGCCCACAAAGGTTGCGGTACTACATTACCCATCAACATATCTATGTCGGATAAATTCATGATACACGCATCAACTGTCTGGGACGACTCCTTGTAATAACCAGCAGGATTCTTACGAGGGTCAGGTAAGGTCTGCTTAAGAGCCAAGACCTCTGATCTCTTCCAAGGAACATGTACCCATATTCGCTGAAAATGCGCCGGAGCGGCAACAATACCCACATTTACATTAGCCTGAACTGCTTCCTTCCATATAGGAGGAACTTCTCTCATTGGATACTGTCTCGCTTTTCGTCTAACTGAGGAATCAGGTTTCACAATGTCTGAGGCGGAAGTCTAACCTAAATGCCAGTATCGTCTCTACGGCATCTGTAATATCAGATTCCACTATCATCCCTTTAGCAAAATCCGACTGAACATCAAGTAGTTCCTGCGGGATCAAACCCAAATCATTATCTTCCCATTCCTGACGCAGAAACATACACATCACATTAAAAACATACCTTTGCTTAGGCGGTTCCCACTGAAAGAAAACATCCATAACTGCTGGCAAATCATACCTTGAAGCATTAATAATCCATCTACGAGCCAACAAATCCAACACAACCCGTTCCTCTGAACCAGGAAGCTGACTACGACTCTGCTTATGTTCCGAAACAGGGGTCATATTCAGTGACCCAAACAATGGAGACAACAGAGTAGAAACAGTCTCGGTCATTCGTTTTCGAACAGAAGGAGAAGAAGCAGACATAAGAACAGGAGAATAAGTATTTTGAGGCAAAGAAGGTGTAGGCATAAGAACAGTAGGAGTCTCAAATGCAGAAGCAGAAGGCAAAAGAGTGTGAGGCAAAGCTGGTAGCAAAGCTGGCGACCCTAGAGCGGGTTGCGCAGGAGGAGGCAAAACCATCTGTGGAGCACCGGGTGGCTGAACAACAGCAGGAGGTTGAACAACAAAGGGTGGAACAACCGGTGGTAATGGAGGCGCAGTAGCACCCTGTACATAAGGAGGTGGCAATCTCAGCAAATGAGAAATCAAAGGATCTTTCTCAAGATCTTCAATCGCTTTTGGAGGAGGAGATGGCAAGGCCGGATAACATTTATCTATGGCCATGCAACGTTGCCTGTCTCACACCTCGATTGCTTTATCTTCTTCGTTTTCTTTAAACTGCCTAGCAGCTTGCATTATTGACACATCTTTTTCTCTTTTATCTCTTTTAGCTTCGTTAATTTCTCTCTGTTTGGCTTCTTTACGCCAAAGGCGAAAGGAGTCAAACATTGCCGGCCGGGCTTTCTTCTTAAATAGCGCTACTTTTAGATTATCTAAAATCTCAGTATCAAAACTACCATGTTGGGGCCATCGTAAAACACCATCCTTTTTAGTGTAGCGGATCCATACTTCATTATAAGTAATAGGACCCACTCCGTGTTTTGAATAGAGCTCATAAGTCGGAGTTCCAACCGGAGGTATCGGACACAAGTCCTCTAGTCGGGAATCCTTGTTGCAACCACAACTAAACCATTTTCTAAGTTTGCTAAGACCAGGCATCTTATAGCTCACTAATCTAGCTTCCAACTTCAAGGGGTTATCGACTATAGATACTCTCGCAAATATACGAGCCCCTCGGCTTCGATTGCTGCAGCAGCCGAATCAACCAAGAACCAAAAACCAAGAACCAAGAACCAAAACCACGAACCAAACCAAGAACCAAAAAATTTGTGGGAGCGACCCACTTATACTTAACCAAAATATCTGTCACGCCACCAGAAGACCGTCTATCGTCTCGCTCTACAAATCATCTATCGAGGGTCCAAGACAGGGCGACAGTCAGGGCAGCAGTCCTGCGTAGCCGTTGGAAAGCGGGAAGCCTCGCAGCAAACACCTTCTGTCCACATCGACATACAGGGGTCGATGAAGTGGCGGCCTTCCTCCAGAATTTCCTCACGAAGCTCCTCACGATCCTCGGGCTTGGACTGGTACCGCTGAAGTCGCCTCATGTTGGGCGCCATCTGAAGAACCGGGTCAATCAGAACCGGTGGCGTCAGGGACACGCCCGATGTCTTCGGATTCCCCTGTCCTGGCAAACAGAGACACGGAATGCTTCTAGGTGACGTTAGAGATCAAATTTATTGGCTGCAGCCAGTAACAGAAGTCCTAGAAATCATCACGGTATGAGTTCTCAGGAGACTGCTCAACTTTACAAAGTAAGTCATCCCTTTTTATGCCAAATATTGTGCTTCAGGCAAACATTCCTAGTTTACAGTTCAACCAATCACATGTTTCCACAGCAATAAGTATTGCATAACGACAAACCCATTTTACAGTTGTCCGGCCCATCATCAATCACTGAACAAACCCAACATTCTTCTTTAGACAAGCCCATAATAAAAGGACCACAACCCATATCATAAATAGACCATAAAAGTAGGAACAGAAAACAGATAGAAGTAAGATAAGGCATGTTTGTGTGCAATAAAGGTTTACAACGTCCTGTGCTCTGATCCTTAATCTAGATCAGCTAAAGGGCAGGAACTGGTTCAACAAGGTCAGCTTCAGGCAACAGGGTCAGTTCACTCAAGTCAAACAGAAGGCAGCACGAACTGCAGCTAAGATGTATGTGTACTAGTTCATCCACAGTCATCGGCCTATGTGAGGGCAACCACAAAATGGCTGCCACACACAAAATGGAACCAAAGGGTTAAAAACAAAATCCCTAAATACGTAGTGAATCCATCGGTCTAACATGACGAAAACACTCGTACTTGCAGCATTAACTAGTTACGGTTCACTAATATCAAATTCGTAACGAAACCATGCCATTTATAAAACGGATTCAGAATTCACGGAACCGCAGACTACGGGAACACCCTCTACGCTGGAACCATTGCCAAACTCCAGAAAAGACTCCTGCGCATACAGAACGCCTCGGCACGACTCATCCTGGACATCCCCCGCCACAGCCACATCTCTCCCCATCTAAGAGACCTGCACTGGCTCCCCGTCAGCAAGAGGATCACGTTCAGACTCCTCACCCACGCACACAAAGCTCTCCATGACATAGGCCCCAAATACCTCAACAACCGCCTCACATTCTACATACCCACCCGCCAGCTCCGCTCCGCCAGCCTCGGCCTCGCCACCGTCCCACGCATTCGCAGAACCACCACCGGAGGAAGATTCTTCTCCTACCTGGCGGCCAAGACATGGAACTCCCTCCCCACCCACCTACTGCAGACCCAGGACCATCTCTCCTTCAGGAAACTGCTCAAGACCTGGCTCTTCGAGCAGTAGCGGCTCCCCCCCCCCCCTCCCAGCGCCTTGAGACCCTTGCGGGTGAGTAGTGCGCTTTACAAATTCGTTTGATTGATTGATTGATTGACCACGGCCCACCGCCCACCCAAATACATCATTGTGCACGCTCTGAACTTCCACGGCCGCCCACCCACTAGCAAACAGAAACTGTCAACAACTCTGCGTTCGCCATGATGATGAAACGAAACTTGGCACATTATTATATTATATTTATATATTATAAATATTCAGTTTTATTCAATATATATATTCTCTCTTGGCCTGGGTCCGGGTAGGGGCAGCAGGGCTGCTAGTGCTACCTAACCTCACGTGATTAAGAAATGTGAGTCGCGGCGGACGGGCACTCCACTCACTCGCAACTTGCAAGTCGTACTCGCAACACTAAACCGTTTAAACGCCCTGACGCCGGCGATGACAGTATGACTCACACACTCGGCGGCCAGCGGGATACATATACATGAAAAAAGTAAACATGCTGCGGCCGGGCCTGTGGCTGCACAGAGTACAAGTTCAACAATAAAGGTATATACTGTATATTTATTTTTACAAAACAAATCATCATTGTGGGTGTGCGCGCAGCTGATGCGTAGACCCAGCCCTGATATTTAAGTGCCGATGCTAAGCACCGGCACAAATTAAGCACTGCTTGACATTGACAGAAACAATGTGCAAATTGTTGGTATGTAGAATCTAAAATTTCGTCTGCTGAAACATCTGTCTGGACATTATGCTGATGAAACTAGGGGAGATTCTGTTTTAGTTCCCAAGTACATTTAGATGTTCCATTACACATGTCTGAGAAGAGTCTAAAATTATACTCATTGTTGCTCCTGGACGTTTTTTGCTTCATATGCTTTGGACAAAATATTTTCTTTATGAAATTCAGAAAAAAATACTAGAATATTCCTAGGATGAGCATTTCGTTTCAGGAGTTTGATGGACAAAAGGAGCACAAAGGGTCCAATGAATGCTTATTCTCCCTTCCAAGTCTTGTAAGATGTTTTTGCAGATCAGCCCTTCTATCAAAGTTCTAACATTACTGTCTCTCGACACTCACATTTCTAGACCTTTAACTAATCCAAGATTACAATAATAAGAACTATTTTCAAGGGCTTCCTGTTGTATATTCAAGGGGGTGACGATAACCTTTGTGAGCTGGAGGATTTGAAACCTTGATCCTAGGTTGAGATCTTCACTGTGAGAGACATGTTATCCTAGTTTCTCCATTCTATATAGAAAGAAGACTTTGTAGTTTCTTGTTTGTCATGTTAATCTTCTGACCATAAGACGTGAATATTTAATTCATGCAATGTTTTCAACACTTGCACCTCATTCAGTATGTGTTTAAAAACCTAATAACATCACCTTCCTGAGGGATGAAAACAATATGTACAATAATATGATCTGAGTCTCCTGCACGGAGTGCGGTAATTATTTCATGGGGCTGGGACTTAGGGATGCTGGATTTCCTCAAGAATTAACTGCAGCCTCCCCACATGTGAAGTCCTCCCCCTTACCCCTATCACTCTCCTACTGCTTCAACAATGACCAGACTGGTATTCTGGATTGAGAGACTCATTTGATAACAACAAATAAGTGGAATTTGCAATTGTGTATATTTTTTAAGAGGTACTTAGAGCAAGAGTTTTCACTTCTCTTTTATTTGATGGTTCATTTTTAAAGATTTCTTCAAGTGAGTCGAATGGGTATCACAATAGCGACTGAAAGTGGGAACCCTTTGCGAGGTGGTAATTTTCACACTAGGAATTTGGACTATCCAGGGGCACCAGAAAGGCCCCCATCAGCTTCTAATGAGAGCTTCATAAGATGCATTGGAACTATGAAACAGAGACATGTCACCATAATCTCTACTTCCATAAGCTCTTAAAAAGAAAATCTGTCAGTAGCTTTGTTACTTTATAATGTTTTTGCTACTGCAGAACACACATACCAGTAGCACACAGGGAGATGCACCACTTGTTCTTCAGCACCTAGTAAATTTAGTATTAATGTAATATTCTCAATGTTTTTCCCCACTGGATAAAGTAATTAACAGTAACAAGATGTAAATGTAATACTCTGCAGTAATAAGTCATTTGACGGGAAATACAGTGTTCAGGCAGTGTTGCCAGAAGCATGTGAAACAGTTTGTAGAAATCACAGATACAAGATGGCGTCTGACTAGCGGCACTCGAGATCGCTCCTAAAGCCCTAATGCCTTAAACTAGAACGGCAGGCGAAATGGTGTTTTAGTATTACATACCCCCCATGGAAGCGGCTCTCAAGGACGGCGGTTTGTGGATTGCAGCAGAGGGTCTGGTTGTCGGGCTCCTGGCGACTGCAACTGCGGTGCTCACAGAGATCCGAGACCGGCGAGTCGGGAGGAACCCGGGCGGAGCCAGCATAGCAAGCAGAGCCGGCGGAGTGCTCCACGAAGCCGGCAGTGATTACAGGGCGAGGTCTGCTGACGCTGCGGGGGAGACCGATTGCCTTGAGGTTTCTGCCGAGAGTCGGCAGGAGGGCGCCTCGGTGAGAGAAACCGCCTGCAGACCTCACGGAGGTGGAGAGGGGCTGGTGAGCAGCCGGTGCAGCCCAAGCCCACCTAATTGTTTGGGAACAGACGATATGGCGCCAAAAAACACACGAGGAGGAAAAGGAAAAGCTCCGGATGCGGAGCAAGGGGCTCCTAAACAGATCGTGCCCCAGAAGGACATCGGGAAAGGTAAAGACAAGAACAAGGACATTGGAGATACCCCAGGTGAGAGCGGGGGTGCCACAAATGATACTGGGACACGAAGCAATGCCAGGAAAAGAGGAGGGGCAATAGACCCAGGGACCCCAGCAAGCACTATCAGTGAGAATAATGTTGCTAATGCCGGGGCGAGCTCAAAAACTATCACAGGATACTTCTCTCCGGTGGCTCAAAATATAGCAATTACTACCGCTGACATAATTAATGTAGCTCATATAACTGAGAAAACTGCGCTAGCCTTGGAGAAGAAAAAGGAGAAAATCGCGGCTATACGTAAGGCAAACATGCAGGCAAACATGCAGGAAAGCCCTCTAGTAGCAGGCAATGCACAGGAAGTTAATCTCGAAACTCAGTGGGGGGAGATGATGGAGGCCCACGAACTTAACAATGAAAGTAGAAAGCCGAATCGATAGTACTTGTGGATCCAACGCAAAGACAAGATAACTCTTTAGAAGCGGGAGCAGTGGTGACTGGAGCAATTAATCCATTGGCTATAAACGATGCAGAGGTGCTGACAACTGAAACTCTGGTTCAGGAGATCACAGCAAGTAGCGGTCCAAGCGGGGCGGAGGACAGTCTAGATGTACCAGATAATTTTTATTCAGTCACTGATGGGTCAGAGGATACCCCATCTGGGTCGAGCGAGGGAAAGAATTTAACAGATGTTAGTCTCGGCTCCAGTTCAGGAGGAAATAGCAGAGCCTCCCCTAATGAGAAGGACACAGTCATCAGGAGAAAAAGGTTGTCGAGGCGACAAAGAGACACACAGTCACAGGAGAAAACATCTAGCGGGCAACGACGCATCAGTGGTGGCCACAATGCAACCACCTTAAAGTGGGATTACTCTGCTACTCGGGGTACTTACCCGGAACACATGCCGCAAGGTGGCCCGGCGGGGGCCGAAGCCAAAACCCCCCCCATGGCAGCAGATATTAGACTCAATAAAGCAATTGCAAGAAGCAACAAAGATTGAGGGGAAGAAGAATCGGCTGGCAACCAAGAATTTGCAATGCTCAGTTAAAAAAATAGCTAAGATTTGCGCAGACACAAAAACAAGGTTATCCCACCTTGAGGACCGCACAAGCACCTTAGAAGACCAACAAGCAAAGGACGCGGTCAAAGTAAAAGGCCACGAGCAGCAATTAACCGACATCCAATGGAAATTGGAAGATTTAGAGAATCGCCAGCGGCGGAATAATCTCAGAATCTTGGGCATAGAGGAAGGGAAAGAAGGGGATGACGTGAGAGCCTATGTATTGAAGTTATTGAAGGGTGCATTTCCGGAGCTGAGCCATTGGGATTGGGACAAGTAAGTTCAACGAATACATAGATTTCCAATGACTATGAAGAAAAGCGTAACCCCAGTTCAGGGTGGAAACCAGAAGCAACAGAGGCCCGAGCTATTTTGATATTCTTCGGGAATTTTCTATTGAGGGAAGAAATCTATGCCGAAGCTAGACCAAACGCAAAGCGATCATTTGACAATCAGTCCTTTTTTACAACCCCGGACTATTGTCACACGACAGTCGAAAGGCGATGGAGACTGAGAGAACTATTAGAACCATGTCATCAAATGGGACTGCAAGCATATCTTATGAATCCGGCTAGGCTGAAGATTATATATAAATCTACGGTTAGAGTTTTCACCTCCGAAATACAAGCAAAGGCTTATATTGATACACTAAAAGCAAGCGGCCCAGTAAATACTACGACATGACCCTTTCTAGGGCAGGAAAAATTGGGGAATTTTTTTTTTTGAATAGGTACATATAGATAGGGTCACTTATGTGTGCATTAGTGAGGCACGGATATGGTGGGGGGTAAAGGTGAATAATAGATAGCACAACAATATAGCACACCAGAAGTATATGTAGAAGGGTGTAGGGCAGAGGGAGACAGGTAGTCAGACACCATCACAGAGACTTTAGGTCTACTTGCCTCATTAGGAGGGGGGGATGTGGGGGGGGCAGGAAGGGTGGGAAGGGGGGGAGGATCAAGGGGAGAAAAACAGGGGGGAAAATCATCATCAAGAAGACATATAGAAGAAGGGGGAGGGGGGAAGGGAAAAGAGACAATGGGGTGAAAATGTATTTTTGTTATGCGGATAGTTACAATTAATATATGTGGACTGAACGATGCCAGAAAGCGAAGAGAGTTGAGGGAATATCTAAGGTCAATACATGCAGATATTGTATGTATACAAGAGACCCACATCGAGACATCCCGTAAAACTTTGCTAGAACAGCTTGGGTACCAGTTACTATCATGTACAACACAAGGGTGTAGGACGCGTGGGGTAGCAATATTGGCACGGGGCAAGATGGCGATAGTAAAAAAACAAAAGGCAGACCCATATGGTCGATGGGCTTTGATTGAATGTTATGTATATGGATTCAGCTTCACTCTCTGCTCTATTTATGCTCCCACAGTAGACGACCCAGAGACCCTAGACCATGTTAATGTAGAATTGACAAACTGGCCCATGCCCATCATAGTCTGTGGTGACTTTAATATTAATGGGCTTTATGGTCTGTGGAAAAATGACCCGGCCAGGTTTCTGGGCCGAAAAAAGAGAAGTCATAGGGCTCTAATACAAATGATGCAGGACAATGGACTTATTGATGTATGGGAGCAGCAAAATATAGGTGGAGGGGGGAGCACATATTACTCAATGCCACATAAATCCTTAGCCAGATTGGACTATTTTCTGACCTCACCCGCATTGATACCTATAATCAAAATAAGAAAGCTACCGCGGGTGATGTCGGATCATAATCCATTGGTCCTAGATATTTCTATTGAAAACCTACAAAAAGAAAAATACAACTGGACCTTTGAGAGAGCCCTGCTATATGATCCCAAGTATGTGGCCTAGATGGGCTCTTGGCTAAAACAATTTTTAAGAAAAAACAGAGGCTCTGCTTCTCCTGCAATAATCTGGGATACTATGAAGGCTGGCATAAGAGGGGAAACTATCAGCTTTTCAATAAAGAGAAATAAGACAGAGAAGGAGGAAATAGAGAGAAAGCTAAGAACGATAGCTGTCATGGAAGAAGAATTAACGGAAGCAATCAGGGTTAAGCATGATGTAACAGGGATACTACAAAAACTGGGTATAGCAAAGGCAGTTGTAGGCGAGGCATTCGCAGCTAAAGCTGCAGGAAAGTACACGGCATGGAAGCAGGATCAATACGAGTTCAGCGAACAGATCGGCCGTATATTAGCTATCAGAACTCGTCAGGCAGCTACAAAAGGGGGAATCTCACAAATTGTCTCTGAGGCAGGGCTTTCAGCCACTACACCAAGGGAGATCTGTTCAATCTTCCAAAAATTTTATCAGAACTTATATAATTCTGACAATAACGCCGATAGCGGGGAGATAGAAAGCTATTTAGAAAGTGCACAAGTTGAGAAGCTTACAGCAGCGGATAAAGCAGGGCTGGAAATGGACTTTACGATAGAAGAAATACAAACAGCAATCAAAGATCTACCTGCTGGAAAAGCTGTGGGCCCTGATCTCATCCCGCTGGAATTTTATAAAATGTTCTTACCTAGTTTAGCAGAGGATATCTATCAGCTTATGGTGTTAACACAGAAAGGAGCAGCACCACCAGAGTCTTGGGGGGAGGCCACTATGGTGGTATTTCTGAAAAAGAACAAACCCCCAACCAATCCCGGGTCCTATAGGCCCATAAGCCTGATGAACAGTGACACAAAGATTTACTCTAAGATTTTAGCCAATAGATTAAGCTCAGTTATAGGTAAAATTATATCCCCCAGACAACATGGGTTCATCCCGGGCAGGGGCACGGCAGACCACATTAGAAGAGTGTGCACTATGTTTGATGGGACGGCAGCCTCACGAGACCCTATGGCTCTAATATTGCTAGATGCCGAGAAAGCATTTGATAGGGTCTCGTGGGGTTTCCTCTGGGCAGCATTAGCAAAGGTAAATATTGGCGAGGTTTGCATCAAGGCTCTAAGTGCCTTATATGAGAACCCGACGATAAGACTCAAGATAATGGGAGAACAGAGTGGGACCATAAACATTGGATGAGGAACTAGGCAAGGGTGCCCCTGCTCCCCGCTGCTCTTCGCCTTTTATATTGATGCCTTTATCAGAAAGATAGAGCTGAATGAGAATATTATACCAATAGTGCTGAACGGATTCGAAACAAAAATCTTAGGCTATGCCGACGATTTAGCTATAACATCTGCGGACCCGGTTACGGCACTATTGGAAATAGAAAGAGAAGCTAATCTATACGGGGCGCTGTCGGGCTATAAATTAAATCAAAGTAAAACTCAAATCGTAATTAACAAAAAGATAACGATGGTAGATCAAAGAATAATGGATTCTGCAGGTTATTTAGGTGTAATAATAACCTCAGATCTCTCTAAGGTAGTAGAAATGAACCTGGGACCGATGATCAAAAGACCAAAAAAGATCTAGACAGATTAAACAATTTGCATTTAACAATAATTGTTCGTTACAACTTAATAAAAATGACATTTCTGCCTAAGCTATTATATTAGTTTCGAACCATCCCGCTGAAATTTAATAATAATTGGTTTGGCGAAATAGAGGGAGTTATAAATCGCTTTATCTGGGCCAAGGGCAGAACACGGAGAGCATTAAAATTCCTGTCACTTCCAAGGGAACGAGGAGGCCTTGCGGTTCCCGACTTCAAGGCCTATTATTGGGCGACTGTCCTGCAGTGTATCAGAGGGTTAGTGGGTGGGAATATGGAGGACCAGTGGAGACGGGAGGAAAGTGTCCCTGATACATATGAGCTATTAATTAAGGGCTCTAACAAGTGGCTTCTTACATTTAATGAAGCCAGTTATTACAAAAAAGTCAAGTTCAAGACTCTCGGACCAGCAATATCAATCTGGTCCGCTCTCAGGAAGAAAATAAAAATGGGGAGAATTAATTATTATACGCCTCTATATAAGAATTAACTCCTACCGGTGATATTTCACGACCAAGTAATGTAGAGATGGGATACATTGGGAGTAAAAATCATTGGGGACCTCACAGATACCACAGGCTTTATGACATTCGACCATCTACAGCAGCTATATAACTTAGATCGTAGAGACTTCTTTAAGTATCTACAAATAAGATCAGCGTTGGCAAAAAAACAGAGAGGGGTATCAATTACAAGAGAGAGGAACTTATGGAATGTCTAAGAGATAAGAAGGGCTGTTCGATATCCCAGATTTATGGAGAATTGAGTCAGTTTAAGGAGGATGATTGTGGAAGGGCCGTACAAAAATGGAATACTAAGTTAAATCTATCTGGTAATGAGGTCGAAAAATCGTTCCAGCTGTTAAATTCAGTGTTAAGAGTAACCAATCTACAAGCTCAGCAATACAAGACCCTATTTGAGCTCTATTATACACCACACAGAATCGCTCAATGGGGCGGAACAACGGGGGTTGTCTGCCCTAGATGCCAAGCAACGCAGGCAGATACTATACACATGTTTGCGGCATGTCCAGCCCTGGACTCATTTAAAAGCTCAATAGAGAAATTCCTTGATAGAGAATTAGGGATTAATATTAGTATAACAAATGAAGTTATGGTCTTAGGGGTTACCAGGGACGACGTAGAAATACCTCATCATGAATTTGTATACTTAGCAATGACTCTAAGTCGGTTATGTGTCGCAACAATGTGGAAAGATCTAAATCCGCCAACATTCCAACAATGGTTATCACGGTTGCTAGCGATATATGTATTAGAAAAAGCGATGTATGATAAAAAGGGTCGGAAGATAAAACAACTGGGGAAAAGGATATGGGCCCCTATTACAGATTGGAAACAAAGGTTAGGAAATGGGTAGAAGTCTATATTTTTCCTCCGCTCTTCTCCTCTCTTGTCTCTCTTTTATTCTCTTTTCTCTCTCTTCTTTTCTGTAGCTTAAATGCAAATGGACAATATGCTTAGTATGTTGTTTTATTATGTAGAGAAAAATTGTATAATTTTTTTTATATGTATTCTTTTCTTTAGTTAAACAAGAATGTGATTTATAAATTGGCGGAAATAATTGAATAATGAAATGTCTTATGTCTGATGATGATGAATAAAAAATAAATAAAAAAATAAATAAAAAGAAATCACAGATACAAGCAGCATCAGTGCCACCACACCCCCACGGAGCCTTCCCCTTACCTGGTTACCATACTAAAGGAGAGGTGCTTGGCTCCCCAAGAGGGCCTCTGAATTTCCACAGCCAAGCAGAGAGCAGGTGGTCAGTCTTGCTGGGGGGTGGTGGGCAAAGACCACACCATCGGCTTATGCTGCGATGGTGCTCATCCACTTCAAACTGACAACAGCTTAGCTGAGGTTTAAATTCAGTTAACTCCAATCACTCAGAAATTCTCAAGCTCAGAGGCGTCGGATTCTGAGAAAGACGGTGAAGGCCAGAAGATCAACTCCGTGAACTCTAAGCTATGACTGGCCCTACCACTTAGGGGTGGGCAATTATTCTCCTTCTCAGGTGAGTGGGTGCTGCAGACGTCAGGCAATCAGCCTGACAGGAGACAGCATGCCTCTCAGCCAACAATGTTTTAACCTTTGAGTATCTGGATATTCAGCTTTATTTTATACATTGATAAGTGTTCTAAGAGCACTCTGGTAGTGTATGTTGCTACTCCTAAGAGGGCACTACTTCCCATGCTTGTTACTGGAGCCCCACCACTGGAGGTTTGTGATAAGCCTCTAAAGTGTTGATACCTCTATTCAAAAACAAGAAGATGGAAACATTATTAAGAGATTGTCTTAAATGGTCATCTTTTGCATGGTATTCCCCCAGATTGCTGAATCTGTGTTTTTTTGGTCATAGGACTGTGCACACTTACTACTTGCTAATCATTGGTAAAGTGTTTGTGCTCTCCTTTTTAAAACTGGTAAAATTGTCATTTGCCTAATTGGCACATTTAATTTACTTACAAGTCCTTAGTATATGGCAGTATATGTACCTTGGGCCTGTAAACTAAATGCTATAAGTGGGCTGTAGCACTCATTGTGCCACCCATGAACGTAACACTATAAGAATAGGGTAAGGTGCACAGTATTTAAAAAGTAGTACATGTATAAATAATATTATATATGCCCTGACAGTGAAAACCTCCAAAGTCTTTTTTCACTGTGGCAAGTCTGGCTCTTTCACAAGAAAACATTGGGTTACTTTTTAACATCCTAAAATGCTTAGTTTCAGTTTGGGAGCAGCTAGAAAAATTATTCAAGGACTAATTCTGAAAGTAATCTAAAATCCATCTTAATGGGCAAGTCGGATTTCATAATACTATTTTAGAAATTGTACTTTTAGAAATTTGTTGTTTTCCTGCCAAAGCCAAAAGGACACTTTTGCAAGTGCCCAGTGTAACCTGAAGATTCATGGTTCTCCTGTGGTGAGATGTGAACAAAAAGCTTGGGTGCTGAGATGTGTTTTTTCCTTGAGCAACATGGCCTGGGAGCTTCCCCAGCCCCTTCCTGAGCTTCTGAGAATGCTTACTTTGTCACTGGAGGATGTAGCTCACACCTAGGGCTGCCATTGTCATCATGGCTAGCTTCATGCCAAACCCATGAGGAAGGAGAAGCTGCCTCAGAACTGGGAAGGTTTGCCCATTTTCATAGTCATTCTTCTGAGGAAGCACAGGGAGTTCTGACTAGGGGGAAGAAGGCTTCTGCCAGGATTGAGCCAAGTAGAGAGGGGCACTGTGGGCTAGTTAACACACATGGTAGTGCAGCAAATGTGGGTAGGGCCACCTTTGGAAACATTTGCCCTCTTGGTTACAAAGTGGCTTGGAGGTTCTCCCACACATAGGCTGCACTAGGCATAAATGTGGCATCTCCACTGACCTGCTGTCTGAAGAACCTGAACAAACACTGAACCTCCTTGCCTTGAACCCAGTACCCCAGAGGTGATTCAAATGGTCAGTTGGCTGACCTACTGGGACACAACAAGCTTCTAGAGGACCCTTTCCATGCAACAGCCCAGCTGACCAGTAACAACTGGACCTGGCCTGGACCCTGCTGCTGGCCAGTGCTATGGATAGTCCTAAACACCAAGTGGTGTCCCCCCAGGTCCTGGAACTTTGGGTTTTGTCCTGCCCAATGCAAAAGTTGCGACTACAAAATGTTTTGCCAACTTTCTTCCTGATGGAAACCGGGATCAACCTCAAAGCAACAACTGTCAACATCGAATTGCCGGTCTGCCTGTGCTTGCTGCTTTGCCCCGTTTAAGGAGACCTGCAGAAGAGTTTCAAAGTTTGAAACTAGAGGACTTCTTTGGGACTAATCAGTTGGCCTTGACATCTTCCTGAGCATTATCTTCAGACTTCACCTGCTCAGACCTTTCCTGCATGTGTCAAGAACTGCACTAGGACCCAGTTCTTCAACAGCATGCCCCCGTCGGTGTCCCGCTTCATATCCACCTTGCAACTTGCCCAGTCGATGACTTATCAACTACTACTTTTGCTCCATAAAAGTGTCTAACACCAAAGATAAACTTTCAACCTGAATGTCCCTGGTCCCTGTATCCAGCCCATGCTCCTTTGCTGTCGGCTGTAACTTTTAACTTCGACCCAGTCTAGTGTGACCAGATAACCGGGGTTCACACCTTATATTTTTCGAGCTGTTTTTAATTCAAATTTCAAGAATTCAAATCTCCATTTCTACTTTTTGGATTTATGTTGTTTTGGTGTTGTTTATTTTCGAAAATAATTTGCTCTATTTTTCTAAACTAGTTTGGGATTTTTCTTGTTTTGTATTTTCACTTTATTAACTTTGACTGCTTTGTGCGAAGTTACCAGAGGATTAAGCATAAATGTATTTAGTGACTTTTGTCGATCCCCCTGACAAGGATTGGGATAATTATTTGAGGTGGGTTCTCACACCCTCAACTAATACCGTAATTTCTTGCAGACATGTAATGACAATTATTATTTATATGTAAGTAATCCAGGTCAGAGTGTCTGAGGGCCCAACATAGGGCTTTTAAAAATAAAAAAACAAAAGTCAGGAAACCTAAAGTCAACTAGTGTTTAATGTCTAGTAGCCAGCAGCATAGCACACGATCAAAGGCCATTGTCATTTCAACTGCCCAGTGCTCTCACTGGAAAATGGTCAGTTGAAACCTAGAGCTAAATAAAAGTACACAAAAATCTAAGCAGCTTATGCATGCTTTCTGTCAATACCAGTAAAGTTTAATCATGTGATAGAAACGTGTTGCTCTGAGAAAATATGTATCTAATGATCAGGCGTCAGGTTCTTCTCCTCAAGGAAGGACTGGCTTGTTATTTTCTTCAATCCTGCTTTCACTTGCCAATTTTGAAAGTGAGGTTGCGTCTCAAAGAAATGTGTAAGAGTACAGATCTGGGCTTTTTAGCTTCAGAGCCTAAGAAAATTAACAAATGCATTCTATGACATAGAAAACATCTAACTACTATAAAACGACATTTATATTCCATTTTAAAATATTTGTACATTCTTGGTCATATATACAGTGGTTAACAGTGAACTACACACACGTGTATGAACATAACGCAGGCAAGAGTTAAAGTTTCACAGGATACTAAGCCCCAATTGTAACAACCATGGTCTTTTTCCACTGGTGTTCTAAGGCCCATGTATTGCAGACCACACAAATGGGAACCAACTACCCCTTTATTTAGCACTTGACTCCTGGGATAGTGATGCAGAAAAGTCCAAGGCTTGTTCAGGAGAGCTACCGTGGTCTAAAGACTCAGAAATGAGCAACATAAAAAACAATACCTAATAATTTGCTGCTCAGTTAGTGGTTTTGCTTATTAACTGAATGCGTGTAGCGGCTATTTTTGCGCTGCGCTGCTTTTTTCAAAAAGCCGCGTTACATGACGAGCTGAGCTCGTCATGAGCGTGCGAGCGGCACAACTCATGACGAGCTCAGCTCGTCATGAGCGCGGAAGGGGTTAAAAGGAAAAGGACTTTATTACACACACTACTAAATATGATTAATAAATTAACAAATGCACACAAAAATGATAGGTGGAAATAACTAGGGTGAAAACTTTTAAAAGTCTCACAACGAACAGGGTGCATACTCTACAAAGATCCCACAGGGCAGATAATCCTCTAAATGTACCTTGCACTCTGAAGCACCTTTAATGCTTCGAGCACCAGCAAGCACTGACCCCTAAATCACAATAGTTCCCTATCTGCCTAACACAATATGAAAGGTGTATTAATTAAAACCTGCCCTCAGAATGTCACGTCAATAATTAAAGGTAACATTTAACCCACAAAACACAATACAAATCAATATTGAAATGTATGAAGTAAGATACTGTGAACAATGTGCATGTCAAAATATTCACTGAGTCTTTCTGCTACCTTTAAGCCTTTAAAGTGTGGGCGTCAGCCACTGGCCGACGCCAGCACTCCCTCTCCAGTGCTTCTGTTGGCCACTGCCTGAAGCTGGGGAAGGCTGTAAGGGACAAGCCACCTGATTCTTTGTTTGTTTGTGTGAAATGATGATCAGCGTGCATTTTACTGAAATGACCGATTGCCTCTTTTCAATTCCACTGGGTGAGTGCTCGGGGGCATATATCAGCCCTCCGATCACTGATCTACATGGGGGAGGTATCATTGGTAAGAAGAGAATCTCCCATTTCCAATAATATCCCTCCTTAGTGGATCCCTGCTTGGGGGTGGTCACTGCAGGAGGAGATCCCCATGCAGACAACCACCCACTAGACACCAGGGATAGGATAGCAGTAGGGGAGCGCCTGCCCAGACATGGGCCTGTGCTCCTTACCTGCCCCAGGCCCATTACACTTTCTGTCCCCTGGGCAGGTGGATGTGGATATTCAGCCCCTAATCTTTCCCTCTAGAAGTGCAAAAGCCTACTACACATGTGGGATTGCAGTTGAACAGTATTTTTGTTGGGGTGTGCCCCTTCCAGGCATGGGCCTAAGACAGCAGGTCAAACAGACATGCGCACTTAGAAGTGCACAATCACTTCTCCCTGTGACACCAGCCCTGCCACTACCTACATGCGCTGGCTCAGGGCCAACAGGCTGAAAAATAAAACAATATTAAATTATTTTTTCATTCTTCAGCTGTTGGCTCTGAGCCAGTGGGGTGAATGCTCCTCCGCCATTGTGTCGGAGCCGTTGCTGTTCAGAAATTTGAGGAAAATGTGTGTTTGTAGACAAAGTTTGAGGTTCGTAAGGGTTTTCTGGGTAAAAAATACCTGGTGAGTGCCATGCAAGTCTCACCACCCTGGACACCCCTGGGTGTGTAATTTTCAGAATGTGCAGAGTTAGAAGTTTTCTCAGGGGATCCGGGAAAGCTAGGGCCTAAATTCCACAACCAGTTTTGGTTTTTGGATGGAAATATTTGATCTGTCCATGCTGTGTTTTGGCCTTTTCCAAGACTTGGGGGAATGCTAGGTGGTAGGACATTAGTGGCTCTCCACAGATTCCAGAACTTTACATCAGAAATGTAAGGAATATGTGCATTTTTAGACAAAGCTTGAGGTTTACAAGGACTTCTGGGTAAAAATATCTGGTGAGAGACCCACAGGTCTCACCACCCGGACTCTCCCAAGAGTCTAGTTTTCAGAAATGTTCATGTTTGATAGGTTTCCCTAGGTGCTGGCTGAGCTAGGCCCCAAATTCTGCAGCCACCAATATTGCAGAAAAAGGTTGGGTTTTTGTGTGTAAAAATGTTATCTGTCCATGTTGCGTTTAGGGCCTGTTCCTGTCGCTAGCACTAGGCCCACCCACACAGGTGAGGCGCCATTTGTATCAGGAGACTTGAGGAAACGCTGGCTGGTAGGGAATTTGTGGCTCCCCACAGATTCCTGAACTTTCTGTCACAGAAATATGAGGAAAATGTGGAGTTTTATTCATATTTTGAGGTTTGAAAGGGCTTCTGGGTAAAATACACCCATTAGAACCACACAGGTCACACCATCCTGGGCACCCCTAGGTGTTCAGTTTTCAGAAATGTCTTGCTCTAGTGGGATTTACTGGATGCTTTCCGGAGCTATGTCCCAAATCCACAGCTAACCACGTTGTAAAAAAAAAAAAAAACTATGCATTCTACGGAGTATAGCGGTGGGCGGAGCTCGCGGAGTTCTACTCTGCAGAATTCAGCAGAGCTATCTAAAAGCTCTGTGAAATTCTGTGGAGTTTTGGGTGGGCGGAGTGCCACCTGGTCCTAATTAAAATGGAACTCCGCCCACAACACAGACACAGACAGCCATACGGGCTTTTCCAAAACTCAGTCAATACACTTGGCAGGTGTTCTAAAAGCACCGTTCCATTGGTTAGACACACAAAAGTAAATCAGTATCTTTGTGTGTGTGTGTGTGTGTGTGTGTGTGTGGAAGGGAAGGCTCGATGGCAATTTGCACAGCTCAGTGAGATACATACGAGCAGCTGTGATGCAGGCAGCCACTTGTAGGATGCGCTCTAGTCTATGAGCGTGAACGCGATGACGCGTCACGCCATAGACAGGAGCGCGAAGGGCGCGCATGCGCAGTAGGCGCCAGATTGAAGGCGCGAAAGCGGGGAGAACGGAGCTGGCGACCGGAGCAGTCGTGTTAGACGCTCGGCGCCCTCTAGCTCGAGATTGCATATCATAATTGTAATAAAGACAAGCAAACTCACCTACCTGGACTCTGTGCATATGTGGGGAACAAGGCAACATTACATTGGCGACGAGGCTGGGACCACGAACACCAGGCACTTCAGGGTCAGGAGCAGACCCCCCATGACAGCCCCATATTTACAGCAGTAGGACACAGCAACAGAAAATCCAGGAATAAACGAGCAGAGGGCGTGGCAGCAGCTGAAACAACCACGGGAATCCACCTGAGCCGGCTCCAACAACCAGGTCAGTGCTGGGCTAGGAAAAGGGAGCATAGCCAGCACCCTGGCAGCCAAGGGCATTGACCCCAAGTCAGAGGAAGGGGCGCAAACGGACGACCCCACACAGACCAGAAGGGATAGCACGCCTGGCAGTCCCAGAGGGCAAGGGAACACGGCAGAGAGTGCGGGAGCATCCGGTGGACTCAGTCAACACAGTGCCCAGGGGGTAGACCCCAGAGGTGAAGCCAGAATGGCAAATCAAGCGTCTGCTCTGATGGCCCCAGTCCCATTCCTGCCTAGACCGGGCGAACCGCAGTTAAAATGGGAGGACTGGAAGGATTATTTTCAAAACTATATTGAGGCACTCGAAGATGAGAATGAAGGGGAATTCACCTCGGAAAGGAAGAAGAGACTATTGCTCCACAACCTGGGCCCGGAAGGGGTGAGAGTGTTCAAGAATCTGGTGCCCAAGGAGAGGGGAGTGAATGAGACAGATGTCTTCAAAAACGCCCTGGATGACCTGGACAGCCACTACCGCCCAGCAGTTTGTGTCTCCATAGACAGGTATAATTTCCAGCAGCGGAAGCAGGAGGCTGGTGAGTCGATTGATGATTACGTGGCAGCGCTCCGACGCCTGGCCATCACGTGCCAGTATGGAGGGCTTCAGGAAGAATATATAAAAGACCAAATTGTTATGCACACCACGTGCAGGTCGGTCCAGGACAAACTGTGGGCGCAGAGTGAGACGTCCCTTAAAGAAGTGGTGGCGATGGTCAAAAAGGCAGAAATGTCACGACGCGGTGCGGAGGCAGCAAAACGGGAGAACGCGCCGAGGCAAATGGTGAACAAGATAGAAGATGCACCCCAGCCTGGGAGAGCCAAGGGAGGATATGGAGATCAGAGGAAGGACTTGAGATGGACAGGGAAGCAGGCAGGCCGCCCTAGTACAGACAACAAGTTTGCGTGTTATAGATTTGGCAGCACGGCACATTCGGCGCAGGATAAACGCTGTCCCGCGTTTCGCGCCAGATGCTCATTTTGCGGCCTGGTCGGCCATTTTGAGAAAGTCTGCCGCAAAAAGGGGAAGAAATCCACGGTCAAGTGCGTCGATGCGGCCGCAGCCGACGTCAGCGAGGAGGACGATTTGGATGACGACGACTTGGTGTTGTGCATCGAGGACCAGGTACTTGAGGTGACGGGGAAGCGTAGAGACAAGCCTCGCACAGACATGCTGATAGGGGGAGTGAAGGTACACGTGGCCGTCGACTCAGGATCTCCTTGGACCATCGTGCAAAGGTCCATATGGGAGGAAGACTTTGTGCCTGTGGTGGGGCCAGACCTATGGCCGCCGGACATCAGACCCATCTCGTACACGGAAAATGCCATTCCTTTGGTGGGGTGTCGAGACTTCGACTTCGAATTTAGAGGGAGGTCAGCCACGTGCACCCTGTACATAGCGGAGAGAGGACCTTCAGTGCTGGGGTGGAGAGATGCAGGCGATCTGGGGATCATACTCAACCCGGGAGGTAAAGAACAGATTCTCTTGACAGACGAGTGGCCCCTCACGAGAGAGGAAGATTGGAAGTCGGCATACCCCAAAGTTTTGACGGATCAGTGGGAAAACTGGACAAGTTCGTTCACAAAATGGTCCTCAAGGAGGGTGCAGTACCGGTGGTGCATAAAGTCAGGAACATTCCCATATCTACCAGCGGAGCAGTACAACAGGAACTCCGGAGGCTAGAAGAGCAAGGTGTCATAGAGCCGGTGGATAGTGCAGAGTGGCTATCCCCCTTGGTCGTGGTCAAGAAGCCAAATGGGCAGGTACGGCTCTGCGTTGACCTCCGCGAGCTCAACAAAAGTCTCATCGTGGAAAAGTTTCCCCTTCCCAGAATCGAGGAGATGCTCGCCAAGACTAAAGGTGTGACTCACTTTTCCACTATCGATCTCACGTCTGCGTACTACCAGATAGAGCTGCATCCATCGAGCAGGAAGTACACCGCTTTCATCACTCCATTTGGGTGCTACCAGTTCCGGAGGATGCCCTTTGGCCTGGCATCCGCAGCGGCTGTTTTTCAGAAGCTGATGCACCGCTTGTTCAAGGACATTCCTGGAGTACAATACTTTCAGGATGACATCTTGGTGATGGGCTCGTCAAAAGGTGATCACGACAGGAAGTTGCGGAGCGTGCTGGAAGTGTTGCAGAACAAAGGGCTAACGGCGGAATGGAGTAAGTGCAAGATAGGGACCCATTCGGTGACATACTTGGGGCATGAGATCAGCACGAGCGGAATTTCACCCAAAGAACGAAATGTGACGGCCATAAAGGAGGCGAAGGCACCCAGCTCCAAGGAGGAGGTGAGGTCGTTCCTGGGAATGGCCGAGTATTATAGTAAATTCGTGAGACACTTTGCCACCCGGACATACAGAATGCGACAACTCATCAGAGACAAGACCAAGTTTGAGTGGGACGCAGAGGCGCAAGAGGAGTTTGACACCATCAAGACCTGCATTAGTCAAGCTATTCCGTTGCAAGGGTTCGTCCCATCGGGCCAGACCGTGGTAACCACCGATGCCAGTGACAAGGGCTTAGGGGCGGTCCTGGCTCAAGTGAGAGATGATGGGGCCACTGAGACGATCTGCTTTGCGTCCCGTGCGCTGTCTCCGACGGAGCAACGATACAGCGTAATTGAAAAAGAGATGTTGGCAGTCACCTGGGCTTTAGGCAGATTCAGACAGTTCGTTTGGGGTACGAGATTCAAACTGCAAACGGACCATAAACCCCTCATCAAGGTCTTGACTTCCTCGGGGCATGAGACGGCGACCCCGAGAATAGCCAAAATGACTCTGAAGCTACTCGATTACACCTACGATGTTGAATATCTGCCGGGAACACAGAACAGGGTAGCGGATTATCTCAGCAGGGCTGCCGCGATGGAAGTGGCGCCAGAGGAAGCCCTGGATAAGGAAGAGATGGTGGCAAGCATGGAGGACTATGAGAGTTCGATAAGTGCCCAAGAATGGGAGTCCGCCTATGATGAGGACATGGAAAAAGGGGAGATTAAGAGATACTTAACATCAGGCTGGCCTGACAAAAGGAAGCTCACTGATGGAGTACGAAGGTTCTATGAAATTAGGGAAGAACTGTCCCTGAGTGACTCTGGGGTGTTTATCTATCGGGGCGAAAGAGTTGTGCCGCCGGATTCACTGATACCCAGATTACTAACTCTACTACATGAGGGCCACCTAGGTATTGTAAAGACCAAGGCACGCGTCAAGCAGATGTATTGGTGGCCAGGCATGGACGTTCACATTGAAAGGCAAGTGAGGGAGTGTGGCCAATGCCAGGGCGCTGACAAAGTGCTGAGGCCTCTCCGACCGGCCATGGGGAAGTTCGACACGCCACAGGGACCTTGGGAGAATGTGGCAATTGACATATTGGGACCGGTCCTGGATAGCAAAGGTGTGAACAAGTACTTGTGTGTAGTGATGGATAAGTACTCAAAATGGCCTGAGGTGGACATTCAAGAATCCATGGACACTGACACGATTTTGAGATTCCTGACTTCAGTTTTCTTAAGGGAAGGCATCCCCAAAACCATCCTTAGTGACAATGGCCCGCAGTTTGTCTCGGACAAATGGACTAGGTTCATGAGAAGGAATGGTATCGAATCCAAACACACGGCAGTGTATCATCCCGCATGCAACGGTCAGGTGGAGCGGTTCAACCGTGTGCTGATGGGCTCCATACAGGCGGCCATCATGCAGGGAAAGGATTGGGAGGTTGAGGTAATGAGCATGCTGTGGTCTTACAGGATCACCCCCACGGCTGTGGGGTACAGTCCATTTCAAGTGTTGAGAGGACGGCATCCGTTCACACGAGACAATGTTGTGTGGCGGGAGAAGACCATTACCAGTAAATGGTCCCCTGCGGTGGTCCAACACAACTTGGAAAAAGCCCAAAAGATTTATGCTGCGAATTACGACAAACGTCGGAATGTGAAAGGAACAGAGCTGGAGGAAGGAGAATGGGTTAGGGTTAAACTCCCTACCCTTCAAAAGAAAGGCGACAGCAAATATAGTCAGCCTCTACAAGTCAAGGAGGTGAGAGGTAGAGCAGCCCTCCTCAGCGATGGCAGAGTGTGGTCCCAAGACCGCATGGCTAGAGTAAACAGGATTGTTGTATGGCCCAAGCTGGAAGAGACAGAGGCACAGAAGGACTTCCACGAGAGCACGCCTCGACTGGAGCAAGCTGATGAAGTGTTGCCCGAGGAAACAGGAGACAACAGTGAGATGGACATTCCCGGCGCAGGGCGCGCAGTCAGAGATGTCACTCCGGCTGGAGTAACTCAGAGTGGAGATTGGAGAGATGGTGCGAGACCAGGCGGAGACAGAGAGGTGGAAGAGAGCATGCCGGTAAGACACACCCGTAGTGGCCGGGCAGTTACAGTGCCCTCAAGATATAGAGACTATGAAATGGGTGGACATTAATGATAGTTGGCAACCTGGCTGCCAGCCAGAGAACATTTGGGACTCCTTGTGCAACTTTATGGAGGTTGAATAGTTAATTTTGTTTAATGTTAAAAAGGGGAGATATGTAGGATGCGCTCTAGTCTATGAGCGTGAACGCGATGACGCGTCACGCCATAGACAGGAGCGCGAAGGGCGCGCATGCGCAGTAGGCGCCAGATTGAAGGCGCGAAAGCGGGGAGAACGGAGCTGGCGACCGGAGCAGTCGTGTTAGACGCTCGGCGCCCTCTAGCTCGAGATTGCATATCATAATTGTAATAAAGACAAGCAAACTCACCTACCTGGACTCTGTGCATATGTGGGGAACAAGGCAACATTACACCACTGTCAGTTTGCTGACCTGAACTCGGCCTGAACAACCACCTCTCCGAACCTTCTCCGCACCCCCTCCTTAAGGCCTGTTCTCTGCATGAGAGAGAGACTGCCAGTGCCAATGGGGAAGTGAGTGCAGGTCTTTGAATGAATGGGGGAGCGAGTGTGGGGTCATGAAGGAATGGGGAAGGGAGTGTGGGGGCCTTGAATGAGTGGGGAGGCGAGTGTGGGATCTTGAATGAATGTGCACCGAGAGTGTAAACACTCTGCTGCTGGAAGGCCATCTGACTCTGAACCAGAGCCCTGTTTTCTATGTCTAAAACACAGCACTCTGGCTTTGATGGCATGCATTTTATTTTGAAAAAGTCATTTAGGAGAGCTTGTGCCTACAGTGTAGAAGCGGGAGCTCTCTTGCAGTGGCGAGGGCACATGGCGCGCAGTTACAGGCCAAAATGAAATATTCTCTGTGTGTAGCTAACATGGTGCTGCTAGTTTGGATAGTGCATGCAACCCCCTGCTTTTATTTATTGCATTAAGTTCCCAGTTGCCTTACCGATTATCCAAGGAGGCACATCCCGCCACTCTCAAAGCCTTATCTCTGCTGTCCTGCTGCACAGAGAAACACTGCGCTGAGATTCCCGCCTCCACTCTGGCTCAGATTTTATTCACTGGGAGTGGGAAGTGCAACAGCAAATCCCCGAATCCAAGGGCAGCAAGAACTGCAGTGCGCATGCCGTACTGTGTGAAGGCAGAGCCTGTCCCGAGGAAATCCCATGATCGGGTCAGGCAAAAAAATCCGTGGCACCAGTAAACTCCGCTCTGCTGCGAGTGCAGAGTTTTTGCCAAACTTCGCGCTCCAAGTGGAGTGCAGAGTGCAAAAACTCTGCAAACTCCAGTGGTGGAGTGGAGTTCCCTAACCACCCCTAGTAAAATATTATGTCTCTTGGTCGATATTTGGGATGTATTGTTTCGCAGATGCTAGGCTAGGGCATACAAGTGAGGTATCATGTGTATTGGGAGACATGTGGAAACACAGAATAGTAGAACACTTGTTATTACCTAATAGATGTCTCTACATTTGTGCATTCCAAAAGTAACCAGCATGCTAGAAAGAAGACATTTTGCAAAATGCCCTCTGAATCACGTGCTACTATAGGTGCCCATAAATTCAGAGATGTACAAATAACACAGCTCCTCAACTCAGTATCTGATGTAAATTTCAGAAAATTATAGGTTTCCATCATACCCATTTTTTACTCTTCATATTTTATCATATGAATTGCCCTATACTCAGTACACAATGAAAAACCATTGGAAAGTGCAGCTCAGTTGTTGGCTCTGTATACCTAGGGTCTTGGATTAACTACAGCTCCTATATATCCCCATGAGCAGAGGGTCTCCAGGACGTTGCGGTATAATGCTTTTGTAATTCGGCCACCATGACAAGTAGTTACAGATGAAAATATTGTCACAAATTACAGTTTTTTCCCTACCAATTTTAAATATTTTTACAGTTAGTTTCTTTGGAAAAACATGAAGGGCCTACACAAATGACCCGTTGATGAATTCAGAATTTTGTCTAGATTTCAGAAGTATATAGCTTTCTAGCATCAACATAGGTTTCAAACCAGTTGCCACTGCAAACTGGAAGTAGGATGAAGCACAAAAATTAGTAAAGATGGGCTACCTCTAAGAAAAATGCCAAAACTGGGGTAAAAAAATTATTTTTGATACAGCTCTGCATGTTCCTGAAAGTTAGATAGATGGTGATTTTAACAGAGCAAATATTTTGCTGATGTCATTTTTAGGGAAAAAACTGATACTTTTTTGTGGTGCACTTTTATCCTGTTCCCCCCAAAAACTAAAGTTTTGCTATATTTTGGGTATTTTCTCAGTACCCACCAAGGAAATCTACAAACCCTGGATACCATTCGAATCCCCATGATGTTGGGGAAAAAAGGATGCAAATTTGGCTTGGATACCATATGTGGAAAAAATGTTATGAAGGCGTAAGTGTGAAGTACCTCAAATAGCCAAAAAAGAGCTCAGCTCTCAGGGGGGAGCCTCAACAGTATGGGATTAACCTGGCTGCAAAGAAACCACAGCATCTAATAACAATGATATCTGCTTTCCATAGCCTCAGGCAATAGTCTCAGCCCCAGAAGTGCTTAAAATGGGAAAACTCTCTCCAGAACACTTTCTTTCATGTGGGAGACTTATGGTGGAAGATAAAAAATGGAAGGTGGGCATTTTTAGGCCTACAAGGAGCTCACTGCTGTCCCTGCTATTATTTTCAAAAGATGTGTCTCTGCTCTTATGGGGCAAAATACTCTCAATATGCAAATTTGGTAAGCCCACCATAGGGCCTTACGGGTGATTGCAAGGACATACTCAAGAATGCGCACCACAAATGATGTTCTCTTACCTTTTGCTTTCTTTCTAAAACAAAAAGCACACACTGGCCCAAAGATTTTCCTTTTCCTTAATATCACACTCTTGCCCTTAGAAGAGCACCTCTTGAGTACATGTTGGTAATTGCAAGAGAGTCCCACAACCCTTGTGCTCTTGGCAGGCTCTCCACCTGCCTGGCAAATCGTTTGGGTGCTGGTGCAGGAGTTTGCTTTTTTCATCTCCACCCATGGTCAGGGTGGCCAAGGACAGCGGTGCTGTGTCCTCTTCACGTCCACCAAACACAAACACAAGGAGTAGGTGAGACACAATACTCCCATATATGTGGCCCTCTCTGGAAGGCCTGTTGATGCAGTGGTACCCCTGGTGATATCCCTGGGGCGCTGGTCCTCCCCTGAAGAATGTTGAGTTTGGGCCTATGGAGCGCTACATTCCCAAGTGGCTCCCCCAAGCAGCTGGCATTCCTGACGAAATTTAAGATATTAATAAACAAATAGACAAATGATTTCATCTGGTAGCACTGTGGCCCCACCAGGCAGGTCTCCTCCGAGTGAGCCCCCCAAACACTCATATCTAAAGTCTGGATGTGCAGTTTTGAGCGGGTTTGTTGCACTTTGCTGTTGAAGACATGCTCCACAACAGGGGATTGTTGGTTTGAGGCCTTTTGGCCAATGCATGTTTAGAATTTTCTTTGAGCTGATTTTCTTACTACTCTCTCTCAGATAAAGGAACTCCGATGGCCTCTCTTTCTGCCCCTTTAGCACCTTAGCCTGATCGCTAAGGCATCTTCTGCAGCTCCAGCTGCCATTTGCCTCTTTCCAACAGAAGGGAGCTGCTCAGAGACCAGGAATTGTAATTCTGTCTGGGCTCCAGTTCAGCTCTCTTTCCAGGGTCTTCGTTCAGCAGCACCACTGTAGCTGTCAAGGCATGTTATACTCGTTGGTTGCACTCCCCAAGCCCTAATCCTCCTGGCCATGTGCAAGGCGTCTGTGATTCCAGCAGGAACAGTCCGCAAGAGATTTTTCAAAATGTGAATTCAAGCTATGGTCAGCCTCAGCAATCTCAGGGCTTTTAGCTCAACCCAGCGTCGGATTGGTAACGGGGGCATTCGGTCAATGCCCGAGGGGCCGGTGTCCGAGTTCCACCTGAGGGCTGCTTTTGAGCAGCCTCGGGGCCGATTTGGGCGGTGTCTCTGTTGTTTGACTATACCGCCAGAGGCCCAGTGGGTGTCTGAGTGGCCTTTCTGGAGGGAGATGGGCGCTCATTATCTTCCGTATAGCAGCAAAAGATACAGGTGTCACCCCTTTTCTCTCGCTGGGCCTCCCATGAATGTAGGCATACTGAGTGGGACAGGGGGCCTGAGCAGAAGTGGACTCAGCAGAAGTGGCCTCACTTGTTTTCAGGTGTGTTTCACTAGTGTAAACCGATGCATGCATTTTTTAAACCCCCCCCCCCCCTTTAGGTAAAATTACGCTGAAAGCAGTGATTTGAGGGAAGGCATTGTGCAAATGTGCGCCGATTTTTTTATGCGTGCCCAGGCCGATTTTTAATCCCAATCCAACCCTGGCTCAACCCATAATTAACAGAGCAGGCTGGCCTTCACAGCTCCGTCCGTGAGTGGTGCCAGCGGGCCTTTTTTTTCTTTGAGAAAGGTCTTGCCCAAGGTTGACTGTAAGGGGCAGTTAACTAGCCCATGCTGATTCCGCCCCCCTGTCCCTCAGCTCCCAGGAACAGACCAATCCTCCCAAATGGGCCTAATGTCTGGCAGAGGGTGTGATCTACTTGCTGATCTGCAGGGTAATCAACATGGCCCAGCAGGGTAAGTCTTGTCAGACATAAGTTACCACTAACCTCTAGATCCGAATGTTGCTGCAGAAACGATGTGGAACTAATCAGTTTCCTTCAAGGTTGACAGTGCTGAACATGTCCAATACTGTACGCTATACCGATGGCGAAGAGGAGGGTAGGGAGATAAGGATATGAAAGTCTTCGTCGAGTTGTAGTCACATAGCTCGTGTCATCAAATAGAGGCTCTCTCAGTGGTTTTGCAGTCTCTTAAGGGTGACTGCTATTTTACACTAAACAGAGCACGACTGCTGTTACTCTTCGCTCTTGCATTCATTTCAATTGCATGCAGTTTTTTTCTTTTACATGGATTTCACATGGATTGTAACATTCCATAGAAATTCTAAAAATACCCTATAATAACTCTAGCAGCATTTGCAGTATAGACTCAGTATATATCAGTGGCAGGGTGCTTTTATCTTGCTTTGTACAAGGGAATACTTATGAGACTGCTCCTGTTCCGATGTCCTATATCCAGTTGTTAAAGCTCCACAGCTTGAGAAACTCTGAAGGCCCACTTTACATTTACTACAGCACAGCAGGGGCGGCTCCTCCATGTGGTCGGAGGGGCGTCGTCCCACTGCTTTCTTGCAGTGCGAGAAGCAGAAACATAAAATGGTATTATAAATACCATTTTATGTTTCTGCTTCTCGCACTGCAAGAAAGCAGAAGGGTTTGGTTGGGGGTGGGTATGTGGGCAGGCCTGCCAGAGGGCAGGGGAGGAGTAGCTAGCCCAATGCTGTGGGCCCTGACTGCCCGGCCCTCTGGGGGCCGACCAAACCAGTCATGCACACTCTCCATTTTCTCGATGTAGGCTGCATGCAGCCTACATGGAGAAAATGGCCTCCCCATAGACGCCTGTGCAGTCGGGGTCCCAGCCAATCACACCGATGCCATTGCAGCGATGTAATTGGCTTAGGGGAGGGAAGCTGCCTGCTTCCTGTTGTAGAGGAAGACGTGGTACTGGGCCGGCGAAGGTAAGATTATTTTGAATTAAACCGGTCCCCCGCGCGACCCCCCCACATCTGCGAGTCATACCAGCCACAACTGTAGCATCAGGATTCAAGCAAGCCGGGCCGAAGACGCCTGAAATGGCAGAAACCGGTCCCCGGAAGCTTGTTTCCTTCCCAGTGTAAGAATTGGCTTTTGTAGTCTGGTCTGCCCTGTTCCCATGATGCACTGGGCCAGGGACAGACTAATTTGCATACAGCCAGGTTCTGAAACTGGGATGGTGCAATGAGCTAAAAAACGGTGTTGGATCTATCCCTGATCTCTTGACTGGGTGAGAGTACTCTGCTTAATTCAGAGACTCTGTCCATCACCACCCCTTGTTGTAAATAATTTTGTCCACCCTAAGCGTGGAAGGGTATACTCAGATGTGAGTCCCTTGCTCATTGCACCATCAGGATTCAAGCAAGCCGGGCCGAAGACGCCTGAAATGGCAGAAACCGGTCCCCGGAAGCTTGTTTCCTTCCCAGTGTAAGAATTGGCTTTTGTAGTCTGGTCTGCCCTGTTCCCATGATGCACTGGGCCAGGGACAGACTAATTTGCATACAGCCAGGTTCTGAAACTGGGATGGTGCAATGAGCTAAAAAACGGTGTTGGATCTAGCCCTGATCTCTTGACTGGGTGAGAGTACTCTGCTTAATTCAGAGACTCTGTCCATCACCACCCCTTGTTGTAAATAATTTTGTCCACCCTAAGCGTGGAAGGGTATACTCAGATGTGAGTCCCTTGCTCATTGCACCATCAGGATTCAAGCAAGCCGGGCCGAAGACGCCTGAAATGGCAGAAACCGGTCCCCGGAAGCTTGTTTCCTTCCCAGTGTAAGAATTGGCTTTTGTAGTCTGGTCTGCCCTGTTCCCATGATGCACTGGGCCAGGGACAGACTAATTTGCATACAGCCAGGTTCTGAAACTGGGATGGTGCAATGAGCTAAAAAACGGTGTTGGATCTAGCCCTGATCTCTTGACTGGGTGAGAGTACTCTGCTTAATTCAGAGACTCTGTCCATCACCACCCCTTGTTGTAAATACAACTGTAGCACAGCACAGCGTAGCATGACATAGTTGTCAGGGCAAAAAACTAGTACTTAAGTGCAAGGGGCTGTTCAGGAGTCAAACAGTTGTTTCACAGTCCGAACCAACAAATATAACTTTCCGTAGCTGGCCTCTAACTTGCGGCCCGAGAAGACAGCGCTGGAAGAGGTAAAAGACTTCCAAGGAAGCAAGAAAATTCTTTGAAGAGGGTCAAGAATGTGAGGAAAATCTTTGAAGTGATACTGCGGAAGAAGTTTCAACATGCACCACAAGTAAACATCTTCTGGGAAGATGAACTTGGCATCTGGCTTAAATATTCTCTCAGCTGGAGAGCCAGGAACACAGAGCAGAACTGAAGAAGAGGATGACAGGTGGGGAGCAGGGCCTTCCTCTCATTAACAGGGAAGAAGGCTAAGCACCTGGCCATTTACTGGGTGTGGCCTTTTATAGACTGTGGGATCCTTGAATCCTACAGTAGATGCTCAAATCCTGCTGTAGATTCTCCATGCCTTTGGTAGGTCCTTCAATCTCACTATAGCCTGGCACACGAATGGGGAATACTGTCACTGGTATTGGGATGCCTGCAAGGGCGCATAATTAGCTGTACTGGTAATGAGGTGTCACAAGTTGGCAGAACACATATCACACCCACATTCCTGGACGGCATGCCTACTGTCACGCCAGCTTGGATGAAATCCTGTGTGTGAGAATGCTCTAATCAAAGGGTGGAAGGGGAAACCAATGATTTCCTAGACCGAAAGTGGATGGTAGAGGGGGTTAGAACCCCAAATTCCATAAAGGACTGATTTAGGAAAATACTACAGCTTCCACCATACATTTAAGAATGCAAATCAAATATAGGCAAATTAATATTATATTTGTACTTGGGACCATTTTTAAACTGTAGAAAAATATGTTGATCATGTCTCCAGCTTGAGCCAATTCAAAGCTGATTTTTTCAGAGTTGCTTTGGCCTTTGGAGTGAATACAGTATGCCGTACAAGCTCACGCCATGGTCACAAACAAATGGAGATATTTATTTTTAAATGGGTAATTAAATTATGTAACCACTGTATTAGCTTTTAATCAATCAATCAATACATTTGTAGAGCGCCCTACTCACCCGTGAGGGTCTCAAGGCGCTATGGGGTGGGGGAAGCAGCTACTGGTCAAACAGCCAGGTCTTGAGAAGTCTCCTGAAGGTCAGCAGGTCCTGTGTCTGGTGCAGTTGGGCGGGGAGGGTGTTCCATGTCTTGGCGGCGAGGTGGAAGAATGATCTGCTGCCGGTGGTCGTTTGGCAGATGCGTCAGACGTGGCGAGGTCTGCGTAGCGGAGCTGGCGGTTCGGGGTGAGAAGGACAGTCATTCGTTGAGGTATGCTGGTCCGGCGTTGTGGAGTGCTTTTTGAGCGTGGGTGAGAAGCTTGAAGGTGATCCTCTTGTTGACCGGGAGCCAATGCAGATCTCTCAGGTGAGTGGTGATGTGGCTGTGGCGAGGGAGTCCGAGGATGAGGCGTGCAGAGGCGTTTTGTATGCGTTGGAGTCTCTCTTCTGGAGTGTGGCCATAGTTCCTGCGTAGAGGGCGTTGCCGTACTTCAGCCTGCTGCTGACGAGGGCCTGGGTGACCGTTCTTCTGGTTTCAGTGGGGATCCATCTGTAGATCTTGCGAAGCATGCGGAGGATGTTGAAGCAGGAGGAGGAAACAGCGTTGACTTGCTGGGTCATAGAGAGCGTTGGGTCCAGGATCAACCCCAGGTTGCGTGCGTGGTGGGTGTCGGGGGCAGCTCCCAGCGTGGTTGGCCACAAGGAGTTGTCCCATGCGGAAGGGCTGGAACCGAGGATGAGGATCACCGTCTTTTCCGAGTTCAGTTTCAGCCGGCTGGTCTTCATCCATTCTGCGACAGCCTTCATTCCCTCATGTAGATTGGATTTGTTGGTGTCAGGGTCCTTGGTGAGGGAGAGGATCAGTTGGGTGTCGTCGGCATACGAGACGATGTTGAGGTGGTGTGCTCAGACGATGTTGGTGAGCTGTGCCATGCAGATGTTGAAAAGGGTCGGGCTGAGGGATGACCCTTGGGGTACACCGCAGGTGATCGCGGTGGATTCGGATCGAAAAGGGGGAGGCGGACTGTCTGGGTTCTGCCGGTGAGGAAGGAGGTGATCCAGTCTATGGTTTTGTCTCGGATCCCTGCGTTGTGGAGGCGTGTGTGCAGGGTGTGGTGGCAGACGGTGTTGAAGGCGGCCGAGAGGTCAAGGAGTTTGAGGGCCGCGGTTTCGGCGTTGTCCAGTATGGTCCTGATGTCTTCAGTGCCAGCGATGAGGGCGGTTTCGGTGCTGCGAAAGCTGGATTGGGAGGGGTCCAGGACTTTGTTCTCCTCCAGGAAATGGGTCAGTTGTCTGTTGGCAATCTTCTCGATGACTTTCGCCGGGAACAGGAGCAGGGAGATGGGTCGGAAGTTCTTGAGGTCGTTAGGGTCCGCCTTGGGTTTTTTGAGAAGGGCGTTGATCTCGGTGTGTTTCCTTCTCTCTGGGAAGGTGGCGGTCTCGAAGGAGCTGTTGATGATCTTTCGGAGTTGGGGTGCAATGATGGAGCTTGCCTTGTTGAAGATGTGGTGGGTGCAAGGGTCGGAAGGTGAGCCGGAATGGATGGTGTTCATGATTTTGATGGTATCTTCATTGTTGACGTTGTGCCAGGAGAGCAGATGGTCGGTGTGTTTGGTACGTGTGTTGAGTCGGGGGTGTCGGCGTCTGCCGTTGGCGTCTGGGTGTTGAAGCTGTTGTGGATGTCTGCGATCTTGCGGTGGAAGAACGCAGCCAGGGAGTCGCAGAGTTCTTGTGACGGTGGTACGTCATTGGATCCGGAGCTGGGGGTGGTGAGTTCTTTCACGATGTTGAAGAGCTCTTTGCTGTTGTGTGCATTGTTGTGAAAGCGTTCCTTGAAGGAGGTTCTTTTGGCAGAACGGATGAGTTGGTGGTGATTGCGTCTGGCGTTCATGAGGGCTGCGTGGTTGTCTGGTGTCTGGTCATTGCGCCACTGCTTCTCGAGTCTTCTGCAGGCGTGCGTGGAGTTCTGGAGGTCGGCGTTGAACCAGATGGCTCTTATGTTGATGCGCCTGTTGGATGGTTTCCTAATCGGGGCGAGGGTGTTGATGCAGTCGTCGATACATTGTCTAAAATTCATGGCTGCTGCATCTGTCTCTGAGGGCTCGGGCGAGTGTGGTGATGAGCAGGTCTTCGGTGACTTTTTTCAAGCTGGGGTGTGTGATACGTTGCGGTTGGTTGTGTGCAGTGTGTTTCTTGAAGGAGAAATAGATGCAGTGGTGGTCGGTCCAGTGGAGTTTGGTGGTGTGGCTAAAGGTGACGTGGTTGCTGGTGAAGAAGATGGGGTCGAGCGTGTGTCCGGCGAAGTGGGTGGGTGTTGTGACGAGTTGTTTGAGTCCAAGGTTGGCGAGGTTGGCGATCAACGTTGTGGAGTTGCTGTTGTTGGCGTTCTCGAGGTGGAAGTTCAGGTCTCCGAGGAGGATGTAGTCTGTTGAGGCGAGGGCGTGCGTGCTGATGAGGTCGGCGGTGGATTCGCTGAACTGTGGTTGGGTTACTGTGGTCGGGTTACCGGGGTCGGTAGACGAGGGTTCCTCTGAGGGTGGTGTTGTGCTCGACGTGGATCTGGAAGTGTAGGTGTTCGGCCATGCTGAGGGAGTCTTCGGTGTTGGTTGAGATTTTGATGGTGTTCCTGTGGACAATGGTGATTCCTCCTCTTGGTTTGTGTTGTTTCGGTTCCTGCATGTGATCTTATAGCCGTCCATGATGGCTATGGCTATGTCAGGTGCCGAGGAGGTGTTTACCCAGGTCTCCGTCAGGAAGGCGACGTCTGGGGCGGAGGAGTCGAGCAGGTCCCAGAGTTCGACGGCGTGTTTGTGGACTGAGCGGGTGTTAAGTAATATGCAGCTGAGATGGTTGTGGCCTGCAATGCTGGGGTGGGCAGTTCGTGCAAGGGTGCCCTGGCTGGTGTAGCTGAAGTTTCGGCAGGTTAAGGGTCCGTGAGTGAGCTTCGGGGTGGCTTGGAAGCAGGTGGAATTTCGACCGTTGTTGAGTGCATGGAGGGTGTTTGCGTCGTAGCGGCATCGGGTCTTGTGGTTGCGGGGGCCGGGGTGTCTGGCACTGGGCGCGGTCCAGGCACAGACGAGATAGCCTTAGGCGCACCTTTGGCACGACAGTGGCACAACACGTCACAGTTGCCATTTAAGTAGCGGAGGTGTGAGCGGCTGGGCGGCGGGAGCGGGGCGGGTTGCGGCAGGAAACTAACACAGTGGCAGCGTAATGGGCTACGGGGAAGCTGCCGGCAACCCAAGGAGACAAGTGGAAAATCCAAGAAGGGGACAAGAGTAATAATAAAAGAGCAAGGGGTAAAAGTACAATTTAGAGGAGCACAGAAGTGAGACAAGAAAAATAAACAGCACCCAGCAGGGAGGGGTCTCAAACTCTGCCTGGGTGGGACCTTAGTGCAGAGAGCAGAAGAGCAGAGGTGCGAGGGAAGAGGTGATCTCTGACCGAGGGTCAGGGATCTAGCTCGCGCTACGCACAGCAGTCACCAGTTAAGTAGGAGAAGTGTGAGCAGCTGGGGGTGGGAGCAGGGCGGGTTGCGGCGGGAAACTAACGCAGTGGCAGCGTAATGGGCTACGGGGAAAGCTGGCAGCAAGCCAAGGAGACAAGTGGAAAATCCAAGAAGGGGACAAGAGTAATAATAAAGGAGCAAGGTGTAAAAGTACAATTTAGAGGAGCACAGAAGTGAGACAAGAAAAACAAACGGCACCAAGCAGGGAGGGGTCTCAAACCCTGCCTGGGTGGGACCTTAGTGCAGAGAGCAGACGAGCGAAGCTGCGAGGGAAGAGGTGATCTCTGAATGAGGGTCAGGGATCTAGCATTCCAATCTTTTACAGGATACCTGTGACTAGATATCAGACTGAATTAGTCTGTAGTCCCACTAACTCCTCCCTGCCACTGGTGTGTGCATGTGCGCACTTGTGAATACATGTAACCATTTCACAGCTTCTTACCCCAGCTGTGCAGCAGCAGACATTATTTTAAAAGGATGGCATTGGTGTAAGCACTCAAAGCCATCTTACCAGGGCTTACAATTAGTGACACTCGCTCACATCTACTTCTGTGCAAGTGTAACCTTTTGCAGTCCAGCACTCAGCTTCTTAGGCTCATCTATTAGTATTGGACCCCCAGACACAGCACCATAGTTTTGTCTTGGTCTAGGAAGTGCCATGCCCTGCACAATTGGAGAAGGTAGTCACTGGTAATCTATGATGTTCAGGTAAAATATGCTTTTGCTTGTGATAAACACTGAAGTCAGTAAATGTCATGAAAGTTAAAGTATAGAATACTTGGGGAGAACATTGTGGATTGGCTAAAATGTAGACAAGCACCATATCATGGGATTGCGTGATATCCAATATTCCTAAGCAGGGATTTGTTCATTATAGTTTTCCAGGTGCACTCCTAAATTCTATCTGGTATTCTTGGATGCTAACAAAAATGAGGAGTGGAGGGTGTAAGGGAGTTTTAGAGACCAGCCCAGGCTATTATCCCCTAATAATCAATTGTAAAAAACACAGAAACCTGGGGGTCTAGAACAGGAGTCAACTAAGTACTCAAAATTAATAAGACCGAGAGCCACATGAAGTGTGCAAGGTGCAACCATACAGTCCTAGAGCAAGTAGGCAAACCTACGCATCAGACCACTCGCAACAGTAGGTGAAACCCAAGGTCCAGAGATGGATTCCCATCAAAGTCTTGTAAGTGATCAAATGTTATCATCTGGTCATCCAATGGTTGGGCTAGTGTGTCTCTTGATCACTGAGACTACTTCTAGACCCACCCTGTAGGACTGGGATCAAAGCCCACAATTGCCCGTAGACCATGCGTAAGATCACCAAATGGGATTAAGTGCAGTGCAAAACAGAAGGAGTGAGTGTAATGTAGGAATTAAAAGTAGAATAAAGAACTAACAGTGAAACCCTTTAATAGCTCAGGGTTCTGAGGTTGGCCTACCCCAACCTCGGGACCCGCCTGAGGCAACGACGAAGAGAGCGTGGCCTCCTTCACCCTGAGCTTGGTCCAGGCGAGGTGAGGTCATATCCCCTGCCATTATGGGTGAATAATACACCATTTTGCATGGAGGAATATTTATTCACAGTTTGTATGGTTAATTATATGGTTACTTATTTTCATAGCAAGCACCAGCAGTAGCACAAACTTTCATGAGAACAGAGGCCATGAAGAAAGTCTTGGGAGGTTGCCCCCCGTTTTGGCAGAAACATGTCGGCCCCACAAGCAGTTATTTGTTGACGCTGCTTTTTTGCGCTGTTCTGTGTTTTTAATCAGAAAAAGGCTTACAGCTATTAAAGGGTTTCGCTGTTAGTTCTTTATTCTACTTTTAATTCCTACATTACACTCACTCCTTCTGTTTTGGACTGCACTTAATCCCATTTGGTGATCTTACGCATAGTCTACGGGCAATTGTGGGCTTTGATCCCAGTCCTACAGGGTGGGTCTAGAAGTAGTCTCAGTGATCAAGAGACACACTAGCCCAACCATTGGATGACCAGATGATAACATTTGATCACTTACAAGACTTTGATGGGAATCCATCTCTGGACCTTGGGTTTCACCTACTGTTGCGAGTGGTCTGATGCGTAGGTTTGCCTACTTGCTCTAGGACTGTATGGTTGCACCTTGCACACTTCATGTGGCTCTCAGTCTTATTAATTTTGAGTACTTAGTTGACTCCTGTTCTAGACCCCCAGGTTTCTGTGGTATTCTTGGATGCCCATTTGTCTGATGATCTTAGAGTTCTGATTGGCTTGGAACCTACCATAATCCAGATTGCAACAACGAATTAAACGTTATGTTGCTTGTATTTATATGTCTGTGTTGTTGCCTCCTAGACATTGTGTGCCCTATTTATATAAGGGGATTTTAGAATGCATAAAGTGGTGTTCCTTTCACACACTGTTACATTCTCCTACACGTCTTTGTGGAATTAGCTCTAATAATAATATTATTAATACTGGAGCTTATATAGCACAAACAGCTACCTCAAAACAGAGGTGTCCTGGCGCTCTAGCAGCAGGCATTACGTGCAGGGAGGTTTAGGCACTGAACCCAAGCCTAGTCAAGTCTAAAGAGCCATGTCTGCATCGCTTTTCTGAAACAGGGCTCTGAGTTAGCTTGGCGAAGGTTCCCAGGCAGGGCATTCCACATTTTGGGCGTTCTCACTGCGAACGCTCTTCCACCCAGACGGGCTTTCGCAAAGCGGGGAGTACAAAGCAAATTGTGAGAATTTGACTGCAGAGATCTATTTTGCTTATAACATCAGAGTCTTTGTTTAAGATAACAGGGACATTTTCCCTTGAGAGCCCGGTAGGCCAGAGTCATGGCCTTAAATTCGATTCTTTTGGCTATGGGAGCCAATGAAGCTCATGTACGTGCGGAGAGACATGGTGGCAAAAAGGTATGCATCTGATCAGTCTTGCAGCTGCATTCTGTACCGTCACGAGGCGTCTAATCGAATATTTAGGAAGGCCAAGGTATAAGCCATTTGCATAGTCTAGCCTAGATGTCACTGTGGCATGGACTATGGATCTGCGGCAATCTTCTGGCAGGAAATGTAAACATTTCCGGAGGTTTCTCAATTTGCTGAAGCATAGCGGAGACCTGTTGAATTTGAGCCGAAACATCTAAGAATTGAATACTTGGGAAATCCATAAACAAGGTATGGATCGAGGTGGAGGGCGGGTGGGGGTAAAGATAAAAAAAAAAAAACATACGTGTCGTCCCTCATCATCCTCTGCCCTCTGCTCTCAGACCTTCTCTCTCACCCAGCAGCTCCACCATTGTGCCTCTGCCGCTGAGAGGTGGCGAGTAGAGGTTCGAGCCTTGTATCTGCTGTTCCTGTTGCCCTGATGATCCTGGTGCCCATTTGTGTCTTACTCCCTCATAAGTAGCCTCTGTCTCTCTTAGCACTGCACCCCTGTTTATTATCCTTTACTGCACCTTTTACTGTGCCCCTGTTTTGATTGTCGATTACTGTGCCCCTGCTGTCTCCTCTGTCCGCTCTCCTGTCCCCCTTTCCTGCCACTCCTCCCTCGTGACCCTGCCCACTTGCCATCCCAGCTCCCGCCTCCCAGCTGAGCTTCCCTCCCCCTCCACTATATAATGCCTCTGGCGTACCAAAGCCAAGCCCGTCTGCACCCGTCCATGGCACGAACGCGACCAGTGCCAGCGACCCTGGATCTCCGAGCACCCACCACTACGACTCCGCCGCCCTCCTCGCACTCAACCCCGGAAGAAACATCAAATGCGAGCTATCCACACTGAATACTACCCACTGCCAGTTCTCTGCCGCTACTGCCGCCAGACCTTCACCACCCACCGCACCCCCACAGGCACCAGACCCACACCAGACGCCAACACCACCGAAGCCCTGAAGTGCATCCTCCTCAATGTGCGCTCCCTGCACCGACATGCTGTAGAGATCTGGGACCTCCTTGACACTCTCTCGCCAGATGTCCCCTTCTTCACGGAAACCTGGACCAATTCCTCCTCTGGCTTGGCATCGCCACCGCCATCCCCGACGGATACAAGATTCAGAGAAAAGACCGACCAGACCCCCAGGAAGAGGACTCGCCATCACACATGGTAAGACCCCCCTCCGTCTCACCACCTACTCGACGGATGACCCCCAGTCCTCCACCGAGCACCTCCACTTCCAGATACAGACCAGCCCCAGATCCACTCTATTTGGCACACTAACCTACAGGCCCCCTGAACCGCGTTCACCACCACCATCGCCGACTACATACGCATCGGAGACCTCAAATTCCACCTCGACAACCTCAGTGACCCCAGCTCCTCGACCCTCCTGGACTACCTCACCAACCTCGGACTATTACAACTCATCTCCTCCCCCACCCACAAGGCAGGACACACCCATGACCCCATCTTCGCAAGGGGCAGCATCATCCACTTCAGCCATACCACGCAGCCCCCATGGACTCACCACCACTGCATACACTTCCACATCAACAAACACACCGCCCCCCAAACCTGGTCCCCACCCACCGTAAATGAACTGGAGCAATATCACCGAGGAGCAGCTCAACTCCACCCTCAGCTGCGACGCCCCACCCTTATCAACTGACACCAACTTCGCAGCCAAAGAACTACACTGATGGATCTCCAACTGCGCAGACAAACTCGCACCCCTTAGCAGCCCCCTACATGCAATGCCCCAGGAAGTCCACCTCGTTCACTGCAGATCTCCAAGAACCCAGGCGCACCTGCAGACATCTCGAAAAGTATCGGCGAAACAGCAAAACTCTGGAAAACCGGACCACATACAAGAACACCATGACTTAAAACCACCAACTTATCAGGTCTACCAAGCGAACCTTCATCCAGAAAAAGATCTCCTCCAATGCCTGCAACTTGAAGAAACTCTTCAGCATCATCCAAGAATTCACCAAACTCCCCAGTGAGGCCAGACATTACCCCTTCCCAGGACCTCTGCAACAAGCTCAGCTGCTAATTGCAACTGAAAATCAAGGCCCTCTACGACAACTTCAACGAGCAAACTCCAGACTCCAAAACCACTCCCCTTTCAACACCACCAATGGACCCACCATCTCCACCTGGACCCCAGCCACCACTGAAGACACTGAATCGACCATGAAGGGCATCCACTCAGGAGCACCTAAGGACCCCTGCCCTCTGCAAATCTTACACAAAGTCTCCCCTGCCATCGCACCACAACTACGAAGCATCATTAATACCACTCTCGCAACCCGCACCTTCCCCGATGACTGAAAACGTGCAAAAGTCAAGCCCCTGCTCAAGAAACCTTTGGCAGACCCCTCGTACCTCAAAAACTACAGACCCATATCACTCCTGCCCTTCGCGGCCAAAGTCATCGAGAAGACCGTCAACGCCCAACTAACAAAATTCATTGAATAGAACTCCTCGACCCCTCCCAATCCAGATTCCAATGGAACCTCAGCACCGAGACCATCCTTCTCGCCACCACAGACGACATCCACACCCTCCTCAACCAAGGTCACACTGCGGTCCTACTCGACCTCTACGCTGCCTTCAACGCCGTCTCCCACTGCACACTCGCCGCCAGACTCTTTGACACCAGCTTACGGGGTACCGCCCTCAAATGGCTCCGATCCTTCCTCGCCGGCAGGACCCAAAGAATCAGACTGCCACCCCTCCTCTCCGAACCCACTGCGATCAACAGTGGAGTGCCTCAGGGATCATCACTTATCCCCATGCTCTTCAACATATACATGGCCCCCTTTGCCACCATTATAAGACAACACAGACTAAACATAGTCTCCTACGCTGACAACAACCAACTCACCTCTCCCTCACCAAAGACCCCATCACCACCATGCTCAGCTTTCAGGAAGGAATGTAGGACATTGCAACCTGGATGAGCCACAGCTGCCTGAAGCTCAATTCGGAGAAGACAGAGGTTCTCGTCCTCGGACCCTCCCCAACTGATTGGACACCACCTGGTGGCCGACGGCCCTCGGCAGCGTACCCACCCGCACCGACTACGTCTGGAACCTAGGCATCATACTCGACTCCTCCCTCTCCATGACCCAACAAGTAAACGCCGTCACCTCCACCTGCTTCAACACACTCTGCATACTCCGCAAGACCTTCAAATGGACCCCCCCAAAATCAAGAAAAGCCATAACCCACGCTTTCATTACCAGCAGACTAGACTACGGAAACGACCTTTACACCGGAATCAACAAGTCGCTCCTCCGCAAACTTCAGACCATTCAGAACAACGCAGCCAGACTCGTCCTAGGCATCCCTCGACAGGAACACATCACCCAACACCTGCAGGACCTTCACTGGCTCCCTGCCGAGAAGAGAGTAATCTTCAAGCTGCTCACCCATGCCTTCAAATGCCTCCACAACACCGGACCCCAATACCTCAACAAGAGAATCTCCTTCTACGCACCCAAGAGAAACCTCCGATCCCCCAACCTCACCCTCGCTGAAACCCCAAGCATCCGCAGAGCCAGAACGGGTGGAAGTCCTTTTTCCTACATTACGGCCAAGACCTGGAACGAGCTTCGATCGACATCAGACGCACCCCCTTCCTGAACATCTTCAGGAAGATGCTCAAGACTTTGATTTTCGACTGAATGGAGCTGCTCACCCGCCCCCCACCTCCCTCCCTAGCGCCTTGAGACCCTTACGGGTGAGTAGCGCGCTTACAATTCCCTGATTGATTGATTCCGCTCCAGCCGGAAGAAGAAGCAGCCAGGCTCCCCTGGCCAAACACAATGCTGCAATGCAGCCTTGTGATTGGTAACAGGCTCCCCTGACCAATCACAATGCTGCAATGCAGCGTTGTGATTGGTCTGAGCGTTGTGGTTTGGTGCTCAGATGGGAAATGGGGCCTGGGCATGTTCTCCATGCAGGCTGTAATGCAGCCTGCATGGAGAACATGCAAAATGTGCATTACTGTTTGACCGGCCCGAGAGGGCCTATTAAACATTCATATGCACTTAACAGAGTGCACCATTCCTTTCCCTGCTCTGACAGCAGAGCAGCTCCCACTAAGATGCAGGAACAAAAAAATCATAATAACATCCAGTTATTATCATTTTATTTTTCCTTCATTTCCACTGCTAAAAGCAGTGGGGCAACGCTCCTCTGCCTCAGCAGAGGAGCTGCCATTGTGTCCCCTTTGTGCATTTATTAATAGGGAGGTAGATGTTTAGAGGGCCTTTCATAAAAGCATGTAAAAGAGTATTCCTGTAGTGCTATTTCCCATACTTGTAAATGCCTCTGTGAAGGCGCCCGTGTGTACCCAGGCTTTTGTATTCTACTTTTCTTGAATAAGCCTCAGTGCACCGCCCTGTTATACCTGATGAGTAGTGTTGCACAGTGCTGTGAAACTCGGAAGCCAAACTCAGCGTAAGGAGTGCATACAATACAAAGTGTAAACAAGCTGTAGCAGGGTAGAACCGGGTGGCCATGCAGAACATGCTGATGACAGTAGAGGATTGTCCGACCTCCCAGAGACGTCCTTAAATGTGGTGTTAAAAGGAACAGGTTGCCAGTGCTTATTTTCTGTGTAAATAAACGGTCCGTTTCACATACTTTTTTGGGGAACTGCACTTATGTTTGCGCTCGCCTGGTTTCCCTCGAAAACCAGGGAAAATATCAAGATGGGTCACACACATCAAATGTAAGCATTGCCCAGTACAGAACCCCGAATCCGGGGCGTAACACAGGACCCCGCAGCCCCCGCGGTGTCGGGGTCCCCCTTGCTCCAGGGGCCTCCTCGCTTCAGAGCCCCTTCACTCAGCCTGAGAAATGTAATGGTGCAAAAGGCCATGGTGCGCGCACGGCCAAGGGTTTAACACAGGAGGCCCCTGCAGCCCCGGGCCGCGTTGCAGGGCCCCGTGCGCACGCCCGGCCTCTTAATTAATTAAATGGTCCGCAGGTGGACCTCTGAAGCAGGCAGGCTCTTTATTAATTATGGCGTGCGTGGCATGCAAATGTCTCCGGGAGCCCCGAGTGCGCGTCTTCAGGGTGGGGGATGTCAGTACAGTGCTGAGAGCGAGGAGGCGCTGTCTCTGCAGCAGCAGTTCCCAGGATGGCAGCACCACCCACCGCAGCAACAGGTGAGAAAAGCGGCCATCCATGCATACACGAGTCCGAGGGACACTTCCAACCCGCAGACCTGCCATGGTAGAGTAATGGATTCATCCCGATTTGCGCCTGCCACTCATCTCCCTCAGGCCCGGTTCCAGGAATTTGTATTTGGGTGGGCCAAGGGTGCATTCGGGTGGGCCACTGCGGGCTCGATTTTGTCGCATATATGTCTAGGCAGGCCTGCTCCAGGGCCCTCCTTTATTTCTTCTTTGTCTTACAAGGCCCAGTAAAACGCACTCTTTCCCAAATCTCTTTCTAAATGTGATCACTCTCAAAAAGTGTTATTTCCATGTAATGTCCCTTTGATGGGAAGAGGAGGTTTCTGAGGTGGGAGTATCAGCCAAGTGACACTTCTCTGTCTCCCTCTGTGCGAGCCGTCAGGGAGAATCCCTCTTCATTACAACCACCACCTGACCACGGACTCTACTGTGAACTCCCTTACAGGCTTGATTATCCACTACTCCTCTCCAGTGCACCTTATCTGACAGCTGACCTTGGGCCTCAGGCCCATATCAGGCACCATCAGGCTCCACTTTCATTTTTCCTGGTAAAAACATTAGTAAAATCACCTTCAAACTTAAAACATTGAATATAGTAGTAAATATAATTAGCACACACTTTTAAAGTATGTTCACAGTAGACCTTATGACCCAACTACTAATTAAATAAACAAAAACAGAAATGCCGGTTTCAGCACTGATGCGAAAGTCTTTTTTGGCGCCGCACCCGTAACCTCTTTTTCCGTAAATATCTTCACTCCCACCCTCCACCAGTGCCCCTCATCTTTCCCTAACATCCCCTTCCACCCCATGACCTCTTCCTCAAATTCCCTCTCTACCACCCTCCACCAGTGCCCCTCATCTCTCAGTAGCCACTCTCACTACCTCCTCCTCGGATTCTCTCACTGCCACCCTCCACCAGTGCCCCTCATCGCTCCATAGCCCCTCCCACTACCTCCTCCTCGGATTCCCTCACTGCCACCCTCCAACAGTGTCCCTCGTTTCTTTGTAGCCCCCCCTATTGAACTCCTCATCGGACTTCCTCACTACCACCCTCCAACAGTGCCCCTCATCTCTCTGCAGCCCCTCCCCTCATGACCTCCTCCTTAGACTCCCTCACTACCACCCTCCACCAGTGCCCCTCATCTCTCTGTAGCCCCTCCCCCTCATTACCTCCACAGACTCCTTCACTACCACCCTCCACCAGTGCCCCTCATCTCTCTGTAGCCCTCCCTCATGACCTCCTCCACAGACTCCTTCACTACCACCCTCTGCCAGTGCCCCTTATCTCTCCCTAGCTCCTCCCTTCCTCAGATTCCCTCACTGCCACCCTTAAACAGTGCCCCTCATCTCTCTGTAGCCCCTCCCACTACCTCCTCCTCGGATTCCCTCACTGCCACCGTCCAACAGTGCCCCTTATCTTTACGTAGCCCCTCTCTCTTATGCATTTCATTTGTTGTATAGCGCTACTCATATCAGTGTAGTGTGTCAGTACTTTACACCGCGCACACATTATACGGAGACAATGAATCATACTAGTATGTAAATCAGTCTACAGGGAATGTCACATAAGCCAATGAGGATTACAAGGTGTATGAATCACATGTCATTCATACTGGTGGACTGTATATTTTAAGAGGGTTTTGGTCTGGGGAAACACAACCTTAGGATTTAAAGAGTATTCCATGGGGTCAACTTTACCGATGAAAATGTATATCTGCCCAAACATACTCATTTTAGCAACATTAGAATAATGAAAGACTTGGGAAGTTCTAACTATATCACAAAACAAAAAAAGCGAAGTTCTAACTCTACCATTCATGTTTGTATTCAGCTCTTTGAAGACAGTTCATTGGTTACTGTCCCATGTTAGGAATGCAACTTCTGTACTGCAAGTAACGCAAGGATCTCTGTGACAAAGGCAGTAATGCACTGAGCTATCCAGGGCTTTAAGTGGCCTGGGTCTGAGCACCAGCAGTTTTTTAAGGGGGTCTCGAAACGGGTCTCTATCGCGCTCTGTTTTGAGCCCTGGCACAGGTAGTCCGTTTTTTCCTGAACTGCAGTGACAGCAGTCTGCTGTCACTGCATTCCAGATAAAAGTGCCAGGGCACAAAACAGAGCCTGATAGAGACCCGTTTTGAGACAGCAGGCACATCGGTGTACCCTGTTCACACTACTCACATGTGTAAAGTTACGGCATGACGTCATGCCAGGTGAGCATTGTAGGGGGAAGGGAAATCCTTTAAAGAGAGTCATTTTCTCTCTGGATTTTCCTTCTCCTTTTCAAACTTGGGAGCAGCAACATTGTTGTGATGTCACCAGTACTTTAAGTGGAAGCTTTTGCAATATTATATACAAGCCATAGTTGCTGTTATCTTATGCAACTAACAACCATTGACAAAGCTGACTTGTAGGTAGGATGTGACTTGTAGCATCATATACCTGGATGCAATGACAGAAACAGTAAAATACAAGTCGGGCCGCACACTGCTAAACACAGATTTTTAACATACTGTTTTTAAGCCACGTCCTCAAATACATTGGCCACGCCCCTTTGAGAGGACCCCCCCCCCCAGTTTTTTCGTCCCACTTAAAGCCCTGGAGTTATCCACATAAAATACAGTTCATTAGCATTTAAAAACTACCAACAGACAAATGATTGCTCTCCAGCAGGATCACCAGCGTTATCTGGGCATTCTGTATTATTATTGTTGTCCTGCATTGGCCATGGTAAAAACTGTTTAAATGAAGCACACACGAAGTGTGTGTTCTGCTGGGCCTGTGCAGATCTAAAAAAAGAAAAAAATGTAGTAACACATTCTCTTACCTTCTCCATTAGTCAAACTTTGCAGGGGTCAGGAAAGGTGAATAGAATTAAACAAACTTCTTTGCTCCTGTGCTGCGTAGAAAAAGAAATATCACAGCAGCAGGACAGTGGGCAAAGGTTACCATAGGTTACCTTTGTCACAGAAAAGATGTGTTGCCTTTCGCCATGCAGAGAGGAAGGGGTGAAAAAAGTAAACAAAGCCTCCTTAACATATACATGGTCTTGTAAAGACCTGTGAAGTACTCTGATGCGGCTGCGATAATGTCTAAAACGGTCTCTGTGTGTGCGCGCCGGGAAGCTGTCTCGGCCGGGGCGCACACACGACGGAGGAGGGTTGAAGCACTTTGATCCCAAAGGCATTGCCCGCTTGCCTTCAAGCCCTCGCTGCGAGGGCCAAGGATCCTGTTTGGATGGGCCGGGCTCATCTTTGGGTGGGCCGGGCCCACCCGGCCCACCCTCTAGAACCGGGCCTGATCTCCCTTCCTAATCTTTCCCGCAACTTTGGTGTTAGGAGGCGCCCATAGCGCCCAGCCAGGTCCTCCGTCATAACAGGAACGCCAGCGCCAAGCGAAGCACAAGATAACTTTTAATTAGGGATGAATCACCTTTAGCCTCTCGTTTTTAGGGCTCGGGCCTACGTCACCACGAAGTGGGGGCGGAGCTTCCCAGCTCTTATGCATTTAGAAAAAAAAAGAATTCTAAAAGGGGTCCGGCTGGCACATTCCTTAGTGCGCGCCGCGTTTTTTATGGCATCTGCCTAGTGATTCGTCTTCGCTGTGCTGTCTATTTAGTAGCCTTGACGTGATAGGCTATATGTAATTTACGCGCGCCCGGTTTGGCATATTCTCGGCGGTTTCGCGCACGGCAGACTTATTAATCTTAATTAGGAGCTGTCAGAGTGCCCGTGTAATGCAATGCAGATGGTGCGAGCGCGTTCACCATTGCATTGCATGTATCATGCGCGCGTTTAACATTTACCTTTCGCGCACGGCAGTCCATTCATTTTAATTAGGAGCTGTCAGAGTGCCACGTTCACGGCGGAGATAATGGAAAGAAGTTTCCTGTAGCTTCAAGGGCAATCACAGTATTTTTTAAGATACCTTGCATACAAGCACCCTTGCCTCGCCAATCCGCGTGTCTTCTAAAATAAAAGTGCGCAGTCTTTCAAGATTTCTGAAAAGATATTTCTGTTGTTGCACGAACATTTGCCTCTTCTCTGCGAGGAGTGATTTCCGTAGCTGTTTTCTCCTCCCTTCAATATGTTAGAGTTTAACAGAGATTTTCGCAATAAACAAAAACACCTATGTAGATTGCGGCGTGTTTTATTTGCCATCACCTTGAGTTGATTTTTACGTACCTATTTCACACACACACACAGTAGTGAGGGCAGAGTAGTGAGGGCAGAGTGTAGAGTAGTGAGGGCAGAGTAGGGAGGGCAGAGTAGGGAGGGCAGAGTAGTGAGGGCAGAGTAGTGAGGGCAGAGTAGTGAGGGCAGAGTGCAGAGTAGTGAGGGCAGAGTGCAGAGTAAAGAGGGCAGAATAGTGAGGGCAGAGTAGTGAGGGCAGAGTAGTGAGGGCAGAGTAGTGAGTGTAGAGGAGGGAGTGCAGAGTAGTGAGGGCAGAGTAGTGAGTGCAGAGTAGTGAGGGCAGAGTGCAGAGTAGTGAGGGCAGAGTAGTGAGGGCAGAGTGCAGAGTAGTGAGGGCAGAGTAGTGAGGGCAGAGTAGTGAGGGCAGAGTAGTGAGGGCAGAGTAGGGAGGGCAGAGTAGTGAGGGCAGAGTGCAGAGTAGTGAGGGCAGAGTAGTGAGGGCAGAGTAGTGAGGGCAGAGTAGTGAGGGCAGAGTGCAGAGTAGTGAGGGCAGAGTGCAGAGTAGTGAGGGCAGAGTAGTGAGGGCAGAGTAGTGAGGGCAGAGTAGTGAGTGCAGAGTAGTGAGTGCAGAGTAGGGAGTGCAGAGTAGGGAGTGCAGAGTAGGGAGTGCAGAGTAGTGAGGGCAGAGTGCAGAGTAGTGAGGGCAGAGTAGTGAGGGCAGAGTAGTGAGGGCAGAGTAGTGAGGGCAGAGTAGTGAGGGCAGAGTAGGGAGTGCCGAGTAGGGAGTGCCGAGTAGGGAGTGCCGAGTAGGGAGTGCCGAGTAGGGAGTGCAGAGTAGGGAGTGCAGAGTAGGGAGGGAAGATTAGTGAGGGCAGAGTAGTGAGGGCAGAGTGCAGAGTAGTGAGGGCAGAGTAGTGAGGGCAGAGTAGTGAGGGCAGAGTAGTGAGTGCAGAGTAGGGAGTGCAGAGTAGGGAGTGCAGAGTAGGGAGTGCAGAGTAGGGAGTGCAGAGTAGGGAGGGCAGAGTAGGGAGGGCAGAGTAGTGAGGGCAGAGTGCAGAGTAGTGAGGGCAGAGTAGTGAGGGCAGAGTAGTGAGGGCAGAGTAGTGAGGGCAGAGTAGTGAGGGCAGAGTGCAGAGTAGTGAGGGCAGAGTAGTGAGGGCAGAGTAGTGAGGGCAGAGTAGTGAGGGCAGAGTAGTGAGGGCAGAGTAGGGAGTGCAGAGTAGGGAGGGCAGAGTAGGGAGGGCAGAGTAGTGAGGGCAGAGTAGTGAGGGCAGAGTAGTGAGGGCAGAGTGCAGAGTAGTGAGGGAAGAGTAGTGAGGGCAGAGTAGTGAGGGCAGAGTAGTGAGGGCAGAGTAGTGAGGGCAGAGTAGTGAGGGTAGAGTGCAGAGTAGTGAGGGCAGAGTAGTGAGGGCAGAGTAGTGAGTAGAGTAGTGAGTAGTGAGTAGAGTAGTGAGTAGTGAGTAGAGTAGTGAGTAGAGTAGTGAGTAGAGTAGTGAGTAGAGTAGTGAGGTGAGTAGTGAGTACAGTAGTGAGTAGAGTAGTGAGTAGTGAGTAGAGTAGTGAGGTGAGTAGAGTAGTGAGTAAAGTAGTGAGTGCAGAGTAGTGAGTAGTGAGTAGAGTAGTGAGTAGTGAGTAGAGTAGTGAGTAGTGAGTAGAGTAGTGAGTAGTGAGTAGAGTAGTGAGTAGAGTAGTGAGGTGAGTAGTGAGTACAGTAGTGAGTAGAGTAGTGAGTAGAGTAGTGAGTAGAGTAGTGAGGTGAGTAGAGTAGTGAGTAAAGTAGTGAGTGCAGAGTAGTGAGTAGTGAGTAGAGTAGTGAGTAGTGAGTAGAGTAGTGAGTAGTGAGTAGAGTAGTGAGTAGTGAGTAGAGTAGTGAGTAAAGTAGTGAGTGCAGAGTAGTGAGTAGAAAGTAGTGAGTAGAAAGTAGTGAGTAGAGTAGTGAGTGCAGAGTAGTGAGTAGTGAGTGCAGAGTAGTGAGTAGTGAGTAGAGTAGTGAGTAGTGAGTAGTGAGTAGAGTAGTGAGTAGTGAGTAGAGTAGTGAGTAGTGAGTGCAGAGTAGTGAGTAGTGAGTAGAGTAGTGAGTAGAGTAGTGAGTAGTGAGTGCAGAGTAGTGAGTAGTGAGTAGAGTAGTGAGTAGTGAGTAGAGTAGTGAGTAGAGAAGTGAGGTGAGTAGAGTAGTGAGTAAAGTAGTGAGTGCAGAGTAGTGAGTAGAGAAGTGAGTAGTGAGTAGTGAGTAGAGTAGTGAGTGCAGAGTAGTGAGTAGTGAGTGCAGAGTAGTGAGTAGTGAGTGCAGAGTAGTGAGTAGTGAGTAGAGTAGTCAGTAGTGAGTAGAGTAGTGAGGTGAGTAGAGTAGTGAGTAAAGTAGTGAGTAAAGTAGTTAGTGCAGAGTAGTGAGTAGAGAAGTGAGTAGTGAGTAGAGTAGTGAGTAGTGAGTAGAGTAGTGAGTGGAGAGTAGTGAGTAGTGAGTAGAGTTGTGAGTAGTGAGCAGAGTAGTGAGTAGTGAGTGCAGAGTAGTGAGTAGTGAGTAGAGTAGTGAGTAGAGTAGTGAGTAGAGTAGTGAGTAGTGAGTAGAGTAGTGAGTAGAGTAGTGAGTAGAGTAGTGAGTAGAGTAGTGAGTAGTGAGTAGAGTAGTGAGTAGTGAGTAGTGAGTAGTGAGTAGAGTAGTGAGTAGTGAGTAGAGTAGTGAGTAGTGAGTGCAGAGTAGTGAGTAGTGAGTAGAGTAGTGAGTAGAGTAGTGAGTGCAGAGTAGTGAGTAGTGAGTAGAGTAGTGAGTAGTGAGTAGAGTAGTGAGTAGAGTAGTGAGGTGAGTAGAGTAGTGAGTAAAGTAGTGAGTGCAGAGTAGTGAGTAGAGAAGTGAGTAGTGAGTAGAGTAGTGAGTAGAGTAGTGAGTAGTGAGTGCAGAGTAGTGAGTAGTGAGTAGTGAGTAGAGTAGTGAGAAGTGAGTAGAGTAGTGAGTAGCATAGTGAGTAGTGAGTAGAGTAGTGAGTAGTGAGTAGAGTAGTGAGTAGAGTAGTGAGTGCAGAGTAGTGAGTAGTGAGTGCAGAGTAGTGAGTAGTGAGTGCAGAGTAGTGAGTAGTGAGTAGAGTAGTCAGTAGTGAGTAGAGTAGTGAGGTGAGTAGTGAGTGCAGAGTAGTGAGTAGTGAGTAGAGTAGTGAGTAGTGAGTGCAGAGTAGTGAGTAGTGAGTAGTGAGTGCAGAGTAGTGAGTAGTGAGTAGAGTAGTGAGTAGTGAGTAGAGTAGTGAGTAGAGTAGTGAGTAGAGTAGTGAGTAGTGAGTGCAGAGTAGTGAGTAGTGAGTAGAGTAGTGAGTAGAGTAGTGAGGTGAGTAGAGTAGAGTAGTGAGTAAAGTAGTGAGTAGAGAAGTGAGTAGTGAGTAGAGTAGTGAGTAGTGAGTAGAGTAGTGAGTAGAGTAGTGAGTAGTGAGTAGAGTAGTGAGTAGAAAGTAGAGTAGTGAGTAGTGAGTAGAGTAGTGAGTGGAGAGTAGTGAGTAGTGAGTAGAGTAGTGAGTGCAGAGTAGTGAGTAGTGAGTGCAGAGTAGTGAGTAGTGAGTGCAGAGTAGTGAGTAGTGAGTAGAGTAGTGAGTAGTGAGTAGTGAGTAGAGTAGTGAGTAGAGTAGTGAGTAGAGTAGTGAGTAGTGAGTAGAGTAGTGAGTGCAGAGTAGTGAGTAGTGAGTAGAGTAGAGTAGTGAGGTGAGTAGAGTAGAGTAGTGAGTAAAGTAGTGAGTGCAGAGTAGTGAGTAGAGAAGTGAGTAGAGTAGTGAGTAGTGAGTAGAGTAGTGAGTAGTGAGTAGAGTAGTGAGTAGTGAGTAGAGTAGTGAGTAGTGAGTAGAGTAGTGAGTAGAAAGTAGAGTAGTGAGTAGTGAGTAGAGTAGTGAGTGGAGAGTAGTGAGTAGTGAGTAGAGTAGTGAGTGCAGAGTAGTGAGTAGTGAATGCAGAGTAGTGAGTAGTGAGTAGAGTAGTGAGTAGTGAGTAGTGAGTAGAGTAGTGAGTAGAAAGTAGAGTAGTGAGTAGTGAGTAGAGTAGTGAGTAGAGTAGTGAGTAGAGTAGTGAGTAGTGAGTAGAGTAGTGAGTAGTGAGTGCAGAGTAGTGAGTAGTGAGTAGAGTAGTGAGTAGTGAGTGCAGAGTAGTGAGTGCAGAGTAGTGAGTAGAGTAGTGAGTAGAGTAGTGAGTAGTGAGTGCAGAGTAGTGAGTAGAGTAGTGAGTAGAGTAGTGAGTGCAGAGTAGTGAGTAGAGTAGTGAGTAGAGTAGAGTAGTGAGTAGGACATCACAGGAAGCAGCTGTGCAAGCTTCTTACACTCACAAGGAGACCACAGGCAGCTGAGGTGCAATCTTCTCCCACTCACAAGAACGACATCACAGGCAGCAGCAGTGCAAGGTTCTTACACTCACAAGGAGAACACAGGCAGCAGAGGTGCAAGCTTCTCACACTCACAAGAAGGACATCACAGGCAGTAACGGTGCAATATTCTCACACTCACAAGAAGATCACTGGCAGTACACACCACATGAACACACTCCATAACACATAGCAACAATACATTGGCATTTACAATGCCATTAGCTCAAACTCAAATAAATCCGAGCCCGATTGCATTTCTAATGCTTGTTACTTTTCTTTTTCTGACCACTATAACTCATCTGTTGATCTCTCCCTGACCGAGTGACCTCTCTGCTGACTCTTTCTCGGTCACCGGAGAAAGACACACGCTGCGTTTGAGCACATCCTCCTGCTTCTCATTATCTGGCCCTACCTTTGATACCTCGCTCTGATTTTCATTTTATTCCTTTTGTGGCAATTCATTGACACCCGCTCCGCCAGCCTCGCCCTCGCCGCTGTCCCCCGCATCCAATGAACAACTTCCGGCGGCAGAACCTTCTCCTACCTCGCCGCCAAGACCTGGAACACCCTCCCTACCCACCTATGGCAAACCCAGGACCTGCTCGCCTTCAGAAGACTCCTCAAGACCTAACTCTTCGAGCAGTAGCGGCACCCCCTCCCCTCAGCGCCTTGAGACCCTCACGGATTAGTAGCACGCCTTACAAGTACTCTGATTGATTGATTGATTGATTGACACCCGGAGAGGGCCACTTGCAGCACCGACAGTGCACTTTCTACTTACTACTGTATCGTTTGTACCCCTCTCTTGACTCCAGGAGGGACACGACCTGCACAGCATGTCCGTTTCTCTCTCACTCGGTTTGGCCTATCGTCACATTACATACTCTGCTTTCAGAATCCCTCACTTAGTACTGCCCATGAGTGACACGGGCGCACAGCATGTCTGTTCCTCTCACTCGGTATGGCATAGCGTTACACCAGTTATTCGGCTTTTAGCATCCCCCTCTTAGTACTGCCCACATACAGCCGGTTTTATTCTTTTTATTCCTTTTAAGCTCTGCCCCCACTGGGCTTGTGCTTGCACCCCCTGTCCAGTCTATTGTATTTGTCTCTTCCCCACTCCAGGAGCAAGACCACTGACTCATTGTCAATGAAATTGCTCTCCCTCCCTCGCAGTTCCACCATTAAGTGAGGCCTTCCCCCAAGCCCCTGCACTCTTGAGTGTTGGTGTTCAAGGCCCTCCTCCACCCGCAGGTTTTACCTGCGACTCATCCATGGTGCATCCCAACATGATGCACCGCACTCCCGACCCTTTGCAAATTCAGAAAGGACCATAGAACCTATATTCCATGCATGACTGTGTGCAAATGGGTAAAAATTCTGTAATGCAGAATGTAGATGAGCATGTGCACATGTAGAGATTGACACGCACACGCTGCGTCTGTGCACATCTAGAAAGCGCTGCAGAAAAGAGTTTGGACAGCAGGTCAATATTTGCCATCAGAGGGTCTTTACATTTCTAGGAAGGAACCCGGAAGCATTCCTAATTGTGCAACCATCTTTTGGGACTCACTGGACTTGCACAATTGTGGGCTTTTCAGGAGTGGACAAGTGTGTTTTAGGGGCATGCACACACCACACAGCCTTTGTAGTTTTACTTACGGACGCGCTATACATTTTTCATGTTATTACTGTTTGCATTTACATGTTTGTGGGACACTGTTATTCTTTTTATCATCATCCTGTGTTTGACTATGGGATATCTACAGGGTGCTGTTCACAGCATTGCAGTGTTCATCAGAAGGTAAGTGCAGGGGGGGAGAGAAGAGCATGTGATATAAGTGCAGGGGGGGAGAGAAGAGCATGTGATGTACTGAGCCTCGCCTATCAAGGCGTCATAAGGGGGTTTGCCCATTAAAGACTGCTAATTTACTGAACACTTTAATTTATGTGACAGATGCAATTCGTCTGTTTGTGGGGTTCTGCACTTACACTCCCCTCTTCTTCTAACTCATGTGCGCTGCTAGCATGTTGCTATTAAGTTCTGTGCATTGTCCACCACGTGGCATGGACCGGTATATTATTTGTGCGGGATAATCAGGATTATTCTGAGATTTAGCTGCTATTCAACAGTACATAAAATATACTCAGCTGGCTCGTGTTTATTACTGTTGGATATATTTTCACTTCTGTGACTATTTGCATTCAAGGAGGGTTGTAGGGTGCCGCTCTTCTATTCCCCCCTTCTTGTCCCTCCCTGACTTCGGGCTCACCGTGGCTTTTATCTAACTTTCATTACTTTCTACCAGATGACAAGTAAGGAAAGGAGAGGCAGGAACCTTAACTGAAGCCTGACTGGCTGATCAGAGGTGCAGTAAATAGATGTTCAGGCACAGCTTGGTGGCGGTGCAGCAGGGTTGAAATGCAGTTGTGTAATTTGCAGGCCGGAAGGCATAAGCCCATCTACCAGTTTTTGGCCTAGTGTTGGAATAAAATAGTACATCTGTGATTACATCAGTTTATGAGAAGTAGTAGTCAAGTAACTCACTTGTGTTGTATGTACCTGGTAAAGGAAAGGAGGGTCAGAAGAATAATTTAATAGATGTCCCACGCTTAGCGACCACTGCACTCATGCTAAAGATCTAACACATCTAAGGAGTTTATTTCCAATTCTTTGAACTCTGTTGCTTCTGCAGACACTGTAAAATAACCCAATTCCATGAATTTTGTTTATAAACAAATGATTAGAATTTAGACCAAGCCTTGTCGGTCTTAACCCCTTGCGTGCTCCCGTCGGCCGTTGACTGACGGGAGCACTACCTTCCTAGTGCTGCCAACGGCCGACGGAGCCCCGCCCACCCTTTAGAATGCCCGCACCGCGGCGTAAAAAACGCCGCGGTTAAGGCGTTAATGGGGTGGTGTACATGCCTAAGATTGTCCAAATCTTTTTGACAAAAGGGTCCTAAAGAACAGACATATGAATGTGATCTATTGAGATAGAACAGTTAATTCTACCTAATATGCTGATCATATGTTAGGCCAGGGCGTAACACAGGCCCCCGTAGCCCCCGCGGTGCAGGGGGCACCCAAGCTCCAGGGACCCCCTCCAGAGTACTCTGGCCGGAGAGCCCCTGATTAAGCTCAGAGGGGGCTCCTCCATGTACCTTGCAGGGGGGCCGTCTCAAGTCTCGTTACACCACTGCCCCGAATGGGAGCGTACAGCCCATTTCCTTCCCCATCCTTCCCTGGTGTGATCCAAACTCTAAAAGCTCAGGTGCTTCCGATGAGGAATCTCCTAGTGCCTAAGATCATGCCTCGAAGTGCTGTAAATATAACAAAACATGTAGGGCCTCATTTATGAAAAGTGACGCATCGCTGCGTGAAAACAGCAATGCATCACTTTTCGTTGCGCCCTCCTTGCGACACCAATGATGCGTCATATTTACAGTATGACGCATCATGTCGCAAGGAGATACAGATACGTCAGTATTTCTGACGTATCTGTAGGCGCAAAAGTGACGCATTGCTGGAGTGTCACAAAAGTGATGCAACTCCAGCAATGTGTCCTTTCACATGGGGCAAGCCCCATGTGAAAGGGCCTGCGTCAGTCTTACGCCTGCTGTGAGGCAGGCGTAAGATTCTGACGCATTTGAGACCTAGAAGTGGCGTGGTGAAATCTTATAGATTTCACTGCGCCACTTCCATGACCCTTTCTTGCGTCAATACGCCCCCCCTTGCATACATTATACCTGGCGCAGGTATAATCTGGCGAAGGGGTTTACAAAGTGACGCATCTACCTAGATGTGTCACTTTGTAAATATGGCGCAACAAGGCGCATTTTTTACGCCTCTGGTGCGTCACAAAAAGTGACGCACCGGCGGCGTAAAAGTGACACACAGCCTCATAAATGAGGCCCATAGGCTCTCACTATCATTCGGAGTTAGTATCACTACACACTTCATCTCCGGCATCGAGTAGGAAGGCCGCCAGCTGAGGCACGCGCCCTGCCACTGCCTGGCCCGTCCCATGCTGTCGGTAGAGAGCGCCACCCTCAGGCCGGTTAGTACCGCCTCTTTTTCTTACAGCTGGTAACACAAGCCTTGATTCTTTGGGAGACTGCGAAACCGTGCTCACTTGCAATGCTTGCTCCTATTTAAGAATCAAATGACAAAAAGCCGTGTTTTTTATTCTTTCATTCTCTTTAATATTCTTGGGCGCCAGACGATAACTCGGGGCCTTTCGGAAGCCGCTTTGTTCCTCCGAGATCAGCATCTCTGCAGAGCTTTGATCCGGGTTTCAGGGACTTCTTTTCTTCAGGCCATTTTCCTTGAGTGAAAAACGACAATGCCAGAAATATAACACTTCTGCTCTGAAATGAGACTTGTTCTAAACCTCTCGCTTCCCCCCACCCCCGCGTCTACTCCTCTTTGATTCCGATTTACAGTATGCCCCTCCCAATCTCTGTCATCTCTATCTGCAACGGACCAGCCTCGCCCCCGCCACCACCCTTTACATCACTTTTCCTTCACTCCACCAGTCACTCCATTTCCTCGAGGTCACTCCTCCACGGTGCCTCTCGCTTTTTCTCTCCAGCTATATCCAGTGATTAATTTGTAAAAAAATAAATAAATAAATACATAAATAAAATTAATATCTGCTAGGGCTCTGGACGGAAGGCCACTTCAGCTCACACCACACATTGCCCCTTCCATGCTGCCAGTGATAGTAACGACACAACTACCAGAGGCACAACTAGAGCCAAATTTCGGAGGGGTGGGGGTACTAAAAATTCCGGGGGGGTAATTCTTCCAGCAAAAGGCAGAGTGGAGATGAAGGAGTGAAAAAATAACAAAGCCTCGTTAAAGCTAAATGGTATTTAAAAGACCAGTGAAGTATTTATTTATTTATGTGAAGAGTTTTATATAGCGCTGGCTAGACCCGTAGGTATCAGAGTGCTTTACATGAGGATCGTTGCGGTACAAGTTACAAATCACATCAGTTCCCAGAGCATAGTAAAACATAGGGAAAAAATAATCTCGGGTGTGGCTGCGATAAGCGCAAAAACTGTCTGTGTGTGTGTGTGTGTGCCCGAGAAGCGGACTCAGCCCGGGCTGACACACATGACAGGGGGGCTGAATAGCCACGGTCGGTAGGGGAGTACCTGCTGGGGCGGTGACGTGGGGAGGGTGAGGGGCAGGGTGGGGGTTAGTAATGTATGGATAATGGAGGTTTGCAGGTAAGTAAACATTTAAATAAATCAAACAAATTTTGTTGCGCGCACTGCATCCCTTAATGCAATGCGTTGCGCGCAACAAAATTTGTTTGATTTATTTAAATGTTTACTTACCTGCAAACCTCCATTATCCATACATCACCAACCCCCACCCTGCCCCTCCCATCGTCACCGCCCTGGCAGATACTCCCCTACCGACCGCGGCTGGGGCTGAAGCCCTTTGAGCCCAATGGGCGTTGCGCACCTGACAACTACTAACCATCACACTCCTACAAGTGTCACATTTCTGACTATTTCAGGCCCCAAAGCTATAAGAATGACTTGGGCAGCAGGAAATGGTAATTTTAATGCATATTGAATTAATAATTGACTGGTGTCGTGGTCATCTCAACATTAGCCAGACAGCGTCAGCTTGTGGCAGACTGCGCCGCTGTAGACACTTAAGTGCCGGTGCAGAGCACAGGAAACCACACAAATTAAGCACTGGTTCGATCATTCTTTTTTTAGCACGAAGGTGATTCAGAGAGTTGGACCAGGTCATATATGAAAAATAAAGCCTACTACGATGGAGCAGGGGTTAGATACAGAAAAACTCTGGTTCAGCTGAAAACAGTACCTTTCCAGAGGATGCGTTCATGTCGAGAAATAGCTGCATCAGTTCCAAGTCACACAGTCGGGTCCTGCTTCTTTGTCAAACCTCTGTGTGATGGAGGCAATACGTGGTTGGTTAGCCTCGCAATCGGGTCCCACATTGTTGTTGAACTCCTTACGATGATGGTGATACTTCGCCATCGACCTTCACAGTCAGGTCCTACGTTGTCAATATGCGCAGGGATATCCTGGAAGTGGTGCTGCGTCAATGTCAAAAGCGAATGCATCAATTTTCACCAGTGCAAAGCAGGCGATGCGTGGGTTTTTGCAGAGTTAGTGTATATGTAACAAGGACCCCCTGTATAGAGTAAGAATCAGATTCCTAGACCAGGGATAAACAAAGGTTGATATGTAACAATCTAGGCAATCATAGAAAACAGATCAATTCTCAGTAATAATAGAATCAAGGAAATTAAGCTACAACAATATAGAAAAAGTTACAGTATTTTATTGATAATTAGACATGAAATCATATTTCAAGACCTTTAAAATTCATGTTAAAATTTCTACAATTAGAGAAGTGACATAATAATGAAAACAATTAACATATTAAAACATTCTTTTTGTTAAACCACAAGTTAAAGGGGAATAAGTGGCAGGTTGGTACTCTACGCACGTTTCGGCGACCAGCGCCTTCTTCTGGAGCAGCCACGAATAATTCTACAAAATAAAATTAATACACAAGGAGAGAAATTACCAGCAATACTAGATTAAAAAATCATGAAATACAATTTTAACAATTTCTTTTGTAGCCTAAAACCTTGTCAAATTACTGGACGTATAACATATCATGGTACATTCATATTCACATTTTCATTTCCTTGCGACACTAGCCATTGTCATTTATCTCCAAAGGTGCAATGACCCATGAGAAATGGTGAGGGATACCAAATTGGGGAAAGGTGCACCAATTTTGTAATTGAATGGAAATACAGAGCAAGCGCTTCCTAGGAGCTCAATATGTTATTACTAGTAGCAACAAAGAATTGTTAGTTTTGAGGCACTTACATGGTCAAGATTTTTTTGGGTGTGTAGACCAATTGCTTGGGAGAAAACAGAGACAACGTCGATATCCTTTATTTGTACTGAAAATTACAAAAGATGGAATAAGTAAACCTTGTAGATGTAAGGATCAGATTACAGATATCTTATTGTTTTACATGTCTATTATTAATTTATACCTAGGATATCCAAATGACTTCGTAGTTTCTATTCATGTAGATAGATATTATCTGTTCACCGATGTGAATTTTTCTGTTGTAATAAATAGGAATATTTATTAAAATTTCATGGTATATAAAGGTCTTATAAGTTGCGCAATTATAGATATATGGAGGGTTCAGGAAACTGTTGTATTTTATTTAGTTATCTGTTACCCTGCAGCAAATTATTGAGAATAAGTAATTTGACAGTTTACCTGATAAAGTAAAAAGATTTTGAGGTTACTCCCGCCGTCCGGAACCTTTAAATTATTTGGGTCAGTTAAGGATGTCTTGACCAAACTTGAAAACAATGAGATTCCATCTGATATGGGGATCTTGCTTAAAGGAGACTTTCTTTTGCACTAAAATCAAAGATCATTTAAAAAGTATTATATTAAGGAAAGGAGATATTTTTACATAAGTCTTTATTAGATGCAGGCAAGTAAATAGAGTTAGTATCTCCAGATTATTCAATATTTTTACCTTGTACTTTGGTTTTGGCACAGATGTAGTTTTGTGGCAAAGATGTAGTTTTTAAAATAACTCCCTGTCTGAAAAAAAGGGAAGAAGAGAAAGGGGCTATAACTGCTCTGTTAAAAAAAGGGGGGGGAGAAAGCAAAAGGAGACTGCTATCATTGCATCCGCTCGTCAAAACACTTACCCAAAAAGATATGACAGGGCTCCAAACTTCCGGCGGCGGGACAGCGGGTTTTCACGTTCTACGCGGTGATGGAGATATTCGAGAGTGCCCGGAGTTGTCTTTAAATAGTGTGTGGGGCGGGTGAAATTGCGGTCAGGTGGGAGAATTGCTGAAAGCAAGGGGGGACTATATCTACCCTGAAGGTAGAGAGCGGACTTGTCAAATACAGGAAGAAGTGGATTAGTACTTCCTGTTAGAGTAGAGAAGAACGGACTGATCAAATGAAATAGAAAGGGGACTTACACCTCGATGGAAACAGTATGATGTGCTTCCCAATAGATATGATAAGTAAGAGGTCATATTCAAGGTTTAGAAATGTATTTCAATTTAAGGAATAAATATTATTAGTAGGAGGTCATATTCCAGATTTGTTAATGTATTTCGATTTAAGGAAGTGATATGATAGTACTTCCTGTTAAAGTAAATAAGACTATCTTTAAAGTCCAGCAAGATAGAAATTAGACTCTGACAATAGTGATAACAGCCAGATGTTATTCTTAGTGGGTATTATGTTATATATTTAGGGTTTGTTAATGTATTTCATAATGAGGTTAAAATGAGACTAATAGCAGTTGATGAAAATACAACTAGAAAAATACAATCAAAAATGAATTATAACATTTATAGATTGTAAAAAGGGGTAAAATCATACTATTGACAAAAATATTTTTACAAAACTACCTGTAGAGTCAAATAAAAGGGGCTCACTATTTGTTTCCACAAGATGAGTGATGGACTCAGGCAGAATTGCATGCATCTATGGCATGGGTACTCACAAACTTTCTCTCAGGGGCCAAATATACAGTGTGGTTTGTGTCCGAGGGCCGCACCAGTGGGGGCGGGGTCAGTGGGGAAGGGGGCGGGGCTAGAGCAACAACAAAAAACTGTGACCATGAGGTTGATCACAGGTCCCTGCAGCGGACGCCTTCGTCCACTGAGCCACCAGACCTTGCATACACAAATATCTCTCTCTCTCTCTCTCTCTCGCTCGCTCGCTCCCTCCCTCCCTCCCTCCCTCTCTCCCTCTCTCCCTCCCTCTCTCCCTCTCTCCCTCCCTCCCTCCCTCCCTCCCTCTGTCTCATTAACTCTGACTGTCTCACTCACTCTGACTGTCTCACTCTCTCCCACCCTCTCTCCCACCATCTCTCTCTCCCTCTGTCTCCCACCCTCTGTCTCTCCCTCTGTCTCCCACCCTCTGCCTCCCTCCCACCCTCTGCCTCCCGCCCACCCTCTGCCTCTTTCCCACCCTCTGCCTCTCTCCTACCCTCTGCCTCTCTCCCTTTCTCTGCCTCGCTCCCTTTCTCTGCCTCTCTCCCTTTCTCTGCCTGCCTCTCCCTTTCTCTGCCTGCCAATCCCTTTCTCCGCCTGCCTCTCCCCTTCTCTGCCTGCCTCTCTCCTTCTCTGCCTGCCTCTCTCCTTCTCTGCCTGCCTCTCCCTTTCTCTGCCTCTCTCCCTTTCTCTGCCTGCCAATCCCTTTCTCCGCCTGCCTCTCCCCTTCTCTGCCTGCCTCTCTCCTTCTCTGCCTGCCTCTCTCCTTCTCTGCCTGCCTCTCCCCTTTCTCTGTCTGCCTCTCCCTTTCTCTGCCTGCCTCTCCCTTTCTCTGTCTGCCTCTCTCCCACCCTCTGCCTCTCTCCCTTTCTCTACCTGCCTCTCCCTTTCTCTGCCTGCCTCTCTCCTTTCTCTGCCTGCCTCTCCTTTCTCTGCCTGCCTCTCCCCTTCTCTGCCTGCCTCTCCCTTTCTCTGCCTGTCTCTCCCCTTCTCTGCCTGTCTCTCTCCTTTCTCTGCCTGCCTCTCTCCTTTCTCTGCCTGCCTCTCTCCTTTCTCTGCCTACCTCTCTCCTTTCTCTGCCTGCCTCTCTCCTTTCTCTGCCTCTCTCCCTTTCTCTGCCTGCCTCTCCCTTTCTCTGCCTCTCTCCCTTTCTCTGCCTGCCAATCCCTTTCTCCGCCTGCCTCTCCCCTTCTCTGCCTGCCAATCCCTTTCTCCGCCTGCCTCTCCCCTTCTCTGCCTGCCTCTCCCCTTCTCTGCCTGCCACTCTCCTTCTCTGCCTGCCTCTCTCTTTCTCTGTCTGCCTCTCCCTTTCTCTGTCTGCCTCTCTCCCACCCTCTGCCTCTCTCCCTTTCTCTACCTGCCTCTCCCTTTCTCTGCCTGCCTCTCTCTTTTCTCTGCCTGCCTCTTCCCTTCTCTGCCTGCCTCTCCCCTTCTCTGCCTGCCTCTCTCCTTTTTCTGCCTGCCTCTCCCCTTCTCTGCCTGCCTCTCTCCTTTCTCTGCCTGCCTCTCTACTTTCTTCCTTTCTCTGCCTGCCTCTCTCCTTTCTCTGTCAGCCTCTCCCTCCCTCTGTCTCCCTCCCTCTGGGACACGCCGCCTCAAAACGCCTTCCCTGTCGACCTCTGGTGCTCTATGTTGGTCCCAATGGTTGTGATGTCACTGAGCACCAGGTGGGGGGTTGCGTGGCTCTGGGTCTCAGGTGAATGGGCTTGTGTCCACTGCGCACCCTGGTCCCACCTGTTAGCTTGTTGGTCTAGTGGGGTTAGGAAGCAACCCCCTCCTCCTCACTCCTCAGGTTGCTGGTGTGGCCCCCTCCCATGCTTCACAGGTACGAGCAATGATGAATCACTGCTTTACAGGAGGGCACGCCACTGAGATGCAGGGAGCACTCGCGTCGGGCTGGGACATCCCCGTACTGGGCTATTGGATGCTGAAACTATGACATTTCACAATTCAAAACCCTACCTCTGACATTCCCGTTTTGAAAAATGAGCATGCTTTTCTCAAAGTGACTTTAACCGGGACTGGCAACTTTAATACATTTTATTTTTCATTGTCTGTTTTTAAAATATGCATAACTATGTACTTTTCTTACTCTTAACATTTTTTGAATATATTTCAGGAGCTAAGCATACCAGTGAGTCATACGATGTTTAGTTAAGAACTTATAAATAAACACACATATACATTTTAATTTCTTATGATAATATGTGATTGTTTTGTAGCATGTATTTTCATTTGTATTTTCACATGAGGTAGAGTTGTTTTCTGCCACTCAGAATATATTAATGCTGACTGTGCCTTGTAGGTGCTAATTACGTGACCTGGGTTCATAGACACTGGTCATTTCAATGAAAAAAGTTTACGGCTTTAAAGGGAGCAGGGGGTCTGCATGGATATGCATCGTAGAGCCCCCAGACTTCTCAGGGCGATCTTCTCCCAAAGCACCCCTCCTACCAGCTACCCTGGCTGAGGCAGCTTCCAGGACACACACAGCCGAGAAATTAACAGGTCTTTAAAAGACCATTTGCATGTTAATGGGGCTTTGTTAGCATTTCACCTCTTCTTGGCCCCTGCAGCTCGACTCAATCACTGGAATCGCCCTGGCCCCGCAGCAGAGTCTCTCAGAGTCTCTCAGAGTTGCGCTGCTGAAACACAGTGTTTGCAGACACGCTAAACATGTTTTCCAAAAACACGGGTACAATGTCAGCAAGGTCCGCGGGCCGCAAAGGAAGGCTTTCCGGGCCGCCACTGGCCCGCGGGCCGTACTATGAGTACCCGTGATCTATGGACTTCCTAAAATCCATAAGAATCTTAATGACCCTCCCAACCGCCCAATAGTTTCAACTATAGGCACTGCTACGGAACCTCTGTCAAAATACGTAGATAACTACCTACGCCCATTTATACCAAGAATTGAATCATATGTGCGAGACACAGGTGATATGATTAAAAAGACAGAGGGACTAGCCTTTAATTCCACCCATGACCTCCTTGTGACTATGGATGTAGAATCTCTCTACAGTAACATCCCAATAACAGAAGCACTGAGAACTACTGCGTGGTTCATTGACTTGCACAATATCCCTTGTCCAAAAACATTTCTTTTGGACTGCTTGGAAATGGTATTAACAGAAAACATCTTTGAATTTGGATCTAATACTTACCGCCAAATCAAAGGTGTAAGTATGGGTGCTTCGGTAGCTCCTTCAATTGCCAATATATTTATGGCGGCGTTCGAAAAGAGATATGTCCAAAATGAGATGGCCCCCTTCTTCGAGTCTGTCTCCCATTGGTCCAGATACATGGATGACATTTTCTTTGTCTGGACCGATGGGAGGGAAACTTTGGAGGAGTTTATGTTATGGATTAATGCAGCTGATCCCAATCTGCATTTTACCTCAAACATTAGTTGTGACAAAATAGAATTCTTAGATATAGAAATTATGAACGCAGATGGTATTTTGAAGGTTGACCTGCATGTTAAGCCTACGGCGAGAAACACCCTGCTCCACTACAGCAGTTTTCACCCCAGGTCGCAAAAGGACAGCATCCCCTTCTCGCAATTCTTGCGAGTTAGGCGCAACTGCAGCAATTTAGCTGACTTTGACCGACAAGCCCTCATTATGAGAAGCAAATTCATTGAAAGAGGATATCCCCACCAACTGGTAACACACTCATATAAACACGCCTGTTATTATGACCGAGACTGTCTACTTCAACCAAAAAACCCCAAACCGAATGAACAGGTTGTCTGTATTACTAAACACTCTACAATAGATGCAAAAATTAAAAGAGTGATAAATTCCAACTGGCACATCCTGAATAGCAACTGCTCCACTGAACAAAAATTGGCAAAACCACTATTTGCCTATAAAAGAAACAAGAATATAAAAGAACACATTGTCCATTCACGTTTCAAAAATTTAACAACTGAAGGAAATTCGACTCAAAGGTCGATTATAACAAATAACCCCATCAAAGGAACTTTTCCTTGCTCTTCGTGCTCTTCCTGCACTAAAATATTGAGAGGAGAGGAATTTACTCATAATGGACACAAAACACTTGCTAAAGAAATGTGTAACTGCAGATCGTCGAACGTCATCTACTTTATACAATGTCCCTGTCTCTTAGGATATATAGGCGAAACTTCGCGTATGATTCAAACACGCCTCAATGAACACCGCTCTGCAATTCGGACAAAGAAAATTGCTGCCCCAATGGTCAAACATTTCTTAGACAAAGGCCATAAAGCAGAAGACTTTACATGGCGTATTCTCGAAAAAATTCATACCCTAGACACTCAGGGAGGATCAGCCATCAGAAAGAAAAGGGAGGTATTTTGGATTTTTGTCTTTGACACCTTCCGGAGAGGAATGAACAGCGAAATTCCTTGGGAGCACGCTATATGTTAAAATATCGAGTTACATGTCACCGGTTCCCTCTCCTGATTCATTGGTACTTCCCTTTTTATAATTAATAGGTATTGTAAGTCTTATCCAGACTGCCTCGAAAAAATATCTATTTAGGCAAAATATCTGTGATATCATATATGACACAGTCTCCTTTCCATCCATTGGTAATACACAGTCATTTTGCCACTATTACCTATATTGGCCCTAAAATACCACTTAGGAATTTAAACATATGTGGGATCCCCAAGGCGCGACAGTCCATCACTCATCTTGTGGAAACAAATAGTGAGCCCCTTTTATTTGACTCTACAGGTAGTTTTGTAAAAATATTTTTGTCAATAGTATGATTTTACCCCTTTTTACAATCTATAAATTTTATAATTCATTTTTGATTGTATTTTTCTAGTTTTATTTTCATCAACTGCTATTAGTCTCATTTTAACCTCATTATGAAATACATTAACAAACCCTAAATATATAACATAATACCCACTAAGAATAACATCTGGCTGTTATCACTATTGTCAGAGTCTAATTTCTATCTTGCTGGACTTTAAAGATAGTCTTATTTACTTTAACAGGAAGTACTATCATATCACTTCCTTAAATCGAAATACATTAACAAATCTGGAATATGACCTCCTACTAATAATATTTATTCCTTAAATTGAAATACATTTCTAAACCTTGAATATGACCTCTTACTTATCATATCTATTGGGAAGCACATCATACTGTTTCCATCGAGGTGTAAGTCCCCTTTCTATTTCATTTGATCAGTCCGTTCTTCTCTACTCTAACAGGAAGTACTAATCCACTTCTTCCTGTATTTGACAAGTCTGCTCTCTACCTTCAGGGTAGATATAGTCCCCTCTTGCTTTCAGCAATTCTCCCACCTGACCGCAATTTCACCCGCCCCACACACTATTTAAAGACAACTCCGGGCACTCTCGAATATCTCCATCACCGCGTAGAACGTGAAAACCCGCTGTCCCGCCGCCGGAAGTTTGGAGCCCTGTCATATCTTTTTGGGTAAGTGTTTTGACGAGCGGATGCAATGATAGCAGTCTCCTTTTGCTTCCCCCCCCCCCCCCCTTTTTTTAACAGAGCAGTTATAGCCCCTTTCTCTTCTTCCCTTTTTTTCAGACAGGGACTTATTTTAAAAACTACATCTTTGCCACAAAACTACATCTGTGCCAAAACCAAGGTACAAGGTAAAAATATTGAATAATCTGGAGATACTAACTCTATTTACTTGCCTGCATCTAATAAAGACTTATGTAAAAATATCTCCTTTCCTTAATATAATACTTTTTAAATGATCTTTGATTTTAGTGCAAAAGAAAGTCTCCTTTAAGCAAGATCCCCATATCAGGTGGAATCTCATTGTTTTCAAGTTTGGTCAAGACATCCTTAACTGACCCAAATAATTTAAAGGTTCCGGACGGCGGGAGTAACCTCAAAATCTTTTTACTTTATCAGGTAAACTGTCAAATTACTTATTCTCAATAATTTGCTGCAGGGTAACAGATAACCAAATAAAATACAACAGTTTCCTGAACCCTCCATATATCTATAATTGCGCAACTTATAAGACCTTTATATACCATGAAATTTTAATAAATATTCCTATTTATTACAACAGAAAAATTCACATCGGTGAACAGATAATATCTATCTACATGAATAGAAACTACGAAGTCATTTGGATATCCTAGGTATAAATTAATAATAGACATGTAAAACAATAAGATATCTGTAATCTGATCCTTACATCTACAAGGTTTACTTATTCCATCTTTTGTAATTTTCAGTACAAATAAAGGATATTGACGTTGTCTCTGTTTTCTCCCAAGCAATTGGTCTACACACCCAAAAAAATCTTGACCATGTAAGTGCCTCAAAACTAACAATTCTTTGTTGCTACTAGTAATAACATATTGAGCTCCTAGGAAGCGCTTCCTCTGTATTTCCATTCAATTACAAAATTGGTGCACCTTTCCCCAATTTGGTATCCCTCACCATTTCTCATGGGTCATTGGACCTTTGGAGATAAATGACAATGGCTAGTGTCGCAAGGAAATGAAAATGTGAATATGAATGTACCATGATATGTTATACGTACAGTAATTTGACAAGGTTTTAGGCTACAAAAGAAATTGTTAAAATTGTATTTCATGATTTTTTAATCTAGTATTGCTGGTAATTTCTCTCCTTGTGTATTAATTTTATTTTGTAGAATTATTCGTGGCTGCTCCAGAAGAAGGCGCTGGTCGCCGAAACGCGCGTAGAGTACCAACCTGCCACTTATTCCCCTTTAACTTGTGGTTTAACAAAAAGAATGTTTTAATATGTTAATTGTTTTCATTATTATGTCACTTCTCTAATTGTAGAAATTTTAACATGAATTTTAAAGGTCTTGAAATATGATTTCATGTCTAATTATCAATAAAATACTGTAACTTTTTCTATATTGTTGTAGCTTAATTTCCTTGATTCTATTATTACTGAGAATTGATCTGTTTTCTATGATTGCCTAGATTGTTACATATCAACCCCTGGGTTTTTGCAGAGAACAGCTGTAGAACCTCCTTTAAAGACCCAGAACTGGTTAGGCACCTCTTGGCAGGGCAAGACTCTCAGTTCACAGAGTCCACCAGCTGAAGCAGAATTGAAGGAAGCCTTTGATGTCCCTGAGACTTCAGAACAGGAGACAAGTCATCAAACCCTTGGAGTCACTGTTAAGAACTCAAAAACTGTTATGATGATAAACGTGGTTTCTTTATTAAGTAATTCTGCCAACAGAGGTCAGCTCATCCAACCCGACCAACTGCAACTCTCCAACTCTTCACCAATGACACTATAACATTCCACAGTGTCATCAGTGACATATATACATTCCAACTGTATTTACAATACAACACAGCTCCTTCCTTGCAACAAATTAGGCTAAGGCCAACAACAAAATAGCTGTATAATAATAACAATGTACTGGAATAAATAGGTTTAAAGCTTACAACAAGAGGAGCTGTAAGAGAATAACCATGCAAAACGGATATAAAATAATATGTAAGGAAAGCAATATCACCACGTAGGAAAACTACCTAGAACAGTGGAAGAGGAGGGTAGAGAAACAGAAAAACAAAACAACTATATAAAAAAACAAGAAGCAATAAGTGACATAATCCTTAAGGTATTTTAGTGGTCTAATCTTTCTTTCAAATTTGTTAAGAGAATGACTAACATTTTCTTGTATCTTAATCAAAAGAGAGAGAGAGGACTAGAAAGCTAGTCCGTATACCCTAGGTTTATAGGTAGAATCAATAAGGACTAGCCTGTTTGTGAATTTAACATAGACTCAAAAGCTATATGACCGGATGCAAAGCATTGTGTTTGCTCATAAAGCCCTCACCCACCAACCTTGTTGGTGGCATGCTTCATCATCGGGCCCACCCAGTGACACCGAGTGTGTCCCGTGTGTGCTTCGACGCCTGGTTACAGCAGAGCAGGTATGTTACTGAGAGTGCAGTGTAGTGAAGTGAAAGTGAAAGTTTAAAAGCTATACAGGGGTCCCAGTACCCGAGGGTAAACTTAAACTTTAATAACTGGGCCGCTGTTAGCATTAAAAGAAGGCTGCTGGATGTATTAGGAGTATTTTTCAAAGAGAAAGAGAGATAGCGGTCCTCAGCAAGGGCCTCTCCTTCGTCCCTACCACACGTCTGGACAAATTTAAACTTCATGTCGAGCTGGCCGAATTCTTTAGGAAGCTGAAACTCAAGGCTTTGTTTGAAAAGATGACACCTGACGAGACACCCACCAACACCAATCCCAATGAAACGGGTCTCAGGCCAAAGTCCACCTTTGTGCCACCACCCTCGAGTGTCGCAGTGGAAATCTCTACCTTTGAGCAAGCAATCTACTTCGACATAGAGAAGCTGAACCCCACAGTCCCGTTCAATAACCTGTCCAAACAAGACCGAGATGTCATACAAAACCTACAGGACAACCCCACTGTGATCATCAAACCGGCGGACAAGGGGGGAGGGATCGTCATTATGGACAAATCCGACTATGACCAAGAATGCCACAGACTTCTCTGCAATCCTCGTAATTACAAACACCTGGATAAAGACCCTACCGCAGACCTACAAGTCACCATACACTCCATGGTGAAGAGAGCCAGCGACGCTGAACACATCTCAAAACAGGAAGCAGAATACTTATGCACCAAAGACGCGAAAGTCCCATACTTCTATACGGTACCCAACGTACACAAGGGCACCATACCAGCACCTGGTAGACCCATAGTATCAGGAATGAAATCCCTTCTGGAACCACTCTCGCGATACTGCGATCACTTCCTGAATCCCCTGGTGCAAAAAACTCCCACCTACATCAAGGACACCAAACACCTTCTGAATATCATCGCAGAAACCACCTTTGACCAAACAACCCAATTACTGGTGGGATTGGATATAGAAAGCCTCTAAACCAGTCTCCCCTGCAGGCACTACAAGACCTGCTCATGCAAACGCCTTGGACGAACCATACACCGCACCAATTCATACTTGAGTGCGCAGCCCTCGAACTGAAGGAGAACTACTTTGAGTACGACGGAACATACTACTTGCAAACCAACGGAACCTCAATGGGCAGCGTTTTTGCCCCAAGTGTGGCCAGATTGTATGTCCACCAATTCGAACAGAACCATATTATGCAACTAAACAACCCCTACTCTACTAACATCAAAACTTGGCGTCGATACATAGACAATATCTTCATCATCTGGGAGGGCTCAGAGGATGCACTGAACACATTCCTCATATGGCTCAATGACCGCGACCCTTACCTGCGATTCACGTGAAACTCCAGTGCCACAGAGCTAGCGTTCCTGGACCTCAACATCATAGCGGAACAAGGAACTCTGCGCACCACCACATACTACAAACCAACCGCTAGGAACTCGCTGCTGCGTTTCGACAGCTTTCACCCGCGACCACTGCGAGAAAATCTCCCCTTTGGGTAGGTCCTGCGGATCTGCAGGAACTGCAGCCACCTAGCTGATTACAAAAGATAATCACGGGCCCTATCCAACAAATTACAAGAAGGTGGATACCCTGGGAACATCATTGCCAAAACCAGCAAAAGGGGCCCGCAACATAAACAGAGAGGCCTTACTGGAAACTGTAACCAAAGACCAGGAACCTTCTCCCATGACCTGTGTGACAACTTACAACACTGCGTCTAACCAAGTCTCAAACATCCTCCACGAACATTGGGAAAATCATCAACCCCGGGGCCAGAGCCTGGGAAAACCCCACACTTTGCATTTAAACGCGCTAATCAGAGACAAACTGGTGTTCACACGTCCCCGTGCCAACCCCAAACCCGCAGATAACACAGTTCTCAGTTCCTGGGGACTACCCAAAGTCACTGGCCACTATCCCTGCAACAACTGCAGTGTGTGCATCTAACCAAACCAACCAAAACTCTCCACCTGGAAGCGGGCAAAATGTGGACACAACGCCATCACACCAACTGTAACTCCAGCAACTTGGTGTACTTAATAACTTGCCCCTGTGGGCTCTGTTACATTGGAATGACCACCATCAAAGTCAGGACGAGAATCGTCGAACACAGAAGCACAATCAGATGTGGCAAAAACATTAGCAAGCTGACAGAACACTTCATTACCAACCACCACACTCCGAATGACATGTCCTGGACTGTCATAGAACATTTTGAAGCAAACCAACCCAACAATGACCGGACCCCACTTAACAAATAATAAAGGTGGATCTACCGCCTTTCCACCCAATTACAGGGCCTGAATGACTCCATACTGTGGAATTCACTAAAACCATGATGTCTGCCTTACCCGTGATACCATGATCACCCCGACACCATGGCATTCGGTTCCCACCTTCCTGTAGTCGTCCTAGTTATCGTGTGTGCACTTAGGCCAACACCTGGTCTTAAAAACATGCAGCGCTTTTATTCTTAACATTTATTTTAACTATCGCTGCATGTTCAATCAGTTTAATCAGCCCCGCTCAGACCGCAGCTATTTTTCCTGATGCATGCCCAACGAGTAATGCACAGGAGCCAGCATCGGGGCACCGTGCACTCCTCCTTGCTTCAGTTACAGCCAAGCACAACTAACCTACACGCAGGCGCTCACCACGAGGCTCAGCGCATGCGCACAACCGGTACACCACTCACTCCGCACATGCGCATGTTAGTCATGACTCAGCGCTGTGCGTACAGTCTCTCCATTGTGTTTCCGCCGGCACAGGTGAAATACATTTGTTAACCACCACTTCAACCCAATGCATGGCATTCACACGGAGGTCCTCGAGACAGCAAGAGGTTCATCGCAGATGCCGACCGAGGGTATCGTGAGTAACATACCCCTCCAGGGACAGCACGGATAAGCACTTCCCTTGCAGGTCACTAACCCCCCAAGGCCCCTCTTCTCTCTAGGGCCACAAGCACTGCCAGGACGACTCCATGGGGCATTGATGGTGAATTGCCAACGTGAGGATAATTTTCCCTTTATGCACCTACTTCTCCTCGCTTTTGTGCATGTGCTAACGATGCCTAGCCCACCCCAAAAAACTTTAATACTCTGGCGTTAACCCTCACCCTGGCCTTACCACCAATATGGCCACACCTTTTTGCCGCATTTTTATAGTCTACACTGCACAATAGAAATCGACAACAAATCTGTTTTGTGAATCTGAATCACCATCCTAAGACTCTTTTGAATATGTTTGTCTTGTCATACATGTTGTATGTCTAGTAATGCTTTGAGAGGGAATCCCCATCCTACACTTAGAGCACCTTAGCGAGTGCTTCACATTGACCAACCACACACTCACTTAAATTAAGATAATTGCACCACCACTTGTTTGGTTCTGAGGAAAGCCAGTTTTAATCATAAGGCCTGGCTGAAACATGTAGACCTCACTTGGATGCAGGAGAACCTAACAAATACTCCTAATACATACAGCAGCCTTCTTTTAATGCTAACAGCGGCCCAGTTACTAAAGTTTAATTTTACCCTCGGGTACTGGGACCCCTGTATAGCTTTTAAACTTTCACTTTCACTTCACTACACTGCACTCTCAGTAACATACCTGCTCCGCTGTAACCGTGCGTCGAAGCACACCCGGGACACACTTGGTGTCACTGGGAGGGCCCGATGATGAAGCATGCCAGCATGCCACCAACCAGGTTGGTGGGTGAGGGCTTCATGAGCAAACACAATGCTTTGCATCCGGTCATATAGTTTTGAGTCTATGTTAAATTCACAAACAGGCTAACATTTTCTTGTGTCACACTCTCACTTTGAACAGAACTCTGACAGGGTTCATCTGCAGAGGAGTTGTGACCCTAATCTTGAAGGGAGTCCAGCCAATGAAAATCCCTTTCTTCCTGAATATCCACTCAGTACATCAGCCCCTTATCATACTTTGCTAACCTACGCATGTGCCACGCTTTACCATCACACAATTTAGCTGAATTTGTGAACACTTGCTGAACTTCCAACGAATTAGAAAACTTGCTCTCACCCTTCTTTACCTTAAAAGGTAATTTCACTTGCACCAGGTCTCCTTTCACAAGAGATTTCTTTGGCATTACGCTTAGCGTCAAAATACTTCTTATACTTCTCTTGGTACAACTCAATGTTTTTTTTTAACTTCACTCAGAGACCACTCACTCAACCTGGAATGCCTCAGCCAACACTGATTATCTTTGGTGAATGGATTCCTACCCCTCATTATGGTAAATGGGCTATAACCGGTAACGGTGGTTGTCATACAATGCATCCAGAGCATACTTTTTACAGCTACCATCCAATTTTGATTTCTAAGTTTGCCAATTGTAGTGCTTCTTTAATGGTGAAGTTGAAGCGTTCAACTTCACCATTCCCACTAAGATGATAGATCGATGTAGCCTTGTGTTCCATCAAATTCCGGTTAAAGAATTGTTATACACATAAGGACTATTGAACTGAAAACCATTGTCAGTAATAACCTGATTGGGCAACCCTTCTCTTTGGGACAATTCATCCATGAACTGCATCACACTCTCAGATTCAGCAGGTTCCATAAACTTGACCTCTCTGTGGAAAAGTAAATTTTGCCATGTTCTGTGTCCCTACGCCCCATCCATCATATGTTATGTATGCATGACCAATATGCATATGTTATTCCCCATTTCTGATTAAAGACGCAATTACAGTTGTGTCCACCTCTAATATGTTAAATTTCCAGTCCTCGTGAATACTACGAATATCAGGCCTATGTAGGTAATGTTGCCACGTTTCTCAGTGTGCACGTTATTCCATTATAAAGTCCCCGTTTCTAGGCCTCAAAAGGGCCCGGACCACAGATTCAGCTCCTGTCTCCCGAAAGCCTCGCTAAGGAGCGATACAGCCCCCACCTGTATCCTCGACCCTTCACTTACTTCCTGCCTTGCAGTGCCCGGTGCACCCCGGCTCTGCCTCTGAGTCTGCCAAAAGTATGTTATAGTTCCTGCTATCAGTTCAGTCCTCCTCCTCTGCATTCCTAAGCTACTGAACTGCATCAATAGTTTCCGTCATTGTCTAGCCTTCTCGGCTCCACGTTAGAGAAATACTGTATTTAATGGTCATTTAATATTCTTCTTCACGCACTACATGTAGAATAATGCATGGTCCAGTCTTAGAGTCAAGTTAGCCTCTCCCCTCATAACTTCTAGTTTATATCAACATGTTCCCTAAACATTAGATACCAGATAGGGTTTAGGTACATGTCGCTCCGACCTTCCAGACTCTAGTCTCTGCTCCTAGCACAGAGTTCGTAGCCCCCAGCTTCTCCTAGTAACACGTCATTGCCAGTTTTTGCGCACCATTAGGTTAGAGGTCCCGGCTCCTTAGGTAGCCCCCTCCTATGTGTCCGCCCATCCATGACATATTCTGTTACGTTTTACATCACATGTCTATGTATACTCCCAGTTACACCTCTTTTTTCTGTTATCTCTCGCGACTGCTACACGTCACGCCTTCTGCTCCACCCACTGTTACGCCTACTGCAATGTAATGCTATGTGTTTGCGCTATGTATATAAATCAATGTTATGTTATTAAATGTTAGCGCGCTCATCCCAGACCTAGCCCCAGCAGCTGCTGGGTCACCCTATGCAGGTTGTCCTGATCCTGTCCTTATGCTGTAATAAACCTGCAGAAACTCCTACTACCTCGAATCTTGACTCTTATTTATTGAGCTATCTGTTATTCATTTATACATCCAAAAATAGGGTATTATTTATTTATTTACCACATAATGGCGCCCGAATAGGGACTTGCCCTTTCCCCACGCGTCGGTGAAGCCACGCCGACCCCCTGACCCTCTGCAGTCGTGACGGAACCATATTGGCCAAGTGCAGATATTTCTGCTTCAAGTATCCCTCAGGCCCACGGAGGAGACGGAGGAGGCGGTCCAGCATCCGAACGAGACGGTGGAGGAACGCGGCGAGTCCCGACCAGAGCCCAAGCCGAGAGTCCAAGGTCCGAGGTATCCGGAGGTCCACCCGTAACTGAAGTCCGAAGTTCGTCGTCGTAGTCCAGTCCCGTCCGAGGCCTTCCGTTCCGTGCTGCCCGGTGAGTACCATTGCTGGGGTAGTGTCTAGACAGGGTCAGTCTAAATTGACTCCTGGTCCGTGGGTTGGTGGTACCCAAGCTCACAAACGAAGTATTCACCTAGGTGGATACGGGTCTTGACGTGTTCCTTTATGGGACCGGTATGTTCCGTACTGTTATAGCAGTGCATCCAGTAATTCTAGTCTGTTCCGTTCTCGAGAATTCTGTTCTGTTTCTGTTTTCAGTATTTTCAGGTAGTATTCTGTTCGAACTGTTATTTATGATGTTGTTTAATGTATTTTCAATGTCGTGGTATGCCTGAATTGTTTTCCAATTGTTATTGTTTTTCGTGTATTGTATTGTGTTCCGATTCAAGTTTAAAATGCCGCTCTTTTCCAAGTTACGTCAGTTAAGAACTAGAAAGGGTCTGCTGGAAGCAGCAGTTCCTGTTCCGCCGAGGGACAGTCCAGGTCACTTTATGTATCAGAAACATGGCATAAGCGCCATATTGTATCTAGATTTATGGGTAGAATATACCAAACAGTTAGAAGAAAAGTATAGATGGCCCGTATCGGGTACATGGGATGCCGAATGTATCATGCGAGTAGAAGAAGCATTATGGAAAAAGAAAGCCAGACAGTCACAGAAAGATGCCATCGAGTTATGGCGTAAGGAAGCGCATAGAAGAACGGAAAAGGAAGTCAGAAAGTCAGAATTAAGTAGAGAATCCCAAGAACGAGCCCAAGAAAGAGAATTAATCGAGATAGGTGAACAAGTCAAAGCCGAACAGTCAGACAGACAGAGGCATGCCCTTATTAAGGGTATGTATCCTCTCCTTGCCGAAGGCTTGCCAAAAGCGACCCCAGAGGCACCCAGTAATTTCCCGCCACCGTTAGTTTCGACCAAGCTACGTCACAAACCGACCGCAGCTGATATTTTTATTTCGTCCTATTTGGACGACACAGTTCCAGAATATGCAAATCCTGTTCGCGCTCCGCCAGTCCCTGTAAATCAGGCACTTCCCGTTCCTCCAGACACCGGAGTACCTGTTGCGGTACCCCCGGGTCAGCCTGCCATACAAGTTCAGCCCACGTTACAATTACCGACCCTGCAAGCACGAAGAATGTCAGTCGACGATTCTAGTCTAGGGGCCGCAGGAGGAGGTCCTCCTCAAACCCCGCCGCCACACAAGCGTTTATCAGCACTCGAATTACATGCTCAAGCATCAGCGTACTCCTAAAAGTAATAAGTCTGTTACAGAAATCAGACAAGCCCTTGCCGAATGTGTTTATGATCCAGTTCCAGGCGAATATAATATGGTTTTATATTCCGTACGCGTAAGAAGGGTGACCGAGTATCTAGTCACCTTACCAAATATGAAAGAAGATCTAGACAGAATATATCGTTTCATCCGTACAGGGGATGATCCAGAAAGTATTGGTGAGATTATGTCTCAAAGGAAAGCCGAGATTCAGCTCATGATATTAAAGTTCCTGATCAATTGTCTAATAAGAGAACAAGATTACCCGTCTAAAGATCCCGCCGAAATGAGAATCCTGACAAGGTGGAGTGATAATATAGCCGAGGGTAAGCACAAGACCATTAGTGCCATGGAAAGTATGTACAAGAAAATTCGTAAAGAAATAGTAAGGTTACACGAACAGCGTAAAGCAGCACAAGTAAGCGAGAAAGAAAGTATCTCTGATCCTGAAGAGGAAGACGAGAATCCGGCCAGAATAGCGTATGTAGGAAAATCCAGATTTCCAGATCGCCATTTACGTCCAGAACCTAAGTCTATTTTTCATCATCCAGCACCAGAACGGGAGCCTTGTTCCCTAGAACAAGTATTTCAAGCTACCGATCACTTTCTGAAATCACGAGTCGGTTATAACGAGTTAAGCACCATGCATGAACAAGAACTAGCCCGATCAGCAGTCCGATGGATTACTGATTCTACCACTTTTCCAGACGAAATAGTGGCACAAATGTTTCTGAAACTGCCCCCAGCCGAGCAACGACTGGTGGGTATGTATATGATCCAGCACCTCATTACCCTGTATGAGGGTCAACATTCTGATCCAGGCCCGTTACACGATATTCTGAACGAGTTACTCCAGTACAGATGGAGAGGTCTAGGTACCGATTTAATTAGTGTCATTCTAGAACAGCGCCACAAGTATAGAACGTTCCTGAACCCGCATTTTGTTCATGTCTCACCCCCAGAAAATAAACCATTCTACATAGACAGACAGAATCCGTTACGAGAAGTCCACCCAGTCAGAGGAACGGGTGGCGAAATGCAACGAGTGTTTGTATACACTCCAATCACAAAGATGGAACTCCTCGAAATGAAAAAGTTAATTCCCTGTCATGACAAAGATCCAGCAGGGTTCCATAGAGAATTAAAAGACATACTCCGTATGGGAGAATACACTTATCCAGATATCATTAAAATGTTAAAGGTCCTGCTACCCGCAGGGGTGTATGAAAAGTTAAAGGAAAAAGAATGGGAGGTGGGAGAGAAAAAGATCGATTGGGCAGCTCTAGAAGCTGAAGACAAGGCACGAGTACCAGGTACCGGTCTTGGAGATAAATGTAAAGAATTACCAGAATTATTGATTCAAGTTTTACCCAGATTATTGACAACTAGAAAAGAAGACTGGGATGCAATCTCAGCCTGTAAACAGAAACAAGATGAAGACATTAGTGATTTTTATTCTAGATTCGAGAAATGTTTCAGCATTAACAGTGGTCTCAGGACAAGTAGTGAGTCATACCCTCATCTTTTCGTTACCAAATTAGTCGAGAATTCAAGCCCACAAATTAAAAATCGAGTTTTGAAAGTCGAAAGCACCTGGCAAGCAAATACTCCGTCCCAGATGCTCCAGATGCTCCAGTATCACCAGAATAGAATCAGAGAAGAGCAAGAACACGAAAGAAAACGTATGAAAGACACGAAAATGAAAGTGCTAGTTGCACAATCTATTCCTCAAGATAGTCAGAAGAGGGGTCCGAATCAAGCTAGTCATCCTGCGGCTCCCGTTAAAGGGAACTGCAATTATTGTAAACAGCCAGGTCATTTTATAAACGAGTGTGCAGTCCTGAAACACAATATAGCTACTGGTAAGACTAAAGAAAGACCACGTCCGCCGAGACAAGAACTAGTTTCACAGATTCCTCAGTCACAGAATGCACAACAGACAGTTACAGTACCGCAGCCTATTGCTGCAACACAGCATGTTACATCGCAGATGTACCAGTATGCACAGTCCGAGTATCCAGAGTATCAGTCATATTCATGAAACAGCCTAGAGAGGGAGGTAGGCTTGCCTCTCATCGAGATACCTGTAGACCAAGAAGGTCCCTATGTTCACAGCCAAGTATTAGGGAAAGACAGAAAATTTTTGATCGATACAGGGGCAAGTAGGACTACAATTAGTCACGCCGAAGTTCCAGGGGCTCCGCTCTCAGGCTCAAGAAATGTTTCCCTTGGATTTTCAGGAAAACCCATAGTTAATGAGATTTCAAAGCCAGTTACTCTAGAAGTAGGTCCATTGTCCCGTACTACTGATCTGTTACTTACTAAGTCATGTCCAGAAAATCTGTTAGGCATTAAGACATTGAAAGAGTTAGGTGCAGTTATTTGCTGTTCCCCAGAGGGAATACGTCTGTTCCTACGTGACTTTAAGGGTCACTATGTATTACGAGATTTTGATTCAAGATTGTCTAATGTTCCGCAGCATCTATGGGCGCAAGGTCCAACTGATGTAGGTTACATGCAAATCACACCCTATCGTGTGACTCTCAAGCCAGGTGTAGTGTTACCACGAATTAGACAGTATAGATTGCCACCTGAGGCTGTAGCAGCCTTATCCAAAATTATTGACGAGCTCATGGCTCAGGGAGTAGTTGTAGAAACTGACTCCAATGTATGCAATTCTCCAATCATTCCAGTCATGAAACGTACTGATCCAAATGCACCCCCAGTATATCGATTAGTGATTGATTTGCGAGAGCTTAATAAATGTATTATTCCTCAGTATCCAGTTGTCCCAGATATTTCTTCCCTGTTAACAGCCATTGATTCCGAAGCCATGTTTTTCACTGTTATTGACCTTAAAAATGCATTTTTTAGTGTTCCAATTCATCCAGACAGCCAGTTTCTTTTCGGATTTTGTTTAAATGGAAGGAGCTATATGTTTACACGCGCTCCTCAAGGTTTCACAGAAAGCCCTAGTATTTACAGTCAAGCACTCAAGAGACAACTAGACAACATTCACATGCCAACTGACACTGCCCTGCTCCAGTATGTCGATGATCTACTGATCACAGCCCGTTCTGAACGTGACTGCGAGCGAGCATCACTTACAGTTCTGTATTTTCTAGCCGAGATGGGGCACAAGGTGTCACCTTCAAAGCTTCAATTCTGTGTCCAGCAAGTGGTATACTTAGGACACTTGCTGTCCAAGAGGGGTAGGCAGTTGACACCCGACCGTATCCAGTTAATAGCGAGTCTTCCCCAGCCCAGAACCCAGAAGGAGGTACGTGCTTTTATCGGCCTTACTTCTTATTGTAGACAATGGATTCCCCAGTATGCATTTCTAGCCAAGCCACTGATACAGTTAACGACACAGGAGGCAGCCGTATCGACTGTCCTCCCTTGGACATCTGAACATACACTTAGTTTCAACGAGTTAAAGAAAGCCCTATGTCAAGCTCCAGTTCTAGCTACACCGAACTACAGTAAGCCTTTTATACTTTTCGTTACAGAACGCGAAGGTACAGCATTATCTGTTCTCACACAAGATCAAGCAGGTCAATACAAGCCCTGTGCTTATTTTTCGAGCACGTTAGATCCAGTCGCCCAGGCGTTGCCTGCGTGCCCCAAGTCAGTCGCAGCCACAGCACTAGCTATCAGACAAAGTGATTCCATAGTTTTAGGACATTCCCTGACAGTACAAGTTCCACATTCAGTAGAAGTTCTTTTAAACCGAACACAAACTCAGCACTTGACAATTGCACGTTTAACAGGTTATGAATTGACACTGTTCCAGCCACACATAGAAATTAGACGCTGCAACGTCCTGAATCCTGCTACACTGTTACCATCAGTTAGTTCAAATCCAGACCCACATGATTGTGTGGAATTAGTTAATATTACGACTAAGCCAAGACAAGACCTGACAGATATTCCGTTATCAGATCCTGACCTGACACTTTATGTGGACGGTTCATGTATGAGAACTAGTACAGGAGAACTAGTCGCCGCGTATGCAGTGACTACTGACATTGAAGTTATTGAAACACACCGTATTGATACCCTGTCCGCTCAAGCAGCAGAGCTAGTTGCTCTGACACAAGCCTGTGTACACGCCAAGAACCTGAAAGTTAATGTTTACACAGATTCACGTTACGCATTCGGAGTTGTACACGACTTCGGAGTGCTCTGGCAGGAGAGAGGTTTCATGACTTCTCATGGAACCAAGATTCAGCATGGTCTCCTTATTCAAGCCCTGTTAGATGCCATACATTTACCGACATCTATTGCTATCATGAAGTGCAAAGCACATACGAAAGTTACTGACATTATTTCCCAAGGTAATGATTTAGCAGACCGCACAGCCAAGCTTACAGCACAGACTCCAGACATTCCAGTTAATCAGACACAGACACATACTCCAGATCCGATTACATGCATGACAGTTAAGGACCCTACTCAAGATGTCATAGATATCCAGTTACATGCTACTCCCGATGAAATCAAGAAATGGTCTGTACAAGGAGGGGTCCAGACAGATCAAGGATGGTTAACGAAGGGTAGAGCCACATGGTTTCTCCCCGATTCTATGGTTCAAGTCATTATCAATACCGCACATAGTCCAGCACATTTAGGAGAAAAAGCTATGTTAGACAGTATCCAGAACATTTGGTTCAATAAGCATTTACGAGCTGCAGCCAAGCAGAAAGTCCGTACTTGTATGATATGTTGTCAGTTTAATCCAGGTAAAAGTGTCCCGGTGGAACAAGGTGGTTTCCAGCCCCCTGACCACCCTTTTGAGGTCCTCCAGATGGATTATATTCAAATGGAGCGATGTCGAGGTTTCAAGTATGTCCTTGTAGTAGTATGCGCTTTGTCCAGATGGACAGAAGCATATCCAGTCCCAGATTACACAGCCGCGACCACTGCCAAACAGTTGGTTCGTGAATTCTTCCCTAGATATGGACTCCCTAGAGTCGTATATTCTGACAACGGCCAGCCATTCTCATCCGAACTTATGAGACATGTTTCCCTGTTGTTAGGGTACCAGTGGAAGTTCCATTGTGTACGCCATCCAGAAGCAGCTGGACTAGTCGAGAGGCATAATCAGACTCTGAAAATCCGTATAGCAAAAGTATGTAAAGACAAGGGTGTGGACTGGTTAGTAGCTTTGCCAGTCGCTCTGTTCTACATGCGTATGGTCGCACATTCCAGATCAGGTCTGTCCCCGTATGAGGTCGTTTTCGGCCGCCCCCCTAACATGTGGGGTACTCCTAGACCCCGAAGTATTACCGATGTTTCATGTAATATGCTGACAGATTACCTAGCTTCCTTGATGTCTGCCCTCAACTCATGTCGTTCACAGGTTGCCGCCGCATTTCCAGATAATACCGAGGTGGCACCGCACGAGATCGTTCCAGGATCGATGGTCCTCGTCCGCAACTTTGACAGATCAAGTCCGCTGGAACCACGTTGGAAGGAGCCACGTCAGGTCCTCTTGACCACCCGAACTGCCGTCAAGTTGGAAGGCAGGAAGGGGTGGGTCCACCTTTCTCATGTAAAACTTTTCAAAGGACCAAAGCCAGACTTCAAAGACATTGCCAAGAACATTTCCCAGGATTCGAAGGATTGCCAGAATATTGTTTTAAAGGACTGTCCCGCACCAGACATTATTACAACCCCTCCCTTGTTAGAGAAAACTCCGCAACAGGAGTATAAGTTAAAGCTCAGGTCTAATAAGTCAGCCAGTTTGATTGTATAAGTCCTCCCCTAGGTGAAACGGTTAGATTGTTTCTGACATGTATAAAATAGACCCCCATAGTGAGAGAGTCAGTCGAAGTTCACTTCAATGCATCGTTTTTCTGAGTTTCATATTATTCATCAGCATAATGATTTCTTGCACCAGTTATGCTTTCTATCTGAGTTTTTCAGTTCCTCATGTAAATATGTCTGCTCATGCTACAGTAGAGCACACGTTTAGTGATCTGCCTCCTCACGAATATTCATACCGCCTCGCCATGCGTAATAACACATTCATCCGTATGTTACATTACTCACACCAGACCAGCAATGCCACTAATTGTTGGGTGTGTGGTCGACTCCCCCCTTTCCAGACATCGAAGGGAGTTCTGCCACTCTTTCCTTATCCATTCTCACACAATGGTTCGTGTGGAGCATGGTCCACGCTAACGTCATCCTCAACAGATATGTCTTTTCTTAACAGTACATGTTTCCCAGACAAGCAAGGTTTCCCCCACAGAACAGGTTTAGATCTAGAAAATGAAGTATATAATTTAGGAAATTATTCGTCGAATTTCATGGTCCTGAATGTTCAGTCTGATACTACTCCAGACTCACCCGCTATTTTAGTATTACCAGTCAAAGGCGAATTATGTGTCCGTAGTTATGGTTCTGTACATATAGGTCATAGTGAATGTACTACTGTTATCCAGTATAGTGACAGTGGGAAATCTATTTTTATAGCTTCACGTCATTCTTATTTTATTTGCGGTCAAACTGCATATGTCCGTCTGCCCCTCGATTGGGAGGGAACCTGTTACATTGCCTTCCTACTGCCACCTGTTTTTCTAGCCCCACCTGATTATCATAGGAATTCTTTCTTAGTACACACTAGACACAAGAGAAATCTCCCGATTGTCGATTATACTGAAACCGCTGCAGAGCAATTCATTGATATAGATAAAGGTGTTTTCCCTTATTTAGGTACAGTTGTAAATAGTAAGCTAATCCGTAGGTTAACAAGAACCCTTGAAGCAGTAGTAGATGAGACTGCCTCTGCTCTAGGTAACTTAACTGAAGAGCAATCCTTTATGAGAATTGTCGTTTTACAGAATCGTCTCGTCCTTGACGTCATACTGGCCGATAGGGGCGGGGCCTGTAGAATTCTCGGATCCAGTTGTTGCATTTTCATTCCAAATAACGCGCCGTCTGTTTATTCAGCTATAACCAGACTCCATAAAATTGCCCATCTGTTACATCAAGATCCAGGCACCTGGACATGGTCCGGTTGGTTCTGGAATATAATTTCCGCATGGGGATGGAAAGTCCTGTCCTTTCTAGGTATTGCAGTAGCGATCATATTTAGTTGCTGCCTCTGTATACAATGTGGCCCTGCGATTTGCAGCATGTGTGCTACCTCTTGTATTCCTAGTCCCAAGCCCCGTTCTAAATCCCGTTCCAAGACAATTCGAGACGAGCAAATGGTACTGTATGAAATGATAGATGGTATCATGAATATTGATGTTTCCTGATGGAAACGTAGTGACAAGGAGGGAATGTGGAAAAGTAAATTTTGCCATGTTCTGTGTCCCTACGCCCCATCCATCATATGTTATGTATGCATGACCAATATGCATATGTTATTCCCCATTTCTGATTAAAGACGCAATTACAGTTGTGTCCACCTCTAATATGTTAAATTTCCAGTCCTCGTGAATACTACGAATATCAGGCCTATGTAGGTAATGTTGCCACGTTTCTCAGTGTGCACGTTATTCCATTATAAAGTCCCCGTTTCTAGGCCTCAAAAGGGCCCGGACCACAGATTCAGCTCCTGTCTCCCGAAAGCCTCGCTAAGGAGCGATACAGCCCCCACCTGTATCCTCGACCCTTCACTTACTTCCTGCCTTGCAGTGCCCGGTGCACCCCGGCTCTGCCTCTGAGTCTGCCAAAAGTATGTTATAGTTCCTGCTATCAGTTCAGTCCTCCTCCTCTGCATTCCTAAGCTACTGAACTGCATCAATAGTTTCCGTCATTGTCTAGCCTTCTCGGCTCCACGTTAGAGAAATACTGTATTTAATGGTCATTTAATATTCTTCTTCACGCACTACATGTAGAATAATGCATGGTCCAGTCTTAGAGTCAAGTTAGCCTCTCCCCTCATAACTTCTAGTTTATATCAACATGTTCCCTAAACATTAGATACCAGATAGGGTTTAGGTACATGTCGCTCCGACCTTCCAGACTCTAGTCTCTGCTCCTAGCACAGAGTTCGTAGCCCCCAGCTTCTCCTAGTAACACGTCATTGCCAGTTTTTGCGCACCATTAGGTTAGAGGTCCCGGCTCCTTAGGTAGCCCCCTCCTATGTGTCCGCCCATCCATGACATATTCTGTTACGTTTTACATCACATGTCTATGTATACTCCCAGTTACACCTCTTTTTTCTGTTATCTCTCGCGACTGCTACACGTCACGCCTTCTGCTCCACCCACTGTTACGCCTACTGCAATGTAATGCTATGTGTTTGCGCTATGTATATAAATCAATGTTATGTTATTAAATGTTAGCGCGCTCATCCCAGACCTAGCCCCAGCAGCTGCTGGGTCACCCTATGCAGGTTGTCCTGATCCTGTCCTTATGCTGTAATAAACCTGCAGAAACTCCTACTACCTCGAATCTTGACTCTTATTTATTGAGCTATCTGTTATTCATTTATACATCCAAAAATAGGGTATTATTTATTTATTTACCACATCTCGCCATTTTGAAAGGTAGTCAATCGCGCCCAGAATGAACCAACTTTACTGATGATTGACAAAGGGACCCATTATATCAAGACCTACATGATCCCGCACCATCTCAGGGCAGGGAATAGGTGACAAGGGAGGATTAACAGATTTTTGAATCTTTTCAGAATTCTGACACGAGTAACACTGTCTCAACACTCTCTCCACTTCAGCATCCAAGCCCAACCACCAATACAAGTATTTCACTCTCAATTAGAAAGAAAAAAGCGGCTGACAAAGGTTATGCACAAAGTATTTCAAAGTATGATACGTAAATCCATATGTTGTGAACAATACGTCCAGAGTATGCCACACCAATACTCTCCTGTACAGCAGATCCCAAAGTTAATATGTAAAAGGACGGTGCACCGAAGGGAGTACTCGAAAGCTCCAATTCATATTTCAAAATTCTTTTATTCAATTCCAATTAAAACAAACTCCTCAGCCAACGCGTTTCGTTCACATTGAACTTCGTCAGGGCTGAAACAATTCAAAATTGCACAATCAATACACAACATGAAAAGCCCAATAAAAACACCAACTCACAATAAATACCAATGTTAAAAACAACTGTTTTTCATGTACATCATTCATATAATATATTTATAATTCATAACTTGGAAGGGAATAGAAAAGGAACAGCACATATCAAAATAAAACATATAAATTCATTGTCTTCATATACTCAAAATAACATAACATAACATATGCTCATAAAGTGTGCAGTTTCGTAATTCATAATTAGGAACAAATGTGTAAGCAAATTATAAACAGCAACAAAAATTAAATCACAATGTGCTCATCAAATCCATGTAAACTAATTCAACATCTATAATAATCCATAATCAACAATAGCAACAAGAAACAGAAAGTAAAAAGTTGACCTAAGAAAAAGCAGAATACGAAAAAAAGCAGAATAAAATGCAAAAGAAAAAAGGAGAAAGGAAAAAAGAAAAGAGAAAGAAAAGGAACGAATCACACCCAATACCTTTGTAATTTAGTTTATAATATACGTATGATTGGCAATTAGATTCTATCGCGCCTCCATTTCCAGTCCAGCATGAAGGTGGGAGAATATCATAATCACCAGTTCCCCACCCAGCTGTCCCTTATTTAAAGGACACTCCTCACCTTTCAGGTGAAGGAAATGTCCCGTAGAATTGAACCCATTGTTGGGATGTCATAAAAGTTCGACACACGACAATACCACAAAAAGGCCAATAAGGTAATTGGCCGCTAGACGGACAGAATAGTGGTCGTCGTTCTGTAAGTAAACAAAAACTAATATCAGTACCGTATTAACATAGAATTCATAAACCGACCAGTATCTGTCCGCACACCATCATCACTAAAGGTGCACATGACAGGTACTTAAGGTCCATAGTGTGCCCTACATTTGAAACGGGAGAATCTTACCTCAATTAAGTGGCCGATTCGGTACCCGCAGTATGATACGTTAGGACGGTACGACCTAAATCTCGGCCGCCCGTTCTGTCATAAAAGGAGATAAGATAGGCGCAACATAAGTAAACGGGCCAAAAAGGGGTATAATCTACAAAGTAAATAACCATAATTAAAATAGCATGTGTTAGTGTGTATAGTCAATCTACAGGAAACACCTAGACGATAGTATATTCGCCCCCATACGGCCAACAGGCCATATGAGATACGTCCGATGCCTTAATAATACATTCAGTACATGGGAAAATCAAAGGGCAAGAAGAATAGTCTTAGTTGATTCAAAGGAGGATTAGCCGTGATAAAGGCAAGATAAAAAAAATATAACATTGAACTATACCAGTTTTAAATCCCCCCATGATCCCACTAGAACCCAGAGTGTCGAAAAAGAGTGCGCGTTTCCTGTCGATGTGCCTGTGACAGACAGCGTTATGTGTGTCACTGGGTACCGAGAGCAATACAATGTTCCCGGAAACATCCCCACTCCCCCTCCTTCAAACTCACCGGATAGCTCGAAGTGTAGCAAATGAATTAGTCACAAACCGAGCCATCGTTGTTACCCGATTTAAATTTCCTGGCAAGTCTCTCCGTACCAACCCCTCTCCGCGTCTCGCGCCGCGGTTGATTGGAACTCATATGTTTTTACATTTCACCGTCGGCGCCATCTTAGAATGTATAAAAACTGATATTAAAATGCAGCACTCATGTGTATTTAGAGTACTGACTACAAAATATCAATGTAAGATTGGGTTTTCTAGCAAGACCATGTTTATATCATATAAATTTATCTATTCAAGTATTGCCCAGTCGTAGGTCAGTCGCCATCTTAAAGTGGTGTATCCGTACCTAACACCCTGGTTAATTAATACTCATGTATTTTTTACCTTTTACCATCGGCACCATCTTGAAGTGTATAGAAACTGATATCACAGACAGTATTTATGTATATTTAAAGTGGTAACAACGAAATACAGAAAACGAACTGGCCAAATAGTAGAACAGTCGCCATCTTAGGAAGGTGAATTCGATGTTAACATGGATTATGTTAAAACCAAAGCATACTCCACCCCCCTACAAGTAAACGCTGATAGCTAATATGATTTTTTTTTATAATGCCTAGGAATAATCGGATCCTAATCGAAGATGAATCAGACCCAGATCCGATGCTGGCAATAATAAGCGTATATGTCAATTGAGTAAAGGACACAACTATTCGAAGACCCAAATATCTATAAATTAATATCAATTGATCATATCCAATAAGACTGTGATCCAGGACGGGTAAGACAAAATAAGAAAATAGGGGGGGGGAGATGTGAAAAAGGAAATGAAAAGGGGGGGACCGGTTATGCCAATATTATCATGTATTTTGTAATAATTGTAAATTACGTATACAGTATTTGTCATCAGCAAATACCTTACTTTATTGGGATTTTCGTATATTTCATTCACATTATCTTAATCCCAATGGTTGCATATAAAATCATACACATATGCCCTAGATAGATTATATAATGTTAACCACTCTAGTACAATCATACTCAAATTTCACAGTCTACGCAATACCTCATGATACAATGTTAATTCAATCGTTCCCACTGGGCCCAGTGGGAAACGTGATTAGAATCAGTACACCTCACAAGAAATAGTGCATCTCACCATCAGCATTGTGCCCAAGGCTGGTGGCCCTCAGACGGCAAATCCACTTTGCCTCTTTTGCCGTAGCAAAAGTTCTCTATTACCACCTCTTTTTGGTACTGGAGTGTAATCTATAGCATGGAACCAAAAGTCAAGATCATCAGGATGTTCGGCCGTATAGTGGTTCGTAATAGGGTATCTGGTGTCCCTGGTCTTTATTGCGCGTCTATGTTCTTGTATCCTGAGTTTCAGGGGGCGCACTGTGCTGCCCACATAAATGATACCACACCTGCAGCCAAGTACATACACCACATATGTAGTGTTACAGTTAATAAAGAAATCAATCCTATGATTCTTACTTGAATTGTAACTGAAATTAGAGATCTTATTTTTGTCCATAGGACATATATTGCACGTTCCACACGTAAAAAAGCCCTTCGGCCTATCCGGAAACCAAGTTGGGATGGATTTTGGAGTGGTCACATAACTGGGACATAGTGTGTTTCTCAAGGATACACCTCTCCTATATGTCACGAAGGGCCTATTTTCAATACACTCCTTTAGACCTGTGACACCCTGCAGAAGGTACCAATGTTTCCGAAGGATATTAAAAATCGCACCACTACGTGTGGTGTATTGAGTCACGAACTTAGCTTTAGAGTGTTTAGTCTCACCAATCCTTTTTTCTTTTACAGTGTCATTCCTACTTACATTTTTGACTCTCTGTTCTGCTCTTTCGAGTACACCTTTGTCATATCCTCTCTTTGTGAACCTACTAACAGTATCTTTAATGTTTGCAGTGAAGGTTTCATCTTCACTGCAATTCCGTCGGATTCCTATCATCTCTCCGTATGGAATATTATTTTTCACTGAGGGAGGATGTGCACTCGCCGTATGTAATACTGAATTGCACGATGTTTCCTTTCTGTACAGGGTGCTATTGATCTGACCATCCTTGACATAAAATTGAATATCAAGGAAATTGATGTGTTCTTTGTGGTGCATCATAGTAAATTTAATGTTAAAGGTGTTATCGTTTAGGAAGGTAACATATTGCTCAAGCTGCCCAATAGCACCAGACCAGAGACAAATCACGTCATCAATGTACCTCCCCCAGTACATGATGTTATTGGTCCAGGGGGAGGCACCTCGACCCCAAGCGTGCTCCCACTCAAACCACCCCATGAAGAGGCAGGCGTAAGAGGGAGAAAACTTGGAGCCCATAGCAGTTCCATGTATCTGTTGATACCAGCAGTTGTCAAACAAAAAGAAATTGTTAGTCAGGATAATTTCAATCATTTAGATGATCATTTCGTTGTGCTCATATAACCCTGCGTCATCTCTATCCAGAAAAGAGCGTATCGCTCTGACCCCATATTCTTTATTGATGGAAGTGTAGAGACTTTGTACATCAAGGGTTACAAACAATAGATCGTCAGACCATTCAAAATCTCTGAATTTTGTTAAGATATCTTTACTGTCCCTAACGAACATTGGTAAATTAGGGACCAGTTTTTGAAGTTTTCGATCAACAAACTGGGAGAGTTTTTCAGGTGGAGAACCGATTCCTGATATTATGGGTCTACCAGGGGGGAAATCACCCCCCTTATATACCTTGGGCAGTACATATATGCAGGGTAAAGATGGACTATCTACCCTCAGAAATCTGTATTCCCCCTCATTAAGGAGTCCCATATCCCTCCATTCGATGAGCTAGGTGTTAATCATAATAGTACTCGTGGGGATCGGATTATTACCAATCTCCCTGTAGAACATCAAGTTTTTAAGTTGTCTTTTGATGTCCCCCATGTAATCTATATGGTTCATTATGACAATATTGCCTCCCTTGTCGGCCTCTCTGATGACTATGCTCGTATCATTATTCATTTGTTTAAGGGCCAACCTTTCTGCTGTAGTTATATTGTGGGTGGTTTTTGGAGCATAATTATTGGGAGTTTCCAAGTCATATAGATCTTCTGTGACTTTGTCAAAAAAGGTGTCAATATTCTGATGGTAGGAGTGTGTTGGAACAAATTTCGATTTTGGATGAAATCCACTGTCAGTATTACTACATTGAGAGATTTCAAGGTCATCTAAAATAGAGGGGATATCTATCTCTTCATCGTCTTGATCTAATGTTAATAGGCAATGGACTCCTCTAACTTCTCCAATAGTATGTGACCCCACACATTGATCTACTTGTGTTCTTTTTTGTTGTTCATGTGGTCTATTGGAAAAATAATCTTTGAGTTTTAATATCCTGACAAACTTAAAGAGATCTATATGCGTGTTAACTAGATCACCTTCTTGTGTAGGACAATAATTAAGACCTCTACTCAGAATGTTGATTTCATCATCATTCAACACTTTATTGGAAAGATTGATGATTTTTAAATCTGAACATATATCATTGCATACAACAGTGTCAGAGATCATATTAGTATCAGTGTTTTCACAAAGTTGGGAAGAAATGAGGCACGATTTATCTGAAATAATTATTTCTTGAGTTTCGTCACCATATTCTGTTTGTTGCTTAGGGTACCTCTTGTATCTGCCCTTTGACCTCCTGCCACCTCCGCTTGTTTTTTTAGGTCTTTTTTCATTTGCAATCTGTTGCTTATTCTGAGTTTGGCCAACTCCTTTTGAAAGGAGGTGGCCCCTTCTTCTAAAGGGATGTCTGGCAGTGTGATGATAGAAGCTGAGCTACTTACAGATGATAATGAAATATTGCTATTAGAGCCAGTCTCCACACTTTCCTCTCTACTCTCTCTGGCACGCTTTTTACTTGTGTCCTCCATCCCCTGAACACTATCAAATTTCTTCGCAAAAGTGTACACTCTACCATCATTATAGTCCTTGTCGTCCCTTTTAATCTTATTAAGTTTTTTGTTTTTAAGATAGACTTGATGTCCCTCCATAATAGTTTTCAGAAGTGCATAGTTCTTTTCTATAAGGTCTTTTTGTGGCATGTCATTAATCTCCTTTTCCAGAGCCTCAATCTCTGATTCCAATTTTTCACCCTTTTCTGCCGCATGTCTCACTAGTATCTGCATCATTGTTATCGATGCCCCTTCCAAGTTACTTTCCCATTCTTTCAAATGGTCGCCACAGAAGTCCTCAAAGGTGGGAAATATTAATATCCGTAAACCTTGCGGGATTTTTTTGTTTTTCATATATTGCTCAAGGGGAACCCCGTCCCACCAGCGGCTTAGTTCTTGTTTCCGTAACCGTTCAAGTTTAATGAACATATGCCTAGATGCATCATTCAGAATTGCATTCGCAAATGGTGCGAATAGCATAATTCAGCCGTTTGCGAATGCAATTCATGGTGTTTGGATGCATCAAGTTTTAAGTGTTTTTCGCATTTTTAGGAATCGTATTTGCGATTTCTTACAAAAATTCGCTAAACTTGCGAATCGCAGTTTTTTGCAAGAATATGCTATGCATTAAAAATCGCAATTTGCGATTTTTTAATAAATCGCAAATTGGAATTCTTAAAATTAGAAGAAGTCAAACCTGGTGCTAATTTTACTAACTTTTTGCACTACAGCTGTTAATCATCAGTACTGCATGTAAGGACCTCATAGACCATAAATTTGCTTTTCAGAATGGCAGCACGTTTCTTTTTGGCTCGCAGGCAGAGGTTGAGAGTAGCCGCAGGATGGAGGAGAAGGCTCATACAAGAGAGAATCTTCAGAGTGCGCATAACCTTACTAGGGCAGACTGAATCAGAGATTTTTGCTAAGTATAGGCTCAATGCTAATTTAATTTTAGATTTAATTCAAGAATTGGACCCAATTTTGCAGAGGCAAACACGCAGGACACAAGCTATACCAACCCATGTGCAGGTATTGTGTTCACTGCACCTCCTTGCTTCTGGGTCATTTCAGGGTGTAATAGCTATTGCTGGTGGTGTCTCCCAGAGTTCACTTTCCAGATTTTTAATGCCTTCCTAAATGCCATGTTACAAAGAATAAGGTATCATATAAAATTTCCAAACACACAACAGGATTTGATGAAAACCAAATTAGATTTCTATAACATGGCTCAATTTCCACACTTCATTGGCTGTGTAGATGGCACACATGTTCCCATTTGTCCACCCTCTGAAAATGAGTATATTTTTCGCAACAGGAAATGCTTCCATTCCCTTAACATTCGAGCCATTTGTAATTCAAAAACCATTATCACAGACATAGTTACTAGTTACCCTGGGAGTGCCCATGACTCCTACATTTTTAGACACAGTGCTATTCATGCTAGACTGCTTGCAGGTCAATTTGGAGATGGATACTTGCTGGGTAAATATGCTTTTGAAATTTGTAACACACTTTTTCTTCATCTGGACACATTTCTTTCTTGCAAGTGTAAATTTTTGATTCTTCTATTTATAGGTGATAGTGCCTATGCAGTGAGGTCTTTTAACTCCATACCTAAATCCAACTTCCAGGAAAGCGCAGCATTACAACCAGGCTCACATTACAACCAGGAATGTGATAGAGAGGACCTTTGGTGTGATGAAATCACGCGTTCGCATACTACATAAGACAGGTGGAGCATTGCAATATCAGTCAGACATTTGTTGCAAAATAGTAGCAGCATGTGCAATGCTGCACAACTTAGCAACTGAGAGAGGCATAGAACTTGATGATGAAGATGTTTTACCTCCAAATGACAATCGGTCTCCACAACCACAAGCCAGAGCACATGGACCAGAGGCAGCAGAGGGGAGAAGGAGAAGAGCGGAGATCACGCAACATTACTTCTGAATAAGGTAGGATGGACACACTGATTTATTTTGTTTTCAAAATAATGAACTTTTTATTTCAAAGTAAAAAAAAAATGCATTCACTTCATGGACTTTAAATGTACCACCAAGATTTAACTTTTGTTTAAGTCAGAAATGATAAAATGAAAATCATGAAACCATAAACCACTTGGACATTATCAATAACAAGCAAGAGGCATCACAGACATAATGTCATTTTTTACGTCCACGTACTCCTAATGCCTTCCCTGCATTTTTTCCAATGTTCATGGCCAAGTTACTTGCTTCATACTGCTTTGTATTGCTACGACGTGTGCCAGTTAAGCAATGCTCATGTGTGCCACTCACAGCACTGCCGGATCCAATCTCCCCCATTGGCAGTTGTTTTTCTGGTGATCCATTGCTATTCGATTTTTTCAAAGGGTCATGGATAGTCCCCAATCCCTTGGGACTGTGTTCAAAATTTTTCATCAAAAGTACCTGGGTGGAAAGGGTCTGTTTGCAGAGCCTCATTGAACAATTTGCAAGGCGAGACATTTGCCTGTTATGAGCCTGCATATTGTTCATTAGCCGCAGCTGCCTTTTTTCACTTACATTTTGCTGCTTTTGCATCAATGTGCACATGGTTTCTAAAGATGTGGCAATGCGGTCAAGCTTCATTGAAGATGTTTCATGGCCTGTCTTTATTACATTTATCATTTTATTCATACTGTTGGTCAAAGAACCCATTTGTTTGCTGATATGTTCAAGTTTACCTTTGATTATTCTAATGTCTTTGCCTTGCAGGCGCTGTACCTTGAGGATTTTGTCTTCAACAAGACTGCCAGTGGGGACCCTCTCCAAATCGACCACTATCTGTTACATGACCACGGCGTAAAGAAAACTGCTGAAGTCTCCTTCGCCTACTCAGCCTTCTGTTTGTGACTGTTGGGGTAGTTTGAGGTTGCCCTTCAGCAACATTATCATTGTGCTCTGCTTCAGAATCAGTTTGCAGCAGTTGACGCACTCTCTGTCTTTCATTTGTTTGAGAATGGAAAGCTGATGTGGTGGGGGCATTTCCCTCATCTGTTTCTTGACCTTCTTGGGTGTGGAAATCCCTCAAATCCCGCTCAATTAATTCCTGTAGTGCTTCTAGGGTTAAAAAAATGCAAACATGATGTTATTTAAAGTTTGCACTTTCAAAAAGAAAGTATTAACATTTGAGATTCTGTACAATAACATGATCCCAGTCTACTTCTTTATATTTCTTCTTTGTTAAAAATTTTAGATTTAAAATTCTAGCTTGTGTAAATGAAGGACTGATACAAACTACAACTCCCATGATGCACTGCTTTCAATTTCCAAACAGTAAATACGTTTTTTAGAAAAATGAAGAAAAAATATCCTACCCTACTGAAATTCAATTCTGCAAGTACAACTACTTTCACAATACTCTTGCAATTTCTAGGCTCCATTCAGAAAACCAAAACCATTCACAATTCACTTACCTTCAGAAGGGGTTGGAATCTCTGAAGTATCAATGTCTATCACTCCAACTACAGCCTCAGTCAACAGTGTGCCTTCCACCATGTCTTCCAGGGGGGTGTTGGGTCTATCCCTGGGTGTTCCACCTCCAGTTTTTTTTTGCTGCTTTCATCCTGTTTGCTAACTACTCTTTTGCACAACTGCGCAGGTCATACCATCTTTTTTGTAAATTATTTATGTCATGATGTGCTACACCCACTGCGTTTACCCTTGCTTGTATGGCAATCCATAGATTTCTTTTTACAGCTTCAGGTACCTTCAGAGACTGCTTCCCAAAAAGCTGTTCCTGTCTCGCTGTCACCTCCTCAATGAGAATTTCCAACTCTTGATCAGAAAATTTAATTTTCCTTTTCCTGGCTGTCCCCTCATCAACAGGATTTTCATTTGCCATTTTTCCACAGATTTGTCAGGCACAGACTGCAGCAGCAACCACCAGGGAAAGCTCACAAAACAAACTGCCAAACCACACCTCCAAAAAAGGGAGCAGCTGTGGCTAATTGCTGTACTGGCTTTCAGGCAGGTGATTCAATGAGATTCATCATGTGTGTGATTTCGCATTTTGCAAATTCGCAAAATGCGAATTCGCTAATAAGAATTCGCAATTTTCTTGCGATTCGGTAAATTATGCGATTTTTACCGAATCGCAAAAAAATTGTGAAAAAAATGATGCATTGACATTTGCGATTCCTTATTTGCAATTCTCTTATTTATCGCAAATAAGGAATCGCAAAAAAAAACATTGATGCATCTAGCTGTAAGTCTTAAGACTTGTTACGGCTGTCGGTGTTTGAACTGGTATACTCTTAACATTACTAGCCCCAAATAAATCCTGGGCTAATTCTTCATGTCCGTCCTGAAATCTAGGCATTTTTCTACCAATGCACAGTTGTTTAGACAAATTTCAAAAAAGCACAATAACCATATAGAAATACGTGCAATAACAGTCAATAATAATCAATTCGAAGAAAAAAAAGCGGCTGACCAATGTTATGCACAAAGTATTTCAAAGTATGATAAGTAAATCCATATGTTGTGCACAATACGTCCAGAGTATGCCGCACCAATACTCTCCTGTAAAGCAGATCCCAAAGTTCATATGTAAAAGGACGGTGCACCAAAGGGAGTACTCGAAAGCTCCAATTCTTATTTCAAATTCTTTTATTCAATTCCAATTAAAACAAACTCCTCAGCCAACGCTTTTCATTCACATTGAACTTCGTCAGGGCTGAAACAATTGAAAATAACACAATCAATACAGACCATGAAAAGCCCAATAAAAACCATAAACTCACAATAAATACCAATGTTAAAAACAACCGTTTTTCATGTACATCATTCATATAATATATTTATAATTCATAACTTGGAAGGGAAAAGAAAAGGAACAGCACATATCAAAATAAAACATATAAATTCAGTTTCTTCATATACTCAAAATAACATAACATAACATATACTCATAAAGTATGCAGTTTCGTAATTCATAATTAGGAACAAATGTGTAAGCAAATTTTAAACAGCAACAAAATTTAAATCACAATGTGCTCATCAAATCCATGTAAACTAATTCAACATCTATAATAATCCATAATCAACAATAGCAACAAGAAACAGAAAGTAAAAAGTTGACCTAAGAAAAAGCAGAATACGAAAAAAAGCAGAATAAAATGCAAAAGAAAAAAGGAGAAAGAAAGGAAAAAAGAAATGAGAAAGAAAAGGAACAAATCACACCCAATACCTTTGTAATTTAGTTTATAATATACGTATGATTGCCAATTAGATTCTATCGCGCCTCCATCTCCAGTCCAGCATGAAGGTGGGAGAATATCATAATCACCAGATCCCTACCCAGCCATCCCTTATTTAAAGCACACTCCTCACCTTTCAGGTGAAGGAAATGTCCCGTAGAATTTAACCCATCGTTGGGATGTCATAAAAGTTCGACACACGATAATTCCACAAAAAGGCCAATAAGGTAATTGGCCGCTAGACGGACAGAATAGTGGTCGTCCGCTCTGTAAGTAAACAAAAACTAACATCAGTACTGTATTAACATATAATGTATAAACCGACCAGTATCTGTCCGCACACCATCATCACTAAAGGTGCACTTGACAGGTACTTAAGGTCCATAGTGTGCCCTACATTTGAAACGGGAGAATCTTACCTCAATTAAGTGGCCGATTCGGTCCCCACGGTATGATAACGTTGGGAGGGTCTGACCTAAATCTCGACCGCCCGTTCTGTCATAAAAGGAGAAAAGATAGGCGCAACATAAGTAAACAGGCCAAAAAGGGGTATAATCTACAAAGTAAATAACCATACCTAAAATAGCATGTGTGAGTGTGTATAGTCAATGCTACAGGAAACACCTAGACGATAGTATATTTCATTTCATTTCATTTTGGACATTTATAAAGCGCCTGGAAGTACGCCCACCGGCGTGTCCCCGCGCTGTGATAAGTGAGAACTGAAGATCCACCCACCCTCCCAACCGTCTACCTGCTAAACAAAAGGGTCTTGAGTCTTTTCCTAAAAATCAATTCCGATGGCTCCAAGCGCAGGCTTAAGGGTAGAGCATTCCAGTACTTGGCCGCCAGATGTCTAAAAGATCTACCCCCATACGCGCTTTCCTTACTCTTGGTACCGTTAAGAGTCCTGTGCAGGAGGAGCGGAGGTTGCGTGTGGGCTCATACCCGGTCACCAGACTCCTGAGCAACGCAGGAGCCTTGCCATTCAAAATACGATGGCATGTGGAGAGAGATTTAAATTCCACCCGACTGGCAACTGGGAGCCAGTGAAGTGCGTGGAGCGCTGGTTTGGAGGGGGATCTCCTGGGGAGCCTCAGCACCAAACGGGCTGCCGCATTCTGCAGCACCTGGAGGCGCCTGGTGACCTTACTTGGGGCACCCAGGTATAGTAGGTTGCCATAATCAAGACGGGATGTCACCAGGGCATGCACCAACGCTCTGCGGGCCGCAAGAGGAAGAAGATCGAACACCTTTTTTAAGGTCCTCAGAACGCCGAAGCATACCCCAGCCACACGGCCCACATGTGTGTCAAAGGTCAGACCAGTGTCCAGCCAGACCCCTAAATTCCTTGCCTCCCGGCAAGGAACTGGCACCTCGCCCAAGCAAGAAGGCCACCATGCCGACGACCAAGCATCCGGAGTCCCACCCACAATCAGTACCTCGGTCTTGCTACCGTTTAACTTTAAACAGTTGGCGGACATCCAGGCTGCTAGATCATTCATGCAGTTCCTGAAATTGTCCGCCGCAAGATCAGGGGTACGTGAGAGGGAGATGGCCAGCTGCGTGTCGTCGGCATAGGACACAACACGTAGACCATATTTCTCAACTATTCCCGCCAAAGGGGCAACATAGAGATTAAACAAGGTGGGGCTCAGGGACGAGCCCTGAGGCACTCCCTGGCCCAACCCGATCTCTCTAGAATAACAGTCGCCCAGATGGACCTGAAAGCGTCTGTCAGATAGAAAAGATCCTATCCACCCCAGCGCTGCACCTGAGATTCCACCTTCCTCCAGACACTGTAGCAGAATGGAGTGTGCTACAGTGTCAAATGCAGCGCTGAGGTCTAGCAGGATTAAAGCCATAGTTTGGCCTTCATCCGCGCCCTGACGCAAGGCCTCCACCGCCATTAGAAGAGCTGATTCCGTCGAATGACGAGGGCAGAAACCAAACTGAGAGTCGTGGAGCAAAAAGGCATCATCCACGTACTTCATCAGCTGGTGATTGGCAATCTTTTCCGCAACCTTTGACATGTAAGGCAGGAGAGAGATGGGACGTAGATTCTCAAATTTGTCAAAGCTGATATTGGCTTTTTTTTGCAGCGGGAGGACAGTCGCTTGTTTCCATGCAGCAGGGACAGTCTGAGTCTCATAAGAGGTGTTTAGCAGATGGCGGATGTGTGGTTCGAGAACATCCAAACTTCCCATCAGCCGTCTGGGAGTAGTGGGGTCCCTAGGTGAGCCAGATCGTATAGATCCGCAAATGCGGATGAGCTCGTCAGTCGGGGGGGTTGTGAAACTGGACAGCCGTTGTTTTCCTAATCCCTTAGTAGTTACCCCAAGCCTGGGGATTTGATCAATCTGGTGTGGAAAGGAGGCGTAGATTGTTGCTACCTTGTTGGCAAAATACTCTGCTATCCGGTCGCAACCCTCCACTGTGCAAAGTTCTTCCGGCACTGCTACAGGTTTCCCTACCGATAACGTTTTGTAGATTAGGAACAGTTCTTTAGTGGAATTTTCAGCTTCCAAGATCCTAGTGCCAAAGTATGACGTCTTGGCTTTCCTAATCAGTCTGTGGTAGGTTCGCCGTTTAGCGTTGTATTCTGTTTTAGCAAGCACCGTAAGGGTTTTTCTCCATTGTCGCTCTGCGCGTTTACACACCACTTTGGCTGCCCGTACCTCCTCATCATACCATGGTGCCGTACCCTGCAACCGACCACCCCCTCTTGTTATGCCCAGTGGGGCCACCTGGTCCAAGGCCTCCGTAATGAGCAGGTCCAAGTTGGTATTTAAAGCTTCCACTCCCACTCCCCCTAAATGACCTTTATCCCTGAGGGCCTGATTAAATTTAATTTGGGAGAAGTTCGACCAACGTCGACTATGGTGCCTGGAGGCCGATGGTATCACCGGCCGAGCTCCCTGAATATGGATCTGAAAGGGAACCAAGTGATGATCTGTCCAGGGAATGGGAATAGGGTCGGAGACATCTAACTGTTCCCAGTTGGCAAAAATCGGATCCAGGGTATGGCCTAGTTGATGGGTAGGCTGAAGAACTTTCTGCTCAAAATGTAGTGCTTCCATGCTTTGATGGAATTCCCTAGCTACTCTGTCAGTGGGATCATCAAGGTGGAGATTGAGATCACCCAGTACCAGATATTTCTCAACTCGCAGTGCTGCCTCAGTAATACCCTCGAGTAAGCTTTCACTAAATCGTGCAGCAGTGCCAGGTGGCCTGTAGATCAAAAGGCCCTTCAGAGTGCAGCTGCCGTTGACAGAGATGGAAAATGCCCCAACCTCACCATCCACGATCTTCGCCTGTTCTAAATGGCAATGAAGGCAATGAACTCATATGGCCAACAGGCCATATGAGATACGTCCGATGCCTTAATAATACATTCAGTACATGAGAAAATCAAAGGGCAAGAAGTCTTAGTCGATTCAACGGAGGAATAGCCGTGATAAAGGCAAGATAAAAAAATATTACATTGAACTATATCAGTTTTAAATCCCCCCATGATCCCACTAGAACCCAGAGTGTTGAAAAAGAGTGCGCGGTTCCTGTCGATGTGGCCGTGACAGACAGCGTTATGTGTATCACTGGGTACCGAGAGCAATACAATGTTCCCGGAAACATCCCCACTCCCCCTCCTTCAAACTCTCCCGATAGCTCGAAGTGTAGCAAATGAATTAGTCACAAACCGAGCCATCGTTGTTACCCGATTTAAATATCCCGCCAAGTCTCTCCGTACCACCCCTCTCCGCATCTCGCGTCGCGGTTGATTGGAACTCATATGTTTTTACATTTCACCGTCGGCGCCATCTTAGAATGTATAAAAACTGATATTAAAATGCAGCACTCATGTGTATTTAGAGTACTGACTACAAAATATCAATGTAAGATTGGGTTTTCTAGCAAGACCATGTTTATATCATATAAATTTATCTATTCAAGTATTGCCCAGTCGTAGGTCGGCTTGGACGGCAAGAGGAATGGCCGCCTAGTCTGTCCACGCGTCTCACAAGACTAGAAACCGCGGCGAAACAGTGGGTTGCAGTGCCAGAACCCATGTGACAAAGACGGATTCAGGGAGCGCTTGACCTCGCGCACCTCAGAGTAATCCTATTCTGCCAGTTAGACGTCCAGAAACGGGTCAGGCCACCAGCCCTGATGTAGCCGGACGACGAGAGGCTCGACCGCCATTTTGCGGATGGGGACAAGGACGCAGATCAAACCAAGGCTCGGTTGGTCCGCGTGCAGCCCGATCCCATCTTCTATGCGCATGTGATTTAAGGTGAGAGCGGACCCAACCATATGCGAAGCGGCACCTTACCCGATGCTGGCGCGGAGTTCTGGAGGCCATAGCGATACGAATCTCCCTTGCATTCACTGCCTGCCTGATTTCAAAATGGGGTCGTAGCATATAGGCGCAAGATACCAATAAACGAATCCTGCGCTATATCGCACAAACTTCAACACCACAGCATGCCCCCTTGCAGCGGTCCATCTATAATCCCCTATGTAGCGGTTCTGACAAGATGAGGACCCCCGGGGCATCAGGAGGAAACCGCGATCAGTCAATACAGCCTGACCCTAAAATGGCGGGAATTGTGACACTGTTATAAATCACCAGGCCCTACGAGGGATGCATGGCCCTGCAAATGAAGTCAGATTAATTTCATACAAGCAGCGTTTGTACCCAATAATGTTCAAGACACGAGTGAATTCATAATGCCCTGCATATGAAGCCAGCCCCTGTGTGTGCCAGCATATCAGCGAATGTGCAGAGTGCTTAATGAGAGAAACTGCAGGAGTATGACATGATTTGGGGTGAGCAGCCGATCAACCAGTGACCACACAACGACTGCCAGCAGTAAATAGAAACACACAAGAAGAGCAGAGGACAGTGCAAACAGTGTGAACAATACACTCAACTACTACTGTACATGAGTCACATACTTGGTCATAGCCCACGGTTATAAAACATAGGTCACTGCCCACCAGAGACTACCCTGAAAATACCTCTTAGCTATCGCCTGGCCCATATACATTGCTATTAGGATTGCTATTAGGATTTTAGTCGTTAATAGGGCCCAAGTCTCACCACCATGATCTGCTGAAAATCTGCTGTCAATCACCAATCTCAGTCATAAAGGACGCTTAGGCCACAAGGCATACAATTTCCAGCCGTTTGCCAACCCGACCATAACAAGTGCAAAAGTATAGATACAACTATTCTCTTCGGTGACCTTGCCGCCTATCCACTGCTTTCTCAGAGTTACCTATCCTGTCCAGTGTTCCAACATACTACCAACAATGGCGGAAAGAGATAACAAAAACAAGAAGGTTCGCCCGGAATGCTCTATTTCTGACTCGTCCATTAAAAACAAAGGTGATATATCAGGAACCCTTGACACGATCCTAAAAAAGTTGGCGGACATACATGACCTTGCAAAATCTACAAAATGCAACACTGACTCAATGCAGCTTGAGCTCACTGCAATCAGAGCAGACATGAACGCCATGAATCTCCGCCTAGACGAAGCCGAACAAAGGATCAGCAACACCGAAGATAAGGCTGCAAACAGCGCCGAAATCATACAACACCTCCAGGCTACTACCAGTGACTTAAAACGCCAAACTACTGAATTGGGAGACCGCGATAGAAGGGGCAATGTGCGTATCTTTGGGGTACCCGAAAATTCCGAAAAAGATGCGGAACCATGTGTGTCATTCCTAGAAGCTTGGATCCCGACAGTCACTGGAATCAAATTCCAACATGGATTGGAGCTGGATAGAGCTCACAGGGTTCCGACCTTCTCACGAATACGACAAGAGGCCCTCGCCCGCTCATATGCAAGCCACTCCGTTACCAGCACACGGAAGCTATTCTTCAGTACGCAAGGAAAACCCAACACATCACCTGGGAAGGGCACTGAATTATATTTACTCAGGATTATTCCAGAGAAAGAGTGGAATTACGTAAAGGCTTCCTGGCTCTACGTGAAAAATTACGCGCTAGAGACATGCAATTTTCTTTTGCAGGTCCGGCAAAATTTAGAATCACAGATCAGAGTCGCCCACCCTATTTCTCCAGTCCACACGACCTGTCAAGATATCTAAACGACTCGCCTCAACAAGAAATGGACCTGTCAGGAGGCCAATCCAATAAAAGAAAAACGGAGTCACTTGACAAAAGTAATCAGGATTGACTGTATGGATTTTGAACAGCAACTCTATACTCAACACTTTGCCTCGCAGGTCTACCTGTCTCACAGTATGTAATAGATGCTTAGCTGTCTTCCTATCTTACAGTCTGTAATAGCTACGTAAATGTCTTCCTAGAACTGTCTTCCTGGCATCATGAATGGTCATGTTGCTGTAACCTTGTTGCAGACCTGCCCTGCCTACAGGTTGGTGACTGAACTTTTGTACTATTTCTACAGCAGTCGACCAGTTATTGCCTCATCTTTGTACGTATGTCTCTACATAGGTCGTATAATTGGCAGTTGAGTTATTTCAAACTACCTTATCTAGCCTTAGTCTGTTTCTGAAGGGGCAAGCGCACCAGGCAGACGTCTCACGAATAGTGATCTAACTCCAAAAGACGGGTGGATTAGTCACTGGGATATCCCCCAAACTATGCACTATGGCAGATGTTATGGTAAAACAATGGTTAGCCAAAGCATTGCTCAGTCGCACTGAGTCTCCTAAAAACAGTGCCTCAGGGGAATGTTGAGGTTCTTAAACTTATCTCGTAACTAAGGGTCCAATACGAAATTCACTGTTATTTTGCAGATAGAAGAAGTAAGAAATTGTTAAAACCTCAATGTCTCAGAAAATGTTAAATCCTCACTGTTGTAACTATCTATGTTTTACTTCCTGTGGGAGCTTGGACAGTGCTGCCGTCGCAGCTCTTAAGTTCGAGTTTCAGGGTGGGGAGGGTGGGAAGGGACAGGGAAGGGTTGGGGGTGAGGGATCGGGGGAGCGGGGGCAGGGTTGGGGGGACGGTTGTTTGTCATGAGGGGGGTGAACACCGAAGTTTCAGTATTAATTGTGATGTGATCTATTCTCTACTCAACTTATTCTTTTCTTCCTTTCTTAATTTCTCTCCTTTGCTGCCACCATGGGTATCCTCCGCACACGACTCACAACAGACATGTACCGGTATCTGACGTAGCTCCTACTACACTCACTCTGATGGTTCAAGGGGACTTACCTAGCCCGGGATGGCACGCATTCACACCCACTTACGTAACAAGCCTACCTGAACATACTAACCATTTCATTCTCCACCATGGCTGCGGATAAGAATTTAGCAGCTTCTCTGAATATAGTCTCACTAAACGTAAAGGGGCTTAATCACCCAGTCAAAAGAAAAAAGATTTTTAGATTATCTGGCTAAGTCAAAAGGGGACATAATTCTCCTCCAAGAGACCATGCTTTCCCAACAAGATGCAGAATTCTTTAAACAATCTTGGACATCCCACACACTATGTTCCCCTGCTACTCACAAAAAAAGAGGGGTGGTCACCCTTATCGCCAAAAAATCAAATCTAGCCCTGATCTTTCATTCTACAGATGAGGAGGGTAGGCTAAGCATTGTTCATCTCCAAAGAGATGAAGACCACATACACGTGGCAAACATTTATGGGCCAAACGCTGATCTCCCAGACTTTTGGGAGTACGTCTCGAAAGAACTAGAGAAAATACCCCAAGACGAGCTTCTGGTGGTGGGCGGAGACTTTAATCTTCCACTTGATCCCCTACTAGACAGGCAATCTAAATGTACTTACCAACCCTCACGCTCTCATGGGGCGCTGTTGCGTTTATGCTCTAGATTCCACCTACATGACTCGTGGCACCTACAACACCCAGACGGTCGTGACTACACATTCTACTCCCCACCACACAATTCATACACGAGGATAGATTATTTATTGATCTCAAACCCCTTCACTCACCTTATCGACGAAACAGGTATAGCTCCGATCTTAGTGTCAGACCACTCCTGTATACACATGAAACTAGCAGGGTCACACACATTTATCCCTCCAAAGAGGTGGCGTCTTAACAAAGAGATTTTACAGGTCCCTGAGAACAAGAAAATTATAGAACTCGCAATTCAAGAATATTTTGAAATAAACTCCCACCCTGATGCGGATACCGCAATGGGTTGGGACGCCTCTAGGGCCACGATAAGAGGCACACTAATAGGAATTAGAGCTCGTATGAACAAGAACCTGAACTCTGAACTGGACTCCCTGGAAAAAGAAATTAGGCTACTAGAGTCTTACCACACCACTAATTTAGGTGACAAGACAGTTCTTGCCCACCTGACAAACCTGAAATATAAATATAATACCATCCTAAGCAAAAGGGCAGGAGTATGGATTAATAAATTTAAGGCGCTGAAACTCTGTGAAGGCAACAAAGCGGGGAAACTCCTGGCGTCCTATCTTAAACACAAAAGGAAGCAATTCCACATCACCTCTATTAAAGACCAATCCAACAATATCTTTACCAAACAGAAGGATATCCTTCGTACGTTTCAGTCATTTTAAGAGGACCTATATAAGAACAAAGCACAATTCAACCAACAAGATTACAATAACTATTTAAATTCAATACACTTACCCAGTATATCCGAGGCGGAAAAGACTAAACTAGGGGCTCCATTCACTGTTAAAGAAATCTCGAACTCGGTCAGGTCACTAAAGAATAACAAAGCTCCTGGGCCTGATGGCTTTACAGCTAACTTTTATAAGACATTTGAACACCAGCTCAACCCCTCACTCCTCAATCTGTTTCAGTCCTTCTCATAAAAAAGCAAAATCACCCCTTCAATGTGGGAGGCAACCATAATAGTGTTACCAAAAGACGGGAAGGACCCAATGTTGACGAAAAATTATAGGCCAATCTCCCTCATAAATTTAGATTATAAGATCTACGTGAAGACACTAGCCAACTCTAATCAGTAGCTCCCAAGTAGGATTCTTTTTTTTTTTTTTTTTTAAACCTTTATTTGGACAGAAAGGATATACAAAGCTGGGCCTACAACCGATCCGGCCGGCCACGACATGTTGGAAGCAGTCAAAAAATTCCAAAATAGTAGTCACAGAATCAGAGTACAATTGCACAATCAAAATAGTCGCCAAAAAAGGAGGGGAAAGGATGAGGATCTATACGGCCAGCAATCAGGAGCAATATGGGTTAATTTTATAATGTAATGATAGGGCGCATGGCAGGTTCAGCGAGAACAAAACAGTATCCGGAGCCCCATACAAATCAGTAATAGCCTAAGGATACAGGGCAGCAATGTAGAAGTGGCAATACTATACACACCAGTAGATAAGCAGACGTAATAAACACAAATCAATATACAATCAGTGACAACTTTGCGTACCCACCACTAAATAGTACTTGGGTACAGAACAGGGGGGCCGGATTAATAATATCATTAGAACTAGCCCGCCATACTAACCTAAAAAGAAAAAGAAAAGGGGACGAGGGGACGAGGGAAGAAAAAGGAAAAAAGGAAAAAAACACAGATTGAAAGAGAGGAATGCCGCGTCGGAACAAGCGTCCCATAGCAAGGAACACACAGAAGAACAGGGTAATTGCTACGATGAGGGCATGGGAGTCGCATCGGAAGCAGCAGCACTTTAAGAAGAGGATCAGCGACGTCACATACCCCACCCAACCACACCACGGGAGGCAAAGGATAGACGCGGCACTCCTATAAAGGTATACAAAAGGGCCATAGAACTGAGGGAAATAAAACAACAAAGAAGACCCATCCCACCCATCCCACCCAGCACCCCTGCAGAAGGCTACAGCCTACCCTTCAAACAGCACGCCTGTCGCCCTAAACAAGAACCCGAAATATAGTGGAGATAAGAGAGAAAGGAAGCAGAAGACAAACAAGCATTGGAAATGCAATAGGTCTCGCAATAGAATAGTTAGACATTTTTCTTTTTGCAAATGGAAGAGTGGCATTGCGTGGATGAGTGGCGTTGCGTGGATGAGTGGCGTTGCGTGGATGAGTGGCGTGTGTGAGTGGCGTTGCGTGTGTGAGTGGCGTTGCGTGTGTGAGTGGCGTTGCGTATGTGAGTGGCGTAGCGTGTGTGAGTGGCGTTGCGTGTGTGAGTGGCGTTGCGTGTGTGAGTGGCGTTGCGTGTGTGAGTGGCGTTGCGTGTGTGAGTGGCGTTGCGTGTGTGAGTGGCGTTGGAATGCAATAAGTATCGCATTAGAAAAGTTGTAGTTATTGGTCTTGTAAATGACATAAATTATTTATTTTTGCGATGTTAAAATTGCTATATTGATGGCTTTGTCATTTACAATGCCAATAGTTATAACGTTTGCAAATGTGACACCTATAGCATTTGGAATGCAACATGTTTAGTATTTACGTGACTTATATGGCAGCTCTGGTCGTTATGCTACATCTCTAGATAGTTTTATCTTCCGCAAATGTGACACCTATTGTAACACAATATGTGTTGTGAGGGTGAGTGAGGGTGAGGGGTTGAGGGTGAGGTGTTGAGGGTGAGGGGTTGAGGGTGAGTGAGGGTGAGGGTGAGTGAGGGTGAGGGGTTGAGGGTGAGTGAGGGTGAGGGGTTGAGGGTGAGTGAGGATGAGGGGTTGAGGGTGAGTGAGGGTGAGGGGTTGAGGCTGAGTGAGGGTGAGGGTGATTGAGGGTAAGGGGTTGAGGCTGAGTGAGGGTGAGGGTGAGGGGTTGAGGGTGAGTGAGGGTGAGGTGTTGAGGGTGAGTGAGGGTGAGGTGTTGAGGGTGAGTGAGGGTGGGTGAGGGTGAGTGAGGGTGAGGGTGAGTGAGGGTGAGGGTGAGTGAGGGTGAGTGAGTGTGAGTGAGGGTGGGGGTGAGTGAGGGTGAGTGAGTGTGAGTGAGGGTGAGGGTGAGTGAGGGTGAGTGAGGTTGAGTGAGGGCGAGGGTGAGTGAGGGTGAGTGAGGGTGAGGCTGAGGGGATGAGGGTGAGTGAGGGTGAGGGGTTGAGGGAGGGTGAGGGTGAGTGAGGGTGAGGGGTTGAGGGTGAGTGAGGCTGAGGGTGAGTGAGGGTGAGTGAGGGTGAGTGAGGGTGAGGGTGAGTGAGGGTGAGTGAGGGTGAGTGAGGGTGAGTGAGGGTGAGGGTGATTGAGGGTGAGTGAGGATGAGGGGTTGAGGGTGAGTGAGGGTGAGGGGTTGAGGCTGAGTGAGGGTGAGGGTGATTGAGGGTAAGGGGTTGAGGCTGAGTGAGGGTGAGGGGTTGAGGGTGAGTGAGGGTGAGGTGTTGAGGGTGAGTGAAGGTGAGGATGAGTGTGGGTGAGGGTGAGTGAGGGTGAGGGTGAGTGTGAGTGAGGGTGAGTGAGTGTGAGTGAGTGTGAGTGAGGGTGAGTGAGGGTGAGTGAGGGTGAGTGAGGGTGAGTGAGGGTGAGTGAGGGTGAGGGTGAGTGAGGGTGAGTGAGGGCGAGGGTGAGTGAGGGTGAGTGAGGGCGAGGGTGAGTGAGGGTGAGTGAGGGTGAGGGTGAGTGAGGGTGAGTGAGGGTGAGGGGTTGAGGGAGGGTGAGGGTGAGTGAGGGTGAGTGAGGGTGAGGGGTTGAGGGTGAGTGAGGCTGAGGGTGAGTGAGGGTGAGTGAGGGTGAGTGAGGGTGAGTGAGGGTGAGGGTGAGTGAGGGTGTGTGAGGGTGAGGGTAATTGAGGGTGAGTGAGGGTGAATAATAATGGCACCTCAGCACCGGTGGTGTGAATGCTCATAGGATATTTTTGACTACTGTACATTCTATTGGATACACTATTTTGCCAGCTCACTGTAACATTAAAACTGGTTGGTTTAAGTCTAACAAAAAATGTGATAAAGCTGCACGTGCCTTTTCTTTTTTAAATGTGATGCAGAAGAAAATTATCCATGACCAATAGGACTCTGTCAGTACTGCAAACTTAAGTTACACATACGTCAGTCCGTTCAAAACGAAGACCACAGTTACAAACGGCAGCACCATTCTCAACTTCAAGATGGTGACTATTAAGTTTGGTTCTTTGTTTCAACCAGAAAGTCACAGTGAAAAAAATGAAACTTATTCTTCCATTAGTCACAGTGGGTGGGGCTGAGTCGAAAAATAAAGTGTAGTGTAATCTGCTGCAAAAACGAAGGATTTTGCATGCATAAGAATGGAAACACTTGCCATCTTGCATTATAATCGTTAATAAAGAGGGGCACAAAACAACTGTTTTTGTCCTCTTGTATTGAAATAAACATCGTAAAAGGATGATAATCGCGTGGTAAGCTACACAAACTTGATTCAGTTTAGCTTTGCCGAACTTGTGTGGTGAGGGAAGGCTAGGCCTGCTACTTTTGGTGCTATAATGTGATGTGCAAAAATATTAGTACCATTTAGAACAAGGCTTAACGAATCATTAACAAAAAAGGAACATGTAGAAATAAAATCGTTCTTATGCAACCTGTTCCTATCGAATAACTTAAACACTATTAAAACATGCTCACTAAGTGCAAACAGGATCATTAAAATACTATGACTAATCAATAAAGAGACCTGGAGCAGGTTCTATACAAGATGGACAGATTGTGGCTGGATATTTCTTAAAGGGAGTGGGGCGGACATTTCCTTTCCAAACAGCTTCGCGCGGCCCATATGTCCAAAGAAATAAATCAAAGATAAGACCGGCTGATTGTACCCGCGCTGGTGGGATTCGGAGGCAGTGGCACAGATGCCGCTGATATGCTTTTAATTTAAAAGTAAAGCTTTCTTATTGTAAAAATGATTTAAGCATGCTCACTAAGTGCAAACAGGATCATTAAAATACTATGACTAATCAATAAAGAGACCTGGAGCAGGTTCTATACAAGATGGACAGATTGTGGCTGGATATTTCTTAAAGGGAGTGGGGCGGACATTTCCTTTCCAAACAGCTTCGCGCGGCCCATATGTCCAAAGAAATAAATCAAAGATAAGACCGGCTGATTGTACCCGCGCTGGTGGGATTCGGAGGCAGTGGCACAGATGCCGCTGATATGCTTTTAATTTAAAAGTAAAGCTTTCTTATTGTAAAAATGATTTAAGATGCCAGTGATAATGGGATGAGCTGGATGAGACTACATTTGTTCTGTCGGGGAGGGGTGGGGGGGTTGGGAATTAGGGAGGGCGCTGACAAATCTTTATCAGCTACAATACTGCATACAAGGGCCGTTCATATCTTCGTGGTTCTCATTTTTCACAGATTTGCGGGGCTTAGCTCGACATACGGATGGCATTAAGAGCATTACAGATTTAGAAGATGTGATCATCATGAGAACAAGAAGAGAAAGTCTGCAATGAACCCAGAGCTGGGCGAGCAGGAGGACTTTCCTTCATCTGGCACAGATATTCGACAGCACTTGACAGAAATCAAAGGAAACCCATTTGACGGCCATCATTACGAGTGCTTACCAAAAACCCAGACACCAAAATTAGTATGAATACAAAATCTCCCGTTTTATTGAATAAATAGTAGTGGTAAAGGATGTACAATAAATAATTCTGCTGGATGGTCTGAGCATTCCACTAGAAAAGTCACCAACAAAGCGAGTTTCCAGCAAATCCACCGATGCAATACAATGCAAGTATTGTGTGAGCAGTTTTAGCTTTAGCTTTAGACAGCTGCGACACGGCAGGCAGGGGAGGAGAGTAGGAGGAGGAGGGGGGAGGAGAGTAGGGGAGGCACGGCCTAGCGGCCGTGCGCTTGAAAGTAGATCAACAAGATTCTGTGATCTGCGACACGGCGGGCAGGGGAGGGGGCGGAGCGGGGAGAGCGGCATGTGGGTGTTAAGAAGCCGGGCCTTTGAAGTGAAGCTAAGCTTCACTTCAAAAGGTGTCGGAGGAATGCGGGAGAGAGGAACAGATGGCGATTGCGGCTGTGCACGCGCTTTTAAGCTCAATGCACATGCGCATTGAGCTTAAAAGTCACGGGCACTGCAAGGAATCGCCACGATTCCTTGCTTCTTAGTTAAAAGTTGTTTAAGCCGCAATAGGCTCGCAAGCTCGATGCGCATGCGCATCGACAGGCGAGACCTAAAAAGGGAAAAGGAAACAAAACAGGAAATAGGAGGGAGGAGCATGAGATCAAAAATAAATACGGTCGGCTACAGCCCTCCACCCAACCATACACTACGATACATGTGTACCAGAACGATACAGACTCGAACACAGGAAAAACTTCAGATAGGCTTCTCATAACACTGTGAATACGGGCAACTCCGCCATGAATTCGTATACCAATAATCTTACGGGGGCCGTGCATCTCACCCCAATCCCTTCTTCACCGCATGTACCACCCACCAAATACCAGTCTGAAACGTGCAATACGAGGCGAGGCAAGCACACAAATGAATAAAAGTTCGGTACAGATGCTGGTCAGAAAGGTCAATAGAAAAGCAAGTGAATAAAAATTCAAATAAGCAATCCAAATATATCAGCAACGGCAACAGCGGCAATAAAAAAGAGGAGTTCAGTCTCGCCGTTCGAATAGGCGGGGGTATACCAGCAAAATAGAAACAGGACCTCATCAAGGTAAAAACAAGCAGCAGTCCGCCATCTTTCTCAGGCACCCAGGGACAATCGGGCCCTCGCACAGTATCCAAGTCTCTAGTTCCCGAACATCGAACAGGCGGGTCCAAAGCCGCCGATGTAAAAAACCGTTGGTGGACAGCGGCGCCATAACTCGGAGCCATCGAGGGGGATGAGGCAATGGTATCGCCAAGGCAAGAGGGGACCTCAAAGAGGCGTTCACCCAAGATGGCGGTGGATCGGGGCAAATCCTCAGGAGCACCGGGGGCCAAGGCTGCGTGCAAGGATCTCAATGCAGCAAGAACGTCGCCGATCGTAGGCTCACGTCCACACGGCAATATCTCCGCGTGCTCCAGCAACCGGAGTTCGCCATCAGGAGGAAATCCACATCTCCGGTCTTCGGCAGCCATTTTGTGATTTCTACCCCTTCTTCACTCTCCGCCACCCCAGGAGCAGTCCACAGATGTAGGCCTTTACAGATGTCTGGAGGGTCCCAGCAATGACCAACTAGGTGCGGAAAAGAGAGCCCCGCCAGGCGGAGGGTCGCCTACGCTCGAGCCGGCGCTCCTCAAAAGTGTAGCTCGAGCGCGAGGGTCCAGGGTCGATGGACGGAGCAGCGGCGGGGGGACCCCTTTACACGGTTAGTCCATGGAGCACCGCGCCCCGCACCAGCCTCACGGCCGTCAAGGCTGGCCCGGTTCAGGATCGCCGGGGATTTCTCACAGTGGCTCTCTCTCGTGGCGCAGTCTCTCGGCCGGGGCCAACAGCGACCACAGCGACAGGCCAGATCTAATAGGCGGAGCCCCGGTCTCAGCTTCACAAAGGCCCCGGTTTCCGTGAGGGGGCACAACTCCGGAACCACCGCAAGTCGGAGCCTCCAAATCAATCGGTAAGTGGGAGCGAAGTGTTGCGCTTCCCTGCCCTCGAAAATGCACCGCCTCCGGGCAGGATATTTAGCAGGATATGTGAGTCAGGCCAGAGGGCCGACGGAGCCGAGCTACAAGGCGACCATTTCGCTCGCGAGCTTGGCTCCTCCCTTCAAGTAGGATTCTTGAAACAACGATTATCGAGTGACAACACTAGGCTCTTATGTCACATATTAGAAAAATCAAAAATCTCTGACGCCCCCGCTGTAGCTATTACCCTGGACGCGGAGAAGGCATTCGATAGGGTGTTGTGGCCCTTTCTGCGCCAATGTATGCAAATATTTAACTTGGGGGATCCATACATCAACATGGTAATGGCACTCTATGCCTGTCCGTCAGCTAGAATCGCCATAAATAGCTCACTCTCAGAACCATTCCAACTAGAGCAGGGGACAAGACAGGGGTGCCCCTTATCACCCGCACTCTATCTGCTAGCTTTAGAACCACTCCTTCGCGACATACAGCAAAATATCAACATCAGTGGGATCACGTTTGGTGAAAAGAGAGTAAAATTAGCTGCTTAAGTGGACGATATTCTGGTGGTTACTGAACAGGCAGAAATCTCTATAGCTGCACTCATGGACTCTGTTGGTTCCTACTCCGCACATTCGGGATATAAACTAAATCGCGACAAGTCAGAGTTTAAACCTCTTAACATATACACCAACAAAGAGGTGCTGGGAGAATCAGGACTCGTCTGGCAAAATATTTACATAAAATACTTAGGTGTAGAATTCGGCGGCTCCATTATTGAGACCCTCCAGCACAATGAAAGCCTTACCCTTGATAAAATTAGAAAGCAAATGGATGGATGGTCCCCCCGTTTCATCACTTGGTGGGGTAGGGTCGAGACCATCAAGATGATGATTACGCCGTTGGTAAATTATCTGATCACCATGCTTCCTCTGATGCTGTCGCAGGATTTCCACCACAAAGTGGACAGGGCCCTTACTAACTTTCTCTGGAAAGGGAAAAAAGCCTGTATCAGCCTTCAGAAACTTTGACTGGATAAAACCATAGGCGGAGTCAACCTTCCTGACTTCAAGAGATACCAATTACCCTTCTTAGCTAAACAAGGCTTCTAATGGCTGTCCCCCCCACGGACTATTCACTGGTGTGGTTAGATATAGAATCAGCTGTTCTGGGAGACATCCATCCCATCTCAATCCTGTCAATGAAGGCGAGTCAAATCCCCTGCTCAAAACCCATATTTATTAACACCAAGCTAGCTCTATTTAAAATCGACAAACTATTAGACACAACTATAAGAAGATCTAGATGGGAGTCGATATGGAAAAACCCTAACATCACATATAAAGGCAAACCGCTGTACAACCTCTCTTGATTTAATAATGGCATCCTCTTTCCCCACCAACTCTACGATGGTGCATACCCCTTGCCCTTTTCGGGAATTCAGGCGAAATTCGGGATTAATGATTCCGATTTCCATTTATTTATAAATATTAAATCCGCCATTACAAGAGCGGGCCTGTCCCCCACACTGCCAGAAAACATAACTCTTGTCTCCAGCCTAAATAGATTAGGCCACCAAGTTTCTCAGCTATACAAGTTACTGAGCCCCCAATCCTCCAGACTAACTGAAAAAACTACACAATTCTGGTCCTCACTGGCCTCTTTTCACATCTCCGAGCCGGAGTGGTCCGCGACTTGGAAATCCTGTATGAGCCACAAAATAAGCCCTACATTATCACAAACCAAATACTGGCTCATGCATAGGGTCTTCTGGACGCCCGCTCGCCTCTATTCTCACAAACTTAGCCCCAATGCCTTCTGTTGGAACTGCAAACATGCCGAGGGCGATTTGGACCACCTTATCCTCCAATGCGACTGCGTCTCATCCTATTGGGACAAAGTATTCATGTTCATCCACAAACTGTTTAATGCTACACCTACCAAGGAACTAACTTATCTTGCGTTTGGACCTGTTAAAGAAACACAGCTCTCTGAACCGGACAGAGCCCTACTAGGCCTCCTACTTATGGGGGCTGTTAAGGTCGTCCTAAATAAGTGGAAAGATACCAAAAAAGCGAGCTATGCCTGTTGGGTGATTAACCTCCGAGGGGCAGACAACATCACACTCCAGACCACACCGTGGCGACCCCCACGGAGGAAATTGTGGAACTCACTGGATATTTATTTTGACACTCATAAACCTCCATGAATAGCCACTCCTATTGACCACCCGTAACCCTTGGTGTCCTTCTCAACCAATCATGGCATACACATCCGAGTACACCGGACTGGTCGGAATTGCAGTTCCCATGGTGGCACACTCCCTCTTTCCTTTTTCTTCTCTCCCCTTCTTCTAAACCTCTTCCTATATAGAACTATTCTTTTTCACTCATCCTCTTCCTCCTGGCCTCCATCTCATGAGGCATCCTGAATTTGTTGAGATACAAGCAAAATGTCCGGTCACATCTGTGTGTAACAATGTCCATCTGAATTATCCGTGCCAATGCTGGGTCTATCGTATTCAACAATATGTCATTATCCCTGCTCAGATGTACCTTCACCAGCACATGTAATCTTTTGTTATGTAATGGTATTGTTGTTGTACTGAAATATTCAATAAAAAACTTATTGAAATTAAAGAATATTGACACCTTTTTTGACAAAGTCACAGAAGATCTATATGACTTGGAAACTCCCAATAAATATGCTCCAAAAACCACCCACAATATAACTACAGCAGAAAAGTTGGCCCTTAAACAATTGAATAATGATACGAGCATAGTCATCAGAGAGGCCGACAAGGGAGGCTATATTGTCATAATGAACCATATAGATTACATGGGGGGATCAAAAGACAACTTAAAAACTCGATGTTCTACAGGGAGATTGGTAATAATCCGATCCCCACGAGTACTATTATGATTAACACCCAGCTCATCGAATGGAGGGGTATGGGACTCCTTAATGAGGAGGAATACAGATTTCTGAGGGTAGATAGTCCATCTTTCCCCTGCATATATGTACTGCCCAAGGTACAAAAGGGGGGTGATTTCCCCCCAGGTAGACCCATAATATCAGGAATCGGTTCTCCAGCTGAAAAACTCTCCCAGTTTGTTGATCGAAAACTTAAAAAAACGGTTCCTAATTTACCATCATTCGTTAGGGATAGTAAAGATATCTTAACAAAATTCCGAGATTTTGAATGGTCTGACGATCTATTGTTTGTAACCCTTGATGTAGAAAGTCTCAACACTTCCATCAATAAAGAATATGGGGTCAGAGCGATACGCTCTTTTTTGGATAGAGATGATGCAGGGTTATATGAGCACAACGAAATGATCATCTCAATGATTGAAATTATCCTGACTAACAATTTCTTTCTGTTTGACAACTGCTGGTATCAACAGATACATGCAACTGCTATGGGCTCCAAGATTGCTCCCTCTTACGCCTGCCTCTTCATGGGGTGGTTTGAGAGGGAGCACGCTTGGGATCGAGGTGCCCCCCCTGGACCAATAACATCGTGTACTGGGGGAGGTACATTGATGACGTGATTTGTCTCTGGTCTGGTGCTATTGGGCAGCTTGAGCAATATGTTGCCTTCCTAAACGATAACACCTTTAACATTAAATTTACTATGATGCACCACAAAAAACACATCAATTTCCTTGATATTCAATTTTATGTCAAGGATGGTTGGATCAATAGCACCCTGTACAGAAAGGAAACATCGTGCAATTCAGTATTACATGCGGCGAGTGCACATCCTCCCGCAGTGAAAAATAATATTCCATACGGAGAGATAATAAAAATCCGACGGAATTGCAGTGAAGATGAAACCTTCACTGCAAACATTAAAGATACTTTTAGTAGGTTCACAAAGAGAGGATATCACAAAGGTGTACTCGAAAGAGCAGAACAGAGAGTCAAAAATGTAAGTAGGAATGACACTTTAAAAGAAAAAGGATTGGTGAGACTAAACACTCGAAAGCAAGGTTCGTGACTCAATACACCACTCGTAGTGGTGTGATTTTTAATATCCTTCGGAAACATTGGTACCTTCTGCAGGGTGTCACAGGTCTAAAGGAGTGTATTGAAAATAGGCCCTCCGTGACATATAGGAGAGGTGTATCCTTGAGAAACACACTATGTCCCAGTTATGTGACCACTCCAAAATCCATCCCAACTTGGTTTCCGGATGGGCCGAAGGGCTTTTTTACGTGTGGAACGTGCAATATATGTCCTATGGGCAAAAATAAGATCTCTAGTTTCAGTTACAATTCAAGTAAGAATCATAGGATTGATTTCTTTATTAACTGTAACACTACATATGTGGTGTATGTACTTGGCTGCAGGTGTGGTATCATTTATGTGGGCAGCACAGTGAGCCCCCTGAAACTCAGGATACAAGAACATAGACGCGCAATAAAGACCAGGGACACCAGATACCCTATTACGAACCACTATACGACCGAACATCCTGATGATCTTGACTTTTGGTTCCATGCTATAGATTACACTCCAGTACCAAAAAGAGGTGGTAATAGAGAACTTTTGCTACGGCAAAAAGAGGCAAAGTGGATTTGCCGTCTGAGGGCCACCAGCCTTGGGCATAATACTGATGGTGAGATGCACTATTTCTTGTGAGGTGTACTGATTCTAATCACGTTTCCCACTGGGCCCAGTGGGATCGATTGAATTAACATTGTACCATGAGGTAATGTGTAGACTGTGCAAATGAAATTTGAGTATGATTGTACTAGAGTGGTTAACATTATATAATCTATCTAGTGCATATGTGTATGATTTTATATGGAACCATTGGGATTAGGATAATGTGAATGAAATATACGAAAATCCCTATAAAGTAAGGTATTTGCTGATGACAAATACTGTACACGTAATTTACAATTATTACAAAATACATGATATTATTGGCATAACCGGTCCCCCCCTTTTCTCTTCCTTTTTCACATCTCCCCCCCTTTTTTCTTCTTTTGTCTTACCCGTCCCGGATCACAGTCTTATTGGATATGATTAATTGATATTAATTTATAGATATTTGGGTCTTCGAATAGTTGTGTCCTTTACTCAATTGATATATACGCTTATTATTGCTAGCGTCGGATCTGGGTCTGATTCATCTTCGATTAGGATCCGATTATTCCTAGGCATTATAAAAAAAATTCATATTAGCTATGAGCGTTTACTTGTAGGGGGGTCGAGTATGCTTTGGTTTTAACATAATCCATGTTAAGATCGAATTCACCTTCCTAAGATGGCGACTGTTCTACTATTTGGCCAGTTAGTTTTCTGTATTTCGCTGTTACCACTTTAAATATACATAAATACTGCCTGTGATATCAGTTTCTATACACTTCAAGATGGCGCCGACGGTAAAAGGTAAAAAATACATGAGTTTTAATTTCCATGGTGTTAGGTACGGATACACCATTTTAAGATGGCGACTGACCTACGACTGGGCAATACTTGAATAGATAAATTTATTTGATATAAACATGGTCTTGCTAGAAAACCCAATCTTACATTGATATTTTGTAGTCAGTACTCTAAATACACATGAGTGCTGCATTTTAATATCAGTTTTTATACATTCTAAGATGGCGCCGACGGTGAAATGTAGAAACATATGAGTTCCAATCAACCGCGGCGCGAGACGCGAAGAGGGGTGGTACGGAGAGACTTGCCGGGATATTTAAATTGGGTAACAACGATGGCTCGGTTTGTGACTAATTCATTTGCTACACTTTGAGCTATCCGGTGAGTTTGAAGGAGGGGGAGTGGGGATGTTTCCGGGAACATTGTATTGCTCTCGGTACCCAGTGACACAAATAACGCTGTCTGTCACGGGCACATCGACAGGAAACGCGCACTCTTTTTCGACACTCTGGGTTCTAGTGGGATCATGGGGGGATTTAAAACTGATATAGTTCAATGTTATATCTTTTTATCTTGCCTTTATCACGGCTAGTCCTCCGTTGAATCGACTAAGACTATTCTTCTAGCCCTTTGATTTTCTCATGTGCTGAATGTATTATTAAGGCATCGGACGTATCTCATATGGCCTGTTGGCCATATGGGTTCGAATATACTATTGTCTAGGTGTTTCCTGAAGCATTGACTATACACACTCACACATGCTATTTTAATTATGGTTATTTACTTTGTAGATTATACCCCTTTTTGGCCCGTTTACTTATGTTGCGCCTATCTTATCTCCTTTTATGACAGAACGGGCGGCCGAGATTTAGGTCGGACCCTCCCAACGTTATCATACCGCGGGGACCGAATCGGCCACTTAATTGAGGTAAGATTCTCCCGTTTCAAATGTAGGGCACACTATGGACCTTAAGTACCTGTCAAGTGCACCTTTAGTGGTGATGGTGTGCGGACAGATACTGGTCGGTTTATCAATTCTATGTTAATACGGTACTTATATTAGTTGTTGTTTACTTACAGAACGGACGACCACTATTCTGTCCGTCTAGCGACCAATTACCTTATTGGCCTTTTTGTGGAATTATCATTTGTCGAACTTTTATGACATCCCAACGATGGGTTAAATTCTACGGGACATTTCCTTCACCTGAAAGGTGAGGAGTGTGCTTTAAATAAGGGACGGCTGGGTGGGGATCTGGTGATTATCATATTCTCCCACCTTCATGCTGGACTGGAGATGGAGGCGCAATAGAATCTAATTGCCAATCATACGCATATTATACACTAAATTACAAAGGTATTGCGTGTGATTCGTTCCTTTTCTTTCTCTTTTCTTTTTTCCTTTCTTTCTCCTTTTTTCTTTTGCATTTTAGTCTGCTTTTTTTCGTATTCTGCTTTTTCTTAGGTCTACTTTTTTCTTTCTGTTTCTTGTTGCTATTGTTGATAATGGATTATTATAGATGTTGAATTAGTGTACATGGATTTGATGAGCACATTGTGATTTAATTTTTGTTGCTGTTTATAATTTGCTTTCACATTTGTTCCTAATTATGAATCACGAAACTGCACACTTTATGAGTATATGTTATGTCATGTTATTTTGAGTATATGAAGAAACTGAATTTATATGTTTTATTTTTATATGTGCTGTTCCTTTTCTTTTACCTTCCAAGTTATGAACTATAAATATATTATATGAATAATGTACATGAAAAACAGTTGTTTTTAACATTGGTATTTATTGTGAGTTGGTGTTTTTTATTGGGCTTTTCATATGTATTGGTTTTGTAATTTTGAATTGTTTCAGCCCTGACGAAGTTCAATGTGAACAAAACGCGTTGGCTGAGGAGTTTGTTTTAATTGGAATTGAATAAAAGAATTTTGAAATAAGAATTGGAGCTTTTGAGTACTCCCTTTGGTGCACCGTCCTTTTAATTATGTATTTCACTCTCCTCTTGATCTTAACAATTCCCAGATGTCCCTCGTGGCACAAGTTAATCAACTTGACTCCCACCCCTTTGAGGTGAATAATCCTTTCACCCTGTAAAACATTATCCCCTACCAAGGATAATTCTTCACACACCTCCCAAAAATGCCTTAATTCTTCGCTTAATTACTTTTTCTCAGGCCAACATTGCACAACAAAACTTCTAACTTTATATAACACATCATCTTTGGCATAAGACTCAATCCATTCTTTAGGGTATATCACTTAATTCCCAATTGATACTTCAATCGAGGCCACACTCAAATCTTTCCATGTTTCTGGCACACTCTCTAAAGGCGAAGGCAACCTGCTTAAGCAATCAGCGACCTGATTACTCACTCCAGGTATATAACTCACTGCTACATCTTCTTTTTCCGGCATCTTATGCTACAGGCCTCCGGGTCCTAGACCCTCTTTTCCACAGGACTTAAGAAATCTTTTCGAACCGTTCCTTGGTAGACCTAATTTTACTTTGCTGGGCGATTTTAATTTTCACTTAGAAAAGTATACCTCCAGAGATACTACTTCCTTGGTGTCACAGCTCGTGGTTGGCCCCACCCATCTGGCCGGACATACACTTGATGTTTTTTTTAGTAATGATATCAGGCTTAAAACTGGAATTCCTATCCCTCTGTCCTGGTCTGATCATCTGGCAGTACCTTTTGAGTTGAACATCCCCCACTCCTCTTCGTTCCTCTCTGACTCCAAGAAAGGGGAAACCAGACGTAATTTTAAACAGATCAGTAAGGAAACTCTGGCCCCTTTCTTGACTGGACTGATATCTCGTCCTGATTACAACGTGGACTCTGCTGCAATTGCCCTGACAAACTCTATTTCTAGAGCTGTGGATACTCTAGCCCCTGCCAAACAACACTACTGTGCCCGCAAGAGTCCCTCTATGCCCTGGTTCAATGACCGCCTCAGAACACTGAGAAGGGAGTGCAGGAAACATGAAAGGAAATGGTGTGCCCATCTTGGTTCAGGTGGAAAGAATCAACATAAATGGCTCCTTAAAGTTTATAAGGCAGCAATAACGGAGGAGAAAAAGGCCTATTATAACAACTTGACGACATCATTAAAATCATCGAGAGATCTTTTTAAGATTATTGGTTCGCTTTCTGCTCCTAAAAACATAGATCCTATCGTAGAATCTCAGGAGCTTTGCGATAACATTTCATCTTTTTTTCATACTATAGTCACCGATATCTATGCATCACTCGAACTCCTCAATGTTGAACTGGACATCAGTGCCCCTCTGTCCTCCGCTTTTAAGCCCGTCACCCCGGCGGTGAATCCAGCATCTAGTCTTTTGGATTTCCCTCTTCTCACCTATGAGGGCTTAAATCAGCTACTAGATAACATCAAGTCAGGCTCCCCTCTCGATCCATGTCCCCTAAAAATTTTGAAATCATGTAGGGAGGTGATTGTTCCCCCCCTCCTCGAAGTGATGAACCAGGCTATTACTGAGGGAATTTTTCCCACCGTATGGAAACTTGCGGTGGTTAAACCGCTTTTGAAAAAGGCCTCCTTGGACCCTGGAGTCCTAAAACATTTCCGCCCTATCTCCTTACTGCCGGCCCCCGCCAAGATACTGGAGGCCCATTTAAACTGCCATCTTACCACCTTTGTGAAAGACTCCAACCTCCTAGATATCTCCCAACATGGATTTCGTAGTGCTCATAGCACAGAAACCGCCCTCACTGTCGTGGCTAACAACATCCGGTCCGAAGTTGACAGAGGCCATACCACTCTTCTGGTCCTTCTCGATCTCACAGCGGCCTTTGATACCCTGTCTCCCTCGGTCCTGGTTTCCAGGCTGGGGGAGATAGGGGTGGGTGGTCGGGCACTCAAACTCCTGTCTTCCTTCCTTCATCAAAGGGAGCAACAAGTTATGTTGGGTGAATTTCTGCAATGTGGGGTCCCACAGGGGTCTGCCTTGAGTCCCCTGTTGTTCAACATCTATGTGACCCCTTTGGCCTCTGTTGTAAGATCTTTTGGCTTCGAGGCGTTGTCATACGCTGACGACACCCAAATCCTGGTTTCCCTTTCCCAGTCAGTGGCGGAGTCTGCCTCCAAGTTTAGATCATGTATGGAAGCAGTCTCCCAGTGGATGATTCGAAACTTCCTCAAACTAAACGGAGACAAAACGGAGGTCCTGATCTTTGGAGGGAGGCAGGACCTATGGTCTAACGAATGGTGGCCGTCGTCTCTTGGAGACTGTCCGGTCCCTTCCAACTCGGCCAGAAATCTGGGGGTCCTGTTTGATACCACTCTCTCCTTTGACCTTCAAGTCAGTAGGACTGTGTCTACCTGTTGTGGTATCATCAAGATCCTCAGAAAAATTGCACCCTATCTCTCCCTGGCGGCCCGGAAACAAGCAACAGTGGCTCTGGTCTCTTCGAGACTAGACTACTGTAATGCTTTATATGGAGGTATCAATAAATCGGCGGTTCACCACCTTCAAATGGTCCAGAACGCGGCGGCTAGGATGGTCTTGGACCTTCCCCGGCTCGCTTCAATTTCTCAGGCCCGGAAAGACCTCCACTGGCTTCCTGTTCAGGCCAGAATTTCCTTTAAACTTCTCTGTCTTTCCCACGGGGCCTTCCATGGCTATGGTTCTGATGGTATCAGTTCCCTTCTTCAGCCTTATCACCCAAGTAGAGTGCTTCGATCCTCTTCTAAAAATCTTTTTATGACTCCGAGATTCATAAAGGCCAGATGGGGAGTTAGAGCCTTTTCCACCCTGGCGCCCCGACTTTGGAACTCCCTTCCTCCTGAACTAGCTTCCCAACCTCTGCCGGGTTTGTTCCGTAAACAACTGAAAACATGGCTCTTTCGGGTCTCCTATCCGTAGATTCTGCTCTTGGTGCTTAAAGATTTCTGTTGTATGCTTTTTCCTTGTGTTTAAAGACTTCCGCTGTATGTTTGTCTTTCCCGCATTGTCATGTTTGGCGCCTTGATGCCCTTGGGCTAAGTTGCGCCCTATAAGACCCAAAATAAATAAAATAAATAAACTCACAGAATGCCTGTAATCAAGTAAACATACAGACATCCTTGCAAACCTTGGTGTACCTTTAGGTAACCCTTCAGTAGATAATACTTTGACCAATGGTTTATGGTCACACCTTATTTCTACATGAAGACCCCAAATGACGCTTCTGAAGTGTTCGAACCCCCCCACACAACAGCGAGGGTTTTTCTCTCCATAACCGAATAGCATTCTTCAGCTGGCGACAATGCCCTCGAGCCATAAGCAACAGTGCCCTTTTTACCCATTGGTGTGCCTTTGCAACAAAATAGCTCCTAAGCCCTTACTGCTTGCATTAGTAGTGATAATGCATGCAAGAGTAGTATCAAATCCCACCAGATTCTTAGCTAGACGTAATTTTTGTTCAATTTTGTCAAAATCAGTTTGTAGGCACTTTGACCATAAAAAGGTAGACTTGTTCTTCAACAACTGTCGTAGATTGAATATCTTCTCAGTAAAACCCCTAACAAATTTGTTTTGGAACTCTATGAGTCCCAGAAAAGACCACACTCATCTTTGTTTTGGGGTGGGGAAGCATCCTTAATTCAATACGTTTTTCCTAGGTTTAATACCTTCTGACGAGATTTCATAAATCAGGTAATCTAAAGACTGAACGTCAAATCTGCATTTGGATAGTTCTGCTGTCAACCCACTCTACATAGCCTCTCAATAATAACCTGCACTCTACTATCATGGATATCTTTAGTCTCTTCTAAATGATAAGGATGTCGTCCAGGAAAAAACGACTCCAGGAATATCCACAAACAATTTATACATGAACTTCTGAAACACGGCTAGCTCAAAAGGCATGTGCATAAAATGATAACATCCTTGGGGTGTCATAAAAGTAGTTAGGCTTTTGCTATCCTCATGTAACATTAGCTGATGGTAAGCCAATGACAAATCTACCACCGAAAACCATTTCATATTCTTAGTTAGTGACATCAACTCATTATTCTTTGGATGGGGAAACTTCTCTACAACAATGGTCTCATTCAGGCTTCCCAAATCAATACATAAATGGATCTTCCCATTCACCTTGCATGCGATAACCATGGGAACGACCCATTCAGACATCGACCTCTTCAATGATACCACCCTCCAATTAAGTCTTCAATTCTTTTTTAACTTCTTCTCTAAGAACCCATGAAATATCCCTAGACCTGTGAATCTTGGGTTTGGCATCCATCTTCAGGTCAATTTTATGTAAAAATTCTTGCAATCTTTCGATCTTTCCCGAAAATACTTCCGGAAATTTCTCTTTAAACCTCCAGTTATAGAGGTCTTTCTGGTCCAACACATGAACTTATTCAGGACTATTAGGATCCAATATGATGTTCAGATTTCATTGAACTAACCATCCCAAAACCGTTGGTCCCTCAAGGACAACATAGAATTACCCAAAGGCTGAACTTCCTTTGAATTCAAAATTCAGTTCCCTGTTCCCCACAAGAGATATTTTTTCATCCATAAAACTTTCTGGTGCTATATTTGATGGTAATAAGGATGGTCCAAGTACTACTGTGAACTTCTTATCCCACTGAGCTTTATGGTTAATAGTATAAGGAGACCCAGAATCAGCTACAATGAGCATCTCAACGCTGCCAAAACATATGGAACACACTGGTTTACTCTTACATTGTAAATTCAGAAGAGTCACATTGTCTGTAATACCCAGAACACAATCCCCCATTTTAGAAGGATCTTCTCCTTTGGATGTGTCAGAACCAGAATCTTCTTCATCACAAGCAACCAAGGACACCTTCTTTCTACCACCTTTACTCCATCGACAAACTTTGGCATAGTTTTCAACCAAACCACATTCACCACCTTTTTGTTTTTTTGCTGGACACCACTTACTGTACGCCAAGTGATCTTTACTTCCACATCTGAAGCATTTTAAATCTTTAGTTTTATATTCCTTCCGCTTGTCAATTTTTTGATTATTGGATTTATTCTTAGCTTTACTACTCACTTTACTGACAGTAACCTTCTCATCATCTTTAGGTACCCCTAATGCTGTGTTTTCAATTTTGTTTGTGATCTCAACCTTCTTGACCAGTGCAATTACCTCTGATAATTGTGCCTCACCATAAACCAACAACCGCTTTTGGACGTGTTCATTCTTTACGTACATAATGATTTGGTCACAAACAAATTCATTATGCAAAGGACCAAATCCTCAAGTAATGGCTAATTATTTTAAGTCTGAAACAAATTCTTCAACTTGTGGTGATCAATGGCAATACACACAGAAGTGGAGTAATAGGCATTTAAATCTTCTCACGCATGAAGAAAACATCAGAATCTCTAGAAGGACGAATAGTTTTTTAGGTCTCGCCTGTCGATGCGCATGCGCATCGAGCAAGGCGAGAGTATTGGGACTTATCCGCTCTTTATCCACACTGCAAGGAATCGTGGCGATTCCTTGCAGTGCACGAGAAATTTAAGCTCAATGCGCATGCGCATTGAGCTTAAATGCGCGTGCACATGCCCCCAGCCGCCTGCCTTGCCTACTCTCTCTCACAGCCTCCCCCAGCTCCGCCCCCTCACTACTTGATTGCACGGCCGCTAGGCCGTGCCTCCCCTACTCTCCTCCCCCCTCCTCCTCTCCTCCCCTGCCTGCCTGCCGCTAGGCCGTGCCTCCCCTACTCTCCTCCCCCCTCCTCCTCTCCTCCCCTGCCTGCCTGCCGCTAGGCCGTGCCTCCCCTACTCTCCTCCCCCCTCCTCCTCTCCTCCCCTGCCTGCCTGCCGTGTCGCATTTCTCCTCCCCCCTCCCCTCTCCTCCGTCCGTCCGTCTTGTTATTTCATGACAACAGGAAGGGGGTCACTCACCCTTCCACATTGCACCAAAGTTCCTGGGGTTCGTCCCGAGGGATTCGTCTATCGCTCTTTCACTGTTATGTAGGTTAGCGGTGTAAGAAAACTCCATGAGTGAGTGTTTACGTCAGATTTAGTTAAAATATTCTTTCAGACAGCGTCCCGTGCCAGGGTCGAAACAGGCATTTATTTAAGCGCCAGTATGCAGGCAAGTGTTTTGCAGTGGTCTCCCTCATGTACTGCTCTTCCCCCTCCGTCATGCTCTGTGTTGCTCTCCCGCATGTACTTCTCGTCCCCCTCCACCATGCTCGGTGTTGCTCTCCCGCATGTACTTCTCTTCCCCCTCTGCCATGCGACATGTTGCTCACCCATGTGCTTCTCCCTCACCGGCCTCAGTGATGCGCTGCTTGACCTGGGCTTTGTCTGCTCCCGTTCCTCACCTGCCTCAGTAATGCGCTGCCTGACATGTGCTTCACCCTTATCTGCCTCAGTAATGCGCTGCTGGAACTCCTGTGCCTCACCTCCTCCAGGTTGCTTTCTTGCCAGTAGTATTCCTTGCCTGCTTCATGTTTCGCTCGTCAGTTTGCTTTATTCCACCCCTCACTGCTCGGTCACCCGTTTGCTTTACAACACCCCCCAGCCCTGCTATGTTGCTTCTGTCCCAGTGGTCTCTCCTGCCAAACCAGTGTTACATTCCCTCACCCACTTAAAAAAATTCACACTTCAACCAATTCAATCCCAATCAGCTCCGACCCCTCCCCTTCCCGCCGTGTCGCATTTCTCCTCCCCCCTCCCCTCTCTTCCCTCCGTCTTCAGTAGAAATCGTGGCTGTAGAATCAAATAAGCTTTATTGCAAAAAGACTTCCCGTGTCCAAACAATGTTACAATCACTTGAGGTATTGAGGCGGGGATTTGCAAATTGATGCTAACAGCCGAAGAGTCAGTCTTGAAGGATCTGACTGGTACAGGTATTCAGTCTGCACGGCACCCCACCCCCGCATTGTCCAAAGTTGCCAAGTTTTCAGTCTTAAGTGTGACATTTGCACGTTTTCAGTGTGCTCCTGTGTGATATTTCATTGCCTTATAGTCTGTGTCACTTTCTAATGGCGAGTAAAGCGGTTATGTCCGTGTAGAGAAACGTTGCACAGTTATGGTATAGAAATAGTCTTGAAACAATTGCAAACTCTTTAAACGCTTATGCTGTAACACAAATTACTTTCCTTTACGGACATGATCGCCATGAAACAATAGTGGTGTTATTTATAATAATATAGATGTATTTTATTGGTATATCTCCAGTTTGTTTAAACTGTGTGTTATTTTCATAAGCTACATCAGTTCTATTCAGTGATGAAAAATTATCATTCTCAGTATTCATCTGGACATGAAATGCAGCTGTGCAAACTTAAAATAACTCTGTGGGGGTGTGTTCTTGGAGGGGAAGGGGCTCATGCTAAGTATTGCCTGAGAGGCACTTATGCACACATCAAGCCTCTTTACATTCACCCCCAAAATCTTGCTAAACCCTACGATCGTCAGGTTTTTAGGTCTCGCCTCAACCCCTCACCCTCAACCCCTCACTCACCCTCACTCTCACTCATCCTCACTCACCCTCAACCCCTCACCCTCACTCACCCTCACCTCCTCACCCTCACTCACTCACCCTCAACCCCTCACTCACCCTCACTCTCACTCACCCTCACTCAGCCTCAACTACTCCCCCTCACCCTCACTCACCCTCACTCACCCTCACCCTCACTCACCCTCAACACCTCACTCACCCTCACCCACCCTCACCCTCACTCACCTTCAACACCTCACCCTCAACCCCTCACTCACCCTCACTCACCCTCACTCACCCTCACTCACCCTCACTCACCCTCACTCACCCTCACTCTCACTCACCCTCACTCAGCCTCAACTACTCCCCCTCACCCTCACTCACCCTCAACACCTCACCCTAACTCACCCTCACCCTCACTCACCCTCAACACCTCACTCGCCCTCACCCTCACTCACCCTCAACACCTCACCCTCAACGCCTCACCCTCACTCACCCTCACCCTCACTCACCCTCACTCACCCTCACTCTCACTCACCCTCACTCTCACTCACCCTCACTCACCCTCACTCACCCTCACCCTCACTCACCCTCACCCTCACTCACCTTCACCCTCACTCACCCTCAACCCCTCACCCTCACTCACCCCACTCACCCTCAACCCCTCACCCTCAACCCCTCACCCTCCCTCACCCTCATTCACCCTCAACCCCTCACCCTCACTCACCCTCAACCCCTCACCCTCACTCACCCTCAACCCCTCACCCACACTCACCCACACTCACCCCCACTCACCCTCACTCACACTCACACTCACCCACCCTCACTCACCCTCACTCACCCTCACCCTCACTCACCCTCACTCACCCTCACTCACCCTCACCCTCACTCACCCTCACCCTCACTCACCCTCAACCCCTCACCCTCACTCACCCTCAACCCCTCACCCACCCTCAACCCCTCACCCTCACTCACCCTCAACCCCTCACCCTCAACCCCTCAGCCTCACCCTCACTCACCCTCAACCCCTCACCCTCACTCACCCTCAACCTCATGCTAAAGATTTACAAAAAAACCCATTAACAATTCTAAAAGCACTAACTCTAATGCTGCGAGACCTATTGCATTTCTAATGCTTGTTTCTATAGAGTTGTACTCCTTGAGACCTTGGGGACCTAAAGAATGTAACAATATTGTTTTTCTTCTTTACTTGAAATACCTCCTCACCCCCTTCCTCTAATGCATCCAGATAGTTTAAAAATATTCCCTCTATTCTTGCCACTTTATGGGGGGGATCACCAGTAGTAGCAAGAAAAGACTGTGGGAGTGTCAAGGAATATGTTTGGGATGCACACATAGTAAAGTAGAGGGAGAAATAAGGGAAAAAAACCTCATAGAATCATTCAGAAAGATGAAGGTGAGCCTGTCACCGTAGGAAATACAGGCTGAAGGAAGAATCTGTATTTAACACACAGGATCAGCTGATTACGATCTGTAATAATACAGGGAAAAATACCTCTCAAAAGGGTGTGCCTGTCACTGTATAAGGCAAGCTGTTGAGCAATGACTGGAAGACCGCAAACTATCACAATAGCCTACAAACGATACATAAAAACTCAGAAGTACCTTGCACAAGGGAATGCCTGTCACCTTGAAATGGCTGGCTGCTGCTAAATCAAGGCAAGCGGTGTGCCTCTCACCGATAACTAATAACAAGGTGTTCCTATAATAATGGAATGGCAGGTCACTGCACATCGATAACAAGTGGGTTCGTAGACTAAGCGTTGCCAAAATTGTTAGGAACTCAAGAACCGTCATGAGGATAAACAAGGTTTCTTTATTAAGGAATTCTGCCAACGGATGTAAGCAAATATAAACCGATCAACTGCAGCACCCCAACTGTTCACTGATGACACTGTAACATTCAACAGTGTCATCAGTGACATATATACATCACAACTGTATTCCAACTCCATCAAGTGAAGCAGTATTGAACAAAGACTTTGAAATCCCTGAGAATTCCGAACAGGAGACAAGTCACCAAGCCTTTGGAGTCATTTGTTTCTGGGGATGTAGATTCAGTTCCAGTCCTTCTCACTGCCAGGCATGGGGAAGTAGGGCAGGCACAGCAGAGCAGAAGTCCAGCAAATCCAGCAAAGTCCAGCAGAGTGTCAGTTCTTTCAGCTGTACAGCAGTCCTTCTTCCTGGCAGAGTTGGTGGTGTCAAAGGCCCAGTACCTATACCCAGTTGTGCCATTGAAGTGGGGGAGGCTTCAAAAAGAGAGGCCTTTGAAGTCCACAAGGTCCCTGACCTGTAACATAGCAGCATCTCACTAATATTACTGCAAATAATCTCTGTGACACCATTCCATTTCTCATATGTGAGGTCTTATTTTGATCTAAAAAAACTTCTTTTATGGATGTTGCATTAAACAAACACATTTTTCTGCAAAAGATATGCATAGATTCTCACACATAACGCACATTAAAATATATTAAAAGTAAATGGTATTTGATACCATCTGTTTAAGAAAATTCAAGGTCATCAGAGCAAGACTGCAGAACACAGCTGACTCTCTCAGGGGGCCCCCTGAAAGGCTAGGGCTCTGGGCCAGAGCCCACTTTGCCCATGCCTTAAAACGCCTCTGCTGGTGAATGGCACACCTCAGCTCTCTTTGTGTGTGACTGTCTTGAGGGAATGTACAAAGCCCAGCTGTCACCCATTCTAGGTGTGTATTCAGAGACAGGCAGAGGCACAGAATGGTTAAAGTAAGAAAATGGCAACTTTCTAAAAGTTGAATTTTCAAGTTTACAATTTAAAATCCAACTTCACCATAAGTTGTGATATTAAATTGTGAGTCCAGAGACACCAAACTTGAAATTTCTATCATGTCCCCATTGTGAATTACACTTATACTTATGAGAGGCAATAAGGCAATCCCAATGTTAACCTATGGGCAAGATAGGCCATGCAGTAGTGAAAAGCGAATTTAAGAGTTTTTCATTACCTGGACATGTAAACCTAAAAGTACATATCCAACTTTTTAAATACACTGCACCCTGGCTTTAGGGACTTTCCAGTGCCTACCTTAGGGGTGACTTATATGTATTAAAAAGGAAGGGTTGGGCCTGGCAAGTTATTTAACTTGCAAGGTCAAAATGCCAGTTTAAACTGCACACGCAGGCTCTGTAATGGCAGGCCTGAGACATGTTTTAAAGGGGTACTGAAGTGGGTGGGACAATCAGTGCTGCAGGCCCACTAGTAGCTTTTAATTTACATGCCGTGGGCACATGCAGTGCACTCTTCTAGGGACTTATAAGTAAATTAAATATGGCAACTGTAGATAACCAATGTTACCTTGTTTTAGGGAAAGAACACCTGCACTTTAGTACTGGTCAACAGTGGTAAAATGCCCAGATTCCTAAAGCCAGCAAAACAGGAGGTCAGAAAGCAAAAAACGTCAGGGTTAACCACGCCAAGGATATCAGGTTTAACAGTATTATTATATACATTACCTACTGGCAGTAGGCAGTTATAATTAGGACCTAGTTTCCGTAGGAAAAGTGTTTTTGTTTTGCTAATAAGTTTGCCACCGTTTGACAAATCTTCACTAAATTTTCAAAACTAGTTTTCATTCACTTAAGCTACTGTTTGTAAAGTTTTAGGGGGATTCATCAACCAGGGGCAGAGAAAAAGGGGGGGTCCTAAAATGCGTTTCCCCATGCAATTTCCTGTAGGGATTTTGAAAATGACTACAACCCGAACTGCTGAACGATATTACACCAAATTCGGCAGAAAGCTAGATCTTAGTTCAAAAACATTTATTTTTGTAACTTGGTGTAAATCTGTTCAGTAGTTTTGGAGTTATTAAAGAAAAAAAGATTTATGTATCAATCCCATGCGCCCCACTCCCCCTACCAGAGCCATTAGAGGCCCTAGGGGATCCCATTTTTCAGGGCCGGCTCCATTTATGTCGCAGGGTAACACACCTGGACATAGCAGTTTCCCTGCCCACGCTGGCACAGACAGGGAAACCTTTGTTTGTTCTCGATGGCGGGAGCAATTTCAAAGCACCCGCAAAGCAAGAGCAAATATGCAGTCTGCTGCCAGCTGGCGGGAGCATGAAAAATGCTCCTGGCAGCTGAGAGCTGACTTCAGAGCTGTATCGCTGACCGCACTGATGCAGGCAGGGAAACTGGTGTGAATATTGCTCCCACCCACAGGGAGCACCATTTTTAGCTGCTCCCTGTGGGTAGGAGCAATGATGTCTCCCTCTGGATGCGGGGAGCCAGCTGGGGTTGCTCTCCCGCAGCCCCCAACGAGGACATGGTGGGTGTCCTGGTTGGGCTCCAGGACTCCCACTCTTTAGTGGCCGGGCCCTGGGGGATGGGGTCCCTGGGACTGAAAACAGCCTGAGTAGGGAGGTTGAGCGGCCCACATCAATTATTGACCAGGCCCCAGAGGATGAAGTCCCTGGGACCAATATCGGCCCTGTTAGGGGGCCGTGTGCCCCCCTTCCCCTTTAATCATTGGCCCGGCTCTGGGGACAAGGGTCCCAGGGCTAAAATCAGCCTGGGGATGGGGGACCTCGTGGTCCCCCTCCCCTTTAGTTAATGGATGGCAACTGGGGGTGGGGTCCTTGGGGCTGATATCTGCCCAGGGAGGGGGTGCTGCACAGCCCCTCCCCCTTTAGTAGTTGGCTGGGCCCTGGGAAATATGGTCCCCAGGGCTTAAATCAGCCCGGGAGGGTGGAGTTGCTTGCCCCCCTCCCCTACTAATTATTGTCTGCGCCTCTTGGGGTTGGGGTCTGAGAACCAGAATTGTCCCAGGAGGGGCACTGTGTGCCCCTCCACATTTTAATAAGGCCAGGCCCCAGCGATGGGGTCACCTGGGCTGAAGTAGGCCCAGGGAAGGGGGCTGCATGCCCCCCTCCCGATAAATATAATGGTGGGCCTCATGGGAAGGGGTCCCAGGGCCATAATGGCCGGGAAGGGGGGCTTTGTACCACCTCCCTTAATAAAATGCACTGCGGTCTCTGGGACCAATATCAGCCCAGAAAGTGGGACACCTACCCCCCTACAAAATGTGGCAGGCCCTGCGGAATGGGGTCCTTGGGGCTAAAAGCAGCTGGTTAAGGTAAGTAGGAGCATCTCAGATTTTTCCCAATTTATTATTTTCATGGTAAAGATTCATATCTGATAGTTCATGTATTATGGAACAGATATTCATCCTCAGATGTTTAACAAATTAGAGAATGATGTCTACATATGTTGATATCAACAGAGAAGTTGGGAAATCTATCTCACTGTGTGCATGAAGTTCCCACACTCAACAGGCCACTGTCTCTCCTGTACTTTCAAATAATAAAGGGGGAGGAGGTTACCCTACTGGGGCCCCCTGCATAATCTAAAAGGATATTTAAATGTTTCAGTTATTCCTACCTTAGCTATAAGTCCTGATTATAACAGACCAACGAGTCTGAGCAAATAGTACCCCTGGCCCATCCTATGTAACACAGTTCTCTGAAAGGGTGACTTTAAAGATCTGCATCAAGAAACGCATCAAGAAACAGTGAGAGACACCATCAAGCTCTAGATTCAGATAGTGTATCAAACCAATTAAAGAACATAGCCTATAAATAGACTTTCCTGTTTTCAGTTTCTATTTTTGGTAAATTCTGGTGTTTTTTTTCAGTGTTTTCAAGTGATTTCAATACCTTAAAAAAACAGTGATTATCAGTGGTTACATATTTTTGCGCCATTAAAAACAACAGAAAAAGTGTTTTTCCGGTGTTTATGGAACATTTTGCTTTTATTATTGCTTGCTTTCTGTACTGATAGCGCAGGGTATATAGACAGTGTAAGTATAGTGTGTATCAGGTCCAAATAGATTTTTGAAAATTAAACTTATTGTAGTACGCCATACAATACTTCTTCAGTGAGTCTTTGGTCATGTGCACTCTGTCTTTCCTTCCCATGTAAACTTCTGTGAAAAGGCCCTCTCAACATTGGCACTTGAGATGGGCAATGCCAAAACAACCAGTACACAATTTGTTAACTCTGGCCACTGACATAGCTTTCCATGCCAATACTGGTCACTTGAAGATTGCGATTCTCAAAGCAGGTTCTGCAACATTTGCAACGATCTGGGTGCTTATGCCCTCAGAACTATTGAAGCAGTCATAAATGAAGCAGCACTTTTGAATTTATGGAGGAAATTTCCCTTCACGGAAAGGATCTAGAACAGAGTACCACAGTGAGGTTTCATTGACTTCAAATGCCATTGGTGGCAAAGGGGACATTTCTATGCATCACTGCAAGCCATTTCTCATACATTGTAAAATAAAAGTTCTTGAATTGCTCTTCACGATTGCTTTGCCTACCAAGTGACAAGCACTCTAACATGGAATATGTTGCAGTGCCAAAGTCACTAAAGGTGTCGCCCAGCCTACTCTCAAGGAGATGTTTCATTCTACACCAATTATGCTGAACGTTTGGCAGACAAGGGTATTTTCAGACTAGTTTTTTTTATTATGTTCACTACAGCAGTTATGTTTTCCTGTAATTTAGGAATGCAGTAGTACTTTTTTCACATAATCAATATGTGACCACAGATCCTCAAATTTATTGCTTTTGGCATCATCACTCAGCAAAAAGTCTGTAAACTGTTGCCACATGGATAATATAGTATTCATAGCCCCTTGGACAGAAAAAATGATAAATATGCATGTTCCTGTGCATAAGAAAACAATGCAGAAGAATGGACTAAAAAGTCTATAGCATTCCTCATTAACTCTGAAGATTGTAAAGTTGCTTTCAGCATACCATCTAACAAGTGGCAAGGATCTCTTACAGGGAAGCACTTCAGCTCAGGTATCAGTTTTGATAGGTCATCACACAACTTTTTCATATACATAGCTGAGTCACTGCAAATACATACAATATCACTCTAATCTTTGTTGAACTTGGAAATAACCTTTTTTTGCAAAGCATTCCAAGTAACACTGCGTTCCTTGTTTTCCAAAAGTCTGGTGTCATGTTTAAACCACTATCCCAAATGCTTGGTGATAGCGCTCTTTTCACATATACTTGTCACTATACCATGCATTGAATGTTTAAAGCCTGAGGTGTTGGCGATTCGCCTATCAATACTGACTCACTAGTAACTGGGGGCTGATGTATTAAGGGTTTTTACCCATTCTCTGTGGGTAAATGTGATGACACATATTAGGAAAGATTCTTATAAAACCAGCCATTTACCTATCAGTAAAAGAATCAAACAGCCAAAATATCAAATATGATTTTGATATTTCCTAATTCTCTACAGTTTATAAAATAATTAAACAAGACCTAAAACATGCTTCTAAACCCTGCATCTTTAGACCAAAGATCACAAAAATGAAAAAAAAGGAAGAAGAAACTATTTTAGTGGCATCCCTAAACAACAAAACTGAAGCTGAATAATGTTAGCCCAGACTTTCTTACTGCTAACTTGTATAACAAAGTTACATTGCATTGGCCCCTACAGGAAGAAAAAAAAGACTCTTTCACTCTCTTTTTCCTTTCTTTGAATGGCATTTAGTTTGTGGTTGTGCAGGTGTTTTTTCAGTGTTTATAGGTTTTCACTGATGAGGGCTATTTCTCTTTCAGTGGGGTTTTATCAGTTATTATAGGTTTAAACCTAAAACCGGACAGCATACCTATACAACCTCACCCCAGCATGGACAATGCCTGTCTCATCTGCAGGCAAGGCCCGTTACGGGCGTGCCACCGGGCGGTGACGAGGGGCGGGGTAGGGGCAGGGTGGGGGGGTTGTAAAATGCGGGAAAAGGACCATTTAAGGTAAGTACCGGGGAAAAAAACGAATTTCGTTGCACGCGCTGCATCGCCAAATGTGATGCAGCGCACGCAACAAAATTAGTTTTATTTAGTTTTTTTGGGTACTTACCTTAAAATGTCAGTTTCCTGCATTTTACAACCCCCCACCCCACCCCTACCCCGCCCCACGTCACCGCCCGGTGGCACTCCCGTCACGGGCCGTGTCTGTTGTAGTACAAATCTCCATCAGAGGAATAGGGCTGTTCACTACAATACAATACATGATTTTACTATCTAAATTGATGAGCAATAAATGTCTATAATACTGACATAGAGAGGCGTCCTTGCCAGGCTTTCCCAATGTCATAATCACTTCCATATTGTGGGAGGGGAGTGTCCTTTCGGAGCCTCTTGGTACATCGTCAACTAGTGTGGGACAATTCGGTCTTTATATGCTTTATAGAATTCAGTTATCAGGCCATCTATTCCAGGTGTTAAACACACAAAAGGGGAGTGGGCCAAATCATTTATACTCCAATACCCCAAACCCCCTAAATGGACTATGATCACATACAAAATGGGTATAAAGAGTTCATCAACATAAGCAAAGGAAAATTCCCAATTTAGAAAGAACTGCCTTCACTCACATACCGAAGTATGTGACATGCTTCATCATAGGGCCTGCTACAAACGACCTGGTGTAGCCACATCCAGGGCGGAGCATTAGGGAGGGGGAAAAAATAATAAATTTCCACGTTACAAGACGTACAACATAATACGTAAATACGTACAACGAATAACATACATAAGTGATACCGTGTGTAGAGGCACACCTCGTGGATCAAATGTGCGACAAAGATTAGTGCAGTAAGGACGTGTGTTAAAACTGATTAGGGGTGCCAAAAGAAAGAAATACTTTATTAGAACCAATTATGGTACCCTTATCAGGATTAAAAGAGAAGAAAGGATGGGGAAATGTCTTATGAGAAAATGAGGTTTCTTAAGACTTCCCTCCTACCACTGCTCGAGTCAACATGTTTCGACCATTGATTTGTGCCCCGAAAGGTCAGCCCGGTCTTCTTCAGGACTGTCGCAGTCAAATCCACCGGTTACCCATGTCTTAATCAGATCCTTGGGTTGCCCAGCTAGATGTAGGTCACGAGGATCCGTACTCTGCTGGGTATGTCTCTAAATCAGTGGAGGAAATGTCCCCAAAAAATCATGGGAAAACATTCACGAGTTTATAGGTTTCAAAAACTCGAACTGATGGCCGCCCGGGGGGTTCTGCCCATGAACACAATCGTTCAGTCCGGCTAGACCCGCAAGCACTTACTCAGGCGTAGAACCACCGCGTAGTTGAGTGAGGGCAGTTCTTTCTAAATTGGGAATTTTCCTTTGCTTATGTTGATGAACTCTGTATACCCATTTTGTATGTGATCATCTATTCCAGGTGCCTTTCTATTTCCAAGACTATCAATGCCCACCTTAATTTCAACAAACATAAGGGTTTCAGATCAGAGCTGTCTATGATTCTCATTTCTCCAAGCAAGTGCGATAGTGTTGGTATAGTTTTCAATTTAAGTATCCAAGTACACTGTAGAAGCATGTTCATAGCAATGAGTGCAAATAAAGAATAGCAGTATTGTCTGCATCATCCTTGACAGCCATGACGATAGGAGCTATATCAAAGTTCATTCTGCAGGCTCACTTGTCTTTTCCATAGAGGGGATGTTAATGAAGTGTTGAACTCTGCCAAAATCGTAACATTTGCATTATTTGTTGTTAGGAAGCACTAGACTTGGTGCTCAGAATCAAACAGAAGCAATGTACTTTTTTTTGTCTCTCACCACCCTCACCAGTATCTAAGTGCACTGAGATATGATAGCCAGTAGTAAAAACAGATACAGAGGACTGCACCACTCTGACTCATCACTTCTCAATAGAAGTGATGAGGGTGCCTGCAGGAAGTAATGGATCTCTACAACACAAAGAGACCCTGTAATTAAATTGTTTTAGAAGTTTATATGATTAATTGCAATATTCTATGACTAACCCTTAGTAATATATCTGTGTACCCAGCTCAGTGTACTGTGATTTGAAACTGGTTATTCTCAAAGCTTAGCATACAAAGCATAGTATATGTACAATATATAGAATCATAGAGGGTAATAGTGAATTATGGGCATGTTTTCATCGAGGAGATGTGAGTAACATCATATAAACAATGAGAGTGAAGCTCAAGTTGTCTATGATGTCACACAGATTCTCAAGGTGAAAAACATCAGTGATTCACTTTTTACCCATCTATGATAGTATGTTATGTATAGCCCCGTAAATCATGTGCCCCTGCTTTCAACTGCTATGCATAAGCAGAGGAGCAATAGGGCAGCCATACATAACATGGCCTCTCCCCCCTGTCCTAAATGTAAGAAAAGCCTGTTACCTGCGACCCTTAACCAATCTGACCACCTTCCCTGCTTTCCGTCACACTCCTGCAGCTCTGCATTCGACTTTCAGTCACAACAGACAAGCAGTGCTGGCTCTGAAAGCCTCTGAGAAGTAGCAAGAGTGGGTAACACATTTTGTTGTCAACTCTTCCTACACTGTAGAAGTGAGTCACCAGATTTAGAATCTTGAGTATTCCTAGGGAAGTCATGCATAGCAACATTTCTCCCTTTTGTTTGAAGAACTACCTCAAGCTGTGTCACTATGCACTCTAATAGAAGGCGAGATATAGTTTCTATATAGCTCCTGGAGAACTGCAAAGTTTCTAACAATGTTGCTATTCTGTTTTCCCTATTGCAGGTAATTTGTATGTAAATACCAGAAATATAACACCTTGTGCTAAATATTTATATATAGTTGTATATATGTCTAAGAGTCTTTCCTGTTCTGTCACATGATGAAAAACTATCAAGACTTGGAGAGTTCATATAAAATGTTTAAAAAAATGGTTTAAAGTGCCTTTTCCTCAGCAACACAACTTTTTTGCGTACTTCTCTGTATTCTTAACGCCTTAACCGCGGCGGTTATTCCGCCGCCGTGCAAGCGTTCTAGTAGGTGGGCGGGGCTCCGTCGGCGGACGGCAGCACTAGGAAGGTAGTGCTACCGTCGGCCAATGGCTGACGGGAGCACGCAAGGAGTTAATGTCCATCAATATAAAGCTTTAGGAAACTATAGTCTCTGCATGGAAAATCCAGGATCCACAGGTTGCAGCAATATTATATCATGATTGCCTAGCAAAGTTGCCATGAACTTGCGGAAAAGGGTCTGGTTGGGTACGGCATAGCATATTTCTCACTCCCATAGCCTTAATTGCCTCTTAACCTCTCCAAACACTCTCCAAGCATACTATACTGAAGTTGTCAAGCATAGGTAGAGTCTTGCACCCTGATATTGCAAGTTACCTTTTTTCATGATTAGACATAGAAAAGTATCTGTACCTTGATAATTCAGGAGCCATGCAACCACTGGTCTGGGAGGGGAGACGCAAGAATATGGGTCTTAGAAGCCAAGGATTTATTCACTCTTTTCACCGTGTACGAGGAGAAGGAAGTCCCCGACAGGTCAGAAAACAGTCTCACCAAATACGTCATGTTTCGCAAACTTGTAATTCTTCAGCTGGCCCACACTCCTTTGATTGTGATGCTGCATTCGCAGCTACACGTCTTTATTCTTTGCCCTAAAATTGCTAAAAAACAATCCCACATAAGCAGCAGCTACTGATGTAGCCATTGTGCTGTCTTACACATCTGATATTCGGTGTTCTGCCATGTTGACTGTGGCGTTTTGCTTGTTGAGATGCTCCTTCATGTGATCCACAAGCATGGTGCCTATCAATCTTCCAATCAAGTGATGCAGACAGGTGCGGATGCATCCAGGTATTTGCGGCTGCCCGAGGCCACCATAGGGGCAACTCAGGAGGGCGGCCCTCTAGTGCCATTGGGCTTCCCCGCCCCTTTTTCCATCAAAGGGAGGGTTGGCTGAGGAAGGAGTTTCCTCGGGGGTCGTGGGTGGGCTACATCACATCCGGTGCAACAGGAGGGGCGAGGGGGACATAAGTCCCCCTCGCCATTTTTTCGGCCTCTTTTGCACCGGACGCGCCGTGGACGCCTGGGGTGGACATGCTGTCTGGCCTCTTTTTCGCCATGAAGGTCGTGCTTCCTGTGATTTTGGCCCAGAAATGCAGGGTTTTATTTGTGTAATGTTCTGCTATAGGATTTGGAGCCGTGGGGGTCACGGGGTCCGACTGCCCAGTTGTGCTTTGAAAAAATGCTCGGACGGTTATAGCCGGTCTCCATGGTAGCAGGTAGGCGGGGAGGCTCCGTGGCTTGCCGGGGTGTGCTCGGCCTCTGCAAGGGCGGAAGGGTTTCCCTGCATCGCCAGTTTTGGGGACATACGGGCACATGCATCATTGTTTGTTTTTGCGATTCCTTATTTGCGAAAATTAAGTAATCGCAAATAAGGAATCGCAAAAAGCAATGCATCATTTTTTTCGCAATTTTTATGCGAATCGGTAAAAATCGCAATTTTTACCGATTCGCTATAAAATTGCGATTTCTTATGTGCGAATTCGCATATTGCGAATTCGCAAATAGCGAAAACACGCACATGATGCATCTCATAGTGATTCTAGCCTGGGAGCCTGGAGAGTAATTACAGCCACCTGGTGTATTTTTTCAAAGGCTGGAGTGTCTTTTGTCAGTTGGAGCTGGTTTCTGTCCCTGGAGGAGGCTGTTTGTGAACTGCTGCTGTGAAAATGGCTTCTGAAAATGTTTTGGAAGACCCACAAGCCAGAAAGAGGAAAGTTAAATTTAGCGAGAAGGAACTTGAAATTTTGATAGAAGTGACTGCAAGGCAGGAACAGCTGTTTGGGGAGCTGTCCCTCAAGGTTCCTGAGGGGATTAAAAGAAAACTTTGGCTTGCCATTCAAGCTAAAGTGAATTCTGTGGGCGTAGCACATAGAGATATTAATAACCTGCAAAAAAGATGGTATGACCTGCGAAGTCGTGCAAAAGAAAGGTTAGCCACCCGCATCAAGAGTGCCAAGAAAACTGGAGGTGGAACACCAAGGGACAGGCCAAATATCCCCCTGGAGGACCTTGTGGAAGGGACCCTTACCCCTGAGGCAGTGATTGGAGTCATTGATATTGATACAGCTGTGCAAGCTGTCACTTCTCAAGGTAAAGTTAATTTTATTTTATTTAAAACTCTCATTTGCTTTTCATTGAAATGTAGAGAGGATGTAGGAGATGCTTTCTTTGAAATGCATGAGGAGTTTCTACAGGTTATTGGGATGGTGGTCTGTTAAAGTGATTTTGATTGCTGAATACAGTGCATCATGGGACTTGTAGTCTATGCTAACTTGGCAAGTTACTGGAAACACAATTACAGGTTACAACAATTAGAAACTTCACAGGAAGCTGAGTAAGCTATCAGGCTTAATGCACCTTTATTAGTCAATGGAAGCAATTTATTTAATGTACTTTCACAGTCATTTCACTTATAGTAATACACTCTTTGCACTCTCTTCATACTAGATGCAGATCTGGAAACAGACTTCATTGAATATGCAGAATCTTTCACTGAAGAACTGCTTAGCACAGCCACAAATAATAATGATCCACAATCATCTCCAACAATACAAGGAAGAAATAGTAGGCAAAGAGTGCGTCAAATTGCAGACTCAGACAGTAGTGAGCCATCAAATGTCCCTGTTGCTGGAGATAATTCAGCTGCAACTCCTGCATCACAACCCAGACAAGGTAGAAGGCGACAAAGATTGCAGCATTTCTTCAGGCGCAGGCCACGTCCAGCACAGCATAGAACCAACTTAGATGAAGACACCAGTGGTACTAATCTTGAGAGGAAGCTTTTGAAAGTACAACGTCTGCAGGGGAAAGAAATAAGGGTTTTGAAAGGAAAAATTAGCCACATTAGTGAAAACATCAGTGCCATCAGTAAGTGTCTCTGTAAAATGTCTAATGTCCTGGAAAAATGCCAAATGGTGACAGGAGACAAATTAGACCGCATGACTGCAGCCTTAGAAAACATAAGTGCAGTAATGCAGGAACATCATGATCATCAATCATCTAACTCTAGCACATCATTCTTAAATATGCAGTCATGTTGCAGATCAATGAGTAGGATGTGTAACAGCACTATGCAACTTAATAAGCATGCATTTTGCATGCAGAGGGACATGAGTAAATGCTGTGAGGAGATTACCTCAGGGATGAAGGCACTTCAAAGTTTTGCCAAAAACATACAAGGAATGCCAACAGCAGGAAAGTCATTTGAACCAGGAGTCACAGTAGTTTATTCAACAATGAATGCTGATGGAAATGCTTCTGAAGTGTGTGAACGCCGTAGCAACAGACATAAGGGGAAAGCTAGCACCAAAGGCATTGCAAAAGTAATTGTTGCCAGTAAGGCTTTAGGTGTGCGCAGTAGAAAAATTAGAAATTTCTTAATATGCTACTCTGAAGATTGACATCATAAGACTTCAAGTAAATATGTGTTTGTTACCAAAGGCAGAAGGCAAAATTATAATTTTTGAAAACTTGCATTATGATGTTAATAAAATCAACCATTTACTTTACATTTCAAGTTAATAAAAACAAGTTTATGGCATCAGCATAAAAAAGTAAGTGTCATACCTTTTTTAAAAAAAAATGTTCAGTAACTTCTGCCCTCCTTCTCCTCCCCTCTACTGCATCTGGACCATGTACTCTTGCTTGAGGTTGGTTATCAATGTTAGGGAGCACATCCTCTACATTTAATTCAAGAGCTCTCTTAATGGCTACATTATGCAGCATGGCACAAACTGCAACAATTTTGCAGCAGACATCTGGACGGTATTGCAAAGCTCCTCCTGTTTTGTGTAATATGCAAAATCTTGACTTCATTACACCAAAAGTCCTCTCTATAACATTGCGTGTTGCAATATGCGCATGATTGTACTGCTGCTCTTTGCGGGTACTTGGATTGAGATAGGGTGTCAGTATGAATGTTCTCACACTATATGCACTGTCACCTGTGGCATTTATAAAAGAAATACAGAAAAATTCAGGGACATGTAAAGTATATCATGCCAATTGCTAATTGCACTGATAATTTCAAATACATACCAAGCAAATATCCATCTCCAAAAAAGCCAGCCTGCAGTTGTGTATAGATAGCACTATGCCTGAATATGTAGGAATCATGGGCACTTCCTGGATAGCTAGCAACCAAATCTGTGATGACTGTTTTTGAATTGCAAATAGCTTGAATATTGAGAGAATGGTAACATTTTCTATTGCGAAAAATGTACTCATTCTCTGAAGGTGGACAAATTGGAACATGCGTGCCATCTATGCAACCTATGACATGAGGAAAATGTGCCATGTTGTAAAAGTCCAATTTAGTTTGCAGCAATTCCTGCTGAGAACTTGGAAAGGTAATGTAATTCCTAATCCTTAGTAACATGGCATTTAAGAAATCATTAAAAAATCTGGAAAGGGAACTCTGGGACACACCACCAGCTATGGCAATGACACCCTGAAAAGATCCAGAAGCAAGGAGATGGAGGGAACACAATACCTGGACATGGGTAGGAATGGCTTGGGTCCTACGTGTTGGTCTCTGTAAAATAGGGTCCAAATCTGCTATTAACTCCAAAATAGAATCAGTATTAAGCCTATATTTATCATATATTTCAGCCTCTGTCTGTCCTAACAAAGTAATGCGCACTCTAAAAATCCTTTCATTGATCCTCCTTCTCCTTAAAGCTGCTGCCCTTATCCTCCTCCTAAGCGCTACTGCAATCACTGCTGCCATTGTGTGAAATTTTGCAAAGCATTTTGGGAACCCTTATATACCACTTTCATCAATCACACCTGTTTCTGTAAAAAAAAAATTACCACCAGGTCAGAGTCATTCTAAAAATAAGAATTCCAATTTGCGAATTCCAGAAAAATCGCTATTTGCGAATTTTCATGCATACACAATTCCACTCTGGAAATGCAATTTCTTAACATTTGCAAAAAATTAAGAAGTCGCAAACACAATTGCGATTCCTAAAAATGCGAAAATGACCATTACAGATAATGCATACCAAACACTGAAAATGCATTCGCAAACGGGCTAAAATTGCGATTCGCTCCGATTGCGAATGCATTTTCAAATGATGCATGTGCCCGATAGGCTAGAAGAGAAAAACAGCCTCCTCACGGTGTAAGCTTCCTCTGCGATACCTGTTCCCCATGCCGACACACACACTCTGGGGGCGAGAGAGCATGCCCTGCCATGCCTTTAATAAAGATACCAGCATAAGCATTGTTGGGAATGCAGGTGCGTACGAGACACTAAGATTCTGGGGGGGACAGGGACAACCTAGTGGACTTCCCAGTGACCCTATACAAAACACCGCCCGTTAAACAAATACAATCGCATACTTTCAAAGTGAAATATTGAGAAAAGCAAGCATGTTGTCACAGTTTGCATGTATGCTTGTTTGTTATTTCAAATAGTAATCAGACCAAATGTTAAAAAAACATGTATATGAATCTTACATCTTCATGCACCAAGCAAACAAAGGTTGTGGACTTAGGGTGGGGGCGTTGTGTTTGCAAGTGCATTATTGTTTGAAAAATACCTGCTGCTGTATTCCTGGTCTCCAGCAATGTTCAGGCAACAATAAAAATGTGAAGATAACTGTGGTGATTAATGTCTGTTATTGAGAGAGATCGGAGGTTTGTCTCATGGAAGTTTTGACTCTTGGTAAGGTAGTCTCAGTGGGGTAAAATGCCTGGTGCAAAGAACGTGTACCACGCAGATCACAAAATGCATATCATGTAAATAGGTCAGTGAGTTACTGCTTTTGTCTGAGAGATTCTTTTGGTATTTGCAGTTTATAAGTTAAAATCCAAACATAGAACAGTGAGCTATTAACCATCATCAAAGAACTGCATGAAAACTTCAAGGTATAGATTAGAATGTTATGATTTTCCCCCAGTCTTTCCTTATCCTAATGTTGAAAAATTGGTTCTTTAGGATAGAAATCAATTCTGATTATTAACGAGAACCCCACAACCATGGTGTTATGTTTTAAATTCTGAGTTTGTGCTTCTTTAGTGTTGCACAGCCATCCTCTGCCCTGGGCACTCCTGACCCTGACTGACCCTGTCCCCTGCCTGAACAGGCACTGGGCAAGTGCTATTCTGAAAGAGACACCTAAAGATACTGTGAAAACACCTACATACACTAGGGTGCACTATGGGTTAGGGTACTCCTATGATTGGCATGACCTCTCCTCTAAGGCCCTAGTACATAAAAGGGCAGGGGGATTGGAACTACCTTTAAGTCCCTAGAATATAATAGGGCATGGCAGTTTTGGGGCCAGCAGCCCTTTCTGCGTTTGCATGTGTGCACTGCTGAAGCCTGAGGTCATTTTAAAAGCAGCCCTGTGTTGTAGGACTGCATTTAAAATGCAAATTGTGCCCAAACTCGACTTTTGGGTTTGGGGAACTTGCAAATGGATCAACTACAATGCTGGGGCACAATTAAGTTAAGTGGAAAAATGTTTTCCACTTAACTATGGCTATATCATATTTGCCACATAATACATCATCTGCTGCATAATCTAACGATTTGACACAAAATAATTTTGTTGCTCAAACGGATCAAAAATTACTAAGAGAAATGTGACTTATGTTGCTGTGAAGTCTAGGGCCCTTTGCAAAGGTTGACTGGTCACCTTTCCCACTGCTGCATTTGAATGTTACACAGGTACTAATGAGGCAAAAGCTTTGCAGAGGCTGTTAGTATGTATAAATATGTCAAAATAATAAATTATCATAAAATGCACTGCATTACGCTGCCGCCTTTTAATTGTTGCATACTTTAGTCAACACTGCAACATCTTTTTGGCCTCCATTACTGCATAACTCTAGTGGCCCCAAAGCAGGCTGCACATGTTAAGTGTTTGTGCATGAAGCAGAGGCCATGAAGTTTGCAAACTTAGGGGCTGATTACGATGGAAGGCAGACTTCAGTCCGTCCGCCATCAAATCGAGGAATGGGACCGCTGGCCTTCAAGGTGGCGGCACCACGATCGGCATTACAATGCGACCGCCACTATGGCATTTGCAGTGCCTATCTTTTACATTGCGGTACAAAAGGCGGGGTGATCGACGGAGCATCTGAACCAATCAAACACTCACACCCAGTCAACAGATCTGGGTTTAATCCATCACCATTTTTTAGTTCACTCTGCCATCCCAGTTCAGACATGGCCATATGCAAATCAGTCTGACCCTGTGCCTCATGGGAACAGTCCAGCCCGAACTGCCAAGCCATGCCTTCCCTGGACCGGAAACAAGCTTCCGAGGTCCGGTTTCTGACATACCAGCCGTCTTCAGCCCGGCTTGCTTGAATCCAGTGGCAAAGTGAGCAAGGGACTCACGTCTGAGCATACCGTGCCAACTTATGGCGAACAAAGTGGTACAAAAGGGGGTGGTGATGGACGGAGCATCTGAACCAATCAAACACTCACACCCAGTCAACAGATCTGGGTTTAATCCATCACCATTCTTTAGCCAACTCTGCCACCCCAGTTCAGACATGGCCATATGCAAATCAGGCTGACCCTGTGCCTCATGGGAACAGTCCAGCCCGAACTGCCAAGCCATGCCTTCCCTGTACCGGAAAGAAGCTTCCGAGGACCGGTTTCTGACATTTCAGCCGTCTTCAGCCCGGCTTGCTTGAATCCAGTGGCAAAGTGAGCAAGGGACTCACGTCTGAGCATACCCTGCCAACTTATGGTGAACAAAGTGGTACAAAATGGGGTTGTGATGGACCAAGCATCTGAACCAATCAAACACTCACACCCAGTCAACAGATCTGGGTTTAATCCATCACCATTCTTTAGCCCACTCTGCCACCCCAGTTCAGACATGGCCATATGCAAATCAGTCTGACCCTGTGCCTCATGGGAACAGTCCAGCCCGAACTGCCAAGCCATGCCTTTCCTGGACTGGAAACAAGCTTCTGAGGACCGGTTTCTGGCATTTCAGCCGTCTTCAGCCTGGCTTGCTTGAATCCAGTGGCAAAGTGAGCAAGGGACTCACGTCTGAGCATACCCTGCCAACTTATGGCGAACAAAGTGGTACATAAGGGGGTGGTGATGGACGGAGCATCTGAACCAATCAAACACTCACACCCAGTCAACAGATCTGGGTTTAATCCATCACTATTCTTTAGCCCACTCTGCCACCCCAGTTCAGACATGGCCATATGCAAATCAGTCTGACCCTGTGCCTCATGGGAACAGTCCAGCCCGAACTGCCAAGCCATGCCTTCCCTGGACCGGAAACAAGCTTCCGAGGACCGGTTTCTGGCATTTCAGCCATTTACATTGCAGCAGGTGCTGCTGGCTGTATCATCCGCGGAAATGTGAAAAAGGACATGTTACATATATCACTGCACTACGTGGCAGGCACAATGAGGTGCCTGCCACATGGTGCAGTGATATGTAGGGGGCATCTTAGATACCCCTCGGGTCCCATGTCTGGGGCCTGGGTGGACAGAGGGCTGCTATGGGTCCCCAATGGCACTTTCCACCAAATTTTCCATGAGGGGTGAACGGCCATGGATAGGCTGGCGGGTAAAGGGTATTGTAATCCCTACTGTGGTGGCTGGTAGGCACCACCAGCATTGTAGGAACCACGAGCCCCTCCGCCGCACTGGCGGGCTCAAGGCGCCAGTTGGGTGTGTGGCAGTGGTCATTTCGACCCCCAGGGAACCACCCGCCATTGTAATATGGCTGGCGGTAATGCAGTCACCGATGGCGGTGGAACCACCACTGACGGGGTGACGTGGCATTCCCACCTCCATTATAATCACCCCCTACGTTTGGTGTGCATGCAAATCCTTCATTGCTTATCCCTGGTGAGTTGCACCACTGCTGCTGAAAAAGGCCAATGGAGGTACCAATGGGTGCGATGGACTGGCCTCAAGGATCTTGTGACCTCAGTGACAGTCACTGTCGATGGTGTGTCTAGGGTGTGCTTCTTTGTATGCCTGCTCGCAAGACTGGAGGTGATCTGCAGTATGGATTGTGGTGGACAGGCCTTCAAGGTTAACACACACTTGCCGCCGTTAGGGTCCACCTGCGGGTGCTAAGACACCAGAGCTTCTAAGGTCTATCGGGCCTTCTAAGATGTAGCATCAGAATGAGCTCTGTCAGGAGTGTGGTCTGGTGGACTGGTCATGAAGGCTGAAAATGGTGCTCAAGTTCCAAATTCAGCAGCTCTGGCCAGAGTGCCATATCCTCTCCCACACTTAACACCATACTGCCCCACTGAGAGCAACTTGCACTGCCTTAAGCTACAACTCAATTGTGATGCAACTAAATTCAAATTATGCACAAGAGAACAGTAAAATGCTGCCTGGAAAAAACAAATAACACCCTGGAAAAAGAAAATAATCACAAGGAATACAAGAATAAGCAAAGCATGTGAAATGTATTCAGGAACAACATGGTTACCTTAACAGTTTTAAACTCATTAATCAGAAATCAGTAAGTGATTTTGCCTTTAAAATTCAGGACATGGCTACAGGACCAGGCAGGAAGGCACCCGTTTCAATGTCCATTGCTTATATCCTTTCAAAATGTAAGCAGTTTGGTTTCAAAAAGACTACATCACGAACACAGAGCTGCAGTACACATTTTATAGGCTAAAATAATTAAAACTGTTGAAAAAGATCATATTAAACGTTTCTACTCCACTCATCAACCAGGTATTGCAGTCCCTTTAGGAATGGTGCACTTCCCCACCCTGGGAAAACAATGGTGTTCAAAGAAACAAGAAAACAAGCATTTACAATGCAATGGTTTCGCCTTTGGAAAAGTTAGAGCTATTGGCATTGTAAATGACAAAATGTGTATTTATGTGTTGGTTTTGAAAACAGATAAATAAATGGCATGGTCATTTACATTGCCATTAGCTTAATCTAAGGAGTCACTCTGCAGTCCCTAGCACTCCATAGCACTCCCTAGTCACTCTGCAGTCCCTAGCACTCCATAGCACTCCCTAGTCACTCTGAACTCCCTAGCACTCCCTATTTATTTATTTATTTATTTATTGCATTTCTATGGCGCAACAGCTACCCTGAGGGTTTCCCGGCGCCCTGGATCAGCATTTGTAGAAGACGTCTTATGGCCGTTATAGATCAAATAGCCAGGCTTTCACTCGTTTGCGGAATCGAAGGTAGCAAGGTTCCAGTCTGAGATGGATAGGGAGTGAATTCCAAAGTACTGGTGCTAGGTATGAGAAGGAGCGACCACCTAGTCGAGCTCTTTTTACCCTGGGCACAATAAATTTAGCTTGCCCTGCTGAGCGTAGATTTCTTGGGGGAAGGTAATTACTAACCATTTTACATAGGTACTTAGGAGCTATTCCTGCATTTATTCTGTGCATATAGCACAGAGCTTTAAACTTTACTCTGCTGGAGATCCGCAGCCAGTGTAAGTTTTTGAGATGTTCTGTCATCCTTGTTCTCCCTGGCAGATTCAGGAGTATTCTTGCGGCGGAATTTTGTACCACTTGTAATTGGTTTAGTGTTCTATTCGTGGTTCCAAGAAATAGGACGTTACCGTAGTCTAGGCGCGACATTATTAATGCCTGGATAACAGTCCTTTGTGCTCCCTCCGGTAATTGCCATAGAATTTTTCTAAGCCATTTAAGGATCAGAAGGCATGTGGAGGCCGTTTTGGCAATGTGTATCTGCATGGTCATGTTGTCATCGATGATTATCCCTAAATTCCTTACATGTTGGACTGCAGTTGGAGGATCGCCCATTTCATCAGGCCAGTGTGTTGGGTTCCAGAGATTCTTTTGATTGCCGAATATTAGTAATTCGGTTTTGTCTCCGTTCATTTTTAATTTGTTCGTGTGGAGCCAGGTGGCCATTTTAAGTAATCCAGCACGAAGGGGAGAAACTGTGTTTTTGTTAGGGGTGGAAAGGGAGAACACCAGTTGCGTGTCGTCAGCGTAGGAATAAATGGTGAGTCCCATTTCTTCCGCAATTTCTGCTAGAGGGGTGACATATATATTGAATAGAAGGGGGCTTAATATAGAGCCCTGTGGTACACCATGGGGAGATGAATGTATCTCAGAACGATTATTTTTAGAGAAGACTTGATAGGTGCGTTGCCGGAGAAATTGTTCCAGCCATTTCAATGCCTTCCCTTCCTACTCTGCACTCCCTAGCACTCCCTAGTCACTCTGCACTCCCTAGCACTCCCTAGTCACTCTGCACTCCCTAGCACTCCCTTGCACTCTGTAGCACTCTGCACTCCCTAGCACTCTGCACTCCCTAGCACTCTGCACTCCCTAGCACTCTGCACTCTGCACTCCATAGTCACTCTGCACTCCCTAGCACTCCCTAGTCACTCTGCACTCCCTAGTCACTCTGCACTCCCTAGTCACTCTGCACTCCCTCGCACTCCCTTGCACTCTGCACTCCCTTGCACTCTGCACTCCCTTGCACTCTGCACTCCCTTGCACTCTGCACTCCCTTGCTCTCTGCACTCCCTTGCACTCTGCTCTCCCTTGCACTCTTCACTCCCTAGCACTCTGCACTCCCTAGCACTCTGCAGTCACTCTGCACTCCCTAGCACTCTCTAGTCACGCTGCACTCTCTAGCACGCCCTAGTCACTCTGAGGCCATTAGTGTGCTCTGGACTCCTAAACAGAAGCCTGGGGTCCCACACCAGTGGTGCCTGGTTGCTTTGAGTCTAAGGTTTGGACACTTGCCCCCAACTGCGATCCGGAGCCCTGGAACAATTCTACAAGTCTGCCAGGAGGGGCTGCATAGACCCTGCTTCAAGGGCAAGAGCTGACAGGCTGCTTATAAGAGGCATTGAAGGCACCCTTGTATGATGATTATGCTGTTCTGAATCAGAATCGTGCTGCGATGGAGTCTTGGTATGGTGATTCAACACTGCCGCTGTGATATATGCCCAGACATGCACCACTAATTGCGAGTGAGATGCGCTGGTACTGAAGTGTTGCTATATCTTTGGCAATTGAACTGACATCTGAAGCGGTCTTTGAACTTCAGAGGGGGAGTTCTGCTTTGTTAACCAGGGTCTAGAGCTGTCCAAAGGCCTGGAGGATCACTGGCCCGAAACCGTGACCATTATTGCAAAGAAATAACCCAGATGTATCCTTTTTTGACTGGTGCTGAAGCTGTTGCAGCTTCCCTGAGGTTGCAGGCCAGGTGCTTGTAGAATGAAGCACAACGCCGTCGCTGGTCTAGAGCATATACTACATCACCCTTTTTTTCCGCAGTTATTTATATAGCGCAAACTTGACCCAAAGGTATTAGGTATCAGAGTTGCATTACACAAGGACACATTCATTTTTGTTAGGCATGGGGAGACAAAATGATTTGCCCAGAATCACAAGATGTTGCATCATTGTTGAGACTTGAACCCAGTTCCCCAGACTTGAGATAGACCGCCCTAGCCGTTAGGCCACATCCTCTTCTCACCCTTACCAAGTGGACTGTGCTGGTATACAACCTTTACAACGCAACTTTTACCACGACCTACCATTACCACGCATTTTTTACAACGCAGGATCCATTACAACGCATACCATTACCACGCATGTATTTACAACGCAGGTACTTTTACAACGCATACCATTACAACGTAAGTATTGGTAAGTATATTATTTTATTAAAAATATTATTTGGGTTTTTTGGTAAAGGGGTATTTTTAGGGTTCAGGGTCAGTTTTGGGTTTTTGGGTAAAGGGGTATTTTTAGGGTTCAGGGTCAGTTTTCAGTTTTTGGGTAAAGGGGTATTTTTAGGGTTCAGGGTCAGTTTTCAGTTTTTGGGTAAAGGGGTATTTTTAGGGTTCAGGGTCAGTTTTCAGTTTTTGGGTAAAGGGGTATTTTTAGGGTTTAGGGTCAGTTTTCAGTTTTTGGGTAAAGGGGTATTTTTAGGGTTCAGGGTCAGTTTTCAGTTTTTGGGTAAAGGGGTATTTTTAGGGTTCAGGGTCAGTTTTCAGTTTTTGGGTAAAGGGGTATTTTTAGGGTTCAGGGTCAGTTTTGGGTTTTTGGGTAAAGGGGTATTTTTAGGGTTCAGGGTCAGTTTTGGGTTTTTGGGTAAAAGGGGTATTTTTTGGGTTCAGGGTCAGTTTTGGGTTTTTGGGTAAAAGGGTACAGGGTAAAAATTAAATATAATTACATTTAAATTACATTAAATTAAATTGATTAAATTAAATTAAATTAATTAAATTAAATTACATTAAATTAAATTAAATTAATTAAATTAAATTAAATTAAATTAAATTAAATTACATTATATTAATTTTAATTAAAATAAATATTTAAAAATATTATATACTTACCAATACTTACGTTGTAATTGTATGCGTTGTAAAGGTATATGCGTTGTAAATACATGCGTGGTAATGGTATGCGTTGTAATGGATCCTGCGTTGTAAAAAATGCGTGGTAATGGTAGGCGTGGTAAAAGTATGCGTTGTAACGTCATACATCCACTGTGCTGAGCTCATACCACCAGGAGAGAATCTCCTCGTGCTAACAGTGCTTCCTTCTTGGGAAAATTTCACAAACTGAACACTAAAAGACAGTCATAAACAAATTGCACTACGTACAGTCTGAGTATTACTAAAATCTATATTTTGGAAACAATTTTGTTATGTCCATATACTTTCTGTCGCAGACTGGGACTTTGTAGCACTAAACATACACAAATAACTATTAATTATTAACTAATAGAGGTTTCATAAAGAACGATAGTGCATTTCCAACTGATTAACATAACTTCCATTTAATTTTCATTTAAGGTGTGTGTTATTTTATATGTAGTTACCTGAGGGTGAAAGACGAGAAAAGTTACAGAATATCTTGTTTTTTGTAGCCGCGCCCTTGTTCAAGTCTCCATGGCCACTCACCATGCCCCCACTGCACGCAGCATCACAGGTCCCATACTTTTTTAATGCACTTCAGCCACTGTATGACATTTAATTTGTATGCCAACAGTGCATTTCCTGTTTCAAGTTAGTGTGGTCGTACTTTCAAGGTAGGTCCATTTGGTTTAGCTAAACTTTCACCATGTTTTGGTATTATAGTAAATACATTGGGAGGCTAAAAGGTATTTTCTCAGTGCCCAAAGTAAAAACTGCCAGTACATCTAGTCAAAGAACATGAAACAAACTGGCAAACCACACAGAATAGCGAATTCCATACATTCATCCTGCTAATGCAAATAAGATGATGCATCAGAAAACCTCTCCTGATGTTTAGAAGCGGAAGCATCTGGGGGCATGGTTTGGACATTGAGGATGGCAGACACGCCTGCTTGAGTTCCCGCAGCCCCGTAAACAATCTGACATGATCCTTGGGGGAAACGCAATTTGAAGCACATAATTTGAGCAAGGAGGGCCTGGTATGTTGTGACAGCGCCTTGGCTACGGCGGCTGAATGGAGGGGACCACAGAAGACTGATTGCGACGACCGGCCCTGGAAAGGCTGCTCCACCAAGGCAGCGGCCAGCTGCAAGACCAGGTGGGAGAGAGTGCCCTGAGAAACCCAAAGCTGGTGAAGCCCCCGCAAAAGATGTTCGGTAGAAATGAAATGCACACTGGATGGACCCTCAGTGGCGCGAGGGGTGCCGCTCTCTCTCTGCCCAGAGCGGAACGCACCCCAAGGGGAAAAACGGAGTCCAGGAACTCGGGCCACAGTGAAGGGACAGACTTCCGCTTAACCGGTGTAAAAAGCGGCCGCATCGGGCCACGGGGAGGGGGAGATAAGATACCCGTAGGCTGGATCGTCGACTAACTCGTGGTGGTGAAGTGGGGAGCAAACAGTGCTGCTTTATTTAGGTATTTAATAATTTATTCTCTCCGCCCGAGTTTTTCTTTGGAATTATAAAACGGTCAGCAAATGAGGTCATTTCCAGCCAAAGTGTTCTTCCTATTTTGGATCCATTTCACAGGGAAAAACAAGCATTGGAAATGCAATAGGTCTCGCAGCATTAGAGTTAGTGCTTTTAGAATTGTTTATGGTTTTTTTTTTAAAATCTTTAGCATTTTTGTTTCCTGTAGGCAATGCTAAAGAATTACAAAGAAAAAAAGCCATAAACATTTCTAAAAGCTCTGAAATGCAGTCTGAAATGCTGGATATATATTCAGTACAGATACACTGGGCTGGGGGTGGAAATGTCAACGAATGGCCCCGTCTTTAAATAGCACTTAACCCATTTGACTATTTGGGTTTCTACGACAAGGAAACTGTCGTACAGGATCACACAACGTGCCCCAGCGGCGGAGCTGGGATTCCCTGCATAAACACCGTAAAATCTGAAACTAGGATTAGTAGCGCCCACAGCGCTTGGAAACTGGGTGACTGTCAGGACGGTGTTTTTTAAAACCGTAAGTAGGATGTGGATATTAGACACGTGACTTCACATACTCTGTTTTCAAAACCTCTGTTGAAATGCACACATTATAATACATACAGCGCTAGCTATCATAGTTTGTCCCTTTCTATGTGCTGTAAACCACGGCATTGATATTACCAAATTTAACGGTATTGATTATATCGACCTCTGAAGAATGAACGGTTCAGATGGTGTTGTGAGCTGTAGGTCTCATATGCACAGATGTAACCTGGAGACACCCGCTGCCGGTCTGGGAAGCCTGGGAGAGATCTGCGGGGACATATCATGGTCTCGGACAGGAGTACGGTTTAGTGTTCAGTGGTGCCAGGGCTGTGTGCATTCGGACCAGCAAATTAAGACTCAACAGTTTCCCGGGCGGACAGGGATGGGCATGCAACCCTGTCCTCATCTTCACCATAGCTTCAGAGACCGGGCGGCACGCGCCCATAACTAATATGCCTTCCATATCACCGATCCTCACTGCCTTGCACTTTGAGATGTGTGAACGCAGATTCACATACAATTTACATTAATCAGGAAGTGTTTTTTCTCATTGAAAATAATGACATGTAGTAGTCTCTGGCGGCTGTCAGCATTTCAGCACATGATCAGAATTTCTTTTCATATAACTTCTTTGTTATGGGAATGTTGTAGTCGGCAGTTACATTTTTACAAGGAGAAAAGAGCTCTGAATGATGCTAATGTATTTTATTGTTTAATGCTGGTGATCGTTAAATAAACTGTACTTACATTCGCGCACTAGGAAGGAACCTAACGTTATTTTTCCCTTGAAAGGTAGCGCAAAGAAGAGTGCATTTTGTTTGCAGCAGCACTTAAGTCCCGAGCGATGCACGTTTCTGCTTCTAGTAATTGAATGCAGTTCATTAGTCGGTACCACTTTCACACTCTCCTAAGAGCTGTGCTAGCAAACGTCAGAAGGACTATGTTTTAAAATGTGTTTTTACAAGCTATTACTGAAATAATAGACAATTGCCTCTTATGGGTGTCAGCTGCAAAGATTCATGGCAGCCCAGAAGATTGGCTTCTAAAGTGTTGGAAGGCTTTAGACAGCGAGAGCGCTGAAACCTTATATCCCTCACAAACTCACATGAAATTCAATTGACTCGGAGACATCCAGCCTAGTGCCTTCAACAGGCTGAAACTAAAAGTATTGATTTCTTTTAAAAAAACTGCTTAATTAAATACAGCTGGAGGGAAGAGAGGGGAGGGGGGAGGAGAAATGCGACACGGCGGGAAGGGGCAGGCAGGATGACTCAGGGGAGGGGGCGGAGCGGGGCAGAGCGGCATGTGCAGTTTTTACAAGGAGAAAAGAGCTCTGAATGATGCTAATGTATTTTATTGTTTAATGCTGGTGATCGTTAAATAAACTGTACTTACATTCGCGCACTAGGAAGGAACCTAACGTTATTTTTCCCTTGAAAGGTAGCGCAAAGAAGAGTGCATTTTGTTTGCAGCAGCACTTAAGTCCCGAGCGATGCACGTTTCTGCTTCTAGTAATTGAATGCAGTTCATTAGTCGGTACCACTTTCACACTCTCCTAAGAGCTGTGCTAGCAAACGTCAGAAGGACTATGTTTTAAAATGTGTTTTTACAAGCTATTACTGAAATAATAGACAATTGCCTCTTATGGGTGTCAGCTGCAAAGATTCATGGCAGCCCAGAAGATTGGCTTCTAAAGTGTTGGAAGGCTTTAGACAGCGAGAGCGCTGAAACCTTATATCCCTCACAAACTCACATGAAATTCAATTGACTCGGAGACATCCAGCCTAGTGCCTTTAACAGGCTGAAACTAAAAGTATTGATTTCTTTTAAAAAAACTGCTTAATTAAATACAGCTGGAGGGAAGAGAGGGGAGGGGGGAGGAGAAATGCGACACGGCGGGAAGGGGCAGGCAGGATGACTCAGGGGAGGGGGCGGAGCGGGGCAGAGCGGCATGTGGGTGTGAAGAAGCCGGGCCTTTGAAGTGAAGCTAAGCTTCACTTCAAAGGTGTCGGAGGAATGCGGGCGGCTGTGCACGCGCTTTTAAGCTCAATGCACATGCGCATTGAGCTTAAAAGTCACGGGCACTGCAAGGAATCGCCACGATTCCTTGCAAGTTAGATAAAGAGTAGATGAGCCCCTATAGTCTCGCTTGCTCGATGCGCATGCGCATCGACAGGCGAGACCTAACAAATAAAGACAAGGAGAGGCGAGAGAGAGTTGAACATAATAGCTGTCTCTTGAAATCAGAACTTAACGGAGACAGAAAGAGATAGAGGAAAAAGAAAGAGAGATGGGGAGGAGGGCCGCTGCCAGAGGCAAATCAGGAGAAGTTGACACTGTGCTTGCCTTCTCTGTGTATGAAGGAAAAGAGACAGAGTTTTTTTCCTTCTCTGCCCTTCCCAGGACACCGAGCCTTCCTGCAGCATAACAAAGGGCAGAGGGCGGGTGGCCTCTTTGACTCCTGGCAGGTCAAGAGCAGGGCCATTAGGTAGCGCTTTCGCACACTAATGGCCCTGTGAATATCAGAAGGGAGAGGGGACATTCCATTGTCCCCTCGTCCCCTCCACGCTTGTCCCACGTGTCCCCCCCACTTTAAAATCTGGGGGGGATATATCCCCCGCGTCCCCCACACTTCCTACGCCCATGTAAAATGTGACTGGTAATAAATGTTCGACTGCCCATTTAGGTTACTAATTAGGTCATATACCCGCAAAAACTCCACCATGTGGGAGAAGCTCCGTGGCTCATCTTGGCAGTGCTTGGCCTCTCCAGCCCTGCAGACTAGGGTTCTAGTCTCGGGTCTGCTAGAAAGCAATTTACCGAGGGGTTTATTTAAATGTGCCTCTTTGTGTTTCATGAATGGCACTGCTAGGTTGAAGCATTACATATTAATTAAAAGAGGCACTCACTTCTTCTTGGGGCCACAGGGATAACGTGAGAATTTGTGGGGAGTGCCTATGATAGATTAGGCTCCTTGGCGGGGTTCTAGTGCCCAGTCTGCTAGAGAGCAATTTTACCGTGGGGTTTATTTAAATATGCCTCTTTGTGTTCCACGAGTGGCACTGCTAGGTTGAAGCATTACACATTAATTAAAAGAGGCACTCACTTCTTCTTTGGGCCACAGGGATAACGTGAGAACTTGTGGGGCAGAATAGTGGGGAGTGCCTATGATAGATTAGGCTCCGTGGCGGGTAATGTTCCAACCCACTACCAAGGCCTGCGGACCAGCGTTTGGGCAGTCCGAGTTTTTAAATCAATTATCCTCCCGGGGCTTAAGAATCAGGGTAATACTTGATATTAAACGCAATTCAGAGCGCGTGTCTCTGCCACTTACACCACAATCGGGACCAAAACAGTGACATGTGGGCAAGTTACAAAAGTGTACAAAGTATATTAGAGGTATAATAAGGTAATAATTGGTGCAGAGAGGCCTGTAGGTAGCATTTGTTGTGGGGGTAATGACTTCACTTTACACATTGTGCCTTTACTGGCGGGTATGTGACGGTCCCCTTTTGGGGGTGAGGCATTGGGTTACAGCCCTCATGGCACGGACTGGTAGCGCCTTATTACAACAACAAAGAGAACGCAGGTGTAGGGTGGGGGATGGAAGGCCTCCACACTGCGGCAGGCCCCTTAGGGGGCTAGGTCTCCTCTCCGCTCCAACGCCGCGAGGTGGCCCGGCTTCCTGCAGGCCCCATGCCTACAGGGGGGGGGGGCCTTGGGCACACAGGAGCGAGGTCAACAAGCTAGGCGCTCGGGACTTTGCCCTACAGTAGCCAAGGCATCAGAGAACAAAGGTGAAATTCTAAGCCCCCCCACCGCCTATGGGGATCCGGCTCTTGACCCAGCGGAAGCATATCCGGTAGGCTTTACCCCACATCAACCAGGCTCTCCCGCATTACCCCTGGGGTGGTCCGGGCCAAGGATGCTGAGGCATGGGGAGCCAGGTGGTGAAGAGGGTGTTCATCTCGGCACCCTCCCATGCACGCCCGTTAAGACGAGCTTCGCAATTAGTTGGAGGTCTTGGCCCCCTGCACCGGCTATAGCACTACATGGAAAGTACAAGGATGACCCCTGATACATCCATTCACAGATAAGAAGAAGCAATATTGATTGGTTTTGTATACTGCAGGGGGAGGGACTCCATTATTTTCAGCTGCCATTAGAAGCATACGGATACGCATTTCCCAGTAAGGGGCATCTACGCCCCAGCCTCGGCGTGTTTCATTCTGCAATGTGATAGTCAACTTGGGACTTCCTAGGGTGCTGCATTGACTTTTTGCACAATTGTCAGGGCCAGTAGTTGGGAGTACAACAGGTTTAGCAGCACGGCAGGAGTATGTTGGTGCAATTTAAGGGGCCGCCTGGTGTCAGTCCTGGGAGATACTTTTATACAAGTTAAGCTCTTTGCATACGGAAGACGTGAGGTCTTTCGGGCACAGCGGGGCTGATGTAGGGCTTACGCATTGGGGCGGTCACAGCCCTTCCTGCCAAAGCATGAGGGCAGCCACAGGGGCAGAGCTCTGTGTTGAGCCAGATCGTGTACCATGGCGTGTTTTGGGAAGGCACAGCATAGCACAAGAACTGCAATATTTGTACATCCTCCAGTTACCTTCAGTACACCTGCTGCCTTATTTGTCATATGATTGTTTGCAGGATTTATTGTGCATGGTAACATTATTTTTCTTACAGGGGTGTCATGTAAAGGCTTTCGCGCTTTTAACGATTGGCCGACACACGTTCGGAATGTGACCGTGGGGCCAACGACGACAACACAGCTGTGGTCATTGGGTCAGGAACACTGGGTTCGCCCCGGAGTGCATTAAAATTTGTCTTTCTCTTGCAGTAAGAAAAGTCAATCACTATTGAGGCAAGGAAGCTGACGGATATGCAAATATAGGGATGAACAGCGGGAATTAGTAGCAGGTATGGGTCCGGGGTCGGCAGGCGGGGGAGCAAGGGAGATAGCTTCTGGCCCAAAAGGAAAAAGGTTACCCCGATCGGCACGGGCAAGGGCTAAGAAACCAGGAAACAGATTCCACTACCGACTGAACCGGTCTTCTCCTGGTACCGCGGATTTTAATCAATGAAGCGCGGCCCACCTCAATAGCGCCCGATTCTGGGCTGCTTCCCCAGGCTATCAATTTCTTAGCCCTTGCCCGTGCCGATCGGGGTAACCTTTTTCCTTCCCCCCCCCCCGGCATTAGAGGCTTATAATGTTAAAGGCAAATATAAATGTCCTGATGATGGTCCCCATGACTAAGTAGTGGGACCGAAACGCCGTCGACTCATTGTACACCATATACAAATGCTTGATTTATATGTTATATGTAATGGTGTTTAACTGATATTTCTGTACACTCAATACTTTACAGAAATCACTGCTTTTGCCTTGAAAAGCCCTGCTCTTTTCCTCTGTTTACCTTTTGTACTGATCTGACTGTGTTTGGGTACAGGCTTGTGCCCCACACTGGTGATTTGTTGAAGGTGTATGAAATATTTCAATTGAGTAAAAAATTGAAGACCTCTGTCCGGCTGGACATGTCGCCCCAAATATAGAACTGATTCAGTCTATATTCATTGCTTTGCATATAATTCTTTTGCATGGAGCGTTGTTGTTTCACAAAAAAAACCAAAAAACAATTCCATGTCACGGTTACAAGCGGGCACTGTTGGCCCCAGCCCAGCGCATCTGGGCAACAGCATGAGGGGAAAGGAGGGGGACACGTTAGCAGCAGCGAAGGTAGGGTCAGCAGGCGAGCCAGTGGGACAGATGGGGGTCTCTGCGGCTGTGGGTATTCCAACAACTACTACCTCCGGGGGGCGAAGCACTGTGACAGCACCTGTCTCGCCCCTCCCCCAATCATCCACCCAGGTTCCGCCCCCTGTGAACATTAGTGCAGGGGTCACCTCATTAAAGTCCACCATTGCACCCACTCCCTCACCCTCCATGGTCCAACAAGTTACCACCGCCCGCTACTGTTTGGGCGTTAATCACTGGCCTGGCGGGTGCCCCAGGCAGCCAAAGAGGGGATTTGGAGGAGGGATTTTATAGATATTTTTACCCTGCTCATGTTGGGCCATTAGGGCCGGGACGCCAGGAAGATAGGGGTGAACGAGGACGATAGAGAACTAAAATACCAGCCTTGGCCAGTTAAGAACATCGCGAACTGGCTTGAGGCTTTTTCCATCCTAGCTTCTGTAACAATGGAGAAATTCCCAGAGCAGGGCCCTGGGCTAATGCAGTATTCTATGTCAATACGCAATGCGGCTATGGAGTTTGAGGGAAATGGCTGGCTGAACTACGATAGGAAGTTCAGGAGGATGATGTCCCAGTGTCCGGGGATGGGTTGGGACCAAAAGGAGATCCAGCTATGGAGGGACCACTTGGGGGCCCGGGCACAGCAGAGTAGGGGCCCCCAGGTAGATCCACAAGCAGGACGGGCTCTACCCAGGGGATCCTTTTTGCAGATGCAAGGGGTAAACAGGCATTTCACGGCGCACGCAAGGGGGGGAGACAAAGAGGAGGTTTCAGGAGGTCCCCCCCAGGTAGATGCCACCTTTTTAACAATGGTTCATGGTCCTGGGGTGGGATGTGCAAGTTCAAGCACGCATGTCACACATGCGGTGGGCCTCACCCTGCGATTTCCTGCCACATTAAGCGGGGCTCTCAGCCAGCCGGAAAAGGCGGGCAACATAGTTTAGTCTGCATGATTACCATTACCTCTAAGTCCCTCCCCACTATCGCTATCACTGTCCCGGATCGGTTCTCCGTCGTTAGTGCACTCCACCTGTGGCCAGAGTTCCGGTCAGTCAGAAAGGTCCCATTCCCCCTGGAGAATCTCGGAGTCGAACAAGAGTTGAGAACACTGGGGGAACGGTCCTTGGCACCAGGTATTAGAAACTCATTACCTGGCCCAGCTGGCCTCAGTCAACAAAGTGGCCGATGCCTTGGGCTTGGCTGGGTTACCCAGGGAGGGCAAAGTACAGGATTTTGTGGTTGGGGCCAAGAAACAGGGTAGAGCACTCCTGGGTATGTGGACATTTGGCGGCAGCCTGCCAAAATGTTAAGTTGTAGGGAGGGCAGGACCCGGCTAAGTGCGTTATCATCAGGGCGGCCCTGAAAGGGTGGGCCAGAGAGGAGCCTAGGGTTTACGACAGCAGGTGCCCACACCACTTTACAATACCAAGGCCATGCTGTAGGTCCTACGAGTTGCTACTCACTCGCCCTTTTAGGCTTCCCTTTTGCAGCTGCGCATTTAGTGGTACTGCGCCATTTAATGATCCATGCAGGCAGGGGGTCTCGAACCATGTATAAGATGGAGCATTTAAGTTTTTGATCCTATTAGCATACCTATGACGAGAATCTACAATTACTGTATAACTCTACAGTTAGGTAGTCACGAACGGAATAGTACATTGCTTGCAATTCTTGATGAGGAATTAAGCAGCAGAGCAATTACGTGACGCCAGTTCACTTTGATGGCCGGTTAAGTTAGGCTGGCATTGGTGCCTTACCCCATAATTAGGGCAAGCACCTTTCATGTGGTTGTATGTTAAATATGCAACTCGCGAACTCCTGAAATGTAGAAAACTATTAATAATAACCTACGCATTTGATCAAAGAACTTATCTCGTAAGTTCCTTCATGTGTTTTTGTTTGTCTCTTTTCTCCTTACATGTTTTTGGCTTATCCCTACAAATAGTAGCGGGTAATTACGGAGACTGTCCGGTATCTTCACTTATGATATATTTTTCACACTTAGAGCCTCTCCGGAGGGTACGCCTTAGCGCGCGTACACCACCGGAGGCCTTTTCTGTAGGTCCTGACGAATGCTGAGCAAATTGCAATCAAAGCAGCAGAAACATGTTGACCAATTTTTGATATTCACTAGGACTCCGGTTCCTTAACTCAGACCCTTGCGTAGTCCGTCCACACTGTTTTTATTCCAATGCAGGTTGGCCATTATTAAAGATTCTTGTAAAGGCACAACCTTAGCATTTTTTAATACACCTGTACACTCATTTATAGTCACCTCCTAATTTGGGCACTGTTACATTCACCACATCCTGCTCCGCTGTAATCAGGCGTTGTAGCACGCTGGGGGGACATTCGGTCACCCCAGCGGGGACCCAATGATGAAGCATGTCACCAACTAGTGGTGAGTGAGGGTCCTTCAAAAAGAAAGGATTTTTCCCTTGTAACATTGGGTGAGCACGACACCCGGTAGGTTTCGTCCTGAGAGGAGAACCTGTTGGGTATTCATAGGGAGATAGAGAGAAACCACTCTGTACATGCATGTGTGGGAGTATTGATCGCATTTGCAGTACAGAGTGAAATAAAATCAGATTTCACTACCTATTCTGATAGCACTTTTTTCACTTAGTCACTCCTTTGTTGTTAATTAAGAATTGATTGGGGTACAGGAGTGCCAACTCATGCCCTCTCTCTCTTGTTGGTATTTACTGTATATTGAGCAGCGTGCAGCTGTGAGAGTATTAATTAGCTTTCTTGGCAAAAATTATTTTGCTGCGGTTGTGTAGAGATTTTTCGTCATAATATGGAGGATCAGGGTCTCTCCTTCTCCAGGGAAGAAGTAGATGCAATACTAGGGGATGATTCCCTCTTTTCTGACCCACTACTGGCGCACGCCATCTCGCAGACTGGGGTCTGGGAAAAGTTAGGTGAATTTAAGCGTAGCAGGATTAGGGCCATATTACATGGAACCATGATCAAGGAATACTCGAATAACAATGCAGCACCGAAGGGGTTGCTAGTAACAAATGCTCCCAGAATATTTCTGGAGGATGCACTTTTCCGCAAGGAGTGGGCGCAGATTGCGTGGCACTGCACGCGGGATTGGGGCATCTTAATCATAAAAACTGCACTACGCCTCTCTGAAGCCATCATGGTGGAAATACAGACCACAGAAGCTCATTTTAAAAGTACCATCACTGGGTAGAAGAAGAGACTCGACGAGCTAAATAAAGAGCAGAACGAGTTTAAAGAGAATTTGGCTCAATCCAAATCACAGAAACTACAGAAAGACCTAAAGAGGTGGTCTTACGCCAAAGTCTACCCCTGCTCCACTCCTGATTTTACCCCTTCTACGAGTGCAGGGTATAATTCCGACACTTCAGCAGATTCCAATACTAGTGGTTCTAGCACTGAGAGCACCGGGAGAAGGGCCAGAGGAAGGGGCAGAGGTAAAGGGAGAGGGCGAGGCCAACAACAATTTTCGAATGAGTTTCAACCTCCGGGCTGGAAAATACCATTCCCTCAACAGGGGATGGGTTCATATCATCCCAACACTTTTCAGGCACCTTACCCTCCTATGATGGGCTGGTACCCACACTATATGCCATACCCACAATTTAATCCCCAAGGATACCCGCATCCTTTTCAGGACAGAGGCAGGCAGGGCAACCGGGGGAGGCAGAAGGGAACCAATCAAGTCCACTGGGACATGCCAGAGGGCACAGGGGATCTCACCAAGATGACAGCAGGGGACCAGAGACCAGGTCCCAGCAACGCGAAACCCTAGTTGTTAATCTATCTTCCCACAGCCTCTCTCCACCCGAAACAGATGTCTTGGAAAAAGGATTACGTTTCATTCCTACCCCCCGGCTTGATCGTTTCAAACTCCATTGTGAATTGAGCCAATTCTTCAGGAAACTTCGATTGAAGAATTTTTTGGAATCCACAGAGAAAGAGCAAGTGGAAGGGATTGATAGCGACACTGATTTGAAACTGAAATCGACTTTCACACCTCCCCCACACACAGTCACACCAGAAATTCTGGCCTTTGAACAGGCTGTGTTCAAGGAAGTGGAACAGTTGCAAGAACCCACCCCTTTCAAAAACTTAACCGCAGATTAATTTAAGGCCATTCAATCCTTGAAAAAGAACAAGGACATTATTATAAAGAGTGCGGATAAAGGGGGGGGCATCGTGAGTCTCAACAAAAGAGATTATGATACTGAATGTCGACGTCTATTGAGCAATAGCACCAATTACATCCCTCTAGACGTGGATCCAACAGATGACCTAAGAGATGAAATCTGTGAACTCGTGTCAACGGCAGAAAGAGATGGCTGGATCACAAAAAAGGAGGCAGACTTCTTGACAACTTCGGAGGGACGAGTTCCGTACTTTTACGTACTACCAAAAACCCATAAGAATGTGCTACCTCCCCCTGGGAGACCGATTGTCTCCGGATTGGGTTCACTTCTTGAGCCCCTCTCGAAATATTGTGATTTTTTTCTAAGACCGATTATTCAGTCCACCAGCACCTACCTAAAGGACACGAAGAGTTTTCTTTTTTTGCTCAGGACGATCACCTTACCTAACGATCCTTGTTTCTTTGTCTCGATGGACATCGAGAGCTTGTATACCTGCATTCCGTAGGATGAGACCATTAAGGTGGTGCAGGAAGCACTGGACCGAGTACCATGGAACTTTAACACTACTCGTGCCTTTGTAGTAGATTGTGCCACCCTTGCCTTGAAACGCATTTTTTTCGAATACGATGGGCAAATCTATCTGCAAGCAACAGGGACGTCGATGGGCAGCACTTTGCCCCGTCGGTGGCGGGGCTCTATGTGTTCGATTTTGAGTCCAAACACATCCTTAGCCCCATGAACCCATACGGCAGCAACATCGTCGTATGGCGACGTTATATTGACGACGTGTTTATGATTTGGCAAGGGGAGGAGACCACACTTTTTGATTTTTTCACGTGGGTCAATACGTGCGACGACCATCTGAGATTCACTCATGAGCACTCCCGTGAGAAATTAACCTTTTTAGATGTGAGTATCAGCAGGGAAGACAACCGGCTTGAGACCATGACTTTTTATAAACCAACTGCTAAGAACAATTTGTTACACTTCACTAGTTACCACCCCCGGGCCCTACGGGAGAATCTCCCGTATGGGCAGTATCTCAGGATACGTCGGAATTGTAGCAACCTTTCCGACTATAAACAGCAAGCAAATGCATTGACCACCAAGCTAAAAAATAGAGGGTACCCCAAGGGGATAATAAACAAGAGCCAAAAGAGGGCTAGAAATCAACAAAGGGATGTTTTGTTGGAAGACAACTGTCAAACAGAAAGCGGTGAGATCCCCTTAACGTGTGTGACAACTTTTAACTCACTATCAAATGCAGTAAGTAAATGTATCAACAAAAACTGGAGAATCATTACCAGCAACAAGACACACTGGAAGAAGCCTCTCTTTTCGTACAAAAGGGCTACAAGTCTCAAAGACTCCTTGGTCCATACGCGACCAAGGGAAGAGAAAACCAACAATCCTGTACCAAGTGTTCTTAATGCCTGGGGTTTACCACCAGTTACAGGACACTACCCATGTGGGAATTGCAATGTTTGCCATCTTACTTCCTACACTAAATTCCTGGATCTGATAGACGGCACACGATGGGAACAACGCAGCCACACAAATTGTAATACAACCAATGTTGTGTACCTGATAACTTGCAGATGTAGTCTACAGTACGTGGGGATGACATCTAGACGCATAAAAATCAGGATATGCGAACATTGCAGCAATATACGTTGTAAGAAAGCAACAACGAAATTGACATCCCACTTCTTACAACTAAATCATACACCTAATGATCTAGAGTGGACAGTGTTGGAACACCTGGGAACAAGTTCGGAGTCCACTTTGTTTGAGAAGGAACAACGCTGGGTGTACCGGCTTGGCACAAACATAACTGGTCTCAATGATGATATTCCGTGGGGCAGTGTGCTAAGAAGATAGATACATCCAGACTCATAGTACTCTTTTCCATGCCATCGTATGACTTTATGCTATGCATCCTATCCAGTACCCTAAACTTGAGTATCCACCTGGGGGTAGCCACTCATTTTGTCATTCATTTTTTCATGAGCTCCATTTTGGATGTTCTGTATAGCTTCTGTACCGCTTGTTCCATCACTGATTTTAGGCCTTGATGTGTAACCACTGTCTGCATTACCATCTGATTACGGGCCATTTCCACCTAGGCCCTTTTCCCATTAAAATGATGGTTTACGTCCTCCTCATATGGATGTCTCACGCCTTATGCGGGAGTTTTTGCAGGTGGCCCCGTGCCCCTAAAAAGATCGTCTTAAAAAGATCGTCTTCTGACCCAGGGACAAAATTAGACTATAAGCTGATTAAATTTTTAGCGGGGTTTTTAGACTTGTTGGATACAAATTCCCTTGATTATTTTCCCATTTTTCATTGAGCCCGTGTTGGGATTCGAACCCGTGAGCTGTAACCAGCTTTCTGATATATACTGCTTTAAGGTACAGGGCATGGCTGGGGTAGTGTGACATCACCCCGCCCACGTGATCAAGTTTGGCCACTCATAGTACCACAACACATAAAACCGATCCCACCCCCACTCCGGTATTCCCGGAAGACAGCAGCCGAGAGAGCAGGTATACCGCGGGGAGCCGCGAGTGCTGAAGTAAGTCTTCTTTTGTGCCCATATCTTTCCATCAGGAGCAGGGGTTCTTCACCACCTCTCGCGTGCTCATTACATCTCTCTGCCAACAGATAGACACCGCGTGAAGGAAACCCGCGCTGTCCTAACCGAAGGGGCGTGTTCATACCTCTTGTAAAGTGAGTTTATCAGCTTTCACGAAAGTTGCTAATGCATCGTTTTTCCCCCCGTATTTTCCTGGCTTTTGTAGTTTTTGATCCTATTAGCATACCTATGACGAGAATCTACAATTACTGTATAACTCTACAGTTAGGTAGTCACGAACGGAATAGTACATTGCTTGCAATTCTTGATGAGGAATTAAGCAGCGGAGCAATTACATGACGCCAGTTCACTTTGATGGGGGGTTAAGTTAGGCTGGCATTGGTGCCTTACCCCATAATTAGGGCAAGCACCTATCGTGGTTGTATGTTAAATATGCAACTCGCGAACTCCTGAAATGTAGAAAACTATTAATAATAACCTACGCATTTGATCAAAGAACTTATCTCGTAAATTCCTTCATGTGTTTTTGTTTGTCTCTTTTCTCCTTACAGGTTTTTGGCTTATCCCTACAAATAGTAGCGGGTAATTACGGAGACTGTCCGGTATCTTCACTTATGATATATTTTTCACACTTAGAGCCTCTCGGGAGGGTACGCCTTAGCGCGCGTACACCACCGGAGGCCTTTTCTGTAGGTCCCGACGAATGCTGAGCAAATTGCAATCAAAGCAGCAGAAACATGTTGCCCAATTTTTGATATTCACTAGGACTCCGGTTCCTTAACTCAGAACCTTGCGTAGTCCGTCCACACTGTTTTTATTCCAATGCAGGTTGGCCATTATTAAAGATTCTTGTAAAGGCACAACCTTAGCATTTTTTAATACACCTGTACACTCATTTATAGTCACCTCCTAATTTGGGCACTGTTACATTCACCACATCCTGCTCTGCTGTAATCAGGCGTTGTAGCACGCTGGAGGGACATTCGATCACCCCAGCGGGGACCCAATGATGAAGCATGTCACCAACTAGTGGTGAGTGAGGGTCCTTCAAAAAGAAAGGATTTTTCCCTTGTAACATTGGGTGAGCACGACACCCGGTAGGTTTCGTCCTGAGAGGAGAACCTGTTGGGTATTCATAGGGAGATAGAGAGAAACCACTCTGTACATGCACGTGTGGGAGTATTGATCGCATTTGCAGTACAGAGTGAAATAAAATCAGATTTCACTACCTATTCTGATAGCACTTTTTTCACTTAGTCACTCCTTTGTTGTTAATTAAGAATTGATTGGGGTACAGGAGTGCCAACTCATGCCCTCTCTCTCTCTTGTTGGTATTTACTGCATTTAAGGGGGGACCATCACGTTATATCCGCACTTGTAGGCATCTGTGTTGTAGAATGTAGTTTTGCAGTGTTGTGTGCTAATATGGTTTGCTGCGTTTTTCAGTGTTTGAGTGTTGTCGCATAATGGCTTTGAATAATAATAAAAATACTGAGTGGAAACGTGTCCTCTGTTTATCAGGGTCCAGAGTGGGGGTCATCGGGCACTCAGCCATCTCCTGGTTAGCCTGTTGGGCACCGAACAGGAACTGGGTGCGTGAATTTTCAGAGACAAAGTTAAGTGGTTGGGTTACCCTGGAATGAGATAGAGCACTTGCAAGTTACGCTGGGGGCCCCACCCAACGATTTGGGGTTACATTTGGGGTGGCTACAACCCAACACCTCTGGGAGGATTTTATTATTGCAAAGGATGAAACACGACCTGGGGGAGGTCAGCAAGCGCATGGTGCAGTGTGAGCTCTGGTGGTCAGAGATTGTGCCACGTAGGGTGTGGCATGGGGCGAAACTTTGCGAGGTGGCCTACCACTCCCGAGACGCGTGGACAGCTCTATGCACAAATACACTGATCAGAGGGGCCTGTGATTCATAAGAGACAAGATGATTCAAGAGATGGGGTACACCTATCACCAATAGGGATGGACTTGTTCCTGTTAGACTTACAGGAAGCTTTATCACAGAAGGGTTGCAGGTAAAGAGAAGAGTGGTTTAGTGATGGCCCTGGTGGCGACGGTGGCCATCTCCAGGGCTGTGGAAGAGTTACAGGGCGATATGGAAGCAGCGCACATAGGGGTGTCAGAGCCTAACCCCAGGGGCCTCATGGGGGCCTCATGGGGTGCAGACGCAGGTTCCTGGAACCTGTGTCGGCACCCCGTTAGTCCTTCGGGCAGTTGTGGGCCTGAGCAACCAGGGGCTTGCCTAGCTACGCTCCGCCCCGAAAGGGGCGTGAGTATAAGAGACCAATGGTCATGTGATCCTCGAAGGGGATTACCAGAAGGCAGTACAAATGTGGTTCGCCACGGTGCTGCTTGGCTCATCAGGCGGGCAGGTGGCGAGAATGCTGCCTGCCCTTGGATCGCCCGTAAGCTAACCCACAAGATTACATTACGTTGTATGTAATAAACCTGCAGCAGTTTTCCCCAAGTTAATACTTGTGTGGCGTGTATTTATTTGCGGGATGCATGCTAAGATGCGGGGGGGTCCTGTTGCCATGATGGTACTATAGTGCTGTCCCTGTTTTTTTGTATCATAGTTCAGATTGCTCTACTTGTAATCACCTCTGTTCAAGGCGATCTCAACAAAGGGAAGTGTCATCTATCCACCAAATTCAAATGGATATTGAAGGTTACTGTGAATCCCGGTGTAAGAGCAGGAGACTATGTCAGTAGTAGATGTATCCTCTGTCCTCAATGGCACCAGAGGCCATAGGCAGCAATCTTCAATAAAGGCAGCGGGCAGATAGGCAGGACAAAATTAAGGGATTTCCCAGCTCCCTGTCACAAGATGACAATCAGGTACACTTCCTCTAGGAAAATGGATGCCAGTTTGCCATCGCTAAATAGACTAATGTCCAGTGTATATATACTGGCAGTAAGGAAGGCAAGTGCACACACAAATCCGATTCAGCAGAGCAAAGGAAGTGACATCATAAGAGCACCACTAAGGTTTGGTGGAAACCAAGCTGCAAGGTTCTATCTTTACAAAATGGTTCCCAGGCCTGCACTCACGCCTCAGTGTGTTCAAGTGCATAGGATCTCCTTGATCCAATGCAGATTCAGCCAGTGACCGCACACCACTCCCTGCGCACCAGTGGTCATCAACACCCCTGGTCAGACATGCAAGGCTGTCCTCTGCTGACCCCCAGGTGCATGTACAGTGAAACAGCCATTCCCGTTCCATTGTCAGTGGTAGGGGTATGCCTTGGGTTTTCCAGCTCCTATTTTTGACCTAACTCTAGCACGCAGGAGCTGCAAACCCTGGAGATCTCAGCCTTTTTCTAGCAGGTTTTTCCTACTTACCGTTGCCCTCTGCTAAGATGGTCTGTATTTTCGTTAACCATATTCACTGCCATGATTCACAAGGTGATAACCGCCGGGGTCACCCATGTTATTTCTCTTTTCGGTTTCATAAGATAAAGGTGCTGAACTGTTAACTGCTTCACTACACTAAAGCTTTCCACTTTTTCGCCTCTCCTTACTTCTCTCAGGAACATGGGGGAAGATTTATGTTAACTGGTGCATCCCCAGGGATGCGGCAGTTAATGTGCGCCACAGTGCGCCACAGCTCCGCCACCCATGGTGCGCCGCATTTACAATGCGGCGCACCATGGTGCAAGGCAGGGAAGATGCGTGACGCATCTTTCGGCGTACGGGCGGCGCATTGCTGGAGTCATGTCGCAAATGCGGCATGACTCCTGCAATGCACAGGGGCCACCCCTACAAAGCATGGTGCGTCACCCTTACGCCTGCTTCATGCAGGCGTAAGGAATTGACGTAGAAAGTGACTAAGTGAAATCTCATAGATTTCACTGAGCCACTTTTAGGAGGCGTTCCTCCGCAGGAACGCCCCCCCCCCCCCCCCCCCCCTGCGCAGGAACGCCTCCTTAAGGCGCAGGGCTTTCCAACGTGACGCATCTCCTAGATGCGGCACGTTATAAATAGGGCGCATTGTTTGCGCCGCCGTTGCTTCAAATTAAGTGACGCAATTGCAGCGCAAAGAGGCGCAAGGGCCTCATAAATCTGCCCCATGGAGTTTTTGCCTAGGGAACTGATCCTGTTCACTACGCTCACGACATAGAGGGTGCACCAACTCTGCTCCCCAAACTAGCTTAGTAAATCCCTGAGTTGGTGGTGGTGTTTTTCATTGTGATTGCCTGCTTTTACTCAGCCCTAGCACTTGCACGTGTAGCTCAGCTTCCAGGCACACCCTACCAAGCTATGGGAAGAAGACAAGCGTTTCCAACGATCTTATTCCAGCTGCCTTGGGACTCCTCTGTGTGGTACATTAAAAGATGTTCATGTGGTGGACATTTAGTTCTTCACCTATAAGAGCACCTCACAGACGTGACACCCTAACAAGTGTTACCTTCCAGCAATAATTTGTAAAAGATTAAGTGCCAGTGCCCAAAGTTCTGCTCCAGGGGTGATATTAAAAATTGGCGCTCCGAATACGAAGGCTGCGTAAGGTTGTATTCACCTCAAGCCTCTTTAATCTACTACCGGAAACAGCTGCCCCTTTATCTCACTCTTGTAGGTTCTTGCCTTCACCCTTTGTGTTGTTTTTTTCTGTCTTTCTCTTCCTTCTTCTTTACTGTTTGTGTTTTTTTCTCTCTCTTGCCCACGATCAATATCTGATGAGGAAAAATACATGTGGGTACTCAAAAATCAGTGCTGGTGGCCCCCACCCTCAACCACCAGCTCAAATTAAGCTCTGATTGCCTTCATCTTCTCTCCTTTCTATTGTAATGTAACATTAGACAGACTTGATTGAGGGGTACAGTCTCGTCTAGGTCTCAATTGCAGGCCAAATACTTTGGGTGGAACATGACCTATTTTTGGCTGTAACCTGATCTACTGTATATTTATTGTATTCGTAATTTGAACATCAATTCCTCAATTTCCCAGTGCCATTTACAGGTATGCTCAGGCTACATAATCTCCATCTCTCCTTCCAAGGCCATTGATGCTGTCCATTCATCTGAGTCAATATAAATACACACTGCCAGAGTAGTACACTTTACAATGCAAAAAGGAAAGGCACATTTTGAAAAAAGGTAAGAAAACAACGAATATTTACAATACAGGCTTTTACTGCATGATCACTTGCACCATGTGAAACAAATATGACAAATTTCGTATTTATTTATTTTGTGTTAGCTTTGCCCTTAAAATGACCACGTACACATACGCACACTCCTCTTAGATACCAAGTTAACATAAGTCAAACATTATTTCCATCATAACTGCAAACCCTGAAACGCCTCCATAGTTTAGATATATTGAGTGACAGCTTAAACAACACGCCACTTCAGTTCAGTGTTGTTTCTATCAACATTAACTCCCTAAATTTGTGACATCATTTGCTGAATATACATTTGCCATACCCATGAAAATTATACCAGAAAAACGCGTGATTGGGACAGAGCGCGCACAACTTCCACACTCATAGCTCTCTAGTGGCACTTGCAAGGTAGGCTAGAAGCTTAGGGTTTTCCGTACTTTACTCATATTTTTTAGTCAGAAAGTGACCGGCTTGCTGCCGTGTCCCTGTACAATGCATTTCAATGTTAAAACAGACTTCTTACATCTTTAGCATGTTGAAAGGCAAGCTGTGTCAGTCTTTTTGCAGATCGCAGAAATTACAGAATGGCGAACTAGAATGTTCATCTCATTTTATATCACGGGCAAATATATAGAATATGTACCAGCGTGTGTGGCCTGCCGATGTATACACAACATACCCGTTGTCTTGCTTTCATCACATTCTTTCAGAATAATTCCATAAATGCAAGCATACCATCACAATGAACATAAACGTCTAGAATAATGTGGTACATAGGTGTGCCATTCATTCAAACCCTATGTTCATTTGATCCTCCTCGAAAATGGAAAAGAAACAGAAAAATATTAGCGTTTTGTTGGAAGAGCTTGTAACTCCTGGCTTGGACAGCTACTCACTCGTACCTCTAAAAAGGGACGCTCGTCTCATCACAAGAGCTAAAACATCACATCACACCTATACCGAGAGATCAGCACTGCTTCCCTCTTGAAGCTAGAATCCACTTTAAAGTATCCAGCATCACTCCTCAATATATCCCCCTGGGCGTACGCAGTGACCCAGTGCCCTAACAATCAATTACACATTATTTAAGATTCCAAAGAAACTATAACAAATCTCCTATACGTTTTGAAAGACCAGAAGCCAAAAAACATTAACATCTTCTTGTGTCATGCACCCAGAATCTGTGATCTTTCAACGTGTTTTTCTTCTGAAAAATGTTAAAAACTCTTGTTTCAAGCACTATATTAATATCCAACTTCTACCACCTCGCCTTTTTCCTATAATCTTTATTTGCTGGGTGTAGTCACTAATGTTTTACACATTCTGTCACTTGTAAAGTGCTATAAATCCCACGTGGCTAACTCTGCACAGAAGAAATATTGTGAATGAATTTATAATAATAAAAAATAACCTAATTCTCTAACAACACGAGTCCATAGTTCTTCCATTAGCCACCTCAGTGATCCCCTATGTCAGCTTTGACCACAGGTGAAAGTCTAGGACACTGTTCAAATGTTGGTCAATTGCCAGTGAAAACTTGTGATGTTCTCTTGCATTTAGGCCTACAATTTCCCATTGTTTTGTGTACAAGTAAAGTGAGTGTGAACATAATAGGCCTATTCACAATCTGCATTTTGTAGTTCTACTCACACACCATAAAATACAATCTCTAACCTATGGACGGACACCTCTGCCTTACCTATCTTTCCCCCTATCTTTTTTCAAAACGGGGTTGGGTGGATTAGGGAAAAGTAACAAGGGATTTAGGGAGGGACAGGCTACTACAAACATCCACCGACAAAAGATCAAGCCCATCGATGTTAACAAGCTACCACCCTAAATTTACTACACACCTAAAAGTGACGAAACAGTAAGTCAACTTGGCTGCTCACGTATTGCAGCACACTTAAAAGAAAATAAAGGTAAATAACAAAAATGTATTTGAAGACATATATATTCACTGAAAAATACAAGTGCTAAAGGGACATTATAGTTAGGTGAAAATGTCAGTTAAAACATGCCATTTTAAACGTACAAAACCACAAAAATTCAACAGTTAAAGTTGTCTGAGTTAACGATAACTAATGCCCTCAAGTAACTATAAGTCGCGATCATGCCATATTAATAATTTAATTGTAAATGCTGCAGTGATAATATAAATGATGGCATAGAACATGTTGTTAGTGATGTGATATATGAGGTTATTAGCAGTGCATAGTAAGGATATGGGCCTTTTTAGGCTCGGGAAGGGGGGGTCTTATGCCCCCTCCCCTTTAATAGGCTTTTGACCCAGTGGATGGGGTCCCGGGGCCTCTTAGAGGCTCCGGGAATGTGCTACGTTCTCCCCTACCCCTAACATATGTCTCTCCCCACTCCCGGGCCCTTGCGTACCCCCGGGGGGGAAGGGGTGGTCGAGGGGCTCCAGGGGGATGTGGGGAAGCCGCTGCTTTTAAAAAAAAGATTTACACCAAATCACAAAAACACTGAAAAAGTACTCTTTCTGGACCAAGAGTTAGCTTTCTGCTAAATTTGCTATGAATCCATCAGTGGTTTGGTCTGTAGCTGTGGCTAAAGTTCCTAGGAAAAGATGACATTTTTGTGAAGATTCAGCTAACAACACAAAAGATATAAACAAACCAAAAAATGTATTCCCTATGGATACAGCATCCCGACTATACCTATCCAGTGGTGTAGTGCCCCTCCACATGCCTAAATGAGACCTGGGGACATCATTCCCTTTGACCACATTTTAATTAAAGGCCAGGGGGCGTTTGCTCTCCCGCTCAAGCCTTAAAAGACCTCAGGACCCCATCGCCAGGGGTCAATCACTTTTAGTAGATGGTGGGTGCAGGGACCCCCTCCCCAAGCCCAAAAGAGCATCAGGGACCCCATCCCTTGGACCTAAACATAATGTTGGGAGCTCTGGGGAGAGCACCAGGGCAGCAGCCAACTCCTTCATTGGAGCTGGAATTGCTCCTACCTGGTGGAAAAAACAACCTCTGATTGCTCCTGATGGCTGCCAGCAATCACAGTTTCCATGCCCGCAAGAGAGAGGCAGGGAGAACAGAAGTGTGCTGCCACCTGGCAAGATCATTTTCAAAGCTCCTGCTGGAATGGGAGAACACTTCTTTCCTTGCCCTCAGTCCTGTGGGTACGGAAAAACACTATGTCCCAAGAGTGGGCTTCAATAGACACAGTTAAAGAACGGCCTCGGGGATGGGGTCCTTAGACCATGTAAAGCTTGGGTAGGGAGTTGTGCTACCTGTCCTCTTTATTTATTGTTTGGCCTCATTGGATTAAGAAAGGGGCCACAAGTCTTTCAACGGGGAGGAGCTTCGCACGCAACCAAGATGGCCGCGTGAGCACAGGGCTCCCGAGACCCTCGCCACCTCCCGCATCTATCCTGAACTTTATCCTGACAACGACGACGGGTTATTGAAGACGCAACCCAGCTGATATAATAGCTGATTTCAGAAATCGATTTGGACTCCGGGAACCGCAACTACGGCACTTTGAATTTTCTGGCCTGCTCCATGGCACTGCCCGGGGCTCGAGTCAATGTGGTGCCCAGGTAGTAGTTGAACAACAACGGCCTACAGGGTCCAGCTCACAACCCCGGAGTTAACTTTCGGTTTCGTTTTTGGCTCCTCGGCCTTCTCCTGTCTCAAGACCGCTCTGGCAGTCCGGGATGCAGTCTGACCCCGCAACTCCACTGTATGATTGCCACCGAGTGTCTCTGGTCGTGTGACATCTGGCTGGAACTTGTTTTTGGAGAACCCGGTGGGTGAATCGAGAGGAGTCATTTTTACCAGGTCTCGAAGGCCCCTTAGGGGCGCAACACCCAATATGGCGGGCAAACCCGACAGCGAGAAACGGAAGACCAAGACCGTTCCCCGGGGGGGCGCTATTCAATCGAATATCATGGACCGCTACACTAATCCTAAGGGGTCCCCTGGTGGTGCGAGTAGGTCCCTGGAAGATGCGGGAGACGACTCAGCGGCTGCTGATGATTTGACCCTGCATGATGTCATGGGCGCCATTGCGAGCATGAAGACCTCTATTGGTCAACAATATGAGGCTCTGGCCCTAAAGCTTGACAATGTGGCAATCGATGTCAACTTGATCAGGGCGGACTTATCAAAGACTAACGAAAAGGTTAAATCCTTGGATTTGAAGACCTCCAGCCTTACGACTGATGTGTCCGACTTGCAGACGGAGGTTCGCAATTTACGATCCTCCAATGATCTCTTTTCTCGCCGGCTGGAGGACTTTGAAAGTCGGGCCAGACGCAACAACGTACGTATTATTGGGGTCCCTGAAAAACCGGAAGAACCAGCAGTGGTACTCCTTGTCGAGGACCTCATCCTAACTCATCTTGCCCCCAAAGGCCTGAGCAACTTCTTTGCAGTGGAACGCACGCACAGAGTGCAGGGCAGGAAGCCAAAGCTGGGCGCCCCTCCGTGTCCTATCATTGCCAGAATATTTAACTTTAGAGACAGAGACACTATCCTGCAGGCATCGCGGGTGGGTGACCCCACGAAGTTTGAAAACACCACGGTGAGCTTCTACCCGGACTTCACCCAGTTCGTTCAGAAACAAAGGATGGGGTTTCAGGGGGTGAAGCGACGACTGAGCGACATGGGCATGAAATACGCAATGCTTTTTCCAACTCGGCTGCCTGTGGAATACGAGGATCGGACATTTTTCTTTGACCGCCCTGAGAGAGTGGGTGACTGGCTCGATACGTTGCCCATGCAGCGTGATCGCTCAGGACATTTCGAGGGAGCCGAAGGCGGCCCGTCGGGGCAGGAATGAGCAGTGGTTTTCCGATTCCCGCACATTGTGTACAACTGGCAGCTGTGGTTTGATGAGTTTTATACTTGCACTATTTGTGGTGGGATACCCAGCGGTGGCGGGGGGGGTGCGACTCTTTCCTCCTCCCGGTTTTTTTTTGTAGACTAGTTTAATGATAAGGCGACAGGCACACTGCAAGTTGGGGTGGCTTTTGAGTCTAACGCAGGGGTGCAGGGTGGGGGGGTGTTTTGGGTATTTGTTGGGGGGTGGGGAGGGGGTGTGTTTTATTTTGTTACAAGGCAACGCATTGTTTAACTTTTGGACCTGGGTGTTGTGCTTGCTGTGGGGTGGATTCTGCACTTATTTCCTGGGATGGGGGGTAGGGGGTTGAAGTTATTGTGCTGGAATGTTAACGGACTGGGGGATAGGATAAAACATGGTGTGGTGTTGCAGCTACTAAGACGCCTCTCCCCTGATGTAGTTTTACTGCAGGAGACACATTTGATCGGAAATACATGCCACGCCATGAATCGGCGAGGTTATCGTCTTGTGACGCACTCTGGATTTACTACTGGTTCTAGGGGGGTGGGTATCCTAGTCAGGGGTTCCCTCCCCCTGGAGGTAGACGACATAATCCTTGATGACAGGGGGCGCTATGCCGCTCTCACTGGTAGATGGGAGGGGAGAACTGTCTCACTGCTTTCCGTATATGTACCTCCTGGCCTGCAGACTACGACCTTTGCTGATTTGGGGAGAGTAATTTTGGGGCTTCCGGAAGGCATCCTGGTGATGGGTGGAGATTTCAATTCTGTCGTCTCCGGTAGAGAGGACCGTGGCCCCCCCCCCGAGACCTCACGAGATCACAGTCTTGGTTGGGTGGCTTTCTGGAGACGCTGGGACTGGTAGATTGTTGGAGGCTACTGCATCCGGGACAGTCGCAATACACCTTCCACTCTGGTGCTCATGGTAGTCTCTCTAGACTTGATTATGTCCTGATGCCGGCAGCACAGGTCTCTTCCATCAGGGAAGTCAGACATCTGGCTAGGGGTATTTTAGATCACTCCCCACTGTGGCTTTTGATGGATATAAAGATGGGGGCAGAGGGTCGAGTGGCCCCGATCAATCCTTGGTATCTCCGTGACCCCAAAACCCGGGCAGAATTGGTCAAGTCTCTGGATCATTATTTTGCCGAGAATGTGGGGTCTGTGTCCTCTTCAGTTTCGCTGTGGGAGGCTTTCAAGACGGTTATCCGTGGCCAGGCGCTGTCGTTAATTGCTGGCGCCAAGAAGAGCAAAAACGCGGCGGTAGTCCGCCTCGAGACCGAAATAGCTGAGTTGGAAGGGGATTTGGAGTTGGGTATCACTCATGACAAGATTCATCTCCTCAGTCTCAAACAACTTGATTATAGGGCATTGGTAACGGATGCTGCTAAAGTTATGAGTAGAGAGCAGCAGGGACGTTTATATGATGTGGGAGATAAGGCTGGAAAATTGATTGCTTGGTAAGATAGAAAGGAGAGGGTGAGTCGTGTGCTCCCAATGGTTGAGAGAGTGGATGAAGTGAGAGTGACTGATCCTGCCGAGATTGTGGAGTATTTTGCGGAACATTTCCGAACAGTGTATTCCCCAGTGTCCGATAGACCTGAGGAAGATTCACATCTGCTGTTACGGGACATTGCGTTGCCTTGCCTGTCGGATTCAGATGGGGAACTGATGGATGCAGCACTTTCTGTTGACGAGGTGGCAGCTGCTATTCGCTCCGTACGCTCCGAGAAAAGCTATGGGCCCGAATGGTCTCCCCATCGAGCTCTACAAGCTGCGTCCTGACAAAATGGCGCCGTATCTTCGTTCTATGTTCCTGGAATTGCGAGACATCGGCTCCCTCCCTCGTGATCAGCGCCTTGCGACCATTGTGGTGATTCATAAGGAGGGGAAGCCGCGGGATCGCTGTGCATCTTATAGGCCTATTTCGCTTCTAAATGTGGAGCCCAAGATTCTCACAAAATTGCTGGCAAACCGTTTGATAAAAGTGATCAGCGACCTGATTCATCCGGATCAGTCCGGTTTCATTCCACATCGTAATACAGCATTGAACTTGCGGCGCTTGCATGGTGTTTTTGCGAGAGCAGCGTCACTGTGTGAACCGGCCGTCTTGGCTTCCCTGGATGCTACGATGGCCTTTGATACTTTGGAATGGCCGTATCTCTGGGCTGCTCTTGCTAAGTTCGGTTTTGGTCCTGGTTACATCGGCTGGGTGAAACTTTTGTATGAGGAACCACTGGCTCAGATTGTAGTGAATGGCCGGGTTTCTAAGTCCTTTATTCTTGGGAGGGGCACGCGGCAGGGGTGTCCGTTGTCCCCACTTCTTTTTGCCCTCGCCTTGGAACCCCTGGCTGCTTGGCTGCGGTGGGAGCCATCGATGAAAGGTATTCGGTGGACCCCGGATTTTGAGGACCGAATATCACTCTATGCAGACGATATTTTGTTGTATCTCACTTCGCCTCGAAAGTCGTTGATTGTACTGTTTGATGTGTTGAACTGGTTCGGGAAGAACTCCGGCCTCGTGATCAACTGGACCAAGTCCTGTGTCTATGTACTCTCGGGGGATATTCCATCTCTGCCGCGCGGTTGTCCCATACAAGTGGCGCAGACGGGTTTCAAGTATTTAGGGGTCTTTATCACGTTAGACCCCGTGCTCCGTTATGATCGTAATCTGCTTCCCCCGCTCCAACGGTTAAAATCCGACGTTGTGGCTTGGCGCAGACTACCATTGTCCCCTCTTGGGCGTGCAGCTCTTTTCAAAATGATGTCTTTGCCTCGGTTTTTATATGCGCTTCAGAACACATTTGATGTCATTCCAACGAGCTATTTTCGGGAGGTGGAAAGCTTGCAGAGACAGTTGATATGGGGCGGGCGTCCGCGTATCGCCCTCGCCAAGCTCACGCTTCCTTGGTATGATGGTGGTATTGCACTTCCGGATATCAGGCGATATTATTGGGCCTCCCAGCTGGGAGCAATTAATCATGGAATGTACGGTCCTGCGTTTGAAATGGATAAGTGGCTGCTGCCAGGTGGCGATTATAACAGGGCGCTTTATTCCAAATCTGCTGGGAAGAAACTTTCGGGACCCACTAAGATAGCGGTACGAGTGTGGCAATGTGCGAATGCGGCAATGGGATGGAGAGATCGATTGACTCGAGCAACCCCGCTATATGCCTCTGAAATACTGGGCAGCCTGTGGAAGACGAAGGGCTTCGAGAAGTGGGATATGATTGGTATTTACAGGGTGAGTGATATCTGGGCCAAAGATAGGGTTAAGACCTTTGAAGAGTTGAAAGTAGAGTATGAGCTGAGTGATAAAGAGTTCTTCCATTATGCGCAGATTCGCCACGCGTTGAGTTCGGTCTTTCCTGCGGGTATCTTTATCCCGGAATCATCCCCACTTGAAGATCGGGTGCTTGACGGACATGTTCCCGACAGCACGATTTCTCTGATATACAAGAAATTGATTAATGATCGAGTTGACTTGTTGGTCCACCTTAGAGAGGTTTGGACCAGTGACGGTCTGGAGTTGGATGACGAGGATTGGCAGTCGGCGATATCCTCGCCGAAGAAGGTCGCGATTCCGGCTCGTCTCCGCCTCGTACAGCTCAAGATCTTGCACCGGATTTATGTGACAGGCCCTCGCCTGATTCGTATGGGATATTCTGTGGATGGATTTTGTAAGCGTGGATGCGGTTTAACTGGTACTTTCCTCCACATAATTTGGGAGTGTCCGGAAGTGGTAGTGTTCTGGAGTCGAGTACATGCGGTGATGGAAGAGATCACGGGTATCGCGCTGTTGCCTGAAGCAAGGCGTTGTTTGTTGAATGTTTGGGAACCGACTGACTATGATGTGGCGCTGACTCGGTGGGGGACCCTTGGGAATATGGTTGCCATGCGAGATATTGCGCAGTTGTGGGGCTCCCAGAGATCGCCCACAGTCCGGGCATGGAAGGAGAACATGGACTGGTGTATGTTTAGAGAAAAGACGGTGTACGTTGCGCGCGGCAGACTTAAAATGTGGGGTAAAATCTGGGCCCAATGGAACTCCTACCGGGGTGATATATGTACGCCTCCCCTTGTGGATGCTCCGGATGTTCTGCTTTCCCCCCGACCCGACATTCCTAACGATGTTTAAGCTTTGATGTTTACGACTCTGATTTCCCCCCTGGCCCCCCCCCTTGCACGGATGATTTGTATCAAATTGTAATGCACTTCCTTCCTCCTTGGGCGCATATCCAGCTGTACTGTCTATATTGCCTTGTTTGTTTATGTTTTTTCATGATAATAAAAAGAAATATAAAAAAAAAAGAAAGGGGCCACATGGCCCCCCTAAAAATAAAGTGTGTGGTCCTGGGTGACGGGGTTCCCGGGGCCAAAATAGGCTCTCGGAAGGAGTCTTGCATGACCTCTCCCCTTTCTTTGAGAGTGGGCCCTGGGGGATGGGGTAATCAGGGCCCAAATCAACTCGGGGAGGAGGCACCACACGTGCTCCCCAAATATGTTTTTTAAAAATGAGGGAGTATGAGCGCAGCAAAAATGCCTGATTTATTTTTGTACTTTGGGCATAAGAGGGGGGTTCCTGTGGGGCCCCCCCACAAGGGCTAGAGGGGCAGGGTATCCCTACCCTGCCCCCTTATATTTTTTAGGTCTCGGCCTGGCGAAAGCAGCGCATGCGCTGCTCTGCCATGCAGAGGCCTTTTAGAATCGATACGATTCCAGCGTGCACGCAGAGAGACAAACAAGACAGAAGATGTGCACGCCGGGATTGTATGCTTTACTGGCAGCGTGATACACGGGGGACTTTTTTTTCACAGCCAGTAAAGGCAGTCCCCAGTGTATCACGCCGCTAATTGTAAATATAAAACAGATGTTAAAACTTACTGTCAGATACATGGATCTGTGTTTACTGCTAGACAAATATCTATCTATTGTTTCCACGACTCTGAAGATACGTTTATTCTTGGGGAAACAAAGTTGTCATGTTTATGCAGTTGTCAGAAACGAATCCCTTCTTGTTTATTCGAGAAAGTTTCTAGTGACCTCTGAGCTAGCTGGCACTCACAATTAAGTTTAATATATTCGAAAGAGACCTAGTCAACCTCAGTCCTACGTCAAATCTATAGGATATATTATTCCAAAGAGCAGACCCTATTGGGAATATAGGAACTACACTACATGGCGCCCAATGTTTGGTAAGAGACTAATTTAATGCTAGATACTAGAGTAACTCAGTCGTGCTTTTCTCAGAGACCCCATTTTCCCGTAAAATACTCCAATAGACGTCTGGAGTGGGTAAAAGAATAAAATATCCACCATAACTGAGTAGGACGAAAATCCTATGTATTAGTTTTTGGTTTGTTCATCGTTGAAGGATACAGTGTTACAAAATATTGGGCACCTCATCTTTGTTTCTTTGAAACTTGCTCTGCAAACTTTCAGTCAATAAAATGACGGAAAACGAGAACGGTGGGGCTACAGCCCAACCGGGTTTAGACATCATAGGTTTCCAACAAAACGATCCGGATGCGATAATCATCCTGGAAAACTTAAGGAAAACCATCACTATAAAGCTTATAACAAATAGCCTATCACCAAGAGGTGGTAGGGTAATTTTTGTCATAGAGGCACATGAGTATCGGCAGACAGATGTATTCTATTCATGGATAGTCTTCCCTGAAGCAAATGCAGTATCACATGTGTTTCACTTCTACAAAGTAGAGGATCATCCAACGGAATACGTTCCTTTCGAGGACACTGAAATTCCACTAACTTACCAAGAGCATGCGCTCTGGTTTAAAGGCGCCCTACAACATCAAAATCACATTACCAGGCTCGGTCCACTAGGTAGACCAGGAGCAACATGGCCAGTTTTATCCAGCTATACACAACATCCTGCCATTGAAGAAATGACAGGTGAGGAATTATTAGTTCAACTAAAACAACTAATCAAAATACATAGACAATTGGTTCAATATGTCATGCGGACTCTAACAGCCCAACCTCCTATAAGGATTCCACAGCAACCCCTGACCAGGGGAATACAAATAAAATAACACCACAGACTATACAATCAGTCATTGGTAAATTACTCGCAAAAAAGGGAACAAATTCCATTCTGGATAGCTCAGAAAATTACTCAAATCGAGGCAGTATTTCCCAATACTACCCCTCATGAGAAACACAGAATTCTAACAATGTGTTTACCAATGGGGATCGCACCACACCTGGAGGACTGTGACACTTGGGGTACAGTCTTTGCGGCAATCTACACAAAAACACATGGTGTTCCATCTATGGCGGTAATACCAGATGTCCTGAAACAGATTCAAAACGAATACGGGGCAGAGCCTGCATTGAATCTGGGTATGAAATTACTGAAAGATTTCAAACAGGTCTCGGCTATAATAGTAGCTAATATTAAAGGTGAAGCAGCATCTGTGGCGATCCGCCAAAAAATAAGAGAAATTTATGTAACTGAGCAACCATATGAACTGGCCAGAATAATAGAAAAATCCTATGAAGAACTAGGTAGAGATAGTTTGGGTGGGAAACCAGTCAAACCCCAACTTACAGAAAGTCCTGAAAAGGTTTCTATTAAAAACACTCTCTCTACTCCTAAAAAGAAGTGGGAGAACACTAAACAAACTTCTAAGGAGAAGCGTTCTCAATCCCTTGGAAGGTCTCCTCAAATGGAGCCCTCTGAAAAGCGGTATAACCTCAGGAACAGGGATAATTTGAAAAAACACCTGATAGATATCAAGATACTGATACATGTTCCTCTCGTACCTTTCAGACTTCCTCACAGAAATCGGAAAGAAGAGGACGGCCAGAACACAAGGAAGAATGCGTGAAGTCCAAAGACGATCAACATGTTCCAAAAAATTAGAAAACCCAATTCACCAAGCTAGCAGGTCTAAAAATCAGACATGCAGAGGATCTTGAGGACACAAGTCAAGAACAGGGAGTGGGCCCAGACAATGCTCGACAGCGCAGCAGAAGTCACCATAGCTCGCTAGATCTTGAAGGATCATCTGGAGACAGTGGACTTGAATGAGTACATTCAAGTTGAAACAGCCGATACCAGGGTTAGTATACCCGATAAGTTATATGAAGTAACGCTCCGGATGGAGGGGGATATAACTAGGAAAATATGAGAACTCTTTTGGGAGAAGCTCTCTAAGGGTTATGACATTCTTCTAGCTGAAAAAGACTGGCTACCAAAATTTGTCAGGGAGTGCCCACATGGCAAAGACATCATTATGCCAGCCTTCTCCAATCATATTCCAATTCACTTAAAATACACCTATGCCAGAAAATGGGCTGTAGCCCAGGCTCCAGCATTATATATAAATCTTGTAGGATGGAATGAGGATTCTCCTCACCATAAAATCCAGTTAAAAAGTCAACCAACTGCTCAGAGGCAGTACCCAGTAAAGCAAGAAGCTAAAAAACAGGTCAGGGAGATATTAGATCAACTTGAATACCAAGGGGTAATTCAAACATGCACCTTGTCAATGAACAATCCTTTGTTTCCTGTCTCCAAAACAGACAATACATATTGTCTAGTTTTGGACTACAGACATTTAAACTCTTGTTGCAAAACCTTTGCAGTACAAAATGCACACAGTGCAGCACTAATGAATAACATTGTGCGTAAAAAATATAAAACCATATTAGATATTTCTAACGGTTTCTTCTGTCAAAACATTGCACCTGAAAGCAGGTATTTGACCGCTTTCTCAATTATGGGGACACAGAGTCACTTCTGTCGTCTCCCCCAGGGATTCAAAAATAGTCCAGGGTTATTTTCAGCAAGAGTAACAGAGTTACTACAAATGTATGATGATGAGGCATTATCTTATGTCAAGGCCATCTATCTAACAGACGATGACTTGGACAGACACTTGAACAGAGTGAACACCATAATACTTGGTTTCACATCTGAAGGGTATAAATGTAACTTTAAGAAATCGAGAATTGCCCACCTCAACGTAATTTTTCTGGGATATGAATTATCAAGTGAAGGCAAAAGCCTGGCAGCCAACCTTTTAGAAAAGTGTACGCTGCTTCAACCTTCAAAAATGCTGAAAAAACGTACAGTCAATTCTAGGTTTCCTGAATTTTGGAAGAACATACATTCTAAATTATGCAGAAAGGGTTAAACCTCTCTACGAATGAATTAAACCTGATTTCAAAACAACTAATTGGACTCAAAAACACACAGAAATTTTGCGTTCAGTGCAAACAGACATGTTAGCAACAACACATTTACAAACACGCGTAAATGTATGCAACCTTGTAATCCTAATCATTCCAGGAAGATGCGGATTCACGTACTTAACCTTTAATGAAGGAAAAAAGTACCTATTGCTTATAAATCACACTTTTTTTTTCCCTCATTGGCCTTCTTGCCGCCCTTTACACAACGACACCGCCCTTGGGCTTTTTACCTCATATACTGGTTGTACAGGAAAAAGGCTTGTGCAACGCTGTTTAGAGACAGAGCCCTCCTCTAGGCATGACCTCATTTATATGTAGACAAAGAGTCTATCTCCCAAGCGTGTCCACCTTATCCTCAAATCTTCCCTGTGCCTAGGAATACTACAACCATACGAGATAGGCGAAGGCTTAATCATTGGATTTTTCTTATTTTAGCAAACAAGAACAACAACCCTCACCCAAAACCTGACAAAAATGGGGTTCAAAATCTGTACCTCTGTTTAGTCTGATCCGAAATGTCTAAATTAGCAATAGCGTTTATGGCTCGTAACCAGTCCAATTCTGTTGGGGAGGCCGGAGAGACCCATCATTTACAAATCTCTCTCCATGCCAGCAATATAGCATAAAACAAAAGCTTAGCATTATCGCCCGTGCCCTTACCTTGCAGATCCATTCTTCCTGAGATAACTAGCTCGAGGCTTACCTTGATCTGCAAGCCTAGGACTGTTGACATACGACTACTCACAGCCTCGCAGAATTCTCTTATCCTCGGACATAGCAGAAACATATGAAGATCATCCTCATTGGGACTTTTGCATTTAGGGCACTCCACCACGCCACCAGAGCTGAATTTTGAAAGTCTTCGAGGAGACCAATACGCCCTGTGAATTGTAAAGAAAAGATTCTGCCTTAAATTTGCAGGTTTCACTATTTTATAAAGCATAGACATTGTTACTTGCCATTGGTCTTCTGTTGCGATCCCTGACAAGCAGTCTCCCCACAGGGTCTCCGGCAGCTTAAAAGGGCCGTCCTCCATCTCCAACATCAACCAATACTACAATGCTACCTCCTTTTTAAATAGTAGGTCTGAAAAAAGCTTCTCTTCAAATTCATTATATGTTCCAATTAAGTTATCGATTCCAGTAGACCAGCTCTGAATCTGCAGGTATTTAAACTTGGAGAAGCTCCGACCCCATTCTTGTTAGCAGAACCCCCAAGGCACCAGTTTGCCATCCGGAAATAGGTCCTTCCATCTCTGGGGGCCCAACTCTTTTAACGGACGAGCCAAAGCATCCTTTGACCAAGGGGGAGACCCTGGTGCGTTCCAAATCAAAGCCATGAAGCTATAATATGGAATCTTTAATGCCCTACTAATTCTGAACTACAGCTCTGCTAAGTCACGTAAAACCTTTAACCTGACCTTTTAGAAAAATTTCGGGTCAGCAAACTTATACAAAAACCCTGCTCATTAAAGTTACTATTTCTGAGCATTGCACAAAACATATTCCCAATATCTGAGTTTGTCGGGGTATTCAATAGCATTCTACAGTTTTTTAACAAGAAGGCCCATGAATAAATTTGAAAGTCCGGCACCGCCAATCCTCCCTTCACCAGTTTCCTCCTAAGCTTCTTCCAGGAGAGGCGCGGGCCTTTAGATGCCCACAGAAAGGAGCTAATCTGACTCTACAACATTAGAAACCACTCTTTCTTAAATAACAAAGGAACTGTTTCAAACAAAAAGTTATCTTTGGTAAAATCATCATTTTCACCAGATTCGTGCGGCCATACAGTGACAGCAGTGAATGTGCCCAACCTCGGAGCGTAGCACTAATCTCTTTTTTTAACTTAAAAAAATTAACTTTGGTAAGGTCCCTGATATCCTGCGTTATCCTGACCCCAAGATATCTCCTCTCAGCCTTACTTCCAATTCCCTCGACATTCAGATTCCAGGCCATAACTTCTGTTTTATCTCTATTGATGGCATAGCCTGAAACCGCCCCAAACTCCTTAGTCAGTTCTAAAAGGCATTCCATTGACTGATGTAAATTAGGGATATAAATGATTATGTCATCGGCTTATAGCCTGATCTTTTTTGACCAACTGTCAAATTTGAATGGGGGGATACTCTCTGCAGCTCTTATCTTGCATGCTAAGGGCTCAATATAAAAATTAAAAAGAAGTGGCGACACCCTTGTCTTGTCCCCCGCATAATTGGAACTGGTTGAGTTAAAATCCAATTAACTAACACTCGGGACATAGGAGAATTATATAAAGATGCGAGAGATCTACTAAAGTTCTGACCCAAATTAAGATGTTTTATCAGAGCCTGCAAGTATACCCAGTTCACACGATCAAACGCCTTGTCGGCATCTAACGCGATAACCGCCAAGGGAAGATCGTGGGCTGTGGCCAAATCCATGGCACCGATAAGTGAAAAAGTTAATTCCTTTAAATATCTGCCCTTTATAAAAACCTTTTTGGTCTTCGCAAATTAACTGTGGAATGACAAGACTCAATCTATCGGCCATGATTTTTGCAAAGAATTTATATTCGCAGTTAAGTAGCGATATAGGCCTATAGGAATCCAAATACTTTGGTGACTTCCCTGGCTTCTGTATTAAAATAATGTTTGCCTCATTCCACGAAGGAGGCAGAGAAGCCGTACCCCAAAAAATCTGGTCAATTAACTGGCAGATAATTGGTGACAGTATGCCTGACATCGATTTGAAAACTTCGGCCGGAAGACCGTCTGGCCCAGCTGCTTTACCTCTTTTTACTCCTTTAATAACCTGCTCAACCTCTAACTGGGATAATTCTTGATTTAGTATACCCTTAAGCTCGTCAGATAGCGGCTCCACAAACTCCAGCCAGCTCTTTAACGCCTGCTCTTCAACACTAAGATCCTCGTTGTAAAGTTTTACAAAATATTAATGAAAAGCAGCCGCTATTCCTTTACTATCCTTAACCGTCAAATCTAACTCCTCCACTTTTATTTCTTTAATCAGATTACGAACTTGGTCTTTTTTCACCTTCCAAGCTAACAGTTTACTGCTCACCTCACCATATTCAAAATGCGCGAGTTGATTGGCATCCCATTTCTCCTTAACCCTTTGACTCAAAATTCCCACTAAATCTGATTTTAATTGAGCTAACTCTTGCAGAATCTTCTCATGTACCACAGATCGACCAGAATTTACAATATCTCCCTCACACTGACAAATTTTCTTCTCCAAATCTGTAACCTTCCTATAATATAGCCTCCTCTTCTTCGCACCAAGGGCACCCAGTCTTCCCCGCAAAAATGCCTTGCATGTGTCCCAAACAATGTCAATACTGGCTGATCCCAAATTCTTTTCAAAGAAAACTTCCATCTCCTCGCCCAAGAATTCCACTGCTTCCTGATCATAGAGGACCGTTCGATCTAACCTCCAGATTGAACCCGAGATGCCGTCCTCTATTTCCAGCGAAAGTGTAATAGCTGAGTGATCCGACAGATGGACACCAACATACCTCACATCGGTCACACAATCGACTAACCTGGAATCGAACAAAAAATAATCAATGCAAGATTTGTAATTATATTTTTTGTTATAAAATGTAAATCCTAGTTGTAGACCAGACCGATGTCTCCAAATATCGCACAAACCCAGCTGAGCGATCCATCTTAACCTTATTCGACATTTTAGAGCTAACCATCGCTCTACTCTTAACTGATCGATCCAATTTAGGATCTAGCACAGTATTAAAATCGCCTGCCATGATTATCTTTCCAGAAAAGCTCACTAGTTCCCTGGCCTGCTTGTCTAATGGACCTACATCATCCTGATTTGGGCCATAATAACCGACCCAGCCATCTTTAATTTCACAATCGACCATCTCCCTTTTACATCTGGGACTTCACCCTCCACTGAAATATTTACTCCCTGCCTAATTAGAACTGCCACTCCTTTCGTAACCACTGATTGTGGCGTAACAATTGAGTGGGCCACCCACCGCTGTTTCAAAAAAAGCTTCTTACTTTCAGCCCCTGATAAATGGGTCTCCTGCAAAATTATAATTTGAGCCGTAGAATCCCTTAAATATTTCAAAATTAACTCTCTCCTCGACTTCACACGTAACCCATTAATATTCCAAGATAGGATGCATTTTGTTATTCCACATAACCTTTAGGAAAGCTGGAAAGTTCAGTTGAACTGAAGCTCCCATGTTCCTCAGTGGCTCAATCCGCTTACCTAATTCCCATTGCCTGTTAGCGGTTACCGGGGACAAATCCGATCTTACCTCCACCTTCGCACATTCTACCTCAATGATTTTCTTTTTAAGAGCGGCAGCCAGGATCTTTTCTTTCAGCCCGTAAATCCAAAAATGTATCAAAATCCTCCCAGGCTTTGGGTGGTTCGGGTTCAACCTGAAAGGATCGCGATGCACTCTTTGGATGTCTCTTAGAATCTCCTCCTCACTATCCTCCAACTGCACTTCAGTCTTGAGAAGCTGTACTACATATTTCTTAATATCCGCCCTCTTTTTGCCTTCTGGCAGCTTTAAAATCTTCAAGTTGTTCCTCCTCTGCATATTTTCCATTCTTTCTACTCTCTCTTCGTGTTCCCCATCCTTGCTCTTCATAGCATCTATCTCCTTACGATTGACCGCAACCGTCTCCCTAAGATCCTTCACTTCTGCCTCTAAAACATCTGTACGGGAGCTCAGAGCATCAAATTTATTCTCTAGGAGACTGAAAGCAGCTCTGGTATCTTCCTGATTTAACTTAGAAACCTCAAACCCCTTATGCATATCAATACCTCATTTCTTCAAGAGAGCAATAACTGGAAGATCATCCCCTGCTAACTCAGAGCTCAAATCAAACTGTTCCTCGCCATGACAACTCGAGTGATTAATTTACTCCACCTCAGCAGCCAAAAGGCCCAGGGTACTCGTATTCTCTGAAAACCTTAAGACCTCCCCCAGGATTAAAACACCAACGTTTAAAGATGGGGCAAGCGGCTCTATACTATCCTCTGCGCTTCCAATTGGATCTGATTGAGCCTGCGGACCAATTGGATCTGCTTGAGTCTGCGGACCATACCCAGCCTCCTCCATATCTATCGAAAGCACCTGAAAGCGATTCGGGCTCAAGTGTTGAGACGAGTCCAACAGATTTACCTGCCCGGTAACCCTATCGCCCGCCAACCTGCAATTTTTGGTCGGGCTAGCCTGATTAGATTTAGAGGCAGCTGCTGTGTTAGTTGGATTAGAAATGTCAGGGACCTCGGCACAACTTAAAAAAATGAGGTAAGAGAGGGTTTTGTATTAATCCTACGCTCCAGTGAGCCCACCTTCCCCAGCTTATTACACCTGCTACCCTGTTTGCTGTTTTTCCCTACTGTATTCTTAGCCTTAATCTCACTAACTCTCTCAGTGCTAGGTTTGGGTGAACTACTGTGCTTAACTAACAGCTTCTCAAGCCCCTCCCTCCATACACTCCTCAAAGCATATCTAGAAACCCCATCCAACCCGCTGTAGGTAGGGACTCCGAATATGCAATGCCCGAATATTCCCCTGTACCTCTCAAGTCCTGTATATCGAACTCCGCGTTTAAAACAGGGAAAAGCTTCTCCTTGGCTACATTACCAGAAACAAATGTCCCCCTGCCTCTCCCACTGGCGCTTCCTCCCCGAAACAAAATCCTAGAGGCAGCGTGGCGGCCTCTACCCAGCTCAAACGCTGCTCTCTCCCAGCAGACCACTGGCTCCGCCTCCGCCTCCTTCCCAGTCCGAAAACCCTTAGCAACTGGAGCCACATGCCATGCCATTCACCGCCGGGGCCGTTATCAATTTGAATCTGCCGAAAAACACAGAGAAAAGACCCCCTGTGGTAAGCACCTCTCTCTGCGCTGTCAACCGCTCATGCCCGTCCCGTGCACAGCTTTAGAGTGTCGCCTCCGCACCGCTGCTGTTACCAGCACCCACAACCTGCACCTAGCTGGCCGCCATGTTTTCCCTCCCTGTCTATAAATCACACTTGTACACACAAGCTGAAATGAAATTCACCTCAACAGAAACAATTCTGACATCGGTTCAAACTGCAGTAGCAAAACAGAGAGCCCTCGCAGAGGGTAAACGCATGATGGTCGTTACTCCTGTACCTGCTCTAGAAGCAGTGACGAAAGCAAGCATTCCAAATGCAAAGGCTTCACATCCGAGATGGATACAATGGGTTAATTCTCTTGCTGCAACAGACGTTGAATAAGTTTTGACCCCTATTTGAATACTCAAGAATTTCTACAATACGAACAGAATGTCTTCTGCCCACTGAGATTCTGCCTCTAGAACAGTACGAATGTATAATTTATACAGACGGATCAGCACAGCCCGCAATTGGGGGTAAACAAGCTTTTAGTGCTGCGTGTGTGATCGTTAAAGGTCGCTGGCACGATGGTAAATTCCGACCTATGGTCACAAAAACTCAATCTCTCGGAGATTGTACAGCTCAGCGAGCTGAACTAAAAGCATTCAAGATGGGGCTTGAAAATACCGATCGCGAATTCCCCACACTCATAGTGTGTGATTCCTATTACTGCGTTCAATCTTACAATGAATACTTGCAGAATTGGATTCAAAACGGTTTAAAAGATGCAAAGGTGGCACAATCAAGCATAAGTTGCTCTGGGAACAAGTAGTACAATTACAGAAAGAACTACAAAAGACTCATGTGATCCATACACTGAGTCATCAACGTGATGGCGTTCACGTTGCAGGGAATTCATTGGCTGATGAAGCCGCAAAGGCAGCTTTGCAAATGACTTCCATGGCTGCAATCACTCGTTCTAAAACAAAAATAGACGCCAAAATAATGCTAGCTGTCAATGCCACAAGCAAAGGCAGTGGTGCAGCGTTACCTCAAAAATATCCACTTGAATATTCATACATAATTGATGCCAACTCCGTTCCTTTTGCTCGAATCCCTGGAGTGGGGTATAGAGTAATTCCAAACAGGTTACGTAGAGTAGCTTTGATACACGAAGCACACTTGGGAGAGGGTCTGATACATCAAGGGATCTCTAAATCTATACTAGAATTAAAGGAGACGTACTGGTGGCCAGGGATGAATGCTCACATTTACGAATTTGCGATAAATTGCCATGACAGCAACAAAGATTGCAGCACAGAACGCCGCCAGATGCCTGACTACAGAGTAGCCAGCCCAGTACAGACACCATTGTTAGCCAGCATTAGACTATCTACACGCAGACGTACCTATGGACAAATGCGGTCCAACAACTATTAGTACTGATTCATTTGAATGTGGACTCAGCGCTCGGCTGACGCCTGAAATGTTATAAAAGATTTGCGAGTCTTTATTGGCACATACGCAGTTGGCACGCCACATTCTGACCAGGGTCCTGCGTTTAGCTCTCGTGCTTACGAATAGGCCATGGCCAATCTGGGCGTTGCTATGCAGTATTCAAGTCCATTCCATCCTGAGGGAAATTCTGTAGTGGGAAAAAAAAACGGGACATAAAGCAATCTATAACAGCTAGGGTATTAGGCTCGGGTGACGGGTGGGACAAACATCTAATAAGTATCCAACGTAGTCTAAATAATCTGCCAAGAAATTCTCTGGGTGGAATCAGTCCATATGAAATCCTTTTTGGTACCAGGACCTTGATCGTCACACTTCAGTGGTAGAACAAAAACCCTTTGATATCAAAGACCGTTTGGCTGTTTTGCAGGACTTAAATGAAACAAGGAGAAGTCAAAGCAACACATTACAGAAGCCAATGACCACTAAAGGGGAACCACCTGTCCCAGCAAGGCCTGCCTGGATTCCAAAGATTGGAGATCTAGTCAGAGAAAAGATTGCGGACAAGAAGGATTTGGGCATTTTTACAGAAAACCAGTACCTGTGCTAGCAATCCACGGATCAAGAACAGTGTTACTGCCGCCCCTTGATGGAAGAAAAGAGACCAGGTTCGTGTCCAGCGACCTGGTAAAACCACATCATGTGGCCAATCATAAGTAGTAGGCCCAGTGGACTCCAAAGATGTAGCAGATTACCAAATCTTGCTACTATCCAAGAGGTTCAAACTGAAAGACTCATCACCTTTGAGGAATCTACAGTAAGAAAAGAAGGACTTAGCAATAAAGCAATGGAACTTGTGCCTCTTGAGACCCAAATAACAGTTCATCAAGACACTCCTGTCTACAATGATATAGCATCTGACTATGCTAATATGACAAGGGAACAAGTAGCTCCAGCGATTTCAAGTAATCCTGATGCAATATCTACAATTGACAGATCTGCTTCTGGCTATTTCATAAAATTTGATACGTTTTCTGAGGATCCCAGTGAGCCTGAAACAACGCCAGCAAATAAGACTTTTAAAGAACAAATAACAGAACTTTTTTAGCAACTTGAAAAAACTTATCTGGTTTCACCATGGGCTGAACTTTGGATTGTGCTAGGCGCACATTTTCTCCTACTTTGGTTAATTCTTGTATTAACTTTAGGAATGCTGATAAATGGAAGATATAGTAAAATGGACACAGCAAGTAAGAACATCAACTTGCTCCTCAAGCCACACAAATCATCTCATCGTGAACAAAGAGACTTGACATCAGTGAACATCACAGCCGTTCCTATACCTGGTGGTATATCTTGGGACAGAACTGATTATGACATCTTTGGTCCTGCAGAGCTGTTGAAGATTCCACATCAATTCAAGGTTTTCTTGAGTGACTTCGTTTTACCCAGCAAATTTTCTGTTGATTGGGACTTTGAGACTGTTAATAATATGATGTCAGACTTAGAGATGTCTGCAAAATTTACAAAAATGAATACTTAGAAGGTTCATCAGATTATGAACAAATGTACTGTTATAATCACTATGGTAATCATTATTTGCACGAATATGAAAACCCTAGAAATGTTTATGCTTATAATCAATGGGAACATTGTCCAACACCACCAAAAGGTAGCTCAAAAACATTTTATGAAAAATGGCCATACTTCTCAGGTTTTAATGTCTCGAATCCAGAAACATTTCACTTTAAAAATCTTAAGAACACAGGAATGAAAAGTATGTTGACTAATACTAAGCAAATTTATTCTGCAGCCTTTTATGCACAGCTGTCCTCATTAGGTTTCGACTTCTGGAGTGACAATATAGAAACAAAAACAGTCTGGGGCACAAAAGACTGGCAGGTGCAGGGACTAGAAGCTTTATTTTAGAGCCTGCATCATCCCCAAACAAATAATGTTTTTGAACGACACTGTGCAACAGACATCCTGCCTTGGCCTGGCCAAGATAAAAGATTTAAACAAACCGTCCATACCTACACCTACACCTAATAGTAAGAACACTAGAGAGGGAGGGGTCGACGTAAAAACTATTTTACTTATAAACAGAACTGATCCTGATTGGAAGAAATGGTTAATCTGGCCTACAGACACAAACAACTGTCAAGATAGATTCCTGAATAAGACACAAGGGTTCACATTCACTAGGCCGGATCCAAGATATGTCCAGAGCCAACACCAGGGATAGTAACATCATACAGTGTAGGAAAACTGTGCCTTGAGTGGCTACAAAAGTCCAAAATAACAGAGGTAAAACAACACTTATCTTTACTTAAAGATGGCATTGATTTAAGGGACTTCTTACATGGACCTGCAAAACCGCGTCATAAACGTTTTATATACGCTGGTATTATGCCATTTATAATGAAGCTTGGAAAACGACACAAGCAGAGACTGTAGAATGAATACGTGAAACTGATCGTATTAATTTAGAGAAAGCTCTCTCTGTAGTTGACAATGGGTAAACAACTTTGTCATCCAGAATGTATTCTTTGGACAGCATAGTATCCTCTGCCTTTGTCATAATGGAACATGACTTGCTCATGCTACAGCATGGACAGTCACAATTACGTACTATAATGATTTTAGGCTGGATGTTACAACATCTTCGTTCTGGAGACGTGCCATGGAGCCTAATCAACACCACGTCATTGTTTTCTGTATTTAACCTTACAGATAAACAAATGACTCTGGCACAAAGAGGACCAGACTATACGGTGCTGAGCATTGAACAACTGGAAAGATTACCATTAACTGTTTCGGAAAAACCTGCAACAGAATGGCTAATACATGGTACAATCACTCTGCCTGTCACAATTTTCCACTTTCAATATTGTTTGAAACATATACCAGCTGGCATGTATGAAAGGTTGGGTAAAGAATACATCAAGTCAACCTGGCAATTACCATACACACACAGATGTTGGAGTGTGGGAAAAGAAGTATTTCTTAGTGGTACAAACTGCAAAAGCGCACTAAGCAGTACACTTTTATGTCAGGGCATTAATTTACATGGAGCCTGTGACGGATCTTCGACCAACTTATCCTGCCACCTGCAAGGTTCTCGAGCTGCAGTGATAGATCCAATTTTTAGGCAGCTTTCTAACGGAAGCTATATTATGTTGAATGATCACAGCTGCCGTGACATGTTGCCAGGAATAGCCAATCTCTTAACTGTGTCCACCAGGGTCACTTGTTGTGTGCAAGTATTGTTTCTTAAAACTAAGACAGACGGGGAGTTGCCGTTATGACCTTCACTGAACATCTCTTCTATACGAATTGATACTTTAAGCAGAATGAAAGCCATTCTTTTACAAAAAACTGTGCCACTGACCTCGTCCAAAGAGATGTATGAACTACAAGTTGCAAGGTCTTCTGCAGAGATACATGCCCTTTTATCCACATACTGCCCTATACATTTCGTAGAAATGTTAGGTCGCATCTTAAACATGTCTGATACCAGTGGTATTGTACGTGTATTTAAGGCATTCTTTTCAGGACGGTTAGCACCCTTTGAAGCAGTCCTCTGCATATTTCCAAACTTCGTGCACTCTGTGTTCGGCCGCCTGCCTCTCATTTTGGGACTCGTAGCAGGAATACTATTCTTGTTCCTTCTGCTCCGATATGGCAAGTCCGGTCACCAGCGACACCCAGATTACCATAGAGAACACTCTCCTGGCAATGAAGTGTTGTGAGCGCATGATACAGATTCTGGGCTTGGCTCGTTTAAGAGATCTGAATACCACGTGGTTTCTATCATTCCGACCAATCTGTCAAGATTGCATCTTGCCTGTTCTACGAGGCCTGCTATGTGGAGAAGAATGCGTGTTGGACATCTGTCTGACACTCCCATCAGTCCTGCCAATAGATGTTGATACTTTGCTTAGTTCGGTAACGGCTCATGCATTGTGTTGTCCCCAGCGCGACCAATCCTGATGACGGCATTCATTGAAGTCTCACAGACGCAAACTGCTGACGGTGAGATACGTGGATCTCCTTCGAACATTGCTAATGTCGCTAATGCTGACGGCGATGCTTCACATTTTTGTGCAATCGGTCTACTTAACAAAGTGGTCCAACTTTCACCTACTGTGGTAGACGAATTCTTTACCAGCCTAGAAGATTTGATGTTTTCTCCTAACAACGAGATTGACTCTTGAAATTAGCACACAGCCTTCTATGGGACTCTGTATTCGACCTTCACTTTTTCAAAACAAAACTTCTAACTTTAGAACTCTATTTTTCTACGATTTGACTTTTTCCAAAAATTTAACTTTTTGGTACAAAGTAATCTGCTTTAAAGTAGAACTATTCATAGAGAACAAGTATTCCTTGAATACTTCCGAGAGACAATATTTGATCTTGTTCACAACAAAAACAATTTATATATACTGTCATGGAATGGTCTCAACCTTTTTCTTCTGTATTTAAGAGCCATTTCATAAATGTAATTTCATGATTCATTCGGATAGCATTTCAAATGTCATACTATATGCTTTGAAGGAAAACATTGCTTTTTAAAATGCGTACAGCACAAATGCCCTTTTTCATGTACAACCATTTCAAATGCATTTTATGTATTTTGGGTGGGGCTAGTAACACATCATGCTTTAGATATGTTTTAGGTGTTGTATGGCGTTATGGGACCCGAGCAAATTTTCCTAATTCATGCCCTTATATAGGTACAATTCACATTGCCCTTATATAGGCATAGAATTCATAACCATATTTAGACATAGCCCATGCAGTCCAAATACAGGCATAGCTACTTCCACCCGTTCCAAAAAGCCACAACAATTTCTTTGAAAAATCGGCTTAAGCAGTCAGGGACATCCCCGTGCTTAAATATTGGTTTGTCCAAGAACTCATGGAGTTTTCAAAGAACTACCATTCCCTTGGGGTTCTTTGATGACGTTATTATGCCTGACTTTACGTCAAACTAGGCACCTTCATGGTATAAATATGCCTACACTTGCCCTAGCAAAGACACAGTCGTTCGGAGCAGCTCGACTATCTACTTGCCTGACGCAGCTCGCTACAGCAAGTGCCGAAGGAAGCCGTCCCTCCAGCTGATGCACTAATCGAGAAGCTGTCCTTTCTCTCGCCGAGAATCCAGCTCCAGTGTTTCCAAGCTCCCCTCGCGGGGTGTTGGAAAATCGAATCCCGAGACAGAGATACCAGACCTCCTTCGTTCTAAAACCAAGGTACGGAGCTGATTAGACCCTAAGAGAAATCTTGGATAGATTCTTGGCAAAGAAACTAAACCTATGTTACACCACACTTACTTCGTCCCTCGTAATAGACTTAGTTTAAGTACATTGGGGTAGGCGTATTTTAGAAGTACTTTTAGCCTTTGTTATTTATGTATGTATTTTATGGCTTAGAAACCATACCATGCTTTTACAGTATTATTTTATAATACTCTTCTTGCTGTACGCATTATACTTTACAGCCAGTATTACGATTGTAGCAGTTAATTTCTTTTGCATCTCTGATGAAACGAAGCATGCACGAATGACTGAGTAAAATATCTATCTATTGTTTCCATGACTCTGGAGATACGTTTATTCTTGGGGAAACAAAGTTGTCGTGTTTATGCGGTTGTCAGAAACTAATCCCTTCCTGTTTATTCAAGAAAGTTTCTAGAGACCTTTGAGCTAGCTGGCACTCACAGTTAAGTTTAATATATTCGATAGAGAACTAGTCGACCTCAGTCCTACGTCAAATCTATAGTATATATTATTCCAATGCGCATAGCCTATTGGGAATATAGGAACTACACTACAGAACCCTTCCTGTTACCAACAGTAACTCCCACACAGTGGGACTGCTGAGAGCTGGTCGGAGACCCTGCCCCCTTTCTCCACTACTCTGCAAACACACTTCCTAGCACACTACTGGTTGGAGGATAAAGTCCCCTTAGATGGTGATGATCCTTGGGGGTCAACAACCACTCCTGTTATCACCAGTAAGTACCACACAGTGGGATTTTCTGAGAAGTCACCAGAGGCCTCACCCCCTTCGTCCAGCACTCTGCAAACATGCCTCCTGGCGCACTACTAGTGGGGATGAAGTATCCTTGGATGCTGATGATTGTTGGGCCCAAGAACCCTTCCTGTTACCACTAGTAGGTCAAACACAATGGGATTGCCGAGAGCTCATGGGAGGCCCTGTACCCTTTAATCACCCACTATACAGATCCATAAAGCCACTCACAAACTTACTCACACACCCACACAGCTACTCACACACCCACTCACTGACCCATATTGCCACTCACACACTCTGAAAGGTTGAAGGTTACAGTTAGGAAATTAAATTAAAAAACCCTTTGAGATTCACAAAAACAAACAAAGGTTACATAGATGTCATAGTTAGGAAATAGAATTTAAATAAACTTAGACATTCACGAAAAAAACAAAGGCTACAGGGATGTTCTAGTTAGGCTCCGATTTGACTCATACAAAACCATTGCAATTCAACAGTTAGAGTTACCTGAGCCAACTATAACTTATGCTCCTGCAATGCACTGTTTATGCCCTCACATATTATATCACTCATAACATTGTCAGTGGCATCACTGATGACATCTCCAATGACATCACTGATGACATCATCCACAGAACCGCTCAGATACCCATACAACTGTTCACACACCCATTCACTGATCCATAGACCCACTCACACACCTATTCACACAGCCACTCACTCACCCATAGTAACTCATACAGCCACTCACTCACATATAGCTACTCACAAACCTGTTTATTCTCCCATACAATCACTCACACATCCAGTCACTCACCCATACAGCCTCATAACAGAGCCACTCACACAGTCATACAACCACTCACATAGATACTCACTTTCCAAAACAGCCACTCAGACAATCAATCAGTTAACCAAACACCCACTCAAAGAGCCACTCAGTCACCCATTTTGCCACTCACACAGACTCGTATTTGCCGATACAGCAACGCACATATCCACTCACAGATTCATACAGTCACTCATACAGCCACTCACTCACTCATACAGCCACTCATACACCCACTCACTCACCAATACAGACCATCAAACACCCACAAACTCAGTCTTCTATACAGCCACTCACACACCCCTATACCCACTCACACACCCATATACCCACTCACACAGCCAAAACCATACAGTTACTCACACGCACACTTATTCACCCATACATGTACTCACACTACCACTTATGCACCCACACAGCTATAGTCATTTGAAATGTCATCAGTGATGTCACTGACCATGTCATGAGTGATGAGATAAGTATAACGTATGACCCACAATGCACTGCTTATGACCACACATATTACATCACCCCTGACATGGTCAGTGGGATCACTGATGAAATCTCAAATGTTAGGGTATGTTATTTGACATTTATTAAGCGCGTATATCACTCTTAGGTCTCATAGCGCTGCATACAGTAAGTCACAGAGAGGACAATCTGAGGGCAAGGGGAGTTTAGAATAGTAGGCCCCAATCTCTCCTGTTGTCTCTATCAGTCCTGGACAAAAATTAAGCCCGATCATCAATCAACCTCCGATGCTATCGAAATGGCCCACTCCAATTATTAGCGAGGATGGTTATCCGGTTGACTCTTTTCACGTTGACATAAGCAGAAGGTCATGTGTGTCACCGGAGGCCTCTATTGGAGCAAATGCCATAAACCATCGCCAGTTCCAAAATATCGACAAAAACATAACAGGTGGAATTTCGGCAGAGCACCTGAGCATCCCAATCGTGTATTGGAATGTCGCTGGCCTACGGGCCAAGATGGCGCTCCAACCATGGTTGGATTCAGTGTCTATCTATAAGATACTCTGCTTTCAGGAAACCTGGTCAATAACACCACAACACCTACTTGGTTATAAAACGTTCCATAATCCAGCTATCCAAGGAGTTATGGGCAGACCAAAGGGTGGTTTGGCAGTTTATGTTGCTAACACTCTGCCCTCCCTAACTATATGTATGCTTAAAGAAGACCCAAGTTACCAAATATTACAAATACATTTTAACAAAAACAGTACCTTTATTCTGATTAACTACTATAATAATTCCGAAGTAAAGGACTGCATAAACTTATTAAGCGAAGTTACCACTTTTTTAGAATCTCTTCAAAATGATTTACATTCAACCACCTTATACATAATTTGGGGTGGAGATTTTAATACTGCATTATGCACAAATCACAATAATGGGAACTGTGGCCTGTTGGACGATCATGGCTGCCCATTGTCGCATTTTGTACATTCCACTTGTGGGAATAAACTAAACGAGTGCCTTTTTTCCTTGGAACTTGAGTACGCAAACATTATAGTAGAACCTCCCATAGACTTCTCCCCAACGTTCCATGGCAGAGGGGCATCAACCACAATAGACTATATTTTGACCTCACAGACCCTGAAGGGCCAATTGACCAACTTCCTTACAGGGACAGATGTGAGTAGCGATCACTATCCAATTAGTGTAATACTTTCACCAAAAAATGTCAAGATTCATTCAACTCCTATCAGCCATCTAACGCAAAGCTCCCTAACCATGAACAAGGTAAATGGCTATTCAGTTAAATGGGCCAAGGTCGATCCATCAAAAATCACGAAACGGGTCCTCGATAGAGCCGCTCCCTGGGTTCATGACTGCTTATCTGCTGATGCTTCGCCCAAAACAACTGTGACAAGTTTTCAAAAAATTCTAGAGGTTATTGGGGAGGAGTTTATCCACAAATCCAGGAATAAAAAACACAATTCTGAAAGATGGTTCAACGTAAACTGTCGTAAGGCTCTTTCAAATCTAAAGGCCGCCCTCTGTAGCCCTCTGAGGGATATTGCGGAAATCTCCAAAGTACGCAAACTCTATAACATAGCCAGAGTGGATCGCAGGAAAGAAATCAAGAACAATTTGTGGGCACAGTTACACCTCAGTTGCCTTAACAAAGATAGCGCCCTCTTCTGGCAAGTTCTTAGATCTCCATTTCTGGCTGATTCCTCGAAGGCCCAACATCTGGACGTGGCTATCACCGCTGATGAATGGGTTTCCCATTTCTCGAAAATCTTTGGAACCTTTGAAGCAGCCCTCTCTGAAGATGAACAGAGAAATGGCAACGTGCCAGGGAGGATTACCTATCCGATTAATCTAACCTTCACTCATGGAGAGGTTAATAAAGCCCTAAAGGCGTCCAAACCGGGCAAGGCCCCAGGGCCTGGCCCCAGGGCCTGATGGTGTGCCCTTAGATTTCTTTCTACACAACCTTGAACTTTGGTCACCCCTCCTCACCCAGGTCCACTGCACTGTAACATCTACTGGGCTTCTAAAGTCATGGTCGACGTCAATCCTGCTGCCTATTTTCAAAAAGGGTGACCGCAACTACCCAGTCTGCTACAGGCCTATTTCCCTTCTGGACTCCATAGGTAAAGTTGCAGGCCGGGTGATACTGGACCGACTACAATCTTGGGCCCAGACAAATAACATCATGACCGACCTGCAATATGGTTTCCAGAAGGGTCTTGGAACTGTGGAGCAGGCTCTGAACCTTGTCCTTCTGATAGGGAAATACGCAGCAGCGAAAGGGGGTAACATCTTCCTAGTGTATGTCGACCTTAGTGCAGCCTTTGACTGCGTCCAGCACTCCAAACTTTGGGCTATTTTAAGCGACCTCAAAGTGGAACCAGCCCTTATAGCTTTTCTACGGGAACTCTATGGGGATGCAACGGCATCTGTTAGATTTGGAGTCAATGGTGAGTTGTCCCTATCCTTTTCCATTAAAAAAGGGGTAAGGCAGGGCTGTGTACTGGCTCCCTTCCTGTTCAACCTTTACACCAACGGTCTCGAGCAGGCCATGCTTGAAGGGAGCCAGGACTTACCCCAGATCAACCATCGCTCTATACCAATGCTGCTCTATGCAGATGACTCAGTCATCTTCGCAAGGACACTCAATCAATTACAAAAGCAGCTTGATAAATACTCTTCTTTCATGGGCTCCCTTGGTCTCAAAATTAACATAAAAAAGACGTTTACTATGCATATTGGCCCCAAGGTCAAGAAACCCAGAGTGATTGTCGTGGAAAAGTCAAGACTGGAAAAGACGTCTGCCTACCCATATTTGGGGATATTGGTGGACGATTCTCTAAACTGGCTGCAGGCCACGGCCAGCAGAAAACTTCTTTTCCAGCGAGCAACTACGGCCTTGATCTCCTTCTCTAGGAAATTAGGTAAACCTGCTCCCCAAGAACTTTTAAAAATCTTCTATGCTAAATGCCATAGCGTGGCCACTTACGGCGCAGGAGTCTGGGGCCACGGTCCAATTGATCCCATCCAAGTAGTAGAGAACGGGTTCGCTAAATACTTGTTGGCCCTCCCACAAAGCGCTCCGAACTATGCTACCCACAACGAGCTTGGAATGGATTATATCACAGATTATATACGTGTCCAACCAATTCTTTTATGGCAACGTATATGGTCAAAACCAGAATGTCACCTGACATGCTCGCTGATTGAGGACTGTACGGCCTTAACAAACTGGCAGAGAATTCCCTGGCTAGCATATGTGGAGAACTTTTTCAAAGACTTAGGTCGGAGTTCATATTTTGACGACCCACCGAGTGTGGAGGATATATCTAGAAAAGATCTGAAGAAAATAAGCATGGACCACTTAAGAGAACTTCGTAGTACAACCGAGATTCAAAAGCATTCAAATCTCTAAATCCAAGCAATTCAACCAGTCAACCTTATACAACCGTACTTAACATATTACTTGTCTAATTTTGAAAAATATCTTTTGACAAGATTTCATTTTAATACTTTCTTTCGACTGGTTTCCTTTCCTCGGATACAGTATTGGTCGAAAGACATCATGAACTGTCCATGTGACGGAGTATCGACCCAATCAACCCTACACATTATTTTTTTCTGCGCATATTATAAGACACCACGAAGAACTTGGATCCTACCACTTCTCCGATCATCTGGTCATAGGTCCCGTCACCTAGCTTATCTTTCTTTACAACTTTTGAACTCAACTCATTCTGTTAAATGTATAGCCACATTCCTAAAAACTACTATCAAAATACGAGAAGCTCTTGTTTGATTTATGTGTTTTTGTGTAAATGCATTTATGTTTTACTTTTTGCTATGTAAAATAATTTTTATTTTGATAGTTTTTATCTGTACTTTTTATGGTTGCAAACAAGTGGTAACCGAATAAAAGGAATAAAACTGAAACTGAATAGTAGGGTTTTGAGGGACCTACAGAATTTCTTATGATAATTTTCTGTTCTGAGGTGTAAGGGTAGCGAGTTCCATATTGTGGGGGCGATTTAGGAGAATGACCTGCCACCATATTTGACGGTACGGGTCTTTGGTTTGGTTAGGAGATGTTTGTTGGCAGAGCGGGGTCCTTTTCTGTTTAGGATGTTATGTACGAGACAGCATATTTTAATGGTGATCCATTTTTTATTGGGTAGCCAGTGCAGGGACTTCAGACTGGGGGCAGAGGGCGCATGGGCGGGTAGTTTAAGGACATCAAATGATTATATCATCCAGTGATTGTGAGTGTGTTCCAAAGGTTTTTGTGTGTTAAATGTATATACTTAGGTACCACACAAGTTAAATTAGTATACTTTATGTACTACTAATGAGGGATTCCTTGTTTTAATATAGTTCATGTGAGTCACTTTGTGATTGTGTGTATCCGAGAAGGAGTGGGTGTCTGAGTGACTGTACATGTTTGTGAATGGGTGTGTTTGTGGCTGTATGGGTGTAAAAGGGTGTCTGTGTAGCTGTGTGGGTGACTTAGTGGTTGTGTGGTGAGTGGCTGTATTGGTGAGTGTGTGGATGTGTCAATGGCTGTATGGGTAAGTAAGTGGGTGTCTGAATGAGTGGTTATATGAGTGTGTGAGTGGGCATATTAGAGGTCGTATGGGGTGTGAGTGGGTAATTCTTTGGATGATTACATCAGTGATGTCACCAGTAATTTAATTGTAGATGTCATCAGTGATGTCACTGACCATGTCATGAGTGTTGTAATATGTGAGGTCACAAGGAGTGTATTGCTGGGGTGTAAGTTATAGTTACCTCAGGTTACTATAACTGCTGAATTTCACTGGTTTTGTATGGGTGAAGTCTGAGCCTAATTATATCATCCCTGTAATTTTTAATTCTATTCCCCAATTATAATGCTCTTGTAACCTTTGTTTTTTTCAGTAAATTTCGAAAGTTTTTTTATTCTATTTACTAACTATAATGTCCCTGTAATGTAACCTTTTTTTCAGTGAATTTCTATGTTTTTTAAACTTCTATCACCTAACTACAATGTCCCTGTAACCTTTGTTTTTTTAAGTGAAATTGTTAGGTTTTTTAAATTTTATTTCCTAACTATAACCACTAACTTGTGACACTAAGAGGCCTATTAGGATGGCGGACGGACCTGCGTCCGTCCGCCACCCCGAGGTGGAGGGCCTGTCCGCAGGGGCAGCGGCGGTCCCTTCGTTGCAATTAGGATGTGACCGCCACCCTGGCGGTCACATCCCGTATCTTTAACCTTGCGGCGGGTGCTGCTTGCAGCACCCGCCGCAAGGTTAAAAATGCATGCTTTGCATTTACATGCACAAAGTGGCAGGCACCGCGCGGTGCCTGCCGCTTTGTGCATGTAAATGCAGGGGGGTACCATAGGTACCCCCCATGTGCATCCCCGACCCCCAACACCCTGGGGGCCCGCAACGGGCCCCCAAACACAAAAGACCACACACTTTTCCACGGCGGAAAAGCCGCCGTGGAAAAGCATGTTTCCTCCTGCAACCTAATATGGCTGGCGGTGTCTTGCAGACAACGCCACCATATTTGCGTGCATACACCGCGGATCAGCGGCAGACAGACTTGCCGTCCGGCGCTGATCCCACCGGCATGCTAATGTCGCGGTGGGTGTTTGCAATGTCCGAGGCGGTGAATCCGCATCCTCCGGGCCAGCGGTGGCTTCCACCGGCCCGGAGGATGCAGATTCACCGCCAACATAATCGACCCCTAAGTGTGTGAGTGCCGGAGTGTCTCAGTCTGAGTAGGTTTGCAAGTGGGCGTAAGGGAGTATGAGTGGGCTGTAAGTAGGTATATGAGTTTCTGAGTGGGACTGTGAGTGGGTGTGTGAGTCTCTGATAGGGGTGGGCAGTAAACTCCGCTCTGCCGGTAGAGTTTGCAGAGTTTTTCTACTCTGCGTTCTGCTTGCAATGTAGAGTTCGGAAAAACTCCTCCAAATACCGGCGGAGCAGAGTTTACCAGTGCTCTCACCCATAGACTTCATCCCACAACCAATAGTGCACCAGAAGGCCCCTTTCAAGAGTGGTTGAGAAAGGGGGCGGTGCCTTCGATGAGATCTCAGCAATCCCACTATGGGGGACTTACTTGTGCCAACAATAGGGGTTCTAGGCACCCAATGGCCCTCACCAACCAAGGAGACTTCATCCCAAACCAGTAGTGGACCAGGAGACTCCCGCATGGTGGTTGAAAACAGGTACAGGGACTCCAATGAGGTCTCAGCATTCCCACTATGGGGAACTTAGTTGTGGCAAGAATAGGGTTTGTTGATGACCAATGACCCCCAGCAGTCAAGGGGACTTCAAACCAATGAGGTCTGAACAATCCCATTGTGGAGTACTTACTTGTGGGTATTATTTATCTCTAGGGTGGTGGTGGTCCCCGGGGCTCAGGAGGGTTCCAACTAATCTTTCTTTAGCCTGGGGAGGTGGTGGTCTCCGGGCATCAATGAACCTCAGGAGGGGGCACCCATGCACTCACCTCCTTTCTTTAAAAAAAAATGGCCCCAGGATCTGGTCCACTACGGGCCTGTATTCAACAGTAGCGTGTGAGCCTGTACTTGTGCTTTTATTTATTTTTTCTGTGGATTTGAGGCTCAGTCATGCTTTTGCTGCAATATTTTGTTTTTAACAAGATATTTTTGGGCATGACGGGGTCCCACTGGGACCCCATGACCAGAGCTAAGGGGTCAGGGTATTCCTAACCTGCCCCCTTTTCTTGAAAAAAAAAGTTTTTTGTGGGACTCGGCTGAAGTTGAGTCTCAAGATGGCTGCCAACACTTCCTGACTGAAGTGCTGGCAGGCAATCCGATCTCAGCACCAGATCAGGAGGGTTTGCAAAGCCTTTGCATCCTTATCTATACAATGGATTTTCATTAATTTCTCAAAAATTACTAAACAAATCTACATCTATTCATTAAAAGATTGCTATATGGACTAAAAGCTACCTTTCTGCTAAATTTGGTGTAATTCCATCTAGCAGTTTGGGCTGTAGTTGTGTCTACTATGGAAAATTGCATGGGGAAAACGTATTTTGAGACCCCTCTCTTTTTCTCGGTCCCCACTTGATGAATCACCCTGTAATTTTGAAAATACAAGATGAATCGACTGTAATATTAGTTTTGAAAAATTTGTAAAGATTAGTCAAATGGACCCAAAGTTATTGGCAAAACAAAAAACGCTTTTCCTAGGTCCTAACTATAACTACATACTGGCGACTGCAAAAAAAATGGTAAAAGTGATAAAGTGATGTTATAGCTAAGTTAAAATGTCAGTGACAAGGTAAAGTTTTAAACTGAAAAAAAAAACTGGAATTCACCAGTTATTGTTATCTCAAATAACTATAACTCATGCCCTAAAGTAACTAGAACTTGCGCACCAACAATGCACAGTGTTGTTTTCAATGATGTAATTTCAGATTTCATTAGGGATGTTATCAATGCATTCATTGAACATGTCATGAGTGATGTAATATGCGAGTGCGTAAGCAGTGCATGGTGAGGGTATGAATTAAGGTAACAAAGGTATGTTGTTTTGAGGGAAATCCACATATCATTAGTAAAAACGTCATAGTTAACTGGTTGAGTGAAGTGTTTTTTTCATTAATTATTTGTCTTGAGTACAACTTGGCTGATGCATAAGTACATATAGTAAGATATACCAGGTGAACCATTGTGTATTGCTCATATAGGGGTTAGGGGAAGCATCTCTTGATCTCCTGGTTCCGGTGTTAAAAATTCAAAATAAAAATGCTGCTTTTATCACTGGATTCATCTAACCCAAGACTGGGTTTGTGGCCCCTGAGAGGTTCGCAAACCTAGGGCATGGATTCACAAAACCCTGACAAATAGTTGTGGACCCGTGTTAGCTCCCCTGCATGGTTCACAGACCCACCCAAAACACAACCATCGTACCATAACATTAATTCACAGAACTGTTATGTAGGGCACACACTGGAACTTAACGCGTTTTTTGCAAAGTCTGCTGTGTTTTACGCCGCACTTGAAGTTGGGCATTTTCGAGGCAGTGATATAGAGGCATTATGTCCTTGGGTTCTGTTTCATTTCAAAGAGAGCCTGGTATGGTATGGAAATTTAGTTTCTGTGAATAAATGTTATGGCACAATTCCTGAGTTTTGCACGTTAATAACATTGCTACAGAGATTGAGCACTTTTTTCATACATGAAATGGACAGTGTCTTCTCTCTATACACATTCCTGTGTGGATTTGTAAGTTTATAAGTTGAAATGTTGACTATCAATATGCCATTATTCTAAAATCGGAAGTCTGGCATTCTTTAACGTAATTTAATGATGATGGGAGATAAAATATATGTATCTTGCGCACAAAATATTGTGGCTGCTACTTTCAAAGTTCATTTGATTACTTTCTAAAGAATGTGGTTTGCAAATTGGTTTGCATGGACCATAGGGCATGGTATCCAACAATGCATCCCCCCTTCCCTATGTGGGTGGCCAACATAAGCAGAACACGGCTTTCAGCGATGCGCAGTCCTTCAGTGAAGTAAAGTGCGAGTTGGTTGGAGGGCCTGGCCTCCGACCAGGCCATGCTACAAAACTCCATGAATGGCCACCACCCTTCTGGACAACCTCGCTAACCTCGGACTCAAGCAACTGGTGACCACCCCCACCCACTACGCCGGACACACACTCGACCCCGTCTTCTCATCCAGCAAGGACATCGCCTTCAGCCACGCCACCGGACTCCACTGGACGGACCACAGCTGCGTCCACTTCAGCTTCAAAAGGACCACGATCCACCACCAACAGCAACAGGTTGCACGCAGAAGCTGGAACAAGATCACAGCCGACCAGCTCGCAACTTCCCTGAGCAAGAACCCACCCACCAGCGCAACGAACCCCAGCCAAGCGGCCTCCAGCCTCATGAAGTGGATCAGCGACTGCGCAGACGACCTCGCCCCTCTGAGGACCCCGCCTAGCAGACCCGGCAGCAAGAAAGCCCCATGGTTCACCGACGAACTCAAGAGCTCCAAGAAGGACTGCAGAGCCCTTGAGAAAGCCTGGCGCAGAGACCCAACACCGGACAACATGACTGCCCTCAAGCTCGCCACCCGAAAACACCACCAACTGATCCACACCACCAAGAAAACTGCATTCAAGGATCGACTGAACAACAATGCACACAACAGCAAGGAACTCTCCAACATCGTTAAAGAGCTCTCCAACCCCAACGCCGGAAACAACGACATCACCCCTTCGCAAGACCTCTGCAACTCCCTCGCCTCCTACTTCTACAACAAGATCGTGGACATACACAACAGCTTCAGCACTCAACCGACGCACGCCACGACCGAACCACCGCCCCCCACCACCACCCTCCGCGCCTGGACCCCGATCAGCACCGAAGACACCATCCGCACGATGAACTCCATCCACTCCGGATCTCCGACCGACCCTTGCCCTCACCACGTCTTCAACAAGGCCGACGCTGTCATCGCACCCCACCTGCGGGACACCATCAACACCTCCTTCAACACCGCTACCTTCCCGGAGAGCTGGAAGCACGCCGAACTCAGCGGCCTACTAAAGAAGCCATCAGCCGACCCCACCGACCTCAAGAACTACCGACCCATCTCACTGCTCCCGTTTCCCGCAAAAGTCATCGAGAAGACCGTCAACAAGCAGCTGGCCGCCTTCCTCGAGACTAACGGATCCCTCGACCTTTCGCAGTCCGGCTTCCGGGCCAACCACAGCACCGAGACCGCCCTGATCGCAGCAACCGATGACATCCGAGCCCTGCTCGACAACGGAGAAACAGCGGCCCTCATCCTCCTAAACCCCTCCGCGGCCTTCGACACTGTCTGCCTCCGTACCCTAGTACAGCGCCTCAGCAACGTCGGAATCCAGGAGAAGGCACTGGAGTGGATCACCTCCTTCCTCGCCGGAAGGACACAGAAAGTCCGCCTCCCCCGTTCAGATCAGAAGCCACCGAAGTCATCTGCGGCGTTCCTCAAGGCTCCTTGCTCAGCCCAACCCTCTTCAACGTCTACATGAGTCCCCTCGCAGCCATCGCACGCCAGCACAACCTCAACATCATCTCCTACGCCGACGACACCCAGCTGATCCTCTCCCTCACCAACGACCCCGCCACCGCCAGAGCCAACCTACACGAAGGGATGAAAGAGGTAGCCAAATGGATGAAGAACAGCCGCCTGAAACTTAACTCGGACAAGACGGAAGTCCTCATCCTGGGATCCTCACCCTCCGCCTGGGACGACTCCTGGTGGCCCCCCGCCCTAGGCAGCGCACCCAAACCAACAGACCACGCACGCAAGCTGGGCTTCATCCTGGACTCCTCCCTCTCCATGACCAGACAAGTCAACGCCGTCTCCTCGTCGTGCTTCAACATCCTACGCATGCTACGGAAGATCTTCCGGTGGATCCCCACCGAGACCAGGAAGACGGTCACACAGGCCCTCGTCACCAGCCGACTGGACTACGGCAACGCCCTCTATGCCGGAACCACCGCCAAACTCCAGAAGAGACTCCAGCGGATCCAGAACGCCTCAGCACGACTCATCCTGGACATCCCCCGTCGTAACCACATCTCCGGACACCTGAGAGACCTGCACTGGCTCCCGGTCAACAAGAGAATCACATTCCGTCTCCTCACCCACGCACACAAAGCCCTGCACAACCAAGGCCCAGGATACCTCAACAGCCGCCTCAACTTCTACGCTCCCAAACGCCAGCTTCGATCGACCGGCCACGGCCTCGCCGCCGCCCCCCGCATCCGAAGAGCCACCACAGGGGGAAGGTCCTTCTCCTACCTCACCGCCAAGACTTGGAACTCCCTCCCGACTCACCTCCGCCTGACCCAGGACCACCTCGCCTTCAGGAAGCAGCTCAAGACCTGGCTGTTCGAGCAGTAGCGGACCCCCCCTCCCCTAGCGCCTTGAGACCCTCTGGGTGAGTAGTGCGCTATACAAATGATTGATTGATTGATTGATTGATGGTGGCCAACCACAGCTGTGCAAGGCCTTCAGCTCTGCACAGCAGATGTTGGCCGCAATGCTTACCTTCCACAGGTGCTCAACCACAGTTGTGCACCCAGGCAATCAACTGCAGTTTTGTACTCTCTTCCGACATATACAGCAGTGCGTTAGTCAAACAGCCTGGACTGCAGCCTGGTGCTGCTCCCACCTCGCCGCGTACGGCTAACACTCATGTGTGGCCTTTGGTGAAGTGCATTAGCATTACAATTTTTTTTTTCTTTTTTTACTTTTTACAGGATTTGCAAATCCTTTAGCATATTTTGAGTCCCAGATGGCCCTGTCATACCTAAGGAGGGTCTTCAATCCATGAATCCAGCTTAGGATTCACGAACCCTAGAATTAAAAACATTTTTTGCTCATTTTTTGTTATGAGCAAAATTGTCAGGGTTGGGACCCCACCGCATGGGCTCGGGTTTCAGGGTAGGATCACCCTGTTTTTACTAATACAGTGCTTAGTGCACTGTGATAGGAAATGGCAGCAACAAAACAAATGTTTCTTTGATGACCATCCAATCAGAGCACAGCGGACTTGCAAATCTATAATGCATAATGGGAGAAAAAGCTTCTAGACCAATGGTTTACCTTGTGTTTATTTGGAATTGCAAATCCTCCCTGGATTTGTGAATCTGAGGAGGATCAACAAATTAATGGCTTCTGAAATGTAACCACTTCATGCCTTGCACACCTTTTTAAAATTCTAATTTCTGGGAACCTACTAAACAAATTTACACCAAAAGCACTTCCATGAGTAAAGTTCTACCTTTGTGACAAATTTGGTATAATGTCAATCAGCCAATTTTCTGTATCGAGGAAAAAAGTAACCTTTGGATTTAAAATGAGAAATGGCACATTTTAAAGCCTGGAATAAAAGCTAAGCTTTTGAAAACGAGGCAGAGCCTACAAAGGACAGCTACATTGCTGGATAAGAGTTCATAGGCTGGTCATCCATTCATGTATAAATAGTTTAGTTGTTTGTTAGCAAAATCATGTCATACTTTATTGAATGTTCATCATTATTGTTATTTTTTACTTCTATGTTATACCGTCTCTTCCTCTTTTCTTCAATATATTCCAATTAATTTCGATCAATTCCAAATGGATTTCCACCCTAACACAGGTTCTTCATAAGATGGTATTTAAGTCAAAGTTCCAGTTGCTGATAGAAATGTATTGAGTTATGTTCAATAATTCCAAGAAAAACGTATTTCCATTGTGTGTAATTAGTGTTAACTGAGAATCAGTAGAACGCAGTTGTTTGTGAATAACCTGTATTAGGCATTTGTGCTGTCATTCTGTAACCGTGAGCATTCTTGGCAACATGCAGCATATAGTAATGGCCACCATTGACGTATGTGGGAACATTCTTGGTGACATCATGGATATTCCAATAAAATAATTACAGAGCAAAGATATATATGTGTCCATTCTTTATAACGTTCTTACTCTCACACATTATTATTATTGGTCATTCTCGCAAAAATGCTGTTTATTAGTGTTTATATTGGTAAAATGATAAGTGAGAGGGACAAATGCATTTCATAGTAGCCTGCTGCCAGCAATGCTGAATGCTGGGTTTGCAGAATACCAGCGATACCTATTATTAATTGCACTTCATGCATATCACTCTACAGTTCCTGTCTCTTCATCTCACTTCTGCTGGATATCTTTAATTCCTTCTTTCTCCCTTTGTCACTGCTTTCATATCTCTGTCTTCCACATTCTTTTTCTCTTTTCTGCCTTTCTCTTTCTTGCTTTGGGTAAATGTATGGTGATGAAAAGCAAGTCCCGTGGCAAACTTAATTCTGGTGTCCACCATCTGCAAGCATCAGCACAATTTAGGCACTTCAGGCTGTGGTAATGTTTGTGAAAATCCTTTTATATAAAGGAATATCCCTACTTTTTTCTGCACAGGGATAAAATAAAATGAAAATTGGAATCTGCCAATGTACGACAGTTGTATCTGTGAAAGATTGGTGACAATGATAAGCTGATAATGTTTTGGGACAAAAGATCTACACTGAAAATGAAAAATTCGATTTTTGGACTAAAATCATTGTTGTCATGAAAGTGACAAGCCTCTTTTTGGAAGAATTTACTTTATTTGTCAAAAGTAAAACTTTTGTGATTAGTGATAACATTTCTGTGTGATTAGAAACTTGCAAATTGATGCTTCCCAAAATATCACAAACAATTGCACTTTTTCAAATACACTTATAGCGGCTATTCGAGAAATAATTCATACTGAGTTGTCGAGACATTGATGATTCTTTTAAGTCAAAATCCATTTCCTTTAATGAATGTTTGTATTGCAATTCCATTTGCAGTTTTTAAGACTTTTAAGTAGGCCTTTCATCTTCTATAGTCACAAAGCTATTATAAGATTTTCCCTGCTACTGACTGAGCATGTAAGGATGGTGTAACATCTTCTGTCTGATCCTGTGATCTCTATTCAAATGAGCAATTGCAGTAGCCTAAGAGCCTGTACTATTTATTTATGCTGTGTCCAGCAATTGTGAGATTGTCATAACCTTTGATTTTTAGCAGCTTTTATGTAACATACATGGGTTGATATCCTACTTTAATGGGACATTGTTTTGAGACAATTTGTCTACATTTTCTTAGGGTGGGTGAATACCAACAATCCTGTGAAAGGTAATACAAACCTATGTTATTAAAAGAAAATAGAGTTTACCCTAAAAAAGTTAGTATGAGGGGCATTATGGTTATGATGCAAAACCATAAAAACACTGAAGTTCACCAGTCATTCACATCAATGCAATAGTCAACCTTCCAATGCACTGCTCATGCACCTTTGGACACACAAAAAAATTATTTTGCATGGAAGTTAGTTTCAGAGTTGGATACAGAAATTTGAAGTTAATGGTTGATGTACTACAGTAAGGTTTTCTGTCACACATGGTAACATTTTTATTGAGTGGGGTTGCACCCAATGAGGTTGATCTGGTATTTTGGAGAAGTGTAATGATCTAAAAAAAGATTACATTTTCACACTACAAAATAATGTTAGTAACTAATATTACTTTGTTGGTTAATCTAATTAAAAAAAAAAAGAAATGAAGGGCAATTATTCCTCTTACAAAGAATTTAAAAAGAGAACTAGTAAAAGTCCCAGGGTGTAGGAGTAGGGGTGAAATGCCCCTTACCACTTAAATGTGGAGAGATGTTCAATGAATGTGATCAATAAGATCTTGCAAGATTTTCTGCATTGTAGTAGGTCAAGGTTTGTGCCTCAGTTCTGTTATAATCTTCATATATTTTTTATTCTAGGTACCTTATTTTCGAATTATATATGTTTATTTATTTAGGTGTCGGTATCAATTATAAATACATGAAGTATTAATGCAATTGACCATTGCCGGATAATAATTCAGCTCTCATGAATATATTCTGCATGGTTTGAAATGTGTTTCCAGTTATTGTTTTTAAACAATGAACTAAGCTTCATAGAAGTTGAGATACTGATTTCTCAGTTATTGTTTGAAACAATAAGTAATGTTTCACAGAATGTAAGCAAGTGAAAGGTTAGGCGGGCTGTACCACCATTGTTTATTTGAAAATATTCAACATTGTTCAAAAGGAGTATAAACTGGAGCAAAGCATTATTAGATAGGTAGAAACTTCGCTCCAGGGATACAAGACTGAGGGTCATGTAGTAGCCATAAACACCTTTCTTTACTGAAGGGTGCACGGTACGCGCATACAGTACTCCACTCAGCTTATCTGCCAACTTGAAGACATAATTGCTTTGGTGCAGTGATAAGAGCAGTAGCTTTTGTTTCTTTATTGAATATTACGTCCATTGTTCAGAGAAGGAGTGTGAGTGTGAGTGTGAACCATTTATGAAACTTAACTAGGCTTCTTTTGGCTCCAGGTTTTGTTCAGTTAGACCAGGGAAGGAGGGCGTGGAGCTAATTATGTAAAGAAGCCTTACAATACTACCATAATGTTACATTATTTTCTATTGTTCTGCCTCCTGACAAGTATGATTGCCACTATCATGTTTATTTTTATAATAGTTACTATTAGCATTGTGCACACTAGGATAGGATTTTGATTTTAATACATCTTAAATATTCCTGGTTTCTAAGATTTGTTGAGTGTGCATATTCATGATGAGAGGCTTTGGGTTCCACTAAATATCCCCATGATATTTCAAATGGACTGATCATTATCTAACATGCATCTCACTTAAGTAATGCTTAAGGGAGTGTGAGGTGGTTTGTGCCCACCAGGTTCAGGTTGGCATATTGAATGGAACCTTAGTGCCCGAGGTTCTAGAAAAACCATTTCTGTTCCATGTTCTGAAAAGTAATCCAGAAAAATTATCCATTCCATTCAAATGAGTACACAGTTCTATAATTACATTTTTCCTAATGAAAAGAAATATGTTTAAGAGGCTATCTTTGTTTAGGAGGAGCACCTTTTGTGCACGATAAACAACAGGGAGATTATGAAAGTGTTTGGTATATTTACCATCTTAAAATGGATGCGTTGTTTTGCAAATTTTGACAGCTTTCACAGCTGACCAATCACTTGGGAATTTTAGACTTTTCAAATGTGAATGCCAATCCTGGGGATGTTCTGCTCATTTGAGTTCATGTGTCAATATTGTACCTATATTTTCAGCTAGCACATACATTTCCTGCCCCTAGATGTATAGTGATCTCCTTACATTGTTGAAGAGATCACATACACTTGGGAAGAATAATTATCCTAGCTTTTAATATATTTCAATAAATTAAGCCGAGTTACTTCACTATTTTTTTACTCAGTTGCTAGCCTTGAAATTGCTACTTTGGACGTTTCTGTAGAAAAACAGGCTGACTTTTTTCTTTCAGCTAAGGGAGATTTGCTCTTTCAGTCAGATTTCCATCCAATTCGATTCACACATCATTGTTTAAATCCTAATAGCCAACTAGTGAATGAACTGCCAGCAAGTCAAACTTATTACCAGAGGAAAAGAAATTCAGTTGTATAAATTGGATCTCTAAATATTCAATTATTTTTCGTTTTCTTAGGTCATAGCTTGTCAAAACTTGCCTGCATTTCTCTCCTATCTGATGTACTAAGCCCAGGTCCTAAACTGGTTGGTGTTATTAGTACAATGATTTATTTGAAACATTGCGATTTTCGGGGTACTCAGAAAGAATCAGTCAAAAATACCCCATGTCATTGGCTCAGTAAGGATTAGAAGTACAATGAAACCGAAAAGACTCACCAAAGATGCAAAATTCCCCAGCTGAGGTACACTATTCCATGAAAGGAACCTTAAGCTGGCCTCCGAGTGCTAATCACTTACAGTAGGTGTTTAGCTACCGAACTCCAGCGATGGTACATTGAGAGAGAATCTAAAAGGCACTAACCCAGGGGCGTAACACAGGCCCCCGCAGCCCGTGCGGTGCGGGGGGGCCCCCAACCTCCAGGGGGTCCCCTCAGCATAGCACTCTGGCCGGAGAGCCGGGCAGGCCTGCACAGTTGATGACTGCCCGCAGGTCAGGCAAGCACACAGGCCTTCAGCAAAGCGCTTTATCCTCCTGTTATTACAGGACAGAAGCACACTCGACCTTGACCCCAGAGGGCAGGAAGCACAAAATATTATTTTTGACGGAGAGAACACACGACGAGACACCTGCGCACTCTTGATGGGTTTGTCGCATGTAAAACAATCTTACCTCTTTATCGGAAAGGTAAGCGTTCCGAATGTAAACAACGTTTATTTCAAATTGATGCTTAAAAAAACATAATGGTTATTTTATCCCTCCTATAGTATTGTTTTTCCTCCCGGTTTTATTTTTATTGGTGTGTGCCGATTCCCACTTGTGATTCTGATGAAGTTATTCTTTGGTCAAAGTAGGCATTGTATTTTTAAATTTATGAATCCATTTGATATTTCGGTATTTGTCCAGTCATATTCGTGTTCTTGTTTCTTCTTATTTCTTCTTATTTATTCCAGTCTGGTGTCAATACAAAAGAGTTGTTATATTCCCATGCAAACGACACCTATTCTGTTTTTTTCCAAATTTCTCTTTCCCCTGGAATCCAACGACATGCATAACAAGCATTTACAATGCAATAGGTCTCGCAGCATTAAAGTTTGAGTTACTGGCATTGTAAATGACAATGCTTTGCATTCATTTTTTTTTTTAATTTGCAATTGGTATATAAACATTGTTTGTGAATGGTTAGCTGTTGCTTATGCTAAGCAAAGTTGAATGAATGAATGAAAGTGGATTTATAACAGCGCGATTGCTGCCCTGAGGCGTCCAAGCGCTAAAAAAAAGGAACCAAGTAAGAGGGTAAGAGATGGTTGAGAGCCAGAAAAGGAGGGGGAACTGAGTTAAATTAGACGGAATTGAATAGGTGTGTTTTTAATTGTTTACGAAAGGAAACGAGGTCAGGATTGGATCTCAAGTGAGACGGGAGAGAGTTCCAGATGTTAGCGGCGTTGAAGGCAAACGTCCTCCCGCCCGATCTGGTCCTTTTAACTCTGGGGACTGCTGCCATGAAGGCCTGACTAGAGCGCAGATTTCTACCTGGGTGATACTGGTTTATTAGATACGGGTGATTAGGGGACCCGAATCCCAAAAAGCCTGGTGAGCAATACACATTGCTTTAAAAGCGACTCTCTTACGCACTGGGAGCCAGTGAAGATTGGTCAGAGCCGCCTTTACTGACAGTCTACGAGGAATCTGCAGCAGAGTACGAGCGGCACAGTTTTGTACCAGCTGTAATCTCTTTAAGGTGTACTCTGGTGCACCCAGATATAGGACGTTGTTGGAGTCCAGTCGTGATTGTATCAGGCCCTGTATGGCTATCTGCTTCGCCTCCATTGGGAGCAAAGGAAGAACTTTCTTCAGTGTCCTGAGTATTCCAAAACAGGTGGCTGAGAGCTTTGTGACCTGGGTGTTAAGTGAGAGACTCCTGTCCAGTAAGCATGGGCGTAAAATCCGCTCCGCTCGCGGATTTTTCGGATTTTCGGCAAATCCGCAATCCGCGAACGCTCGCGAATTTGTCGAAAATCCGTGAATCCGCTCGCGGCGGATTTTTTGCTTGGTTGCGGCGCGCGGCGTGGTGCACGGCGTTCACTTTCCGTCATTTTAGCGTTTGCCGAGTTGTTTTTCTTTGCGAGTGACGCGCCATTTTAGATCTTGCTGCGTGTTCCCGCGGGAGTTTGTCGCCCGCGAATACGTACTCGCGGCTTGCCACCTTGCACAGCACACCTCGCGAGAGTTCGCAATTGCGAACATGTAGTTGCGGCGGAAAGGAACAATCTCGCACTTGCGAAATAGAGATTTTGCAATTTCGCACAAGAAAATCACCAGCAAACAGGATAAACCTTCAGAAAATTATGATTTTTATCAGAATCACTCCTCAGGTTGACATTTGCATGGCCTTTTTTTTTGCAAGGAGTCCATTTTGGGGGGGGGGGGAGGAAGGAAGTGCCCCACAGTCTCCAACTTCCTGTTCCTGTCCAGCAGGCTCCTCCCAGTGCTTTGTCCATCTCCTGGTCACTTTCATTTGGATCTGGAGCTGGAAGGATTACTTTTTGTGGGTGCTGCTGGATATTTGGATTTGAGGCCTTTTTGACTGTCTTTGGATCACTTTTGGATTAGAAATCAACTTTCACAAGTAAGTTTGTTTGGGGCATTACAGTTGCTGCAAGTACAATTTTGGAACTTTTTCAGAAAATTAAATAAATTATATTGTGGGTAGCCACAGTATCCAGTAGGACCAGGGTTGGTTATGGGTGCATGATACAACTGTTTTGTTGAATTTAAACACCATTGAGGCCATGGATGGGCTGGGATTGTGCAGATTTTATTGTTTTTTGTCGTTTTTTTGGGCCTGCTGGTGTGGCCCTTTGCCCAGGGGTGGTGAGTGTTGCATGGGCCTAGTCTTTCTGTGGGGTGTCTTCTTGAATTTAAACATAATTGAGGCCATGGATGGGCTGGGATTGTGCTTATTTTATTGTTTTTTGTCGTTTTTGGGGGGCTGCTGGTGTGGCCTTTTGCTTGCCCAGGGGTGGTGGTGGTGCATGGACTGAGTGTGCCTGTGGTGTTGTCTCACTCTCTTTGATGTAAACATCATGGATGGCATTGGATTGTGGTGATTTCTGGCTGTTTTTCTGTTTTTTGGGGGTGTACTGTTGATGTGGTCTGGCCATGTGGGTGGTGGTGGTGGCCATCTTGAGTGCTGGCTGGTACAGGCAGCAACATGTGCTTGGGGTGTAAGGGGGCCATTTTGAGGAGAGGCAGTGTCTGAGGCCTGCACTTATTTTGCCTACTTTTCATCCCTTATGCCCAGGGGTAGTGAGTGTTGCATGGGCCTAGTGTTTCTGAGGGGTGTCTTCTTGAATTTAAACACCATTGAGGCCATGGATGGGCTGGGATTGTGCAGATTTTATTGTTTTTTGTCGTTTTTTTGGGCCTGCTGGTGTGGCCCTTTGCCCAGGGGTGGTGAGTGTTGCATGGGCCTAGTCTTTCTGTGGGGTGTCTTCTTGAATTTAAACACCATTGAGGCCATGGATGGGCTGGGATTGTGCAGATTTTATTGTTTTTTGTCGTTTTTTTGGGCCTGCTGGTGTGGCCCTTTGCCCAGGGGTGGTGAGTGTTGCATGGGCCTAGTCTTTCTGTGGGGTGTCTTCTTGAATTTAAACATAATTGAGGCCATGGATGGGCTGGGATTGTGCTTATTTTATTGTTTTTTGTCGTTTTTGGGGGGCTGCTGGTGTGGCCTTTTGCTTGCCCAGGGGTGGTGGTGGTGCATGGACTGAGTGTGCCTGTGGTGTTGTCTCACTCTCTTTGATGTAAACATCATGGATGGCATTGGATTGTGGTGATTTCTGGCTGTTTTTCTGTTTTTTGGGGGTGTACTGTTGATTTATTTATTTATTATTTATTTAATGGTTTTGTTAAGCGCGTAGTAACTCGAAAGAGCATCCCAGCGCTGACCTGCTTCTTCCGGGGTTTCTGCCGTCTGGTGTGATTATGTTTGGGGAAAAAGGGAGGTCTTAAGGGTTTTTCTGAACTGGAGATAGTTCGGTTCTGTCCTGAGTCTTCGTGGGAGAAGGTTCCAATATTTAGCAGTGTGGACCGAAAACCGACGGCCGCCAGTCTTAGCTTTTTTTACTCTGGGAGCCGAGATGAAATTTTCTGTACTGGATCGAAGGTCTCTTTTCGTTTTATAGGGATTTAAGATTTCTTTGAGAAGAGGGGGGCCGTTGTTGTTGAGGGTCTTATGGGCCAAGCAGAGCGCCTTAAAGATGACCCTCTCTCTCACTGGGAGCCAGTGGAGGGATTTAAGAGCCGGTTTGGCGGATGATCTTCCTGGTGTTCCTGTGAGTAGGCGGGCGGCGGTATTTTGGACTTTTTGTAGTGTGTTCATGGTGGCTTCAGGAGCTCCCAAGTAGATGGCGTTGCAGTAATCTAGTCTTGCCAGGATTAGACCCTGAATGAGAAGCCTTCTTGCGGTGTCGGGGAGCAAGGGGAAGATCTTCCTGCAGGCTCTAAGTAACCCGAAACAAATTCCTGCTGTCTTTTTAGCCTGGGTTCTGAAACTCATATCTTTCTCGATCCATACCCCGAGGCTCTTAACCTCTTCCTTGGGAACAGGAGGGTCACCTAGGCAACTGGGCCAGAGGTGAGATGGCAAAGATGGTTCCTTATGGCCCATCAGGAGTATCTCGGTCTTAGAACCGTTTAGTTTCAGCGAGGATAGATTCATCCATTGGTGGACTTCAGACAAGCAGCTGTGGAGGTCAGAAGGGGCGTGGTGGGGGTGTGAGAGGGTTACGATCAACTGAGTGTCGTCGGCGTAGTTGATAATTGACACGCCAAACGAGCTGACCCTCTTCTCCAGTGGGGCCATGTATACGTTGAACAACGTAGGGCTCAAGGATGAGCCCTGCGGTACTCCACACCGGAGGGGGATGGTAGGTGAGTGGCTGTCATTTTCCCGCACCTGGAAGGAACGTCCTGATAAGAATGATTCGAGCCATTTCAGGGCCGAACCTTTTATGTGGACTGGCCATGTGGGTGGTGGTGGTGGCCATCTTGAGTGCTGGCTGGTACAGGCAACATGTGCTTGGGGTGTAAGGGGGCCATTTTGAGGAGAGGCAGTGTCTGAGGCCTGCACTTATTTTGCCTACTTTTCATCCCTTATGCCCAGGGGTAGTGAGTGTTGCATGGGCCTAGTGTTTCTGAGGGGTGTCTTCTTGAATTTAAACACCATTGAGGCCATGGATGGGCTGGGATTGTGCAGATTTTATTGTTTTTTGTCGTTTTTTTGGGCCTGCTGGTGTGGCCCTTTGCCCAGGGGTGGTGAGTGTTGCATGGGCCTAGTCTTTCTGTGGGGTGTCTTCTTGAATTTAAACACCATTGAGGCCATGGATGGGCTGGGATTGTGCAGATTTTATTGTTTTTTGTCGTTTTTTTGGGCCTGCTGGTGTGGCCCTTTGCCCAGGGGTGGTGAGTGTTGCATGGGCCTAGTCTTTCTGTGGGGTGTCTTCTTGAATTTAAACATAATTGAGGCCATGGATGGGCTGGGATTGTGCTTATTTTATTGTTTTTTGTCGTTTTTGGGGGGCTGCTGGTGTGGCCTTTTGCTTGCCCAGGGGTGGTGGTGGTGCATGGACTGAGTGTGCCTGTGGTGTTGTCTCACTCTCTTTGATGTAAACATCATGGATGGCATTGGATTGTGGTGATTTCTGGCTGTTTTTCTGTTTTTTGGGGGTGTACTGTTGATGTGGACTGGCCATGTGGGTGGTGGTGGTGGCCATCTTGAGTGCTGGCTGGTACAGGCAACATGTGCTTGGGGTGTAAGGGGGCCATTTTGAGGAGAGGCAGTGTCTGAGGCCTGCACTTATTTTGCCTACTTTTCATCCCTTATGCCCAGGGGTAGTGAGTGTTGCATGGGCCTAGTGTTTCTGAGGGGTGTCTTCTTGAATTTAAACACCATTGAGGCCATGGATGGGCTGGGATTGTGCAGATTTTATTGTTTTTTGTCGTTTTTTTGGGCCTGCTGGTGTGGCCCTTTGCCCAGGGGTGGTGAGTGTTGCATGGGCCTAGTCTTTCTGTGGGGTGTCTTCTTGAATTTAAACACCATTGAGGCCATGGATGGGCTGGGATTGTGCAGATTTTATTGTTTTTTGTCGTTTTTTTGGGCCTGCTGGTGTGGCCCTTTGCCCAGGGGTGGTGAGTGTTGCATGGGCCTAGTCTTTCTGTGGGGTGTCTTCTTGAATTTAAACACCATTGAGGCCATGGATGGGCTGGGATTGTGCAGATTTTATTGTTTTTTGTCGTTTTTTTGGGCCTGCTGGTGTGGCCCTTTGCCCAGGGGTGGTGAGTGTTGCATGGGCCTAGTCTTTCTGTGGGGTGTCTTCTTGAATTTAAACACCATTGAGGCCATGGATGGGCTGGGATTGTGCAGATTTTATTGTTTTTTGTCGTTTTTTTGGGCCTGCTGGTGTGGCCCTTTGCCCAGGGGTGGTGAGTGTTGCATGGGCCTAGTCTTTCTGTGGGGTGTCTTCTTGAATTTTAACACCATTGAGGCCATGGATGGGCTGGGATTGTGCAGATTTTATTGTTTTTTGTCGTTTTTTTGGGCCTGCTGGTGTGGCCCTTTGCCCAGGGGTGGTGAGTGTTGCATGGGCCTAGTCTTTCTGTGGGGTGTCTTCTTGAATTTAAACATAATTGAGGCCATGGATGGGCTGGGATTGTGCTTATTTTATTGTTTTTTGTCGTTTTTGGGGGGCTGCTGGTGTGGCCTTTTGCTTGCCCAGGGGTGGTGGTGGTGCATGGACTGAGTGTGCCTGTGGTGTTGTCTCACTCTCTTTGATGTAAACATCATGGATGGCATTGGATTGTGGTGATTTCTGGCTGTTTTTCTGTTTTTTGGGGGTGTACTGTTGATGTGGACTGGCCATGTGGGTGGTGGTGGTGGCCATCTTGAGTGCTGGCTGGTACAGGCAGCAACATGTGCTTGGGGTGTAAGGGGGCCATTTTGAGGAGAGGCAGTGTCTGAGGCCTGCACTTATTTTGCCTACTTTTCATCCCTTATGCCCAGGGGTAGTGAGTGTTGCATACTTGCATGTCCCTAGTCTTTCTGTGGGGTGTCTTCAATGTAAACATCATGGATGGCATGGGATTGTGCTCATTTTTCTGTGTTTTGTCGATTTTTTGGGGTGTATAACTGAACTGATGTTCCTCTGTCTTCCATTGCTTTTAGGTGCACAAGAAGACTCAATAGAACCACCAGTGCCAGGAAGAAGTCCTGCAGCGGTGTGTGCAGCATAACGTCACGCGACGTCACGTCTGGACACAGAACCCTCTGCAACTCGTGCAACTGCTGCCTGCTGACCTGCTCTGAAGAAGATGGCCCCAAAAAAAGTAACCCGTAGCTCCTCTAGCAAGAAAGGTGCCAGTAAGGAGCAGAAGAAGCAAGTTACCAAGGACACTGGTGTGCCGCCCGCCCCTTTTTTTGTGAGTAAAAAAAAAAGTATGCCTGCAGCAGCTGCAGCGGGATCTGCTGGGGACCAAGCTGGCAGCAGCACCCCCGCTCCATTGGGCTCAGTGCCACCACCACCACCACGCCAACTTAAGTCCAAGCCCTTGAGTGCTGCAGAGGCAGCCAGTATACTTCTTCAATCACCATCGACCAGTGATGTTGGCTCATCGCAAGAAAGCAGCAGCAATGTCCCTCAATCAACACAGGTTGTTGTAGCTCATCTGACGAGTGTTGAACAACCACAGCGGCAACAACAATCACATGTGCAAGTACAAGCCCAAGTACATGTGGAAGGAGAGGCAGCGCAAGGAGATGCGCATGCAGAGGTGCATGGAGGGTCACAACAAGTGCCCACAATAGTTGTTCCTCCCGAAGTAGGGGCACATCAGGAAATCGACAATCAAGGCGAGGTATCATTTGAGGAAGCCACTCCTCCTGATGATCCTTCATTGTCTTCCACAACCCTAGCAAGGAAGAGATCAAGGGTGGTGTCTACATCCTCTTCAAGCACACCTCCTTCTGATGATACGGATCAAACTTGGGAACCAGCACCACAGCCGTCTGAGAGTGAGGCACACCATGATCCAACAAAGGTACTTAAGCGTAAAAGGAAGCTCGTCCAAAGTCTCAGACTTATGGAGTGTGATGAGGCTCAACAAGAAGTGGCGGATACTGCTGCTGATGAAGACTCTGCCAACGACGACCCAGTCATCATAAAGGTCACTGCAGCCCCAGCGGGCATGCAGCAAACAGACATTTTGACCCTAGCCCGAAGAGCTGCTGCGCGTGATGATGATGATGATGATGTTGTCGATGAGGAGGCAGTGGAAACACCACAATCATTGGAGTTAAGTAGTACACCAACTCGTCCCGCTTCCATATTTCTTTCTGGCAAGAAGAGACCTGCGTCAACCTCGACCTTAATTAGTGGCGGTGAAAGTGGAAAACGTACAAAAGTTGGCCAATCCAGATCCTCCACTTCATCTGGCATTAGCTTCATGACCACCACCACCACCAGTATCGCCGCCTCCTCCAGGTCCCACAGACACTTCAAGTCCCCAGTTTGGGACTTCTTTACTGTTTGTCCCAAAAATCCAAGGTTTGCCATTTGTACCCTTTGTAAGCTTGCAGTTAGTCGTGGTAAGCCAGGTAGCAACTATGGTACCGGCGGCCAGAGTGGTCATCTTGACAGAAAGCACGGTGTCCAATGGTTTGCGCACCTAGCTGCGATCAAGAAAGGCCAAAATCAAGGAAACGTTGATGTTTCATCTGATGTTGACGAGCAGGAAGAAGACGTGTCAAACACTTCCCTTACACCCAGTACCCCTCTCAGCAGCACACCCAATGTGAGGCACACTAAGAGTGTTGGAGCGAGTGAGACACCAACGCACAAAAGTTCACCAGCGAGCAAAATTGGGTCAACGAAGTCATTATCAGCCCGTAAATGCTTGGTCCAGGCCAACATTAGAACAATGCTTACTTCAGACGTGCCATATGAACGCAACCACCCACTGACGCGTCTGTATAACACTAAGCTGGCTAAAATGCTAGCTGTGGACCTTCTACCTTTTTCTTTTGTAGAAGCGGTAGGTTTTCTTGAATTAGTTGCAACGCTCTGCCCTAAATGGAAGGTTCCGAGCCGGTTCTATTTTGCCAGAGTTGCGGTTCCAGCACTACATGAAGATGTGCTGCAGGCGATTGGGGCAGCTTTGCAGAAGAGTGCTGTTCACACAATACATCTGACAACAGACATGTGGACCAGTGGCCCAGGCGATGATTACATGTGCATCACTGCACACTGGGTCTCTTTTTCAGGTGTTATAGCAAAGCTAAACGCAGGTGTTGACCCGGACCAAGTTTTCAAAGCTGCTCGGAAACATGCAACACTAGCCATGTTTGCCTTGGAGAAAAGTCACACAGCAGAAAACCTTTTGGAAGAGTTTGACAAAAAGGTGTTGTCAATGCTATCCCCCCTAAAACGCAAGATTGGTTATGTTTCCACGGATAATGGCGCCAATGTAGTTAAGGCCATGTCACAGGGTCACCATGTTAGAGTGCCGTGTTTGGCGCACTGTATCAACCTGGTAGTTCAAAAATTCTTGAGTGATAAAGAGAGTCCAGCGTTCGAGGTAATGGCCACCTGCCGCAAAATGTGCAACCATTTCAGCCATTCTTTTAAGGCCCGGAAGCATCTGCGGAGACTGCTACTTCAACGTGGAATGCCAGTGAAAGCACTCATCCAGGAGGTGGCAACACGTTGGAACTCAACCTTCTACATGCTTGAGCGTCTGCATGAGCAGTATACGGTACTCGATCACTATTTCTTGACAGAGGCTACATCTCAGAAGGAGGACCTGCGGATGAGTAAGGCGCAATGGGCCATAGTTAAAAGCCTGACAGACATGCTTCGTCCTTTTGAGTTCTTCACGCGTGCAGTCAGCCAGGAGGACTGTAATTTGGGAAAAGCTATCCCATTGTTGTGCATACTGGAGCACCAACTGATGGCGGTTTCTTCTGAGTTTGAAAAAGATGAAAAAAAAAAAAAACATTTCATTTTGTCTGAGAAATTATTACATCGCCTACGTGGTGATGAACGTCTTAAAAACATCAACTCAGATCAGCATTACATTTGTGCTACTATTCTGGATCCACGCTACAAAAAGGCGCTGGCAGACAACGCATTCTTTCCTTTCGCTGATGCAGATGTTCAAAAGTACAAACATTGGTTAGCCTGGTCAGCCAAGAGGTTTGAAAAAGAACGGCAGGTTATTGAAGGAGAAGCCAGTACATCAGCATCAGCATCAGCAGGCCATCCGCAGTCACAAGAATCCACTTCTGCACCTGTGGCTGGGGCACAAGTGACCTCTCAGCCGTTAAAGACACCGGCAACTGGATCATCTGCACCACACACAATGACAACACTAACAGTGGCTGGGGAGGAGGATTGGCTAAGTTTGATGGGGTATGGTTCTCTAAAAAATGTCACAGGCACAGCAAAAAGTAAGCAAAGTGGAGGAACAGTTGATGACCTTGAGTCGATGGTGCAGGACTATCTGAATGACTCAACAGTGGTCTTTCTTAATGAGGAGCCATTGCAGTATTGGCATGGCAAAAAACAATTGTGGCCACAGCTCTACAACCTGGCTATAAACTATTTGTCTTGCCCACTCGCAAGTGTGTCTTCTGAACGTGTTTTCAGTGCTGCTGGTGGCATTGTAACTGCCAAACGGAGCCGCCTATCGCCCAAAAATGTGGAGCGGCTGACAATGATCAAGATGAATCAGCACCTCATACCACCAGATTACAAAGTGCGAGAAAGCACGCCACATGAAGACGATGAGGACAGCAACGTAGATGAGGGGATTTTTTCTCTGTTCGGTGCCACTGACCTCATCCAGCCTGAATTCGCAGAGTATGATGACGAAATCTTGTTCTTATTCCCTGACACCGAGCCCTGAAAATGAGACAATCAATCAAGAACTTTCTTTTTCGTCCTTATTCACTTTTATTCCTGTGTGCTTTGTGTCTCTCTTTCTTTGTTTTGCACAGTTAATTTAATTCAAACTTTAATCACCTAATCCCAAAAAGAAGACCATCATCAGAACTGTCTTCACTTGTTTGCTTATTGATTTGAAGGTGCCGCAGTCTACATTCCTCAGGTTCACAAGTTCTGAAGAACATGCTCCTCTATCCTCCTCCTCCAGACTGCGATTTCCCTCCAAGCAGAGTGCTGGATTACGCACAATGAAGAAAGACTCAGCACTTGTGGGGGTGTTGTACTTCTTTGCGGGTGAGTTGACGGTTTTGGGCCCATTGCTGTGAAGCTCTAATAATGGACAAAAGTGTTTTGGACCAAATATGAGGTGAAAATTTCTTGCCGTTTTTGCTGACTTGCTTGCCTTTGAGGTGCTCTTTGGCGGGGTTCCGGGGGTTTGTGTGTAATTTTTGGTGTCTGTCGAAGCACTGCTGCGACAGTCTAATCTTGATTGCATTTGCTTTTCAGGAAATCCGTGGTGGAAAACAGGAGTTATGATGATTGATGATGACCTAGCTGCACAGCGCGTTACTTTGGACCGAAGGCCGAGAGATATTGTAAGTATGAGATTTAGCTTTTTCGCTGTTTGGGGGTGTTGTCGGGTGTTTTTTTGCGGGTGGGTTGGCGCCGGCGGGTCTTGCCTGGGGCATTCCTGGGAAGGTCTAATACCGGATACAAGTGTTTTGGACAAAATCCATAAGGAACAGCCTTTTTTTTGCCATTTCTTCAGACATCTTGCTCAATGTAGCGTTTTGGGGGGCTTCCTGCTGTTCGTGGGTGGGTTGCGGCCGGGGTCTCTGTCGAAGCACTGCTGCGACAGTCTAATCTTGATTGCATTTGCTTTTCAGGAAATCCGTGGTGGAAAACAGGAGTTATGATGATTGATGATGATGATGACGACCTAGCTGCACAGCGCCGCGTTTGGACCGAAGGCCGAGAGACATTGTAAGTATGAGATTTAGCTTTTTCGCTGTTTGGTGGTGTTGTGTCGGGTGTTTTTTTGCGGGTGGGTTGGCGGGTCTTGCCTGGGGCATTCCTGGGAAGGTCTAATACCGGCTAGAAGTTAGTTGGACAAAATCCATAAGGAAACACCAGTTTTGGCACTTTGTAAGTTAGGGTTCGTTAGGGTTAGCCCTAGCAGCAGGATTGCATGTGTTTAGGGGGGTTCTATTGCAACGCGGTTCTGTTGTTGTAGAGCACTGTTGGAGCGATGCTGGCTATGGATACTTTTGCTTGCAGGCAAGTGGTTTGAATACAATCCACGGTCTGTATTTGGGTCTACTGTTACTTTCAAAGTACGTTTTGTAACCATTTTTCTGCTAGGCATCATCAAAGTGTGACTTTTTGAACCACACAGCGTACATACCTTTTATTTATTTATCAGTGGTATTGTAATAGCACTTCCTGTTTTCCGTTCAATAATTACAGGCCGGGTTTCAGTCAACATCCGCCAGGCAGGCAGTGGACAGGGTGTCTCTTCTGTCAGTGGTCACCACCACATTGATGGACGAAGCGTCAGCTGGAATGGAGGAGTGCCGCCAATAAGAGGAATTGTTTGCTGCATGCAACTTACTTACCAATTTCAACAGGACAACTCCAACAACATACGCAATACAGATACAGTATCCATTGTTGTCTTTTATTCTATGAGTGTGACTGCATGTGCTTACCTTTACTTTGTAACCAAAGATTGTCTGTAAACTCTGTATCTTCAATTATTGTTTGTCCATGCTCTGCTTTTTTTTTCTTCTCTCAACAAAACCTACCCAAAAAGAAACCCCCATTCCCATCCATTTTACAAACCCTAACCCTCTTCCCCCGGGCTGTGTTGTTTTGCTTGATGTCTGACTAAAATGACATCAATAATTCCACACACTTGCTGGGGAGGATAAGGTGATAGCAGCAACAGGCTGGTGAAGGAATACGAGGATATCTTCTAGACTTACTCAGCTTCAGTACTATATCTTCTAGTAGTAGTAGCCAATGTCAAATAAATTCAACGCAAGTACTAGTTATACTTGCAATACTTTACCATTTGTTAGGCTACATTATGGCACTGTTCTAGTGTACTGTCACCTGCTATTTTCTCGATCGTACCGTAACCGTTGTAATGCTACAGTAAGGAGTACAAACAAGGTTTCGTTTTCTTTTTTTCCATAGGCATGCAACTGCCACTGTGTCACACCACTAGTAACACCGCAATGAGGAAATGTCACCCGCCCAGGAATGACAACGTTAATCCCCATTTCACCTGGAGCCAGCCCTGGGCCTAGCCCTAATTTCTAACACAAATTACAGGTAAGATAAGCGTTTGGTGGGAGGTAGTATAATGGAGTATTATTTCGGAGTAGACAAGAGTTTGACGGTTGTACTACTAAAGTCCTACGACTGTTCAGGAAAACAAAGTTACTGTTACACCCCCGCCCCCCACCCACCAGACTGAAAAGCAGTAAAAAACAGGTATGGTCAGATAAAGTAGTTGAAAAATATATTTATTTATCCCTAACAAAATAATCTCCCTCACCCACCCTAACCCCAACGATTGTCTCTGAAACGTCCCAAAACGATCCCAACTCCCAAATCCCACCCCCCAAAAGTCTATAAAAAAAGGGCAAGGGACACTCCACTACTGGAGGGTGCTGGTGCTGGTGCATGATGCGGCATGGGCATCATACTCCTTGCGGAGGGTGGCAAGCTCGGAGCGGAGGCCCTTAACCAAGGTCTTATACCTCAGGACCTCCTGCTCCAGGTTGGACATGCGGACTCGTAGGCGGTGTTGGCGTTCCTTGCAGCTCCTGTGGGGGGCAGCTGGTGTTTCGGGTGCTTGGCGGTGGCGGTCGGCTTTCTTAGCCCGGCTCGGTCCCGCTGGTTTAGTCACGGAGGAGGATGCAGTCGAAGATGTTGCCCCGCTCGACTGCGTGTCCTCCTCCTCCTCCAGGGCCACCAGCCGCCGATACTCGGCGACTGTGGCCTCCAGCCTCCGTTGCCGGGCCAATCTAGCCTGCTCCCTCCTTGTTGTTGATTTGGAAGAAGGAGCAACTATATGAAGAAAGAAAGACATAGTCTGTAACCAATGCTCCTTATTAATAACACAAAGTGATTGAGCCGAAAGTTGGGTCACAGAGTACAAGTAGCAAATTGAAAGCACAGTACATAACTATTGAGGACAGTATCTATGTAACCCTCCCACTTCTGCATCCTTGCTCTAACAGTAGTGGTAGTTTAATGAACTAATTCTACGACCACTATGGACTTCCATTACAGTCGACTATGACAGTACACCAGTCTTATTCTTCTTCTTCTCTCTTGTTTAGGGAAATGGGTACGTTATCTTATGCAAGCCGGCAGAATGACATGGACACAGCACAGTGAAGTTGCACCCGAGAAAAAAAGTTGCACACCATGATGATGGAGACAGACTTGCGTTACTGTACCGGTCCAGTACATGCAGGTGGTGAAGCTATTACTTTTCTATTACGGGTGGCACTGAGAATACTCTGTTACAAGGGCTACTGCTTAATTAATTTACCTTTCACCCTACAGTGCAAATGAGTACTAGAAAAGGAAACTGAAGAAGCTAACTAATTTGATTATCTATCACTTCACATGGGACGTATTTAATGACAGATGAGATGACTTTAGGTGCTTTGCTTAATATTGAGTGAACACAGTGATACACCCACACATGAATGACGTACTACAAGTAAACTAAAGTTATTAAGAGAGGTACGGAGTGTCCACCGTAATAACCAGATATATGCTGTGAATGCAAACGCAATACAAAGTACTGCTACTATTCATGGTAGTATTGGACACATTTACAATTTCTTTTCCTTGCCTTCCCTGCACTGGGACGGACGTGCGGGTGCGGTGGTACATGCTCTTCAAGGTAACACTTACTTCACCTGGCGACCATCTACTCTCTCTAGATACACATTTGCTATGTAAGAGTCAGAGAATACCATGCTCCAGGCATCCATTCATTCAAAGTATACGCACACATACAGTTTCTGTTTCACCCACCCAGGCTGCTGTCCTTCCACCCATCCTTGCTTCATCATTGACCCAGCCATGCACCATACCATATTCTTTCCTTCCCAGCCACCTCTGGGTCCAAGCAAACACATATCGTTCTTCTTTGCCAGCCATCATACAAGTTCGCGTCCCACTTACTTACACCCTTCTTTCGCTTTTCGTTCATCCCATCCATCACGTTCGTCTAAGAACTTATTGGGATTCTTCTCACCAAAAACTTCACAGCTAAGTCGAAGTACATTTCGAGGAGGCTACTACCTGGTTGATTTGTAATTGTAATACACCCGTGCAGAAAGCACACTATGCAGTCTTCAATCTCAATAAGTAAGGAATATATAGCTTACCTGTTTCCGCCACCACCGTTTGATCCCCCACAGGAACGGCCACCAGCTCTTCTACCGCCGCATCCTCCCCAGAGGCCTCCGAGTCCAAGTCCAACACATCAGCCACCTCCGCGCTGGCCCCGTCACCAGATGTTACACCTACAAAGTACATTTAAGAAAGTTAGAATACACCACTCACTACTATATAATATTTGGTCTAGGAGAAATGTTAAAAAAACAGAATACAATGTAATAATTTGTGACTGTCTACTCCATAGTAAAAATGTCCCATTTTCCAGGGAAGGCTGTTGTCTTGCTGCACTTTTATGCACAACTGATGAATGCTTGCTTTTGATTTTTAACACGCACCACTTTTTCTCCTAACAGACAGAAGCTTGACTCCTGAGTCCTAAGAACACGACCAGGATCAAGTTCAAAGTAGGTGAGAGTTCGGATCGACCACAAGAAATGTGTCCAATTAATCGTCAGCACTAACCACTTTTCCGTTTACAGTTAAATAGTTTTATGACAAAGTAGATTTCAATAAATGTGTTTACTTTTAATAAAGCTTTTACACTTAAATAGACTCTGTGGTTTTTGTTCCTCTAGACTAGAGTGGATGAGCTAAAGGTTTTGGAATTTTTGCAAGCATGAGTGCCTCTGACACTTCTTGACTGTGCTGTGACTCCGTACTACTCTCTTGTCCTGCGTACGATAATCTAGAGATCATTGGGGATCTATAATCGGTGACTTCGGGAGCTGAATGACTCTGCCACACTATCTAGTCAGTAAGGAGACAGTGCATAGAGGTATTGCTGAATATAATGGGAGTCCAATGGAATTGCCAAATGTCCAATCTTAGTTAGCTACACAGACAGACTAATAAGAATAGTCTAGTAATACCACAGGGAGTCATCATATTCGAGGCAGGATAAGAATTTATATCCAGTCTACAAGAAGATCAAAGACGATTTAGAAAAAATCGAATGAGGAACGCTAGGAAAAAATAGGTACTGTTTAGTAAAATGTAAACTTACTGGGGCCAGCAAAGGAGCCCTCGCCTGCCCGATCCTGGCCTGCATCCTCAGCACCCTCCTCCTGTGTCCTCTTGCCCTTGGGGGGAGCTGATGTACAACATGAAAGAAAGAAAAACCATAAAACATGGATGAGATTTTTCAACCAAATCAAACATTTCAAAAGAACAATAACAACATATTTTGGAAAAATAGCAAATAGATAGACAACTATTCCACGGGATCTATCTCATGTGGTATACTACGTTATTCGTATTGCCTGATTTGCGGAACGTTGACTTAGAAAGTTCCTATGTAACTCAATAAACAGACTACTAAAGAGGTTTGCCTAGGCCTGGCACTGCAGGCAGTAGTGCACAACACGTGACAGACAAAGTCCATCCTGCTTGCAGATCAGTGAATACTCAAACTATCAATCCACCCGCCACCACCGCCACTATTTCTTCTGATAGCCATGTGACTGTCTAAAGGAAGGACACTGGACTTCAGTCTGTTGGGGCTGATTTATAAGTCCCTTGCGGAAGTTGCGGCTGATTTTCCTCCATTGTTGCGTGCCTTTTCTGACGCAGCGGCAGAACAAAAGACTCGCCATGGTGTTGGTGCGGCGTATATATTAAAAAAAAAAACACATATGGGCATATGGGCGATGCATCACGTTGTAAAGCCCTGCGCCATCAGGGGGCGTTCCGGCGCAAGGGAGGGCGTACCTGCGCAGGAACGAATCCTAAAAGTGGCTGAGGGAAATCTACAAGATGTCAATCAGTCATTTTTATGACAATGATGCATGACTCAAACCCTGCGCGCTTGAAGCCGACGTACGGCTTGATGCAGCATTGGGGAGATAGGGTACCCCAGAGCATTGCTGGAGCTGCGCCATCGTTGGCACGCAACTCCAGCAATGCGCTGCCTTTACGGCACAGATGCGTAAGGCTTCTGTGACGTTTTGGGCCAATGGGTGGTGGTGGCATGGCACACAATTACTGCCGCATCCCTGCTACTTTGCAGGGATGCGCCGGTAATTGAAAATATGACCCTTACTGTCTAGCATTACGCAGTTCTTTTCTTTACAGTACACTGATACATAATTTCTCAGGCCAATGAAATGCTTCTGAACACAACATACAAAACAAAGAAGCATAGTAGCAAGCAAGGCTACTGAGAAGGAGAGCAGTGCACCTGAAAATGAAATGCATAGAAGATTTTGAAATATAATTTACCTCAATGTAATCGGCAGCATTATTGCTCTTGGTAAAGAACAAAGATTTGCAAATAACAGAGCAGGATAAAACAGAGTAGTAAATGTACTACTACTACTACTCACCAAGCCCGGGGACCTCTACGCCGAGCGCGTCCAGCAAGTCCCGCTCCCGGTCCATGACATCGGTCCAGCGGTGGGTGGCCTGGTTATATGTGCGCCGGACCCCAGAGATCTTGTACATGGCCCGGCACACCTTCTCCCACCGCTGGCGGCGCTCCCGGATGCCATAGCCGGTCGCGATCTTGCCGCCTCCCAGGATCGTCTTGGGGAGGCGGCGCTGGACATGGAAGATCAGTGCCGCCACTTCCTCCGCGCTAAAGATCTCCCTCGGGACCACTTGCTCCCCCCTTAAACGCCCGCACGGGAGCCGGGCACGGGGTGCGGGACCCTTCCCCTTCTCAGGGTGCTTCCCGGCTCCCTTTACCATGGTCTGGGCAGAAATAAACTTAAATGATAAAGAAGAAATAGAATAGTGAAGAAGAAAATAAAAGAGTTTAAAAAAGTAGTTTAAAAGTAACTAAAAGCTGCAGAAAACACAAAAATATAGAGCTAGAAAAATAGAGGGTTAGATAATAAGTAAAATTAGATCAAAAAAACTTCAAACAAGCAAAGGATGGCAGAGATTGAGAGAGGATAGAGAAAGCATGCCCAGAACCATAGCAATGAATGAGAAACAAGATGGCCGCGCCCGTTCACGACCGCGTGGGTAAGTTCGCGCGAGATTTTCCTTGCGAGTACGCGCGAACTTGTACTCGCGAGCAGCACACTTTGCGAGATTACACATAGCGGGCGGAAACGGAATTACGTCACGCCAACAAGATGGCCGCGCCCGTGTACGACCGATAGGGTAACTTGGCAAACGAATAGCTAGAAGCGCCTCGCGAACACGCGCAAGATCACGCGAACATACACGTCGCAACAAAAACAATTTTGTATTCGCACGTATTCGCGGCTTCCGAAATCGATCTCGCACGGATTCGCGCCCCAAATAACGCGCGAAATTGCAAAAAAAACGATTTTAGCTAAAATGAAAGCAATGAGCAGGTGCAAAAGTTCAAACTTAACATTAGTAACATTCAAGGTAGTGCTTCCTGATGGGCCCCTCCAGAGTTTGCAACAATTCTATGACCCTGCTATGACCCAAACAGCAGGCTCATAGAATAGCACCATAAAGGTCCTGTAAAAAAAAAATTTCACTGCAACAAAAAGCAAATTACAGATAAGGAAGGAAGCAGGTGCCAGCCAGACTGGAACTTTCAAAATTACTGACACATTAATGAAACACAAATTAATTGATGGCAGTTGAAGAAGGGCAGGTGTGCTAGCTTTTTTCAACCACCATAATCTACAGTAATAAATAAACCTAATAGGTGCCTGTGAGGATGTACTAGAGGGTGGCATGGGTGTCCCAGAGGGTGGCAGTGGTGAAACAGAGGGTGCTGTGAACCTGTGATGATAAACCAGACGTAGAAACAACATAGTCGCGGCCGTTGCAAGCCGAAAAGTAAGTTCGCAATTGCGAACTTGTCCCAAAATCGGCGCGAACACGCGCCAACACAAAAAACGGAAAAATCCGCAAGTCCGCTAGAGTTCGCGGATCTTCGCGGATTGCGAATCCGTAAATACGCAAGTTCGCGGATTGCCAATCCGCAAAATCCGCCCATGCTTACTGTCCAGCCATACCCCTAGGCTTTTGATGTTATCCTTCGGGGCCGGAGGGGGGCCTAGACAGGGGGGCCACAGTGAGCTGAAGAATGTGGGGTCGGCAGGGCCCAGGAGCATGAGCTCCGTTTTGTCACCATTAAGTTTTAATGATGACCGAGTCATCCAAGACTTCACCTCCTTCAGACATTCGGTTAGTCCACCTGCTCGTGGTTGGAGAGCCTCCTGCGCTAATGAGACCACCAACTGGGTATCGTCCGCATAGGATATGATCTTGACTCCATACGGACGAACTACCTCAGCCAGTGGCCTCATGTAGACATTAAAAAGCGCGGGTGTGAGAAGTTGGCCTGATGTGCAGTGTTCACTATTCTAGTGATCACTATATATCCGTCCAAACAACCCTTATTGATGATTGGTTGTAAGTCAACCTTATAGACCAGCTATCCTAGTAGCATGGATACGAGCAGTCTAAGGCTAAGACTCTAGAGGGCGTGTTAAGCCAGCTGTTTTACCATCACATTACCCCTTGAACACCCAGTGAAAGGACACCACACAAGTGTTATGAAAATAAACAATGTATTTATTAGAATCACAACAACCCTGTACTCTTTATGAGGACAGGGTGCTAAGCACACAACAAAACTCTTATGAAAATACTTAAGTTAGCACGTTATACACAAATGCCCGAGGGGCACGAAAAACCATATACTCTAAAAGTGGAATGCGAATTACTAGCAGGTAAGTAACGATTCTCAGAGGCTTTGGGATCGCTAGGACTGGACTACTGAACCTTTAGATTACTAGCAGGAGGCCTAGGGAACTCGGGTGCAGAGTGTGCACTCTCACGCGGGATGCGGGACAAAGTCTATGGAAGCTAGAATTCACAAAGTTAGTGTTCACGGGCGAACCCGACCTGATAGGGAGAAAACGACAGTGGATCCTGACCCTTGGATAGTGAGGCTATGCTGGGGCACCGAAATGCCGAAGTTACCTAGCCCAGGGGCTGCAGCTGCATAGGTCTGAAAAGACGTCGGGAATCCTCGTGCCGGACCAGGAGCCTGGAAGAAGGAAGTTGCTGGCAGGCGACCAGTGAAGAAAAGTTCGATGGATCCAAGCCTGGATCAAGGAAGAAGAAAACCTGAAAGCAGAGGGGACCAAGTTCTTGAATCACTAGCCAGTGATTAAGTGGGCACCAGGATGGCACCGGGCGAAGTCACCGCAGTCAGGTGAGTGGGCGCTGCTGGGCTCTGCAGTCTCTCGGACCAGAAGGCGTTGTCGGCGACCAGGATGGAGGTGCGAGCTGTCCCACGAAGGTTCTTGCTGTCGACGTCGCTGGACCCAGGATTGGGCAACAAGTCTTGGCAAATGCAAGGCCCACGCGGTGGACCTAAAATGGCGTCTTAGCCGGACCAGGAGGGTCCAGGGTACTTCTCCGATGGAGGGAAGCAAGGGCCAGTCTGGAGCAACCAGACTAGCAGCAGTATTGTCGTCGGGCATCGTTCGGAAGGCCACAAGCCAGCGGGCTAGTAGCCAAACAACGCGGTGAGCAGCAAAAAGCAGAAGGGCCCCACGCCGATCGTGGAGATGCTGGGGGGCTGCTCTTCGGTGCTGGAGCTGCTCAGGGTGGGGGCTTCTCGGACCCCAAAGCACTCACCAGGAAATTACTCGGTGGGCTTGCTGTGCAGAAGTCGTGCAGTCTTGGCGATGGCCGGTCCCTCGAGGTCTCGTCGCACCCACGGTTCTCAGCTGTGCTGTAGAGGTGGGTAGAGGTCAGAGGTGCCAGGGAAGCCGGGTCTCGTCGAGCTGGGCAGTCGGATTCCGGAGGAAGGACGTGCAGCAGACCGCAGTGTTCTTAGATGGTGCCTGCGGATGCAGGGTGACTACTCCTTAGTCACAAGGGAGAAATCTTAGGAAGAAGTCTTGAGTTCCTTTCGTGGAAAGTAGTTTCAGGATTCAAAGATGATCTGATTTGGAAGGGGGCCAGTCCCTACCTTTATCTGGAAAAAGGGGGCTGGCACGCGACTAAGTCCTGCCCTAGGGGTGGGACCAGGAGGGGGGTGGTTACACCCACTTCCTTGGCGGGCTTTTCCCCAGCACAGGGTCTGGAGTGTCCCTGGAACTGGTTCAAGCCAGCCTATGCACAGTGAGCACCGGGGTGCCACGTGCAGTCACCTTCCTCTGAAGCCCTGCCTACCTACAATACACAAAATCCTGTCTGGGACGGTGCTGGCACCGCCCCTGGCCGGAAACCCTTTGTCCTTATCTCCTGCTCTGGGAGGACTCCCAGCAGCAGGAGGGCAGACTTGTGTCTCGGTGGCAGCATCCATTTTGTGGATGCTAAGGCTCTGTCTGATTTTAACCGGGGTTAGGGGTTACATACATGTCGTGTCCCTCTAGAAGGGTGGAATGCTAACCCCGTCGCCAGAATTGGCGAGGGGTTAGTATTCCAATTCGTATGACACCTTACTCGACATGTTTTGATAAAGCGATACCAGAGTTGGCATATAACCGCGAGGATTATAATGCATTTAAGAGTATATGGTATGCGATATCATGGAAACGGCTAAGGGATAGATCCCGAAAGCCGCAGACAGGCTCAGCTCATGCCAGAGCACCATCTCACACGATTCCAAGCACTCTGCCTTCAGGATTGTTAAGGCCTGCCATTGGAGTGACTGATAGGAGATCTGTGTGTCCATTTTAGGGTTAGATATAGGAATACTATATCTAAAGCAAAGGGTGATTACACCACCTTGCCCCAGCTGTCAAGCAGCCAGTTGTGTCAGATTTGGATGGCCAGCCAGGGGTGGCATAATACATGCTGCAGCCCCTGGTAGGCCCTGGGTACACCTATGCCCTGGGTACCTAAGGTACACTGTACAGGGACTGATAAGGTGACTCAGTATCCAATTAGATATGTACCTAGGGTACATGGAATCCATTTTACAGAGAGAGCAGTAGGCCTGGGGTCCTGAATAGCAGGGCCCCAGGTCAACTAAGTCAGAAAACCAGCAAAACACCAGGCAAAAAGTTGGGGGCAACCATAGTCAGGGATCTACCTTCCTACATAACCCCCCCCCAAACGAAAGGAGATAAGGCTAGCCTTGCCAGGTAAGCCTATATTGCCTGAGTGGCCATATAAGGAAGTACCAGCACTGGCATGGTTACCCCCTATCTCATGGTCCACTAAGCAATCCCTCACCCTAAGGGTGTCTGAGGGTCTCCACCATAGGGAATCTCTACTTGTGGTGTGTTTTGGCAAAGTAAAAGGCTGGTGCTGAAATGGAGTACTGAAGTGAGGCTCCACTAATTTTGGGCTCAGCTTACCCCAATCATTATCCACCATAGCGGCCTTTCTTTCCAAGACTGAGTTGTTTTGGGCTCTCAGGGTCAACCTCTGGCTACCTACAGCTGGAGGTTGGGTCCCTCTGTTTGGCTTACTGGAGGGACAGGTCAGGTCTGGGGCCCTCAGGTCCCAAGTGTGGCTGTGCCCAACAGTGTCCATCTGTGGGAGGTCCCTAACTAATTTTAAGGGGGATCCCTCAGGAGTGTGTTTTATTTTCACTTGGCTAGGACTACTAGCTTCAGTGCCCTTAATCTGCTGATTGAGGAATTCTTTTGGACAGGGGGCCCTTTGGGGTCCAACACTGGCCTCCCTGACCTCTACAGCCCTGGGCTGACTGAGGCAGGGTAGAGAGGGGCAGGTTACCTGCTCCAGACTGGGTCCCACCTTGGAAGGGTCCACTGACATCAGGGGTTCGCCAGGCTAGGCCTGACTACCTCTGTGGCAGTTTCTTCACAAGGGGTCAGATCAGTTCCCTGAGGAGGCTGATCCTTTCCTAGAGTCTGGTGGGAGGGAGATTTCTCTTCCTCCTCAATACTCTCTGTCTGAGTGGAGTGATCCATAGTTTCAGGCTTCACAACACTATTATCTGTCTGAGTTTGAGCTGTGGCCATCACAACTCCACCAACCTTTTCAGGAGGGGGCTCAGTTTGGGTGTGGGCTGTTACCATTACAGCCTTGACAACCTGTTCTGGGAAGGAAGTTGTCTGAGATTGGGTTGTGACTGGCACAACCCTCCTGACCTGTTCAGGGAGGACATCTTGGACTGGGGCTGTGGCTATCACTGCCCCACTAACCTTACCATGGAAGTTTACCATTTTAGAATGGGTTTCTTGCTCTACTTCAGCCCAGGCTGAGAGCTCTAAATCATTCCCCAGTAGGCAATCTACAGGCAAGTTTGGTGACACTGCCACTCTCTTGTGGCCAGTGACACCTCCCCAGCTGAGATTTACCACTGCCATGGGATGATCTCTCTGTACTCCATCAATATTGGTCACCTGGTATGTGGCACCAGGTAAAAGTTGCCTTGAGGGGACTAGACTCTCAGTCACCATAGTGATGCTAGCCCCTGTATCTCTATAGGCCTCAACTTTTATACCATTGATGAGGGGCTCCTGTCTGTACTTGCCCAAAGTGTTGGGACAAGTTGTGAAGTTGGCAAACCCCATGCCAGTCTCACAGACAAGAGTATCTAAGTTTGGGGACCTGGTTAGGCCAGGGTCCCCAGGAACTCCCAAAGTAAATGCACCCAAATTCTTGGGGTCACTCCCACCACCTGGGGGATTACTACTAGTAGTAACAGGAGGTTTGGGAATGTTACTTGGGGGTATGTTTTCCTTATTGTTATTCTTTGGGCAACTGCTGTCAGTTTTTAAATGACCCACCTGTTTACAGGGATAACAATAAGGTTTCTTCTGGTTGTTGGAAGGATTCTGGGACCCACCCCCCTCAGAGGATTTTTGGGGCCCTGATGTGGTTTGATCTGTAGATTTATTCCCACCCTTCTCTTGAGGCTTGGTTGATTCCCTTTTCTGGTCACCACCTTGGTTCTTGGGCCTAATCCTGGTTCTGACCCATTTGTCTGCCCTCTTACCCAATTCTTGTGGAGAGGTCAGATCAGAGTCTACCAGGTGCTGGTGTAATAACTGGTTCTGACAATTATTTAAGACTTGCTCTCTCATAATTAGATTATACAATCCCTTGAAATCAGTAACCTTACTACCCAGTAGCCAGCCTTCCAAAGCCTTAGTGGCACAATCAACAAAGTCAGACCAGTCCTGAGACTGAGTTTTCTGGGTGTCTCTGAACAGCAACCTGTACTGCTCAGTGGTTAAGCCAAACCCATCAACCAGTGCATTTTTCAGGACCTGGTAATCATTAGCATCCTCCACTCTTGTAGTGAGGAGCTTATCTCTACCTTTACCATCAAAGGAGAGCCACAGTATAGCTGCCCACTGACTCTGGGGAATGCACTGCACAGTGCAGGCCCTCTCCAAAGCAGCCATCCATTTCTGGATGTCATCCCCTTGTTTAAAGGGGGGCACTATCTTAGTCAGGTGTTTAGTATCTAAACCCTTCTCTTTTTCTCTTGGGAGATTGCTGCCACCAGTGGGAGCTAACCCACTCATCTGCTGCTCTCTTGCCAGGGCAAGCTTCTCTTTGGCCAGGGCAATTTCTTCCCTTTCAATCCTCAGAGTAGCCTGTCTCATCCTAGCTTCATGCTCCATTCTCTGAGGGGAAGTCAATCTCCTCAGGGGAGAGTTCCTTCTCCTCTGAGAAGAGGCATTAGAGTGCAGAGATCTATTGGAGTCCCTAGAAAGAGATCTATCTCTCCTAACTCCAAGGTTAGGCCTACTTAGGGTCAGTACTGGGGGTCCCCCAGATCCTAGCCCAAGCAAGTCTAAGTTGGCCCTAGTTAGCCTTCTGACTACCTCAAGACCTTTGTCTACCTCGTCCCCAGAGAGTTCCCCCTGATCCTCCTCCTCAACTGCATTGGCAATGTTGGGGAGGTCTGGATCCTCAGAGGTTCCCTCTAAGGCTGGCATGTTCTCATGTAACTGAGAAAGCTTTCTGGCATCATATGTCTCTAAGAGACCTATCAGAAAGGGAGTGGTGGGGTTAGACCCCTGCTTCAGTTTCCTGGAGACACAGATTTGTCTCATCTCCTGAAAACTGAGCGCTGCATATCTTGAAGTGACCTGTGGAGGGTCAACACTGACCAGGGGAGTCTCAGTAGATTCTCCCTGGGTAGACATGCTTTTCTAGTGAGGTGTAAGTGGTGCACTTACCTACACTATATGTTTGCCTACTGATCCCTTGCTAGAGTTGTAGTTTAGGGTGTGCTAGGCCCTAGGAGCTACAACAGCTGGTTCAGTAGAACTCAGAGTATTCTAAGCTAAGTTATATGTACCTTTAGTACTTATGTGATCTTTCACAAGATATTCTTAGGGCATGTGTGGTAAAACAACAGCAAGCTCAAATCCCACCGCTGCCACCAATGTGAGAAGTTGGCCTGATGTGCAGTGTTCACTATTCTAGTGATCACTATATATCAGTCCAAACAACCCTTATTGATGATTGGTTGTAAGTCAACCTTATAGACCAGCTATCCTAGTAGCATGGATACGAGCAGTCTAAGGCTAAGACTCTAGAGGGCGTGTTAAGCCAGCTGTTTTACCATCACATTACCCCTTGAACACCCAGTGAAAGGACACCACACAAGTGTTATGAAAATAAACAATGTATTTATTAGAATCACAACAACCCTGTACTCTTTATGAGGACAGGGTGCTAAGCACACAACAAAACTCTTATGAAAATACTTAAGTTAGCACGTTATACACAAATGCCCGAGGGGCACAAAAAACCATATACTCTAAAAGTGGAATGCGAATTACTAGCAGGTAAGTAACGATTCTCAGAGGCTTTGGGATCACTAGGACTGGACTACTGAACCTTTAGATTACTAGCAGGAGGCCTAGGGAACTCGGGTGCAGAGTGTGCACTCTCACGCGGGATGCGGGACAAAGTCTATGGAAGCTAGAATTCACAAAGTTAGTGTTCACGGGCGAACCCGACCTGATAGGGAGAAAACGACAGTGGATCCTGACCCTTGGATAGTGAGGCTATGCTGGGGCACCGAAATGCCGAAGTTACCTAGCCCAGGGGCTGCAGCTGCATAGGTCTGAAAAGACGTCGGGAATCCTCGTGCCGGACCAGGAGCCTGGAAGAAGGAAGTTGCTGGCAGGCGACCAGTGAAGAAAAGTTCAATGGATCCAAGCCTGGATCAAGGAAGAAGAAAACCTGAAAGCAGAGGGGACCAAGTTCTTGAATCACTAGCCAGTGATTAAGTGGGCACCAGGATGGCACCGGGCGAAGTCACCGCAGTCAGGTGAGTGGGCGCTGCTGGGCTCTGCAGTCTCTCGGACCAGGAGGCGTTGTCGGCGACCAGGATGGAGGTGCGAGCTGTCCCACGAAGGTTCTTGCTGTCGACGTCGCTGGACCCAGGATTGGGCAACAAGTCTTGGCAAATGCAAGGCCCACGCGGTGGACCTAAAATGGCATCTTAGCCGGACCAGGAGGGTCCAGGGTACTTCTCCGATGGAGGGAAGCAAGGGCCAGTCTGGAGCAACCAGACTAGCAGCAGTATTGTCGTCGGGCGTCGTTCGGAAGGCCACAAGCCAGCGGGCTAGTAGCCAAACAACGCGGTGAGCAGCAAAAAGCAGAAGGGCCCCACGCCGATCGTGGAGATGCTGGGGGGCTGCTCTTCGGTGCTGGAGCTGCTCAGGGTGGGGGCTTCTCGGACCCCAAAGCACTCACCAGGAAATTACTCGGTGGGCTTGCTGTGCAGAAGTCGTGCAGTCTTGGCGATGGCCGGTCCCTCGAGGTCTCGTCGCACCCACGGTTCTCAGCTGTGCTGTAGAGGTGGGTAGAGGTCAGCGGTGCCAGGGAAGCCGGGTCTCGTCGAGCTGGGCAGTCGGATTCCGGAGGAAGGACGTGCAGCAGACCGCAGTGTTCTTAGATGGTGCCTGCGGATGCAGGGTGACTACTCCTTAGTCACAAGGGAGAAATCTTAGGAAGAAGTCTTGCGTTCCTTTCGTGGAAAGTAGTTTCAGGATTCAAAGATGATCTGATTTGGAAGGGGGCCAGTCCCTACCTTTATCTGGAAAAAGGGGGCTGGCACGCGACTAAGTCCTGCCCTAGGGGTGGGACCAGGAGGGGGGTGGTTACACCCACTTCCTTGGCGGGCTTTTCCCCAGCACAGGGTCTGGAGTGTCCCTGGAACTGGTTCAAGCCAGCCTATGCACAGTGAGCACCGGGGTGCCACGTGCAGTCACCTTCCTCTGAAGCCCTGCCTACCTACAATACACAAAATCCTGTCTGGGACGGTGCTGTCACCGCCCCTGGCCGGAAACCCTTTGTCCTTATCTCCTGCTCTGGGAGGACTCCCAGCAGCAGGAGGGCAGACTTGTGTCTCGGTGGCAGCATCCATTTTGTGGATGCTAAGGCTCTGTCTGATTTTAACCGGGGTTAGGGGTTACATACATGTCGTGTCCCTCTAGAAGGGTGGAATGCTAACCCCGTCGCCAGAATTGGCGAGGGGTTAGTATTCCAATTCGTATGACACCTTACTCGACATGTTTTGATAAAGCGATACCAGAGTTGGCATATAACCGCGAGGATTATAATGCATTTAAGAGTATATGGTATGCGATATCATGGAAACGGCTAAGGGATAGATCCCGAAAGCCGCAGACAGGCTCAGCTCATGCCAGAGCACCATCTCACACGATTCCAAGCACTCTGCCTTCAGGATTGTTAAGGCCTGCCATAGGAGTGACTGATAGGAGATCTGTGTTTCCATTTTAGGGTTAGATATAGGAATACTATATCTAAAGCAAAGGGTGATTACACCACCTTGCCCCAGCTGTCAAGCAGCCAGTTGTGTCAGATTTGGATGGCCAGCCAGGGGTGGCATAATACATGCTGCAGCCCCTGGTAGGCCCTGGGTACACCTATGCCCTGGGTACCTAAGGTACACTGTACAGGGACTGATAAGGTGACTCAGTATCCAATTAGATATGTACCTAGGGTACATGGAATCCATTTTACAGAGAGAGCAGTAGGCCTGGGGTCCTGAATAGCAGGGCCCCAGGTCAACTAAGTCAGAAAACCAGCAAAACACCAGGCAAAAAGTTGGGGGCAACCATAGTCAGGGATCTACCTTCCTACAGCGGGGCTTAAAGAGGAGCCCTGCGGGACTCCGCACTTCAGGGGAATGCTAGAAGACACTGTCTGTCCATCAAACACTTGGAATTACCTGTTGCTCAGAAAAGATTGTTGGCAGTAATATAGAGTGCTAGTCTTGCTTGTTATAAGCATGCTGATTTAAAGCGCTCTGATACCTGCGGGTAAAGTTTGCGCTATATAAAAGTGAAAACTAATAAATAAATTTTAAAAAGCCTACCTATACCACGTCCGTTCTTATTCTTTGATGCCACATATCTTTGGGTCCCTGTATTTATTAACAGCACCCGGCTGTGGGAAACCTCCATGGCAGGAACAACGTGTTTCGGGGCAGACACGGGCAATGTAGCACCTGTCCTGTGGCAGCACCGCGGGGTAACAGTGTAGGGGCAGAAATGCAGGCAGTTGGTAGTGCTGTGCCATAGCAGTGTAGTTCTCTATGTATGCTGGGCATGGGGGTTGCTATTGGCTTACCACACACAGAGTAGGAGGGTCTCAGGGAAGTTTTTAAAGACCTGCCCATGTTATAATCCCCTAATATCTTACATGAAAAACCAAAATAAACCTGGGGGTCTACTGTTGAGTAAAAAGTGTACTCTAAAGTAATAAGACTTCTATCCAATTGTTTGGTGCAGGGTAAATTACCTTCCAGTCTTAAGACTTCCAGACTTCCTAGTCATGTTAGCTAGGCGAACTACAATCTCATTCGGGATGACGTCACTCTGTAGTTGTACAAGTCCCGCGAGATTTTACTAAGTTCTCGGTTTTCAGTACGAGACTACGTGGTGGAAACAGTGTTTCTGGAAGACAAAGTAAGCTTTTCTTGCCCGTATTTATAATCTTTTCCAAATAGCAATGAAATTCAAATTGTACTCTGTGTTCATGATGTAAGACAGTGCATAAACTGTTTCTTTTCTTGGCCTCGTAACTGTTTCATTTACTGCAGGATAGGGCTGGCTCTTGTGACTATAGCGCCTTGACGCCTATGGGATTTTGTCGCACTTTATCAATTAAAAGTCAATCAACAGACAGACAGATAGATAGATAGATAGATAGATAGATAGATAGATAGATAGATAGATAGATAGATAGATAGATAGATAGATAGATAGATAGATAGATAGATAGATAGATAGATAGATAGATAGATAGATAGATAGATTTTGCTCACAAACGCACGCCTATATGTTTGTTTGTGTGTCGGTGTACATGTATATATTTAACTTGCACGTATACACATAAGCCAGGTCTTTAATGCCTTTTTGAAAGGTAAAACAAATAAATAAATACATCCATCCACCCACCTATTCGCCGACCTGTCTCTAACATGGTGGCTCCTTGTAAGATAATGGGCACAATCGGGGCACAAGTCGGAGTACTTGGTCTGTCCAAGTATTTACACCAATAACACTTTCAATAGCACTATTTTATTTCTTTTATAGCGCTATGCAACCCAATGCAGGGTGTCAGAGCTCTTCACATAACATTCACATTATACATTGACAATAATTCATGTACATGTGTAAATCAATGTACAAGATGAGTTACAATAGTGAGTGAGGGTTACAAGCAGGGGCGTAACACAGGCCCTCGCAGCCCCCCGTGGGTCGGGGGGCCCCCGAGCAGCAGGGGGCCCCCTCAGCACAGTACTCTCGTCCGAGAGCTCGAGAGGGGGCCTGCGAGGAGGGTAGAGCGGGTGGACACGTCCTGAAATGAGCCAGGTGGAGAGGACGAGAGGCAGAGACAGATCGGGGGTGAAGCCTTGGAGGGGGAGAAAAGGATGGGAAAGTCTGAGAGGGGAGAGGAGGTGATGGTGAAAGAGACGGGAAACAACCTTTACAACGCAACTTTTACAACGCACTACCATTACAACGAAATTTTTACAATGCAAAAACCATTACAACGCATGTATTTACAACGCATTTTTTTACAACGCAGGTACCTTTACAACGCATACCATTACAACGTAAGTATTGGTAAGTATATAATTATATTTAAAATTTTATATGTTTGGTTTTTTTTAAGGGGTATTTTTAGGGTTCAGGGTCAGTTTTCAGTTTTTGGGTAAAAGGTAACCCTGGGCGTAGTGGGCGTAGTGGGGCTTCGCGGAGCTACGTGAAGTGGGCGAGAAACTACGCCCACCTCCGCACTCCGCGTAGCCCCACTACGCACCGCAGGCCTCCCTCCCGCCCTCCCTAAATACTTTAAATTAAAAGTGGAAAAGAATTAAAAGGCACTTACCTTGCCCGCCGCTGCCCGCCGCGTCCCCGGGGCTCGCTATCTTCATGGCTGCCGTCTTGTGTACTAATGCGCATGCGCGGGCGACCGCGCATGCGCATTTCTCGTGAGAAATGCGCATGCGCGGCCGCTCGCGCATGCGCATTAGATACACAAGACGGAAGCAATGAAGATAGCGAGCCCCGGGGACGCGGCAGGCAGCGGCGGGCAAGGTAAGTGCCTTTTAATTCTTTTACACTATTAATTTAAAGTATTTAGGGAGGGCGGGAGGGAGGCGGGTGGCGGCCAGCTACGCTCCGTCTGCGGAGCGTGCGTAGTGCCGGATTCTACGCCTGCTACGCAAAATGCGTAGAAGCCGGCACTACGCACACTCCGTGCACGGAGCGTAGCCGCCCGCCCAGGGTTAGTAAAAGGGTATTTTTAGGGTTCAGGGTCAGTTTTCAGTTTTTGGGTAAAGGGGTATTTTTAGGGTTCAGGGTCAGTTTTCAGTTTTTGGGTAAAGGGGTATTTTTAGGGTTCAGGGTCAGTTTTCAGTTTTTGGGTAAAGGGGTATTTTTAGGGTTCAGGGTCAGTTTTCAGTTTTTGGGTAAAAGGGTATTTTTAGGGTTCAAGGTCAGTTTTCAGTTTTTGGGTAAAGGGGTATTTTTAGGGTTCAGGGTCAGTTTTGGGTTTTTGGTATTTTTAGGGTTCAGGGTCAGTTTTCAGTTTTTGGGTAAAGGGGTATTTTTAGGGTTCAGGGTCAGTTTTCAGTTTTTGGGTAAAAGGGTATTTTTAGGGTTCAGGGTCAGTTTTCAGTTTTTGGGTAAAGGGATATTTTTAGGGTTCAGGGTAAGTTTTGGGTTTTTGGGTTAAGGGGTATTTTTAGGGTTCAGGGTCAGTTTTCAGTTTTTGGGTAGAAGGGTATTTTTAGGGTTCAGGGTCAGTTTTCAGTTTTTGGGTAAAGGGGTATTTTTAGGGTTCAGGGTAAGTTTTGGGTTTTTGGGTTAAGGGGTATTTTTAGGGTTCAGGGTCAGTTTTCAGTTTTGGGGTAAAAAGGTATTTTTAGGGTTCAGGGTCAGTTTTCAGTTTTTGGGTAAAGGGGTATTTTTAGGGTTCAGGGTAAGTTTGGGGTTTTTGGGTTAAGGGGTATTTTTAGGGTTCAGGGTCAGTTTTGGGTTTTTGGGTAAAGGGGTATTTTTAGGGTTCATGGTCAGTTTTGGGTTTTTGGGTAAAGGGGTATTTTTAGGGTTCAGGGTCAGTTTTGGGTTTTTGGGGTACAGGGGTATTTTTAGGGTTCAGGGTCAGTTTTGGGTTTTTGGGATACAGGGGTACAGGGTAAAAATAAAATAAAATTAAATTTAAATTAAATCAATTAAATGAAATTAAATTAAATTAAATAACATTACATTAAATTAAATTAAAATAGATTATTTGTAATTATTTTAAATTAAAAAAATTAATATATAATTACCAATACTTACGTTGTAATGGTATGCGTTGTAAAGGTACCTGCGTTGTAAATACATGCGTTGTAAATACATGCGTTGTAATAGTTTTTGCGTTGTAAAAATTTCGTTGTAATGGTATGCGTTGTAAAAGTATGAGTTGTAACAACATACATCCAAAGAGACAGACTGGGGAGGGTGATCAGTGAACAGAAGGCAGGTAAGAGAGGTCCCGAAGAGCATGAAGGAGTTGAATGACGTAGAACGAGAAGGGAAAGAGGCAAGGAGAGAGAGGTGGAGAGGAGACAGCAACGCAGAGAGAGAGAGGGAGCGACCACCCATTACAGAAGTCACTGTAATTGTATTTATATAGCGCCTACTACCACTGATGAGGCGCTGAAGAAGGAGATCGGGGGAGAGAGAATAAAAATAGATACTTAGGAAAGATGTGCAGAGAAAGTGAAGAGAGTGTTGTAGAAAGGACTGAGAGAGAAATAAAGTTCGACAACCGAGAACGGATAAAGGAGAAACAGATAGAAGAGATGGCACTGATGAGAGAGTGTACAGGACGAAGAAAGAGATGGGGGAATAAGACTACAGATAGAGGGAATGACATAAAAGCCTGCAGGAGCGAGGGCACCGAAGAATTGGGACGGGAGAGAACAAGGAGAAGTGAGGGACTCAGAAAGAGAGACGGAGAGGGATGGATGGAGACAAAGGGGGAGTGTGAAAGGAAGTGATCGAGAAAAAGACGAGTGAGTACAGGGTGGAGGAGACGGACTAGAGGGAGTGATGAACAGAGAGAGGCAGAGTGTGAAATCAGGAATTCCCTTGGATCAATATGACGCACAGTCACCTATCGTACAGACCAATCAATATCACATCCACACTAGTGTCACAGTCAATAAACCCCACAGTTATGACGATAAACACACCACAATAAGAACTGTTACAAAATATATTAAAAAATATACAAATGTATTGGTTAATAGAAATTAAAATATGATCACGAAAATTACATTCATAATCTACAGCAGAGAAAGAGAATGATGGGGACAGGAGTGAACATAAGGGATGGAGAAGAGACCTTTGAGTGGTCAAGAACGGAAGGAAAGAGTGCGAGAGATAAAGATAAAAGGTGAAGAAAACGACAAAGGAAGAAACAGGGAAGAGAGTGAGTCAGTGATAAAAAGGAAGGGATGGACAGAATCGAAGGAGATGATCTGATGGCGACGCACAGGGAGGAGAGTGAGTGATAAAGAGTGAGCGATGAGAGAGACAAAGAGGATAATATATGATGGAGACACAGGGAGGAGATTGATAAAGAGAGAAAACGACAATATTGTCTGATGGAGACATGCTCATAGGAGAGTGAGTAATAGATAATGATTGATGGAGAGAGACAGCGAGCATATTTTGTGATGAGACACACAGGAGACTGAGTGATAGAGAGGAAGTGATGGAGAGACTCGAATGGCATCATCTAATGGAGACTCATAGAGAGGAGACTGAGTGATAGAGAATGAGTGATGAGAGAGACAAAGAGGATATTATATGATGGAGGTACAGGGAGGAGAGTGAGTGGAGAGAGTGAGTGATACAGAGGAAGTGATGGAGACAGGCACAGAGGAGATTGTCTGATGGTGTCACGCAGGGAGGAGAGTGAGTGATAGAACAACAGAGTGATGGAGGGAAAGAGACAATGTGGCTCTTGTATGATGGAGACATACAGGGAGGAGAGTGGGTGATAGAGAATGAGTGATGAGGGAGACAAAGAGGATATCATATGAAGGAGACACAGGGTGGAGACTGAGTGAAGAGAGGGAGGGGTGAATAGAGATAAGGGCAATATTACACGATGGAGATACACACAAAGGAGAGTGAGTGATAAAGAATGAGTGATGGAGACATTGAGGATTTTGTGTGATGGAGACACACACAGAGGAGAGTGAGTGATAGAGAATTAGTGATGAGCGTGACAAAGAGGATAATATATGATGGAGGCACAGGGAGGAGAGTGAGTGATAGAGAGGTAGTGATGGAAACAGACACAGAGGAGAATGTCTGGAGACACGCAGGAAGGAGACTGAGTAACAAGAGGGAGTAATGAATAGAGAGACAAAGACAATATTGTGTGATGGAGACACACAGAGAGTGAGTGATAGAGAGGAAGAGATGGAGAGAGACTTGAAGAAGATAATCTGATAGAGACACACAGGGAGGAGAGTGAGTGATAGAGAGTGATGGGGAGAGAGAGACCACAAGGATATTGTAGATGGACACACACACAGAGGAGAGTGAGTGATAGAGAATGAGTGATGAGAGATACAAAGTGGATATTATATGATGAAGACACAGGGAGGTGAGTGAAGAGAGTGAGTAATAGAGAGGAAGAGTTGGAGATACACACAGATGAGATTATCTGATGGAGACATGCGGGGAGGAGAGTGAGTGATAGAGCAACAGAGTGAAGGAGGGAGAGACATGTTATTGTGTGATTGAGACACACAGGAAAGAGAGTGAGTATTAGAGAATGAGTAATGAGGGAGACATAGAGGATATTATATGATTGAGACGCAGGTGGGCGAGGGAGTGATGAATAGAGACAACAACAATATTATATGATTGAGACACACACAGAGGAGAGTGAGTGATAGAGAATGAGTGATGGAGAGAGACAGGATATTGTGTGATGGAGACACAAACAGACGAGAGTGAGTGATGGGGCAAAGTGATGGAGATACACACAGATGAGATTGTCTGATGGAGACACCCAGGGAGGAGAGTGAGTGATAGAGCAACAGAGGGAAGGAGGGAGAGAGATTGGTTATTGTGTGATTGAGACACAGGGAGGAGAGTGAGTGATAGAGAATGAGTGATGAGAGAGACAAAGAGGATATTATATGATTGAGACGCAGGGGGGAGAGGGAGTGATGAATAGAGACAACAACAATATTATATGATTGAGATGCACACAGAGGAGAGTGAGTGATAGAGAGTGAGTGATGGAGAGAGACAGGATATTGTGTGATGGAGACACAAACAGAAGAGAGTGAGTGATAGAGAGAAAGTGATGGAGAGAGACTCGAAGGGCATAATCTGTCACCTGAACCCACAGACCACAACCCTTGAAGAAGCACCGACAGCCTCGGAAACAGACCTGTGGACAGTGGAGTAGGCAGACCTTTTGCCTACCCCCCTCCCCCCAAGACATGAACCCTGTGGATGTGCTACATGAAGAGGTCAATCGGAGGGGCCTCTTCCACGTATCCTGCTGGGGGGCCACCGCAAGTTTCGTTACGCCACTGCACTAACCTCCTAACATTGCACTTCACTGAAAATCGTAGCCAGGAAGCGTCTCTGTATCGCGTGCACGATTCTTCATATTAGCATTTAGGAAGTTGTAATTGAGGAGATTTCTCATTGATTTTGAGTAAAGCATCTTGAATAAACGTCATGTCTATTATCGGCAGCATTAGAGAAGCGGAACACTACTCTCCTCATGAACTGCTCATATTAAAAAGACATTCGTAAGGAACAACTCTTTACAGTTTTAGTTATAGAGCAAGAGCTTAAAACTTTACGTATCTATCTCAACTTACCTGATTCCGGAGAATTTTTTGAAGAACAACACACTTGTTCCTTTCGTCTGAGCCATTCCAAAGCTGTCACTCAAGTATCCCTATTGGAAAATGGGTAAAGAACAGTTATAAATATGGCTAAGACTTAACAGTGTGAAAATACAAAGATCTTTCCAAGTTTTTATTTGAAAGACATATTTCTAATGCATAGAGAAGAAACAAGGAATGCATGAAAAAAATCTAATTCTAACTTACCGTATTAATTTTCTCACATAACAGAGAGGGGCAATAGTCATGGTCCTGTGTGGTATATTAATGGGCAGATTTATGTTGGGAATGCGCCACGTTTGCGTCACGCAACTGCGGCGTAAACGTGGCGCATCCCTATGACCCATTTACAACATGACGCATCTAGGCAGATGCGTCACGTTGTAAAGCCCTGCGCCACTTGTGGGCGTTCCGGCGCAGGGTGGGCGTTCCGGGGCAGGTGCGCCTCGCAAAAGTGGCTGAGTGAAATCTATAAGATTTCACTCAGTCACTTTCAGGCCAATGCTGCGTCAAAACCCTGCACCTGCTTGAAGCAGGTGTAGGTCTTGACGCAGCATTGTAAAGATGGGGCACCCCCGAGCCTTGCTGGAGCTGCGTCGCGCTTGCGACGCAACTCCAGCAATGCGCCACCTTTACGGCACAGATGCGTCACGCATCTGTGCCGTTTTTGCCCCATGGTGCGCCGCATTGTAAATGCGGCAATTGCAAAAACAACAAGTGATGGACTGAATGTGGATCAATGTCACACACTCCCCCAGTCAAAAGATCTGGGCCCAAATCCATCGTTTTTTTGCACTCCACACCACCCTGGGTTAGACAATGGCGATATGCAAATCAGCTCTGACCCTGTTGCCCCATGGGAACAGTCCAGTCCGAACTACAAAAGCCATGTCCTTCCCAGAACGGAATCAAGCATCCGAGGACCGGACCGGTTTCGAGGTAACACCTCTCTTCAGCCCGGCTAGCTTGATTCCAGTGGTGTGGAGTGCCTGGGACCCACGTCTGGGCATCCCCAGCGCACTTAGGGCGGCAATTGCAAAAACAACAAGTGATGGACTGAATGTGGATCAATGTCACACACTCCCCCAGTCAAAAGATCTGGGCCCAAATCCATCGTTTTTTTGCACTCCACACCACCCTGGGTTAGACAATGGCGATATGCAAATCAGCTCTGACCCTGTTGCCCCATGGGAACAGTCCAGTCCGAACTACAAAAGCCATGTCCTTCCCAGAACGGAATCAAGCATCCGAGGACCGGACCGGTTTCGAGGTAACACCTCTCTTCAGCCCGGCTAGCTTGATTCCAGTGGTGTGGAGTGCCTGGGACCCACGTCTGGGCATCCCCAGCGCACTTAGGGCGGCAATTGCAAAAACAACAAGTGATGGACTGAATGTGGATCAATGTCACACACTCCCCCAGTCAAAAGATCTGGGCCCAAATCCATCGTTTTTTTGCACTCCACACCACCCTGGGTTAGACAATGGCGATATGCAAATCAGCTCTGACCCTGTTGCCCCATGGGAACAGTCCAGTCCGAACTACAAAAGCCATGTCCTTCCCAGAACGGAATCAAGCATCCGAGGACCGGACCGGTTTCGAGGTAACACCTCTCTTCAGCCCGGCTAGCTTGATTCCAGTGGTGTGGAGTGCCTGGGACCCACGTCTGGGCATCCCCAGCGCACTTAGGGCGGCAATTGCAAAAACAACAAGTGATGGACTGAATGTGGATCAATGTCACACACTCCCCCAGTCAAAAGATCTGGGCCCAAATCCATCGTTTTTTTGCACTCCACACCACCCTGGGTTAGACAATGGCGATATGCAAATCAGTTCTGACCCTGTTGCCCCATGGGAACAGTCCAGTCCGAACTACAAAAGCCATGTCCTTCCCAGAACGGAATCAAGCATCCGAGGACCGGACCGGTTTCGAGGTAACACCTCTCTTCAGCCCGGCTAGCTTGATTCCAGTGGTGTGGAGTGCCTGGGACCCACGTCTGGGCATCCCCAGCGCACTTAGGGCGGCAATTGCAAAAACAACAAGTGATGGACTGAATGTGGATCAATGTCACACACTCCCCCAGTCAAAAGATCTGGGCCCAAATCCATCGTTTTTTTGCACTCCACACCACCCTGGGTTAGACAATGGCGATATGCAAATCAGCTCTGACCCTGTTGCCCCATGGGAACAGTCCAGTCCGAACTACAAAAGCCATGTCCTTCCCAGAACGGAATCAAGCATCCGAGGACCGGACCGGTTTCGAGGTAACACCTCTCTTCAGCCCGGCTAGCTTGATTCCAGTGGTGTGGAGTGCCTGGGACCCACGTCTGGGCATCCCCAGCGCACTTAGGGCGGCAATTGCAAAAACAACAAGTGATGGACTGAATGTGGATCAATGTCACACACTCCCCCAGTCAAAAGATCTGGGCCCAAATCCATCGTTTTTTTGCACTCCACACCACCCTGGGTTAGACAATGGCGATATGCAAATCAGCTCTTACCCTGTTGCCCCATGGGAACAGTCCAGTCCGAACTACAAAAGCCATGTCCTTCCCAGAACGGAATCAAGCATCCGAGGACCGGACCGGTTTCGAGGTAACACCTCTCTTCAGCCCGGCTAGCTTGATTCCAGTGGTGTGGAGTGCCTGGGACCCACGTCTGGGCATCCCCAGCGCACTTAGGGCGGCAATTGCAAAAACAACAAGTGATGGACTGAATGTGGATCAATGTCACACACTCCCCCAGTCAAAAGATCTGGGCCCAAATCCATCGTTTTTTTGCACTCCACACCACCCTGGGTTAGACAATGGCGATATGCAAATCAGCTCTGACCCTGTTGCCCCATGGGAACAGTCCAGTCCGAACTACAAAAGCCATGTCCTTCCCAGAACGGAATCAAGCATCCGAGGACCGGACCGGTTTCGAGGTAACACCTCTCTTCAGCCCGGCTAGCTTGATTCCAGTGGTGTGGAGTGCCTGGGACCCACGTCTGGGCATCCCCAGCGCACTTAGGGCGGCAATTGCAAAAACAACAAGTGATGGACTGAATGTGGATCAATGTCACACACTCCCCCAGTCAAAAGATCTGGGCCCAAATCCATCGTTTTTTTGCACTCCACACCACCCTGGGTTAGACAATGGCGATATGCAAATCAGCTCTGACCCTGTTGCCCCATGGGAACAGTCCAGTCCGAACTACAAAAGCCATGTCCTTCCCAGAACGGAATCAAGCATCCGAGGACCGGACCGGTTTCGAGGTAACACCTCTCTTCAGCCCGGCTAGCTTGATTCCAGTGGTGTGGAGTGCCTGGGACCCACGTCTGGGCATCCCCAGCGCACTTAGGGCGGCAATTGCAAAAACAACAAGTGATGGACTGAATGTGGATCAATGTCACACACTCCCCCAGTCAAAAGATCTGGGCCCAAATCCATCGTTTTTTTGCACTCCACACCACCCTGGGTTAGACAATGGCGATATGCAAATCAGCTCTGACCCTGTTGCCCCATGGGAACAGTCCAGTCCGAACTACAAAAGCCATGTCCTTCCCAGAACGGAATCAAGCATCCGAGGACCGGACCGGTTTCGAGGTAACACCTCTCTTCAGCCCGGCTAGCTTGATTCCAGTGGTGTGGAGTGCCTGGGACCCACGTCTGGGCATCCCCAGCGCACTTAGGGCGGCAATTGCAAAAACAACAAGTGATGGACTGAATGTGGATCAATGTCACACACTCCCCCAGTCAAAAGATCTGGGCCCAAATCCATCGTTTTTTTGCACTCCACACCACCCTGGGTCAGACAATGGCGATATGCAAATCAGCTCTGACCCTGTTGCCCCATGGGAACAGTCCAGTCCGAACTACAAAAGCCATGTCCTTCCCAGAACGGAATCAAGCATCCGAGGACCGGACCGGTTTCGAGGTAACACCTCTCTTCAGCCCGGCTAGCTTGATTCCAGTGGTGTGGAGTGCCTGGGACCCACGTCTGGGCATCCCCAGCGCACTTAGGGCGGCAATTGCAAAAACAACAAGTGATGGACTGAATGTGGATCAATGTCACACACTCCCCCAGTCAAAAGATCTGGGCCCAAATCCATCGTTTTTTTGCACTCCACACCACCCTGGGTTAGACAATGGCGATATGCAAATCAGCTCTGACCCTGTTGCCCCATGGGAACAGTCCAGTCCGAACTACAAAAGCCATGGGGCAACAGGGTCAGAGCTGATTTGCATAAAGCCATTATCTGACCCAGGGTGGTGTGGAGTGCAAAAAAACGATGGATTTGGGCCCAGATCTTTTGACTGGGGGAGTGTGTGACATTGATCCACATTCAGTCCATCACTTGTTGTTTTTTGCAATTGCCGCCCTAAGTGCGCTGGGGATGCCCAGACGTGGGTCCCAGGCACTCCACACCACTTGGAGTCAAGCTAGCCGGGCTGAAGAGAGGTGTTACCTCGAAACCGGTCCGGTCCTCGGATGCTTGATTCCGGTCTGGGAAAGATATGGCTGTTGTAGTTCGGACTGGACTGTTCCCATGGGGCAACAGGGTCAGAGCTGATTTGCATAAAGCCATTATCTGACCCAGGGTGGTGTGGAGTGCAAAAAAACGATGGATTTGGGCCCAGATCTTTTGACTGGGGGAGTGTGTGACATTGATCCACATTCAGTCCATCACTTGTTGTTTTTTGCAATTGCCGCCCTAAGTGCGCTGGGGATGCCCAGACGTGGGTCCCAGGCACTCCACACCACTTGGAGTCAAGCTAGCTGGGCTGAAGAGAGGTGTTACCTCGAAACCGGTCTGGTCCTCGGATGCTTGATTCCGGTCTGGGAAAGATATGGCTGTTGTAGTTCGGACTGGACTGTTCCCATGGGGCAACAGGGTCAGAGCTGATTTGCATAAAGCCATTATCTGACCCAGGGTGGTGTGGAGTGCAAAAAAACGATGGATTTGGGCCCAGATCTTTTGACTGGGGGAGTGTGTGACATTGATCCACATTCAGTCCATCACTTGTTGTTTTTTGCAATTGCCGCCCTAAGTGCGCTGGGGATGCCCAGACGTGGGTCCCAGGCACTCCACACCACTTGGAGTCAAGCTAGCCGGGCTGAAGAGAGGTGTTACCTCGAAACCGGTCCGGTCCTCGGATGCTTGATTCCGGTCTGGGAAAGATATGGCTGTTGTAGTTCGGACTGGACTGTTCCCATGGGGCAACAGGGTCAGAGCTGATTTGCATAAAGCCATTATCTGACCCAGGGTGGTGTGGAGTGCAAAAAAACGATGGATTTGGGCCCAGATCTTTTGACTGGGGGAGTGTGTGACATTGATCCACATTCAGTCCATCACTTGTTGTTTTTTGCAATTGCCGCCCTAAGTGCGCTGGGGATGCCCAGACGTGGGTCCCAGGCACTCCACACCACTTGGAGTCAAGCTAGCCGGGCTGAAGAGAGGTGTTACCTCGAAACCGGTCCGGTCCTCGGATGCTTGATTCCGGTCTGGGAAAGATATGGCTGTTGTAGTTCGGACTGGACTGTTCCCATGGGGCAACAGGGTCAGAGCTGATTTGCATAAAGCCATTATCTGACCCAGGGTGGTGTGGAGTGCAAAAAAACGATGGATTTGGGCCCAGATCTTTTGACTGGGGGAGTGTGTGACATTGATCCACATTCAGTCCATCACTTGTTGTTTTTTGCAATTGCCGCCCTAAGTGCGCTGGGGATGCCCAGACGTGGGTCCCAGGCACTCCACACCACTTGGAGTCAAGCTAGCCGGGCTGAAGAGAGGTGTTACCTCGAAACCGGTCCGGTCCTCGGATGCTTGATTCCGGTCTGGGAAAGATATGGCTGTTGTAGTTCGGACTGGACTGTTCCCATGGGGCAACAGGGTCAGAGCTGATTTGCATAAAGCCATTATCTGACCCAGGGTGGTGTGGAGTGCAAAAAAACGATGGATTTGGGCCCAGATCTTTTGACTGGGGGAGTGTGTGACATTGATCCACATTCAGTCCATCACTTGTTGTTTTTTGCAATTGCCGCCCTAAGTGCGCTGGGGATGCCCAGACGTGGGTCCCAGGCACTCCACACCACTTGGAGTCAAGCTAGCCGGGCTGAAGAGAGGTGTTACCTCGAAACCGGTCCGGTCCTCGGATGCTTGATTCCGGTCTGGGAAAGATATGGCTGTTGTAGTTCGGACTGGACTGTTCCCATGGGGCAACAGGGTCAGAGCTGATTTGCATAAAGCCATTATCTGACCCAGGGTGGTGTGGAGTGCAAAAAAACGATGGATTTGGGCCCAGATCTTTTGACTGGGGGAGTGTGTGACATTGATCGACATTCAGTCCATCACTTGTTGTTTTTTGCAATTGCCGCCCTAAGTGCGCTGGGGATGCCCAGACGTGGGTCCCAGGCACTCCACACCACTTGGAGTCAAGCTAGCCGGGCTGAAGAGAGGTGTTACCTCGAAACCGGTCCGGTCCTCGGATGCTTGATTCCGGTCTGGGAAAGATATGGCTGTTGTAGTTCGGACTGGACTGTTCCCATGGGGCAACAGGGTCAGAGCTGATTTGCATAAAGCCATTATCTGACCCAGGGTGGTGTGGAGTGCAAAAAAACGATGGATTTGGGCCCAGATCTTTTGACTGGGGGAGTGTGTGACATTGATCCACATTCAGTCCATCACTTGTTGTTTTTTGCAATTGCCGCCCTAAGTGCGCTGGGGATGCCCAGACGTGGGTCCCAGGCACTCCACACCATTTGGAGTCAAGCTAGCCGGGCTGAAGAGAGGTGTTACCTCGAAACCGGTCCGGTCCTCGGATGCTTGATTCCGGTCTGGGAAAGATATGGCTGTTGTAGTTCGGACTGGACTGTTCCCATGGGGCAACAGGGTCAGAGCTGATTTGCATAAAGCCATTATCTGACCCAGGGTGGTGTGGAGTGCAAAAAAACGATGGATTTGGGCCCAGATCTTTTGACTGGGGGAGTGTGTGACATTGATCCACATTCAGTCCATCACTTGTTGTTTTTTGCATTGTAAATGCGGCGCACCATGGGTGACGGAGCAGTGGCGCAAAATAACTGGCGCATCCCTGGAGATGCGCCAGTTATCTTAAATCTGCCTCGAAGTATCTGGGAACATGCATGATATATACATATATTATTAATGCTTACAGTAGAAGGTATTAATAAGTCATTGAACGTAATGTTTATGATGGTATTTTTTCACAGTTCCATAACAATACCAAACATTATCAAAAGTATAAAAAGTGATCATTGAATGAACAGATATGTAAGAAGAACCCAGAAGAACAGGACAAGGGCAGTCTCTTCTTTATTTCTCCCCAACCCCTTCCTCCACTTGGTGCACTCCATAGTGTCTAGACATTGTCTTAGCAATTGAGAGGGGTCTGGAGGGGGCATTGGGCTAGAGGCATCATTCTGCTCTTGTGAAATCCGGTATATTAAATAACAACCCTGACAGAGTGAAGTGTTCACATTTATAATTTCACCTGAGCAGAATGGCAGAAAGCTACAACTTAATACATTTTGGAGAGATACTATAAATAATCGACAAAGAATTAATAGCCGTTAGAGAAGAAAATATGAGGAATATTTACAAAAACATGTTGGAGCGCGGAGCTGCACTAGATTTGGCACCATATTCACAATAATCGCACCCCTGTGTTTCCCTAAGCAATGGTGCTAAAAAAGCCACCTACTGTCAGCACAGGCACCCTGCCGCCATGTTGCAAGGGTACCTGCGCTGCACATAAGCAATCAATAATGGTGATTTTCTCTTTCTATTTGTGCTGCAGAATGAAGCATACATGGAAAGAGCAAAAAATGAGAAATTGATAATTTCTCCTCCAATCGCCACTCTGACACCTGGTATTCCATGGCTTTCGTTTTTGGCGCTGCCTCAGCCTTGATAATCTGGGGAAGCATCAAAAAGCAATGGGTGCTGTCGCGTAGAAATTGAGTAGGAATAGATTGAGTAGGTGTAAGGAAATTAACCTTGTTTATATCTTTAAGTTCTCATAGGAAGAAAACGGTCTGCAGGTTGGACTAGAACAGGCAGAAGAAGCAGCAAGAACCAATTCCAGGACAGTCTCTTCTTGTTTGTTATTTTATCCACTCCCCGTTCCCCCTGGAGGGTAGTCTGGAGTCTAGGTACACTTATCTGGATCTCTAGGGTATTTTCTGGAGGGATTTGGGAACTAGCGTCTTTGTTCCTGTGCAAGTCCAAGGTGAGGAAAATCTAGAGTATGACAGTGTGAAGTGCCCACGTAGTAAATCTTGCACCTGAACAGAAATGTCTGAAGGAATAAACCTGCAGAACTTAGGAACGGTCTTAGAGACTATACAAAAGTAGTTAGTAGCAGTTAGGGAGGAAAATCAAAGTCTTAGGCAAGAGGTAGTTAACTGCAGAAAAGAAACTACAGAATTAGCCCAGAGATATAGACAACCATTTAGTTCAGGACGAGAGACCTTAGACCCTTCTATGGAAGGTACAAACACAAGTAATCAATTCTTTGTCCCCAGTTATTCCGTTAGCCCCACCAGAACGATTTAGCGGAGACCCCCAACAGGCACAGATATTTATCACTCAGTGCTCCCGACACTTCATGTGTCGCCGTTCAATTTTCCCAGATGCGCAGTCAAAAGTGGCCTTTGTTCTGTCAAACTTGAGTGGTGGCGCAGCGTCTTGGTCCATACCCCTGGTCACCTGAGATGACCCTCTTTTACACAACTATGATGAGTTCAAACAGGAATTTCTAAGAATATTTGACAGAAGAAGAATATACCAAGTGGTTGATAATGAATTGCTTGATCTACGACAAGGAAATCGAGATATTGTGGCTTATTTAGCCCAGTTTAACAAGCTCGTAGTGGAGACTGATTGGCCCAAGAGTAAAAGAGCTGCGGTCTTTGATTGAGGGTTAAAGGACGAACTCAAGGATGTGTTAGCTCAGATACCAAACTGGCCTACGGAAATTTTGGCATTAGTGGATCTGGTGTTAGAAATCGACTTCCGTCAAGGCGAAAGGAAGGACGAGAAAAGAAAAGAATTTAAGCCAGTAGTTCCAAGATTTGATAGAGTCCGATCTGAAGGCAGTAGAAGTACAGCAGGATAACCAGGTCCAGAACCCATGCAAATAGGAACAATAAGAGGTCCTTTAGCAAAAGAAGAAAAAGAGAAGAGGAGGACTGGTAATTTATGTATGTACTGCGGCTCGTGTGGACATTTTGTTAGAAGTTGTCCGAAGAAACCAAAGACACCATTCAAACCGAAGGAAAACTTGCAGCACCACCTGTAGAGGGAGTTGAACAGGTGGGTGCTAATCAAAAATCAACTCCAACAGAGCATCAAGTAGCTACTACTCTACAGTCATCCGCCCCACATTTAATTTTGTCCATGGTTATGAAGTTTCGGGACATAACGTTGACAGAAGTGTCAGTGATGATAGATTCGGGAGCAACTGGAACATTTTGCGAACTAAGATTTGCAGTTAAAGTGGGTTTACGACCAATCAAGAAATCCAAAAGTGAACCGGTACAGGCAGTAGATGGAACGAATCTCTCCTCCGGACCCATAGTGAGCCATACAGAACAAATGCGGCTAATCTCCAATGATGGACATGAAGAAGTACTTCAATTTAATTTAATTGATGCGCCTCAGTTTCAGCTAATTTTAGGTCGTCCATGGCTTACAAAGCACAAGCCAGCTATTAATTGGAGCTCCAGGACGATCGTACTAGATTCTGATTTCTGCAAAATAATCTGTTTTGGAGTAAAAGAAGAGATCCAGGCGTGCAATCCAGCTCATTCCTTATGTACAACAGGAGTATCGGTATGTGTAATCACTTCCCAAGAAATACCAAAAGACTATCAAGACTTTGAAGATGTTTTTAACGAAACAGAGGCAGAGAAACTTCCTCCCCATCAAGTATATGATTGTAAAATAGACCTGGAGCCTGGCTCAAATTTACCCTTCAGTCGAGTATACGCTCTAACTGAGAAGGAACATCGTCACTTGAAGGAATATCTAGACAAATATTTGGCGAACAGTTTCATTCGGCCCTTACAATCTCCGGTATCTTCGCCTCTATTTTTCGTGCCAAAGAAAGAAGATTTGAGGCCTTGCATCGATTATCTCGCAATTAATCGAATCACTAAGAAAAACCGCTACCCGTTACCTCCTATTTCGGTCCTGTTGGACCAGGTAAAAGGAGCACAAATATATACGAAGCTGGACCTGAGAGGAGCTTACCATCTTGTCCGAATGCACGAGGGCAATGAATGGAAAGATTTGGATTGTTTGAGTACAAAGTTATGCCGTATGGTATATGTAATGCCCCGGCAGCCTTCCAACACTTTATAAACGACATCCTCATTGAGTTTATAGACCAATGCATAATTTTGTACATTGACAATATCTTGATTTACTCGTCTGACACAAGCAAACATTGAGAACAAGTAAGAGAAGTTTTACAGAAACTAAGGGAGAACAAATTGTTTGTGAAGTTGGAGAAGTATGCATTCAATGTCGCTCAGGTGGAGTTTTTGGGGTTTGTTCTTTCCCCAACTGGAATAAACATGGATGAGCGAAAAATCAAGTCTGTGGTAGATTGGAACTCCCCAGCCAGTGTAAAAGAGGTCCAAAGCTTCATTGGTTTCGAAACTTCTATAGAAGATTTATAAGCGAATTTTCACAGAAAATTCTTCCCCTCACGAGATTACTTGAAAAAGGAATTCGCTTTGAATGGACCATGGAATCTGAGGAAGCCTTTAAATCCCTGAAGAGAGATTTCACCACAGCACCAATACTTTTACATGCAGATCCTACAGAACCTTTTTACTTAGAAACGGATGCTTCGGATCAAGCAGTTGCGGGAGTTATGTCCCAACGACACAAGGTAACAAGTCAATTGCATCCAGTGGCTTACAGGTCAAGGAAACTGACACCAGCCGAAGTGAATTATACGATAACCAAATAAGAGTTATTGGCCATTAAAGATGCATTTAAGGAGTGGCAACACCAACTCATGGGAGCACAACACCAAGAACAGTTTTTACCGATCATCGAAATTTAAAATTCTTGAAATCTGCCAGAACGTTAACGCCAAGACAACTTCGATGGTCATTGTACTTTGCTGATTACGACTTTGTCATCACTTATCGACCAGGAACTCAAAATGGGAAGGCTGATGCCTTATCCAGAATCAGAACTGAAAACCAGAAGAGTCAAATGGAAACTCAAACCATAATTCAGAGTACTAAAATCTTTGGTGTCACAACATCGATTGGATTGAAAGAACAAGTTATTGAAGTCATGAGTCCGGAAGCAATGCAGGAGTGGGTCGAAGAAGAAGAAGGAAGAGAAATCCAGCATCAATTACCCTACCATAAAAGAGCCTTGTATTTGCCCACTCAAGGATGACAGACTCAAGCAATGCTCGAGTGCCATGATAACATCCTAGCAGGACACAAGGGAGAAGCTAAAACAGAAGAATGAGTTAAAAGACATTACTGGTGGCCTCATATGACTAAGGACATTGAGAAGTATGTCAATACTTGAGAAATCTGCGCTCAGGGAAAATCTGAGCGGCAAGTTGCCAATGGGTTATTACAACCATTACCCACACCACCTTATCCATGGCACACAGTCACACTAGACCTCATAGTAGATTTACCACTTAGCCAGGGTTTTAACACCATCCTAGTGGTAGTGGATACGTTTTCTAAGATGGCACATTTTTTGGCGCTAAAAGCGGTCCCAACTGCTAAACAATTGGCTACTCACGTTAGTACACAAATAGTGAAGATTCATGGAATCCCAAAGATTTTATTTCAGACAGGGGTTCACAATTTGTGTCTCATTTTTGCAAGGCGTTTATGAAAAGGTTGGGAATCGAAGCCAAGTGCTCTACCAGCTATCACACAGAGACAGATTGGCAGACGTAGAGGGTTAATCAGGAACTAGAACAGTACCTAAGGTTATTTCTCCTGAAGCAAGAAGGAAAGTGGTCAGATTACTTGTGGGCGGCAGAGTTTGCACACAATAACGCAATAAAGTCTCCACAGGCTATTCACCGTTTTACCTAAACTATGGCCGGCATCCAAATTCCACAGTAAAACAGATTAACATTTCAGTTCCAGCAGTCAAAGATGTAATCTCTCATTTAAAGCAGGTCCACCAAACTGCTATTAAAAATCTGGAACAGGCTAAAGAGAACTATAAAGTTTATTACGATAAAAAGAGACGAGAAGGCCCTCCTTTAGAGACAGGAGATAGGGCTTGGCTAAGTACAAAGAACCTTAGGTTAAAAGGTAACAGAAAATTCCAACCAAAGTTCATAGGGCCATATTCAATTGAGGAAAAAAGAACCCCCATTACTTATCAGCTAAAATTACCTACTACATTGAAAATTCATCCAGTCTTTCATTATTCATTGTTGAAGAAAGCATCACCTGAGTTGCGAAAAGATTCATCCCCGAAACCAATCCATTTAGACTCTGGAATTTAATTTGAAGTTAAAGAAATTTCGGATTCAAAGAGAGTTAAAGGAAAGCTGTATTATTTGGTAGACTGGAAAGGATATGGTCCAGAAGAACGATCTTGGGAGTTGGAATCTGATGTTCATGCTCCAAGACTGGTAAAGATTTTTCACCAACGATTTCCTACAAGGCCAAGACCGAGCGGACCTCCTTTGTTGAGGGGGACTGTCAGAACACCAAATCGTGTGCTCATTATAGCAAGCACCAGGTTTGGTAAAGGTTATAGCCTGGGTGTTAAAGGGTGGTCAAAAACCAGCAGTTGGATAGACCTCCATCGGTCCCGGAATTCGAAGATGGCCGCCGATCTTGGAAACGAGATCACGGTCTAGTTGATTTCATTTTCCCTTCCACACAGGTGCTCTGGAAGGGAGTTGAAGCCCACGCTACCAAAATACTGCGCACTTCACCGAAGAATCTATGCCGTGTAAACCTGTTTCAGAGAAGCTCTGCAATATTATTTAATTAGAGTTACCTCATTGAGTGTTCGTCCAGGACTTGTTCCGCTAACTCCGTTGGGTTTAGGGAACTTCTAGTCTCTATCTGGCTACCGAGCGGTGTGGGCGTTTCTGTTGCTTCGTCGTCACCCCTCCTCTCAGCTCGTAGGAAGGTTTTCAGAGTTTCTCTTCAGGATTCACCTCACGCTGTCAGCACCTGAGAAGCAAAAGAAGAGAAGAATCAGAGCTAAGTGTTTTGGGAGACAAATAACTGATACGTTATCTATTAAGTAAAAGACATTATATACTTACTGTTTTTTCCTGAAGAAGTGTAGGACAAAAAATAGAAAACCCTGTAGAAGGAGATAAAAGACTATTAATAATAATTCAAAAGAGAAATTAAGAGAAAACTGTATATATTAGAGTTTATTCTACAAGAAAAGATAAGAATAAAGAAAAACTTAGGTAGTAATATAAAATAATAGAGCACAGTAAGAGAAGTAAGTAGAAGGCACAAGTAGAATATAAGAGTATTTCTATAGCGCCTAACTACCCAGAGGCCTCGTAGCGGTTGTGGAAAAGAAAAGCAGAACGGCATCAGTCTGCAGAGCTAAGGAAGCATTCCAAACAGATGTGTTTTTAAGAGCTTGTAAAAGGTCAGCAGGTTGTTGTTCCCCCGCATAACTTGGGGAAGGGAGTACCACAACTTAGCAGCAGTGGATGAGAAAGAGCGTCCTCCCCATCTCACCTTCCTTGTTTTCCTAATGGTGGCCAAATATAAGGAACTGGAGCATAGAGTCCTATGCAGAAGATACGGTGTTAATAGTGGGTGCAGAATGGGTGGACCAGTCTTCCCTATGGCTTTGTGTGCCAGACACATAGCTTTAAATTATATCCTGGCAGCAATTGGCAGCCAGTGTAGCTGTCGCAGTGCTGGCCTTGCTGATTGCCGACGTGGAACCTGCAGGAGCATCCATGCAGCACAATTCTGAACTACTTGCAGTTTATTTATTGTGGCCTGGGGAGCTCCCAAATACAGAATATTCCCATAGTCCAGGCGGGACAATATAAGAGGTTGGACCAATATCCTTCTTGCCTCAAAAGGAAGAAGGGGAATAATTTTGCGAAGCGTTCACAAGTAAATAATTAAATAGTAAAAACTATAGGTAGGTTTTGCGGACAGTTAAGAAATGTATCTTGTTTTGTAGGCTAAGTATCGAACTGTGTGACTTAGAAGTAAGGAAGAAAGAATTTCTAACAAGAAAGGACAGAAGAGGAGCATAGATCTTGGAAAAAGGGGTAGGTATAAATAGCGTAGAAATAGAGTAGGAATAGAAAGAGTAGGTGATAGGAAATTAACCTTGTTTTATATCTTTAAGTTCTCATAGGAAGAAAATGGTCTGCAGGTTGGACTAGAACAGGCAGATGAAGCAACGAGAACCAATTCCAGGACAGTCTCTTCTTGTTTGTTATTTTATCCACTCCCCCTTCCCCCTGGAGGGTAGTCTGGAGTCTAGGTACACTTATCTGGATCTCCAGGGTATTTTCTGAAGGGATTTGGGAACTAGCGTCACTGTTCCTGTGCAAGTCCAAGGTAAAGAAAATCTAGAGTATGACAAGTGACTTAGCGCCACCTTTTAAATATGAAATGGTACTACTCCACTAGAGCATCAAAAACATACCCCTCCGGTGGTGAGAGAGGCTTGTAAATATGCCCCTAAGAGTTTAAAATAAGACATAATCGATTCGAGAAGAGAGACTTTGGAGTTAGCTTTTAAAATGGATGGTATAGTGACACAGATCAGTTTGGTTCCTCCCTCTCCATAATGAAGCTATTAGTTCAATGCCAAATCCAACATCTAGGGGAACCACCCAAGTAGTACACTCAATGTCACCAGTGATTCTCCGAGCCCCCTCAGAACACTTTAGTGGAGATCCTCAAATGGTCCAATTTTTCCTAACCCAGTAATCTCTCCATTTGATGTCCTGTGAGTCAATGTTCCCCAATGCACAGTCTTGAGTAGCCTTTATTCTGTCCTATCTTAGTGGAGATGCTGCTTCATGGTTGATTGCAAAAAACACAGTTGATGGACAGAATGTAGAACAATGTCATACATTCACCCCATTACAATGATCTGGGCCTAAATCCATCGTTTTTTTGCACTCCACACCACCCTGGGTTAGACACTGGCTATATGCAAATCAGCTCTGACCCTGTGCCTCATGGGAACAGTCCAGTCCGAACTACCAAGCCATGTCTTTCCCAGACCGGAATCAAGCATCCAAGGACCGGTTTCTGACTATCAGCCTTCATCAGCCTGGATAGCTTGACTCCAGTGGTGTGGAGAGCCTGGGACTCACGTCTAAGCATACCCAGCCCACTCGGGGTGAAAATTGCAAAAAACACAGTTGATGGACAGAATGTAGAACAATGTCATACATTCAACCCAGTACAATGATCTGGGCCTAAATCCATCGTTTTTTAGCACTCCACACCACCCTGGTTAGACACTGGCTATATGCAAATCAGCTCTGACCCTGTGCCTCATGGGAACAGTCCAGTCCGAACTACCAAGCCATGTCTTTCCCAGACCAGAATCAAGCATCCAAGGACCGGTTTCTGGCTATCAGCCTTCATCAGCCTATATAGCTTGACTCCAGTGGTGTGGAGAGCCTGGGACTCACGTCTGAGCATACCCAGCCCACTCGGGGTGAAAATTGCAAAAAAAACAGTTGTGGGCAGAATGTAGAACAATGTCATACATTCACCCCAGTACAATGATCTGGGCCCAAATCCATCGTTTTTTTGCACTCCACACCACCCTGGGTTGGACACTGGCTATATGCAAATCAGCTCTGACCCTGTGCCTCATGGGAACAGTCCAGTCCGAACTACCAAGCCATGTCTTTCCCAGACCGGAATCAAGCATCCAAGGACCGGTTTCTGGCTATCAGCCTTCATCAGCCTGGATAGCTTGACTCCAGTGGTGTGGAGAGCCTAGGACTCACGTCTGAGCATACCCAGCCCACTCGGGGTGAAAATTGCAAAAAAAACACAGTTGATGGACAGAATGTAGAACAATGTCATACATTCACCCCAGTACAATGATCTGGGCCTAAATCCATCGTTTTTTTGCACTCCACACCACCCTGGGTTAGACACTGGCTATATGCAAATCAGCTCTGACCCTGTGCCTCATGGGAACTGTCCAGTCCGAACTACCAAGCCATGTCTTTCCCAGACCGGAATCAAGCATCCAAGGACCGTTTCTGGCTATCAGCCTTCATCAGCCTGGATAGCTTTACTCCAGTTTTGTGGAGAGCCTGGGACTCACGTCTGAGCATACCCAGCCCACTCGGTGTGAAAATTGCAAAAAACACAGTTGATGGACAGAATGTAGAACAATGTCATACATTCACCCCAGTACAAGGATCTGGGCCTAAATCCATTGTTTTTTTGCACTCCACACCACCCTGGGTTAGACACTGGCTATATGCAAATCAGCTCTGACCCTGTGCCTCATGGGAACAGTCCAGTCCGAACTACCAAGCCATGTCTTTCCCAGACCGGAATCAAGCATCCAAGGACCGGTTTCTGGCTATCAGCCTTCATCAGCCTGGATAGCTTGACTCCAGTGGTGTGGAGAGCCTGGGACTGACGTCTGAGCATACCCAGCCCACTCGGGGTGAATATTGCAAAAAACACAGTTGATTGACAGAATGTAGAACAATGTCATACATTCACCCCAGTACAATGAGCTGGCCCTAAATCCATCGTTTTTTTGCACTCCACACCACCCTGGGTTAGACACTGGCTATATGCAAATCAGCTCTGACCCTGTGCCTCATGGGAACAGTCCAGTCCGAACTACCAAGCCATGTCTTTCCCAGACCGGAATCAAGCATCCAAGGACCGGTTTCTGGCTATCAGCCTTCATCAGCCTGGATAGCTTGACTCCATTGGTGTGGAGAGCCTGGGACTCACGTCTGAGCATACCCAGCCCACTCAGGGTGAAAATTGCAAAAAACACAGTTGATGGACAGAATGTAGAAAAATGTCATACATTCACCCCAGTACAATGATCTGGGCCTAAATCCATCGTTTTTTTGCTGGACTGTTCCGATGAAGCACAGGGTCAGAGCTGATTTGCATATAGCCAGTGTCTAACCGAGGGTGGTGTGGAGTGCACAAAAACGATGGATTTAGGCCCAGATCCTTGTACTGGGGTGAATGTATGACATTGTTCTACATTCTGTCCATCAACTGTGTTTTTTGCAATTTTCACCCCGAGTGGGCTGGGTATGCTCAGACGTGAGTCCCAGGCTCTCCACACCACTGGAGTCAAGCTATCCAGGCTGATGAAGGCTGATAGCCAGAAACCGGTCCTTGGATGCTTGATTCCGGTCTGGGAAAGACATGGCTTGGTAGTTCGGACTGGACTGTTCCCATGAGGCACAGGGTCAGAGCTGATTTGCATATAGCCAGTGTCTAACCCAGGGTGGTGTGGAGTGCTAAAAAACGATGGATTTAGGCCCAGATCCTTGTACTGGCGTGAATGTATGACATTGTTCTACATTCTGTCCATCAACTGTGTTTTTTGCAATTTTCACCCTGAGTGGGCTGGGTATGCTCAGACGTGAGTCCCAGGCTCTCCACACCACTGGAGTCAAGCTATCCAGGCTGATGAAGGCTGATAGCCAGAAACCGGTCCTTGGATGCTTGATTCCGGTCTGGGAAAGACATGGCTTGGTAGTTCGGACTGGACTGTTCCCATGAGGCACAGGGTCAGAGCTGATTTGCATATAGCCAGTTTCTAACCCAGGGTGGTGTGGAGTGCAAAAAAACGATGGATTTAGGCCCAGATCCTTGTACTGGGGTGAATGTATGACATTGTTCTACATTCTGTCCATCAACTGTGTTTTTTGCAATTTTCACCCCGAGTGGGCTGGGTATGCTCAGACGTGAGTCCTAGGCTCTCCACACCACTGGAGTCAAGGTATCCAGGCTGATGAAGGCTGACAGCCAGAAACCGGACCTTGGATGCTTGATTCCGGTCTGGGAAAGACATGGCTTGGTAGTTCGGACTGGACTGTTCCCATGAGGCACAGGGTCAGAGCTGATTTGCATATAGCCAGTGTCTAACCCAGGGTGGTGTGGAGTGCAAAAAAACGATGGATTTAGGCCCAGATCATTGTATTGGGGTGAATGTATGACATTGTTCTACATTCTGTCCATCAACTGTGTTTTTTGCAATTTTCACCCCGAGTGGGCTGGGTATGCTTAGACGTGAGTCCCAGGCTCTCCACACCACTGGAGTCAAGCTATCCAGGCTGATGAAGGCTGACAGCCAGAAACCGGTCCTTGGATGCTTGATTCCGGTCTGGGAAAGACATGGCTTAGTAGTTCGGACTGGACTGTTCCCATGAGGCACTGGGTCAGAGCTGATTTGCATATAGCCAGTGTCTAACCCAGGGTTGTGTGGAGTGCAAAAATATGATGGATTTAGGCCCAGATCCTTGTACTGGGGTGAATGTATGATATTGTTCTACATTCTGTCCATCAACTGTGTTTTTTGCAATTTTCACCAGAGTGGGCTGGGTATGCTCAGACGTGAGTCCTAGGCTCTCCACACCACTGGAGTCAAGCTATCCAGGCTGATGAAGGCTGATAGCCAGAAACCGGTCGTTGGATGCTTGATTCCGGTCTGGGAAAGACATGGCTTGGTAGTTCGGACTGGACTGTTCCCATGAGGCACAGGGTCAGAGCTGATTTGCATATAGCCAGTGTCTAACCCAGGGTGGTGTGGAGTGCAAAAAAACGATGGATTTAGGCCCAGATCCTTGTACTGGGGTGAATGTATGACATTGTTCTACATTCTGTCCATCAACTGTGTTTTTTGCAAGCTTCATGGTTGATGTCATTAGTTTCTAGAGATGCTCACGACAACAATCAAAGGGGTAGAACCCATGAAGACTGGTACTATTCGAGGTCTGTTCACTAAAAAATAAAAATAAAAGAGAAGGCAAAATAACCTGTGTTTATATTGTAGGGCAAGTGGACATTTTGTGAAAATGTATCCCAAGAACCCAAAGGTGTCACAGGAGGAAATCCTTTGGCACCACCAGTAGGAGGAGTTGGACTGGTGAGTGATAGAGAAGACTCAACTCCACAAACCCATCATTTGGCAAATGCCCTGCAATCTTGGGTTGCTCATCTGACTCCTTCAATGGAAGTTACGTTTCGGCATGTGACATTTCCCGAGGTTTCCATCACGATTAACTCAGAAGCCAAAGGAAATTTCTGTGATTTTTAAATTTACTTCTAAGATTGGTCTAAGGGCAATACAAAAACCAAAGAGTGAAGCAGTAAGGGCCGTAGATGGAACCAACCTTTCTTCAGGACCTATTGTCAGCCATATGGAATCTATGAAATTGATTTCTAGAGAAGGTCATCAAGAGACTATTCGGTTCAATTTAATTGATGTCCCCCAAATTCAAATAATTCTCAGATTTCCCTGGCTGACTGAGCATAACCCAACAATTGAATGGGGAAAAGAACCTAGGTATTGATTCAAATTACTGTACATAAAATGTTTTGATACAAATTCATGGCTCAAAGAACCAGGTACAGCAACCTTGTTCTGAGAAGGAGGATCTTGTGTGCGTAATTAACACTAATTAAATTCCTTTGCAATATAAAGAATTCAAGGATGTGTTCAATGAAATAGAGGTGAAGAAACTCCCTCCTCACCGCCCTTATGATTGCAAGATTGAATTAAAACCAGGAGCGAATCTATCCTGCAGTCAAATGTATGCATTAAAAGAAACTGAAAGGCAGCACCTGCAAGAGCACATACAGAAATATTTGACAAATACATTAGTTAGACCCCTGCAATCTCTAGTTTCCTCTCCCCTATTGTTTGTCCTTTAGAAAGAAGGAGAGCTAAGAATATGCATCAACTACAGAGCCCTTAACCGCATAACTGTAAATAATCGCTACCCATGGACCCTGATCTCAGTGTTATTAGATAAGGTAAAAGGGGCACACATATATAAAAGTTAGATTTCAGAGAAGTTTAGTATCTTATCTGAGTCCGAAAAGGAGATGAATGGAAAACAGAGATCAGGACTCAATATGTTCTTTTCTGCTACCAGGACATGCCCTATGGCTGTGCAATACTCCAGTTGCCTTTCAATACTTTATTAAGATGTGCTGATTGACTTCATTGACAAGAGCACAATTGTATAGATAGATGACATTTTGATTTACTCTACCTCAGAAAAAGAGCATGAAAGACATGTGAGATGCGTTTTGCAACAACTCAGAGAGAGCAGTTTATATTTCAAACTGAAGAAGTGTGCCTTCAGTGTTCAGTCAGATATTCTTAAAATTCATCTTGTCTACAGAGGGAGTGACTATAGATGTCCAAAAGATGAAGGTAGTCATGGAATGACAATCACCCATCTCTGTGAAAGAGATCCAAATTTTCTTAGGATTCGCCAACTTTTATTGAAGATTTATTAAAGAATTCTGTCAGAAAATAATTCCTCTCACTCGACTACTGAGAAAAGGAGCCCAATTTCTTTGGTCTAAAGAAACAGAAAAGGTCTTCAGGGCCTTGAAGGAGGCCTTCACAACTGCCCCAGTCTTGTTCCATGTGGATCTTTAAGAACCCTGCTATTTAGAAACAGATGCTTCAGACCAAGCTATTGGAGGAATGCAGTGGTTAATGTGTGAAAAAATAAGTGCTGGGGCTCTTGTCAGGAGACAGCTTGCACCAACCCATAACAGAACCAACTGCTAACCATGAACCCCTATAAGTGGGGAGAGGGTGTGGCATAATGTCCAGAGCTGCCGACTTTGGAGATGGGGAACCAGGTTTGAGTCTCGTCATAGGCTCAACATCCGGTGATTCTGAGCAGATCACTTAATATCCCTGTGCCTACCAAAAATGAATGTATCCTTAACTGGTGCTCATGAAAAGCACTCGGCCCAAAGGTATTAGAGCACTTTAATACCTTTGGGTTGAGTTTGCGCTATAAGCACTAGTGATGACGAGTAAGGGCCAGTGCCGAACACTGGAAACCATTGGCTTAAATTTAGCACTGGAGGAGTGTTTGTTCAAAGACAAAAGACAACTACATACTGTAGTCTGTCGATCATGAAAGCTAACCCCAGCAGAGACCAATTACACAATCACTGAGAAAGAATTGATAGCAATTAAAGATGCTTTCACGAAATGGAGGCACACTCTGATGGGAGCAAAACATGTATACATTATATTTACAGATCATGAAAATGTGCAGTTTTAAAATCAGCAATAACCTTAACCCCCAGACAGCTACTCTGGTCTGTATATTTTGCAGATTATGATTTTGCAATCACTTATTCTGGAAGCAAGAATGGTGAAGCAGATGCCTTGTCACAAATCAACACTGAGGTTCAAAAGAACTAAATAGAAATCTAGAAGAGTATTCCAGACACAAAAGGTGGAACCTTAGAAGACAACATCAAAGAATTGATCACTTCAGATGTAATGCTGGATTAGGAGGAAAAGAACATTCAAAAAGAACTCCAGAACCAATTGCCATACCACGATGAAGCATTATATCTACCTATCAAGGAACTACAAGAAAGAGTGTGAATGTCACAATAGCCTGTTGGCTGGTAATAAAGGAATCCACAAAACTGAATTTTTAATAAAATGTCAAATTTGGTAGCCTAATATAACTAAAGACATCCATCAGTATGTTACTATCAGTGAGATGTGTGATCTGGGAAGATCAGCTAGGCATGCCTGAGTGTTTTTTTTTTCAATCATTGCCAGTCCCCCCACATCCATGGCACACAATCACTACAGATTTATTGTAGATCTACCTTCCAGTCAAGGTTTCAATACCATCTTAGTAATTGTAGATACCTTCACTAAAATGGCCTATTGTATTGCCTTGAAGTCAACCCCTAATGCAAAGCAGCTACCCCAACAATTTAGTCAACACATTGTACAGGCCCATGGTATCCTTATGGTTATCATCTCAGACAGAGGTTCCCAATTCCTACCTCACTTTTGGAAAGCCTTTACAGAAGGGATGACTATTGAGACTAGATTTTCCACTAGTTATCACCCAGAAACAGATGGGCCGTCAGAAAGGGCTAATCAAGAATTGGAACAATATTTGAGATTATTCCTCATAGATCAAGAAGGAGAGTGGTCAGATCTTCTTTGGGCAGCAGATTTTGCACACAGTAATGAACAACATTTTTCCACTGGGTATTCCCCATTCTTCCTAAATTGTGGTAGACACCCCAACTTGATAGTCAGTTCCAAGGACATAACAGTCCCTGCTGTAAACAACATAGTTCACCACTTAGTCACGGTACATAAATCAGCCATAGAAAATTGAATGCAAGCCAAGGAACCCTATAAATTCCCTGCAGACATAAAGAGGAAACCAGTACCTGTCCTTCAGGTTGGGGACAAGGTTTATTAAGATTAAGACTTAAAGGAAATCAAAAATTCTAACCTTGCTTAATAGGTCCATATTCTATCGAAACGATTATAAATCCAGTGACCTTTCGATTAAAGCTACCCAATAATGTGAGCATTCACCGATTTTTCTTTAATCTCTGCGAAAGAAAACACCAACAAACTTGAGACTAAAACTACCACCAAAACCCCTACAGATTGAGGGAGGTTTAGAAGTTGAAGTAAAAAGAATTTTAGATTCCAGAAAAAATTAAAGGGTGCATCTATTACTTAGTCGACTGGAAAGGTTATGGGCCCAAAGAAAGGTCTTGGAAATTGGATTCTGATGTCCAAGCCCGCATATTGATAAGACAGCTTCATATTCAATTTTCAAGTAAATCGCGACGAGGAGGCCCATCTTCAGAGTCCCCAGAAATAATCAGTCGAAGATACCCCATGTCATTGGCTCAGCAAGAATTGGAAGTCCAGTGAAACCAAAGAGAATCACCGAAGATGCTAAATTCCCCAGCTGGGGCTCAATGTTCCATCATCGAACCTTAAGATGGCTGCCGAGTGTCAATCACTTGCGCTAGTTGTTTTGCTACCGAACTCTTACGATTATAAAGCGAGAGAGAATCTAAAAGGCACGTGCTAACATCCTAATGTCAAACTTCACTGAGGAACTTCGTTGGAAAGCGTCTCTGTGTAGCTTATGCACGTTTCCTAAGATTCGAGTTTAGGGCAGTTGTCTTTGATGAGTTTTCTCCTGTGTTTTGAGTAAAGCGCCTCAGAGATGTGTCAGTTCTATTGTTGTCAGCTTTAGAGAAGCGGAACAATTCTCTCCTCATAAACTGTTCATATCAGGTAACCTTTTAGAAAGGAACAACTCATTAAAGTTCTATTTTGGGCAAAAGTTTAAAATGTTATGTATTTATCTCAACTTACCTGATTCCAGATAATCTTCTGAAGATGAACAATACACTCGTTCATTTAAAAAACTTTATTCGATACATAAAATGAATCATAAAAGTATTGAACATACAATTCATCTTGCCTCATAGTGTTAAAAAAGAATGCTAAATTGAAAACACAATTATACCAATAAAAAGACATGATGATAACAATAAGAGAAAATACAGAAAGATGATTTTCAACTAAGAAATTTCTATACATGTGGTGCTACCCATAATTCTTCCTAATCTTTAGTGAGATTCTAATGAAATTTAACATTGCACAGCAGATTTCCACAGAGGATAGTGATGACAAATATTCGTACCCTTCCTTATAAGTGCAAGGTTGCCTCCCCTTCAGGATTGGTTTAATAAACCGGAGTCTTGGCTCTTTGTACAGAGAACAAAAAAGAACCAGATGTAAAGTACTTTGCCTATCCCTGTTATTACAAGGACAAGGGGGCAGTCTCTCACACCAACCCCCTTGTTTCGGAAAGGCAAGTAAAAAATGAAGAATCTCCAGTCTAAACCTTGTTAAAAGGAATCGCCATTGCACATTAAGGGTGAATGTTAAATAGAACTGTGGTAGGGGTTTACAGACGTTAGCAATGCCATTATCAATTACATTATCCATAGAAGGCTGATTCAGTGACTTCAGATACTTTGCCTTTATGTCCACCTTATAATTCCCCTCGATTTTTTCAGGGTTGTTAAAATAGGAACTAAGTCCAATTTTGTTCAACATATTACAGACATAGGACAACCAGGGGATCTGTTTTGAGTTTTCTAGAGCCATGCAATCAGTGATGATATCCTTGGTTAGTTGCAGGTCTTCAGCTTGCCAAATTTTACCCCATAACAGTAAAGGGGACAAGCGAATTGTATCGGAAACGCTGACCATACCAATTTCATTGTGGCAGAAAGTGTTTGAGGAGCTTTTTGGAACTGATAGGACCCTTTTTATAAAGTTGTTTTCCACCACTTGTATCACAGCAGGCGTTTCAGTCCCCCACACCCCTGCCCCGTAAGTAGCTACAGATAAACATTTTGAGGTATAAAGGGTTCTGAGATGCATGATATGCTTTTGCCCCAATTTGCTGCAGAAGCGGAAAATACCCTCTATTGCCCTTGTCATATTCTGGGCTCGGACCTTCATTACCGGTGTCCAACTTAGTTTACTATCAAACAGATTACCAAGGTAATTAAAGTTTCCCACTTTCCCAATTATGCGGTTGTTTACCACGAACTTCCTAATGGATGACCCCTTTGGGCCACAAGACATTACAAAGGATTTTTCAAAATTTACCTTTAAATCAAGATCAAGCATGAATTTGTTAAATGCATCTAGACACACTTGCATGCTGTTTCCTGTCAGTGTCATTAGGACAGTATCGTCCGCATACGAAAGCATGGGAATGCTTTTACCATTAATTTTTGGGAAATCACAGCCCTGATTTAATAGGTACTGTTCTAATCCATTTGTATAGACCAGGAAGAGGAAAGGCGCCAAGATGCATCCTTGACGGACACCTTCAGTGGAAGGTATCAATTTCGTTATTTCCCCTCCAGTGCCAAATCTGATGGATACTTTTGTTGCTTCATGTAACCTACGGAGCAATGTGACTAAAGGTTCCTCAAAGCCCATATCGCTCATCATCCTCCACAACTTATGCCTACAAACAGTATCAAAAGCGCTTGTCAAGTCCATGAAGGCCAGGTGTACAGGAGATTTTTTGGCCTTCATGTACTTGCCCAAGATCAGTGCCAAGTTAAGGCACTGCTCATTTGTCCCCTTTCCACATCTAAAACCATACTGGGAGTCAACTATCAATCCAGTAGAATCTGCCCAACTTTCTAATCTCGCCAGGATTACCCTGCCCAGAATTTTACATGAGGCATCTATTAAAGAGATCGGGCGGTAACAGCGTGGATCAGACCTATTACCTTTCTTAAAGATTGGCACTACAGTTGCCTCCTTCCATGTGCCAGGAATACGGCCAACCACTACAGCTTTGAAAACATTCAATAAAATGGGTGCCCACAGACTAACATTGGACTTGAAAAAATCCAGAGGGACAGCGTCCGGGCCTGGGGCTTTTAATGATGCTCCTTTTCCTAGGGCTTCCTCAATCTCGGTCAATGTAATTGAAGAGCTGAGGGTCAAAGCCGAGGGAGGTGACACCAGGTCCCCTGTCCCTTCGGTGCTTGCCATTATTGCATAAGAATTGGGATTAAAAATCGTACTAAAATGTTGAACCCATTGTTCAGCAGTGACCTGCATGACTATAGATTCCTTGTTATCACTCTTAAAAAGGGGACGATTGATAACCTCCCAAAAGAGCCTACTGTCTTTTAGTTCTGCTGCCTTTTCAAGATCGTCCCAAGCCATGCCTTTCAGATCCTGCTTTCTTTTTGTTATAGCGTCCCTATAAGCCTTTCTACTGTTCCTACTGTTCCTTACAAGCTCTTTATTTCTTGGCTTTTGACACAGAGCTAATTTCAGTGATCGATGTGTGGCAGAACACACGGAGTCAAACCATCTCGAAGCCTTTTGGCCTCCCTTCCCTTTGGGTTTTTTTAAGCATTGTCCTACATGGCAACACAACTTCTCAAAACTTTCTATAACCTTATTTGGGTCAAATCCTGGTGTTAAACATGATTCTATTTCAGATTTACAATTTACAACAATATCTTCCTCCAGTTTAAACACATTTACCTGCCCCCATTTCAAAGTAACAATACACTCATTCCTTTCCTCTAGCCATACCTCAATTGGTTATGCAAGTATCTCTGTTGTTAAAAAAAGCAAAGTACTGTTAACAGTATGGAAATGCAAAGAACTTTCCATGTGTTTATTTAAAAGATATGTTCCTAACGAATAGAGAAGCAACAAGGAATGCATGAAAGAAATACTTATGTTATTAATTTTCTCACATAACAGAAGAGCTACAATAGTCATTGTCCTGTGGGGTATGTTAAGTAGCTAGGAATTTGCATGTTATATACACTCATTTATACTTACATTACAAGGTATTAGGAAGTAATTGATAATAATGTTTATGATTGTATTCATTCACAGTTCCACTAACATAACAAACATTATCAAAAGTCCAAAAATTGGTGATTGCATGAACAGACAGTGAGAGAACCCAGAAGAACAGAACAAAAAGGGAATCTCTTATTTTTCTCTCCCCATCCCCTTCCCATCTTGGAGTGCTCCCTAGTCTGTAGATATTGTCGTAGAAATTGGGAAGGGTCTGGAGGGGGCATTGAGATTTAGGCATCATTCTGACCCTGTGAAATTCATGTATATGAAATAACGAACCTGACAGCGATCAAGCACATTTTGCGATCAAGTACCAATCAATTGGACTTTGCAAAACCTTCTTTCTCATTAATATTTTTGTGGAATTGGGCATTTTGCAATCCAATGGCAATGCCTGAGAGTGCTAGGATGGTAGTACGTGGGGGGTAGCAGAACCCCATCCCTGCATTTTTATTCCCTGCACGTGAACTTTTTTTAAAAGGCAGACCCCCTGTACCTTAAAGGGTATCTATTTTTTCAGAGAATTAAAATAAATTAAATAAATTCCCTCTTTAACTTGAATTCTAATGGAAGAGGTTTTAAGCAGGAACGGTGTAAATGTCTATTAATGTGTAAAATATGTGATCTAAACTGTCTGACTGTGCTTTGCTGAACAATTCTGGCAATATTTGATGCTAGCGGTAGTGTGAATACCTAGTAAGAATGAATCCAGAACTGCATGCAAGGGCTACAACAATATCTGGTAGTGGACCTGACCTTAGTGGGGAATATACCTGCTGTGTTGGGAGTGAAATTATGGGAGTGCGATGGAATTTAGCATCATAGAGGATTAATGCTTTGAAGTTGGACGGGCTCAAGGAGAGGATCTGAGAAGGGATCGGAAGGCATGAAAGCAAGAAGGTTACACAGACTGTTGTGTCAACAATGGCACATTCCTGGTAAGATGGCCTTTTGAGTAGTGTGAAAAGTGGAGAACAAATGACTCATGAACATATTTAGTAACAAGGCAGCGTAATTTGACATATGCACTGTGGTGGATGGGGAACCCAGACTTTTTGCAAGCTTTTATATCACGTGTCACAGGTATGCATTGGGTCAGCAGGACGTCAACGTGTACAGCAAGAGCATACTATCCAAGCCTATCTTGCTCGATAAACATGCAGCTGGCACAGTGCCTGTGCTCAACATAATTACCACCTCTGCAAACTGGTTGGTAGTCATCTGTTAGACCTTCAGGTTCAGGTTGTGTTATTTACATGAAAACTGGTGTCGGTGCATTGGGTGTTTTCTGCTGTGATGGGTATGTTGTATGCTTGGGTGTAGCTGCAGCGGTTTGTCTCATGGGTCCGAGGACTGTTGAAGGTGATTTAGGCATCCATGATGTGTTTGTTTATTTCTGCCTTTATATTGTTTGATGTATCAGTTGTGTGGTGTGTGGTATTGTAGCATCGAGTGTATTCTGTGTATTGATCGTTTTGGTTGTTAAGACAAAGGATGTTTGGATCATGTGCTTTGTAACACTGAGTCCAGCACACATTACAATTACTGTGTGTTTTGTGTACGAGATTTATACAATGCCAGTTCTATAGCCTTGGACACTGTTTTGGCTACTTGTGAGTATAGTGTTATGCTGGATGCTTAGGAACGATTTCATGGGTGTATTTCATATTTTCGAGTTATGTAATAGGTTATTGTGCCTTTCTGGTTCTGTGAGATAAAGGGGGATTTACTTGTTACCATCTCCATGTCCCCTGTCTGCATTGGTGTGTGGTTGTGGTGCATTTAGTGGGTCTCAATATGTTAGATATTATAAGGCGGGTTAAGTAGAGTTTAGTTAATTATTGTGTTGCAATCATCGGACTGCCTTTGTCAATGTTCCACTAATTAAGTAGTTGTGAGGGTATATTTTCAGGATGTTTGTGCTTATGGAGTGCTACATATTGCCCTCTGTTAGTCTTGGGTCAGCTTGTGTTCATCTAGTCTGCAATTTGCCTCTTTATCTTTTATCAGTAGGAACTACCTGTGACTTTTTACCAAGGTTGTACGAGTATGAATGTGTGTCAATGTTATGTTTGTGAACAATAGGTAGAGTTATTTGTATTAGGGATCACGTAAGTCCCGAAAAAAACCATTGACCCATATGGGCTTCATTAATGGCTCTAACAGGTCGATGTAGGAATAATTAGGCTTCCAGTAAATCCTACTGTATGTTATTAATCTTATCAGGGACAACTCTATTAAGTTAAATATGTGTATTCACCTAGACAATTTTGATCCCCTAGGGCCTGATTTCGAGACTGGCGGCTTTCAGTCTGCCACATTACGACTAGAAAAGTCTTTGCAGGAGAGGACCACCAGCTGTGCCAGGGAACAGTCGTTCCTTGACAGTGGCAGAGGTGAGCCACAATGTAACATGCTCAAGGGGACTGGCGCAGTCCCGCTGAGCATATTACGAGTTCCCACACTGCCAGTCCTTTCATGGCAGAAAAACCGCCATGAAAAGGCTGGCAGTGGAGGAACTAAGGGGGTCTTGCTGGGTCCACATGCACCCCCTCCCGCTATGGGGATATATTCAGGGGGGCACAACATGGGCCCCCTATCTGTATTCCCCCAAAGTTTCACCGTCCATGCTGTGCTGTAACTTTTTTGCCTTTACCCATGGCAGTGCCTGTTATGCAGGCACCGTCATGGGAACGGCGAAGGACCGCCCACCCAGCACGAGTTCAAGACGTAATATGGCAGGCGGTCCTTGCACGGGTTTGACGCAGCTGTGCTGGCAGAGAGCCGGTGCAGCTGTGCCAAGCTCGTAATCAGGCCCTTTTATTCCTGTACGCCTAATATATGAGAGCTTCTTCATTAGTTGAGCACACCCAGGTGATTAACTCCTAATTGTGGACAGAACCCATGCTGAAGCATGCCACGAAATCTGGGTGATGGTGCGATGTCCAAATTATGTACATATGAGACCATAAGGGTTGCTTCACAGCCAATAGTGCCTCCTTATTGGTTCACTGTACTCTGTGTTTCGGGTATGCTATTTTGCGTGACTGTATGGGTAAAACTTGTTCATCTCTCTCTCTCTCTTTCTCTTTGCAAAATATGTTGTAAATGGAATCTACACAATGCCATCCTATAGCCCTTTGGCCATTCAGCTCCTCTACAGTGCTCTCTTGTGCTGGTTGTACTGAGTGAGCAGACATGGTTCTAGAGATGCGCTTCAAGTGTCTAAGTTGTATTATGGGCGAGGGAGCGTGCTTGGTGTATATGGTGCTATAAAAGTGTACATCATCAATAGATGGTATTTACACTCATTACTGACAACGGGAAGCCATTTTTGGCGCACTTATTGGGGTGCGTGATGTTTTTGGTGGTAGGCACTGTGGAGTGGGACCAGTTAGCGCATGACTCCTAATAAATTTATCCTATTACCATTTCATGTATGTATTGCATCTCAGTGCTTTAGGGCATTTCATTTGAGGCACGTTAGCACCGTTCGAGCAGATGTTTCGCCCTTCGAGTAACTTTACTCGAGTTATTACAGAGTGAGTCACAGCATCTTAGATCCAGGTTACGACTGTGCTATCTGGGCCACTATTGAGGTCAAGTGTGAGAAACAGTGCAATTGCAGCTAAACAGTGATCACGTTATGTTTTAGGGTTTCGTTTTATAGAAGGTCAACACGCTGCCCTCTGTGTGGCCTTGGTGCTGTGCTGGCTGAATGAAGGTGTTATGCTGCGGTTTCTTTTATCTTCTATTACATTAGCGCATTGGGCGTTGGTAGTGCTAGCGAACATGGAGTAAGTGGGTTAAAGGTGTAAGGTTTACCAGGTGGCATTTACATTCATGGCATTTCTTTTCCCTATAGAGATACATTATTTTCCACTAAGGTAATAACATTAATTTCGCACTTTTCGTATCCTCCTGTTTCTTATATGTGACCAGGCCTGCAGCTTTTAGTGTGTACGCCAGGGGGCGCTCCAGCCTTCATTCAGCTTCTGAGTAGGCAAGGTTAGTTCGACAGAACTGGCCCTTACTAGCTTGAAAGAGCTCACAGGGAAGACGTGTGGGAACGGCGACAGGAAGACGGAGTGACATGGCCAGGAAGAATGATAAAGGAAGATAATGAAATTGCATCGGAAGATCTTCTTGACAATTGTCAGTCTGGCTTCATGCAAAACTGCAGCACTGAAACAGCCCTACTGCAAGTGGTTGATGACGCGCTGAGGATACTCGATTCGGGAGGGTCCTGTCTTCTAATTCTCCTGGCCCTTTCTGCAGCCTTTGACACTGTCAATCACAACACCCTCCTCAATATCCTTCAACAGAGAATGGGCATGGAGGGCATTGTGCTTAAGTGGTTTGCATCCTTCCTCTCTGACAGATCCCAAATGATCAAAATTGCGAACAGTCTTTCTTCTCCTGTGGCGGTAGGTCAGGGTGTTCCTCAAGGCTCGATACTTGCACCCACATTGTTCAATCTCTACTTAGAACCACTGGGAAACCTCCTAAGCAAATCCGGGATTCACTACCATCTCTATGCAGACGACACTCAACTCTACCTCAAGGTTGCCTCCACCCATGATCTCTCCTTCCTAAGCTCTACTCTGGACTCCATCCAAAACTGGATGTCAACTCATCAACTGATTCTGAATCCTTCCAAAACTGAATTCCTCCTCTTCTCCTCCTCACTCTCTCCCCCCCCCGGTTCAATCACGGATGGATCAGCTGAATCTACTCAACACTAAACCCATCATTGTCGACAGCGCAAAATCCCTTGGAGTTATTCTAGACAAAAAACTCAATCTAACCCCCCACATCAATTCTATTGCAAAATCTGCTCGTTACCAACTGCGCCTTCTTTGGGGAATCAGACGCTTCTTCCCGGAACAGGACCTTATAACCTGGTGCCATCGCTGGTCCTCTCCAGATTAGACTACTGCAATTCTCTTCTTACTGGCCTCCCCAAATCCCACTTGTCCCCACTTAAGTCTGTTTTCCACTCAGCAGCTCGCTTCATTTATGGGGCCAAAAGTAGCGATCATATCACTCCGATGTTATCCACCCTTCGCTGGCTCCCCTTCGAGGCTAGAGCTATCTACAAGACCGCCTGTATCACCCACAAAGCCTTGCACTCCTCCTCTCCTCGCTACCTGGCGAATAAACTGAAACTCTCTGGAGGCTCTAGACCCTCACGCAATGCGGAGAATCTTCTACTTGAACCTCCCACTTTCAAGAAGGAGAGAACAATGGCCCAATCCTTTTCAGGCAGCGCAGTGAGAATCTGGGACTCACTCCCGCCTCAGCTCCGGACCACTGCCTCCTCCCAGGCTTTCAAAAGGGACCTCAAAGTTCTCCTCCTCCAGAGACACCTCCAAAAGTGATTCACGTCCTCTTGGTATTTGGAGGAAGACTTCCCACTACTGATATTTTCCATGCCCATGGAAGTGCCTTCCCAGGGTATTCCTGGGGTTGGAGTGTCTGCCTCTTTGGAGTTTTTTCCATGTACCTGTGTTTGGTGCCCTTGTGTAACATGCACATTCCACTTTGCCCTTGTAACACACGGTTTGCTACCTCTCACATGTTTTTATCTTTGATACTTGCACAAGTGCCACCTTGCCTACATAACGCTTGTTCGTGTGCCTGAGTGTCTAGCACCTTTTGCAGTATTACACCTCAAATGATACTTTGTTCTCTCGTGTAACTGCACACTTGTCACTTTTTTCTTCCTGTGCACTTTTTACTACCTCATGTATTTTTGGCTGCTCACAAGTTTCACTGCCTCATGTATTCTGTTTGCTCACAACTGTCACTATTACCTTTACTACCTCATGTATTTTTGGTTGCTCACAATTTTTACTACCTCATGTATTCTGTTTGCTCACAATTGTCATTATTACCTTTACTACCTCATGTATTTTTGGTTGCTCACAATGTTTAATACCTCACGTATATTGTTTGATCACAAATGTCACTATTACTTTATGTAACCTATCTTATGCTTTTGTAATGTTTCTCATTATGTTCCATTTCTGTTCCTTTTGTGAAGCGCTCTGACACCTTCGGGTAAAGTCCGCGCTATATAAAAATGAATAAATAATAAAATGGGGACCTGAAGAAGAATAGGAACGAAAATATAAGAACATTCGCAGGGGTTGCTTTCAGCTGGAGGGTGCAGTTAATGCCCCTCTTCGGTCTTCCCCCTGTCATGTCCCACGTGTAGGGATGAATTTGCTACACCACCACCTTGCCTAAGGACGTAGAATGATTTTTGTCCCTTAAAGCCACCCAATACCACCCACCCCTCCCCACCGCATTGTCAAAGTGCATGGGGGATATTTAACCCCTATCTTGCAGAAAGGGAGGGCAATATATATGCAGAAATGACTGCGCGCATTGATGTGGGGATGATTTGATAACACCTCTGAGTTGCTTACGAGTGGGAATGAAAAATGCGCCCTAACTCGCTTGCCTGGCTCAAGGGCGAGCTAAGAATTGAAAAAAAAAATAACTTTACAAAGTGTGTAGGGTGAATATTGACTCTTGACACCCCCAAACGCCCTCTGTCCCCACAACGGCAAAGTGCTGTGGAAGTTGAAAGCACCACACACTCCCTTGCCCAAGTGTAGGTTGTGAAAATTATTTCCATAACTACCTTGCTTTGCTTCTTGGAGATGTAGGAAGGTTACAAAAATAACACCTCAAAGGGGTTAGACCATATTTATGCAAATGTCGACAGAGCTGTTTTATGCATTTTTAAGATGCCACTTGTGCACCTCATATCAGCCCCTGCATCCTGTTTGCAATTGCAAACTGGACGCAAGAGCTTCTGCCAGCCGCCCCATGCCATGCAGATACAGGACATGAAGGTCTGGTCAGCTAACAGCTACTCCCACGCCCTGTTAACAATTGTGAGCAGGCCGCAGTCAGGACAGCTCGCTTGATCTTCCATGGGTCACCGAATTTTGCTAGCCCCGAGGACCAAAACAGCTCATAGCTGCCTACATGCCATATTCAGAAACGCAGAGAGCTGCCTGCAAATTGCTTACAATACCCCCTTCACCTGGGGGCAAGGTGGAGGGAAGAAAGGAGTCCTCAACCTAGGGAAAGATGAAGATAAAATGCATACAAATCCCTTCCGCCCTTAACAAGACATTAGGTTAAAGTAAACAAGCATTGGCAAATCCAATAGGTTTCATCTTTGAGACCTATTGGCTTTGACAATGTGTTTTAGCCATGCTGTACAGCAACTTGGATGCTTTGCAATGAGGCTAAAACTAATTTTAAAAAGCGCTATGTTTCAGCCAGGGCTACTGTGCTTTTTTAGTTTTTAAAGTGCATTAGCGCTGGATTGATCATAGTCCTTTATTATTATTAGTTTTAGTTATGCTGCACAGAAGCTGCCACTGGTTCTCTTTCTCAGCGCCGGGACACTCCATGGATTAGCCGTGCGCTTTACAAGTACCCAGTAACTTAACATAACAGCATGGCTACAGATCATTACCAAAGTTGACAATGCCCATGCTATACAGAAGAAACAAAAAGCAACGGCGGAGTCAACAGTCTCAAAGGCAAGACCTATTGGATTTGCCAACCCTTGTTAGTTCTCGGCACAGCACTCCTGTGATTCTGAGAAAATCAGTTAATCTCCCCATGCAGGAAAATAAAAAAAGAAATATGTCTTATGGCAAAAAATCCTATCACATAAAAACAGTAATTGCACCCATGTCTATCTCTTAGTGAAAATTTGTTTGGAAGCACATAACATATGTTGTTAAAGGCAAATTACACTGGTTGTCACAATAAACCGCTATTTCAAAAGAGACTTCTTTGAAGTGCATGAGGCATAGTAAAATATGGTTTCAAATGGCAAGTGGTTCAACAAGGATAGCAGGGAAGAAGGAAAAATACAAATAGTACCTCAATCACAGTGCAATCAACAGAAGGACTGCAATCAAGCTGAAGTAATCAGTATTTGGTCCATGCTCCAGCGGAAAGAAGAGTAAGTGAAGCCACCATGGGGTGGCCAATTAGAAGGTAGCAAATAAGAGTATCAATGACGCCAATGAATGATAAGCAATGGTCGGGCTGCAAGCCCCTTCTTGTATACACTATCTCTCGCAAGTGAGAGCACATGAAGTGCATGTGCTGTCGCAGGGGAGACCTAAAAACGACCCTCATCCAACCACTGCACACTGCGAAGGAGCTAGAACAAGGTCCTCACAACAAGAGCTTTTAGAACCTCTCCTATTTTTTAATGAAATAGCAATTTTGAGGAAATTGACCTTTTCATGACAATTTGTTTTCAAAACATCCACTTGGCCTTAAAGGTTGTATGTGATTTCATAGAAAAACAATTTCATAGAATGCCTTTATGGAGAAAATATTTCACCTAAACTGCCTCATGAAAATGTTCAAGCTGAATGGCATGTACCATATCAATCAATCCAATTCATAGAATGCCATGGTTTCAACATTGCATTTTGAATGCTTATTATTATTTTGTAAATGCCTTTTGTCTTGAAAAGAGTTCTCCTTTAACCACATACTCCTATGTATCTTTATATATAAATAAATATTTATCTTTGTTAAAGTCCAAACTTTTTTCTAGTAATATATCTGCCTATCTGTACAGCTATATCTGTACATGTAAAATATTGATATCTATATATGTAGGTACAGGGTTATGCCTTGCAGGCCAGGCAAATCTACACAGATGCATTATAACTAATAACATTTTAGAAAAAGTTTAAAGTTTTCTCTATTTGGGTGTTGTCTTTGATCGCTCCTCTTCCTGGAAGCTTAATATTTCAACAAGGTAGCAGAAATGTATTCAGTCTGCAGATGCCTTTCTAAAATTGTCATCCAAGTTAGGAGGGAGACACATTTATTTATTTATTTATTTATGAGGTTTTATATAGCGCTGCTAGACCCAAGAGTATCAGAGCGCTTTACAAGGTAGGTAGACATATTGAGAAATAGTAAACAATTTACAATGTGCAGGAAAGTTCAACAGAAAGGTAAAACATTGCATTGAATGCGAGAGGGGGCAGAGAAGCAACAGGATAAAAAGAGGGAAACAGGGGGGCTGCAATTAGGGAGAGAAGGGGGTATAGAGAGGGGGAGTGAGAGAATGGAAAGAAGGAGAGGGGATGGGTAAAATGTGAATCACAGTAAAGCGGTAATGCACGGGGTCAGAGTAAAAAACATTAGGAACCCCAGTGTTTGTTGAGGAGAAGTGTTTTGAGTCTTTTTTTGAAGAGAGGGTAAGAGGGGTTGCAGCGAAGGTCTTTGGGGAGAGAATTCCAAATCGTCGTAGCCGTACCAGAGAATGCACGAGATTGGGTCTTTTACGTTTTAGTTTAGGAGAGCTCAGCGTAAGGGAGTCAGTGCTCCTCAGGGACCTGGAGCATCCTGCTTTTTGAAGCTTGATAGAAAGGTAAGAAGGGGTGTTCTTGTAGGAAAGATACCGAGGCCAGGATGAGGTTTCTGAAGAGTTTATTAAAGGCACTGCTCTCCTGGTAAAGTCAAGCACGTTATGACGCTCCTTCCCAACTCCCACCTTCAAATGATGCAGCGGCATGTGCACCTGCACCAACAACAACTACAGACACGAGATAGACACGAGCCACATCTCGTGCTATCTCATGTTACACATACTATACAACACACCTCCCTTCCTGTAATAAAAAAAACAAAAAAAATACATATAATATAATAATATAACACTGAAAGAAAATACATCATAAACATTCTGTGCACATGAAATATAGATCCATACAATAAGTGTAGTTCACAATAATACTAACTCATTATAAAATCTTTGTACTTTTCAGGAAGACGATGAATTCTTGAACATTTTTTTGAAGATACGATAGGAGGAGGAAATGTAACATCCCCATCTGGAAGATTACCATCTGGAAAACATCCTTCATTGCCGGATTCAAAATCCCAAAAAACATTACTGTCACCATCTAATTTAACATTTTCTCTGCCCTTAAATATAGAAACCCTGTTCAAATTCCATACACTACCATCATCAATTCTAACCGCATGCTTAAAGACCTCAATAACTTCTTTAGGATGCGACCAAATTTGCCCCCCTTTCAACACACCTTCCTTTCTCTTGATACGCACCAAATCACCAACAGAAATTACATGTTTGCTCACTGAACCTCGCTTCTTCTCCATCCTTTTCTTCATCTCATCTTTATATGCACATACTCTATTACGAACCAAATCATAGTCGACTTTTGAAAAACTACAGTGATCACTCAGATTTTTTTTTAACCACCACGGAGTCAATCGAGTACTGGGTTTCCGACCCCTTAAAAGTTCAAATGGACTGACCATAGTAACAGAATTCGGTGATGTCCTGTAAGACAACAACATGGACTGAAGAGCGTTACGCCAGTTTAGCTTACCTTTAACAGAAAGTTGTATAGCCTCCTTAACTACTCTGTTAAATCTCTCAACTTGCCCATTGGCTTCTGGGTGGAAAACAGCAATTTTTTTATGTGTTATCCCACACTTAGCAACAAAACATTCAAACTCCTTACTGGTAAACTGCGGTCCATTGTCAGTTACTAACTCCTCTGGGATTCCTTCTCTGCAAAAAGTTTCATCTAAAAACTCTATCACATTCTTAGTTGTAATGTCTCTTACCATTTTGACCTCTGGCCATTTCGAGAAATAATCTATCAAAACAATGCCAAACCTTCCTTGCTCAGGTAAGACAGCAAACGGTCCAATAAAATCAAGACCTAATTTCCGCCAAGGACCAAAAGGGTACTCGACAGGACAAGGTTCAGGACGCAAAGGGACAGCAGACTTGTCACTATTAGCGCACTCTATGCATTTCTGGACATAATGTTCCACGCAACTATCTACACCTGGCCACCAAAAGAAGTCTTTTATTCGTCTCCTAGTAAACGAGATCCCCAAATGTCCTTCATGAGCAATGCTAATAATGGTATTCCTCAATGAAAGAGGAGGAATAAACTTATCACCTCTCATAAGCAAACCATTTTCAATTGCCAACTCATCTTGCACCTTAGCATAACTCATCATTTCACCTGAAAATTTCCTTTGCTCCGGCCACCCTTGCAGGATGTAGTTCTTAACTTCAGTTAATTCAGTGCTTCTTTCCATTTCCCTTGTCCAGGATTCCTTACTTAAATCAAATTTTTCCCCATATACTAACAAAATGTCTTGAGCAGTAAAAGCAACCTCACACTCATCATTGTCACCAGACACATCACGAGAAGAATGCGGTCTGGACATGCAATCTGCATGAACATTAGTTTTCCCTTTTACATAAATCATTTCAAAATGGAAGGTTTGTAATCTGGAAGCTAGTCTAGCCAGACGAGCTGACAAAGTGCGACCCCCACCTGGTGCCATCATATAGATAAGAGGCTTGTGGTCAGTTTTTATTGTGAATTTTGTGCCCCACAAAAATGTTTTAAAATGTTCAGCTGCCCAAACTGAAGCCAATAACTCTCTCTCGATTACTGAATAATGTTTTTCAGCATCCCTTAATGCTCTTGAGGCATAGGCAATTATCCATTCTTTCCCACAATCATTTTGCATGAGAACAGAACCTAACCCTGTGCTACTTGCATCAACCATGATGGTACACTTTTTCCCTACAACAAAAGGTTTCAAACACGGTGCATTCACAATAAAAGATTTGAGACTTTGAAATGCTTCAGTCATCATATCAGACCATAAAAACCTTGCATTCTTCTTTAAAAGAGGTCTAAAAATATCTACTTTTGATGAAAAATTGGGAATAAATTTAGCGTAAAAAAGCTACCAATTGTTCCTTTGAAATTGGCACAGGAGCCTTAATAATACTTTCAATGTGCTTCTGCTTTGGTTTAATCCCAGCACCACTGATGGAGTGTCCTAGGTATTCTACTTCCTTTTCTCTGATTTTACACTTATCAAGACGAAGGGTAAGACCTTTAACTGATAGTGCAGATATCACATTTCTTAAATTATTATCATGTTCTTCAACATTTTTCCCAAAAACAAGTATATCATCTTGAAAGGCGATTGCCCCTGTCAACCCATCAAGTGTCTCTTTCATAAGCCTTTGAAAGACCGAGGCAGCACTAGCCAATCCAAAAGGCATGCGTTTATATCTGAAAAGACCTTCAGGGGTAATAAAGGCCGTCAGGTTTTTGGATTCATCGTCCAAAACTACTTGGTGGTAGGCGCTTGCTAAATCGATGCATGAAAAAACCTCAGCACCCCCTAATGTTGAGACCATCTCATGGAGATTTGGTAAAGGATGAGCATCAACCCAAATGGAGTTATTTAAGCTGCGAAGATCTACACATAATCTCAATTCGTTGTTGGATTTAACCGAAATAACAATCGGAGAAACCCAAGGTGACGACTCGATGGGCTCAATAATGTCTTTGTCACCCAAATCCTTGAGTAAAATTTTAAGTTTATCTCTATATGTGAGAGGGACATTTCTGACCCTGTGTCGAATAGGTATCACACCATCATTAAGCTTAATAGTGTGTTTAAAACCCTGATATTGACCAAGTTTTCCACTAAAGACATTCGAGAATTCAGATTTCAACTTACTAAGCATTAGATCCCTATCAGAATCATTAGTACTTATGATGGAATACACAGGAGGATTGGCTCTAGGGTCTATCTTAATACCTAATTGATCTTGGTGTGGCCATCCTAATAAAGATTTTGCTCCTTCCCAACTCCCACCTTCAAATGATGCAGCGGCATGTGCACCTGCACCAACAACAACTACAGACACAAGATAGACATGAGCCACATCTCGTGCTATCTCATGTTACACATACTATACAACAGTTCTGGTGAAGAGCTTTGTGCGTGATACAAGCAATCTTATATGTGGATCGTCCTTCAACTGGAAGCCAGTTTAGGTTTTTGAGGACAGGGGAGATATGATCAAACTTTTTACAATCAGAAATAAGTCTGGCGGCTAGGTTGAGAACAGATTTGATCGGTGCAAGGTGGACTTAGGGGTGCCCGCAAGCATGGCGTTGCCATAATCGATCTTGGAAAGGACAAGTGATTGTACCACGATTTTGAAATCATCAGCTGGAATAAAAGGTTTAATTTTTTGAGGTGGTGAAAGGTAAAAAGAGCACTTTTGGCTGCATTTGTAATGTGGGGGATGAGATTAAGATTTTGGTCGATGCTGATGCCTACTGATTTGACAGATTTAGAGGTGGAGAGGGTGCAATTAAGTGCTTTGATATCATTAATCCAGAGTTGAATGGGAAGGGGGGTTATCTTTGGGAGTGCACAGGATGATTTCTGTTTTTTTAGGATTAAGTTTGAGATGGTTGAGATGGAACCAGGTTTGGACTTTCATCAGAGTATCATTGAGGTGAAGGATGTCATTGTGGGATTTGATCTTGTAGTAAAGTTGAGTATCATCGGCATAGGGGGGATAACTGATTTTGGCTTGTTTGAGAATGAGTGTGAGTGGTTCCATGAAAAGCTTGAATATGCTTGGGGAAAGGATAGGCCCTTGGGGGACACCGAGTGAGATAGGTTGAGGTTTGGAGAGGCAGTGACCAAGCTTCATTTGTTGAGATCTGTTTTGGAGGAACGAGGAGAACCATTTAAGTACAGTGCCTTCAATACCAAAGCGATCTTTGAGGGTATTAAGAAGAGTGGGATGGTGGACAGTATCAAATGCAGCCGAGAGGTCAAGGAGGATTAAAAGAGAGGATTCACCTTTGTTTAGAGAGCGATGAATGTTGTCAGTAATATTGAGCATAGCAGTTTCGGTACTGCATCCCTTTCTAAAGCCCGATTGGAAAATGTCGAGGAGATTGAAGGAGCTGATATGGTTATCTAGCAGGGATAGGACACATTTTTCAAGAGCTTTAGAGAGGAACGGAAGGTTAGAGATAGGGCGCAGATTGTTAAGGTCATTAGGGTCAGCAGAAGGGTTTTTAAGAATCGGGTAGATTTGCCCTAGCTGAAGGGAGTCAGGAACACAGCCAGTGGAAAGTGAGGAGTTGATAATATCGGTCCAGATTGGGGATATGATAAATTTAAGATCTTGAACTAGATGGGAGGGAAGAGGGTCTTTGGAGTGTGAGGATGGTTTGAATTTAGCAATGATGTTGATGATGGTGGTTTCAGAAATTGGACTAAATTCACTCCATGAAGCCTTGTTTTTCAAAAGGTGTCCTGTCCGAGATGAATTGAGATGGGGGAGAGCAGGGGTGGGTTGAGAGGGGTCGAGATGTGGTGGAGGGGAGGATGAAGGCGAGTTAAGAATGTTAGGGAGGATGCAATGGTTAAGGGGAGGTTGGAGAGAGAGGGGGGGAGAGAAGGATAGTTCGATGTTGTTGATTTTATTCATAAAGAAGCTGGCGATTTCTTCGCATCTGTCCACAGAGGCTTCTAATTTGGGAGGGCCGGAGGTAGTTTGTCTTTTGACAATATTAAAGTGTTCTCTGGGGCGGTTTCTGGCCTTGTCAAGTTGAGACCGGAGAAAGGAGGCCTTTTCGTTGAAGATATGTTTTTTATATTGGGCTCTAGTAGTTCTCAGGAGAGCCAGGTTATCAGAGGTGGGATGACTCCTCCATGCACGTTCAGATTTCCTGAGGGTCCGCCTTTCACAATTAAGTTCGGCATTAAACCAGGACTGGGGAGGGATGTATGTTTGATTGGGGCAATTAGGTCAAGGGCTTCACAAATGGAATTATTGTAATGGTCAGTAAGGTCGTTGGTGTTAAGGTAGGGAGGGGGGAGGAGTAAGTGATTTTTAACTGTAGATTCCAGTTTGCCATGTGGGATAGGGTGAAGGCTGCGAGTAGGTTTCATAAGTAAAGTGATCACAGTGGAGGGGCGTGGAGTAGGGCTATTCAGGGTGAAAAGGATACGGTGGTGATCAGACCAGTCTACAGGGAGTATATTGGAGAGAGAGGCCAGATCCTTCCTCGTCAAAATCGCATCAAGGGTGGCGCCTTTAGAGTGAGTCGGAGCATGGCATAGTTGGGTCAAGTCAGTGATGTCCAGGGCTTCGTTAAATAGGGTGACAGCAGGGTCGTCAGTTCTGTTCCAGTGAATGTTGTAATCACCAAGGAAGTTCAAGTTCAAGTTCAGAAATTTGTATAGCGCACTACTCACCCAGAGGGTCTCAAGTTTTGGAGGAACGAGGAAAACCATTTAAGTACAGTGCCTTCAATACCAAAGCGATCTTTGAGGGTATTAAGAAGAGTGGGATGGTGGACAGTATCAAATGCAGCCGAGAGGTCAAGGAGGATTAATAGAGAGGATTCACCTTTGTTTAGAGAGCGATGAATGTTGTCAGTAATATTGAGCATAGCAGTTTCGGTACTTTCTAAAGCCCGATTGGAAAATGTCGAGGAGATTGAAGGAGCTGATATGGTTATCTAGCAGGGATAGGACACATTTTTTTAGGAATAGATAGGAAAAGATTTTTGGAATGGGAGAGAGATGCTTGAATGATAAGATCAGTCATCTCTTCAGTAAAGGGGAGGCAATTTCCAGGGGGGTGATAAATAGTGTGTAGCTGAGTTGTGGGAAAGCCAGGAAGAGTGAGGTCGGCGCAAAGGTATTCAAAGGATGAGGGGTCTTGGAGCTGACCAAGTGAGCTGTCAAGTTCATCTTTTATAGATTAGGGACAAGCCTCCTCCTACTTGATCGATTCGATCTTTCTTAATGATAGAGTAGCCTGGTGGAATGAGCAAGTCGAGGATAGGAGTGGAGTGGGCTTTGAGCCATGTTTCAGTAAGGAATGCGATGTCTATGTTTTCGTTAAGGATGGTTTCCGCAATGTCAGTTGCGTGGCAGGAGGCGGATCTGCAGTTTATCAACATGCAGCAGAGGGGAGAGGGGACAGGTAAAGGGGTGGGTGGACAGGGGGGGATAGGTCAAAGTAGTTGTGGCGGTCTGGGAGTGGTCGGAAGCGGGCCTAAGAGAACTGGAATAGTGGAATGACTGGTAGGGGGATAGAGGGTGAGGCAGGGGCAGGAGAGACAGGTCTAAGAAGTTGGGGGGGTCTGGGAGAGGTCAGAAGCGGGGGGATTCTGTTAATTCCTAAGAGAACTGGAATAGTGGATTGACTGGTAGGGGGGATAGTGGATGAGGCAGAGGCGGGAGAGACAGGGGGGTTCCCAGATAAGTTAGCTCCCGGGGTTATAGAGCAAAAATCACTTTGAGGAGGGGAATTTGTGTTGATCTTGCAGGGTGGGACGCTTAAGGAGGGTTCAGTGTGTTTAGATCCAATAGTGTAGTTACCAGGGAGGAGGGGAGTGTCGGTATTGGTGAAACGAATAGGAGGTCTGTAAGTGGGTGGATTGAGATGAGTGTCGATGAGCGACGGTAGGGCGTGTTGTGAGGCGATCGATGTGTGGATAAGATCCGAGGAGAGGGATTTAACAAGGAGTGAGATATCGTTTCTGAGAGAGGAGAATTCTAAAACGAGGGATGAAAGGAGAAGTTTGACCATAAGGAGTAATTGAGTAGTAATTGATGGGAAAGGTGTACCAGTAGTTTTTGCGAGGTTAGAGAGGTAGGGGTCATCGAGGGGGATGGTCATGGGGGGATATCCTGGAGGAGGGATTAGGGGGGAATTGAGGTGGGTGGGAGGATCATTTTTGGGGGTAGGGGGTATATAGGAGGTAGACTTAAGAGTGGCATTCACTTTAGGAGAACATATAGTTGAGTGAGGTGGAGGGATAGTAGGGGTTGGCAAGTCTAATGTATTATGGGATGTTAGGCCGAATGAGGGAGTGTGAGAAGGGGGTATCGGTGGGGGGCAATGGGGGGCTGTAGGGGGGTGTTGGGGATGGTTAATCAAGGGGGGAGAGTATGAAGTGCAACAGAGGGTGAGGGGAAGTGGGAGTGAGAGAGAAGGGGGAATAGAAGAGAGAAGGAAATTTGAATGGGGGATATAGGGGGGTAGGTGGGGGAGGCAAGAGGTGTCGCTGAGGCGTTGTATGGGGTGGCAGACAGAGGTGATTGTTTAGGAGGAGATCTACAGGAGGGGAGCGTGTATCTGAGCATAGGGAATTCGGGGTTAAGGAGGTAGCCGGAGTAGGCGTGGGGGTATTGGGGGAGTTGGGCAGTTCGGAGGAATCAATCGATGGGGTGGGAGAGTCATGGGTGTAGGGGGAAGAAAGGGGGACATGTACCTTGTAGGACTGGGAGACATTAAGGGACTGGGAGAAATTAGGGGATAGGGAGATGAGGGTGTCGTAACAGGTAATAATGTTGAGAGCGAGTGAGGTAAGTAGAGATTGGGAGTAATCAACTTGATTGGGGGAAGAGGAGTGTGAGATAGTGAGAGGGGATAGCGGTGGGAGAGGGTGAAGGGAATCAATGTTTGCATGGGAGATGGAGGCAGGGGATGTTAAATGCTGTTAGGTAAAGGTAACGATGTGGGGTTCACAAGAGGGGGTGGGTAAGTTAGGGAGAGGGGGATAGGGGGGATGATGGTTGAAGGAGGAACTGAGGGATGGGGTAAGTCCGAGGGCGGGGACAGGGGGGAAAGGGATAAGATAGAAGGAGATGGGTTTAGGGGTTCAAGAGGAGAGATGGAAGGATTGTGGGATTGTGGGATTGGGGAGAAGGAGGCAGGGGATGTAAAATGCTGTTGGGTAAGGGTAACGATGTGGGGTGTATAAGAGGGGTTGGGTAAGTTAGGGAGAGGAGATAGGGGGTAGGGGAGATGTTGGGTGAAGAAGGAACTGAGGGATGGGGTAAGTCAGAGGGAGGCGACAGGGGGGCAAGGGATAAGATGGAAGGAGTTGAGTTAAGGGGTTCAGGAGGGGAGATGGAGGGATTGTGGTCCTGTGTGAGGAATTGGGTAAGCGAGCTGATGTAGGATTCAAAGAAGTGGATCCACCTCCCGCGACTTCGGCAGGACGAGGCGGGATCGGCCAGCAGATGCCGCAAGTCCGGGGGTCATCGTGAGCACCCCATAGAGGCAGGCTCGACGGGGACTGAGAGGAACCGACCACAACCTGTAGCAAACTGCGGTCATCAGACGGGCACTCCGGCTCCGGCCGTCTCACGACTCTGCAGGGTCGAGTGATACCGACCAGCAGTGAGAGGCCCTCACTTGATCCCACGTTTGCAGAACGGCGAGCGAAACCGACCAGCAGTCGCAGGGTGCCTCACAATCTTCGAGTCCGCAGCAGACTCCCTCCGTCCAGCGATCGGAGCAGTGGCCCTCCGAGAGTCAGATGCAGCGCTGCACTTCGTCGGTTCCCGATGTCGGAAATTTGCTCAGAAAAAGGGCTCGAGTTTGTTACAGGTCCCGTTTAGTTTATGTAGGGCGATGTGGGTTGGATGGCTGGGTTAGCTAGGGATATACACCAGATAGGCATCACGCTGAAATTTACATGCTCCAATGTTTACACATTGCAACACATGGGGCGGGAGTTTGAGTCTATGCCAATTCGTATTACTTACAAATTGAGAAAAAAACATTTTAGGGTGCCTTTTGTTTGTGGCACCATGCACTATATTATCTCTACCATTAGGATCTTGGAAATAATTATCTTGAGGATTTTATTAAATTGGAACCATGATTGTTGTGGATCTCTGTTTGACTAAATCCCCATGTACACCTTAATCAGTCAATCATTATGGATTGTTTAATCTGCGATAAATGATTGACTATTCCTTGGTTGAGGCATGTTAAACAAACTGTGTGAAATTGGGTCGTACATCGTTATTTGAGAACCCATCAACTATTGTAAAAGTGGATAAACTCTCAGAAAAAAGCCCATTCTTGGTCTACTTACACAGAACTGAAAAATTCAATCATAAGGCAACACATGATCTTACAGTCGCGCTGCTGCATTGAGCCTTATTTGGAGTTGGTTCTGGAAACGTGGGAGAGACCGTTACTTTTTCGATTTAGGTCAGTACTGTACGAAGACTATTGTGCTTATCTCTAAGGTAAAACAGCCTGGACGATATTTGTATTTGCCCGTGCAATGTTACCTCCAATCAGACATTGTTGCACTTTACTTTTTTTGCACATTTTATAAATTTTACTCTTCATTTTTTATTTATTACCTTTATTGAGAAAGTAACATTTTAAAAAGTGTCATGTTGCATCTTACAGATACTTTCAGGTTATTTTTTTTGTTTTGCACTCAGTTCATTTTTAAAATCCACAGTACTCTATCGTAACACTAAGTTGTTTTAATGTATATATTTTTATTCGTACTTTTTATGTGTACCTCTGACACTGATATACAGTTTGTTATTGCTTGATGTATGTACAAAGCTGTTCTGTTAACTATGGATTGTGATTTTAACCATATTCCAGTGTTTGTTTGGTTTTAATTTATAACCACAACTTAAAATTAACTGTTGTTTTTTTTAAATAAAACTTTATATATTCACTGAAAAAAACAAAGGTTTCAAGGACGTTATATTTCAATCATACAAAACCATAGAAATTCAGCAGTTATATTCACCTGAGCTAGCTATAACGTACGCCCCCGCAATCAACTGCTTATGACCTCACACATTACATCACTCATGACATGGTCAGTGGCATCACTGATGACATCACAGATGACATCTCAGATGTCATCATCCAGTGAGTGTTAGTGTTTCATAAAACATTTTTAGACTTAAACATATACACTAAGCTACTAAATACATTAAATGACTATTGTTTCTGTACTAGTAATTGGTCATACTATATATATTATATGAAATCTGAGTGGCTGTGTGTTTCTCTGTATCAGTGTGTGAGTGGGTGTATAAGTGGTTGTATGAGTGTGTGAGTGGGTGTGTGATAGGCTGTATGGATGAGATAGTGGCTGTGTGAGGAGTTTGGCTATGTAAGTTGGTGTGTTAGTGGCTGTATGAGTTAGTGAGTAACTGTTTGAGTGTGTGTGTGTGTGTGTATGTAAAAGTAAGTGAGTGCTTGTGTGAATGGCTGTATTGGAGAGTGAATGTCTATGAGTAGCTGAATGGATGAGTGACTTGGTGTGTGAGTGGTTGTATGAATGTGTGAATGGGCTTGTAAGTGGTTGTGACAGTGTGTGAGTGGCTGTTTGAGTGACTGTACGGGTGAGTGAGTGGCTGTATCACGGTATGGGTGAGTAAGTGGCAATGAATAGCTGTATGGGTGAGCGAGTGACTGTGTGAGTGGCTTTATGGGCGAGAGAGTTTGTGTGAGTGGCTGTATGGGTGAGTGAGTGACTGTGAAAGAGACTGTATGTGTGAGTGGCTGTATGAGCGATTGAGTGGGTGTGTGAGTGGCTCTGAGGGTGAGTGGCTGTGTGAGTGGTTGTATGGGTCTGAATGGGTGTGTGAGTGGTTGTTTGGGTGTGTGGGTGGGTGTGGGTGTGGGAGTGGTTCATTGGATGATATAATCAGTGACATCATCAGGGATGTTATTTGAGATGTCATGAGTGATGTCACTGATCATGTCATGAGCAATATAATATGTGAGTTCATAAGCAGTGCATTGCTTGGGCGTATGATATAGCTAGCTCAGGTAACTACAACTGCTGAATTTCTATGGTTTTGTATGTCTGAAATCTGAGCCTAACTATTGCGTCCCTGTGACCTTTGTTTTTTCAACGAATTTCTAAGCTTTTTCTTTTCCATTTTCTAAATATAACATCCCTGTAAATTCATTTTTTTCTGTGAATTTCCAAGGTTTTTTAATGCTATTTCCTAACTATAATGTCACTGTAACCTGGGTGTATGAGTGGGTGTGTAAGTAGTTGTGAGGGTGTGTACATTGGTGTGTGAATGTGTGGTGGTGTGTGAGTGTGTGGGTGACTGGCTGTGTGAGTCTGTGCGTGGGAGTTGCTGTGTGGGTCTGTGAATAGATGTTTGAGTTGTTGTGTGGGTGTGTGAGTGGTCTTGAGGGTCTGTGAGTGACTCAATGGGTGTGTGAGTGGTTGAGTGAGTGTTTGCATGGGTTTCTAAGACGGTGTGTGAGTGGGTGTGTGAGAGCTGTGTGGGTCTGGAGCGGGTGTGTGAGTGCTTGTGTGGCTGTGTAAGTGGGAACCAAGTCCCGAAGAACAAAATGGTAGCTGCAACTTTACACTCAGGTTGTGACTAGCCAATCATAGAATTTCTGTGGGTGCATGGATTCGCAAATCTGTAGAGGATCCAAGGAGAGTGTGCAGAGGATCAACATCCCTAGATATACACATTTGGTTTTTGGTTAATATCTCTAAAATTACTCAATGAATTTACACCAATTCACAAACAGGTTGCTTTCTGGATCAGGGTCTACTTTTCTGCCAAATTTGGTGCAGTTTCATTCAGCGGTTCGGGCTATAGTTGTGACTAAAATCCCTATGGGAATTTGCATAGGGAAAACACATTTTGGGACCCCTTTTTTTTCGCCCACGCTTGATGAATCACCCAAAACTTTCAACACAGCTGCTTAAATGACTGTTATACCAGATGAAAACATTTCGTTAAGATTCGTCAAATGGCACCAAAGTTATTGGCAAAACAAAAGATGCGCTTTTCCTATGGAAATTGGTCCAACCAATCACTACCTACTGGATTAGGTGATAGGTGATATATCTATCTATCTATCTATCTATCTATCTATCTATCTATATATATATATATATATATATATATATATATATATATATATATATATATATATATATATATATATATATATATATATCACAAGAACACCTCCGCTTTACCGGGGGCCACCGGTCCTGCAGGACGGGCTCTGGCCGGGAACGGAGATCCCGGAGAAACTGCGCTTTCAGCCACTCCATAGAAAAGAGCCCCACAGTGTCTGATGATGCAGATGACTTTATTCGTCGACCCTGTGCAACATGCTCGTGTCCTAACGCGTTTCGACGTCACAGACGTCTTGATCACAGGTGAGAACAATTATTAAGACTCAGTGGTCACATGCCTGCATGCCTGTTCGAACATACTACAGGCTCCATAATGCATCACAATGGTTTTTTAAGGACATGCTAAGTATTGGAGTCTTGCTTAATAGCGATATTGCCAGCTACTGTCCTTGATCGGTGCAATTAAAATTCAAATTTACATTGCTTAGTGCAAAAGTTTGTTGCTAAGTGCAAAGGTTGCCACAGGATATTGAGATTTATACTGCATCTGCACTGCTTCCAAGAAAGGCGTTGTCCTCTCTTTTCTCCCTTTCTCCTACGCCCTTTGCCACATTGCTTCGGCAGTCCATTTGTGCTGGCAAACAGGCGAGGAGCGGTCCATGCCCCCTCGTTAAACATCACAAGAACACCTCCGCTTTACCGGGGGCCACTGGTCCTGCAGGGCGGGCTCTGGCCGGGAACGGAGATCCCGGAGAAACTGCGCTTTCAGCCACTCCATAGAAAAGAGCCCCACAGTGTCTGATGATGCAGATGACTTTATTCGTCGACCCTGTGCAACATGCTCGTGTCCTAACGCGTTTCGACGTCACAGACGTCTTGATCACAGGTGAGCACAATTATTAAGACTCAGTGGTCACATGCCTGTTTGAACATACTACAGGCTCCATAATGCATCGCAATGGTTTTTTAAGGACATGCTAAGTATTGGAGTCTTGCTTAAATAGCGATATTGCCAGCTACTGTCCTTGATCGGTGCAATTAAAATTCAAATTCACATTGCTTAGTGCAAAAGTTTGTTGCTAAGTGCAAAGGTTGCCACAGGATATTGAGATTTATACTGCATCCGCACTACTTCCAAGAAAGGCGTTGTCCTTTCTTTTCTCCCTTTCTCCTACGCCCTTTGCCACATTGCTTCGGCAGTCCATTTGTGCTGGCAAACAGGCGAGGAGCGGTCCATGCCCCCTCGTTAAACATCACAAGAACACCTCCGCTTTACCGGGGGCCACTGGTCCTGCAGGGCGGGCTCTGGCCGGAAACGGAGATCCCGGAGAAACTGCGCTTTCAGCCACTCCATAGAAAAGAGCCCCACAGTGTCTGATGATGCAGATGACTTTATTCGTCGACCCTGTGCAACATGCTCGTGTCCTAACGCGTTTCGACGTCACAGACGTCTTGATCACAGGTGAGCACAATTATTAAAACTCAGTGGTCACATGCCTGTTCGAACATACTACAGGCTCCATAATGCATCGCAATGGTTTTTTAAGGACATGCTAAGTATTGGAGTCTTGCTTAAATAGCGATATTGCCAGCTACTGTCCTTGATCGGTGCAATTAAAATTGTGGGTGTGTAAGTGGGAACCAAGTCCCGAAGAACAAAATGGTAGCTGCAACTTTACACTCAGGTTGTGACTAGCCAATCATAGAATTTCTGTGGGTGCATGGATTCGCAAATCTGTAGAGGATCCAAGGAGAGTGTGCAGAGGATCAACATCCCTAGATATACACATTTGGTTTTTGGTTAATATCTCTAAAATTACTCAATGAATTTACACCAATTCACAAACAGGTTGCTTTCTGGATCAGGGTCTACTTTTCTGCCAAATTTGGTGCAGTTTCATTCAGCGGTTCGGGCTATAGTTGTGACTAAAATCCCTATGGGAATTTGCATAGGGAAAACACATTTTGGGACCCCTTTTTTTTCTCCCACGCTTGATGAATCACCCAAAACGTTCAACTCAGCTGCTTAAATGACTGTTATACCAGATGAAAACATTTCGTTAAGATTCGTCAAATGGCACCAAAGTTATTGGCAAAACAAAAGATGCGCTTTTCCTATGGAAATTGGTCCAACCAATCACTACCTACTGGATAGGTGATAGGTGATATATCTATCAATCTATCTATCTATCTATCTATCTATCTATCTATCTATCTATCTATCTGTCTATATATCTATACATATATATATATATATATATATATATATATATATATATATATATATATATATACATACATATATATATATATACATACACTGAAAGAACCATAGGTTTCAGGTCATATATAGTTAGGTATTAGCATTTAAAAAACCATTGAAATTGCTCCTATATAGTTAGTTGGACTAACTATATTTCGCGCACCCGCAATCCACTGCTGATGATGTCACATATTACATCATTCATGACATGGTCCGTGACATCACTGATGACATCACTGATGACATCTCAAATGACATCACTGATGACATCATCCAGTGACTGTGTTTCTGTAAAGTTTAAATATGTTTTACATTTTGAAGAATGAGTAGATGTATAAGTGTCTGGATGAAGGATTTAGTAGGCGTGTGACTGACTGTATGAGTGAGTGATTAAATGTGTCTTACTGAATACATGGGTTAGTGACTAAACTGTCTGAATGTGTGCATCAGTATGTCTGTTGTTGTGTAAGATGCTGTATGTGTTGATCAGTAGCTATATGAGTGGCTATATGGGTCATTGATTGGTTGCCCAAGTATTTGTATGTGAGACTGAGTGTGTGTGTGGGTGACTGGGAGGTGTGTGACTCTGTGCATAGATGTGTGAGCAGTTGATTCACTAGGTGTATGAGTTCAAGAGAGCATATGGAAACAGCTGTATGGGCGGTTTACTGTGTGCATTGGTGTGTTGGTGAGTGAATGTATATCTCAGTGCTACATGTCCAAGTAAGTACATATGTAAAACACAGTGCATGTGAGAGTTGGTATATATAAATGACTATACATGAGAGCCAGTGATTATGCAAGTGGCTGTATGGATCAACGTGTACTTGTATCAGTGATAGTTCAAGAGAGTAAGTATGTGTTAGTATATGTTTGAATAAGTAAGGTGTTGTGTGTATAACTGTATAGATGAGGAAATGGGAGTGTGATTGATTCTTTGCATGACTGACTAGGTGTGTGAGAAACTCCATGGATGAGTGAAAGTGTGTCTCTATAGGTGTATAAGTGCATATGATAGTATTGTATTGATGAGTGACTGTATGTATGAGTGATTGTATGGGTGAATGAGTGGATGTGTGTGTAGACCTAGGAATCAATGAGTGCGTATGTAGTAACTGGTATTGGTGTGTCAATGGTTTCAAGAATGGTAGTTTGTATTTAAGACTGGGTGTATCAAAGGTTAGATTAGAGTATGAGGAGGTGCATCGTATTATCACATGAATGATGTCATCAGTGATGTCAATTGAGATGTCATCAGTGATGTCATCAGTGATGTCATTTGAGATGTCATCAGTGATGTCATCAGTGATGTCACTGACCATGTCATGAATGATGTAATATGTGACATCATCAGCAGTGGATTGCGGGTGCGCGAAATATAGTTAGTCCAACTAACTATATAGGAGCAATTTCAATGGTTTTTTAAATGCTAATATCTAACTATATATGACCTGAAACCTATGTTTTTTTCAGTGAATTTGCACGTTTTTTTAAATGCTAATTCCTAACTATATATGACCTGAAACCTATGGTTTTTTTCTGTGAATTTCCAAGATTTTTTAAATGCTAATACCTAACTATATAAAACCTGAAACCTATGGTTTTTTCTGTGAATTTGCAAGGTTTTTTAATTGCTAATACCTAACTATGTAGGGCTTCAAACCTATAGTTTTTTCAGTGAATATATATATTTTTATTTTCAAGTTTTTTTTTATATGATTACAGGGTCCGCGCACCGTGAGCGCTCCGAAAACACACCGTAAACGCTCTGAGCTCTTACCCCGCCAAATTTTTAAAAATTTCTAAAACATAATATCTACGTTTTTAACGTTGATTTTAAAGGTAGACAATATTTGCTTTAATGTAGAAAATGTTTTTTAAAAACTTTTAACAACAGTATATTACTTTTTAAAGTAGTAACAAATCTCGCGAGGGTGCGTCGCACGTGCACGCAACGTAAGAGCTCCCTCCACGCAACGTAAAAGCTTCGAGCTCTTACCCTCAAACGTTTTATAGTCTTTAATCGTTATATCTACGTATTCATTGCACAATGTAAAGGGTACACATTATCTGGGATAATAAAGAACATGTTATTTTAAACTTTTAAAGACCATATATAACTTTATTAAAGCAATTATAAATCTTGCAAGGGTGCGTATTACGTAAGCGCATCGTAAGATGACGTAACCGCTCCGTAAATAATACGTAAACGCACCGTAAGCTTACGTAAGCTTACGTAAACGCTCCGTAAACGCTCCGTAAGATTACGTTTAACCATGTGACCTGAAAACAAGACATATTATTGGTTTATAATACTTCCTACTCCAATTGTAGACAGACCCCTTCCATGTTCATCATTCTTCTTTCGCTTTCAGAGAAGCAACATCTACTTTCAACAGCTCCTGGCTTGTTTGGAAATGTCTGAACGTGAGGAATCAGAACATTCTTCTTCAGAAGAATTTGTGGAAGAGGACCCCCATCCATCTAAAAAAGAGTCCATAGTCTGGAAGTTTTTTCATTCCCAGAAGGTTTGAAGAAAGTCAATGCACCGCATGTCACATGCAAAATCTGTGACACAGTATTTTCAAGAGGCAATCCAAATAAAAAATACTCTTTTGGAACCTATAGCATGGAACGCCATGTTAAGAATATGCACCCTAACAATTGGGCTAGAGCTGTGGTGCGTAGATCTGAAGAGCAGGGCTCTGCTCCTAGTACTTCAACAGCACCACCAATGCCAGCTTCCACGATTGCCAATATCCCGCCGGAATTGAAAAATCTAATGATGCAGTGCATACAGTGCAATAAATTAGTTGCCTTTGGACAACAGTCCGTAGAAGTTATTTTGCAGAAAAACAGGAGCCACAAGTGCACCAAATAATTTTTTTCTTTATTTTTCATGGTTTGTTCATGTTGAACAATTGTTTTGGTTATAAAGTTTATTTTTTTACACCGTTTTTCTAGCATCCAAAAATTTTTTTTAAAAAACAGTTCTTTTTAGAACTACCTCTACTGGTAAAAAACAAAACGATATTTCTATGTTTGTATGTAAAAGTTTGTTATAGTAAATGTAAAAGTGCAAAACTATAAGGATGTGGTACAGCATAAATCTATAGGGTGTTTACCTATAGTATACTGTAGTACTTCCAAAGCACTGAAATGTAAGATATGTATGTAAATATGTTACAACTCAATGAGCCACATGTACGTAATCTCCATTTACTTACTCTTAAATACCAAATCATACCTGTTCAACATTTAAGAGTAAGTAAATGGGATGTAGTTAATTTCTCTTTTGAAATTACCAAATCTATATAATCCAGTCATTTTACCGAATCGGTATTTACCGATTCGGTAATTGCCATTGATTCCTATGGGCCTTGAGGCCAATAGGAATCAATGGCAATTACCGAACCAGTAAATACCGATTTGGTAAAATAACTGAATTGTCAAGGGGGACAGGTTATAACTTTGACACCCTGTTGCACCCCTGATTCTAACTTGTGTGCCATGTCACACACATACATGCTCTTACGGCTTGCATGTGTGCCACATGGCACAAATGTACATGCACAGATGTGCATGTACACAGGAATTCGTTATTAACCACCGAATAGTATTTGGTGGTAACTAACGAATACTTAAGGGCCTGTGGCACTGTTTTCAGTGCCACCTACATCTAGGTTTCCCAAGGAAGTGCACTGGGGAAAGTGGAGTGCCAATAAATGAAGGCTTACTAAGAGGTAAGAAATGGATAACAGAGTGAAGGTTGGAAAATAAGATCAAACACAAAAAAATAAAGAAAGAGGGAAACTGACTGAGGTAAAGAGGAGGAGTGGTAGAAAGAGAAAACATACAAGATTAAGTGTCAGGGAGAGATATGTAGAGAGAGAGAGAGCAAGGGACTGAAAAAGAGTGAGGCAGTTATTCTGTCACAATAACAGAGTGATAACAAACTTATTTTTCTTTCTCATACTTACCTTATAAATAATAAAAACTTAGACACTATTGCGAAAAAAGTTTTTTATTTGGTATACTTACCTTCTAAGATATAAAAAAGTTAAGGGCATTTAAAAAAATATATATAATATCTGTAAAACACAAGAAAAAATAAATTGTAATGGATACAATGTATATTTCACAATACAAGAAAGAAGGAAGAAGATTAAAAGATGGGAAAGTTAGATGGCACACGCAGAGGGACAGATGCCACAGGTAGAGGGTAAAATGGTGCAGGCAGAGAGGGAGACAGAACAAGTAGAAGGTGAGATGGTGCAAGCAGAGAGTAAGATGACACAGGCACAAGTATATATTGTGCAGACAAAGGGTAAGATGGCACACACAGAGAGAAACATGGAACAGCCAAAGGAAGACATAGCACAGTCAAAAGAGAAATGGCAAATGAGCGTGAGACAAGGGGACTGAGGACACAGAGGGAGTGAAGTAAACAGTGAGAGAAGGGGACTGAGTGAGGGAGCAAAGAAAGACAAGTGATGGAGTGTGGGTGAGTTAAAGAGAGTGAGTGTAAGGGAAGGGCTGTGAGACAGTGAAGGGACAGAGGAAGTAAGGCTAACAGAGAGACAGTGAAGAAAGAGAAGTGAGGATGTCAGAGTTCAAAGGGAGTGACAGAAGGAGTAAGTGAAGTGGAGTAAGGTGAGTGAGGAAAGGTTAATGAGTAAGGGAGCAAAAGAAGGAAAGAGGGGTGAAGGGGAGTAAATCAGATGAACTGAGAATAGGTAAGTGAGGGAAACAAGAAAGCAGAAGGGGAATGAAGGATTGGAATAAAGGGTACTGAGGGAAGCAGCCTAACAAAACAAGGGAGAGGTGAGTGAGAGAAGGACAGTGAAGTTGAAGAAAGACAAATGATAGAGGGTGGATAAAGTCGAGTGAGTGTGAGACAATGGGAGTGAGTGATTGACTACACACAGAGAGTGAATGAAGGAGTGGTAGAAGGACACTCAGTGAGGGATCAAAAAAAGGAAAATGAGGTAGTGTAGGTGAGGGAAAAGGAGTGACAGAATGAGGTGATGAAGAGAGTCACGCTAAGAGACAGAGAGCGATGGAAGGATAGACAAAAAGAGAAATAAAAAAGTTTTTTGGGTCAGTCGTACTTACCTTATAAATGAAATATATGTGGAAACGAAAAAACAAATCAGTTACAATACATTATTCACAATACAAGAGACAAAACAGGAGAAAAAGGAAAGGGAGTTAGGGAAGGAAAATGAGGGAGAGGGAAGGGGGAATTAGTGCAGGTGCGTTAACAACAGTGAGTCTAAGAGAGAGGGAGTGATGGAAGAGTACAGAGAAAGTAAGAGGACACAGGGAGTTTTATGAAGGTGTGTTTGAAGTGCAGTTAGGTGAGTGACAGAAGAGAAATTAGTGAGTGAGCAAAGGAAGGAAAGAGAGGTGAAGGGGAGTGAAACAGAGGGACTGACTTAACATGAGTGGGTGAGAAGACTAAGAAGAAGGGAAGTGAAGTATAGGGAATGAGGTTAAGTATGGGAAGCAAAATAAAGGGACAGGGGTGATGTAGGGTAAAAGAATGACAGTAAGTTTGATGAAACAGAGGTGATAGAGGATGAATAAAAGTAAGTGAGCATGAGAAAAGAAAAGTAAAAGAGTGAGGAAATAGAGGGAGAGAAAAAAAGAGGGAGAGAAGCGGACTGAGTGAAAGAGCAAAAAAAAGTCAGTGACAAAATGTGGATGAGTTAAAGGGAGTGAACATAAGAGAAAGGGAGTGAGAAACTGAAGGAATGAAAGCAGTGAGGTTAAGAGAGAGGCAGTAAGGGAAGGATAGAGAGAAACAGAAATAAAAAAGTAATGAAAATATATTTTTTATTAGTCGTACTTACCTTATAAATGTAATATCTGTAGAAGAGAGTAAATAAATCAGTTATAATATATATTTCACAATACAAAATGCAAATTAACTTGTACAACATGTTATATGGTTTATTTTTGCTGTTCTCAGAATATATTGATTTTCACTAAAAACAGTGAGTTCAATACTACTCATCATATCACAGCGGGCAAAAAAACAACACAATCAAAATGGTTGTGTTGAAAAAACCCATAAAACTTAGAAAAAACATATCTTAAATGTTTTCTTCCAAACAGCAATTTCTAAGATACAGTATCTCATTATTATACTCTCAAACTAAAGTGATATAGAAACATATATTAACCACATTTACCCGAAATACGTAATCTTCGTTTACATACCTTTCCACATGGCCAAATGGTATACAGAAAGTCCTCTTTTTGGAAATAACTTATTAGTAGTTTTAAACTTCCATTTACCCGACTTTCGGAATGAAAAGTCCAACATCTATTTCATCATCTAACAAAAATTATATTTACACCTCTGACTTACTCTTGATAAACATTTCCTATAATACTGATATCACTCACTATGTGATACACTTATACTACCTCTGTGACAACTACCAGTTTACTAATTATCTTGATCACTTTCACTCACAAACTAATTTTGAACAACACACTTACTTTTATTAACTGCTCCAATCTTCATTGTCCAATTACTTTAACTAAAATTTGGGTTCTATAAACACTAGATAATTTGTTAAGTCAAAAGGCAAACGTTGTTTGAAAATCAATTGAGTATCATTACAAAATTATGTAAAAACATAAATTATCAACATTTACCCGAGAAACTCATTTTTCATTAATGTACTTTCCCACATGGCCAAATAGTACGTAAAAATTCCTTGTTTTGGAAAATACTTAATAATACTCTTGACCTTCCATTTCCCGACCTTCTGCATGAAAAGCTCCAACTTCTTTCGTAACACCTAACAATATTTATATCTCCACCCAAGGATCTGTATCATGTCCATAAAACCTTAAACAACCAGTAAACTATCAGAATCTGAACATCATATAGTATCTTGATGACTAACTTTTATTAATTGCTCCAATCTTTCTAGGCCAATTACTTTTCCTAAAATTTAGGTTGTAAAAACACTAGGTAAGAATTTTTTAAGTCAAAAGGTAAACGTTTTTTGAAAGTCAAATCAGTATCATTACAATAAGTCCAACCGTTTTAACATTTTAAATAAGCTGTATAACGTCCAGATGTTGTTGAAGGACCATCATGGAAAATAATTGCTACTGTTACAAAGGTTCTTCCTGAAATTGATAATTGAGAAGCCACAAAAATTTTAATTAAAGTTGTTAATTTAGTTCCATCAGGTCTACATCGTTGGAACATTAAAATTACGTACTGTCCATAACTTTCTTTAAATAATGTTGATAGCATTGCACAGTTACATTGGGTACAAACCATGTTTTGATCAGCTGCTCTAACTAGATTATTATTAAAAGACACTGATTTGCAGTCTGGTAAAGTCAAATATATAAATCTTTCGGTATCTACTGTTGTACTACTTGAAAAGGAACAATTATCGCAGACATGTTGCCATTTATAAGAAAGGCCAAAAATATTTTCAACATCTATACCTTCCTCTTGCAATACAACAAGCATGTACATTAGAAATTCCTGACAATCTTGCTGAATATCCTGAGAAAATTGAGTTATACCAGAACATATGTCTAAATCATTTACAATATCAGAAACACTTTCTATATTTGTTCTATCACTGCTACATTTCTCAAACACAGTATTCAACAAACAACAAAAACTTTGATCCCGATTTTCAACAATCTGTTCTTGCAAACTTTGGAGAAAAAAAACAACATTAACCACTACATTAGCATAGCAGTTGACACCAGAACTGTTCTCAAACTGAAATCCAATAATATCTTCAACAGAATCCTCTTTGTTTCTGCTTACACTTACTGGTTCATCTAGTTTTCTTTTTTTTGCTACAGCCTTGCTACAATTTTTCTCATTTCTTCTTTTTCGGCCTACTACACGCTTTTCAAATAGAGGATATTGAGGTAAATTTGGAACATACTCTCTTCTTAACCTATTATATTCCTTTACACAATTTAGATCTGCACTAATCTTTGTCTCATCAAAATCAATCAAGTACAATCCAGATAAAGTTCTGACTCGAGATAAAGCAACATATGATTGGCCAATGCATTCGAGCCTCCCTTTGGAGACACAATGCAATTTCCCACGGGAGCGCGACCAAGCCTCGTTTTCCCCATACCTTACGAGCGCGACCAAGCCTCGCTTTCATTGAACCCCCGCCCACAGGGAAGCACAGCCCGTCCTCGGTCTGGTGCAACCACGCCCACCCGGAAGAGCGCCAACAACATTACACAACCTTTAAAAACATCCCCACCGGCCCCGTTACCTATCGTCGGGGTCCGGTTGAGGAGTTACGAGGTGTACAAGCGGGCTGCGAGTGCTGAGGGCGTGAGTAATGCTGCAATGACGATCGGACAAATACTACGCAATTAAGCTAAGTAGAACGCGATTCCGAATGTTTCTAGCCTATTTTCTTTTTTCTTAGGATGTGCCAGGGACACTCCAACCCCCCTCCTGAGACCCATGGTGCAGATAGTGCCTAACTTTAAAGTGAGATATATTTCTTTATATCTAACTGATGTGTGTGGGTCACTGACTCTTTGTCCATTGATCCTTGAAACACCCGCACCACGTGATTTTAATCCCCTGCAAGCCATTCACGGCTTTTTTAAATCACCTATTGTCACGACACTTCCCAGAATTAGATCTATCGTCCCTAGAGGGTATGCGGATGGTGTTTAATTCTAGCAGTTAGTCTGGGAACACAATTGCCACTTACTTGGAGCACCCTGAACGGAAAGGCGCTAAGGCAGAGCTTGACAAATAATTGTTTGTTTGTCTTACATGTCTGTTTGTCTTTTTTGTTCCACAGGTGCCAAGACACTCCATAATTAGGAGTGATTTTTTGGAATGAGCAATTGCTCTTCCTATTTTTATGCACTTTAACACTTTTTTCATTTTTCACTTTCACGTCCCCAGGTTAGGGTGGACGATTAGAGAGTCCATACCGCCGGGGTTTAACATTGTCCTGATGAATGCCTAGGTAAATTGAAACCAATACTAAGGCTGAAACATGTTGACTACGTTATATCTGAATTAAACCATCCATTACCTTGGCTTTATAATTCAGTCACATAGAACCTTCTTTTATTGTGTGTTAGGGATCATTAATAAAAAAAATTTGTAGATACCCTTTAGACACTTTTAAAGTTTAATTTAACCCTCCAACACACCCATCACACGATACCTGCTCCGCAGTCTCCTGGCGTCGTAGCACACCGAAGAGGCACTAGGTCTCTTCGGTGGGGCCCGATGATGAAGCATGACACCGACCAGGTCGGTGTGTGAGGGCTTTCTTTTCAACCCAAATAGGGTGTGAACTTCTAGAGTCTTTGAGGCTCCATTTAAGTGGCTTACTAGAGACATTAACCTCTCTTCCTTTGTTTATTGTGATAAAGCAACATATGCCATACCCTCCTTGAAGACAGAACTTCCAATATTCACCAAAGCACTATCTACACTTAAACCTTGAGATTTATGAATAGTCACTGCATATGCCAAAGAAACAGGAAACTGTTTTCTGCGGACATATACATTCTTCACAAGCAAATATCGGGCAGAACAACGACTGATTTGTTTTACTTCTTCAATACCATCAAATTTAATTTTTATAAATTCAATTCCATCTCTATTTCGGTAATTCACAAAATCAACAACATGACCCATTGCTCCATTTACTAAACCTCTTTCCACATTTAAATTCCGTCATAAAATTATACGACAATTTAAACATACATATAGAGTCTTTTCAAAACCAGCAGTTTTAGAAATTGTCTTCTCTTAAGAATCCAGCTTTGATTTCAACTTTTCTGATAAAACAATAGTAACTCCTCTGTGCTCTATTTTATCAATAGCTTCCAGTTTCACAATCTCATGATGTTCTAACTCTAACATTTTGTTGTTGAAGACTGAACATTCTCGAAGAGTTGGCATCACGCATATTACAGTTTTGTTTTCAGCAACTTTCTGATAAATAATCTCTGGGAGAATATTTTCCTTTTGAAACAAATTTGAAATTAATCGTGACTGTAAAGCTTCTTTGCCATGTTCAGTTACTTTTCCAATTCTTACATCTTGTAGAATATTTTTATAATCTTCATCCTTTGCCTGTCGCATGTTTTGAAGCAGTTCTGCATATTTAAAATATTACCAGATATTCACATTTCCAATGCTTCCTAGGTACTTTCTTGTATCTTCATGCGTAAGCATCTTAAACACTGGTTGTCCTTTCACTGGAGTTAGCTGCAGTAGATCTCCAAAGACAATGATGTGTTTGCCTCCAAATAACACATCATACTCTGTTTTAAGAATTTGTTGCATTCTTAAATGCACAAAAGCAAGCATCACATTTGAAACCATGCTTACCTCATCACTGATAAGAAGTTTCATTTTCTTCAGGACTCTACCAACTTCACAACAAGCTTCTCCAGATAGCTTGTGGTATTGTAATGTATTATCATGCTCTACTGGCAGCATCAATAAACGATGTAAAGTAATCCCTTTAATGTTATGTGCTGCCAACCCAGTTGGAGCAGTAACAACACAAGACAGTGATGACTCTGTTCTTTTCTGCAGATAACTTGCAATTGATTTAATCAGAAAACTTTTCCCAGTTCCGGCTTCTCCACTCACATACAGTCGGACAGGTTCAAATGACATACATGAGCACTCTTTTTTATCATGACGTAAACCATGCTCAATCTGTTCTGTGACTTCATCATATATTTTTTTCTGCTCCACTTTTAGTTGATTTTCCAAATCTTCTAAATTAACTACATCCTCCTGAGCTTGTTCCATGGCTCTTTCCACCTCTTCCATGGCAGTGGCAGCTTCATTTTGGATAATTGGTCCTCCTAGTGGATCCTGACTCAACGAAGCAGAACTCTGACTGTCTTGAGAACTGTCTCTAGCAATCTCTTCTGCAATGATAGCTTCTTGCTGTATTTCATCGTTCAACATTTGCAGATAATTTGAAAAAACAGGACATTCTATGGTATCCTTAGTTGCATTGAAACAATCTTCAAAACTGAGAAAATCTCCAAGTAGTTCCTCTTCTGAACGCCAGTTGCAAAAGAGCTAAATAGTAAAATTCCCTTTTATCAGGAGATTCGCAACTCAATTTACGATGATTAATCAAATGTCCTTTTCTTTGTTTCACCAGACATCCTTCACATCCAATTAAAGCATATACTCCTTTATTGATATCTTCTGTCATATTCCTCTTAAAAGTATAGCTTTGCAGTACTTCATAGAGACAAACGTTCTCAAGATGACTACTTCTATTTGGATAATATGTATCCAACATGTTTGTCTTCAAAATATCTATACTATTTGGTTGAAACTCCACCAAATATTCAATTGCTTGTGCAGACTTCAAAACTCGGTTTCGTGTTGCAGCAAGACCTAGACTTACCCAAATGATGGATCTCGATTTGGCGTACAGACTTGCTGATGATAACCGATCTGAACATTCATATGCTCCAATTTCACGATGCGACAACATCTTCAGACTGTAACTGTATAACTTCTTACTTAGGCTCTTTTCATGCGAAATATCCTCCCACATTTCCTTCAGTTCCGTCTTTTCTGATTTTGTGATGTAAGACGTTACATATCGAGCCACAGCAATAGAGTTGTCAGCAACATATTGAATATCCATGTTAGCATTCCACATGGACAAAATGACTGGGTTGTAGTCATTTATGTATTTGGACTCTTCATTTCTTTTCAAGTTGTACGTATTTTTCGGTGATTTTCTTGTCACAGTATGTCGCAGTGAAGACATAAAATTGTTCACTCTTTCTTTACATATTACTGGTCATGGAAATCCAAAACGACATTTTGTGTAGAACTTCTCCTTGGATTTGAACTTTCGACGACAGTACTTTCCACAGCGATGCGTTTGAAAGCGTAAGACTTGATGTCGTAAATTGTCTTCTTCTGTACTTTTCGGAACAACACATGTGGAATTTTGTTCAATGAAACTCATCACTGTGTCATCCGAATCTGTTCCATATTTGGGAGCATCTTTGATTCATAGCAGCATATGTATGTGAGGAGCACCTCTTGCTTGATACTCCTTTCTCCAAAAGAAATCCAAAACCTCTCCAAGTGGAGGATTTTTTTTGTTTGTGATGAAAGACATCATAGCTTCAAATCGATGATTAAAATACCTACAAACATTAACTGGATCCAAAGAGCACAGTACTCCAGGTGTCTTGAATTCTATATTTTCTATGTTTCCATTTGCCTCTCGAAGAAATTCAAGTAAGTCTTCCCAGGCATACTCAGCACAGCTAAGAGTGAGGAACCATGTAGGAGTTCCTAAGTTTCTTAGCATATACTTCAATTCCCCATGACGACGGTACCAATACTCATTCGTACTACGCTGACATGCCATGAGATTGATTAGGTGAGATTCCAAAATACTGTCTTCCACTTGGACTTTATCCATAAAGTCCCTTGCCGAAACATTTTGAAGATGTACTCCAGATTTCAGTATATGGTTCACAGCATAAGATAGTCCAGAGAAGTCACTCTCAAACAGAAGATGAAACAAATATGGAATGCATTGACGAAATCTTGGATCTTCTGCATATAATCTTAAAGTCCGGTATTCCGACGCAGGAATTCGAACAGGTCGGTCATCATATCTTCCACCTTGACCTGTTGGAAACAATTGAGGAAAACAACGAGCTTCCAAGCTTTCTTCCCATACACTTATGGGACTTCCTTTGGCTTCTTTCATTTGGAACAACTCAATAGCATTCCCCATTACTTCTTTGGAATGCAAAGGATGAACACTATAATGCTCATAAATCTGTTCACTTCTAGACACATCTACTTTTTCAATCTGTCCAGCTGATGAATCACTGTCCTCTTCTACAGCTGTTTCCTCTTCTCCTACATATACATTTTTGTAGTACTGATTGTTTTTTACTAAATACAACGTTGCCTTTTTGACTTTTCTAACATCCACTAATTCTTGCCGGATTTTCTTACTCTTTGTAGGAACGCCATTAACTAGAATAACTAGAGGTTCCTCTTCCACTTTTTCTACGCCAATGGTATCAATATTTTTTTTAAATCTAAAGGCAAATAAACAACTCTTCCCTTTAATCCTCTCTGTAAATCTGAAGGAGGCAATTTCCCTGTCTTAGGCTCCAAGCGAACAATAGCCTCAAAAGGATGCACACATTGAATCAGAATACACTCATAGGTATTTAAACCCATCAATTCAGACGGAATCTTTACCAACTCAAGATTATTATGTACAGCTCTAGCAGGCATTCTGTTTTCATTTAATTTATTATAACAATATTTACAAATACGCAGATCAGAACCCAAATCAAAACAATTCTCAACCAACAAATAAGTTGCAAAATCCTTCCATTCATTATTATTTTCCATTTCACTTTTAACATATAAATCAACTAACTGAGTCTAATTCTTAGAATGAGTTCGTCAACAACACACACAAGAAAAATTTGGCCTTTCACTTGAAATGATCTTAAACTTTGTAATTTCATGATCAAAATTGTGAATACTTACAATCTGTACATTCTCTTCCACATTACTTTCTATTACTGTATCATTTACGGCAGTGTCCTCTTTTTCACCAAAGTAACAAAACTCTATTTCTTCACAAATCTTCTTCACATCTAATTCAGATCCATGCAAAAGAGCACTGTTTAACTGTTTTAGCCTAAGTGCTGGACTTTTTGCATAATACAACCTTCTCACTATTTTCCTCACTTTAGTTTGATGCACTCCTAACATCCTAAAATGGTGAAAAGTACTCTGACATACTTTTCTAGAAAGACAAGCCAATGAATGACCATGCAAACCTGTTTTTCCCTCACTCTGCAAGGATCTAAGTCTTGTAACATCTTAAACTTTTGTTTTAGACTTTTCTTACTATATGTATGTAAGAAATTGCAAAACAAATTAATAGAATCCTGTTGCACACTACAAATACTACTACAATTCCAAGTATACATTGGACCCTTAGCACGTCTCCCTAAAACTTCATCAGCTAACACCTCATCTGCATTTCTAGGCACAAATTTCTCTTTTTCAACTGGACAACCGTCCATCACCTCATATGCTCGACCACTGGTGTCAGCTGCATGCACCAAATCATTATCCTGAAAGTAACTCTCTTCATTAAAAAATGGCTCACTAATTGAACTATGCTTCCATTCTCCCGAAAAAACATCACAAAAATTAGTTCGATTGATTACTCTTTTCCACTTACATTTTGATTTCAAATCATTGATTGCCTTATCTAGTGTACGAACTCTATTGATTACTAAAATATACAGCTTTCTCTTCACTTCAAAAACCTGATCAACAAACTTTTCTATTCTTTTCTTTTTCTTGTAAAAAGTTGTTTTCCTATTATATTTCTTAAGATTTTTTAATAAATTCAAAACTACTCTGTTTGAAACATTCGTATACGAATGTCAATAAACTGATTTCTCCTACGATTACCAGACACACTATGATCTCCTTGTACCATTATACCATTTTTTGGTGACCTCTGCTTTTTCTTTCTAGTTACAACTTGTATTTTTTTCGTAGAAACACTTTCTTGACTTTTTCTGCATTTTAACAATTTCCTTAAAAATTCCTTGGTTTGCTTACCAGGAGCATTTTTTCTTTTCTCTGAAGATTGTTCTTTGCATGAATCTTCTAATTGAGTCCTCTTGGTCGATAAAACTTTCTTATAAAGTCTCTTTTGGCGGTCTTTCGTAGGCATAATCTATTATGACTCTGTAGATATTTACAATCTGTTGAAAAGAAAAATGTGACATATTATAGACCACTACTAACATAACACATAGCAAATACATTAACTAAACATTATAAACACTAGTTCACATCTCTCTTTGTGTGTCTCATATCACTCTTTGCCTGCACTATCTCCCTCTTTGCATGCCTCATCTCACTCTCTTCTTCCACCATCTCTCTGTTTTTATGTGTGTGTCATCTCAATCTCTGCCTACACCATCTGTCTGTTTGTGTGTGTGTCATCTCACTCTCTGTGCCTAAAATGATTTAACAAGCTAAATGTTTTTTGCTGAAATGACTGGCTTTAAGATTTTTGACAAGCATCACACTGAGTGTGTATGTGAATTAAGGAATTATATTTTCATCTTTTTCCTTAATGTTAGCTGTGTGTGCTTACAGTTTGTATCTTTTACCTTATACGGTAGACTTCTTTTTAAAGTGTTTCTTATGCTTGAATTCAATGCTGGTATAGAGATAGTGCTAATGGTTTCATTGGGCTTGTAAATATGCTCCTTTTTTACAAGCGCTTTGCGCTACCTTTAACATGGATGCAAGCAGTAAATGTATACAGAGGGATAGGAATAGCAGATAGAAAACAATATGAAATGCCGTGAGAGATGCATAAAGGATTTCACTAATGGCATCAATTGAGATAGAATATACAAAAAGAGGAGCATATTTAGAAGCCCCTTGCGCAATGTTTAACATGGATGCAAGTAGAAAATGCATACAGAGTAATAAAATTGGCATTACACTATCTCTATACCAGCATTAATGTTAAAAATTGCACAAGGGGCTTGTAAATATGCCAGTGAACCCATTATACTATCTCTATACCAGCAATAATGTTAAACATTGCGCAAGGGGCTTGTAGATATGCCTCTCTTTTTTGTATATTCTATCTCAATTCATGCCATGAGTAAAATCCTTTACGCATCTCTCACAGCATTTCATATTCTTGTCTGTGTGCCAATTTTATTACTCTGCATGCATTTTCTGCTTGCACCCATGTCAAACATTGCGCAAGGGGCTTGTAAATATGCCTCTCTTTTTTGTATATTCTATCTCAATTTATGCCATTAGTAAAATCCTTTACGGATCTCTTGAAAGCGTTTCATATTCTTGTCTTGTAATTTTTTTTTTTTTAAAATCGCGAGGGTACGCGCACCGGAAAACACATTTTGGGACCCCCCTTTTTTCTCGGCCACCGCTTGACGAATCTCCCCAAAACTTTCAGGGAAGGAGCGGAGTGCAGCAAAGCAAATGTAAGGAAATTTACAGGCAGATCCCTCAATTGGCGCCAAAGTTTCTTTGCTGCCGTTATTGTCTTTGCCAGTGTTTCTTTGCTGACGTTATTGTCTTTGCCAGTGTTTGTTTGCTGCCGTTATTGTCTTTGTCAGTGCTTGTTCGCTGCTGGTGTAGTGTAGTTCCTATCTTCCCAATAGGCTCTGCGCATTGGAATAATACCTACAGCAGTAAAGGCCTAGGCCAGACGTTAACTAGGTCTACTACTGTCGATACTAGACTTAAGTTTTGGGTTTGCCAGCGTAGCTCAGAGTTCGCTAGAAACGTTCTCGAATGTTCAGGAAAGAATTAACTCCCCTGATTAGACAAGAAGGGATTTAGTTTCTGACAACCATAGAACATGACAACTTTGCTCTCCCCTAATCAAGAGTGTATCTCCAGAGTCGTGTGAGCACAAGGCAATTATTTTACTCAGTCAGTACGTGCATTCTTAGTCTCATCAGATTGTAGAGAAAAGGAAGAGACGGGCGTGTTCAATAAAAAGGTGTTATTTATTGATCAGTCTCTTTTCTCGTACAAGAGAAATGGATCGATATTATTGCAATACTTATAGTTAAGTAAAGTGCATACATTAAAAGCAATAGTATAAAGTAATACTGTAAAAACATTGATATGGTTTCTGAGCCATATGATGTTTAAAATGATTAAAATATATTACATACACATATACATTTGACTAAACGTACTCAACTGGTGTTTCTAAATACGCCTACCCCGTGTACCTGACCTAAGTCTAATGCGTGGGCGGGAATAGAAAGTTACAGTTTAAGTTAAGTTTGTTTTTGCCAAGTGAATAACTAAAGAATTCTCTGTGAGGGGTTATTCAGTTCTGTACCTGGAAGTTAGGATGAAATGAGGAATGGTATCTCTTTCTCTGCTCTCGATATTCCAGGCCGCCTGCGAGGGCTGCCCGAAAGCGCCGGTGCTGGGTCTCTCGGCAGGAGATAGCAGCGCGTCTCTCAGCGCGTCAGGAAGGCGGGGCTGCTGCCAGCGGGGTCTGCTCTGCTCTTGGCTTCGGCAAGTATAGCTGCTCCGTCTCGTCACCACGCGTGTGTTTGCATAGGGCAAGATCGGCAATATTTATACCTTAAAGGTGCCGAGATTGACGTAAGGATGGACATAGATACTTCAATAAAGATGTCATACGACTTGCTCGTTAGCACATTCTTTTACTGAAGTTCTCTGTGAAATCAAAACAATGGCCGCACGGATTTTCCAGGTTGTCATAGGTTTGATTTGTTATGAGAACGTCGTATGCCTTATCAGGGGCTGGAGGAATGTCGCTTGTCTAATTAGATCTCAAGCGTTATGACCTAATCAGATAACACGTTCCTGTGCCGTAGTGTGACTGCGTCAGATAACGGTATCTGCATCATGGGGGCTTTTCTTGCCTCATGGGCTGACTGTTAGTTAACTTGATAGTTAGTTTAACCAGAATAGGGTCAGGAATAGGGGGATCGATTCAGAACCTATAGGAATACATGACACCCACTCCACGCTAACTATGGTCATATTTACTAATCTATGCATAGTATAACATAGTACAACATACTATAGAGTATAGTGTATACCTTACCACCCCAAAATACATAAATGCATTTTGAAATTTTCAAATATACTGAAAAATTGCAGTCATATGTATCGTATGCACTCAAGCTATGAAGTAAATGCCAAAGTAAACACGCATTTGTATACATTATTGCTTATATGGTATATGAGAAATACACATGAAATGGCTCTTAATACGGCTATACAGAAAGAAAGTTCGAGACCATTTCATCACATAATAAAATATTTGTGAACATACCAGCGGGCAACTAAAGTTTATAAAGTATCTAAAAATAGAAATCTTAGTTCTCTAGGAATAGTTTCTTACTTTAAGCAGAAGATAAGTGTCCCGAAATTTTTGTAAAATTTAATTTGGGGCTGCTAAAAAAATTGTTGTCCGTGAACTGGTGGGAAAAATTGTTCATGTGACTTTATTTTCAAAGTTGAAGGCCGAATTCAGGGAACGCCGTGTGCGAGCTTGCTCAAAAGTCTCTATTTCTGTTCTGGAGAGAACATCATATCATTAAGGCTTTTGAAAAAACTGTCAACAGCTTCATGGGAAAGTTCCACTAAGTCGGAAATAGGTGTAACCATGCATTCGTGCGCATGATTGTCTCCATTGACATTCTGATTCGCATTGCTGACAGAAGGTCGTACCTGATCGATGCTGCTTTTATCTTGAACTTCACTACTCTTCAATCGTAGTGGTGAAGACTCCACGAATGCCGTCATCAGGATTGGCAGCCTTTGAGGGCAGCACAAAGCGTGAACCTTGGTAGGAACCAACAATGTATCTGCATCCACTGGCGCATCCGATTGTAGCGTCAGACAGGTGTCTAACACGCATTCTTCTTCGCATAGCAGACACCTTAATACAGGTAAAACACACCTTTGCCACATTGGTCGAAATGATAGAAACCAAGTCATGTTCAGGTCTCTAAGCCGGGAGAGTCCCAGGATTGTTGATATCCGGTCCCGGTATCGAATGGCTAGGATTGTTTCTTCCATTGTCGCGAGAGTTTGATCTGTGACATGGGTTGCCATAACGAAAAATAAGGACTAAAAATAGGATTCCTGCAATTAGTCCCAGGATTAGGGGAAGTCCGCCAAAAATCGAATGGACGAAATCTGGAAAAATACCCAGTATGGCTTTGAATGGTGTTAATGCCATCGAAAATACTGTCTTAAATACCTTTGAGACCCCAGTGGTATCAGAAATATTTAAGATTTCGCTCAGGATTTCCGCGAAATGTACGGGTGAATTAGTTGATAATAATGTATGTATCTCTGCAGTCGTCCTTGCGACTTGTAGATCATACGTTTCTTTTGATGACGTGAGCCTTGTAGGCGTCTGAAGAAGCACTGTTTTCATTCTGCTTAAAGTATCTATTCGAATAGAAGTAATTTTCAAATTGGGCCATGCCCTTGCCTCCCTGTCTGGAAAGGAGCTGGGGAACAAAGAACGTCCACAGCACTTGACCTTCGCAGTAGTAGTTACTAGATAAGGAGTCCCGGGCATAAGACTACAACATCTGCGGTCTACAATAAGAATGTAACTCCCATTATAGAGTCTTTGAAAGAATGGTTCTATTTCAGTTGCAGGTGCGCCTTGCTGGTGACATGAAAGGTTGTATGAATTCCCTTCACAGGCTCCATGCAAACTAATTCCGTTACACAGAAGCGTGCCGCTTAGTGACATAGCACAATTGTTGCCACTAAGAAACACTTTCTGTCCTTTATTACTGACACATGCATGTGAATAGGGCAGGTTCCAAGTTGTTTTAAGGTACCCCTTTCCCAATCTCTCGTACATGCCAGCCTGTATATATTTTTGGCAGTATTGAAACCTGAAGGTTGAGATTGGAATATTTATGATTCCGTGTATTATCCATTCACTGACAGGTCGTTCTGACATTGTCATTGGTAATCTTTCTAGTTTTTCAATGCTCAAGATTGTATAATCAGCACCCTTTTGCGCCATACCGATTTGTCTATCAGTAAGGTTAAAGATTTGGAATAGTGACGTTGTGTTGATTAAACGCCAAGGCACATAGCCTGAACGAAGATTTTGTAACGTCCAGCCAAGCTGTACAATAGAACGCAATTGTGACTGACCATGTTGTAATAACAGTAAGTCTTGCGATAATATATCGATTGCTGAAGACACAATGCTGTCCAATGAAAAAATTCTGGAGGACAGAGTCATTAACCCATTGTCCACTACAGAAAGTGATTTTTCCAAATTAATACGGTCAATTTCCCGTATTCTCTCTGCTGTTTCAATTTGATTAACCTTCCAGGCCTCATTGTATGCTGCATATACAGAGGCTGCTATGAAACGCTTCTGACGCTGTTTGCGTGGTCCCAAAATGAAATCACGCAAGTCAGCACCATCAGTAAGTAAAGTTAGGTGTTGCTTAATTTCAGGCAGTGTGGAAGTTTGTAGCCATTGAAGGCATAATTTGCCCACACTGTAGGTTGTTATTATCCCTGGGTGATGTCTTTGGGGATATCTAGGGTCTGGCCTGGTCATTTTGAACCCCTGTGTTTTATTCAGGAATCTGTCTTGACAGTTATTTGTATCTGTGGGCCAGATCAACCATTGTTTCCAATCAGGATATGTTCTGTTTTGGTTTAATATATGGTTTACGTCTATCTCTTCATCCGTATCGGAGCTATTGCTAAACATTGTTGGCTTTGGAATAGACGGTTTATTTAAATCTTTGATTTTGGCTAGGCCAAGACAGGTGGTTTGTTGAACAGTGTCATTTAAAAATATCATTTGTTCTGGGATCATGCAAGCTCTAAACAAAGCTTCTAAACCCTGTACTTGCCATTCTTTTGTACCCCAAACACTTTTCAAATCAACATTTTTGTCCCAATAATCAAATCCAAAAGTATTCATTTGTTCAAAAAATGAGTCTGAATATAACAATTTTGTGTTGGTTATCATGGTTTTCATCCCTGTCTTGTTTGATAATTTAAAATAAAATGTTTCAGCATTACTTGTGTTAAAACCTGAAAAATATTAATATTTGTCGTAAACGGTTCTTGAGCTCCCTTTTGGAGGTGTTGCACAATGTTCCCATTGATTATAATTTAACACATTTCTAGGTTGTGCAGATCTATGTAAAAAGTGATTACCATAGTGGTTATAGCAATACATACTGTCATAATTTGTAGAACCCTGCAAATAATCATTTTGGTAAATTTAGCAGACATTACTAAATCAGACATCATGTTATTAATGCTTTCGAAGTCCCAATCATCAGCAAATGAGTTTGGTTTTACAAAGTCACTCAAGGAGATCTTAATTTGGTGTGGATATTTCAGGATTTCGACCGGACCATAAATTTCATAGTCAGTGTTGTCCCAGGCTACCCCACCAGGTATCGGATTGGCTGTGAAGTTGGCTGAAGAAAGTTCTCTTTTCTCGACGTGTGAAGATGTGTGTGGTTTGAGGATCAAGTTGATGTTCTGACTTGCTGTGTCCATTTTAGCATATTTTCCCTCAATGAAGCGTCCCAAAGTTAATACCATGATGAGCCAAAGTATGAGGATAAATGCACCAAAACCCACCCAAAATTCAATCCATGGAGAAATCAGATATGTTTCTTTCAGTTGGTTCAAAAGTTCATTAGCTTTTTCTTTAAAGGTTTTTGATGATGGCTGTGTCTTTGATTCACTGAAGCCTTCAGAGGAATCATCGAAGTTTATGAAGTAGCCGGATGCAGTTCTGTCAATTGTTCCAATTGGTTCAGGATTTTTGTTTCTTGCATTTTCACTTGGTACTTCATTATAGATTGGTGTGTCTCTGCTAAATGTTTTTATTTGGGTTTTCAGAGGTCTTAGATCTATTGCATTGTTGCATAGTCCTTGTTGTTCTTCTGTAGGCGTTTCGAATGTGATGAGCCTCTTCGTTAGGACCTCTGTACTGGTAGCAAACCTTGGTGTTCTGCTACTTATTGGGAGTCCACTTGGCCTACTGTTTGTTATCGGCCACATGTTGTGGTTTTACCAGGTCGATGGATACAACTCGGTTCTCCTTTTTACCAGCAAGTGGCGGTAGTACAACTGATCTTGTCCCGTTGACAGACAAGACAGGAACTGCTTTTCTGTAAGAAGGCCCAAATTCCTTCTTTACCGCGATCTTCTCCCTGACTAGATCCCCGACTTTTGGAATCCAGACAGGTCTTGCTGGGACAGGTGGTGATTCTTCAGTGGTTGTTGGCTGTTGTTTCAACTGTATGTTGCTCAGGTCTTTTCTTGTTTTGTTTAAGTCCTGCAAAATAGCCAAACGGTCTTTGACATCAAAGCTTTTTTCTTTAACCACTGAAGTCTGACTGTCGAGGTCAGAGATAATCATTCTAGTTCCAAATAATAATTCGTACGGACTGAATCCCTTCAGAGAATTTCTTGGCAAGTTATTTAGACTACGTTAGACACTTATTAGATGTTTGACCCACCCAGCTCCCGAACCTAATACCTTTGCCGTTATAGATTGCTTTATGTCACGGTTTTTTCTTTCAACAATTCTGTTCCCCTCAGGGTGAAATGGACAAGAGTACCGCAATTGCACGCCCATGCTGACCATGGCCTCCTTATAAGCCCGAGAGCTAAAAGCAGGACCATTGTCCGAATGCAGCATGCCAATTGCGTATGTGCCGATAAAGACTCGCAAATCTTTTATAACAGTTCTGGCGTCAGCCGTTCGCTGGGGCCACATCCATATGAATCTCGTGCATGAATCCACTGCGACCAAGATATATTTATAGTTACCATCCCTTTGTAAGGGACCGCAGTGGTCTAGATAAACACAGGCTAATGGTTTATCCGAGATTAGAAGGGGCGTCTGCGCTGGACGTCTCACCGTTGATACTTTCATTTTTTGACATATTTCACATTCTAGAACATAGTTCCTTGTTTGTCTTCTCATTTGTGGCCACCAGTATCTCTGTTTTAATAATGATACTGTGGCTGAGACGCCAGCATGGATAGAAGCAAGCCCTTCGTGTGCCGCTATTATTAGTCCTAACCTATGTTCCATGTTTGGAATTGCCCTATCCCCCACTCCAGGGATTCGAGCAAAAGGAACATTGTTTGCATCAGTTATGTATGAGTATTTTACTGGAAAGCCTTTAGGGAGTGGTTCTATCGAATCCTTTTCTGAAGCGCTGACAGCTTGTAATATTTCGCTGTCTATTTTTGTTTTTGACCGGGTGACGGCAGCTACGGAAGCCGTTTGCACAGCTGCCTTCGCTGCCTCATCAGCCAATGAATTCCCTGCAACGTGAACGCCATCACGTTGATGACTCAGCGTATGTATCACGTGAGTCTTTGGTAGTTCTTTTTGTAAAAGAGCTACTTGTTCCCAGAGCATTTTATGCTTGATTGTGCCACCTTTCGCATCCTTGAAACCGTTCTGAAGCCAGATCTGCAAGTATTCATTATAAGACTGAACGCAATAATACGAATCGCACACAATAGGTGTGGGGAATTCTCGATCGGTATTTTCAAGCGCCATCTTGAATGCTAGTAGTTCAGCTCGCTGAGCTGTACAATCTCCTAGGGATTGTGTTTTAGTGAGGGTTGGTTTAAATTTCCCTTCGTGCCAACGACCTTTAACAATCGCGCACGCAGCACTGTAAGCTTGTTTACCCCCTACTGCGGGTAGTGCTGATCCGTCTGTATATATTATACAGCCGTAGTGATCTAGAGGCAGAATTTTGGTTGGCGGAGGACATTCAAATTCATATTGGAGAAATTCTTGTGTTTTTAAGTAAGGATCAAATTCGTACACCACGTCTGTTGCAGCAAGAGAGTTAGCCCATTGTATCCATCTCGGATGGAGTGCTTTAGCATTTGGAATGCTTGCCTTTGTTACCGCCTCTAAGGCTGGTATTGGTGTCACGATTACTATTCGTTTACCTTGTGCCAGGGCTCGTTCTTTTGCTATAGCTGTCTGTGTTGCTGTAAGAATTTTTTCCGTTGGGCTAAATTTCATTTCAGCCTTAGTGTACAAGTGTGATTTGAATGCAATTGGTACCTTTTCTCCCTCATTAGAGGTCAGGTATGTGAATCCGCATCTCCCTGGGATGACTCGAATCACAAGATTGCGTGTGTTATCACGTGTTTCTAATTTTGTTTTAATTAGCATGTCTGTTTGTAAGGATCTCAACATTTCTGTGTGTGTTTGAGTCCAATTGGATCTTTTAAAGTCTGGTTTAATTAGATCATAAAGGGGTTTGACCCTTTCTGCGTAATTTGCAATGTATGTTCTTCCGAAATTTAGGAAGCCTAGAATTGACTGTAGGTTTTTTAGTGTTTTAGGAGCTTGGATTACGGCACATTTCTCTAGGAAATTGTCAGCCAGGCTTTTGCCTTCTCTTGATAATTCATATCCTAAGAATAGGACTGTCAGATGGGCAATTCTGGATTTTTTAAAGTTGAATTTGTAACCCTCTGCTGCGAACCCAAGTATTATGGTGTTCACTCTTTTCAAGTGAGTCTCCAAGTCATCATCTGTTAAGTAAATGTCATCGACATAAGATAATGCTTCATCATCATATAGTTGTAGTAATTCTGTTACTCTCGCTGAGAATACCCCCGGGCTGTTCTTGTACCCCTGGGCTAACCGACAGAATTGTTTTTGAGTGCCATTTACCGAGAATGCAGTTAAATATCTGCTCTCTGGTGCTATGTTTTGACAAAAGAATCCATTGGAGATGTCCAAGGTTGTTTTGTATTTTTTGCGCACTATGTTATTCATTAGTGCACCACTGTGTGAGTTTTGCACTGCAAAGGTTTTGCAACATGTGTTAAGGTGTCGGTAATCCAAAACTAGACGATATGTATTGTCTGGTTTGGAGACCGGAAACAAAGGATTGTTCATTTGTGAGGTGCAAGTTTCAATCACCCCCTGGTATTCTAGCTGATCTAGTATTTCATTTACCTGTTTTTTAGCTTCTTGCTTAATTGGGTACTGCCTTTGTGCAGTAGGTTGTGATTTTAACTGGATTTTGTGAGGAGGGGAGTCCTCATCCCATCCTACATGATTTTTATATAAAGCAGGTGCTAGAGCCACTGCCCACTTTCTGGCAAGTGTATATTTTTTATGAATCGGGATTTGATTCGAGAAGGCAGGCATAATTATTTCTTCGCCATGAGGGCACTCCCTAACAAACTCTGGTGGCCAGTCTTTTTCAGCTAGAAGGATATCATAGCCCTTAGAGAGATTATCCCAAAATAGTCCCCTTATTTTCCTAGTCTTATCTCCCTCTATACGTAATGTTATCTCGTATATCTTGTGGGGTTTGCTAACTCTGGTGTCTGCAGTTTCCACTTGAAGATATTCATTCGTGTCCACTGTCTCCAGATGATTCATAAGGACTTTGCGAGCTATGCTCACTTCTGCTGCGCTGTCTAGCATTGTCTGAGCCCACTCTCCGTTTTTCAGTTGTGTCCTCAGTATTCTCGGCATTGTTAACTACCTTGATACTGGCTACCTTCTTTTTTGGAAATTGTAATTTCTTTTTTAGCTGAGCAGGTTCCTTGTCTTTGGACTTGGCGTGCTCTTCTCTTTGTTCTGATCGTCCTCTTCTTTCCGATTTCTGCGAGGAATTCTGAAAAGATTGAGAGGGACGTGTATCAATGTCTTGATATCTATCAGGTTTTTTAATATTATCCCTATTTCTAAGGTTATATCTTTTCCCAGAGGGGTCACTCTGGGGTGACCTGTGTCTCTGGTTCGGAGATTTCTCCCTTCGCCTAGGAGACCTTCCTCGGGACTGGAATTTCTTTTCTTTTGGATTGGATTGTTTGTTTCCATCCCAGTTCTTTTTTGGTGAATTATTAAAAAATATTTTTTCTGGACTTTCAGTCAGTTGCGGTTTTACTGGTATTCCCCCTAAACTATCTCTACCTAGTTCCTCATAGGATTTTTCTATGATTCTGGCAATTTCAGCTGGTTGGTCTGCTATATCTGTCTCTTTTAACCTTTGGCGGATCGCCACGTTTGCTGCTTCACCTTTTATATTGGCTAATAATATAGCCGAGACCTGCTTGAAGTCTTTCAGTAATTTCATACCAAGAGTTAAAGCTGGTTCTGGACCGTATTCATCTTGAATTTGTTTTAGCACATCTGGTATTACCGAAATGGATGGAACACCGTGCGTTTTTGTGTAGATTGAAGCAAAGACTGTACCCCAAGTGTCACAGTCCTCTATGTGTGGTGCGATTCCCATTGGGAGACATATAGTCAGAATCCTGTGTTTTTCTAGCGGGGTGGTGTCAGGAAACACCGCCTCTATTTGGGTGATTTTCTGTGCCAACCAGAATGGTATCTGTTCCCGTTTAGCCGGAACTTTACCTAGGCAGGATTGGACGTTCTGTGGTGTAATTTTATTTGTGTTCCCCTGGTGAGGGGTCAGCTGTGGAAGTTTAATCGCTGGCTGAATTGTTGAAGTCCGCATTACATACTGGACTAATTGTCTATGAATTTTTAGTAATTGTTTTAGCTGTATTAACAGCTCTCCAGTAGACATCCCTTCGATGTCTGGGTGTGGTGTGTATCCGGCTAAGACCGGCCACGTTGCTCCTGGTCTACCTAAAGGACCGAGCCTTGTAATGTGATGGTTATGTATTAGGGCGCCATCAAATAAGAGCAAATGCTCTTGGAATTTGAGTGGTACTTCCACCTCCTCGAAAGGAGTGTAAATGTCAGGTGGTACCTCTATTTTGTAATAGTGGAAGTACTTTGTTACAGCATTTGCTGCTGGAAAATGTATCCATGTATAGTATACCTCTGTCTGCCGATATTCGTGTGCCTCAATTACGAATATGACTGTGCCACCTCTAGGTGTCAGTCCATTTTCTATAAGTTTTAAGGTTATAGATCTCCTTTTGCTGACCGGAATGAGTATTATATCCGCGTCTGCATCCTTTAGTGCAGTATCTGCTGCTGCTATTTCAGCTGCTAATCTAACTGCCTCTCTTTCTTCATCACTGTCTCCCATTTTACCGACAGGATGGTATTATGTTTGTTTGCAGATCAGGTTTCTAATGGAACAAAGATTAGATGCACAATATTTCGGAACAGTGTATCCTTCAACGTTGACTGTACCAAGAACCATACATAGGAGTTCCCTCCTGCGAGGTTTTGGAGGATATTACCTTTCACCCACTCCAGACGTCTTTGGAGAGTTTGGGAAAAGGGGTCTGAGTGAGAAAGCACGACTGAGTTACTCTAAATGTCTTACGTTAGTTTTATCGCCCTTTCCAAACGCGTTGGGCGCCATGTAGTGTAGTTCCTATCTTCCCAATAGGCTCTGCGCATTGGAATAATACCTACAGCAGTAAAGGCCTAGGCCAGACGTTAACTAGGTCTACTACTGTCGATACTAGACTTAAGTTTTGGGTTTGCCAGCGTAGCTCAGAGTTCGCTAGAAACTTTCTCGAATGTTCAGGAAAGAATTAACTCCCCTGATTAGACAAGAAGGGATTTAGTTTCTGACAACCATAGAACATGACAACTTTGCTCTCCCCTAATCAAGAGTGTATCTCCAGAGTCGTGTGAGCACAAGGCAATTATTTTACTCAGTCAGTACGTGCATTCTTAGTCTCATCAGATTGTAGAGAAAAGGAAGAGACGGGCGTGTTCAATAAAAAGGTGTTATTTATTGATCAGTCTCTTTTCTCGTACAAGAGAAATGGATCGATATTATTGCAATACTTATAGTTAAGTAAAGTGCATACATTAAAAGCAATAGTATAAAGTAATACTGTAAGAACATTGATATGGTTTCTGAGCCATATGATGTTTAAAATGATTAAAATATATTACATACACATATACATTTGACTAAACGTACTCAACTGGTGTTTCTAAATACGCCTACCCCGTGTACCTGACCTAAGTCTAATGCGTGGGCGGGAATAGAAAGTTACAGTTTAAGTTAAGTTTGTTTTTGCCAAGGGAATAACTAAAGAATTCTCTGTGAGGGGTTATTCAGTTCTGTACCTGGAAGTTAGGATGAAATGAGGAATGGTATCTCTTTCTCTGCTCTCGATATTCCAGGCCGCCTGCGAGGGCTGCCCGAAAGCGCCGGTGCTGGGTCTCTCGGCAGGAGATAGCAGCGCGTCTCTCAGCGCGTCAGGAAGGCGGGGCTGCTGCCAGCGGGGTCTGCTCTGCTCTTGGCTTCGGCAAGTATGGCTGCTCCGTCTCGTCACCACGCGTGTGTTTGCATAGGGCAAGATCGGCAATATTTATACCTTAAAGGTGCCGAGATTGACGTAAGGATGGACATAGATACGTCAATAAAGATGTCATACGACTTGCTCGTTAGCACATTCTTTTACTGAAGTTCTCTGTGAAATCAAAACAATGGCCGCACGGATTTTCCAGGTTGTCATAGGTTTGATTTGTTATGAGAACGTTGTATGCCTTATCAGGGGCTGGAGGAATGTCGCTTGTCTAATTAGATCTCAAGCGTTATGACCTAATCAGATAACACGTTCCTGTGCCGTAGTGTGACTGCGTCAGATAACGGTATCTGCATCATGGGGGCTTTTCTTGCCTCATGGGCTGACTGTTAGTTAACTTGATAGTTAGTTTAACCAGAATAGGGTCAGGAATAGGGGGATCGATTCAGAACCTATAGGAATACATGACACTGGTATTATCTTTGCCAGAGCTGTGTGGGCTGTGTGGGCTGTGAGTTCTGTGTGAGCTGTGAGAGCTGTGTGGGCTGTGAGAACTGTGTGGGCTGTGAGAGTTGTGTGGGCTGTGAGAGCTGTGTGGGCTGTGAGAGCAGTGAGAGCTGTGTGGGCTGTGAGAGCTGTGTGGGATGTGAGCTGTGTGGGCTGTGAGGGCTGTGAGAGCTGTGTGGGCTGTGAGAGCGCTGTGGGCTGTGTGGGCTGTGAGAGCTGTGAGAGCTGTGTGGGCTGTGAGAGCTGTGCGGGCTGTGAGAGCTGTGTTTGCTGTGAGAGTGTGGGCTGTGTGGGCTGTGAGAGCTGTGTGGGCTGTGAGAGCTGTGTGGGCTGTGAGAGCTGTGTGGGCTGTGACAGCTGTATGGGCTGTGAGAGCTGTATGGGCTGTGAGAGCTGTGAGAGCTGTATGGGCTGTGAGAGCTGTGAGAGCTCTGTGGGATGTGAGCTGTGTGGGCTGTGAGGGCTGTGTGAGCTGTGAGAGCTGTGTGGGCTGTGAGAGCTGTGTGGGCTGTGGGAGTGTAGGCTGTGTGGGCTGTGAGAGCTGTGAGAACTGTGTGGACTGTGAGAGTGTGGGCTGTGAGGGCTGTGAGAGCTGTGTGGGCTGTGAGCTGCGTGGGCTGTGCGAGCTGTGTGGGCTGTGGGAGCTGTATGGGCTGTGAGAGCTGTGTGGGATGTGAGCTGTGTAGGCTGTGAGGGCTGTGTGGGCTGTAAGAGCTGTGTGGGTTGTGCAAGCTGTGTGGGTAGTGCGAGCTGTGTGGGCTGTGAGGGCTGTGTGAGCTGTGAGGGCTGTGTGGGCTGTGAGGGCTGTGTGGGCTGTGAGAGCTGTGTGGGCTGTGAGAGCTGTGTAGGCTGTGAGAGATTGTGGGCTGTGAGAGTGTGGGCTGTGTGCGCTGTGAGAGCTGTGCGAGCTGTGTGGGCTGTGAGAGCTGTGTGGGCTGTGAGAGCTGTGTTGGCTGTGTGAGCTGTGACAGATGTGTGGGCTGTGAGAGCTGTGTGGGCTGTGAGCTGTGTGGGCTGTGAGCTGTGTGGGCTGTGAGAGCTCTGTGGGCTGTGAGAGCTGTGTGGGCTGTAAGAGCTGTGTGGGCTGTGTGGGCTGTGAGAGCGGTGTGGGCTGTGAGAGCTGTGTGGGCTGTGAGAGCTCTGTGGGCTGTGAGGGCTGTGAGGCCTGTGAGAGCTGTGTGGGCTGTGAGAGCTGTGTGGGCTGTGAGAGCTGTGTGGGTTGTGAGAGCTGTATGGGATGTGAGAGCTGTGAGAGCTGTGTGGGATGTGAGCTGTGTGGGATGTGAGGGCTGTGTGAGCTGTGAGAGCTGTGTGGGCTGTGAGAGCTGTGTGGGCTGTGTGGGCTGTGAGAGCTGTGAGAGCTGTGTGGGCTGTGAGAGCAGTGTGGGCTGTGAGAGCTGTGTGGGCTGTGAGAGTGTGGGCTGTGTGGGCTGTGAGAGCTGTGAGAGTTGTGTGGGCTGTGAGAGTAATGTGTGGGCTGTGAGAGCTGTGTGGGCTGTGATGGCTGTGAGAGCTGTGTGGGCTGTGAGAGCTGTATGCGCTGTGAGAGCTGTGTGGGCTGTGAGGGCTGTGAGAGCTGTATGGGCTGTGAGAGCTGTGAGAGCTCTGTGGGATGTGAGCTGTGTGGGCTGTGAGGGCTGTGTGAGCTGTGAGGGCTGTGTGGGCTGTGAGAGCTGTGTGGGCTGTGAGAGTTGTGTGGGCTGTGAGAGCTGTGTGGGCTGTGAGAGCAGTGAGAGCTGTGTGGGCTGTGAGAGCTGTGTGGGATGTGAGCTGTGTGGGCTGTGAGGGCTGTGTGAGCTGTGAGAGCTGTGTGGGCTGTGAGTGCGCTGTGGGCTGTGTGGGCTGTGTGGGCTGTGAGAGCTGTGAGAGCTGTGTGGGCTGTGAGAGCTGTGCGGGCTGTGAGAGCTGTGTGGGCTGTGAGAGTGTGGGCTGTGTGGGCTGTGAGAGCTGTGAGAGCTGTGTGGGCTGTGAGAGCTGTGTGGGCTGTGAGAGCTGTGTGGGCTGTGAGAGCTGTGTGGGCTGGGACAGCTGTATGGGCTGTGAGAGCTGTATGGGCTGTGAGAGCTGTGAGAGCTGTATGGGCTGTGAGAGCTGTGTGGGATGTGAGCTGTGTGGGCTGTGAGGGCTGTGTGAGCTGTGAGAGCTGTGTGGGCTGTGAGAGCTGTGTGGGCTGTGGGAGTGTAGGCTGTGTGGGCTGTGAGAGCTGTGAGAACTGTGTGGACTGTGAGAGTGTGGGCTGTGAGGGCTGTGAGAGCTGTGTGGGCTGTGAGCTGCGTGGGCTGTGAGAGCTGTGTGGGCTGTGAGAGCTGTATGGGCTGTGAGAGCTGTGAGAGCTGTGTGGGATGTGAGCTGTGTAGGCTGTGAGGGCTGTGAGAGCTGTGTGGGCTGTAAGAGCTGTGTGGGTTGTGCAAGCTGTGTGGGTAGTGCGAGCTGTGTGAGCTGTGAGGGCTGTGTGAGCTGCGAGTGCTGTGTGGGCTGTGAGGGCTGAATGGGCTGTGAGAGCTGTGTGGGCTGTGAGAGCTGTGTAGGCTGTGAGAGATGTGTGGGCTGTGTGAGTGTGGGCTGTGTGCGCTGTGAGAGCTGTGCGAGCTGTGTGGGCTGTGAGAGCTGTGTGGGCTGTGAGAGCTGTGTTGGCTGTGTGAGCTGTGACAGATGTGTGGGCTGTGAGAGCTGTGTGGGCTGTGAGCTGTGTGGGCTGTGAGCTGTGTGGGCTGTGAGAGCTCTGTGGGCTGTGAGAGCTGTGTGGGCTGTAAGAGCTGTGTGGGCTGTGAGAGCGGTGTGGGCTGTGAGAGCTGTGTGGGCTGTGAGAGCTCTGTGGGCTGTGAGGGCTGTGAGGCCTGTGAGAGCTGTGTGGGCTGTGAGAGCTGTGTGGGCTGTGAGAGCTGTGTGGGCTGTGAGAGCTGTATGGGCTGTGAGAGCTGTGAGAGCTGTGTGGGATGTGAGCTGTCTGGGCTGTGAGGGCTGTGTGAGCTGTGAGAGCTGTGTGGGCTGTGAGAGCTGTGTGGGCTGTGTGGGTTGTGAGAGCTGTGAGAGCTGTGTGGGCTGTGAGAGCAGTGTGGGCTGTGAGAGCTGTGTGGGCTGTGAGAGTGTGGGCTGTGTGGGCTGTGAGAGCTGTGAGAGCTGTGTGGGCTGTTAGAGCTGTGTGGGCTGTGAGAGCTGTGTGGGCTGTGATGGCTGTGAGAGCTGTGTGGGCTGTGAGAGCTGTATGCGCTGTGAGAGCTGTGTGGGCTGTGAGGGCTGTGAGAGCTGTATGGGCTGTGAGAGCTGTGAGAGCTCTGTGGGATGTGAGCTGTGTGGGCTGTGAGGGCTGTGTGAGCTGTGAGGGCTGTGTGGGCTGTGAGAGCTGTGTGGGCTGTGAGAGCTGTGTGGGCTGTGAGGGCTGTGTGGGCTGTGAGAGCTGTGTGGGCTGTGAAAGCTGTGAGGGCTGTGAGGACTGTGTGGGCTGTGAGAGCTGTGTGGGCTGTGAGAGCTGTGTGGGCTGTGAGGGCTGTGTGAGCTGTGAGAGCTGTGTGGGCTGTGAGAGCTGTGTGGGCTGTGAGAGCTGTGAGAGCTTTGTGGGCTGTGAGAGCTGTGTGGGATGTGAGCTGTGTGGGCTGTGAGGGATGTGTGAGCTGTGAGAGCTGTGTGGGCTGTGAGAGCTGTGTGAGCTGTGTGGGCTGTGAGAGCTGTGAGAGCTGTGTGGGCTGTGAGAGCTGTGCGGACTGTGAGAGCTGTGTGGGCTGTGAGAGCTGTGTGGGCTGTGAGAGCTGTATGGGGTGTGAGAGCTGTGAGAGCTGTGTGGGATATGAACTGTGTGGGCTGTGAGGGCTGTGTGAGCTGTGAGAGCTGTGTGGGCTGTGAGAGCTGTGTGGGCTGTGAGAGGTGTGAGAGCTGTGTGGGCTGTGAGAGCTGTGTAGGCTGTGAGAGCTGTGTGGACTGTGAGAGCTGTGAGAGCTGTGTGGGATGTGAGCTGTGTGGGCTGTGAGGGCTGTGTAGGCTGTGTGGGCTGTGAGAGCTGTGAGAGCTGTGTGGGCTGTGAGAGCTGGATGGGCTGTGAGAGCTGTGTAGGCTGTGCGAGCTGTGTGGGCTGTGGGGGCTGTGTGAGCTGTGAGGGCTGTGTGGGCTGTGAGAGCTGTGTGGGCTGTGAGAGCTGTGTGGGCTGTGAGAGATTTGAGAGATGTGTGGGCTGTGAGATCTGTGTGGGCTGTGAGAGCTGTGAGAGCTGTGAGCTGTGAGAGCTCTGTGGGCTCTGTGGGCCGTGAGAGCTGTGAGAGCTGTGAGAGCTGTGTGGGCTGTGAGAGCTGTGTGGGCTGTGAGAGCTGTATAGGCTGTGCGAGCTGTGTGGGCTGTGAGGGCTGTGTGAGCTGTGAGGGCTGTGTGGGCTGTGAGAGCTGTGTGGGCTGTGAGAGCTGTGTGGGCTGTGAGAGCTGTGAGAGCTGTGTGGGCTGTGAGAGCTGTGTGGGCTGTGTGAGCTGTGTGGGCTGTGAGAGCTGTGTGGGCTGTGAGAGCTGTGCGGGCTGTGAGAACTGTGTGGGCTGTGAGAGTGTGGATTGTGTGGGCTGTGAGAGCTGTGAGAGCTGTGTGGGCTGTGAGAGCTGTGTGGGCAGTGGGAGCTGTGTGGGCTGTGACAGCTGTATGGGCTGTGAGAGCTGTATGGGCTGTGAGAGCTGTGAGAGCTGTATGGGCAGTGAGAGCTGTGACAGCTGTGTGGGATGTGAGGTGTGTGGGCTGTCAGGGCTGTGTGAGCTGTGAGAGCTGTATGGGCTGTGAGAGCTGTGTGGGCTGTGGGAGTGTGGGCTGTGTGGGCTGTGAGAGCTGTGAGAGCTGTGAGAGCTGTGTGGGCTGTGAGAGTGTGGGCTGTGAGGGCTGTGAAGCCTGTGAGAGCTGTGTGGGCTGAGAGCTGCGTGGGCTGTGAGAGCTGTGTGGGCTATGAGAGCTGTATGGGCTGTGAGGGATGTGAGCTGTGTAGGCTGTGACGGCTGTGAGGGCTGTGTGGGCTGTGAGAGCTGTGTGGGCTGTGCGAGCTGTATGGGCTGTGCGAGCTGTGTGGGCTGTGAGGGCTCTGTAAGCTGTGAGGGCTGTGTGGGATGTGAGAGCGCTGTGGGCTGTAAGAGCTGTGTGGGCTGTGAGAGCTGTGTGGGCTGTGAGAGCTGTGTGGGCTGGGAGAGCTGTGTGGGCTGTGAGGGCTGTGTGGGCTGTGAGAGCTGTGTGGGCTGGGAGGGCTGTGTGGGCTGTGAGAGCTGTGAGAGCGGTGAGAGCTGTGAGAGGTGTGTGAGCTGTGTGGGCTGTGAGAGCTGTGTGGGCTGTGAGAGTTGTGTGGGCTGTGAGGGCTGTGAGGGCTGTGTGCGCTGTGAGGGCTGTGAGGCCTGTGAGAGCTGTGTGGGCTGTGAGAGCTGTGTGTGCTGTGAGAGCTGTGTGGGCTCTGAGGGATGTGAGAGCTGTATGGGCTGTGAGAGCTGTGAGAGCTCTATGGGATGTGAGCTGTTGTTGGCTGTGAGGGCTGTGTGGGCTGTGTGGGCTGTGAGAGCTGTGTGGGCTATGAGAGCTGTGTGGGCTGTGAGGGCTGTGTGAGCTGTGAGAGCTGTGTGGGCTGTGAGAGCTGTGTGGGCTGTGAGAGCTGTGAGAGCTTTGTGGGCTGTGAGAGCTGTGTGGGATGTGAGCTGTGTGGGCTGTGAGGGATGTGTGAGCTGTGAGAGCTGTGTGGGCTGTGAGAGCTGTGTGAGCTGTGTGGGCTGTGAGAGCTGTGAGAGCTGTGTGGGCTGTGAGAGCTGTGCGGACTGTGAGAGCTGTGTGGGCTGTGAGAGCTGTGTGGGCTGTGAGAGCTGTATGGGGTGTGAGAGCTGTGAAAGCTGTGTGGGATATGAGCTGTGTGGGCGGTGAGGGCTGTGTGAGCTGTGAGAGCTGTGTGGGCTGTGAGAGCTGTGTGGGCTGTGAGAGGTGTGAGAGCTGTGTGGGCTGTGAGAGCTGTGTAGGCTGTGAGAGCTGTGTGGACTGTGAGAGCTGTGAGAGCTGTGTGGGATGTGAGCTGTGTGGGCTGTGAGGGCTGTGTAGGCTGTGTGGGCTGTGAGAGCTGTGAGAGCTGTGTGGGCTGTGAGAGCTGTGTGGGCTGTGAGAGCTGTGTAGGCTGTGTGAGCTGTGTGGGCTGTGGGGGCTGTGTGAGCTGTGAGGGCTGTGTGGGCTGTGAGAGCTGTGTGGGCTGTGAGAGCTGTGTGGGCTGTGAGAGATTTGAGAGCTGTGTGGGCTGTGAGATCTGTGTGGGCTGTGAGAGCTGTGAGAGCTGTGAGCTGTGTGGGCTGTGAGAGCTCTGTGGGCTCTGTGGGCTGTGAGAGCTGTGAGAGCTGTGAGAGCTGTGTGGGCTGTGAGAGCTGTGTGGGCTGTGAGAGCTGTATAGGCTGTGCGAGCTGTGTGGGCTGTGAGGGCTGTGTGAGCTGTGAGGGCTGTGTGGGCTGTGAGAGCTGTGTGGGCTGTGAGAGCTGTGTGGGCTGTGAGAGCTGTGAGAGCTGTGTGGGCTGTGAGAGCTGTGTGGGCTGTGTGAGCTGTGTGGGCTGTGAGAGCTGTGTGGGCTGTGAGAGCTGTGCGGGCTGTGAGAACTGTGTGGGCTGTGAGAGTGTGGATTGTGTGGGCTGTGAGAGCTGTGAGAGCTGTGTGGGCTGTGAGAGCTGTGTGGGCAGTGGGAGCTGTGTGGGCTGTGACAGCTGTATGGGCTGTGAGAGCTGTATGGGCTGTGAGAGCTGTGAGAGCTGTATGGGCAGTAAGAGCTGTGAGAGCTGTGTGGGATGTGAGGTGTGTGGGCTGTCAGGGCTGTGTGAGCTGTGAGAGCTGTATGGGCTGTGAGAGCTGTGTGGGCTGTGGGAGTGTGGGCTGTGTGGGCTGTGAGAGCTGTGAGAGCTGTGAGAGCTGTGTGGGCTGTGAGAGTGTGGGCTGTGAGGGCTGTGAAGCCTGAGAGAGCTGTGTGGGCTGAGAGCTGCATGGGCTGTGAGAGCTGTGTGGGCTATGAGAGCTGTATGGGCTGTGAGAGCTGTGATGGATGTGAGCTGTGTAGGCTGTGACGGCTGTGAGGGCTGTGTGGGCTGTGAGAGCTGTGTGGGCTGTGCGAGCTGTATGGGCTGTGCGAGCTGTGTGGGCTGTGAGGGCTGTATAAGCTGTGAGGGCTGTGTGGGATGTGAGAGCGCTGTGGGCTGTAAGAGCTGTGTGGGCTTTGAGAGCTGTGTGGGCTGTGAGAGCTGTGTGGGCTGGGAGAGCTGTGTGGGCTGTGAGAGTGTGGGCGGTGTGGGCTGTGAGAGCTGTGTGGGCTGTGAGAGCTGTGTGGGCTGTGTGGGCTGTGAGAGCTGTGAGAGCGGTGAGAGCTGTGAGAGCTGTGTGAGCTGTGTGGGCTGTGAGAGCTGTGTGGGCTGTGAGAGTTGTGTGGGCTGTGAGGGCTGTGAGGGCTGTGTGCGCTGTGAGGGCTGTGAGGCCTGTGAGAGCTGTGTGGGCTGTGAGAGCTGTGTGTGCTGTGAGAGCTGTGTGGGCTCTGAGGGATGTGAGAGCTGTATGGGCTGTGAGAGCTGTGAGAGCTCTATGGGATGTGAGCTGTTGTTGGCTGTGAGGGCTGTGTGGGCTGTGTGGGCTGTGAGAGCTGTGTGGGCTATGAGAGCTGTGTGGGCTGTGAGGGCTGTATGGGCTGTGAGAGCTGTGAGAGCTGTGTCGGCTGTGAGAGCTGTGTGGGCTGTGAGAGCTGTGTGGGCTGTGAGAGCTGTGTGGGCTGTGAGGGCTGTGAGAGCTATGTTGGCTGTGAGAGCTGTGTGGGCTGTGAGAGCTGTGAGAGCTGTGAGAGCTGTGTGGGCTGTGAGAGCTGTGTGGGATGTGAGCTGTGTGGGCTGTGAGGGCTGTGTGAGCTGTGAGAGCTGTGTGGCCTGTGAGAGCTGTGTGGGCTGTGAGAGCTGTATGGGATGTGAGAGCTGTGAGAGCTGTGTGGGATGTGAGCTGTGTGGGCTGTGAGGGCTGTGTGAGCTGTGAGAGCTGTGTGGGCTGTGAGAGCTGTGTGGGCTGTGTGGGCTGTGAGAGCTGTGAGAGCTGTGTGGGCTGTGAGAGCAGTGTGGGCTGTGAGAGCAGTGTGGGCTGTGAGAGCTGTGTGGGCTGTGAGAGTGTGGGCTGTGTGGGCTGTGAGAGCTGTGAGAGCTGTGTGGGCTGTGAGAGCTGTGTGGGCTGTGAGAGCTGTGTGGGCTGTGAGGGCTGTGAGAGCTGTGTGGGCTGTGAGAGCTGTATGCGCTGTGAGAGCTGTGTGGGCTGTGAGGGCTGTGAGAGTTGTATGGGCTGTGAGAGCTGTGAGAGCTCTGTGGGATGTGAGCTGTGTGGGCTGTGAGGGCTGTGAGAGCTGTGAGGGCTGTGTGGGCTGTGAGAGCTGTGTGGGCTGTGAGAGCTGTGTGGGCTGTGAGGGCTGTGTGGGCTGTGAGAGCTGTGTGGGCTGTGAAAGCTGTGAGGGCTGTGAGGGCTGTGTGGGCTGTGAGAGCTGTGTGGGCTGTGAGAGCTGTGTGGGCTGTGAGGGCTGTGTGAGCTGTGAGAGCTGTGTGGGCTGTGAGAGCTATGTGGGCTGTGAGAGCTGTGAGAGCTTTGTGGGCTGTGAGAGCTGTGTGGGATGTGAGCTGTGTGGGCTGTGAGGGATGTGTGAGCAGTGAGAGCTGTGTGGGCTGTGAGAGCTGTGTGAGCTGTGTGGGCTGTGAGAGCTGTGAGAGCTGTGTGGGCTGTGAGAGCTGTGCGGACTGTGAGAGCTGTGTGGGCTGTGAGAGCTGTGTGGGCTGTGAGAGCTGTATGGGGTGTGAGAGCTGTGAGAGCTGTGTGGGATGTGAGCTGTGTGGGCTGTGAGGGCTGTGTGAGCTGTGAGAGCTGTGTGGGCTGTGAGAGCTGTGTGGGCTGTGAGAGGTGTGAGAGCTGTGTGGGCTGTGAGAGCTGTGTCGGCTGTGAGAGCTGTGTGGGCTGTGAGAGCTGTGAGAGCTGTGTGGGATGTGAGCTGTGTGGGCTGTGAGGGCTGTGTAGGCTGTGTGGGCTGTGAGAGCTGTGAGAGCTGTGTGGGCTGTGAGAGCTGTGTGGGCTGTGAGAGCTGTGTAGGCTGTGCGAGCTGTGTGGGCTGTGGGGGCTGTGTGAGCTGTGAGGGCTGTGTGGGCTGTGAGAGCTGTGTGGGCTGTGAGAGATTTGAGAGCTGTGTGGGCTGTGAGATCTGTGTGGGCTGTGAGAGCTGTGAGAGCTGTGAGCTGTGTGGGCTGTGAGAGCTCTGTGGGCTCCGTGGGCTGTGAGAGCTGTGAGAGCTGTGAGAGCTGTGTGGGCTGTGAGAGCTGTGTGGGCTGTGAGAGCTGTATAGGCTGTGCGAGCTGTGAGGGCTGTGTGAGCTGTGAGGGCTGTGTGGGCTGTGAGAGCTGTGTGGGCTGTGAGAGCTGTGTGGGCTGTGAGAGCTGTGAGAGCTGTGTGGGTTGTAAGAGCTGTGTGGGCTGTGTGAGCTGTGTGGGCTGTGAGAGCTGTGTGGGCTGTGAGAGCTGTGCTGGCTGTGAGAACTGTGTGGGCTGTGAGAGTGTGGATTGTGTGGGCTGTAAGAGCTGTGTGGGCTGTGAGAGCTGTGTGGGCAGTGGGAGCTGTGTGGGCTGTGACAGCTGTATGGGCTGTGAGAGCTGTATGGGCTGTGAGAGCTGTGAAAGCTGTATGGGCAGTGAGAGCTGTGAGAGCTGTGTGGGATGTGAGGTGTGTGGGCTGTGTGAGCTGTGTGGGCTGTGCGAGCTCTGTGGGCTGTGAGCGCTGTGTGGGCTGTGACAGCTGTATGGGCTGTGAGAGCTCTATGGGCTGTGAGAGCCGTGAGAGCTGTGAGAGCTGTATGGGATGTGAGAGCCGTGAGAGCTGTGTGGGATGTGAGCTGTGTGGGCTGTGAGGGCTGTGTGAGCTGTGAGAGCTGTATGGGCTGTGAGAGCTGTGCGGGCCGTGAGAGCTGTGTGGGCTGTGAGAGCTGTGTGGGCTGTGAGAGCTGTGTGGGCTGTACAAGCTGTGTGGGCTGTGAGGGCTGTGTGAGCTGTGAGGGCTGTGTGGGCTGTGAGGGCTGTGTGGGCTGTGAGAGCTGTGTGGGCTGTGAGAGCTGTGTGGGCTGTGAGAGCTGTGTAGGCTGTGAGAGCTGTAAGGGGCTGTGAGAGCTGTGTGGGCTGTGAGAGTGTGGGCTGTGTGGGCTGTGTGGGCTGTGAGAGCTGTGAGAGTTGTGTGGGCTGTGAGAGCTGTGTGGGCTGTGAGAGCTTTGTGCGCTGTGTGAGCTGTGAGAGCTGTGTGGGCTGTGAGAGCTGTGTGGGCTGTGAGCTGTGTGGGCTGTGAGCTGTGTGGGCGGTGAGAGCTCTGTGGGCTGTGAGAGCTGTGTGGGCTTTGAGAGCTGTGTGGGCTGTGTGGGCTGTGAGAGCTGTGTGGGCTGTGAGAGCTGTGTGGGCTGTGAGAGCTGTGTGGGCTGTGAGGGCTGTGAGGCCTGTGAGAACTCTGTGGGCTGTTAGAGCTATGTGGGCTGTGAGAGCTGTGTGGGCTGTGAGAGCTGTATGGGCTGTGAGAGCTGTGTGGGATGTGAGCTGTGTGGGCTGTCAGGGCTGTGTGAGCTGAGAGATGTGTGGGTTGTGAGAGCTGTGTGGGCTGTGAGAGCTCTGTGAGCTGTGAGAGCTGTGTGAGCTGTGAGAGCTGTGTGGGCTGTGAGAGCTGTGTGGGCTGTGAGAGCTGTGTGGGCTGTGAGAGCTGTGTGGGCTGTGCGAGCTGTGTGGGCTGTGAGAGCTGTGTGGGCTGTGAGAGCTGTGCGGGCTGTAAGAACTGTGTGGGCTGTGAGAGTGTGGATTGTGTGGGCTGTGAGAGCTGTGTAGGCTGTGAGAGCTGTGTGGACTGTGAGAGCTGTGAGAGCTGTGTGGGATGTGAGCTGTGTGGGCTGTGAGAGCTGTGTGGGCTGTGTGGGCTGTGAGAGCTGTGAGAGCTGTGTGGGCTGTGAGAGCAGTGTGGGCTGTGAGAGCTGTGTGGGCTGTGAGAGTGTGGGCTGTGTGGGCTGTGAGAGCTGTGAGAGCTGTGTGGGCTGTGAGAGCTGTGTGGGCTGTGAGAGCTGTGTGGGCTGTGATGGCTGTGAGAGCTGTGTGGGCTGTGAGAGCTGTATGCACTGTGAGAGCTGTGTGGGCTGTGAGGGCTGTGAGAGCTGTATGGGCTGTGAGAGCTGTGAGAGCTCTGTGGGATGTGAGCTGTGTGGGCTGTGAGGGCTGTGTGAGCTGTGAGGGCTGTGTGGGCTGTGAGAGCTGTGTGGGCTGTGAGAGTTGTGTGGGCTGTGAGAGCTGTGTGGGCTGTGAGAGCAGTGAGAGCTGTGTGGGCTGTGAGAGCTGTGTGGGATGTGAGCTGTGTGGGCTGTGAGGGCTGTGTGAGCTGCGAGAGCTGTGTGGGCTGTGAGTGCGCTGTGGGCTGTGTGGGCTGTGAGAGCTGTGAGAGCTGTGTGGGCTGTGAGAGCTGTGCGGGCTGTGAGAGCTGTGTGGGCTGTGAGAGTGTGGGCTGTGTGGGCTGTGAGAGCTGTGAGAGCTGTGTGGGCTGTGAGAGCTGTGTGGGCTGTGAGAGCTGTGTGGGCTGTGAGAGCTGTGTGGGCTGTGACAGCTGTATGGGCTGTGACAGCTGTATGGGCTGTGAGAGCTGTGAGAGCTGTATGGGCTGTGAGAGCTGTGAGAGCTGTGTGGGATGTGAGCTGTGTGGGCTGTGAGGGCTGTGTGAGCTGTGAGAGCTGTGTGGGCTGTGAGAGCTGTGTGGGCTGTGGGAGTGTAGGCTGTGTGGGCTGTGAGAGCTGTGAGAACTGTGTGGACTGTGAGAGTGTGGGCTGTGAGGGCTGTGAGAGCTGTGTGGGCTGTGAGCTGCGTGGGCTGTGAGAGCTGTGTGGGCTGTGAGAGCTGTATGGGCTGTGAGAGCTGTGAGAGCTGTGTGGGATGTGAGCTGTGTAGGCTGTGAGGGCTGTGAGGGCTGTGTGGGCTGTAAGAGCTGTGTGGGTTGTGCAAGCTGTGTGGGTAGTGCGAGCTGTGTGGGCTGTGAGGGCTGTGTGAGCTGCGAGTGCTGTGTGGGCTGTGAGGGCTGAATGGGCTGTGAGAGCTGTGTGGGCTGTGAGAGCTGTGTAGGCTGTGAGAGATGTGTGGGCTGTGTGAGTGTGGGCTGTGTGCGCTGTGAGAGCTGTGCGAGCTGTGTGGGCTGTGAGAGCTGTGTGGGCTGTGAGAGCTGTGTTGGCTGTGTGAGCTGTGACAGATGTGTGGGCTGTGAGAGCTGTGTGGGCTGTGAGCTGTGTGGGCTGTGAGCTGTGTGGGCTGTGAGAGCTCTGTGGGCTGTGAGAGCTGTGTGGGCTGTAAGAGCTGTGTGGGCTGTGAGAGCGGTGTGGGCTGTGAGAGCTGTGTGGGCTGTGAGAGCTCTGTGGGCTGTGAGGGCTGTGAGGCCTGTGAGAGCTGTGTGGGCTGTGAGAGCTGTGTGGGCTGTGAGAGCTGGGTGGGCTGTGAGAGCTGTATGGGCTGTGAGAGCTGTGAGAGCTGTGTGGGATGTGAGCTGTCTGGGCTGTGAGGGCTGTGTGAGCTGTGAGAGCTGTGTGGGCTGTGAGAGCTGTGTGGGCTGTGTGGGTTGTGAGAGCTGTGAGAGCTGTGTGGGCTGTGAGAGCAGTGTGGGCTGTGAGAGCTGTGTGGGCTGTGAGAGTGTGGGCTGTGTGGGCTGTGAGAGCTGTGAGAGCTGTGTGGGCTGTTAGAGCTGTGTGGGCTGTGAGAGCTGTGTGGGCTGTGATGGCTGTGAGAGCTGTGTGGGCTGTGAGAGCTGTATGCGCTGTGAGAGCTGTGTGGGCTGTGAGGGCTGTGAGAGCTGTATGGGCTGTGAGAGCTGTGAGAGCTCTGTGGGATGTGAGCTGTGTGGGCTGTGAGGGCTGTGTGAGCTGTGAGGGCTGTGTGGGCTGTGAGAGCTGTGTGGGCTGTGAGAGCTGTGTGGGCTGTGAGGGCTGTGTGGGCTGTGAGAGCTGTGTGGGCTGTGAAAGCTGTGAGGGCTGTGAGGACTGTGTGGGCTGTGAGAGCTGTGTGGGCTGTGAGAGCTGTGTGGGCTGTGAGGGCTGTGTGAGCTGTGAGAGCTGTGTGGGCTGTGAGAGCTGTGTGGGCTGTGAGAGCTGTGAGAGCTTTGTGGGCTGTGAGAGCTGTGTGGGATGTGAGCTGTGTGGGCTGTGAGGGATGTGTGAGCTGTGAGAGCTGTGTGGGCTGTGAGAGCTGTGTGAGCTGTGTGGGCTGTGAGAGCTGTGAGAGCTGTGTGGGCTGTGAGAGCTGTGCGGACTGTGAGAGCTGTGTGGGCTGTCAGAGCTGTGTGGGCTGTGAGAGCTGTATGGGGTGTGAGAGCTGTGAGAGCTGTGTGGGATATGAGCTGTGTGGGCTGTGAGGGCTGTGTGAGCTGTAAGAGCTGTGTGGGCTGTGAGAGCTGTGTGGGCTGTGAGAGGTGTGAGAGCTGTGTGGGCTGTGAGAGCTGTGTAGGCTGTGAGAGCTGTGTGGACTGTGAGAGCTGTGAGAGCTGTGTGGGATGTGAGCTGTGTGGGCTGTGAGGGCTGTGTAGGCTGTGTGGGCTGTGAGAGCTGTGAGAGCTGTGTGGGCTGTGAGAGCTGTGTGGGCTGTGAGAGCTGTGTAGGCTGTGCGAGCTGTGTGGGCTGTGGGGGCTGTGTGAGCTGTGAGGGCTGTGTGGGCTGTGAGAGCTGTGTGGGCTGTGAGAGCTGTGTGGGCTGTGAGAGATTTGAGAGATGTGTGGGCTGTGAGATCTGTGTGGGCTGTGAGAGCTGTGAGAGCTGTGAGCTGTGAGAGCTCTGTGGGCTCTGTGGGCCGTGAGAGCTGTGAGAGCTGTGAGAGCTGTGTGGGCTGTGAGAGCTGTGTGGGCTGTGAGAGCTGTATAGGCTGTGCGAGCTGTGTAGGCTGTGAGGGCTGTGTGAGCTGTGAGGGCTGTGTGGGCTGTGAGAGCTGTGTGGGCTGTGAGAGCTGTGTGGGCTGTGAGAGCTGTGAGAGCTGTGTGGGCTGTGAGAGCTGTGTGGGCTGTGTGAGCTGTGTGGGCTGTGAGAGCTGTGTGGGCTGTGAGAGCTGTGCGGGCTGTGAGAACTGTGTGGGCTGTGAGAGTGTGGATTGTGTGGGCTGTGAGAGCTGTGAGAGCTGTGTGGGCTGTGAGAGCTGTGTGGGCAGTGGGAGCTGTGTGGGCTGTGACAGCTGTATGGGCTGTGAGAGCTGTATGGGCTGTGAGAGCTGTGAGAGCTGTATGGGCAGTGAGAGCTGTGAGAGCTGTGTGGGATGTGAGGTGTGTGGGCTGTCAGGGCTGTGTGAGCTGTGAGAGCTGTATGGGCTGTGAGAGCTGTGTGGGCTGTGGGAGTGTGGGCTGTGTGGGCTGTGAGAGCTGTGAGAGCTGTGAGAGCTGTGTGGGCTGTGAGAGTGTGGGCTGTGAGGGCTGTGAAGCCTGTGAGAGCTGTGTGGGCTGAGAGCTGCGTGGGCTGTGAGAGCTGTGTGGGCTATGAGAGCTGTATGGGCTGTGAGAGCTGTGAGGGATGTGAGCTGTGTAGGCTGTGACGGCTGTGAGGGCTGTGTGGGCTGTGAGAGCTGTGCGAGCTGTATGGGCTGTGCGAGCTGTGTGGGCTGTGAGGGCTGTGTAAGCTGTGAGGGCTGTGTGGGATGTGAGAGCGCTGTGGGCTGTAAGAGCTGTGTGGGCTGTGAGAGCTGTGTGGGCTGTGAGAGCTGTGTGGGCTGGGAGAGCTGTGTGGGCTGTGAGGGCTGTGTGGGCTGTGAGAGCTGTGTGGGCTGTGAGGGCTGTGTGGGCTGTGAGAGCTGTGAGAGCGGTGAGAGCTGTGAGAGCTGTGTGAGCTGTGTGGGCTGTGAGAGCTGTGTGGGCTGTGAGAGTTGTGTGGGCTGTGAGGGCTGTGAGGGCTGTGTGCGCTGTGAGGGCTGTGAGGCCTGTGAGAGCTGTGTGGGCTGTGAGAGCTGTGTGTGCTGTGAGAGCTGTGTGGGCTCTGAGGGATGTGAGAGCTGTATGGGCTGTGAGAGCTGTGAGAGCTCTATGGGATGTGAGCTGTTGTTGGCTGTGAGGGCTGTGTGGGCTGTGTGGGCTGTGAGAGCTGTGTGGGCTATGAGAGCTGTGTGGGCTGTGAGGGCTGTGTGAGCTGTGAGAGCTGTGTGGGCTGTGAGAGCTGTGTGGGCTGTGAGAGCTGTGAGAGCTTTGTGGGCTGTGAGAGCTGTGTGGGATGTGAGCTGTGTGGGCTGTGAGGGATGTGTGAGCTGTGAGAGCTGTGTGGGCTGTGAGAGCTGTGTGAGCTGTGTGGGCTGTGAGAGCTGTGAGAGCTGTGTGGGCTGTGAGAGCTGTGCGGACTGTGAGAGCTGTGTGGGCTGTGAGAGCTGTGTGGGCTGTGAGAGCTGTATGGGGTGTGAGAGCTGTGAGAGCTGTGTGGGATATGAGCTGTGTGGGCTGTGAGGGCTGTGTGAGCTGTGAGAGCTGTGTGGGCTGTGAGAGCTGTGTGGGCTGTGAGAGGTGTGAGAGCTGTGTGGGCTGTGAGAGCTGTGTAGGCTGTGAGAGCTGTGTGGACTGTGAGAGCTGTGAGAGCTGTGTGGGATGTGAGCTGTGTGGGCTGTGAGGGCTGTGTAGGCTGTGTGGGCTGTGAGAGCTGTGAGAGCTGTGTGGGCTGTGAGAGCTGTGTGGGCTGTGAGAGCTGTGTAGGCTGTGCGAGCTGTGTGGGCTGTGGGGGCTGTGTGAGCTGTGAGGGCTGTGTGGGCTGTGAGAGCTGTGTGGGCTGTGAGAGCTGTGTGGGCTGTGAGAGATTTGAGAGCTGTGTGGGCTGTGAGATCTGTGTGGGCTGTGAGAGCTGTGAGAGCTGTGAGCTGTGTGGGCTGTGAGAGCTCTGTGGGCTCTGTGTGCTGTGAGAGCTGTGAGAGCTGTGAGAGCTGTGTGGGCTGTGAGAGCTGTGTGGGCTGTGAGAGCTGTATAGGCTGTGCGAGCTGTGTGGGCTGTGAGGGCTGTGTGAGCTGTGAGGGCTGTGTGGGCTGTGAGAGCTGTGTGGGCTGTGAGAGCTGTGTGGGCTGTGAGAGCTGTGAGAGCTGTGTGGGCTGTGAGAGCTGTGTGGGCTGTGTGAGCTGTGTGGGCTGTGAGAGCTGTGTGGGCTGTGAGAGCTGTGCGGGCTGTGAGAACTGTGTGGGCTGTGAGAGTGTGGATTGTGTGGGCTGTGAGAGCTGTGAGAGCTGTGTGGGCTGTGAGAGCTGTGTGGGCAGTGGGAGCTGTGTGGGCTGTGACAGCTGTATGGGCTGTGAGAGCTGTATGGGCTGTGAGAGCTGTGAGAGCTGTATGGGCAGTAAGAGCTGCGAGAGCTGTGTGGGATGTGAGGTGTGTGGGCTGTCAGGGCTGTGTGAGTTGTGAGAGCTGTATGGGCTGTGAGAGCTGTGTGGGCTGTGGGAGTGTGGGCTGTGTGGGCTGTGAGAGCTGTGAGAGCTGTGAGAGCTGTGTGGGCTGTGAGAGTGTGGGCTGTGAGGGCTGTGAAGCCTGTGAGAGCTGTGTGGGCTGAGAGCTGCGTGGGCTGTGAGAGCTGTGTGGGCTATGAGAGCTGTATGGGCTGTGAGAGCTGTGAGGGATGTGAGCTGTGTAGGCTGTGACGGCTGTGAGGGCTGTGTGGGCTGTGAGAGCTGTGTGGGCTGTGCGAGCTGTATGGGCTGTGCGAGCTGTGTGGGCTGTGAGGGCTGTGTAAGCTGTGAGGGCTGTGTGGGATGTGAGAGCGCTGTGGGCTGTAAGAGCTGTGTGGGCTTTGAGAGCTGTGTGGGCTGTGAGAGCTGTGTGGGCTGGGAGAGCTGTGTGGGCTGTGAGAGTATGGGCGGTGTGGGCTGTGAGAGCTGTGTGGGCTGTGAGAGCTGTGTGGGCTGTGTGGGCTGTGAGAGCTGTGAGAGCGGTGAGAGCTGTGAGAGCTGTGTGAGCTGTGTGGGCTGTGAGAGCTGTGTGGGCTGTGAGAGTTGTGTGGGCTGTGAGGGCTGTGAGGGCTGTGTGCGCTGTGAGGGCTGTGAGGCCTGTGAGAGCTGTGTGGGCTGTGAGAGCTGTGTGTGCTGTGAGAGCTGTGTGGGCTCTGAGGGATGTGAGAGCTGTATGGGCTGTGAGAGCTGTGAGAGCTCTATGGGATGTGAGCTGTTGTTGGCTGTGAGGGCTGTGTGGGCTGTGTGGGCTGTGAGAGCTGTGTGGGCTATGAGAGCTGTGTGGGCTGTGAGGGCTGTATGGGCTGTGAGAGCTGTGAGAGCTGTGTCGGCTGTGAGAGCTGTGTGGGCTGTGAGAGCTGTGTGGGCTGTGAGAGCTGTGTGGGCTGTGAGGGCTGTGAGAGCTATGTTGGCTGTGAGAGCTGTGTGGGCTGTGTGGGCTGTGAGAGCTGTGAGAGCTGTGAGAGCTGTGTGGGCTGTGAGAGCTGTGTGGGATGTGAGCTGTGTGGGCTGTGAGGGCTGTGTGAGCTGTGAGAGCTGTGTGGCCTGTGAGAGCTGTGTGGGCTGTGAGAGCTGTATGGGCTGTGAGAGCTGTGAGAGCTGTGTGGGATGTGAGCTGTGTGGGCTGTGAGGGCTGTGTGAGCTGTGAGAGCTGTGTGGGCTGTGAGAGCTGTGTGGGCTGTGTGGGCTGTGAGAGCTGTGAGAGCTGTGTGGGCTGTGAGAGCAGTGTGGGCTGTGAGAGCTGTGTGGGCTGTGAGAGTGTGGGCTGTGTGGGCTGTGAGAGCTGTGAGAGCTGTGTGGGCTGTGAGAGCTGTGTGGGCTGTGAGAGCTGTGTGGGCTGTGAGGGCTGTGAGAGCTGTGAGGGCTGTGAGAGCTGTATGGGCTGTGAGAGCTGTGAGAGCTCTGTGGGATGTGAGCTGTGTGGGCTGTGAGGGCTGTGAGAGCTGTGAGGGCTGTGTGGGCTGTGAGAGCTGTGTGGGCTGTGAGAGCTGTGTGGGCTGTGAGGACTGTGTGGGCTGTGAGAGCTGTGTGGGCTGTGAAAGCTGTGAGGGCTGTGAGGGCTGTGAGGGCTGTGTGGGCTGTGAGAGCTGTGTGGGCTGTGAGAGCTGTGTGGGCTGTGAGGGCTGTGTGAGCTGTGAGAGCTGTGTGGGCTGTGAGAGCTGTGTGGGCTGTGAGAGCTGTGAGAGCTTTGTGGGCTGTGAGAGCTGTGTGGGATGTGAGCTGTGTGGGCTGTGAGGGATGTGTGAGCAGTGAGAGCTGTGTGGGCTGTGAGAGCTGTGTGAGCTGTGTGGGCTGTGAGAGCTGTGAGAGCTGTGTGGGCTGTGAGAGCTGTGCGGACTGTGAGAGCTGTGTGGGCTGTGAGAGCTGTGTGGGCTGTGAGAGCTGTATGGGGTGTGAGAGCTGTGAGAGCTGTGTGGGATGTGAGCTGTGTGGGCTGTGAGGGCTGTGTGAGCTGTGAGAGCTGTGTGGGCTGTGAGAGCTGTGTGGGCTGTGAGAGGTGTGAGAGCTGTGTGGGCTGTGAGAGCTGTGTCGGCTGTGAGAGCTGTGTGGGCTGTGAGAGCTGTGAGAGCTGTGTGGGATGTGAGCTGTGTGGGCTGTGAGGGCTGTGTAGGCTGTGTGGGCTGTGAGAGCTGTGAGAGCTGTGTGGGCTGTGAGAGCTGTGTGGGCTGTGAGAGCTGTGTAGGCTGTGCGAGCTGTGTGGGCTGTGGGGGCTGTGTGAGCTGTGAGGGCTGTGTGGGCTGTGAGAGCTGTGTGGGCTGTGAGAGATTTGAGAGCTGTGTGGGCTGTGAGATCTGTGTGGGCTGTGAGAGCTGTGAGAGCTGTGAGCTGTGTGGGCTGTGAGAGCTGTGTGGGCTGTGAGAGCTGTATAGGCTGTGCGAGCTGTGAGGGCTGTGTGAGCTGTGAGGGCTGTGTGGGCTGTGAGAGCTGTGTGGGCTGTGAGAGCTGTGTGGGCTGTGAGAGCTGTGAGAGCTGTGTGGGCTGTAAGAGCTGTGTGGGCTGTGTGAGCTGTGTGGCCTGTGAGAGCTGTGTGGGCTGTGAGAGCTGTGCGGGCTGTGAGAACTGTGTGGGCTGTGCGAGCTCTGTGGGCTGTGAGCGCTGTGTGGGCTGTGACAGCTGTATGGGCTGTGAGAGCTCTATGGGCTGTGAGAGCCGTGAGAGCTGTGAGAGCTGTATGGGATGTGAGAGCCGTGAGAGCTGTGTGGGATGTGAGCTGTGTGGGCTGTGAGGGCTGTGTGAGCTGTGAGAGCTGTATGGGCTGTGAGAGCTGTGCGGGCCGTGAGAGCTGTGTGGGCTGTGAGAGCTGTGTGGGCTGTGAGAGCTGTGTGGGCTGTACAAGCTGTGTGGGCTGTGAGGGCTGTGTGAGCTGTGAGGGCTGTGTGGGCTGTGAGGGCTGTGTGGGCTGTGAGAGCTGTGTGGGCTGTGAGAGCGGTGTGGGCTGTGAGAGCTGTGTAGGCTGTGAGAGCTGTAAGGGGCTGTGAGAGCTGTGTGGGCTGTGAGAGTGTGGGCTGTGTGGGCTGTGTGGGCTGTGAGAGCTGTGAGAGTTGTGTGGGCTGTGAGAGCTGTGTGGGCTGTGAGAGCTTTGTGCGCTGTGTGAGCTGTGAGAGCTGTGTGGGCTGTGAGAGCTGTGTGGGCTGTGAGCTGTGTGGGCTGTGAGCTGTGTGGGCGGTGAGAGCTCTGTGGGCTGTGAGAGCTGTGTGGGCTTTGAGAGCTGTGTGGGCTGTGTGGGCTGTGAGAGCTGTGTGGGCTGTGAGAGCTGTGTGGGCTGTGAGAGCTGTGTGGGCTGTGAGGGCTGTGAGGCCTGTGAGAACTCTGTGGGCTGTTAGAGCTATGTGGGCTGTGAGAGCTGTGTGGGCTGTGAGAGCTGTATGGGCTGTGAGAGCTGTGTGGGATGTGAGCTGTGTGGGCTGTCAGGGCTGTGTGAGCTGAGAGCTGTGTGGGTTGTGAGAGCTGTGTGGGCTGTGAGAGCTCTGTGGGCTGTGAGAGCTGTGTGAGCTGTGAGAGCTGTGTGGGCTGTGAGAGCTGTGTGGGCTGTGAGAGCTGTGTGGGCTGTGAGAGCTGTGTGGGCTGTGCGAGCTGTGTGGGCTGTGAGAGCTGTGTGGGCTGTGAGAGCTGTGCGGGCTGTAAGAACTGTGTGGGCTGTGAGAGTGTGGATTGTGTGGGCTGTGAGAGCTGTGAGAGCTGTGTGGGCTGTGAGAGCTGTGTGGGCAGTGGGAGCTGTGTGGGCTGTGATAGCTGTATGGGCTGTGAGAGCTGTATGGGCTGTGAGAGCTGTGAGAGCTGTATGGGCAGTGAGAGCTGTGTGGGATGTGAGGTGTGTGGGCTGTGAGGGCTGTGTGAGTTGTGAGAGCTGTATGGGCTGTGAGAGCTGTCTGGGCTGTGGGAGTGTGGGCTGTGTGGGCTGTGAGAGCTGTGAGAGCTGTGAGAGCTGTGTGGGCTGTGAGAGTGTGGGCTGTGAGGGCTGTGAAGCCTGTGAGAGCTGTGTGGGCTGAGAGCTGCGTGGGCTGTGAGAGCTGTGTGGGCTATGAGAGCTGTATGGGCTGTGAGAGCTGTGTGGGATGTGAGCTGTGTAGGCTGTGAGGGCTGTGTGGGCTGTGAGAGCTGTGTGGGCTGTGCGAGCTGTATGGGCTGTGCGAGCTGTGTGGGCTGTGAGGGCTGTGTAAGCTGTGAGGGCTGTGTGGGATGTGAGAGCGCTGTGGGCTGTAAGAGCTGTGTGGGCTGTGAGAGCTGTGTGGGCTGTGAGAGCTGTGTGGGCTGGGAGAGCTGTGTGGGCTGTGAGAGTGTGGGCTGTGTGGGCTGTGAGAGCTGTGTGGTCTGTGAGAGCTGTGTGGGCTGTGAGGGCTGTGTGGGCTATGAGAGCTCTGAGAGCTGTGAGAGCTGTGTGAGCTGTGTGGGCTGTGAGAGCTGTGTGGGCTGTGAGAATTGTGTGGGCTGTGAGGGCTGTGAGGGCTGTGTGCGCTGTGAGGGCTGTGAGGCCTGTGAGAGCTGTGTGGGCTGTGAGAGCTGTGTGTGCTGTGAGAGCTGTGTGGGCTCTGAGGGATGTGAGCTGTTGTTGGCTGTGAGGGCTGTGTGAGCTGTGAGGGCAGTGTGGGCTATGAGAGCTGTGTGGGCTATGAGAGCTGTGTGGGCTGTGAGGGCTGTATGGGCTGTGAGAGCTGTGAGAGCTGTGTCGGCTGTGAGAGCTGTGTGGGCTGTGAGAGCTGTGTGGGCTGTGAGAGCTGTGTGGGCTGTGAGAGCTGTGTGGGCTGTGAGGGCTGTGAGAGCTGTGTGGGCTGTGAGAGCTGTGTGGGCTGTGTGGGCTGTGAGAGCTGTGAGAGCTGTGAGAGCTGTGTGGTCTGTGAGAGCTGTGTGGGATGTGAGCTGTGTGGGCTGTGAGGGCTGTGTGAGCTGTGAGAGCTGTGTGGGCTGTGAGAGCTGTGTGGGCTGTGAGAGCTGTCTGGGCTGTGTGGGCTGTGAGAGCTGTGAGAGCTGTGTGGGCTGTGAGAGCTATGTGGGCTGTGAGAACTGTGTGGGCTATGAGAGCTGTGTGAGCTGTGAGAGCTGTGTGGGCTGTGAGAGCTGTGTGGGCTGTGAGGGCTGTATGGGCTGTGAGAGATATGAGAGCTGTGTGGGATGTGAGAGTGTGGACTGTGAGGGCTGTGAGGGCTGTATGGGCTGTGAGAGATGTGAGAGCTGTGTGGGATGTGAAAGTGTGGACTGTGAGGGCTGTGAGGCCTGTGAGAGCTGTGTGGGCTGTGAACGGCGTGGGCTGTGAGATCTGTGTTGGCTGTGCGAGCTGTATGGGCTGTGAGAGCTGTGAGAGCTGTGTGAGATGTGAGCTGTGTAGGCTGTGAGGGCTGTGAGGGCTGTGTGGGCTGGGAGAGCTGTGAGAGCTGTGTGGGCTGTGTGAGCTGTGTGGGCTGTGCGAGCTGTGTGGGCTGTGAGCGCTGTGTGGGCTGTGACAGCTGTATGGGCTGTGAGAGCTGTATGGGCTGTGAGAGCTGTGAGAGCTGCGAGAGCTGTATGGGATGTGAGAGCCGTGAGAGCTGTGTGGGAAGTGAGCTGTGTGGGCTGTGAGGGCTGTGTGAGCTGTGAGAGCTGTATGGGCTGTGAGAGCTGTGTGGGCCGTGAGAGCTGTGTGGGCTGTGAGAGCTGTGTGGGCTGTGAGAGCTGTGTGGGCTGTACAAGCTGTGTGGGCTGTGAGGGCTGTGTGAGCTGTGAGGGCTGTGTGGGCTGTGAGGGCTGTGTGGGCTGTGAGAGCTGTGTGGGCTGTGAGAGCTGTGTGGGCTGTGAGAGCTGTGTAGGCTGTGAGAGCTGTGTGGGCTGTGAGAGCTGTGTGGGCTGTGAGAGTGTGGGCTGTGTGGGCTGTGTGGGCTGTGAGAGCTGTGAGAGTTGTGTGGGCTGTGAGAGCTGTGTGGGCTGTGAGAGCTTTGTGGGCTGTGTGAGCTGTGAGAGCTGTGTGGGCTGTGAGAGCTGTGTGGGCTGTGAGCTGTGTGGGCTGTGAGCTGTGTGGGCGGTGAGAGCTCTGTGGGCTGTGAGAGCTGTGTGGGCTTTGAGAGCTGTGTGGGCTGTGTGGGCTGTGAGAGCTGTGTGGGCTGTGAGAGCTGTGTGGGCTGTGTGGGCTGTGAGAGCTGTGAGAGCTGTGTGGGCTGTGAGAGCTATGTGGGCTGTGAGAACTGTGTGGGCTATGAGAGCTGTGTGAGCTGTGAGAGCTGTGTGGGCTGTGAGAGCTGTGTGGGCTGTGAGAGATATGAGAGCTGTGTGGGATGTGAGAGTGTGGACTGTGAGGGCTGTGAGGGCTGTATGGGCTGTGAGAGATGTGAGAGCTGTGTGGGATGTGAGAGTGTGGACTGTGAGGGCTGTGAGGCCTGTGAGAGCTGTGTGGGCTGTGATCGGCGTGGGCTGTGAGATCTGTGTTGGCTGTGCGAGCTGTATGGGCTGTGAGAGCTGTGAGAGCTGTGTGAGATGTGAGCTGTGTAGGCTGTGAGGGCTGTGAGGGCTGTGTGGGCTGGGAGAGCTGTGAGAGCTGTGTGGGCTGTGTGAGCTGTGTGGGCTGTGCGAGCTGTGTGGGCTGTGAGCGCTGTGTGGGCTGTGACAGCTGTATGGGCTGTGAGAGCTGTATGGGCTGTGAGAGCTGTGAGAGCTGCGAGAGCTGTATGGGATGTGAGAGCCGTGAGAGCTGTGTGGGAAGTGAGCTGTGTGGGCTGTGAGGGCTGTGTGAGCTGTGAGAGCTGTATGGGCTGTGAGAGCTGTGTGGGCCGTGAGAGCTGTGTGGGCTGTGAGAGCTGTGTGGGCTGTGAGAGCTGTGTGGGCTGTACAAGCTGTGTGGGCTGTGAGGGCTGTGTGAGCTGTGAGGGCTGTGTGGGCTGTGAGGGCTGTGTGGGCTGTGTGGGCTGTGAGAGCTGTGAGAGTTGTGTGGGCTGTGAGAGCTGTGTGGGCTGTGAGAGCTTTGTGGGCTGTGTGAGCTGTGAGAGCTGTGTGGGCTGTGAGAGCTGTGTGGGCTGTGAGCTGTGTGGGCTGTGAGCTGTGTGGGCGGTGAGAGCTCTGTGGGCTGTGAGAGCTGTGTGGGCTGTGTGGGCTGTGAGAGCTGTGTGGGCTGTGAGAGCTGTGTGGGCTGTGAGAGCTGTGTGGGCTGTGAGGGCTGTGAGGCCTGTGAGAACTGTGTGGTCTGTGAGAGCTATGTGGGCTGTGAGAGCTGTGTGGGCTGTGAGAGCTGTATGGGCTGTGAGAGCTGTGAGAGCTGTGTGGGATGTGAGCTGTGTGGGCTGTCAGGGCTGTGTGAGCTGAGAGATGTGTGGGTTGTGAGAGCTGTGAGAGCTGTGTGGGCTGTGAGAGCTGTGTGGGCTGTGAGAGCTGTGCGGGCTGTGAGACCTGTGTGGGCTGTGAGAGTGTGGGCTGTGTGGGCTGTGAGAGCTGTGAGAGCTGTGTGGGCTGTGAGAGCTGTGTGGGCTGTGAGAGCTGTGTAGGCTGTGAGAGCTGTGTGGGCTGTGAGAGCTGTGAGAGCTGTGTGGGATGTGAGCTGTGTGGGCTGTGAGGGCTGTGTAGGCTGTGTGGGCTGTGAGAGCTGTGAGAGCTGTGTGGGCTGTGATAGCTGTGTGGGCTGTGAGAGCTGTGTAGGCTGTGCGAGCTGTGTGGGCTGTGAGGGCTGTGTGAGCTGTGAGGGCTGTGTGGGCTGTGAGAGCTGTGTGGGCTGTGAGAGCTGTGTGGGCTGTGAGAGATCTGAGAGCTGTGTGGGCTGTGAGATCTGTGTGGGCTGTGAGAGCTGTGAGAGCTGTGAGAGCTGTGAGCTTTGTGGGCTGGGAGAGCTCTGTGGGCTCTGTGGGCTGTGAGAGCTGTGAGAGCTGTGTGGGCTGTGAGAGCTGTGTGGGCTGTGAGAGCTGTGTAGGCTGTGCGAGCTGTGTGGGCTGTGAGGGCTGTGTGAGCTGTGAGGGCTGTGTGGGCTGTGAGAGCTATCTGGGCTGTGAGAGCTGTGTGGGCTGTGAGAGCTGTGAGAGCTGTGTGGGCTGTGAGAGCTGTGTGGGCTGTGAGAGCTGTGTGGGCTGTGCGAGCTGTGTGGGCTGTGAGAGCTGTGTGGGCTGTGAGAGCTGTGCGGGCTGTGAGAACTGTGTGGGCTGTGAGAGTGTGGATTGTGTGGGCTGTGAGAGCTGTGAGAGCTGTGTGGGCTGTGAGAGCTGTGTGGGCAGTGGGAGCTGTGTGGGCTGTGACAGCTGTATGGGCTGTGAGAGCTGTATGGGCTGTGAGAGCTGTGAGAGCTGTATGGGCAGTGAGAGCTGTGAGAGCTGTGTGGGATGTGAGGTGTGTGGGCTGTGAGGGCTGTGTGAGCTGTGAGAGCTGTATGGGCTGTGAGAGCTGTGTGGGCTGTGGGAGTGTGGGCTGTGTGGGCTGTGAGAGCTGTGAGAGCTGTATGGGCTGTGAGAGTGTGGGCTGTGAGGGCTGTGAAGCCTGTGAGAGCTGTGTGGGCTGTGAGAGCTGTGAGAGCTGTGAGAGCTGTATGAGCTGTGAGAGTGTGGGCTGTGAGGGCTGTGAAGCCTTGGAGAACTGTGTGGGCTATGAGAGCTGTATGGGTTGTGAGAGCTGTGTGGGATGTGAGCTGTGTAGGCTGTGAGGGCTGTGAGGGCTGTGTGGGCTGTGAGAGCTGTGTGGGCTGTGCGAGCTGTATGGGCTGTGCGAGCTGTGTGGGCTGTGAGGGCTGTGTAAGCTGTGAGGGCTGTGTGGGATGTGAGAGCGCTGTGGGCTGTAAGAGCTGTGTGGGCTGTGAGAGATGTGTGGGCTGTGAGAGCTGTGTGGGCTGGGAGAGCTGTGTGGGCTGTGAGAGTGTGGGCTGTGTGGGCTGTGAGAGCTGTGTGGGCTGTGAGAGCTGTGTGGGCTTTGAGGGATGTGTGGGCTGTGAGAGCTGTGAGAGCTGTGTGAGCTGTGTGGGCTGTGAGAGCTGTGTGGGCTGTGAGAGCTGTGTGGGCTGTGAGGGCTGTGAGGGCTGTGTGCGCTGTGAGGGCTGTGAGGCCTGTGAGAGCTGTGTGGGCTGTGAGAGCTGTGTGTGCTGTGAGAGCTGTTTGGGCTCTGAGGGATGTGAGAGCTGTATGGGCTGTGAGAGCTGTGAGAGCTCTATAGGATGTGAGCTGTTGTTGGCTGTGAGGGCTGTGTGAGCTGTGAGGGCTGTGTGAGCTGTGAGAGCTGTATGGGCTGTGAGAGCTGTGTGGGCCGTGAGAGCTGTGTGGGCTGTAAGAGCTGTGTGGGCTGTGAGAGCTGTGTGGGCTGTACAAGCTGTGTGGGCTGTGAGGGCTGTGTGAGCTGTGAGGGCTGTGTGAGCTGTGAGGGCTGTGTGGGCTGTGAGGGCTGTGTGGGCTGTGAGAGCTGTGTGGGCTGTGAGAGCTGTGTGGGCTGTGAGAGCTGTGTAGGCTGTGAGAGCTGTGTGGGCTGTGAGAGCTGTGTGGGCTGTGAGAGTGTGGGCTGTGTGGGCTGTGTGGGCTGTGAGAGCTGTGTGGGCTGTGAGAGCTGTGTGGGCTGTGAGAGATCTGAGAGCTGTGTGGGCTGTGAGATCTGTGTGGGCTGTGAGAGCTGTGAGAGCTGTGAGAGCTGTGAGCTGTGTGGGCTGTGAGAGCTCTGTGGGCTCTGTGGGCTGTGAGAGCTGTGAGAGCTGTGTGGGCTGTGAGAGCTGTGTGGGCTGTGAGAGCTGTGTAGGCTGTGCGAGCTGTGTGGGCTGTGAGGGCTGTGTGAGCTGTGAGAGCTGTGTGGGCTGTGCGAGCTATGTGGGCTGTGAGAGCTGTGTGGGCTGTGAGAGCTGTGAGAGCTGTGTGGGCTGTGAGAGCTGTGTGGGCTGTGAGAGCTGTGTGGGCAGTGCGAGCTGTGTGGGCTGTGAGAGCTGTGTGGGCTGTGAGAGCTGTGCGGGCTGTGAGAACTGTGTGGGCTGTGAGAGTGTGGATTGTGTGGGCTGTGAGAGCTGTGAGAGCTGTGTGGGCTGTGAGAGCTGTGTGGGCAGTGGGAGCTGTGTGGGCTGTGACAGCTGTATGGGCTGTGAGAGCTGTATGGGCTGTGAGAGCTGTGAGAGCTGTATGGGCAGTGAGAGCTGTGAGAGCTGTGTGGGATGTGAGGTGTGTGGGCTGTGAGGGCTGTGTGAGCTGTGAGAGCTGTATCCGCTGTGAGAGCTGTGTGGGCTGTGGGAGTGTGGGCTGTGTGGGCTGTGAGAGCTGTGAGAGCTGTGAGAGCTGTATGGGCTGTGAGAGTGTGGGCTGTGAGGGCTGTGAAGCCTGTGAGAGCTGTGTGGGCTGAGAGCTGCGTGGGCTGTGAGAGCTGTGTGGGCTATGAGAGCTGTATGGGCTGTGAGAGCTGTGTGGGATGTGAGCTGTGTAGGCTGTGAGGGCTGTGAGGGCTGTGTGGGCTGTGAGAGCTGTGTGGGCTGTGCGAGCTGTATGGGCTGTGCGAGCTGTGTGGGCTGTGAGGGCTGTGTAAGCTGTGAGGGCTGTGTGGGATGTGAGAGCGCTGTGGGCTGTAAGAGCTGTGTGGGCTGTGAGATATGTGTGGGCTGTGAGAGCTGTGTGGGCTGGGAGAGCTGTGTGGGCTGTGAGAGTGTGGGCTGTGTGGGCTGTGAGAGCTGTGTGGGCTGTGAGAGCTGTGTGGGCTGTGAGGGCTGTGTGGGTTGTGAGAGCTGTGAGAGCTGTGTGAGCTGTGTGGGCTGTGAGAGCTGTGTGGGCTGTGAGAGCTGTGTGGGCTGTGAGGGCTGTGAGGGCTGTGTGTGCTGTGAGGGCTGTGAGGCCTGTGAGAGCTGTGTGGGCTGTGAGAGCTGTGTGTGCTGTGAGAGCTGTGTGGGCTCTGAGGGATGTGAGAGCTGTATGGGCTGTGAGAGCTGTGAGAGCTCTATGAGATATGAGCTGTTGTTGGCTGTGAGGGCTGTGTGAGCTGTGAGGGCTGTGTGAGCTGTGAGAGCTGTATGGGCTGTGAGAGCTGTGTGGGCCGTGAGAGCTGTGTGGGCTGTGAGAGCTGTGTGGGCTGTGAGAGCTGTGTGGGCTGTACAAGTTGTGTGGGCTGTGAGGGCTGTGTGAGCTGTGAGGGCTGTGTGGGCTGTGAGGGCTGTGTGGGCTGTGAGAGCTGTGTGGGCTGTGAGAGCTGTGCGGGCTGTGAGAGCTGTGTAGGCTGTGAGAGTTGTGTGGGCTGTGAGAGCTGTGTGGGCTGTGAGAGTGTGGGCTGTGTGGGCTGTGTGGGCTGTGTGAGTTGTGTGGGCTGTGAGAGCTGTGTGGGCTGTGAGAGCTTTGTGGGCTGTGTGAGCTGTGAGAGCTGTGTGGGCTGTGAGAGCTGTGTGGGCTGTGAGCTGTGTGGGCTGTGAGCTGTGTGGGCGGTGAGAGCTCTGTGGGCTGTGAGAGCTGTGTGGGCTTTGAGAGCCGTGTGGGCTGTGTGGGCTGTGAGAGCTGTGTGGGCTGTGAGAGCTGTGTGGGCTGTGAGGGCTGTGAGGCCTGTGAGAACTGTGTGGGCTGTGAGAGCTATGTGGGCTGTGAGAGCTGTGTGGGCTGTGAGAGCTGTATGGGCTGTGAGAGCTGTGAGAGCTGTGTGGGATGTGAGCTGTGTGGGCTGTCAGGGCTGTGTGAGCTGAGAGATGAGTGGGTTGTGAGAGCTGTGTGGGCTGTTTGGGCTGTGAGAGCTGTGAGAGCTGTGTGGGCTGTGAGAGCTGTGCGGGCTGTGAGACCTGTGTGGGCTGTGATAGTGTGGGCTGTGTGGGCTGTGAGAGCTGTGAGAGCTGTGTGGGCTGTGAGAGCTGTGTGGGCTGTGAGAGCTGTGTAGGCTGTGAGAGCTGTGTGGGCTGTGAGAGCTGTGAGAGCTGTGTGGGATGTGAGCTGTGTGGGCTGTGAGGGCTGTGTAGGCTGTGTGGGCTGTGAGAGCTGTGAGAGCTGTGTGGGCTGTGATAGCTGTGTGGGCTGTGAGAGCTGTGTAGGCTGTGCGAGCTGTGTGGGCTGTGAGGGCTGTGTGAGCTGTGAGGGCTGTGTGGGCTGTGAGAGCTGTGTGGGCTGTGAGAGCTGTGTGGGCTGTGAGAGATCTGAGAGCTGTGTGGGCTGTGAGATCTGTGTGGGCTGTGAGAGCTGTGAGAGCTGTGAGAGCTGTGAGCTGTGTGGGCTGTGAGAGCTCTGTGGGCTCTGTGGGCTGTGAGAGCTGTGAGAGCTGTGTGGGCTGTGAGAGCTGTGTGGGCTGTGAGAGCTGTGTAGGCTGTGCGAGCTGTGTGGGCTGTGAGGGCTGTGTGAGCTGTGAGGGTTGTGTGGGCTGTGAGAGCTGTGTGGGCTGTGAGCGCTGTGTGAGCAGTGAGAGCTGTGAGAGCTGTGTGGGCTGTGAGAGCTGTGTGGGCTGTGAGAGCTGTGTGGGCTGTGCGAGCTGTGTGGGCTGTGAGAGCTGTGTGGGCTGTGAGAGCTGTGCGGGCTGTGAGAACTGTGTGGGCTGTGAGAGTGTGGATTGTGTGGGCTGTGAGAGCTGTGAGAGCTGTGTGGGCTGTGAGAGCTGTGTGGGCAGTGGGAGCTGTATGGGCTGTGACAGCTGTATGAGCTGTGAGAGCTGTATGGGCTGTGAGAGCTGTGAGAGCTGTATGGGCAGTGAGAGCTGTGAGAGCTGTGTGGGATGTGAGGTGTGTGGGCTGTGAGGGCTGTGTGAGCTGTGAGAGCTGTATGGGCTGTGAGAGCTGTGTGGGCTGTGGGAGTGTGGGCTGTGTGGGCTGTGAGAGCTGTGAGAGCTGTGAGAGCTTTGTGGGGTTTGAGAGTGTGGGCTGTGAGGGCTGTGAAGCCTGTGAGAGCTGTGTGGGCTGAGAGCTGCGTGGGCTGTGAGAGCTGTGTGGGCTATGAGAGCTGTATGGGCTGTGAGAGATGTGTGGGATGTGAGCTGTGTAGGCTGTGAGGGCTGTGAGGGCTGTGTGGGCTGTGAGAGCTGTGTGGGCTGTGCGAGCTGTATGGGCTGTGCGAGCTGTGTGGGCTGTGAGGGCTGTGTAAGCTGTGAGGGCTGTGTGGGATGTGAGAGCGCAGTGGGCTGTAAGAGCTGTGTGGGCTGTGAGAGCTGTGTGGGCTGTGAGAGCTGTGTGGGCTGGGAGAGCTGTGTGGGCTGTGAGAGTGTGGGCTGTGTGGGCTGTGAGAGCTGTGTGGGCTGTGAGAGCTGTGTGGGCTGTGAGGGCTGTGTGGGCTGTGAGAGCTGTGAGAGCTGTGAGAGCTGTGTGAGCTGTGTGGGCTGTGAGAGCTGTGTGGGCTGTGAGAGTTGTGTGGGCTGTGAGGGCTGTGAGGGCTGTGTGCGCTGTGAGGGCTGTGAGGCCTGTGAGAGCTGTGTGGGCTGTGAGAGCTGTGTGTGCTGTGAGAGCTGTGTGGGCTCTGAGGGATGTGAGAGCTGTATGGGCTGTGAGAGCTGTGAGAGCTCTATGGGATGTGAGCTGTTGTTGGCTGTGAGGGTTGTGTGAGCTGTGAGGGCTGTGTGGGCTGTGAGAGCTGTGTGGGCTGTGAGAGCTGTGTGGGTTGTGCGAGCTGTGTGGGCTGTGAGAGCTGAGTGGGCTGTGAGAGCTGTGCGGGCTGTGAGAACTGTGTGGGCTGTGAGAGTGTGGATTGTGTGGGCTGTGAGAGCTGTGAGAGCTGTGTGGGCTGTGAGAGCTGTGTGGGCAGTGGGAGCTGTGTGGGCTGTGACAGCTGTATGGGCTGTGAGAGCTGTATGGGCTTTGAGAGCTGTGAGAGCTGCATGGGCAGTGAGAGCTGTGAGAGCTGTGTGGGATGTGAGGTGTGTGGGCTGTGAGGGCTGTGTGAGCTGTGAGAGCTGTATGGGCTGTGAGAGCTGTGTGGGCTGTGGGAGTGTGGGCTGTGTGGGCTGTGAGAGCTGTGAGAGCTGTGAGAGCTGTATGGGCTGTGAGAGTGTGGGCTGTGAGGGCTGTGAAGCCTGTGAGAGCTGTGTGGGCTGTGAGAGCTGTGAGAGCTGTGAGAGCTGTATGGGCTGTGAGAGTGTGGGCTGTGAGGGCTGTGAAGCCTGTGAGAGCTGTGTGGGCTATGAGAGCTGTATGGGCTGTGAGAGCTGTGTGGGATGTGAGCTGTGTAGGCTGTGAGGGCTGTGAGGGCTGTGTGGGCTGTGAGAGCTGTGTGGGCTGTGCGAGCTGTATGGGCTGTGCGAGCTGTGTGGGCTGTGAGGGCTGTGTAAGCTGTGAGGGCTGTGTGGGATGTGAGAGCGCTGTGGGCTGTAAGAGCTGTGTGGGCTGTGAGAGATGTGTGGGCTGTGAGAGCTGTGTGGGCTGGGAGAGCTGTGTGGGCTGTGAGAGTGTGGGCTGTGAGAGCTGTGTGGGCTGTGAGAGCTGTGTGGGCTGTGAGGGCTGTGTGGGCTGTGAGAGCTGTGAGAGCTGTGTGAGCTGTGTGGGCTGTGAGAGCTGTGTGGGCTGTGAGAGCTGTGTGGGCTGTGAGGGCTGTGAGGGCTGTGTGCGCTGTGAGGGCTGTGAGGCCTTTGAGAGCTGTGTGGGCTGTGAGAGCTGTGTGTGCTGTGAGAGCTGTGTGGGCTCTGAGGGATGTGAGAGATGTATGGGCTGTGAGAGCTGTGAGAGCTGTATGGGCTGTGAGAGCTGTGTGGGCCGTGAGAGCTGTGTGGGCTGTGAGAGCTGTGTGGGCTATACAAGCTGTGTGGGCTGTGAGGGCTGTGTGAGCTGTGAGGGCTGTGTGGGCTGTGAGGGCTGTGTGGGCTGTGAGAGCTGTGTGGGCTGTGAGAGCTGTGTAGGCTGTGAGAGCTGTGTGGGCTGTGAGAGCTGTGTGGGCTGTGAGAGTGTGGGCTGTGAGAGTGTGGGCTGTGTGGGCTGTGTGGGCTGTGAGAGCTGTGTGGGCTGTGAGAGATCTGAGAGCTGTGTGGGCTGTGAGATCTGTGTGGGCTGTGAGAGCTGTGAGAGCTGTGAGAGCTGTGAGCTGTGTGGGCTGTGAGAGCTCTGTGGGCTCTGTGGGCTGTGAGAGCTGTGAGAGCTGTGTGGGCTGTGAGAGCTGTGTGGGCTGTGAGAGCTGTGTAGGCTGTGCGAGCTGTGTGGGCTGTGAGGGCTGTGTGAGCTGTGAGAGCTGTGTGGGCTGTGCGAGCTATGTGGGCTGTGAGAGCTGTGTGGGCTGTGAGAGCTGTGAGAGCTGTGTGGGCTGTGAGAGCTGTGTGGGCTGTGAGAGCTGTGTGGGCAGTGCGAGCTGTGTGGGCTGTGAGAGCTGTGTGGGCTGTGAGAGCTGTGCGGGCTGTGAGAACTGTGTGGGCTGTGAGAGTGTGGATTGTTTGGGCTGTGAGAGCTGTGAGAGCTGTGTGGGCTGTGAGAGCTGTGTGGGCAGTGGGAGCTGTGTGGGCTGTGACAGCTGTATGGGCTGTGAGAGCTGTATGGGCTGTGAGAGCTGTGAGAGCTGTATGGGCAGTGAGAGCTGTGAGAGCTGTGTGGGATGTGAGGTGTGTGGGCTGTGAGGGCTGTGTGAGCTGTGAGAGCTGTATCGGCTGTGAGAGCTGTGTGGGCTGTGGGAGTGTGGGCTGTGTGGGCTGTGAGAGCTGTGAGAGCTGTGAGAGCTGTATGGGCTGTGAGAGTGTGGGCTGTGAGGGCTGTGAAGCCTGTGAGAGCTGTGTGGGCTGTGCGAGCTATGTGGGCTGTGAGAGCTGTGTGGGCTGTGAGAGCTGTGAGAGCTGTGTGGGCTGTGAGAGCTGTGTGGGCTGTGAGAGCTGTGTGGGCAGTGCGAGCTGTGTGGGCTGTGAGAGCTGTGTGGGCTGTGAGAGCTGTGCGGGCTGTGAGAACTGTGTGGGCTGTGAGAGTGTGGATTGTGTGGGCTGTGAGAGCTGTGAGAGCTGTGTGGGCTGTGAGAGCTGTGTGGGCAGTGGGAGCTGTGTGGGCTGTGACAGCTGTATGGGCTGTGAGAGCTGTATGGGCTGTGAGAGCTGTGAGAGCTCTATGGGCAGTGAGAGCTGTGAGAGCTGTGTGGGATGTGAGGTGTGTGGGCTGTGAGGGCTGTGTGAGCTGTGAGAGCTGTATCCGCTGTGAGAGCTGTGTGGGCTGTGGGAGTGTGGGCTGTGTGGGCTGTGAGAGCTGTGAGAGCTGTGAGAGCTGTATGGGCTGTGAGAGTGTGGGCTGTGAGGGCTGTGAAGCCTGTGAGAGCTGTGTGGGCTGAGAGCTGCGTGGGCTGTGAGAGCTGTGTGGGCTATGAGAGCTGTATGGGCTGTGAGAGCTGTGTGGGATGTGAGCTGTGTAGGCTGTGAGGGCTGTGAGGGCTGTGTGGGCTGTGAGAGCTGTGTGGGCTGTGCGAGCTGTATGGGCTGTGCGAGCTGTGTGGGCTGTGAGGGCTGTGTAAGCTGTGAGGGCTGTGTGGGATGTGAGAGCGCTGTGGGCTGTAAGAGCTGTGTGGGCTGTGAGATATGTGTGGGCTGTGAGAGCTGTGTGGGCTGGGAGAGCTGTGTGGGCTGTGAGAGTGTGGGCTGTGTGGGCTGTGAGAGCTGTGTGGGCTGTGAGAGCTGTGTGGGCTGTGAGGGCTGTGTGGGTTGTGAGAGCTGTGAGAGCTGTGTGAGCTGTGTGGGCTGTGAGAGCTGTGTGGGCTGTGAGAGCTGTGTGGGCTGTGAGGGCTGTGAGGGCTGTGTGTGCTGTGAGGGCTGTGAGGCCTGTGAGAGCTGTGTGGGCTGTGAGAGCTGTGTGTGCTGTGAGAGCTGTGTGGGCTCTGAGGGATGTGAGAGCTGTATGGGCTGTGAGAGCTGTGAGAGCTCTATGAGATATGAGCTGTTGTTGGCTGTGAGGGCTGTGTGAGCTGTGAGGGCTGTGTGAGCTGTGAGAGCTGTATGGGCTGTGAGAGCTGTGTGGGCCGTGAGAGCTGTGTGGGCTGTGAGAGCTGTGTGGGCTGTGAGAGCTGTGTGGGCTGTACAAGTTGTGTGGGCTGTGAGGGCTGTGTGAGCTGTGAGGGCTGTGTGGGCTGTGAGGGCTGTGTGGGCTGTGAGAGCTGTGTGGGCTGTGAGAGCTGTGTGGGCTGTGAGAGCTGTGTAGGCTGTGAGAGTTGTGTGGGCTGTGAGAGCTGTGTGGGCTGTGAGAGTGTGGGCTGTGTGGGCTGTGTGGGCTGTGTGAGTTGTGTGGGCTGTGAGAGCTGTGTGGGCTGTGAGAGCTGTGTGGGCTGTGAGGGCTGTGAGGCCTGTGAGAGCTATGTGGGCTGTGAGAGCTGTGTGGGCTGTGAGAGCTGTATGGGCTGTGAGAGCTGTGAGAGCTGTGTGGGATGTGAGCTGTGTGGGATGTGAGCTGTGTGGGCTGTCAGGGCTGTGTGAGCTGAGAGATGTGTGGGTTGTGAGAGCTGTGTGGGCTGTTTGGGCTGTGAGAGCTGTGAGAGCTGTGTGGGCTGTGAGAGCTGTGCGGGCTGTGAGACCTGTGTGGGCTGTGATAGTGTGGGCTGTGTGGGCTGTGAGAGCTGTGAGAGCTGTGTGGGCTGTGAGAGCTGTGTGGGCTGTGAGAGCTGTGTAGGCTGTGAGAGCTGTGTGGGCTGTGAGAGCTGTGAGAGCTGTGTGGGATGTGAGCTGTGTGGGCTGTGAGGGCTGTGTAGGCTGTGTGGGCTGTGAGAGCTGTGAGAGCTGTGTGGGCTGTGATAGCTGTGTGGGCTGTGAGAGCTGTGTAGGCTGTGCGAGCTGTGTGGGCTGTGAGGGCTGTGTGAGCTGTGAGGGCTGTGTGGGCTGTGAGAGCTGTGTGGGCTGTGAGAGCTGTGTGGGCTGTGAGAGATCTGAGAGCTGTGTGGGCTGTGAGATCTGTGTGGGCTGTGAGAGCTGTGAGAGCTGTGAGAGCTGTGAGCTGTGTGGGCTGTGAGAGCTCTGTGGGCTCTGTGGGCTGTGAGAGCTGTGAGAGCTGTGTGGGCTGTTAGAGCTGTGTGGGCTGTGAGAGCTGTGTAGGCTGTGCGAGCTGTGTGGGCTGTGAGGGCTGTGTGAGCTGTGAGGGTTGTGTGGGCTGTGAGAGCTGTGTGGGCTGTGAGCGCTGTGTGAGCAGTGAGAGCTGTGAGAGCTGTGTGGGCTGTGAGAGCTGTGTGGGCTGTGAGAGCTGTGTGGGCTGTGCGAGCTGTGTGGGCTGTGAGAGCTGTGTGGGCTGTGAGAGCTGTGCGGGCTGTGAGAACTGTGTGGGCTGTGAGAGTGTGGATTGTGTGGGCTGTGAGAGCTGTGAGAGCTGTGTGGGCTGTGAGAGCTGTGTGGGCAGTGGGAGCTGTATGGGCTGTGACAGCTGTATGAGCTGTGAGAGCTGTATGGGCTGTGAGAGCTGTGAGAGCTGTATGGGCAGTGAGAGCTGTGAGAGCTGTGTGGGATGTGAGGTGTGTGGGCTGTGAGGGCTGTGTGAGCTGTGAGAGCTGTATGGGCTGTGAGAGCTGTGTGGGCTGTGGGAGTGTGGGCTGTGTGGGCTGTGAGAGCTGTGAGAGCTGTGAGAGCTGTGTGGGGTTTGAGAGTGTGGGCTGTGAGGGCTGTGAAGCCTGTGAGAGCTGTGTGGGCTGAGAGCTGCGTGGGCTGTGAGAGCTGTGTGGGCTATGAGAGCTGTATGGGCTGTGAGAGATGTGTGGGATGTGAGCTGTGTAGGCTGTGAGGGCTGTGAGGGCTGTGTGGGCTGTGAGAGCTGTGTGGGCTGTGCGAGCTGTATGGGCTGTGCGAGCTGTGTGGGCTGTGAGGGCTGTGTAAGCTGTGAGGGCTGTGTGGGATGTGAGAGCGCAGTGGGCTGTAAGAGCTGTGTGGGCTGTGAGAGCTGTGTGGGCTGTGAGAGCTGTGTGGGCTGGGAGAGCTGTGTGGGCTGTGAGAGTGTGGGCTGTGTGGGCTGTGAGAGCTGCGTGGGCTGTGAGAGCTGTGTGGGCTGTGAGGGCTGTGTGGGCTGTGAGAGCTGTGAGAGCTGTGAGAGCTGTGTGAGCTGTGTGGGCTGTGAGAGCTGTGTGGGCTGTGAGAGTTGTGTGGGCTGTGAGGGCTGTGTGCGCTGTGAGGGCTGTGAGGCCTGTGAGAGCTGTGTGGGCTGTGAGAGCTGTGTGTGCTGTGAGAGCTGTGTGGGCTCTGAGGGATGTGAGAGCTGTATGGGCTGTGAGAGCTGTGAGAGCTCTATGGGATGTGAGCTGTTGTTGGCTGTGAGGGTTGTGTGAGCTGTGAGGGCTGTGTGGGCTGTGAGAGCTGTGTGGGCTGTGAGAGCTGTGTGGGTTGTGCGAGCTGTGTGGGCTGTGAGAGCTGTGTGGGCTGTGAGAGCTGTGCGGGCTGTGAGAACTGTGTGGGCTGTGAGAGTGTGGATTGTGTGGGCTGTGAGAGCTGTGAGAGCTGTGTGGGCTGTGAGAGCTGTGTGGGCAGTGGGAGCTGTGTGGGCTGTGACAGCTGTATGGGCTGTGAGAGCTGTATGGGCTGTGAGAGCTGTGAGAGCTGCATGGGCAGTGAGAGCTGTGAGAGCTGTGTGGGATGTGAGGTGTGTGGGCTGTGAGGGCTGTGTGAGCTGTGAGAGCTGTATGGGCTGTGAGAGCTGTGTGGGCTGTGGGAGTGTGGGCTGTGTGGGCTGTGAGAGCTGTGAGAGCTGTGAGAGCTGTATGGGCTGTGAGAGTGTGGGCTGTGAGGGCTGTGAAGCCTGTGAGAGCTGTGTGGGCTGTGAGAGCTGTGAGAGCTGTATGGGCTGTGAGAGTGTGGGCTGTGAGGGCTGTGAAGCCTGTGAGAGCTGTGTGGGCTATGAGAGCTGTATGGGCTGTGAGAGCTGTGTGGCATGTGAGCTGTGTAGGCTGTGAGGGCTGTGAGGGCTGTGTGGGCTGTGAGAGCTGTGTGGGCTGTGCGAGCTGTATGGGCTGTGCGAGCTGTGTGGGCTGTGAGAGCTGTGTGGGCTGGGAGAGCTGTGTGGGCTGTGAGAGTGTGGGCTGTGTGGGCTGTGAGAGCTGTGTGGGCTGTGAGAGCTGTGTGGGCTGTGAGGGCTGTGTGGGCTGTGAGAGCTGTGAGAGCTGTGTGAGCTGTGTGGGCTGTGAGAGCTGTGTGGGCTGTGAGAGCTGTGTGGGCTGTGAGGGCTGTGAGGGCTGTGTGCGCTGTGAGGGCTGTGAGGCCTTTGAGAGCTGTGTGGGCTGTGAGAGCTGTGTGTGCTGTGAGAGCTGTGTGGGCTCTGAGGGATGTGAGAGATGTATGGGCTGTGAGAGCTGTGAGAGCTGTATGGGCTGTGAGAGCTGTGTGGGCCGTGAGAGCTGTGTGGGCTGTGAGAGCTGTGTGGGCTGTGAGAGCTGTGTGGGCTGTACAAGCTGTGTGGGCTGTGAGGGCTGTGTGAGCTGTGAGGGCTGTGTGGGCTGTGAGGGCTGTGTGGGCTGTGAGAGCTGTGTGGGCTGTGAGAGCTGTGTGGGCTGTGAGAGCTGTGTAGGCTGTGAGAGCTGTGTGGGCTGTGAGAGCTGTGTGGGCTGTGAGAGTGTGGGCTGTGTGGGCTGTGTGGGCTGTGAGAGCTGTGTGGGCTGTGAGAGCTGTGTGGGCTGTGAGAGATCTGAGAGCTGTGTGGGCTGTGAGATCTGTGTGGGCTGTGAGAGCTGTGAGAGCTGTGAGAGCTGTGAGAGCTGTGAGCTGTGTGGGCTGTGAGAGCTCTGTGGGCTCTGTGGGCTGTGAGAGCTGTGAGAGCTGTGTGGGCTGTGAGAGCTGTGTGGGCTGTGAGAGCTGTGTAGGCTGTGCGAGCTGTGTGGGCTGTGAGGGCTGTGTGAGCTGTGAGAGCTGTGTGGGCTGTGCGAGCTATGTGGGCTGTGAGAGCTGTGTGGGCTGTGAGAGCTGTGAGAGCTGTGTGGGCTGTGAGAGCTGTGTGGGCTGTGAGAGCTGTGTGGGCAGTGCGAGCTGTGTGGGCTGTGAGAGCTGTGTGGGCTGTGAGAGCTGTGCGGGCTGTGAGAACTGTGTGGGCTGTGAGAGTGTGGATTGTGTGGGCTGTGAGAGCTGTGAGAGCTGTGTGGGCTGTGAGAGCTGTGTGGGCAGTGGGAGCTGTGTGGGCTGTGACAGCTGTATGAGCTGTGAGAGCTGTATGGGCTGTGGGAGCTGTGAGAGCTGTATGGGCAGTGAGAGCTGTGAGAGCTGTGTGGGATGTGAGGTGTGTGGGCTGTGAGGGCTGTGTGAGCTGTGAGAGCTGTATCGGCTGTGAGAGCTGTGTGGGCTGTGGGAGTGTGGGCTGTGTGGGCTGTGAGAGCTGTGAGAGCTGTGAGAGCTGTATGGGCTGTGAGAGTGTGGGCTGTGAGGGCTGTGAAGCCTGTGAGAGCTGTGTGGGCTGAGAGCTGCGTGGGCTGTGAGAGCTGTGTGGGCTATGAGAGCTGTATGGGCTGTGAGAGCTGTGTGGGATGTGAGCTGTGTAGGCTGTGAGGGCTGTGAGGGCTGTGTGGGCTGTGAGAGCTGTGTGGGCTGTGCGAGCTGTATGGGCTGTGCGAGCTGTGTGGGCTGTGAGGGCTGTGTAAGCTGTGAGGGCTGTGTGGGATGTGAGAGCGCTGTGGGCTGTAAGAGCTGTGTGGGCTGTGAGAGATGTGTGGGCTGTGAGAGCTGTGTGGGCTGTGAGAGCTGTGTGGGCTGTGAGAGTGTGGGCTGTGTGGGCTGTGAGAGCTGTGTGGGCTGTGAGAGCTGTGTGGGCTGTGAGGGCTGTGTGGGTTGTGAGAGCTGTGAGAGCTGTGTGAGCTGTGTGGGCTGTGAGAGCTGTGTGGGCTGTGAGAGCTGTGTGGGCTGTGAGGGCTGTGAGGGCTGTGTGCGCTGTGAGGGCTGTGAGGCCTGTGAGAGCTGTGTGGGCTGTGAGAGCTGTGTGTGCTGTGAGAGCTGTGTGGGCTCTGAGGGATGTGAGAGCTGTATGGGCTGTGAGAGCTGTGAGAGCTCTATGAGATGTGAGCTGTTGTTGGCTGTGAGGGCTGTGTGAGCTATGAGGGCTGTGTGAGCTGTGAGAGCTGTATGGGCTGTGAGAGCTGTGTGGGCCGTGAGAGCTGTGTGGGCTGTGAGAGCTGTGTGGGCTGTGAGAGCTGTGTGGGCTATACAAGCTGTGTGGGCTGTGAGGGCTGTGTGAGCTGTGAGGGCTGTGTGGGCTGTGAGGGCTGTGTGGGCTGTGAGAGCTGTGTGGGCTGTGAGAGCTGTGTGGGCTGTGAGAGCTGTGTAGGCTGTGAGAGTTGTGTGGGCTGTGAGAGCTGTGTGGGCTGTGAGAGTGTGGGCTGTGTGGGCTGTGTGGGCTGTGTGAGTTGTGTGGGCTGTGAGAGCTGTGTGGGCTGTGAGAGCTTTGTGGGCTGTGTGAGCTGTGAGAGCTGTGTGGGCTGTGAGAGCTGTGTGGGCTGTGAGCTGTGTGGGCTGTGAGCTGTGTGGGCAGTGAGAGCTCTGTGGGCTGTGAGAGCTGTGTGGGCTTTGAGAGCCGTGTGGGCTGTGTGGGCTGTGAGAGCTGTGTGGGCTGTGAGAGCTGTGTGTGCTGTGAGGGCTGTGAGGCCTGTGAGAACTATGTGGGCTGTGAGAGCTATGTGGGCTGTGAGAGCTGTGTGGGCTGTGAGAGCTGTATGGGCTGTGAGAGCTGTGAGAGCTGTGTGGGATGTGAGCTGTGTGGGCTGTCAGGGCTGTGTGAGCTGAGAGATGTGTGGGTTGTGAGAGCTGTGTGGGCTGTTTGGGCTGTGAGAGCTGTGAGAGCTGTGTGGGCTGTGAGAGCTGTGCGGGCTGTGAGACCTGTGTGGGCTGTGAGAGTGTGGGCTGTGTGGGCTGTGAGAGCTGTGAGAGCTGTGTGGGCTGTGAGAGCTGTGTGGGCTGTGAGAGCTGTGTAGGCTGTGAGAGCTGTGTGGGCTGTGAGAGCTGTGAGAGCTGTGTGGGCTGTGATAGCTGTGTGGGCTGTGAGAGCTGTGTAGGCTGTGCGAGCTGTGTGGGCTGTGAGGGCTGTGTGAGCTGTGAGGGCTGTGTGGGCTGTGAGAGCTGTGTGGGCTGTGAGAGCTGTGTGGGCTGTGAGAGATCTGAGAGCTGTGTGGGCTGTGAGATCTGTGTGGGCTGTGAGAGCTGTGAGAGCTGTGAGAGCTGTGAGCTGTGTGGGCTGTGAGAGCTCTGTGGGCTCTGTGGGCTGTGAGAGCTGTGAGAGCTGTGTGGGCTGTGAGGGCTGTGTGGGCTGTGAGAGCTGTGTGGGCTGTGAGAGCTGTGTGGGCTGTGAGAGCTGTGTAGGCTGTGAGAGTTGTGTGGGCTGTGAGAGCTGTGTGGGCTGTGAGAGTGTGGGCTGTGTGGGCTGTGTGGGCTGTGTGAGTTGTGTGGGCTGTGAGAGCTGTGTGGGCTGTGAGAGCTTTGTGGGCTGTGTGAGCTGTGAGAGCTGTGTGGGCTGTGAGAGCTGTGTGGGCTGTGAGCTGTGTGGGCTGTGAGCTGTGTGGGCGGTGAGAGCTCTGTGGGCTGTGAGAGCTGTGTGGGCTTTGAGAGCCGTGTGGGCTGTGTGGGCTGTGAGAGCTGTGTGGGCTGTGAGAGCTGTGTGGGCTGTGAGGGCTGTGAGGCCTGTGAGAACTGTGTGGGCTGTGAGAGCTATGTGGGCTGTGAGAGCTGTGTGGGCTGTGAAAGCTGTATGGGCTGTGAGAGCTGTGAGAGCTGTGTGGGATGTGAGCTGTGTGGGCTGTCAGGGCTGTGTGAGCTGAGAGATGTGTGGGTTGTGAGAGCTGTGTGGGCTGTTTGGGCTGTGAGAGCTGTGAGAGCTGTGTGGGCTGTGAGAGCTGTGCGGGCTGTGAGACCTGTGTGGGCTGTGATAGTGTGGGCTGTGTGGGCTGTGAGAGCTGTGAGAGCTGTGTGGGCTGTGAGAGCTGTGTGGGCTGTGAGAGCTGTGTAGGCTGTGAGAGCTGTGTGGGCTGTGAGAGCTGTGAGAGCTGTGTGGGATGTGAGCTGTGTGGGCTGTGAGGGCTGTGTAGGCTGTGTGGGCTGTGAGAGCTGTGAGAGCTGTGTGGGCTGTGATAGCTGTGTGGGCTGTGAGAGCTGTGTAGGCTGTGCGAGCTGTGTGGGCTGTGAGGGCTGTGTGAGCTGTGAGGGCTGTGTGGGCTGTGAGAGCTGTGTGGGCTGTGAGAGCTGTGTGGGCTGTGAGAGATCTGAGAGCTGTGTGGGCTGTGAGATCTGTGTGGGCTGTGAGAGCTGTGAGAGCTGTGAGCTGTGTGGGCTGTGAGAGCTCTGTGGGCTCTGTGGACTGTGAGAGCTGTGAGAGCTGTGTGGGCTGTGAGAGCTGTGTGGGCTGTGAGAGCTGTGTAGGCTGTGCGAGCTGTGTGGGCTGTGAGGGCTGTGTGAGCTGTGAGGGTTGTGTGGGCTGTGAGAGCTGTGTGGGCTGTGAGCGCTGTGTGAGCAGTGAGAGCTGTGAGAGCTGTGTGGGCTGTGAGAGCTGTGTGAGCTGTGAGAGCTGTATGGGCTGTGAGAGCTGTGTGGGCTGTGGGAGTGTGGGCTGTGTGGGCTGTGAGAGCTGTGAGGGCTGTGAGAGCTGTGTGGGCTGTGAGAGCTGTGTAGGCTGTGCGAGCTGTGTGGGCTGTGAGGGCTGTGTGAGCTGTGAGGGTTGTGTGGGCTGTGAGAGCTGTGTGGGCTGTGAGCGCTGTGTGAGCAGTGAGAGCTGTGAGAGGTGTGTGGGCTGTGAGGGCTGTGTGAGCTGTGAGAGCTGTATGGGCTGTGAGAGCTGTGTGGGCTGTGGGAGTGTGGGCTGTGTGGGCTGTGAGAGCTGTGAGAGCTGTGAGAGCTGTGTGGGCTGTGAGAGTGTGGGCTGTGAGGGCTGTGAAGCCTGTGAGAGCTGTGTGGGCTGAGAGCTGCGTGGGCTGTGAGAGCTGTGTGGGCTATGAGAGCTGTATGGGCTGTGAGAGATGTGTGGGATGTGAGCTGTGTAGGCTGTGAGGGCTGTGAGGGCTGTGTGGGCTGTGAGAGCTGTGTGGGCTGTGCGAGCTGTATGGGCTGTGTAAGCTTTGAGGGCTGTGTGGGATGTGAGAGCGCTGTGGGCTGTAAGAGCTGTGTGGGCTGTGAGAGCTGTGTGGGCTGTGAGAGCTGTGTGGGCTGGGAGAGCTGTGTGGGCTGTGAGAGTGTGGGCTGTGTGGGCGGTGAGAGCTGTGTGGGCTGTGAGAGCTGTGTGGGCTGTGAGGGCTGTGTGGGCTGTGAGAGCTGTGAGAGCTGTGAGAGCTGTGTGAGCTGTGTGGGCTGTGAGAGCTGTGTGGGCTGTGAGAGTTGTGTGGGCTGTGAGGGCTGTGAGGGCTGTGTGCGCTGTGAGGGCTGTGAGGCCTGTGAGAGCTGTGTGGGCTGTGAGAGCTGTGTGTGCTGTGAGAGCTGTGTGGGCTCTGAGGGATGTGAGAGCTGTATGGGCTGTGAGAGCTGTGAGAGCTCTATGGGATGTGAGCTGTTGTTGGCTGTGAGGGTTGTGTGAGCTGTGAGGGCTGTGTGGGCTGTGAGAGCTGTGTGGGCTGTGAGAGCTGTGTGGGTTGTGCGAGCTGTGTGGGCTGTGAGAGCTGTGTGGGCTGTGAGAGCTGTGCGGGCTGTGAGAACTGTGTGGGCTGTGAGAGCGTGGATTGTGTGGGCTGTGAGAGCTGTGAGAGCTGTGTGGGCTGTGAGAGCTGTGTGGGCAGTGGGAGCTGTGTGGGCTGTGACAGCTGTATGGGCTGTGAGAGCTGTATGGGCTGTGAGAGCTGTGAGAGCTGTATGGGCAGTGAGAGCTGTGAGAGCTGTGTGGGATGTGAGGTGTGTGGGCTGTGAGGGCTGTGTGAGCTGTGAGAGCTGTATGGGCTGTGAGAGCTGTGTGGGCTGTGGGAGTGTGGGCTGTGTGGGCTGTGAGAGCTGTGAGAGCTGTATGGGCTGTGAGAGTGTGGGCTGTGAGGGCTGTGAAGCCTGTGAGAGCTGTGTGGGCTGTGAGAGCTGTGAGAGCTGTGAGAGCTGTATGGGCTGTGAGAGTGTGGGCTGTGAGGGCTGTGAAGCCTGTGAGAGCTGTGTGGGCTATGAGAGCTGTATGGGTTGTGAGAGCTGTGTGGGATGTGAGCTGTGTAGGCTGTGAGGGCTGTGAGGGCTCTGTGGGCTGTGAGAGCTGTGTGGGCTGTGCGAGCTGTATGGGCTGTGCGAGCTGTGTGGGCTGTGAGGGCTGTGTAAGCTGTGAGGGCTGTGTGGGATGTGAGAGCGCTGTGGGCTGTAAGAGCTGTGTGGGCTGTGAGAGATGTGTGGGCTGTGAGAGCTGTGTGGGCTGGGAGAGCTGTGTGGGCTGTGAGAGTGTGGGCTGTGTGGGCTGTGAGAGCTGTGTGGGCTGTGAGAGCTGTGTGGGCTGTGAGGGCTGTGTGGGCTGTGAGAGCTGTGAGAGCTGTGTGAGCTGTGTGGGCTGTGAGAGCTGTGTGGGCTGTGAGAGCTGTGTGGGCTGTGAGGGCTGTGAGGGCTGTGTGCGCTGTGAGGGCTGTGAGGCCTTTGAGAGCTGTGTGGGCTGTGAGAGCTGTGTGTGCTGTGAGAGCTGTGTGGGCTCTGAGGGATGTGAGAGCTGTATGGGCTGTGAGAGCTGTGAGAGCTGTATGGGCTGTGAGAGCTGTGTGGGCCGTGAGAGCTGTGTGGGCTGTGAGAGCTGTGTGGGCTGTGAGAGCTGTGTGGGCTGTACAAGCTGTGTGGGCTGTGAGGGCTGTGTGAGCTGTGAGGGCTGTGTGGGCTGTGAGGGCTGTGTGGGCTGTGAGAGCTGTGTGGGCTGTGAGAGCTGTGTGGGCTGTGAGAGCTGTGTAGGCTGTGAGAGCTGTGTGGGCTGTGAGAGCTGTGTGGGCTGTGAGAGTGTGGGCTGTGTGGGCTGTGTGGGCTGTGAGAGCTGTGTGGGCTGTGAGAGCTGTTTGGGCTGTGAGAGATCTGAGAGCTGTGTGGGCTGTGAGATCTGTGTGGGCTGTGAGAGCTGTGAGAGCTGTGAGAGCTGTGAGAGCTGTGAGCTGTGTGGGCTGTGAGAGCTCTGTGGGCTCTGTGGGCTGTGAGAGCTGTGAGAGCTGTGTGGGCTGTGAGAGCTGTGTGGGCTGTGAGAGCTGTGTAGGCTGTGCGAGCTGTGTGGGCTGTGAGGGCTGTGTGAGCTGTGAGAGCTGTGTGGGCTGTGCGAGCTATGTGGGCTGTGAGAGCTGTGTGGGCTGTGAGAGCTGTGAGAGCTGTGTGGGCTGTGAGAGCTGTGTGGGCTGTGAGAGCTGTGTGGGCAGTGCGAGCTGTGTGGGCTGTGAGAGCTGTGTGGGCTGTGAGAGCTGTGCGGGCTGTGAGAACTGTGTGGGCTGTGAGAGTGTGGATTGTGTGGGCTGTGAGAGCTGTGAGAGCTGTGTGGGCTGTGAGAGCTGTGTGGGCAGTGGGAGCTGTGTGGGCTGTGACAGCTGTATGGGCTGTGAGAGCTGTATGGGCTGTGAGAGCTGTGAGAGCTGTATGGGCAGTGAGAGCTGTGAGAGCTGTGTGGGTTGTGAGGTGTGTGGGCTGTGAGGGCTGTGTGAGCTGTGAGAGCTGTATCGGCTGTGAGAGCTGTGTGGGCTGTGGGAGTGTGGGCTGTGTGGGCTGTGAGAGCTGTGAGAGCTGTGAGAGCTGTATGGGCTGTGAGAGTGTGGGCTGTGAGGGCTGTGAAGCCTGTGAGAGCTGTGTGGGCTGAGAGCTGCGTGGGCTGTGAGAGCTGTGTGGGCTATGAGAGCTGTATGGGCTGTGAGAGCTGTGTGGGATGTGAGCTGTGTAGGCTGTGAGCGCTCTGAGGGCTGTGTGGGCTGTGAGAGCTGTGTGGGCTGTGCGAGCTGTATGGGCTGTGCGAGCTGTGTGGGCTGTGAGTGCTGTGTAAGCTGTGAGGGCTGTGTGGGATGTGAGAGCGCTGTGGGCTGTAAGAGCTGTGTGGGCTGTGAGAGCTGTGTGGGCTGGGAGAGCTGTGTGGGCTGTGAGAGTGTGGGCTGTGTGGGCTGTGAGAGCTGTGTGGGCTGTGAGAGCTGTGTGGGCTGTGAGGGCTGTGTGGGTTGTGAGAGCTGTGAGAGCTGTGTGAGCTGTGTGGGCTGTGAGAGCTGTGTGGGCTGTGAGAGCTGTGTGGGCTGTGAGGGCTGTGAGGGCTGTGTGCGCTGTGAGGGCTGTGAGGCCTGTGAGAGCTGTGTGGGCTGTGAGAGCTGTGTGTGCTGTAAGAGCTGTGTGGGCTCTGAGGGATGTGAGAGCTGTATGGGCTGTGAGAGCTGTGAGAGCTCTATGAGATGTGAGCTGCTGTTGGCTGTGAGGGCTGTGTGAGCTATGAGGGCTGTGTGAGCTGTGAGAGCTGTATGGGCTGTGAGAGCTGTGTGGGCCGTGAGAGCTGTGTGGGCTGTGAGAGCTGTGTGGGCTGTGAGAGCTGTGTGGGCTATACAAGCTGTGTGGGCTGTGAGGGCTGTGTGAGCTGTGAGGGCTGTGTGGGCTGTGAGGGCTGTGTGGGCTGTGAGAGCTGTGTGGGCTGTGAGAGCTGTGTGGGCTGTGAGAGCTGTGTAGGCTGTGAGAGTTGTGTGGGCTGTGAGAGCTGTGTGGGCTGTGAGAGTGTGGGCTGTGTGGGCTGTGTGGGCTGTGTGAGTTGTGTGGGCTGTGAGAGCTGTGTGGGCTGTGAGAGCTTTGTGGGCTGTGTGAGCTGTGAGAGCTGTGTGGGCTGTGAGAGCTGTGTGGGCTGTGAGCTGTGTGGGCTGTGAGCTGTGTGGGCAGTGAGAGCTCTGTGGGCTGTGAGAGCTGTGTGGGCTTTGAGAGCCGTGTGGGCTGTGTGGGCTGTGAGAGCTGTGTGGGCTGTGAGAGCTGTGTGTGCTGTGAGGGCTGTGAGGCCTGTGAGAACTATGTGGGCTGTGAGAGCTATGTGGGCTGTGAGAGCTGTGTGGGCTGTGAGAGCTGTATGGGCTGTGAGAGCTGTGAGAGCTGTGTGGGATGTGAGCTGTGTGGGCTGTCAGGGCTGTGTGAGCTGAGAGATGTGTGGGTTGTGAGAGCTGTGTGGGATGTTTGGGCTGTGAGAGCTGTGAGAGCTGTGTGGGCTGTGAGAGCTGTGCGGGCTGTGAGACCTGTGTGGGCTGTGAGAGTGTGAGCTGTGTGGGCTGTGAGAGCTGTGTGGGCTGTGAGAGCTGTGTGGGCTGTGAGGGCTGTGAGGGCTGTGTGCGCTGTGAGGGCTGTGAGGCCTTTGAGAGCTGTGTGGGCTGTGAGAGCTGTGTGTGCTGTGAGAGCTGTGTGGGCTCTGAGGGATGTGAGAGCTGTATGGGCTGTGAGAGCTGTGAGAGCTGTATGGGCTGTGAGAGCTGTGTGGGCCGTGAGAGCTGTGTGGGCTGTGAGAGCTGTGTGGGCTGTGAGAGCTGTGTGGGCTGTACAAGCTGTGTGGGCTGTGAGGGCTGTGTGAGCTGTGAGGGCTGTGTGGGCTGTGAGGGCTGTGTGGGCTGTGAGAGCTGTGTGGGCTGTGAGAGCTGTGTGGGCTGTGAGAGCTGTGTAGGCTGTGAGAGCTGTGTGGGCTGTGAGAGCTGTGTGGGCTGTGAGAGTGTGGGCTGTGTGGGCTGTGTGGGCTGTGAGAGCTGTGTGGGCTGTGAGAGCTGTTTGGGCTGTGAGAGATCTGAGAGCTGTGTGGGCTGTGAGATCTGTGTGGGCTGTGAGAGCTGTGAGAGCTGTGAGAGCTGTGAGAGCTGTGAGCTGTGTGGGCTGTGAGAGCTCTGTGGGCTCTGTGGGCTGTGAGAGCTGTGAGAGCTGTGTGGGCTGTGAGAGCTGTGTGGGCTGTGAGAGCTGTGTAGGCTGTGCGAGCTGTGTGGGCTGTGAGGGCTGTGTGAGCTGTGAGAGCTGTGTGGGCTGTGCGAGCTATGTGGGCTGTGAGAGCTGTGTGGGCTGTGAGAGCTGTGAGAGCTGTGTGGGCTGTGAGAGCTGTGTGGGCTGTGAGAGCTGTGTGGGCAGTGCGAGCTGTGTGGGCTGTGAGAGCTGTGTGGGCTGTGAGAGCTGTGCGGGCTGTGAGAACTGTGTGGGCTGTGAGAGTGTGGATTGTGTGGGCTGTGAGAGCTGTGAGAGCTGTGTGGGCTGTGAGAGCTGTGTGGGCAGTGGGAGCTGTGTGGGCTGTGACAGCTGTATGGGCTGTGAGAGCTGTATGGGCTGTGAGAGCTGTGAGAGCTGTATGGGCAGTGAGAGCTGTGAGAGCTGTGTGGGTTGTGAGGTGTGTGGGCTGTGAGGGCTGTGTGAGCTGTGAGAGCTGTATCGGCTGTGAGAGCTGTGTGGGCTGTGGGAGTGTGGGCTGTGTGGGCTGTGAGAGCTGTGAGAGCTGTGAGAGCTGTATGGGCTGTGAGAGTGTGGGCTGTGAGGGCTGTGAAGCCTGTGAGAGCTGTGTGGGCTGAGAGCTGCGTGGGCTGTGAGAGCTGTGTGGGCTATGAGAGCTGTATGGGCTGTGAGAGCTGTGTGGGATGTGAGCTGTGTAGGCTGTGAGCGCTGTGAGGGCTGTGTGGGCTGTGAGAGCTGTGTGGGCTGTGCGAGCTGTATGGGCTGTGCGAGCTGTGTGGGCTGTGAGTGCTGTGTAAGCTGTGAGGGCTGTGTGGGATGTGAGAGCGCTGTGGGCTGTAAGAGCTGTGTGGGCTGTGAGAGCTGTGTGGGCTGGGAGAGCTGTGTGGGCTGTGAGAGTGTGGGCTGTGTGGGCTGTGAGAGCTGTGTGGGCTGTGAGAGCTGTGTGGGCTGTGAGGGCTGTGTGGGTTGTGAGAGCTGTGAGAGCTGTGTGAGCTGTGTGGGCTGTGAGAGCTGTGTGGGCTGTGAGAGCTGTGTGGGCTGTGAGGGCTGTGAGGGCTGTGTGCGCTGTGAGGGCTGTGAGGCCTGTGAGAGCTGTGTGGGCTGTGAGAGCTGTGTGTGCTGTAAGAGCTGTGTGGGCTCTGAGGGATGTGAGAGCTGTATGGGCTGTGAGAGCTGTGAGAGCTCTATGAGATGTGAGCTGCTGTTGGCTGTGAGGGCTGTGTGAGCTATGAGGGCTGTGTGAGCTGTGAGAGCTGTATGGGCTGTGAGAGCTGTGTGGGCCGTGAGAGCTGTGTGGGCTGTGAGAGCTGTGTGGGCTGTGAGAGCTGTGTGGGCTATACAAGCTGTGTGGGCTGTGAGGGCTGTGTGAGCTGTGAGGGCTGTGTGGGCTGTGAGGGCTGTGTGGGCTGTGAGAGCTGTGTGGGCTGTGAGAGCTGTGTGGGCTGTGAGAGCTGTGTAGGCTGTGAGAGTTGTGTGGGCTGTGAGAGCTGTGTGGGCTGTGAGAGTGTGGGCTGTGTGGGCTGTGTGGGCTGTGTGAGTTGTGTGGGCTGTGAGAGCTGTGTGGGCTGTGAGAGCTTTGTGGGCTGTGTGAGCTGTGAGAGCTGTGTGGGCTGTGAGAGCTGTGTGGGCTGTGAGCTGTGTGGGCTGTGAGCTGTGTGGGCAGTGAGAGCTCTGTGGGCTGTGAGAGCTGTGTGGGCTTTGAGAGCCGTGTGGGCTGTGTGGGCTGTGAGAGCTGTGTGGGCTGTGAGAGCTGTGTGTGCTGTGAGGGCTGTGAGGCCTGTGAGAACTATGTGGGCTGTGAGAGCTATGTGGGCTGTGAGAGCTGTGTGGGCTGTGAGAGCTGTATGGGCTGTGAGAGCTGTGAGAGCTGTGTGGGATGTGAGCTGTGTGGGCTGTCAGGGCTGTGTGAGCTGAGAGATGTGTGGGTTGTGAGAGCTGTGTGGGATGTTTGGGCTGTGAGAGCTGTGAGAGCTGTGTGGGCTGTGAGAGCTGTGCGGGCTGTGAGACCTGTGTGGGCTGTGAGAGTGTGGGCTGTGTGGGCTGTGAGAGCTGTGTGGGCTGTGAGAGCTGTGTGGGCTGTGAGAGCTGTGTAGGCTGTGAGAGCTGTGTGGGCTGTGAGAGCTGTGAGAGCTGTGTGGGCTGTGATAGCTGTGTGGGCTGTGAGAGCTGTGTAGGCTGTGCGAGCTGTGTGGGCTGTGAGGGCTGTGTGAGCTGTGAGGGCTGTGTGGGCTGTGAGAGCTGTGTGGGCTGTGAGAGCTGTGTGGGCTGTGAGAGATCTGAGAGCTGTGTGGGCTGTGAGATCTGTGTGGGCTGTGAGAGCTGTGAGAGCTGTGAGAGCTGTGAGAGCTGTGAGCTGTGTGGGCTGTGAGAGCTCTGTGGGCTCTGTGGGCTGTGAGAGCTGTGAGAGCTGTGTGGGCTGTGAGAGCTGTGTGGGCTGTGAGAGCTGTGTAGGCTGTGCGAGCTGTGTGGGCTGTGAGGGCTGTGTGAGCTGTGAGGGTTGTGTGGGCTGTGAGAGCTGTGTGGGCTGTGAGAGCTGTGTGAGCAGTGAGAGCTGTGAGAGCTGTGTGGGCTGTGAGAGCTGTGTGGGCTGTGAGAGCTGTGTGGGCTGTGCGAGCTGTGTGGGCTGTGAGAGCTGTGTGGGCTGTGAGAGCTGTGCGGGCTGTGAGAACTGTGTGGGCTGTGAGAGTGTAGATTGTGTGGGCTGTGAGAGCTGTGAGAGCTGTGTTGGCTGTGAGAGCTGTGTGGGCAGTGGGAGCTGTGTGGGCTGTGACAGCTGTATGAGCTGTGAGAGCTGTATGGGCTGTGAGAGCTGTGAGAGCTGTATGGGCAGTGAGAGCTGTGAGAGCTGTGTGGGATGTGAGGTGTGTGGGCTGTGAGGGCTGTGTGAGCTGTGAGAGCTGTATGGGCTGTGAGAGCTGTGTGGGCTGTGGGAGTGTGGGCTGTGTGGGCTGTGAGAGCTGTGAGAGCTGTGAGAGCTGTGTGGGCTGTGAGAGTGTGGGCTGTGTGGGCTGTGTGGGCTGTGTGAGTTGTGTGGGCTGTGAGAGCTGTGTGGGCTGTGAGAGCTTTGTGGGCTGTGTGAGCTGTGAGAGCTGTGTGGGCTGTGAGAGCTGTGTGGGCTGTGAGCTGTGTGGGCTGTGAGCTGTGTGGGCAGTGAGAGCTCTGTGGGCTGTGAGAGCTGTGTGGGCTTTGAGAGCCGTGTGGGCTGTGTGGGCTGTGAGAGCTGTGTGGGCTGTGAGAGCTGTGTGTGCTGTGAGGGCTGTGAGGCCTGTGAGAACTATGTGGGCTGTGAGAGCTATGTGGGCTGTGAGAGCTGTGTGGGCTGTGAGAGCTGTATGGGCTGTGAGAGCTGTGAGAGCTGTGTGGGATGTGAGCTGTGTGGGCTGTCAGGGCTGTGTGAGCTGAGAGATGTGTGGGTTGTGAGAGCTGTGTGGGATGTTTGGGCTGTGAGAGCTGTGAGAGCTGTGTGGGCTGTGAGAGCTGTGCGGGCTGTGAGACCTGTGTGGGCTGTGAGAGTGTGGGCTGTGTGGGCTGTGAGAGCTGTGTGGGCTGTGAGAGCTGTGTGGGCTGTGAGAGCTGTGTAGGCTGTGAGAGCTGTGTGGGCTGTGAGAGCTGTGAGAGCTGTGTGGGCTGTGATAGCTGTGTGGGCTGTGAGAGCTGTGTAGGCTGTGCGAGCTGTGTGGGCTGTGAGGGCTGTGTGAGCTGTGAGGGCTGTGTGGGCTGTGAGAGCTGTGTGGGCTGTGAGAGCTGTGTGGGCTGTGAGAGATCTGAGAGCTGTGTGGGCTGTGAGATCTGTGTGGGCTGTGAGAGCTGTGAGAGCTGTGAGAGCTGTGAGAGCTGTGAGCTGTGTGGGCTGTGAGAGCTCTGTGGGCTCTGTGGGCTGTGAGAGCTGTGAGAGCTGTGTGGGCTGTGAGAGCTGTGTGGGCTGTGAGAGCTGTGTAGGCTGTGCGAGCTGTGTGGGCTGTGAGGGCTGTGTGAGCTGTGAGGGTTGTGTGGGCTGTGAGAGCTGTGTGGGCTGTGAGAGCTGTGTGAGCAGTGAGAGCTGTGAGAGCTGTGTGGGCTGTGAGAGCTGTGTGGGCTGTGAGAGCTGTGTGGGCTGTGCGAGCTGTGTGGGCTGTGAGAGCTGTGTGGGCTATGAGAGCTGTGCGGGCTGTGAGAACTGTGTGGGCTGTGAGAGTGTGGATTGTGTGGGCTGTGAGAGCTGTGAGAGCTGTGTTGGCTGTGAGAGCTGTGTGGGCAGTGGGAGCTGTGTGGGCTGTGACAGCTGTATGAGCTGTGAGAGCTGTATGGGCTGTGAGAGCTGTGAGAGCTGTATGGGCAGTGAGAGCTGTGAGAGCTGTGTGGGATGTGAGGTGTGTGGGCTGTGAGGGCTGTGTGAGCTGTGAGAGCTGTATGGGCTGTGAGAGCTGTGTGGGCTGTGGGAGTGTGGGCTGTGTGGGCTGTGAGAGCTGTGAGAGCTGTGAGAGCTGTGTGGGCTGTGAGAGTGTGGGCTGTGAGGGCTGTGAAGCCTGTGAGAGCTGTGTGGGCTGAGAGCTGCGTGGGCTGTGAGAGCTGTGTGGGCTATGAGAGCTGTATGGGCTGTGAGAGCTGTGTGGGATGTGAGCTGTGTAGGCTGTGAGGGCTGTGAGGGCTGTGTGGGCTGTGAGAGCTGTGTGGGCTGTGCGAGCTGTATGGGCTGTGCGAGCTGTGTGGGCTGTGAGGGCTGTGTAAGCTGTGAGGGCTGTGTGGGATGTGAGAGCGCTGTGGGCTGTAAGAGCTGTGTGGGCTGTGTGGGCTGTGAGAGCTGTGTGGGCTGGGAGAGCTGTGTGGGCTGTGAGAGTGTGGGCTGTGTGGGCTGTGAGAGCTGTGTGGGCTGTGAGAGCTGTGTGGGCTGTGAGGGCTGTGTGGGCTGTGAGAGCTGTGAGAGCTGTGAGAGCTGTGTGAGCTGTGTGGGCTGTGAGAGCTGTGTGGGCTGTGAGAGTTGTGTGGGCTGTGAGGGCTGTGAGGGCTGTGTGCGCTGTGAGGGCTGTGAGGCCTGTGAGAGCTGTGTGGGCTGTGAGAGCTGTGTGGGCTCTGAGGGATGTGAGAGCTGTATGGGCTGTGAGAGCTGTGAGAGCTCTATGGGATGTGAGCTGTTGTTGGCTGTGAGGGTTGTGTGAGCTGTGAGGGCTGTGTGGGCTGTGAGAGCTGTGTGGGCTATGAGAGCTGTGTGGGCTGTGAGGGCTGTATGGGCTGTGAGAGCTGTGAGAGCTGTGTGGGCTGTGAGAGCTGTGTGGGCTGTGAGAGCTGTGTGGGCTGTGAGGGCTGTGAGAGCTGTGTGGGCTGTGAGAGCTGTGTGGGCTGTGTGGGCTGTGAGAGCTGTGAGAGCTGTGAGAGCTGTGAGAGCTGTGTGGGCTGTGAGAGCTGTGTGGGATGTGAGCTGTGTGGGCTGTGAGGGCTGTGTGAGCTGTGAGAGCTGTGTGGGCTGTGAGAGCTGTGTGGGCTGTGAGAGCTGTGTGGGCTGTGTGGGCTGTGAGAGCTGTGAGAGCTGTGTGGGCTGTGAGAGCTGTGCGGGCTGTGAGAGCTATGTGGGCTGTGAGAGCTGTGTGGGCAGTGAGAGCTGTGTGAGCTGTGAGAGCTGTGTGGGCTGTGAGAGCTGTGTCGGCTGTGAGGGCTGTATGGGCTGTGAGAGATATGAGAGCTGTGTGGGATGTGAGAGTGTGGACTGTGAGGGCTGTGAGGGCTGTATGGGCTGTGAGAGATGTGAGAGCTGTGTGGGATGTGAGAGTGTGGACTGTGAGGGCTGTGAGGCCTGTGAGAGCTGTGTGGGCTGTGAGCTGCGTGGGCTGTGAGAGCTGTGTGGGCTGTGCGAGCTGTATGGGCTGTGAGAGCTGTGAGAGCTGTGTGGGCTGTGAGAGCTGTGTGGGCTGTGAGGGCTGTGAGAGCTGTGTGGGCCGTGAGAGCTGTGTGGGCTGTGTGGGCTGTGAGAGCTGTGAGAGCTGTGAGAGCTGTGTGGGATGTGAGAGCTGTGTGGGATGTGAGCTGTGTGGGCTGTGAGGGCTGTGTGAGCTGTGAGAGCTGTGTGGGCTGTGAGAGCTGTGTGGGCTGTGAGAGCTGTGTGGGCTGTGTGGGCTGTCAGAGCTGTGAGAGCTGTGTGGGCTGTGAGAGCTGTGCGGGCTGTGAGAGCTATGTGGGCTGTGAGAGCTGTGTGGGCAGTGAGAGCTGTGTGAGCTGTGAGAGCTGTGTGGGCTGTGAGAGCTGTGTCGGCTGTGAGGGCTGTATGGGCTGTGAGAGATATGAGAGCTGTGTGGGATGTGAGAGTGTGGACTGTGAGGGCTGTGAGGGCTGTATGGGCTGTGAGAGATGTGAGAGCTGTGTGGGATGTGAGAGTGTGGACTGTGAGGGCTGTGAGGCCTGTGAGAGCTGTGTGGGCTGTGAGCTGTGTGGGCTGTGAGAGCTGTGTGGCCTGTGCGAGCTGTATGGGCTGTGAGAGCTGTGAGAGCTGTGTGAGATGTGAGCTGTGTAGGCTGTGAGGGCTGTGAGGGCTGTGTGGGCTGTGAGAGCTGTGAGAGCCGCGTGGGCTGTATGAGCTGTGTGGGCTGTGCGAGCTCTGTGGGCTGTGAGCACTGTGTGGGCTGTGACAGCTGTATGGGCTGTGAGAGCTGTATGGGCTGTGAGAGCGGTGAGAGCTGTGAGAGCTGTATGGGATGTGAGAGCCGTGAGAGCTGTGTGGGATGTGAGCTGTGTGGGCTGTGAGGGCTGTGTGAGCTGTGAGAGCTGTATGGGCTGTGAGAGCTGTGTGGGCCGTAATAGCTGTGTGGGCTGTGAGAGCTGTGTGGGCTGTGAGAGCTGTGTGGGCTGTACAAGCTGTGTGGGCTGTGAGGGCTGTGTGAGCTGTGAGGGCTGTGTGGGCTGTGAGGGCTGTGTGGGTTGTGAGAGCTGTGTGGGCTGTGAGAGCTGTGTGGTCTGTGAGAGCTGTGTAGGCTGTGAGATCTGTGTGGGCTGTGAGAGCTGTGTGGGCTGTGAGAGTGTGGGCTGTGTGGGCTGTGTGGGCTGTGAGAGCTGTGAGAGTTGTGTGGGCTGTGAGAGCTGTGTGGGCTGTGAGAGCTGTATGAGCTGTGAGAGCTGTGTGGGATGTGAGCTGTGTGGGCTGTCAGGGCTGTGTGAGCTGAGAGATGTGTGGGTTGTGAGAGATGTGTGGGCTGTTTGGGCTGTGAGAGCTGTGAGAGCTGTGTGGGCAATGAGAGCTGTGTGGGCTGTGAGAGCTGTGTGGGCTGTGAGGGCTGTGAGGCCTGTGAGAACTGTGTGGGCTGTGAGAGCTATGTGGGCTGTGAGAGCTGTGTGGGCTGTGAGAGCTGTATGAGCTGTGAGAGCTGTGTGAGATGTGAGCTGTGTGGGCTGTCAGGGCTGTGTGAGCTGAGAGATGTGTGGGTTGTGAGAGCTGTGTGGGCTGTTTGGGCTGTGAGAGCTGTGAGAGCTGTGTGGGCTGTGAGAGCTGTGCGGGCTGTGAGACCTGTGTGGGCTGTGAGAGTGTGGGCTGTGTGGGCTGTGAGAGTTGTGAGAGCTGTGTGGGCTGTGAGAGCTGTGTGGGCTGTGAGAGCTGTGTAGGCTGTGTGGGCTGTGAGAGCTGTGTGGGCTGTGGGAGTTGTGTGGGCTGTGAGGGCTGTGAGGGCTGTGTGGGCTATGAGGGCTGTGAGGCCTGTGAGAGCTGTGTGGGCTGTGAGAGCTGTGTGTGCTGTGAGAGCTGTGTGGGCTGTGAGGGCTGTGAGAGCTGTATGGGCTGTGAGAGCTGTGAGAGCTCTGTGGGATGTGAGCTGTGTGGGCTGTGAGGGCTGTGTGAGCTGTGAGAGCTGTGTGGGCTGTGTGGGCTGTGAGGGCTGTGTGGGCTGTGAGAGCTGTGTGGGCTGTGAGAGCTGTGTGGGCTGTGAGAGCAGTGTGGGCTGTGAGAGCTGTGTGGGCTATGAGAGCTGTGTGGGCTGTGAGGGCTGTGTGGGCTGTGAGAGATGTGTGGGCTGTGAGAGCTGTGTGGGCTGTGAGGGCTGTGAGGGCTGTGTGGGCTGTGAGAGCTGTGAGAGCTTTGTGGGCTGTGAGAGTTGTGAGAGCTGTGAGAGCTGTGTGGGCTGTGAGAGCTGTGTGGGATGTGAGCTGTGTGGGCTGTGAGGGCTGTGTGAGCTGTGAGAGCTGTGTGGGCTGTGAGAGCTGTGTGGGCTGTGAGAGCTGTGTGGGCTGTGAGAGCTGTGAGAGCTGTGTGGGCTGTGAGAGCTGTGTGGGCTGTGAGAGCTGTGTGGGCTGTGCGAGCTGTGAGAGCTCTGTGGGCTGTGAGCTGTGTGGGCTGTGTGGGTTGTGAGAGCTGTGAGAGCTGTGAGAGCTGTGTGGGCTGTGTGGGCTGTGAGAGCTGTGTGGGCTTTGAGAGTTGTGTGGGCTGTGAGAGCTGTGTGGGCTGTGAGGGCTTTGTGGGCTGTGAGAGCTGTGAGGGCTGTGACAGCTGTGTGGGCTGTGAGAGCAGTGTGTGCTGTGAGAGCTGTGTGGGCTGTGAGAGCTGTGTGGGCTGTGAGGGCTGTGTGAGCTGTGAGAGCTGTTTGGGCTGTGAGAGCTGTGTGGGCTCTGAGAGCTGTGTGGGCTATGAAAGCTGTGAGAGCTGTGTGGGCTGTGAGAGCTGTGTGGGCTGTGCGAGCTGTGAGAGCTGTGTGGGCTGTGAGCTGTGTGGGCTGTGTGGGCTGTATGGGTTGTGAGAGCTGTGAGAGCTGTGTCGGCTGTGTGGGCTGTGAGAGCTGTGTGGGCTGTGAGAGTTGTGTGGGCTGTGAGGGCTGTGTGGGCTGTGATAGCTGTGTGGGCTGTGAGAGCTGTGTAGGCTGTGCGAGCTGTGTGGGCTGTGAGGGCTCTGTGAGCTGTGAGGGCTGTGTGGGCTGTGAGAGCTGTGTGGGCTGTGAGAGCTGTGTGGGCTGTGAGATATCTGAGAGCTGTGTGGGTTGTGAGATCTGTGTGGGCTGTGAGAGCTGTGAGAGCTGTGAGAGCTGTGAGCTGTGTGGGCTGTGAGAGCTCTGTGGGCTCTGTGGGCTGTGAGAGCTGTGTGGGCTGTGAGAGCTGTGTGGGCTGTGAGGGCTGTGTGGGCTGTGAGAGATGTGTGGGCTGTGAGAGCTGTGTGGGCTGTGAGGGCTGTGAGGGCTGTGTGGGCTGTGAGAGCTGTGAGAGCTTTGTGGGCTGTGAGAGTTGTGAGAGCTGTGAGAGCTGTGTGGGCTGTGAGAGCTGTGTGGGATGTGAGCTGTGTGGGCTGTGAGGGCTGTGTGAGCTGTGAGAGCTGTGTGGGCTGTGAGAGCTGTGTGGGCTGTGAGAGCTGTGTGGGCTGTGAGAGCTGTGAGAGCTGTGTGGGCTGTGAGAGCTGTGTGGGCTGTGAGAGCTGTGTGGGCTGTGCGAGCTGTGAGAGCTCTGTGGGCTGTGAGCTGTGTGGGCTGTGTGGGTTGTGAGAGCTGTGAGAGCTGTGAGAGCTGTGTGGGCTGTGTGGGCTGTGAGAGCTGTGTGGGCTTTGAGAGTTGTGTGGGCTGTGAGAGTTGTGTGGGCTGTGAGGGCTTTGTGGGCTGTGAGAGCTGTGAGGGCTGTGACAGCTGTGTGGGCTGTGAGAGCAGTGTGTGCTGTGAGAGCTGTGTGGGCTGTGAGAGCTGTGTGGGCTGTGAGGGCTGTGTGAGCTGTGAGAGCTGTTTGGGCTGTGAGAGCTGTGTGGGCTCTGAGAGCTGTGTGGGCTATGAAAGCTGTGAGAGCTGTGTGGGCTGTGAGAGCTGTGTGGGCTGTGCGAGCTGTGAGAGCTGTGTGGGCTGTGAGCTGTGTGGGCTGTGTGGGCTGTATGGGTTGTGAGAGCTGTGAGAGCTGTGTCGGCTGTGTGGGCTGTGAGAGCTGTGTGGGCTGTGAGAGTTGTGTGGGCTGTGAGGGCTGTGTGGGCTGTGATAGCTGTGTGGGCTGTGAGAGCTGTGTAGGCTGTGCGAGCTGTGTGGGCTGTGAGGGCTCTGTGAGCTGTGAGGGCTGTGTGGGCTGTGAGAGCTGTGTGGGCTGTGAGAGCTGTGTGGGCTGTGAGATATCTGAGAGCTGTGTGGGTTGTGAGATCTGTGTGGGCTGTGAGAGCTGTGAGAGCTGTGAGAGCTGTGAGCTGTGTGGGCTGTGAGAGCTCTGTGGGCTCTGTGGGCTGTGAGAGCTGTGAGAGCTGTGTGGGCTGTGAAAGCTGTGTGGGCTGTGAGAGCTGTGTAGGCTGTGCGAGCTGTGTGGGCTGTGAGGGCTGTGTGAGCTGTGAGGGTTGTGTGGGCTGTGAGAGCTGTGTGGGCTGTGAGAGCTGTGTGGGCAGTGAGAGCTGTGAGAGCTGTGTGGGCTGTGAGAGCTGTGTGGGCTGTGAGAGCTGTGTGGGCTGTGCGAGCTGTGTGGGCTGTGAGAGCTGTGTGGGCTGTGAGAGCTGTGCGGGCTGTGAGAACTGTGTGGGCTGTGAGAGTGTGGATTGTGTGGGCTGTGAGAGCTGTGAGAGCTGTGTGGGCTGTGAGAGCTGTGTGGGCAGTGGGAGCTGTGTGGGCTGTGACAGCTGTATGGGCTGTGAGAGCTGTATGGGCTGTGAGAGCTGTGAGAGCTGTATGGGCAGTGAGAGCTGTGAGAGCTGTGTGGGATGTGAGGTGTGTGGGCTGTGAGGGCTGTGTGAGCTGTGAGAGCTGTATGGGCTGTGAGAGCTGTGTGGGCTGTGAGGGCTGTATGGGCTGTGAGAGATATGAGAGCTGTGTGGGATGTGAGAGTGTGGACTGTGAGGGCTGTGAGGGCTGTATGGGCTGTGAGAGATGTGAGAGCTGTGTGGGATGTGAGAGTGTGGACTGTGAGGGCTGTGAGGCCTGTGAGAGCTGTGTGGGCTGTGAGCTGCGTGGGCTGTGAGAGCTGTGTGGGCTGTGCGAGCTGTATGGGCTGTGAGAGCTGTGAGAGCTGTGTGAGATGTGAGCTGTGTAGGCTGTGAGGGCTGTGAGGGCTGTGTGGGCTGTGAGAGCTGTGAGAGCCGTGTGGGCTGTGTGAGCTGTGTGGGCTGTGCGAGCTCTGTGGGCTGTGAGCACTGTGTGGGCTGTGACAGCTGTATGGGCTGTGAGAGCTGTATGGGCTGTGAGAGCGGTGAGAGCTGTGAGAGCTGTATAGGATGTGAGAGCCGTGAGAGCTGTGTGGGATGTGAGCTGTGTGGGCTGTGAGGGCTGTGTGAGCTGTGAGAGCTGTATGGGCTGTGAGAGCTGTGTGGGCCGTGAGAGCTGTGTGGGCTGTGAGAGCTGTGTGGGCTGTGAGGGCTGTGTGAGCTGTGAGGGCTGTGTGGGCTGTGAGGGCTGTGTGGGCTGTGAGAGCTGTGTGGGCTGTGAGAGCTGTGTGGGCTGTGAGAGCTGTGTAGGCTGTGAGAGCTATGTGGGCTGTGAGAGCTGTGTGGGCTGTGAGAGTGTGGGCTTTGTGGGCTGTGTGGGCTGTGAGAGCTGTGAGAGCTGTGTCGGCTGTGTGGGCTGTGAGAGCTGTGTGGGCTGTGAGAGTTGTGTGGGCTGTGAGGGCTGTGTGGGCTGTGATAGCTGTGTGGGCTGTGAGAGCTGTGTGGGCTGTGAGAGCTGTGTGGGCTGTGCGAGCTGTATGGGCTGTGCGAGCTGTGTGGGCTGTGAGGGCTGTGTAAGCTGTGAGGGCTGTGTGGGATGTGAGAGCGCTGTGGGCTGTAAGAGCTGTGTGGGCTGTGTGGGCTGTGAGAGCTGTGTGGGCTGGGAGAGCTGTGTGGGCTGTGAGAGTGTGGGCTGTGTGGGCTGTGAGAGCTGTGTGGGCTGTGAGAGCTGTGTGGGCTGTGAGGGCTGTGTGGGCTGTGAGAGCTGTGAGAGCTGTGAGAGCTGTGTGAGCTGTGTGGGCTGTGAGAGCTGTGTGGGCTGTGAGAGTTGTGTGGGCTGTGAGGGCTGTGAGGGCTGTGTGCGCTGTGAGGGCTGTGAGGCCTGTGAGAGCTGTGTGGGCTGTGAGAGCTGTGTGGGCTCTGAGGGATGTGAGAGCTGTATGGGCTGTGAGAGCTGTGAGAGCTCTATGGGATGTGAGCTGTTGTTGGCTGTGAGGGTTGTGTGAGCTGTGAGGGCTGTGTGGGCTGTGAGAGCTGTGTGGGCTATGAGAGCTGTGTGGGCTGTGAGGGCTGTATGGGCTGTGAGAGCTGTGAGAGCTGTGTGGGCTGTGAGAGCTGTGTGGGCTGTGAGAGCTGTGTGGGCTGTGAGGGCTGTGAGAGCTGTGTGGGCTGTGAGAGCTGTGTGGGCTGTGTGGGCTGTGAGAGCTGTGAGAGCTGTGAGAGCTGTGAGAGCTGTGTGGGCTGTGAGAGCTGTGTGGGATGTGAGCTGTGTGGGCTGTGAGGGCTGTGTGAGCTGTGAGAGCTGTGTGGGCTGTGAGAGCTGTGTGGGCTGTGAGAGCTGTGTGGGCTGTGTGGGCTGTGAGAGCTGTGAGAGCTGTGTGGGCTGTGAGAGCTGTGCGGGCTGTGAGAGCTATGTGGGCTGTGAGAGCTGTGTGGGCAGTGAGAGCTGTGTGAGCTGTGAGAGCTGTGTGGGCTGTGAGAGCTGTGTCGGCTGTGAGGGCTGTATGGGCTGTGAGAGATATGAGAGCTGTGTGGGATGTGAGAGTGTGGACTGTGAGGGCTGTGAGGGCTGTATGGGCTGTGAGAGATGTGAGAGCTGTGTGGGATGTGAGAGTGTGGACTGTGAGGGCTGTGAGGCCTGTGAGAGCTGTGTGGGCTGTGAGCTGCGTGGGCTGTGAGAGCTGTGTGGGCTGTGCGAGCTGTATGGGCTGTGAGAGCTGTGAGAGCTGTGTGGGCTGTGAGAGCTGTGTGGGCTGTGAGGGCTGTGAGAGCTGTGTGGGCCGTGAGAGCTGTGTGGGCTGTGTGGGCTGTGAGAGCTGTGAGAGCTGTGAGAGCTGTGTGGGATGTGAGAGCTGTGTGGGATGTGAGCTGTGTGGGCTGTGAGGGCTGTGTGAGCTGTGAGAGCTGTGTGGGCTGTGAGAGCTGTGTGGGCTGTGAGAGCTGTGTGGGCTGTGTGGGCTGTCAGAGCTGTGAGAGCTGTGTGGGCTGTGAGAGCTGTGCGGGCTGTGAGAGCTATGTGGGCTGTGAGAGCTGTGTGGGCAGTGAGAGCTGTGTGAGCTGTGAGAGCTGTGTGGGCTGTGAGAGCTGTGTCGGCTGTGAGGGCTGTATGGGCTGTGAGAGATATGAGAGCTGTGTGGGATGTGAGAGTGTGGACTGTGAGGGCTGTGAGGGCTGTATGGGCTGTGAGAGATGTGAGAGCTGTGTGGGATGTGAGAGTGTGGACTGTGAGGGCTGTGAGGCCTGTGAGAGCTGTGTGGGCTGTGAGCTGTGTGGGCTGTGAGAGCTGTGTGGGCTGTGCGAGCTGTATGGGCTGTGAGAGCTGTGAGAGCTGTGTGAGATGTGAGCTGTGTAGGCTGTGAGGGCTGTGAGGGCTGTGTGGGCTGTGAGAGCTGTGAGAGCCGCGTGGGCTGTATGAGCTGTGTGGGCTGTGCGAGCTCTGTGGGCTGTGAGCACTGTGTGGGCTGTGACAGCTGTATGGGCTGTGAGAGCTGTATGGGCTGTGAGAGCGGTGAGAGCTGTGAGAGCTGTATGGGATGTGAGAGCCGTGAGAGCTGTGTGGGATGTGAGCTGTGTGGGCTGTGAGGGCTGTGTGAGCTGTGAGAGCTGTATGGGCTGTGAGAGCTGTGTGGGCCGTGATAGCTGTGTGGGCTGTGAGAGCTGTGTGGGCTGTGAGAGCTGTGTGGGCTGTACAAGCTGTGTGGGCTGTGAGGGCTGTGTGAGCTGTGAGGGCTGTGTGGGCTGTGAGGGCTGTGTGGGTTGTGAGAGCTGTGTGGGCTGTGAGAGCTGTGTGGTCTGTGAGAGCTGTGTAGGCTGTGAGATCTGTGTGGGCTGTGAGAGCTGTGTGGGCTGTGAGAGTGTGGGCTGTGTGGGCTGTGTGGGCTGTGAGAGCTGTGAGAGTTGTGTGGGCTGTGAGAGCTGTGTGGGCTGTGAGAGCTGTATGAGCTGTGAGAGCTGTGTGGGATGTGAGCTGTGTGGGCTGTCAGGGCTGTGTGAGCTGAGAGATGTGTGGGTTGTGAGAGATGTGTGGGCTGTTTGGGCTGTGAGAGCTGTGAGAGCTGTGTGGGCAATGAGAGCTGTGTGGGCTGTGAGAGCTGTGTGGGCTGTGAGGGCTGTGAGGCCTGTGAGAACTGTGTGGGCTGTGAGAGCTATGTGGGCTGTGAGAGCTGTGTGGGCTGTGAGAGCTGTATGAGCTGTGAGAGCTGTGTGAGATGTGAGCTGTGTGGGCTGTCAGGGCTGTGTGAGCTGAGAGATGTGTGGGTTGTGAGAGCTGTGTGGGCTGTTTGGGCTGTGAGAGCTGTGAGAGCTGTGTGGGCTGTGAGAGCTGTGCGGGCTGTGAGACCTGTGTGGGCTGTGAGAGTGTGGGCTGTGTGGGCTGTGAGAGTTGTGAGAGCTGTGTGGGCTGTGAGAGCTGTGTGGGCTGTGAGAGCTGTGTAGGCTGTGTGGGCTGTGAGAGCTGTGTGGGCTGTGGGAGTTGTGTGGGCTGTGAGGGCTGTGAGGGCTGTGTGGGCTATGAGGGCTGTGAGGCCTGTGAGAGCTGTGTGGGCTGTGAGAGCTGTGTGTGCTGTGAGAGCTGTGTGGGCTGTGAGGGCTGTGAGAGCTGTATGGGCTGTGAGAGCTGTGAGAGCTCTGTGGGATGTGAGCTGTGTGGGCTGTGAGGGCTGTGTGAGCTGTGAGAGCTGTGTGGGCTGTGTGGGCTGTGAGGGCTGTGTGGGCTGTGAGAGCTGTGTGGGCTGTGAGAGCTGTGTGGGCTGTGAGAGCAGTGTGGGCTGTGAGAGCTGTGTGGGCTATGAGAGCTGTGTGGGCTGTGAGGGCTGTGTGGGCTGTGAGAGATGTGTGGGCTGTGAGAGCTGTGTGGGCTGTGAGGGCTGTGAGGGCTGTGTGGGCTGTGAGAGCTGTGAGAGCTTTGTGGGCTGTGAGAGTTGTGAGAGCTGTGAGAGCTGTGTGGGCTGTGAGAGCTGTGTGGGATGTGAGCTGTGTGGGCTGTGAGGGCTGTGTGAGCTGTGAGAGCTGTGTGGGCTGTGAGAGCTGTGTGGGCTGTGAGAGCTGTGTGGGCTGTGAGAGCTGTGAGAGCTGTGTGGGCTGTGAGAGCTGTGTGGGCTGTGAGAGCTGTGTGGGCTGTGCGAGCTGTGAGAGCTCTGTGGGCTGTGAGCTGTGTGGGCTGTGTGGGTTGTGAGAGCTGTGAGAGCTGTGAGAGCTGTGTGGGCTGTGTGGGCTGTGAGAGCTGTGTGGGCTTTGAGAGTTGTGTGGGCTGTGAGAGCTGTGTGGGCTGTGAGGGCTTTGTGGGCTGTGAGAGCTGTGAGGGCTGTGACAGCTGTGTGGGCTGTGAGAGCAGTGTGTGCTGTGAGAGCTGTGTGGGCTGTGAGAGCTGTGTGGGCTGTGAGGGCTGTGTGAGCTGTGAGAGCTGTTTGGGCTGTGAGAGCTGTGTGGGCTCTGAGAGCTGTGTGGGCTATGAAAGCTGTGAGAGCTGTGTGGGCTGTGAGAGCTGTGTGGGCTGTGCGAGCTGTGAGAGCTGTGTGGGCTGTGAGCTGTGTGGGCTGTGTGGGCTGTATGGGTTGTGAGAGCTGTGAGAGCTGTGTCGGCTGTGTGGGCTGTGAGAGCTGTGTGGGCTGTGAGAGTTGTGTGGGCTGTGAGGGCTGTGTGGGCTGTGATAGCTGTGTGGGCTGTGAGAGCTGTGTAGGCTGTGCGAGCTGTGTGGGCTGTGAGGGCTCTGTGAGCTGTGAGGGCTGTGTGGGCTGTGAGAGCTGTGTGGGCTGTGAGAGCTGTGTGGGCTGTGAGATATCTGAGAGCTGTGTGGGTTGTGAGATCTGTGTGGGCTGTGAGAGCTGTGAGAGCTGTGAGAGCTGTGAGCTGTGTGGGCTGTGAGAGCTCTGTGGGCTCTGTGGGCTGTGAGAGCTGTGTGGGCTGTGAGAGCTGTGTGGGCTGTGAGGGCTGTGTGGGCTGTGAGAGATGTGTGGGCTGTGAGAGCTGTGTGGGCTGTGAGGGCTGTGAGGGCTGTGTGGGCTGTGAGAGCTGTGAGAGCTTTGTGGGCTGTGAGAGTTGTGAGAGCTGTGAGAGCTGTGTGGGCTGTGAGAGCTGTGTGGGATGTGAGCTGTGTGGGCTGTGAGGGCTGTGTGAGCTGTGAGAGCTGTGTGGGCTGTGAGAGCTGTGTGGGCTGTGAGAGCTGTGTGGGCTGTGAGAGCTGTGAGAGCTGTGTGGGCTGTGAGAGCTGTGTGGGCTGTGAGAGCTGTGTGGGCTGTGCGAGCTGTGAGAGCTCTGTGGGCTGTGAGCTGTGTGGGCTGTGTGGGTTGTGAGAGCTGTGAGAGCTGTGAGAGCTGTGTGGGCTGTGTGGGCTGTGAGAGCTGTGTGGGCTTTGAGAGTTGTGTGGGCTGTGAGAGCTGTGTGGGCTGTGAGGGCTTTGTGGGCTGTGAGAGCTGTGAGGGCTGTGACAGCTGTGTGGGCTGTGAGAGCAGTGTGTGCTGTGAGAGCTGTGTGGGCTGTGAGAGCTGTGTGGGCTGTGAGGGCTGTGTGAGCTGTGAGAGCTGTTTGGGCTGTGAGAGCTGTGTGGGCTCTGAGAGCTGTGTGGGCTATGAAAGCTGTGAGAGCTGTGTGGGCTGTGAGAGCTGTGTGGGCTGTGCGAACTGTGAGAGCTGTGTGGGCTGTGAGCTGTGTGGGCTGTGTGGGCTGTATGGGTTGTGAGAGCTGTGAGAGCTGTGTCGGCTGTGTGGGCTGTGAGAGCTGTGTGGGCTGTGAGAGTTGTGTGGGCTGTGAGGGCTGTGTGGGCTGTGATAGCTGTGTGGGCTGTGAGAGCTGTGTAGGCTGTGCGAGCTGTGTGGGCTGTGAGGGCTCTGTGAGCTGTGAGGGCTGTGTGGGCTGTGAGAGCTGTGTGGGCTGTGAGAGCTGTGTGGGCTGTGAGATATCTGAGAGCTGTGTGGGTTGTGAGATCTGTGTGGGCTGTGAGAGCTGTGAGAGCTGTGAGAGCTGTGAGCTGTGTGGGCTGTGAGAGCTCTGTGGGCTCTGTGGGCTGTGAGAGCTGTGAGAGCTGTGTGGGCTGTGAAAGCTGTGTGGGCTGTGAGAGCTGTGTAGGCTGTGCGAGCTGTGTGGGCTGTGAGGGCTGTGTGAGCTGTGAGGGTTGTGTGGGCTGTGAGAGCTGTGTGGGCTGTGAGAGCTGTGTGGGCAGTGAGAGCTGTGAGAGCTGTGTGGGCTGTGAGAGCTGTGTGGGCTGTGAGAGCTGTGTGAGCTGTGCGAGCTGTGTGGGCTGTGAGAGCTGTGTGGGCTGTGAGAGCTGTGCGGGCTGTGAGAACTGTGTGGGCTGTGAGAGTGTGGATTGTGTGGGCTGTGAGAGCTGTGAGAGCTGTGTGGGCTGTGAGAGCTGTGTGGGCAGTGGGAGCTGTGTGGGCTGTGACAGCTGTATGGGCTGTGAGAGCTGTATGGGCTGTGAGAGCTGTGAGAGCTGTATGGGCAGTGAGAGCTGTGAGAGCTGTGTGGGATGTGAGGTGTGTGGGCTGTGAGGGCTGTGTGAGCTGTGAGAGCTGTATGGGCTGTGAGAGCTGTGTGGGCTGTGAGGGCTGTATGGGCTGTGAGAGATATGAGAGCTGTGTGGGATGTGAGAGTGTGGACTGTGAGGGCTGTGAGGGCTGTATGGGCTGTGAGAGATGTGAGAGCTGTGTGGGATGTGAGAGTGTGGACTGTGAGGGCTGTGAGGCCTGTGAGAGCTGTGTGGGCTGTGAGCTGCGTGGGCTGTGAGAGCTGTGTGGGCTGTGCGAGCTGTATGGGCTGTGAGAGCTGTGAGAGCTGTGTGAGATGTGAGCTGTGTAGGCTGTGAGGGCTGTAAGGGCTGTGTGGGCTGTGAGAGCTGTGAGAGCCGTGTGGGCTGTGTGAGCTGTGTGGGCTGTGCGAGCTCTGTGGGCTGTGAGCACTGTGTGGGCTGTGACAGCTGTATGGGCTGTGAGAGCTGTATGGGCTGTGAGAGCGGTGAGAGCTGTGAGAGCTGTATAGGATGTGAGAGCCGTGAGAGCTGTGTGGGATGTGAGCTGTGTGGGCTGTGAGGGCTGTGTGAGCTGTGAGAGCTGTATGGGCTGTGAGAGCTGTGTGGGCCGTGAGAGCTGTGTGGGCTGTGAGAGCTGTGTGGGCTGTGAGGGCTGTGTGAGCTGTGAGGGCTGTGTGGGCTGTGAGGGCTGTGTGGGCTGTGAGAGCTGTGTGGGCTGTGAGAGCTGTGTGGGCTGTGAGAGCTGTGTAGGCTGTGAGAGCTATGTGGGCTGTGAGAGCTGTGTGGGCTGTGAGAGTGTGGGCTTTGTGGGCTGTGTGGGCTGTGAGAGCTGTGAGAGTTGTGTGGGCTGTGAGAGCTGTGTGGGCTGTGAGAGCTTTGTGGGCTGTGTGAGCTGTGAGAGCTGTGTGGGCTGTGAGAGCTGTGTGGGCTGTGAGCTGTGTGGGCTGTGAGCTGTGTGGGCGGTGAGAGCTCTGTGGGCTGTGAGAGCTGTGTGGGCTTTGAGAGCTGTGTGGGATGTGTGGGCTGTGAGAGCTGTGTGGGCAATGAGAGCTGTGTGGGCTGTGAGAGCTGTGTGGGCTGTGAGGGCTGTGAGGGCTGTGAGGCCTGTGAGAACTGTGTGGGCTGTGAGAGCTATGTGGGCTGTGAGAGCTGTGTGGGCTGTGAGAGCTGTATGAGCTGTGAGAGCTGTGTGGGATGTGAGCTGTGTGGGCTGTCAGGGCTGTGTGAGCTGAGAGATGTGTGGGTTGTGAGAGCTGTGTGGGCTGTTTGGGCTGTGAGAGCTGTGAGAGCTGTGTGGGCTGTGAGAGCTGTGCGGGCTGTGAGACCTGTGTGGGCTGTGAGAGTGTGGGCTGTGTGGGCTGTGAGAGCTGTGAGAGCTGTGTGGGCTGTGAGAGCTGTGTGGGCTGTGAGAGCTGTGTAGGCTGTGTGGGCTGTGAGAGCTGTGTGGGCTGTGGAAGTTGTGTGGGCTGTGAGGGCTGTGAGGGCTGTGTGGGCTGTGGGGGCTGTGAGGCCTGTGAGAGCTGTGTGTGCTGTGAGAGCTGTGTGTGCTGTGAGAGCTGTGTGGGCTGTGAGGGCTGTGAGAGCTGTATGGGCTGTGAGAGCTGTGAGAGCTCTGTGGGATGTGAGCTGTGTGGGCTGTGAGGGCTGTGTGAGCTGTGAGGGCTGTGTGGGCTGTGAGAGCTGTGTGGGCTGTGAGAGCTGTGTGGGCTATGAGAGCTGTGTGGGCTGTGAGAGCTGTGTGGGCTGTGAGAGCTGTGTGGGCTGTGAGGGCTGTGTGGGCTGTGAGAGCTGTGTGGGCTGTGAGAGCTGTGTGGGCTGTGAGAGCAGTGTGGGCTGTGAGAGCTGTGTGGGCTATGAGAGCTGTGTGGGCTGTGAGGGCTGTGTGGGCTGTGAGAGATGTGTGGGCTGTGAGAGCTGTGTGGGCTGTGAGGGCTGTGAGGGCTGTGTGGGCTGTGAGAGCTGTGAGAGCTGTGTGGGCTGTGAGAGTTGTGAGAGCTGTGAGAGCTGTGTGGGCTGTGAGAGCTGTGTGGGATGTGAGCTGTGTGGGCTGTGAGGGCTGTGTGAGCTGTGAGAGCTGTGTGGGCTGTGAGAGCTGTGTGGGCTGTGAGAGCTGTGTGGGCTGTGAGAGCTGTGAGAGCTGTGTGGGCTGTGAGAGCTGTGTGGGCTGTGAGAGTTGTGAGAGCTCTGTGGGCTGTGAGCTGTGTGGGCTGTGTGGGCTGTGTGGGTTGTGAGAGCTGTGAGAGCTGTGAGAGCTGTGTGGGCTGTGTGGGCTGTGAGAGCTATGTGGGCTTTGAGAGTTGTGTGGGCTGTGAGAGCTGTGTGAGCTGTGAGTGCTGTGTGGGCTGTGAGAGCTGTGTGGGCTGTGAGAGCTGTGTGGGCTATGAGAGCTGTGTGGGCTGTGAGAGCTGTGTGGGCTGTGAGAGCTGTGTGGGCTGTGAGGGCTGTGTGGGCTGTGAGAGCTGTGTGGGCTGTGAGAGCTGTGTGGGCTGTGAGAGCAGTGTGGGCTGTGAGAGCTGTGTGGGCTATGAGAGCTGAGTGGGCTGTGAGGGCCGTGTGGGCTGTGAGAGATGTGTGGGCTGTGAGAGCTGGGTGGGCTGTGAGGGCTGCGAGGGCTGTGTGGGCTGTGAGAGCTGTGAGAGCTGTGTGGGCTGTGAGAGTTGTGAGAGCTGTGAGAGCTGTGTGGGCTGTGAGAGCTGTGTGGGATGTGAGCTGTGTGGGCTGTGAGGGCTGTGTGAGCTGTGAGAGCTGTGTGGGCTGTGAGAGCTGTGTGGGCTGTGAGAGCTGTGTGGGCTGTGAGAGCTGTGAGAGCTGTGTGGGCTGTGAGAGCTGTGTGGGCTGTGAGAGCTGTGTGGGCTGTGCGAGCTGTGAGAGCTCCGTGGGCTGTGAGCTGTGTGGGCTGTGTGGGCTGTGTGGGTTGTGAGAGCTGTGAGAGCTGTGAGAGCTGTGTGGGCTGTGTGGGCTGTGAGAGCTGTGTGGGCTTTGAGAGTTGTGTGGGCTGTGAGAGCTGTGTGGGCTGTGAGGGCTGTGTGGGCTGTGAGAGCTGTGTGGGCTGTGAGAGCTGTGTGGGCTGTGAGAGCAGTGTGTGCTGTGAGAGCTGTGTGGGCTGTGAGGGCTGTGTGAGCTGTGAGAGCTGTTTGGGCTGTGAGAGCTGTGTGGGCTCTGAGAGCTGTGTGGGCTATGAGAGCTGTGTGGGCTGTGAGAGCTGTGTGGGCTGTGCGAGTTGTGAGAGCTGTGTGGGCTGTGAGCTGTGTGGGCTGTGTGGGTTGTGAGAGCTGTGAGAGCTGTGTGGGCTGTGTGGGCTGTGAGAGCTGTGTGGGCTGTGAGAGTTGTGTGGGCTGTGAGGGTTGTGTGGGCTGTGAGAGCTGTGTGGGCTGTGAGAGCTGTGTGGGCTGTGAGAGCAGTGTGGGCTGTGAGAGCTGTGTGGGCTATGAGAGCTGTGTGGGCTGGGAGGGCTGTGTGGGCTGTGAGAGCTGTGTGGGCTGTGAGGGCTGTGAGGGCTGTGTGGGCTGTGAGAGCTGTGAGAGCTGTGTGGGCTGTGAGAGCTGTGAGAGCTGTGTGGGCTGTGAGAGCTGTGTGGGATGTGAGCTGTGTGGGCAGTGAGGGCTGTGTGAGCTGTGAGAGCTGTGTGGGCTGTGAGAGTTGTGTGGGCTGTGAGAGCTGTGTGGGCTGTGAGAGCTGTGAGAGCTGTGAGAGCTGTGTGGGCTGTGAGAGCTGTGTGGGCTGTGAGGGCTTTGAGGGCTGCATGGGCTGTGAGAGCTGTGAGAGCTGTGTGGGCTGTGAGAGCTGTGTGAGCTGTGAGAGCTGTGTGGGCTGTGAGAGCTGTGTGGGCTGTGAGAGCTGTGTGGGCTGTGCGAGCTGTGAGAGCTCTGTGGGCTGTGAGCTGTGTGGGCTGTGTGGGTTGTGAGAGCTGTGAGAGCTGTGAGAGCTGTGAGAGCTGTGTGGGCTGTGTGGGCTGTGAGAGCTATGTGGGCTTTGAGAGTTGTGTGGGCTGTGAGAGCTGTGTGGGCTGTGAGGGCTGTGTGGGCTGTGAGAGCTGTGTGGGCTGTGAGAGCTGTGTGGGCTGTGAGAGCAGTGTGTGCTGTGAGAGCTGTGTGGGCTGTGAGAGCTGTGTGGGCTGTGAGGGCTGTGTGGGCTGTGAGAGCTGTGTGGGCTGTGAGAGCTGTGTGGGCTGTGAGAGCTGTGTGGGCTGTGAGAGCTGTGTGGGCTGTGCGAGCTGTGAGAGCTGTGTGGGCTGTGAGCTGTGTGGGCTGTGTGGGCTGTGTGGGTTGTGAGAGCTGTGAGAGCTGTGTGGGCTGTGTGGGCTGTGAGAGCTGTGTGGGCTGTGAGAGTTGTGTGGGCTGTGAGGGCTGTGTGCGCTGTGAGGGCTGTGAGGCCTGTGAGAGCTGTGTGGGCTGTGAGAGCTGTGTGGGCTGTGAGAGCTGTTTGGGCTGTGAGAGCTGTGTGGGCTGTGAGAGCTGGGAGAGCTGTGTGGGCTGTGAGAGCTGTGTGGGCTGTGAGAGCTGTGTGGGCTGTGCGAGCTGTGAGAGCTGTGTGGGCTGTGTGGGTTGTGAGAGCTGTGAGAGCTGTGAGAGCTGTGTGGGCTGTGTGGGCTGTGAGAGCTGTGTGGGCTTTGAGAGTTGTGTGGGCTGTGAGAGCTGTGAGGGCTGTGTGGGCTGTGAGAGCTGTGTGGGCTGTGAGAGCTGTGTGGGCTGTGAGAGCAGTGTGTGCTGTGAGAGCTGTGTGGGCTGTGAGGGCTGTGTGAGCTGTGAGAGCTGTTTGGGCTGTGAGAGCTGTGTGGGCTCTGAGAGCTGTGTGGGCTATGAGAGCTGTGAGAGCTGTGTGGGCTGTGAGAGCTGTGTGGGCTGTGCGAGCTGTGAGAGCTGTGTGGGCTGTGAGCTGTGTGGGCTGTGTGGGCTGTGTGGGTTGTGAGAGCTGTGAGAGCTGTGTGGGCTATGTGGGCTGTGAGAGCTGTGTGGGCTGTGAGAGCTGTGTGGGCTGTGAGGGCTGTGTGGGCTGTGAGAGCTGTGTGGGCTGTGAGAGCTCTGTGGGCTGTGAGAGCAGTGTGGGCTGTGAGAACTGTGTGGGCTATGAGAGCTGTGTGGGCTGTGAGGGCTGTGTGGGCTGTGAGAGCTGTGTGGGCTGTGAGAGCTGTGTGGGCTGTGAGGGCTGTGAGGGCTGTGTGGGCTGTGAGAGCTGTGAGAGCTGTGTGGGCTGTGAGAGCTGTGAGAGCTGTGTGGGCTGTGAGAGCTGTGTGGGATGTGAGCTGTGTGGGCTGTGAGGGCTGTGTGAGCTGTGAGAGCTGTGTGGGCTGTGAGAGTTGTGTGGGCTGTGAGAGCTGTGTGGGCTGTGTGGGCTGTGAGAGCTGTGAGAGCTGTGAGAGCTGTGTGGGCTGTCAGAGCTGTGTGGGCTGTGAGGGCTGTGAGGGCTGCATGGGCTGTGAGAGCTGTGAGAGCTGTGTGGGCTGTGAGAGCTGTGTGAGCTGTGAGAGCTGTGTGGGCTGTGAGAGCTGTGTGGGCTGTGAGAGCTGTGTGGGCTGTGCGAGCTGTGAGAGCTCTGTGGGCTGTGAGCTGTGTGGGCTGTGTGGGCTGTGTGGGTTGTGAGAGCTGTGAGAGCTGTGAGAGCTGTGTGGGCTGTGTGGGCTGTGAGAGCTATGTGGGCTTTGAGAGTTGTGTGGGCTGTGAGAGCTGTGTGGGCTGTGAGGGCTGTGTGGGCTGTGAGAGCTGTGTGGGCTGTGAGAGCTGTGTGGGCTGTGAGAGCAGTGTGTGCTGTGAGAGCTGTGTGGGCTGTGAGAGCTGTGTGGGCTGTGTGAGCTGTGAGAGCTGTGTGGGCTGTGAGAGCTGTGTGGGCTGTGAGAGCTGTGTGGGCTGTGAGAGCTGTGAGAGCTGTGTGGGCTGTGAGAGCTGTGTGGGCTGTGAGAGCTGTGTGGGCTGTGAGCTGTGTGGGCTGTGTGGGCTGTGTGGGTTGTGAGAGCTGTGAGAGCTGTGTGGGCTGTGTGGGCTGTGAGAGCTGTGTGGGCTGTGAGAGTTGTGTGGGCTGTGAGGGCTGTGAGGGCTGTGTGCGCTGTGAGGCCTGTGAGAGCTGTGTGGGCTGTGAGAGCTGTGTGTGCTGTGAGAGCTGTGTTGGGCTGTGAGGGCTGTGAGAGCTGTATGGGCTGTGAGAGCTCTGTGGGATGTGATCTGTGTGGGCTCTGAGGGCTGTGTGAGCTGTGAGGGCTGTGTGGGCTGTGAGAGCTGTGTGGGCTATGAGAGCTGTGTGGGCTGTGAGGGCTGTGTGGGCTGTGAGAGCTGTGTGGGCTGTGAGAGCGGTGGGCTGTGAGAGCTGTGTGGGCTGTGAGAGCTGTGTGGGCTGTGAGAGCTGTATGGGCTGTGAGAGCTGTGAGAGCTGTGTGGGATGTGAGCTGTGTGGGCTGTGAGGGCTGTGTGAGCTGTGAGAGCTGTGTGGGCTGTGAGAGCTGTGCGCTGTGCGGGCTGTGAGAGCTGTGTGGGCTGTGAGGGCTGTGCGAGCTGTGAGAGCTGTGTGGGCTGTGAGAGCTGTGTAAATGCTAATACCTAACTATAACAAGTATCTACATTGCGTAAGGGGCTTGTAAATATGCCAATGAAACCATTACACTATCTCTATACCAGCATTAATGTCAAACATTGCGCAAGCGGCTTGTAAATATGCCAATGAAACTATTACACTATCTCTATATCAGCATTAATGTGAAACATTGCGCAAGCGGCTTGTAAATATGCCAATGAAACCATTACACTATCTCTATACCAGCATTAATGTCAAACATTGCGCAAGCGGCTTGTAAATATGCCCCTCTTCATCTTATATTCCATCTCAATTGATGCCATTAGTGAAATCCTTTATGCATCTTGCACACCATTTCATATGGTTTTCTATCTGCCATTCCTATCCCTCTCTATACATTCACTGCTTCCACCCATGTTAAAGGTTGCACAATGCGCTTCTAAAAAAGGAGCATTTTTACAAGTCCAATGAATCCATTACACTATCTCTATACCAGCATTGAATCCAAGCATAAAAAACAATTTAAAAAGAAGTCTACCTTATAAACTAAAAATACAAACTGTAAGCACACACAGCTAACATTATGGAAAAAGGTAAAAAAAGAATTCCTTAATTCACACAGACACTCACTGTGATCCTTGTCATAAATCTTTAAGCCACACATGTTATCAAAAAACATTTAGCATGGTAAATCATTTTACACAGAGCACACCCCATTTAAATGAACACTACAGTACAATGCAGAAACCTGAATCATTTTCAAAATGCAACAGGAATGAAGCCCAATATGCTTGTTATGCTTCCCAATACTGCAAACAGCACTCTCTCTATATTACTCACCTTTAAAATCACTTTTGAAAATGTAGAACAGTGTCAAACACACAGCAGATTTTCTTAAGCAGAATCTCTGAAATGCACCTCAGACACTGAAACCAGAAATGGCACACTTTCCCACTCATTCTTCACACATATTTCAGGTCTTAACCAATGAAATCTCTTCCCACACTATTTCAAAACTAAACTAACATTTCAATTGGTTCTACATTCCCACAATTTCAAACTCACATAATATTCACCCATCCCCCTAGTGCTCATTCAACCTGTCACCATGGTAACTCCCACCTAATGAAGAACAGAGTTTAAAAGTTCATTATACTTTGTTTGTTTTTTTTTTGTTTTTTTTTAAATCCTCATCTTGCGGTAGTATAGATAAGGAGGTTTAAGGAGTCAAATGGTTCTTGGTTCCTGGTCCTTCACTGCCCCGTTATCGAGTTCTCCCTGGGGAGTATGCCCTTGTGTGTTGTGACCATTCATTTTATTCCTGTAACCTTATATCGTTACCAATAATTCCATGGTATGGGGAGGGAGCTAGCCTATTTGGCTACTCAGCAGTATTCAGTCCTGCTTGGAATTATTGTCTCCGCTTTAATCATTGGATTTTATTTATTGATGTTTACAAAGGAGTTAATGGCATCTCTAAAAATGTTGTTCCCAAATTTCCAAAAATTTTACTCTCTTAGTGTTTTTCCCTTTTCTTTCAAGTTTATTTGTTTTTATTATGGAATTTAGCCAGTTATCATGTGTAGGCAGTCCCGGTTTTATCCAATTTATACAAATCTCTCTACGCGCCAGCAGAATTAGCTTGAATATCAAGCTTTCTTGTCTTATGCTTAGTTTATCTTTACTGATAGCACTATTATTAAGTGTTCCAAAAATAATGAGAGAGGTACTTACAATTATGTTGACTCCTAATACTGTAGTTAGAGTCTTACCGATCTCATTCCAGTATAATGAACTAATGAATGAAAAGTTCATTATACTTTGTTGCAAATGAATCCACCAAGGTTGTTAGAGCTTTCAAAATAACAGCTAATCATGTGCAATGTTCCTTTCAATGACCTTTTCTGAACCAATAGAATTGCTTCTTTTAAAAAACAAAACTATGCACCCTAATATGCTCTTTTCCATTTTCGGAAAGCACCAATCATTTCTTAAGCTTCAAGTGCAGTGAATGTCCTCCTCTTTTTTTTTTGCAATGCAAGCTTTCCAACAGCCATTTCATTTATAGCCTTCATCTGAGTACAACCAGACCTGCCTTGAAGATGCCTTCAGTATGGTTTGTAGGACACCGTTTTGTATTCTGGTCTAAAAGGTGTGCAACAAACAGAGGAATTTTAAACCTTGATTTACCAAATGTGGATATTTTATGGATTGGCCAGAGAGGATTGAGATGTAACCAATTGATACCATTGGTGAAATCCTTCATGCATCTCCCACATCCTGACCTTATAATTGTGCACTGTGGTGGAAATGACTTATGCACTTTGACTGGGGTTGGTCTGGAAATGCTATTGAAGGACATCTTTGGACAATTGATGTCACTTTTTCCTCAAACTGCCTTTGTCTATTCCAATATATGCCAAAGACAAAAATGGAATTGGTCCAATCAATTTTGTCCACAGATTGAGAAAGCAAGGAAGCATGTAAATAAATCTGTTTCTGCATACATGAGAGACTATGGAATGGGTTGTATATACCACAACAACTTGAGTTACAAAATGCAAGGCATCTATATGACAGATGGTGTACATTTCACTGATGACGGGAACAGAGTCTATCTCTGTAACATCAGACTCTGCATTGGTACTTACTTGCAGGTACCAAAAAAAACACAATGAACACAACGGCTCTTTTTAGAGCCAACGAACATGTAAACACTCAAATATAATTTTTAACTTTATTTTTTGATTAATTTTTACCGAGGTCCGCGCACCGAGCACTCCCCGTGCGTGGACCTATCGTGTTTTCTGTTATTTAAAAAAAAAAACATTCTTTTTAACCTTAGGAGTCCTTGAACGACCCCCTGAGAAGGCATAAGGGGTCAGGGACACTCTACCCTACCCCCTTCCCACGTTTTAAGTTATATTTTTCACTCTCTTCTGAAACCACAAAATGGCGGCGATAGGGTTCGCGCACCGTGCATTTACCGAGCACTCACGGTGCGCGGACCTAGTGCAATTAAAAAAACCAAAAAAACTAAATGGAAATGGACATCGTCTCCTCTGTAGATACCTTGTATGTTGTAATGCAAGTTATTGTGATGTATTGAATCCATACAATAGTCTTTCAGGAAAGCAGAAACAGATTTGTTCACATGATTCCTTCCTTTCTCAATGTGTGGTCAGAATTGACGTAGGGGGTCATGAGTTCCTACTCTGGTGAAACACACTTGCTGTTCTATATACTTACTTATGTTGTAAACCAGTGCATCAGAGACAGTCAGTGACAGAAAGGATACAGGACATGAAGAACACAAAATTGTATCACTTTGCTACTACCTCATAAATTACATTTAAATAAGTATAATTTTCAAAATAATTTTTTATAGACTAAATTAAAATTTATTTATCAGAATTTTCAAAATCTAAAAGAACTTGTAGAATTTCTTCATCAGAAATTTCATCCATCAAAGTGTCTGAAAATGATTCGTCAAACTCGACAACGTCTACACATTCCATCAATTCCATATCTAGTGTTTCATCAAAAAATCTGCCATGGTATCTCCTTCATGTTCTTCATGATTTGTTTCATCTATAGGATCAATATACTCCTCAGAATAAGTTGCCTCAATAAACGTTGCTGTTATTTCAAAGAAGATGTTGGTAAGCTCCTCATTTTCATTCATCATTTTATGTTAGTGTACTATTAAAAGAAAGAGAAACAGCGCTTACTGCATGATTTCCTGCTCTGGTGAGACACACTTGCTGTTCTTTAAACTTTCTTATATTGCAATCTTCTGCATCAGAGACAGACAGTGAGAGAAAGGATGCAGGACATGAAGAAGAGATGTCAAATACACATTTAAGAAAATTTTGGGGAAGAACGGAAGTATTTATGAGTAAACTTACTATGTAACACAAAAAAATTATCAGTTTGCTACTACCTCATAAATTACATTTAGTTAAGTATAAATTCTCATACAATATTTATTTACTAAATTTAAATTTATTATTGGGAAGTTCCAAAATGTAAATGATCGTCTAAGATTGCATCATCAGCAATGTCAATATTGAAAATCTCCCCAAAAAAAAATCCTCAAACTCAATGAACTCCAAAGCTTCCATTAAATCTGAATCAAAGGATTCATCATAGAAATCGTCCATGCCATCTCCTCCATCATAAAGCTCTCCTTCAGGATTACTCTCATCAACAGGAACATCCTCAATAACAGTCACAAAAATGTCTATAACGATGTCAAATGACTCTTCATTTTCAACCATTATTGATGTAAGTGTACTATTAAAAGAAAGAAAAAGACAGTGAGATGTTGCAGGGTAAGAGTGAGATAGGGCAGAGAAAAACTATTAAATTCTATAAGAAGAGTTACTACTGTGTAAATCTCACACCAGAAATTGAACACCAAAATGTCCACACAAAAGTACCTCAGACACTATAGTCACAAAATGGCCGTGTTTCCCTGGACAATGTATAGTATCAAGCAAGAATTAGAAATATAAAGCACTGCATCTGATGTTGCCCAACTCAATCCATAAGTATAACAGAAAAACATTAAATAACTAACAGAAAACATTTTTCCTATTAACTTAAAGTGAACAACAGAGTTCTCCTTACAAATTAACAACTCACCTTCTAGAAAACTGTTGTACAGTAAATTCTGTCTCAATCTCACACCTCAGAAGTATACCTCAAACACTAAAATCTCAAAATGGCTGTGTTTCCCTCTCATTTTTCATACATATTCAAATACCCAGCCAATCACATTTCATCACACACAAATTCAAAACCAAAGTAACATTTTAATTGGTTCAAGTTATCAACACATTCAAACTCACATAATCTTCAACCTACCCCCAATGCTCTCTACCAATTACCATACTAACTCTCCACAAAACACCTACCTAAACCCAAAGGTGAAAGAGTCATCACTCAATGTTGCACTCAACCAACATCTAAACACTGAAACTTGTTATTTTAATGTATTTCTTTTTTGTCTTTTTGAGCCGCGGTCCACTCACGGTGCGCGGACCCCGCGATTTTTGTAATTTTTTTTTTTTTCAACCTTCGGGGTCCTCTACAGACACCATGACAAAACCTAGGGGGCTCAGGAATCTCTACCCTGCCTCCTTGTCAACTATTACACTTCTGTTTACAACCACTATCATCTGCCACAAAAACAAGATGGGGGACAACACTTCCTCATTTCGACTGAATGGAATGTTGACAGACGTCCAACAGCCAATCAGGATTCCATGCGCGCACGCTAAGGTCCGCGCACGTGCAAGGACAGTGCAAGGACGGTGCAAGCCCGTGAGCGCACCGTGTCCCGCCTATAGATATATAATTTGAAAAAAGTCAATTTTCTCAACAATTACTGAAGGGATTTTCACCAAATATACAAAAGGCACTTCTGCATACCAGGCTCTACCATTTTGACAAGTTTGCAGTAATTCCATTCAGCCGTTCGGGCTGTAGCTGTGTCTAAAGGTCCTATGGAAAATTGCATTGGACTCAAGTTCACATTCAATTTTCTCAAAAACTACTGTAGGGATTTACACCAAACATACAAAAGGCACTGCTGCATACCAGTCCCTACCATTTTGCCAAATCTGGTGTAATTCCGTTCGGCCGTTCGAGCTGTAGCCTTGTCAGAATGTCCCTATGGAAATTAACATGGGGAAAACACGTTTTGGGACCCCTCTTTTATCTCGGCCCCCGCTTGACGAATCCCCCCGAAAATTACAGGGAAGGAGCGGAGCGCAGCGAGGCTAATTTAAAGAAAATTACAGGCAGATCCATCAATCGGCGCCAAAGTTATTCCCAATAGAATGTTTGCAATTTCCTATTGTAACTAGGTCCTAACTATATATTCCTACTGGCGACCGCCGGTAGGTAATATAAAGCCTTCTGAATGAAACTCGCTTTGCAACTCCAAAGTGGCCCGGACTTCTTTCTTTTTACGGAGGAGAGTGTTTGGTTGGACATACAGGGATTCGCTACCCCGTCCGAGGCCCGCCACTGAAAGCGGCAGGGATCCGAAGCGACTGTTTCTGGCTGGATATATATATATATATATATGTATAGATATAGATATAGATATAGATATATAGATATATAGATATATAGATATATATATAGATAGTATCTACTGGCTGTCGCTAGTAGATAGTTATAGTTAGGGCCTAGTTTCCATAGGAAACACATTTTTTGTTTTCCCAATAACTTTGGCGCCGGTTGACAAATCTTCACGAAATTTTCAAAACTTATGACCCGCTCCAGTCAGCTCCTATCTTGAAAGTTTGGCGGTGATTCAGCATGCGGGGGCTGAGAAAAAGGAGGGTCCCAAAACGTGTTTTCTCCATGTCAATTCCCATAGGAAACTTTAGACATGGCTACAGCCCGAACTTCTGGACGGAATTACACCAAATTTGGCAAAAAGGTAGCCCTTGTTTCAGAAAGAACTCATTTTGTTAAATGGTGAATCCGTTCAGTAGTTCCTGAGATATTAAAAAAAGAGAGGTTGAAAAATGCATTTCCCATAGGAAACTTTAGACACGGCTACAGCTGGAACTGCTGAACGGAATTACACCAAATTTGGCAAAAAGGTAGTGCTTGCTTCAGAAAGCATTCCTTTATTTAAATGGTGTAAATCCGTTCAGTAGTTGCTGAGAAAATAAAAAAATTAAAGTTTCAATATTTAGAGGCACGGAGGATCCGCACACCCTCCCGATCACAAGCTTTTTTCTAATTGGCTGTCAACACTCCAAACCAGTAAGTGTTGGCAGCCATCTTGTGCCTCAGTAACCGAAGCACAAGAAAACAGGGAAACAAACGCAAAAAACAAGAAAAGGGGGCAGGGTTGAAACACCCTGACCCCCTAGGCCTGACCCCCTAGGCCTGCTCAGGGGGTTCCACAAGTACCCCCAGGGCCCGAAAAAGCATATAAAAAAAAATCAGCCGAATTCACACTGGCTGCGCGGATCCGGGCGAAAATAAAAGAAAATTAAATGTGGGCTCCCGTGCTTCGTTATTATTTAGCCCCCGGGTGGGCATGGGGGAATATAATTGTGTGGGCCCAGGGGGACACCCGCAGCCACGGGGACTGCCACCCCTCGGGGCTTTTCTTAAATATTTGTGTGGGCACACCGCCCTCCCCGCAGCCCCACACGGGGAGCTGCATGTCAGCAGCTCCCCATGTGGAAAAGCAATGCCGGCTCCCACAGGAGGCGGGGAGCCAGCAGAGACATTGGGGCTCCCCCCACGGTCCTCAACTAAGAGGCCAGGCCCCGGGGGATGGGGTCCCCGGGGCCAGAAGTGGCCCAGGAGGGGGGCCACGCGGCCATAATAATATATATATATTTTTAAAAGACTCAAAGGCCGGCCCCGGGGGATGGGATCCCCGGGGCCATAAATGGCAGGAGGAGAGGGGCCACGCAGCCCCCCTCCAAATATATATAAAAAAACACTGGCCATGCCCCGGGAAATGGGGTCACTGGGGCCAAATATAGCCTCGGGAGGGGGGCCACACGGCCCCTTTCCATTTAAAAAAAAATTAAAATAGGGTTCAGGCCCTGGGCGATGGGGTCCCAGGGCCCATAAAATAGGAAAGGAAGGGGGTCCACACAGCCCCCTTCTTAAAAGATTAAAATAAATAAAAAGACGCAATCGTGTCGGAGGCGCCGCCCCCTCCCAGCAACACTCTGCCCTGTGGCGCGTTTTAAGTTGGGAAATTAATTCCCTTCAATACTGGGGGCCAACTCGCGTTGCAGAGAGGTGGTCCAGGCCACACCCCTTTTTACACCTCTCTGCAACGCAGCTCTGTGGCGCTTACTGGAGGCACCTGGTGAGGTAGTTGGACCCCAGGGATCCTCAGGATTCAAGGGGACTTTATCCCCCAACTTAAAACGTGCCACGGGGCGCTTTTGCACAGTGGTGAAGGGAGGGGGCAGGGCCTGAGGTGACATGTGTGCAAACACGCCCTGTGGCGCGTTTTAAGTTGGGGAATTAAGTCCCCTTAAGTCCTGAAGGCCCCTGGGGGCCAACTAGCCCACCAGGTATCTCCAGTAAGCACCACAGGCCTGCGTTGCAGAGAGGTGGTCCAGGCCACACCCCTTTTTACACCTCTCTGCAACACAGCTCTGTGGCGCTTACTGGAGGTACCTCGTGGGCTAGTTGGACCCCAGAGACCCTCAGAATTCAAGGGGACTTAATCCCCCAACTTACAACGCACCACGGGGCGTGTTTGCACAGTGTGAAGGGAGGAGGCGGGACCTGAGGTGACATGTGGGCAAACACTCCCTGTGGCGTGTTTAATGTTGGGGAATTAATTCCCTTTCAATCCTGAAGCTCCCTAGGGCCGACAATCCCACCAGTTACCTCCAGTAAGTGCTGCTCTGCAACACAGCTCTGTGTCGCTTACTGGAGGTACCTGGTGGGCTGGTTGGACCCCAGGGACCCTCAGGATTCAAGGGGACTTAATCCCCCAACCTACAATGCACCAAGGGGCGCGTTTGCATAGTGGTGGAGAAAGGGGGAATGGCCTTTGTCTACCTCTCACCAATCCCACTCTGTGGGGCTTACTGAAGGTAAAAGGTAGGCTAGTTGGCCCGTAAGGGATCCCCAGCAGTGAAGGGGACTTCAATCCCCATCCAAGAGCATGTCAGGGAGTGTGTTTGTAGAGTGGTGGGCAAAGTGGGCGTGGCCTGGTACGAGTACTTACCAGTGCTGCTGTGTGGGACTGACTGGAGGTATTAGTTTGGGAAGTTGGCCCCCACGGATGCCCTTGGGGGCCAACTACCCCTCTTGTTATCTACAGTAAGTCCCCCACAGTGGGATTGCTAAGACGTCTTCAGAGGCCATGGCCCCTTTCTCTACCACTCTGCAAAGACTACGGGATGGGGGATGAAGTCCAATTTAGTTTTAATATAGTTTGGAGACCAAGAATCTCTCCTGGTACCTCCTTTAAGTCCTACGCATCAGAATTCCTGAGCGTTGGTTGGACGCCCAGCACCCTTTCTCCACCACTCTGCAAACGCAACTACTAGTTAAAGTAGCATATTTCTGCACCTCTGACTTAGAGGTAGTTTTAATCCCCCTGCCATATTATGTACTACGGCCTTACAGAGGAGGTCATGCTAATCACAGGGGTACCCCAGCACATAGTGTTCCCTAGTATATGTAGGTGTTTTCACTGTATTCTAAGTGTCTTTTAGCATAGCAGTGGCTCTAGGCCTGGTTAGTCAGAGTCAGTTACACCAGTACCCGTCTGAAAAAGTTGTGGGCACAGGATGATTTTGCAACAAGGCCTCTTTCTGCTCCTCTGTCGGTTCTTTCTGCACATGTCTTGCTTCTTCCTGCACTTTTTTTTCGTCTTTGTGGACTTCTGTTGCTTCTTTCTGCATTTCTTTTGCTTCTTTCTGTGCGTTTTTTCTTCTTTCTTCAAATGGCCTACCTCTGTAGGCATAGTTAGAAACTAGCATTTAAAAAACCTTTGAAATTCACTTAAAAAACAATAGGTTTCAGGCACGTTATAGTTAGAAATTAGCATTTAAAAAACCTTTGAAATTCACTGAAAAAAGCATAGGTTTCAGTCACATTATAGTTAGAAATTACCATTTAAAAAACCTTAGAAATTCACTGAAAAAACCATAGGATTTAGGGAAAGTTATAGTTAGTTAGACATTTCACTCGTACAAAACCAGAGAAATTCCCCCGTTATAGTTAGTTCAGCTAACTATAACTTGCGCCCCCGCAATGCACTGCTGATGACGTTACATATTACATCACTCATGACATGGTCAGTGACATCACTGATGACATCTCAAATGACATCACTGATGACATCATTCAGTGACTGTGTATTTCTGTAAAGTTTAAATATGTTTAATATATATAGGGAAAGGCGTATTGAAGAATGAGTGGGTGTATAAGTGTCTGAATGGATGATTTAGTAGGTGCGTGACTGACTCTATAAGTGAGTGATTAAACGTATCTTACTGAATGCATGGGTTAGTGACAAAACTGTGTGAATGTCTGTATCCATCTGTCTGTTGGTGTGTAAGTGGCTGCATGGGTTTGCGAATAGCTACATGAGTGTCTATATGGGTTATTGATTGGTAATCTGAGTATCTGTATGGGTGCCTGAGTGTTTGTGTGGGTGGGGTGTGTGTGACTGTGCATAGATGTGTCAGTGGGTGATTCACTGGGTGCATGGTTTCAAGAGTGCATATGTGATGGACTGTATGGGTGGGTAAGTGTGTGTATAGGTGTGTTGGTGAGTGAATGTATATCTCAGTGGTACATGTGTGAGTAACTACATATGTGAAAGGCAGTTTATATGTGTGTTGAAGTATATAAATGGCTATAAGTGAGAGTGTGTGATTGTGAGAGTGACTGTATGGATCAGTGTGTGCTTGTATCAGTGATTGTATAAGAGCGTAAGAATGTGCTAGTATTTGTATGAGTATTTGAGCTGGTGTGTGTATAACTGTATAGGTGAGTGAATGGCAGTGTGATTAATTATTTGCATGACTGACTAGGTGTGTGAGTACCCCTATGGATGAGTGGCGGTATGTGAATGTCTTTATAGGTATATGAGTGCATATGATAGTCCTGTACTGAGTGACCATAAGTATGAGTGACTGTACGGGTGAGTGAGTGGATGTGTGTGTAAACTTAAGAATCAGTGAGTGGGTATGTAGTTATTGGTTTTGGAATGTCTATGGTTTTGAGAATGGCAGTCTGTAATTTAGAGTGGGTGTATCAAAGGTTATATTAGGGTGTGAGAAGATGCATCAAATTATCACATGGATGATGTCATCAGTGATGTCATTTAAGATGTCATCAGTGATGTCACTGACCATGTCATGAGTAATATGTGACGTCATCAGCAGTGCATTGTGGGGTGCGAGTTATAGTTAGCTGAACTAACTATAATAGGGGAATTTCTCTGGTTTTGTACTAGTGAAATGTCCAACTAATTATAACTTTCCCTAAAACCTATGGTTTTTCAGTGAATATATATATATATATCTATATCTATATATATATCTATATATATATATATATATATATATATATATGTATATATATATATATATATAGATATATGTATATATATTCACTTAAATACCAAAGGTTACAGGGATGTTATAATCAGGCTCAGATTTCACTCACACGAAACCATAGATATTCAGTAGTTATGCCTACCTGAGCTAACTATAACTTACGCCCCCTCAATGCACTGCTTAAGATCTCACATATTACAACACTAATGACATGATCAGTGACATCACTGATGACATCTCCGATCGTGACGGATATGAGAGTACCGAATGTTGATTTTCACCGATTCACCGAATACTTCCCCCTGATGAAGTGCATCTAGCACGAAATGCATTGGGAACATAAAGGAATTGGGATTGAATTTAAATGAGATGAAATACTCTGAATTGTATACACAACGACATGAATGTGGATATTGGAATTCTGACTGTGATGCAACAGTTGAATTATTGAATTTTTCAAACGATGAGGATTAAATACAATTGAGACTACTTTTGACTACATTGATTCTTTTAAAATACGTGGTTAAACATATTGGAAACTTTTGTCCCACAAAGGAGTGCGACGGGCCACATTGTCACGTTTTGCCAATGTTATCCATGTTATTATTCAAGCACAACTCCCCAAGGTCAGAGGGAGCAACCCGCCAGCACCCAAATTAATTTACATCTGAATACATTGGTCAAGAATATAGATTTTCTGAGTGCCACACACACTTTTTGGATTTTGTACTTTTTGGATTTTGTATGACATCTCAAATGACAACACTGATGACATCATCCAGTAATTGTGAGTGCTTTCAAAAAGTTTGAGTGTTAAAGATATATACCAAGATACTACAAATGTTAAATAAGTGTATAAATACTTTGTGTACTACTAATGTGTGATATTATTTGTAACACATATTATGTTAGTGGCTGTGTGACTGTATGGATCCATGTGTGAGTAGGTGTGTGGGTGGCTCTATGGGTGTGTGAGTGGTTGTATGGATGATTGAGTGGCTGTATTGGTGTGTGAGTGGCTTTATGGGTAATTGAGCAACTGTGCATGTCTGTGTGGGTGGGTCAGTGAGTGGATGTGTTAGTGGTGTATGGGTGAGTGAGTGGGTATGTGAGAGACATTATAGGTGAGTGATGGACTGTGGGTGAGTAAGCAGGTGCATAGGTAGAGCATAGGCGTGTGAGTGAGTGCATGGGTGAGTGCATGAGTGAGTGAGTAAATGTGAGAGTAGCGGTATGGATGTGTGCTTGTGTGAGTGACTATATAGATGAGTGAGTATGTGATAGTAAATGTATGAGTAAGTGAGTGGGTGTGTGAGTTGTTGTATGGGTGATTTAGTGGCTGTATGAGTGAGTGAGTAGGTGGATGTATGACGTTACAACGCAGGCTATTACAACACCTGCCTTTACAATGCGGTTTTTACATCGCAATCCATTACAACGCATAGTGCTTTTGGGTGTTGGATAGTGAATAGTTTAATTTACTATTCCAACTCCAGTCCCCATGGACACTAGGGAAGGTTATTGGATAGTAAATTAACCTATTCCCTATCCTAGAGCGCCCCCCAGCGCAATGCGTAGTGCGTTGTAAAAGTTTCGTTGTAAAGGTTGTTTACCGAGTAGGTGTGTGAGTTGCTGTATGGGTGACTGACTCAATGTATGAGTAGCTGTATGGTGTATGAGTGGGTGTGTAAGTGTCTGTATGTCTGAATATTTGAGTGGCTGTATTGGCGAGTGAGTGGGTGCATGAGGGGCTCTATGGGCGAATTTGTGGTTGTTTGAGTGGCTCTATGTATCAGTGAGTGGGTGTGTTAGTGCTTGTATGGGTCTGTAAATGGGTATATGAGAGTGGGTGTATGAGAGGTTCTTTGGGGGTGTGAGTGGGTATATGAGTTGTTCTGTCGCTCATGTCATCAGTGATATAATTTGAGATGTCAGCTGTGATGTCACTCGCCATGCCATGAGTGATGCAGCATGTGAGGTCATAAGCAGTGAATTTCAGAGGCATAAGTTATAGTAAGCTCAGGTAATTATAACTGCTGAATTTCTATGGTTTTATACAAGTGAAATCTGCCCCTAACTATAATGTCCCAGTACCCTTTGGTATTTTAAGTGAATTTCAAAGGTCTTAAAAACATTTTATGTTTATATAATATATGTATATCTAACCAATGCCCCAACTTCACACAGGGAAATAAATATATATATATATACAGCAGTTATAGTTATCTCAAGTAACTATGACTTGTGCCCTAAGTTAACTATAACTCACCTCCATGCACAGTTTTCTCATCAATAATTTAATTACAAATGTCATAGAAGATATCGTGAGTAATGTAATATATGGGAAAAGTTGCAGAGCATGGCGACGATGCAAGTTATAGTTACCTTAAGGCACGAGTTATAGATACTTGAGGTAACTGTAACTGCTGAATTTGTAAGGTTTTGTGTGTGTAAAATCTGATTCTAACTATAACCTCTGTTTTTTCAGTACATTTCAATGTTCTTTAATGTTATTTCCTAACTATAACGTCTCTGTAACCTGGAGGTGTGTGAGTGTGCGGTGGGTGTGTGAGTGTAGGTATGACTGGCTGTGTGGGTCTGTGAGTGGGTGTGTGAGTGGCTGTGTGGGTATGAGAGAAGATGTCTGAGTGGCTGTGCGGTTGTGTGACTGCTTTTGTGGGTCTGTAAGTGGGTGTGCGACTGGTTGTGTTGGTTTGAAAGTGGGTGGGTGTGCGAGTTGGTTTATGAAAGCTGCATTGGTCTGTGAGTGGATGTGCAAGTGTTTTGAGGTGCTGTGAGTTGGTGTGTGAGTGGTTGTATGGGTGTGTGTGAGGTTGTGTTGGTGTGTGAATGTGAGAGTTAGTCTATGACTGAGAATATGTTTTCTTTTTAATTGGGGTCTGAATCGGCGGATCTGCCCGAATTCACCCGAATCCATTAGGATCACAGAGGATCCGTGGATCCTCGCGTGAAGAAAAAAAGGGTTTGGGATAATTTCTTGCCCATGCGGAGGCCCTCACTGATCACTCTGTTAGTCCTGTGGGGTCAGGGTACCTCTACCATGACCCCTTCTATCAGTGTTTAATTTTATTTTCCCCACTGAGAACCGAGTCCTGATGAACTAAATGGTGGGCGCAACCTTTCTCTCAGGTTGCAGCCTGCAGTCACAGCATTGCAGGTAGATCAGAGGATATGGGGAGGATCTGCGTCCAAAAATATACAAATTTGATTTTTAGTTAATATCTCTAAAACTACTGAACGGATTTATACCAAATCAAACAAATGTGCTTTCTATACCAAGAGCTAGCTTTCTGCCTAATATGGTGTACTTCTGTCCGGCAGTTCAGGCTGTAGTCATGTTCAAAGTCCCTATGGGACTGGGACTTTGAACATGGGATAAATGCATTTTAGGACCTTTTTCTTGGCTCCCTCTTGACGAATCACTCCAAAACGTTCAAGATTGTAGGTAAAGTGAGCATTGAATTATTTGGGAACATTTTGTGATGATTCCTCAACAAGTGCCAAAGATATATATATATATCGTTTCTTGACATTCCTATAACTTTGCTGCCATTTGACTAATCTTCACACAATTTTCCCCAAAAAGTGCCATCCTGATTCTTGTTTTAGGGTGAATTGTAAAGTGGGGGCTGAGAAAACGGGGGTAAAAAACATGTATTTTCCATGTGAATTCCCACAGGACCTTTAGACACGGCTACAGCCCGAACAGAATTGCACCCAATATGACAGGAAGGTAGAGATTGGTCCCGGGGAGGGCATTTTGTGATTTGGTGTAAATCTGTTAAGTAGTTTTTGAAATATTAAGGAAAATTCAATTTAGTATATATAGGGATGCGAATCCTCCAGGGATCCGACAGTCCAGTGCTCAAATCTGATTGGCTGCCAACAAGTTTTCGCAGCCATCTTGGGACTTGGCTTGAGCCGAGTCCCAGAAAGAACATTAAAAAAAGAAAAGGAGGCAGGGTATGAATAGCCTGATTCCTAGGCCTCTGGGGGCTATCCCCACAGGGACTCCACATGGCCAAAAAAGCTTTTTTTAAAACATTTTTGATGGGTCATGCTGGATCTGGTGATCCTGCAGAAAATATGTTTTCAAAAGAGAAGCGCGGGCTCCCGCGCTTCTGTAGTCTTGAGCCCTTGGGTGGGGCAGGTCCCAGGGGTATGCATAATATATGTAGGAAGGGGCATACAGTGCCCCCTCCTAAGGCTTATAAAGCCCCACAGTCCGTCACCTCCCTGGTGCACTGTTTTTAATATATGTGGGACCTGCCTGCTCAGCAACCCCTGCATCCTGGGGACCGCCACCGCTCCAGGGCAAATGTGCAAGGGGAACGCTACTTACCAGGGGCTAAAATTAAATTAATGAAAGGGGCCTGTGGGGCACACTCGGAACCTCGGAGACCACCACCTCCATAGGGCAATTGTTTACATTTAAAGTTAGGGGGGTCACACTGCCTCCCACGGCCCCGGAGACCACCACATCCCCAGGGCTGTTGTGCATTTGAGGGAGCCTCACATCCCCCCTCCGGGGACATAGCTTTTTCCTATGGCTTGGCAGGAGATTTACTGCTCCTGCCAATTCACAGCAAATGCACCACATCCAGCAAGTCAGAGCATTTAAAATGCTCTTGCTTCCTGGAAGCGGAGAAGAATTGCTTTCACTCACATTGAGCTGTGTTTTTAGCAGCTCCCTGTATGTGAAAGGAATGCTGTCTCTGACAGTAGGCAGGCAGCCTGTGGTTCCAGTGGAGACTGGGTGCACCCATCAGAGATGGCAGGGCCATGGAGGATGGGGCCCCCAGGGCCAAAATCAGCCTCTGGAGAGGGACCGAACTGCCCCCTCCACTATTTCAGAAAGGCCAGGCCCTGGGGGATAGGCTTCCCGGGGCTAAACTCAGCCCAGGGAGGGGGAGCGCATGACCCCCTCCTCAATATTTTAAAATAAATTCAAAGGCCAGGTCCAAAAAGATGGGACCCAAAATTGGCCCAGGGTGGGGGGCTGTGTGCCTCCTCTCCCCATTCCAAAAGCTCCTGGCCCCGGGAGATGGGGTCCTAAGGGTTTTTATCAACCAGAGGAAGGAGGGACCATGCAGCCCCCTCCCTTATTAAAACATTTTTTTTAATAAGCCCCAGCAAGACTCTGGAGGCCCTGCCCCCATTCACCACCACTCTGCAAATGCGCCTTGTGGTACACTACTAGCACAGGGATGAAGTCGCCTTGGCTCCTGAGGGTCCTTGGGTGCCAACTACCCTTCCGGTTACCTGCAGTAAGTCCCACACTGCAGAATTGCTGAGAGGTCATTGGAGGCCCCACCCCCTTTCTACACCGCTCTGCAAACACGCCTCCTGGAGCACAACTGGTTGGGGGATGAAGTCCCCTTGGCTGCTGAAGATGCTTGGGGCCAGGAACCCCTCCTGTTACCCCCAGCAAGTCCTACACAGCGGTATTGCTGAGAAGTCTTCGGTGGCCATGACCCCTTTCTCCACCACTCTGAAAATGCACTTCCTGGCACACTAATGGTTGGGGGTTGAAATACTCTTGGATGCTGAGGATTCTTTGGGGCCAATAACCCCTCCTGTTATCTCCAGGAGTTTAAGTTTATTTTTTATTTGTATAGTTAATTAAAACCATTGCTTAAAGTAAAACCAAGTCAAATACACAGAATAAAAGATATAAAAGATAAAAATTATGAGCATCTCAGTCCGGCTCTAAAGCCCTTAGCATTTTTTACATTTGTCGGAGCATTTCTAGGTTTGTACAAAAGGTCCTGCGATTAAAAGTCTTATACGAAAAAAGAAAAAAAAAGGTTCTGTACAGTCGGTCTTAAAATTATTGTATGTTCTTTAGAGGTAACCTGCAGTGACTTTAGCATCATAGCACATCGGCCAGAACCCAGATCTTAATAATAGTTTACTTTGAAGTGTGTTTACATACAGCATACATGGTCCCAGTGTGATTAGAGATGAATCAGAGAGGATGGTCTTTTTTTGGGACATATTCCCAGAGGTAGGTAGAACGTGGAGGCTAAGCCTTGTTTGTCTTACGCGGTCTTAAGCAGTTTTTGTTCGGCTATCGTTAGGAATTTTACTAGACGACAATTTAGCTGGATATTTTCTGGATTTAGACAGGCTAGCACAGCTTGCCTCCTGGTGCAAATGCCTTTTTGATTGAATAGTTTTTTAGGAAATTGCACCGTGCTTGAAGCATTCCTTTGCATAGGCAGATTAAATGTAGTATGTCGCCTGATTTAGCGTTGCACAGACTGCAGGTGTTTTGTGATGCTTGCCTTTGCCATGGTGGAAGGTGCTGAGCACAAGGCAGAATTCCCAGTCTGTGCCTCATAAATCTCATTTTTATTACCTTTGGGTACCCCTGATTAAAGTATGTTTGAGGACCGAATGCTTTATATGTGTTGAGAGTCATCCATGCATGACCTCTATTGGAAAAGGTTGCCTTATCTTCCACCAATGAGATTTGTTTGATGGTCTTCCAGACCAGTTTTTTGAAGTTATGATAGCCAATTTGGGCATCCCATAGCCCCTTGAGTTTGGTACATTCCAGGGCTATATGGAGATAATCTCTGGCTTGGGAAATCTCCCTGTGCTGTACATCATGCCACAGCAGATCGTTAAGCAAGTGAGTGGGGGCGCTTTTGATCTTAAACCAGCAGATGATATATACCCCATACCTTGCAAGATCTTGTCGTAGAAGCCCAAACTCCAACCTTATTTGGGCTGGGGAAATGTAATTCGGAAGGCAGAGCATTTGTCTGTAGGCTTTAACCTGTGTGTTGTCCAATTCCTTTGCATCTCTGCCCCGCATGGCTTTGCTACCATATGCAATTGAAGGCAGTAGTTTGGCCTGGACTAACTTTAGTAGGAGAGTCAGAGTCGTTAGTTTGTTGGCAAGATTTTTCATTGTTAGAGCCATTAGCACACCCTTTCTTCTTGTTTCCTCCATCTGGGATTTGAACGTCCCCCTGTTGTCGAATGTGACTCCTAGGTACTTGTATTCCTCAGCTGACTCGATTTTTGTGTCACCAAAGAACCAGTTTCTCTGACATTTCTTTTTATTGTTGTATATTGACATCGTGCGTGTCTTTTGTAGATTTATTTTTAAATTGTTTCCTGTGGCGTAATTCTGCATTGCCGTCAGTAGATGCTGTAGGCCGACGTAAGTATGACTTAGCAGAACTACGTCGTCTGCGTACATAAGATTATCAGTGTTTTACCACCTATCCTTGGTGAGTGTGAGTTGCAGGCATCTAGTACCTTGGGAGGTTGGCCATGTACAGATTAAACAGGGTTAGTGCGAGCACACAACCCTGTTTTAGGCCTTTTGTTGTGGGTATTTTCATGGACACGTGGGTGCCTCCTCCTAGTTTCACCTGAACCCAGGTGTTTGTGTGTAGTAGCTTCAGCAGGTTTAGGATGGGCTGTGGTATTCCCCATTGTGCCAGTTTCCCCCACAGTCTGCCTCTGGTCACATTATCGAAAGCAGCACTAAAGTCGATGTAGCATAGGTGTAAAGGTAGTTTGGAGACTTTGGCTGCATCGATTATTAAGGACATTGTGAGAATGTTAGTGGTTGTGCTAGTTGATTTGCGAAAACCGGTCTGATTCCATGGTATAGTAGAACTCGCCTCAGCCCAGGTTGTAAGTTCTTCAAGTATGGTGCCTGCGAAGTATTTTGCCTCATTGTCTATCAGTGCTATTAGGCGGTAGTTGTTGGGATCAGCTTTGTCTCCTTTTTTATGGATTGGGGCTATTATCGAACCCTTCCAGGAATCAGGTATTATGTTCAGCCGCCTGACATCCAGGAATAGGGAGTGCAAAATCTCCGCCCAATCTTCACTCATTGCCTTAAATAGTGCAGGAGGGATGCCGTTTGGACCCGGGGCCCCTTCGTTCCTCCCTTTTGTGATCTATTTTTTAGTTGTTGAAAGTGAAGTATAACTGGCGACGCCCAATAATCTGTTTTTATTGGATGAAAATCCCTCATCGCTCTTCTTAGTTGGGCTTTGTCTTTCATGTGCTACCGGTTTTTGAGTGCTGGCCTGTTGTTGTCCGTGGCTTTCGGTGCAGTAGTTGAAATGAGTTAAGAGGTATTTCGCCCAGGTTGATTCAGGAATGTGTGACCCAATTCCCGTGTGGTGTGGGCGAATGATTCCGTGGACTGTATTCCAAAAGCGACCACTGTTATTGCTATTTATGTCGCTTAGCAATTTTGCCCAGTGATCATTCTCCCATTCTCTGGTGATGTGCCATTTCAACTTTTTTAGTTTCACCCTTTGTTCTTTCAAGGTCGCTTGCTCAATTACGTTCCCGGGGAATCTCCTTAGGTTGCGGAGAACTAGGTTTATTCTTTTTTTGAGGGTCTTTATCTGTGCTCGGTGATCTTTCGTGATTTTATTCTTTTTCCGAGTTTCCTGTGCCCTGTATTTTTTGGCGGTGGGGTCTGCGTATTAGTGAGTCTGTAAATTGTTCCCAGATTTCAATTTTGTTGTTGAGACTGTCAGGTGACTGGTTGAAAAGTTTTATTGCTGTTTCAGCTTTGGTAATTGTGTTGTTAGTAGTGCATCTGATACTCCTGAGGTTCAGAGTATGTATAGACCCCAGAGATACGTCAGGCCTGATCGTTCTTGTTGCCTTAGCTATTATGTGGAATTCTTGGGGACGGTGATCGCTGTCACCTTTGTCCCCCATTCTGTAACCACCAATATGTTGGAAGAGGCCAAGACTTACGAACATGTAGTCCAAGATTGAGCTAGTCCTTATAGAGTAGTGCGAATCGACTGGAGGAATGTCATCCGGGAATCTACCATTTGATGCTCGGAGGTTTAAATTTTCCAGGCCTTCTAGCAGTCGGTTGATGCGGCATTTCTTCTTCTTGTGCTGAGGGGCATACTATATCGGAATATTGTAGTTTCCCGTTTGTACCCCGCATCTTCTCCCTGGGACGAACCTATGAGGTACTGATTTAAGTCCCCTGACAAGATTAGCAGCGGATTTTCCAGTTCCGTAACAGTGTTTAACACTTGGTTGACAAGTTCTGTGGAGTCTTTTGTTTTTCGTTTAGGATGAATGTATGAGTTAAACAGGGATAGCTTTGTTTCTTCGTCCTCAATGATGATGGAGATTTTAACTGCTATTGTTACATTTGATTTTGGGCCCATCACGGTTGCTGTTGCTATGCTTGTAGTTGAAACATAAGTTGCCAGCCCCCCACTACTGTGGCCGAATCTACCAGTCCTTATAGCTGATGTAGCGAACCACATGTAGCCTTCAATTTGTATCGGGTCTGTGAGCCAAGTTTCCGGAAGAAGGATTATGTCGTGGGCCGAGATGTAGTTTAGGAAGTCTGGGTCATCTATTTTGGCTGCTAGACCATTTACATTCCATAAGCAGACTCTAAGAAGGGACTTTATCGGTCTGCCTTCAGTGATGACTCTTGGATCGGGTCAGTCCTGCTCTATGCATCTGATTATGGTGCGTGTTATTATTTCTTTGTTGTGACCCTGATTTGCTATGACGGATGACCGTGCTGTTGATTCTTGTTGTTGCCAGCAGTTGTCGGATCTCCTTTCACATGATGTGCCACGTGCTCCTTTGAGGATGCAATTTAATGATGTTTGATGCATTTTTTTACCTTTGTATTCGTCGATTAGTAGTGGGGATGGGTAAACTAGATTTTGATATGGGGATATTTCAATACCCCATTTTTGGAGAGTGCTCGGTTTTCCCAGGATTGATTTTGCAATTCTGTTAGAGCTCCACGTTGTTTTTGTGACCTCACAGCTATTGGGGTTGTTGGTAGGTTTGAACTCTATTGATAAGAGTTCTGATGATCTTATTTCTGCAAGTTTTGGGATACATTTCATCAGTTTTAGGATGTTATCTCCAGGAGGTCCCACATTGCAGGATTGCTGAGAGCTAGACGGAGGCCCGTCCCCTTTCTCTACCACTCTGAAAACACGCCTCCTGGCGCACTAATAATTGCGGGCTGAAGTCCTCTGGGAAATTGAGGGACCTTGGGGGCCAAGAACCCCTCCTATTACCTCAAGTAAGTCCCATACTGCTGGATTCCCGAGAGCTGGTTGTGGGCCCTTCCCCTTTTTCCACCACTCTGCAAATGCGACTACTATTTAATAAACCATATAAATTCACTTAAAAAACCAAAGGTTACAGGGACGTTATAGTTAGAAAATATAATTAAAATTAACGTAGAAATTCACTGAAAAAAATATAGGTTACAGTACAAAACCAGTGGAATTCAGCAGGTATAGTTACCTGAGCTAACTATAACTTATGCTCCCTCAATGCACTGCTTATGACCTGATATATTTCATCACTCATTTATTTATTTAAACTTATAATGCGCACAGCTACCCGCAGTGGTTTTCCCGGTGCTCAGGGACAGACTGAAGAAGAACAACTGGTGTGCTGATATTACTGAAGAGAGGCTACAATTTACTGTTGAAAGAGCCAAGTTTTAAGTCCCTTGCGGAAACGAAAAAAATGTGTTTCTGTTTTTAGGGTCACAGGAAGAGTGTTCCAGAATTTAGGACCCAGATGGGCAAAGGAACAGCCTCCCATTTTAGCTAGCCTAAATCTGGGAACGGAAAAGTCACCATTCCCTGATGATCTCAGAGTTCGGCTAGGCTTATAAGCCTGGATGAGGCCCTGAAGGTATTTAGGAGCTGAGCTTTGCTTAATTTTAAAAACATGACAGAGGGCTTTAAATTTGATTCTATTGGGAATTTTGAGCCAGTGAAGGTCACGGAGTGCTAGAGAGGCAGATGTTCGCCTGGGGACGTTGCGGAGCAACCTAGCGGCAGCGTTCTGAACAACCTGACTTTTTTTATGGTTGTCAGATCGGCTCCAAGATATAGAACGTTGCCGTAGTCTAGGCGGGAAACTACCAGCGCCTGGACAACCGTTCTTTGAGTTGAAGGGGGCAACATCCACAGGATTTTTTGAAGCCATCTCAGGGTGGCAAAACAGATAGAGGCCACCTTCACGGCCTGCTGTCTCATAGTAAGGTTCTCATCAATGAGAAATCCGAGATTGCGTACTACCGTAGCAGGCTGCGGGGTAGGTCCCATGTCCTTGGGCCAATGGTGTGGGCCCCAAAGGTCCTTACCCCTGCCTAGTATCACAACCTCGGTCTTATCGCCGTTAAGTTTCAGGAAATTACTCTCCGTCCACTTGGAGACACAAATCAAACCTTCCTTCAAAGCAGAGGTGTCATTGCATTTTTCCTTGGAAAGGGAGAAGATGATTTGTGTATCATCAGCGTAAGAGTACAAGGTAAGACCGGCCTCCTCCACAATAGTAGCCAAAGGTCTAATATAGATATTAAATAGTAGGGGGCTGAGTATAGACCCTTGAGGAACGCCGTGATCCGATGGACAAATTGTAGAGGAGGCAGATGCAGAAAAAACCTGAAAAGTACGGTCTCTTAAAAAGGAGACTATCCAGGCCAGGGCAGCGCCCTCCACACCCAGGGGCCGGAGAGTCGCAAGAAGGATGGAATGAGACACAGTGTCGAACGCCGCGCTCAGGTCGAGAAGAATAAGGGCGGATGTTTCTCCGCGGTTGACACTGTGTCGGAGACTCTCTGTAACTCTTAGAAGTGTGGTTTCGGTCGAATGATGCGCTCGAAAGCCTGACTGAGACGGATGTAAAAATCCTGAGCTCTCCACAAGGTTGGTCAATTGTGTGTTGGTATGCCTTTCCAGGATCTTTGATAGAATGGGCAGCAGTGAGATAGGTCTGAAATTTGACAAGTTGGCAACATCAGCTCCAGCCTTTTTCAATAAAGGAATGATCATTGCATGCTTCCACTCCTGTGGGACGTGAGACTCAGATAATGAGGAGTTAAGAAGGTGCATCACCACACGACGTGGGCCAAGTTCGAGCGATTTTAACATTTTGGCCGGTATCGGATCCCGTGGGGAGCCAGATTTGATACTATTCAGGCAGGAAGAGAAGGAGGCATCATCGAAAAGTGACCAGTTTGTAAGCTTAGCCATTGCAAGTAGTGAGTGACCAGGAATCACTACTGGCTCAATCAGAGGTGGATCGTAAGATGTAGAGGGGTTTAGGGAGTCATAGATACGCTCTACTTTGGATATAAAAAATTGTGCAATAGAGTTGCATTGGGCCTCGTCTAGGGCAGGGGGGGCTGGTACCAAATCTTCTCCTGTTCATTTTTTCACAACAGAAAACAGGGTACATGGACAGTTTTGGGCATTAGTAACTGTGTTAGTAACATAGGCGGCTCTAGCCATTTTACATTGGTGGTGGTAGTCTCTAAGGGCTTCCTTATAGGCCACTTTACGAGAGGCAGAGTAGGAACGTCTCCATTTCCTTTCCAAGGTCTTACAATAGGATCTCATGCACTTTAGGTCTTCAGAAAACCAAGGTGCAGGAGACCGGTGGAGTGTGGAATTCTTAGATGTTAAAGGGAGAACGTCATCAATGGCAGAGCTCAACCATTTGGATACTGCAGTATTTAACACAGGTATGGATGTCTCTGTATTAGGAAGTGTGTCCATTAAGCGAGTATTAAACTTGATTGTATCAAGTTTGCTCCACCGACGTATGAGCACGTCCTTACTGCCATTGTCTATACTCGGAATTTTAGTCAGAGATAGAGCAAAATGTACAGCATAGTGATCTGACCATTCCAGAGGACGGGCTGGAGAAGAACATTCAAATCGAAGGTTAGAAAGAACAGGGTCTAATTGGTGCCCAGCGGAATGTGTTGGTCCGGAATTACATAGCAGAATGTTTAAAGCTTCTAATTCGGATAGGAACAGTTTGCTCACATTGCATTGGTCATCTTCCAGATGGAGATTCAGGTCGCCAAGAATGGTGAAATTGGCCGCCTTCAGGGAGAGAGGAGCAATGGTATCAGCAAAAGACATCGTCCAAGCGTTCATATTTCCGGGGGGGCGGTAGATCAAAAGACCTGATAGAGTGAATTGGGAGCTGGTAGCGAATTTAAAATATCCAGCTTCACATCCAGGCATGGGGAAAGCATCGAGGGTACATACATAGTTTGATTTAAAAATTATCGTGATGCCACCTCCTTTACCGGTGTCCCTATCCTTTCTGACCATTTTATAGCCATCGGGGGTCGCCGTGGCAATATCGGGCTCCGAGCTCTCATGTAGCCAGGTTTCCGTAAGGAACACTGCATCAGGCTTTTCATCAACTATGAAATCGTGGATATTATACTTGTGTTTAGGAAGCGATCTACAATTTATGCTCCACAATTGTAATTTGGTGGAAAAAGAGGGAGAACTAACACCCCTAGTTCTACCCCTAGGTTTACCCCGTTTATATAATAATTTCATTTCGTTACACAAGGACATCCGGCCCATAGAAAAACCTCAATGACTGCATTTAAAATTATGAGCAGGCAATGTACATGTAGTGCACTGTACAAAGGGACAGTGATTGAGCCGTTTTAACGCCTCACTAGTGTAGATGGTAGTAGTACCATGGTGGACTGAGGTAGCTAAAGCCAGAGCAGGGTCCATAGTCCCTAGGCCCGTCCTTCTTCGTTGTGACCCTGATTTGCTATGACGGATGACCGTGCTGTTGATTCTTGTTGTTGCCAGCAGTTGTCGGATCTCCTTTCACATGATGTGCCACGTGCTCCTTTGAGGATGCAATTTAACGATGTTTGATGCATTTTTTTACCTTTGTATTCGTCGATTAGTAGTGGGGATGGGTAAACTAGATTTTGATATGGGGATATTTCAATACCCCATTTTTGGAAAGTGCTCGGTTTTCCCAGGATTGATTTTGCAATTCTGTTAGAGCTCCACGTTGTTTTTGTGACCTCACAGCTATTGGGGTTGTTGGTAGGTTTGAACTCTATTGATAAGAGTTCTGATGATCTGATTTCTGCAAGTTTTGGGATACATTTAATCAGTTTTAGGATGTTATCTCCAGGAGGTCCCACATTGCAGGATTGCTGAGAGCTAGACGGAGGCCCGTCCCCTTTCTCTACCACTCTGAAAACACGCCTCCTGGCGCACTAATAATTGCGGGCTGAAGTCCTCTGGGAAACTGAGGGACCTTGGGGGCCAAGAACCCCTCCTATTACCTCAAGTAAGTCCCATACTGCTGGATTCCCGAGAGCTGGTTGTGGGCCCTTCCCCTTTTTCCACCACTCTGCAAATGCGACTACTATTTAATAAACCATATAAATTCACTTAAAAAACCAAAGGTTACAGGGACGTTATAGTTAGAAAATAGAATTAAAATTAACTTAGAAATTCACTGAAAAAAATTAAGGTTACAGTACAAAACCAGTGAAATTCAGCAGGTATAGTGACCTGAGCTAACTATAACTTATGCTCCCTCAATGCACTGCTTATGACCTGATATATTTCATCACTCATTTATTTATTTATTTAAACTTATAATGCGCACAGCTACCCGCAGTGGTTTTCCCGGCTCTCAGGGACAGACTGAAGAAGAACAACTGATGTGCTGATATTACTGAAGAGAGGCTACAATTTACTGTTGAAAGAGCCAAGTTTTAAGTCCCTTGCGGAAACGAAAAAAATGTGTTTCTGTTTTTAGGGTCACAGGAAGAGTGTTCCAGAATTTAGGACCCAGATGGGCAAAGGAACGGCCTCCCATTTTAGCTAGCCTAAATCTGGGAACGGAAAAGTCACCATTCCCTGATGATCTCAGAGTTCGGCTAGGCTTATAAGCCTGGATGAGGCCCTGAAGGTATTTAGGAGCTGAGCGTTGCTTAATTTTAAAAACATGACAGAGGGCTTTAAATTTGATTCTATTGGGAATTTTGAGCCAGTGAAGGTCACGGAGTGCTAGAGAGGCAGATGTTCGCCTGGGGACGTTGCGGAGCAACCTAGCGGCAGCGTTCTGAACAACCTGACTTGTTTATGGTTGTCAGATCGGCTCCAAGATATAGAACGTTGCCGTAGTCTAGGCGGGAAACTACCAGCGCCTGGACAACCGTTCTTTGAGTTGAAGGGGGCAACATCCACAGGATTTTTTGAAGCCATCTCAGGGTGGCAAAACAGATAGAGGCCACCTTCACGGCCTGCTGTCTCATAGTAAGGTTCTCATCAATGAGAAATCCGAGATTGCGTACTACCGTAGCAGGCTGCGGGGTAGGTCCCATGTCCTTGGGCCAATGGTGTGGGCCCCAAAGGTCCTTACCCCTGCCTAGTATCACAACCTCGGTCTTATCGCCGTTAAGTTTCAGGAAATTACTCTCCATCCACTTGGAGACACAAATCAAACCTTCCTTCAAAGCAGATGTGTCATTGCATTTTTCCTTGGAAAGGGAGAAGATGATTTGTGTATCATCAGCGTAAGAGTACAAGGTAAGACCGGCCTCCTCCACAATAGTAGCCAAAGGTCTAATATAGATATTAAATAGTAGGGGGCTGAGTATAGACCCTTGAGGAACGCCGTGATCCGATGGACAAATTGTAGAGGAGGCAGATGCAGAAAAAACCTGAAAAGTACGGTCTCTTAAAAAGGAGACTATCCAGGCCAGGGCAGCGCCCTCCACACCCAGGGGCCGGAGAGTCGCAAGAAGGATGGAATGAGACACAGTGTCGAACGCCGCGCTCAGGTCGAGAAGAATAAGGGCGGATGTTTCTCCGCGATTGACACTGTGTCGGAGACTCTCTGTAACTCTTAGAAGTGTGGTTTCGGTCGAATGATGCGCTCGAAAGCCTGACTGAGACGGATGTAAAAATCCCGAGCTCTCCACAAGGTTGGTCAATTGTGTGTTGATATGCCTTTCCAGGATCTTTGATAGAATGGGCAGCAGTGAGATAGGTCTGAAATTTGACAAGTTGGCAACATCAGCTCCAGCCTTTTTCAATAAAGGAATGATCATTGCATGCTTCCACTCCTGTGGGACGTGAGACTCAGATAATGAGGAGTTAAGAAGGTGCATCACCACACGACGTGGGCCAAGTTCGAGCGATTTTAACATTTTGGCCGGTATCGGATCCCGTGGGGAGCCAGATTTGATACTATTCAGGCAGGAAGAGAAGGAGGCATCATCGAAAAGTGACCAGTTTGTAAGCTTAGCCATTGCAAGTAGTGAGTGACCAGGAATCACTACTGGCTCAATCAGAGGTGGATCGTAAGATGTAGAGGGGTTTAGGGAGTCATAGATACGCTCTACTTTGGATATAAAAAATTGTGCAATAGAGTTGCATTGGGCCTCGTCTAGGGCAGGGGGGGCTGGTACCAAATCTTCTCCTGTTCATTTTTTCACAACAGAAAACAGGGTACATGGACAGTTTTGGGCATTAGTAACTGTGTTAGTAACATAGGCGGCTCTAGCCATTTTACATTGGTGGTGGTAGTCTCTAAGGGCTTCCTTATAGGCCACTTTACGAGAGGCAGAGTAGGAACGTCTCCATTTCCTTTCCAAGGTCTTACAATAGGATCTCATGCACTTTAGGTCTTCAGAAAACCAAGGTGCAGGAGACCGGTGGAGTGTGGAATTCTTAGATGTTAAAGGGAGAACGTCATCAGTGGCAGAGCTCAACCATTTGGATACTGCAGTATTTAACACAGGTATGGATGTCTCTGTATTAGGAAGTGTGTCCATTAAGCGAGTATTAAACTTGATTGTATCAAGTTTGCTCCACCGACGTATGAGCACGTCCTTACTGCCATTGTCTATACTCGGAATTTTAGTCAGAGATAGAGCAAAATGTACAGCATAGTGATCTGACCATTCCAGAGGACGGGCTGGAGAAGAACATTCAAATCGAAGGTTAGAAAGAACAGGGTCTAATTGGTGCCCAGCGGAATGTGTTGGTCCGGAATTACATAGCAGAATGTTTAAAGCTTCTAATTCGGATAGGAACAGTTTGCTCACATTGCATTGGTCATCTTCCAGATGGAGATTCAGGTTGCCAAGAATGGTGAAATTGGCCGCCTTCAGGGAGAGAGGAGCAATGGTATCAGCAAAAGACATCGTCCAAGCGTTCATATTTCCGGGGGGGCGGTAGATCAAAAGACCTGATAGAGTGAATTGGGAGCTGGTAGCGAATTTAAAATATCCAGCTTCACATCCAGGCATGGGGAAAGCATCGAGGGTACATACATAGTTTGATTTAAAAATTATCGTGATGCCACCTCCTTTACCGGTGTCCCTATCCTTTCTGACCATTTTATAGCCATCGGGGGTCGCCGTGGCAATATCGGGCCCCGAGCTCTCATGTAGCCAGGTTTCCGTAAGGAACACTGCATCAGGCTTTTCATCAACTATGAAATCGTGGATATTATACTTGTGTTTAGGAAGCGATCTACAATTTATGCTCCACAATTGTAATTTGGTGGAAAAAGAGGGAGAACTAACACCCCTAGTTCTACCCCTAGGTTTACCCCGTTTATATAATAATTTCATTTCGTTACACAAGGACATCCGGCCCATAGAAAAACCTCAATGACTGCATTTAAAATTATGAGCAGGCAATGTACATGTAGTGCACTGTACAAAGGGACAGTGATTGAGCCGTTTTAACTCCTCACTAGTGTAGATGGTAGTAGTACCATGGTGGACTGAGGTAGCTAAAGCCAGAGCAGGGTCCATAGTCCCTAGGCCCGTCCTGGCGTGGACGGGCGTAGACGGGCGCGACTCCAGCACAGGTCTGGCACGCCCGCTGCACGCGTCCGCTGCGCGGAGCTAAGCGTGCCCCTTTTATACACAGCACTGACCTGCTGAAAGCACTTCCTCCCTATCCAAAATGGCCGCTCCAAAAATGATCCCCGGGACCAGCCAACTCAGCCCTAAATCGGCTGAAAAGTGGCCCAAGGTGAGAGAATACCGGGGAAACGATATAAATGCTCTCCTTATTCGAGGCAAAGTGCAAAAATGCAGTTAGATAAAATAATTATTAAATGTGTTAAAATATCGTGGCACAGCAGGGAGAGAGTGCAAGAATTCACACAGTAAAGTACCAAGCAACCTCCCGGCTTCCCGCCTCAGGAGGGAAGAAACACACACACACACAGCAAGGCAGAACCGAGCCAAGAGTGCCCCTTTTATACACAGCACTGGCCTGCTGAAAGCGCTTCCTCCCTATCCAAAATGGCCGCTCCAAAAACGATCCCCGGGACCGGCCAACTCAGCCCTAAATCGGCTGAGAACTGGCCCAAGGTGAGAGAATACCGGGGAAACAATATAAATGCTCTCCTTATTCGAGGCAAAGTGCAAAAATGCAGTTAGATAAAATAATTATTAAATTTGTTAAAATATCGTGGCACAGCAGGGAGAGGGTGCAAGAATTCACACAGTAAAGTACCAAGCAACCTCCCGGCTTTCCGCCTCAGGAGGGAAGAAACACACACACAGCAAACTCATAACATGGTCAGTGGTATCACTGATGACATCATCCACAGAACCACTGACACCCCCACCCACCTCCATACAACCGCTCATATGTCCACTCACGCACACACACAACCATTCACATACCCATTCACAGACCTATACCAGTACTCACACACTTACTCACTCCTCCATAGAGTAACTCACACACCCACTCGTTATCTGGTACAGCCACTCACACAACCATTCACTTTCCCATACAGCTACTCATACAACTGAAAGCAGGCGACCCCGGTGGCAGAGGGTTCGCGCCTGCAGCGAGCAACGAGACTGTGCTTGGCGGAATAGAACGCTACGCCCAGCTGACCGAGAGCTGGGGCGCAGGACTTCATCTTGGTTTTAAATAGCTCCCAGTCAACAGGAGCTGAACTGTTTTAACTTACTTGGTCGGGGCTCGGTGGAGTGTGGGCGCCATCTTCCTTTGGGATCGCCAGGCGACCCAGCTCGGCGCCACACCCACCGCGCTCCGCCCCTACTTAGGAGTGGCCTCCCCTTCATTTCGTCACTGAAAGCAGGCGACCCCGGTGGCAGAGGGTTCGCGCCTGCAGCGAGCAACGAGACTGTGCTTGGCGGAATAGAACGCTACGCCCAGCTGACCGAGAGCTGGGGCACAGGACTTCATCTTGGTCTTAAATAGCTCCCAGTCAACAGGAGCTGAACTGTTTTAACTTACTTGGTCGGGGCTCAGTGGAGTGTGGGCGCCATCTTCCTTTGGGATCGTCAGGCGACCCAGCTCGGCGCCACACCCACCGCGCTCCGCCCCTACTTAGGAGTGGCCTCCCCTTCATTTCGTCACTGAAAGCAGGCGACCCCGGTGGCAGAGGGTTCGCGCCTGCAGCGAGCAACGAGACTGTGCTTGGCGGAATAGAACGCTACGCCCAGCTGACCGAGAGCTGGGGCGCAGGACTTCATCTTGGTTTTAAATAGCTCCCAGTCAACAGGAGCTGAACTGTTTTAACTTACTTGGTCGGGGCTCGGTGGAGTGTGGGCGCCATCTTCCTTTGGGATCGTCAGGCGACCCAGCTCGGCGCCACACCCACCGCGCTCCGCCCCTACTTAGGAGTGGCCTCCCCTTCATTTCGTCACTGAAAGCAGGCGACCTCGGTGGCAGAGGGTTCGCGCCTGCAGCGAGCAACGAGACTGTGCTTGGCGGAATAGAACGCTACGCCCAGCTGACCGAGAGCTGGGGCGCAGGACTTCACCTTGGTTTTAAATAGCTCCCAGTCAACAGGAGCTGAACTGTTTTAACTTACTTGGTCGGGGCTCGGTGGAGTGTGGGCGCCATCTTCCTTTGGGATCGTCAGGCGACCCAGCTCGGCGCCACACCCACAGCGCTCCGCCCCTACTTAAACGTGCACAATGAGGAAGCGCAGCGGGCGCGACGAAGGCGCGCCGAAGTGGCGCCTAAGTCAAGCCCGTCTGCGCCCGTCCGCGGCCGGATGGGGCTAGGGGCGCGTCCTAATGCCCTGTTTTATTCTCCAGAGACATTGCGCTCTTTTCAGGGGGATTGGCCTCTGCCTGCGCCTATTATTCGGCACATCTCTGCTCTGGGGCTCAATCCTGCCCCTTACTGTACTACCCCTCCCCACACAATTCTTCCATTGTTCCCTGTCCCAGACCCAGATCCCTTACCCGTTCTTCCCGCCCTGTCCGTTATTTTACTTAACACCAGGTCAGCTGTTAAGCATCACCAGGATTTATTTGTGCTGTTTGATACCCACCAGCCTGACATGTTGCTTTTAACAGAAACATGGTTTTGTGAATCCTCCCTGCCTTCCCTTTTGGCCGCTCTTCCTTCATCTTATGTGGCCCTCCGTGCTGATCGGTCTGGGGGTAAGGCAGGGGGCGGCGTGGCCCTTATAGCTCGTACTGAGCACAACTTTCAACTTGTGTCCTCCTCTCCCATTATCCCTACCGAGCACCTGGTGGCTCGCTCCCTTGCTTTTTCTCCCCCACTTACTTGTTTATTAATGTACCGCCCTCCCCAGTCATCCCATTTGTTTTTACCAGCATTTCGGGACTTAGTGGCCACTTTAGCAATTAATCATACTTCAATCCTGGTATTAGGGGATTTTAATTACTGGCCCCTAGACCTTCACGAATGTTCTGCCTCTAAGCAATTTTCCGATTTTCTTGTATCCCTTAATTTTGTCTCGCATTTACAGACTCCTACACACATTCACGGCCATGTACTTGACCATGTCTGGTCCCTCAACATCTTGGTCTCCTCCATGACCGTGTCCCCCTGCCCTTGGTCTGATCATGCCTTGATCTTCTTCTCCCTTTGCCTTAAGTCGATAGCTAAGAGTCCGCTTGCCAAAAACACCTGGGCGCGGAACTGGAACAGGGTAGATCTACCTGCACTGTCCTCTTCCCTCTTGAATTCTGCACCTAATCTAGAGGGTTTACCTTCCATCTCTAAAGCCGCCACAATCGAGACTTGGCTTGTTGGAGGCTGTGACAAGGTAGCCCCATTTCGCCGGATATCAATCCGAAGACCTAAGGAGTCCAATCGATGGTTCAGCGACGACTTAAAGGAAAGAAAGTTGACTCTCAGGCAGGCCGAGAGACAATGGAGACGGCATTATTGCCCCTTATTAAAAACTCACTATACGACTCTACTGAGTGATTATAAAAGGGCCATATTAGGTGCCAAAACTGCATATTTTTCAGCCAAAATATTGGTGGCAGAAAATCAACCTAGGGAGATCTTCTCCATTGTCCACGACTTGGCCTATTCTGATAGGGCCACTCTGAAACCCCTCCCCACCCTGTCCCTCTGTGATTCTTTAAACTTATATTTTCTGGAAAAAATCAGCAACATTAAAGCCAACATTCCCCTTCCCTCCCCTACTTTTGTTGAGCCTCACCTCCCGGTTATCCATGGTTGTCTTTCTTCTATTCCCCGGCTTACTGAAGAAGTGTTCCTGGCAATACTTCCAAAAGTAAAGTCTGGATCTCCGGCAGATACCTGCCCAGCTCACATTTTAAAACAAATTTATACTACTTGTCCCAATCCGCCTATCTCCTTCCTCAATAGCTCGCTGGCTCAAGGTGTGGTAATTCCAGCTCTTAAATCTGCCACCATAGTGCCCATCCTGAAGAAGCCTGGTGCGGATCCTTCCGCTCCAGCTAATTACCGCCCCATTTCTCTCTTGCCCTATTTGGGCAAGGTGTTGGAGCGACATGTAACATCGGTCCTTAGTGCCCATGTAGAAGCCAATGGAGTTCTAGCATCTCGCCAGGCAGGCTTTCGACCTAGGCACTCCACCGAGTCCGTCGTGGTGTCGGTCCTGAACAACCTCAGGGAGGGTATGGACCAGAACAACTACCAGGCCCTGGTACTCCTCGATCTCTCCGCCGCCTTCGACACGGTTGATCATACCATCTTACTTTCCCGTGTCGGAGCGGCGGGAGTCGGGGGCTCTGCCCTGGTTTGGCTATCATCCTTCCTGAGGGACCGCACCCAGGCGGTCCGGTTGGGGGACTTTTCAGCCACACAACTCAAGGTCACTTGTGGTGTTCCCCAGGGCTCTTCTCTATCCCCTCTTTTGTTCAATCTCTATATCTATCCTCTGATCTTTGCTCTTCAACAATTGGAGGTCACCGTTTATAATTATGCGGATGACCTCCAGCTTATCTTTTCCCTCTCTCCTTCCTCCCATTCTATTTCCAACTTTCAGACTATTATGATTTTCATCAGGGACTGGATGGACCACAACCATCTGAAGTTCAACCCTGATAAAACAGAACTGGTCCTTACGGGTGGTCCCTCCAGTCCCTGGAACTCTTTATTCTGGCCTTCTTCCCTAGGATCCTCAGTTAAAACTTTGGGCGTCAAGATCAATAATCAACTTGATCTTCATTCACAAATTAATTATGTTGTCTCTTCTTGCTTTCTTGTTCTCCGAACTATTCGCTCTGTTTCTCGTTTCTTTTCCTCCCCTGCACTTAAACTAATCATGTCCGCTCTGGTGATCTCCCGGCTGGATTACGCTAACGCGCTATACAACGGCATACCGGCGTATAGTCTGCGGAAGCTCCAGCTGGTTCAAAACCAGGCGGCCAGATTGGTGTATGGTCTGCCTCGTTCCCATCACTCCACCCCCTTACTGAAGGCATTACATTGGTTACCAGTTAGGGAGCGATCCCTTTTTAAAACTGGCTGCATGGTCTTCCAGGCGCGCCAGGGTACGGCTCCTGCCTTCATATCTTCCTTGTTAAAGGAGTATACCCCTGTTCGGGAGCTTCGATCATCCTCCCAATCTCTTCTCCATGTACCCCGCTACCGACGCAAGAAATGGGGCGGAACCAACTTCTCAATTTTGGCACCATCCTTTTGGAACTCCCTTCCCGATCACTTACGTCTAGCTAGACATTATTCCCTCTTTCGAAAAGACCTCAAGACTTTTTTGTTTACCCAGGCTTTTCCCAACGTTTTTTGACTTTAAATTCCCCTTCACTGGCTTGTTGTTCTCACTGTCAAACTAGCTTTCATAAGCGCCAAGAAACCGCATGGTGTATGGTGCGCTATACAAATATTTTAAATTCAAATTCAAATTCAACTAGTCACTCGCCTGTACAGCCAGTCACATAGCCACACACTCACCCATACAGCTACTCATACACCCACTTATTTACCTACATAGTCACTCACACACCAACTCACCCATATAGTCTCTCAACACAGCCACTCACCCATACAAGCACTCACACACCCACACAACCACTTACATATCCATTCATACATCCATACAAACACTCACACATCCGCTCACTCACCTATACAGCCATTCACACATACTTACTCCTAAATGCAGACACTCACACATCAACTTACTTAACCAAACTCCACTCAAACAACCACTCACTATCCCATATAGCCACTTACACATCCAGTCACCCGTCCTTCCGCCCTAAGCTTCAAATTTTCTGAGTATCGTCCAAGCCTTACGATTTACCCTGATACTCTGTGGTTATATTTCTTTCGGTTTCTTTCAAGGTATATACATTCCATGTACAACGTGATTTGGCGTTGGTTCATCACTAAGTTAGTAGGAGTGTCCTACAGTTTGAATTACCCTTTCATTCCCGCAACGCGGAGGCCTCATACTGAGAGAATTCTGGAACATTCAGCCTTTTAATTCACAGTATGGGCCCTGTTGGGTCGGAAATATCACCGACGGAGCGACTCTCCCACCGATACTTCAATTTTCCTTAGCCCTGAGGAGTCACGGGAAGATTGTCCCTTACGCAACAAAACAAGTGTCGGCTGGTTCTCATAAACATTAAAGACACCTTTTCCGACGACTGTCTTCCAAGAATATCTGTTTTTTTCCCTCTAAATGAATAGGCTGTTGTCTCTAATGTGTAACTTGTCTATACTGACACCAGTGTTTAATATTTAGAGTGTGCATCAGTGTGTGTTTTTGTATACACCCATACAGCCACCTATACACCCATACACACAAGGATACATACAGCCACTCACATAATATATGTTAGAAGTAGTATCACTCAGTAGTAGAGCACCTAGTATACTATCGTAACTTTTGTAGGTTAGTATATATGTTTAACACCCATAAACTCTAAAAAACACTTACACTCACTTGATGATTTCATCAGTAATGTCATTTCAGATGTCATCAGTGATGTCACTGACCATGTCACGAGTGATGTAATATGTGAGGTCATAAGCAGTGCATTGCAGGGGTGTAAGTTGTAGTTAGCTCAGGTAACTATAACTGCTGAATTTCACTGGTTTTGTACGAGTAAAATCTAAGCCTAAATATAACGTCTCTGTAACCTTTGTTTTTCTCTGTACATTTCTACATTTTTTTTTATTCTATTTCCTAATTATAACATCCCTGTAACCTTTGATTGTTTTTTTAAAACTATTTATATATAGAGAGAGAGCTATGGGACTTCGTATACTGATGTGAGGCTACTGTCGGTTTTGCTATTTGGAAACTATCATTAGATACTACATTGTGCCATGAAATATCTCTGGACACTTCTTACCAAGACCATGGATTTAAATTTTTCTTGGATGAATTAAGTTTTCAAAGCCCTGAAGAAGCAAAATAAATTCGCAAAACATGTGTTGGTTGTCTAATTCACTACATGTTGATGAAGAATTGTAAACGGCTGTCTAGTGTTATGTTATAAGAGACTTATAACGTGCACAACTACTCTGGAGTATCCTGGCGTGTTGTTCACTACATGTTGATGAAGGATTGTAAATCAATATATGTTGTTCTTTGACAAATAACTATTATCTTACTAACCGAGGTAAGAGAGAGAGAGAGAGAGAGAGAGAGAGAGAGAGAGAGAGAGAGAGAAGTAATTTCATTATAAACTGTTACTCAGGGTGTGTTGCCCTTCTGCAAGATAGAAGAAGTGGGGGCATAAATGGTGAAAATGGGGACACAGCTTCGCTCCAGTTTGGTAGGTTCTTTGCTTGATCAGTGTGACCACTATCATTACCATTTGCATGTTACCAATCTTGAACTGTGATTTGTTGGCCGTTCATCCACAGCATGTACCCCCTCACTTGAAAACTTTAATAAAAAGATTTACATTTAAAAAAAGAAAAGCAAATCATTACTGAGGCAATTCCTTCCAAGTCCTGGGCAAAGTAGGGGAATGTCAAACAAATCCACACACAATCCTTTGCAATACAGGGAAGCAAAAATAACTATTTGTTGTCTTTGGGCAGGATGGGCATAAAACTAATTAAATGCCCCTCCTAGATTTGAGCATGGCAGTGAGAATTATCTTAAAAGAATACCCCCTTCTGTCCTTGGCCAAGATGGCTCGCATTATTACAATAAGAAGCTGCCACCTGTTACCACCCGGACTCTCATACGACCCCTCCTTACCTTGTGTGCCACTTCATTACCCGGTACGCATGAAGATCCTACACTTTTCTTTGCAGTGTCTTCCTCTGGCACTGGTCTCCACTTTCCTGCATCTTTTCTGTTTCGATTGCATACTCTCGCGAGAGTACGCAATCCATTTTTTTAATACGCCCCATGTGACAGGGTGGGCATGCCTATAATAAGGCGCGTTAGCCAATGCCCTGGTGCTTGGCTTTGAGTTTTTATTTCTGGTTCACGGGAGAAGGACTCACGCCCTCCCTTTGAATCTTCAGAGCGCTTGGCATACTGCTGCGCACACCACACTTCCTGCAGAGGACTGCTGGAGCGGTTTCTCTTTTTGAATTACTTGGGCGCTGGGTAAATTGTCATGCACACTTCCCTGCTGGCTGGGGACCACTGGAGTGGTTCCTCTTTCAAATTATGTTGGTACTTGGCAATCAGTCATGCACATTCCTTTGCCTGCTGAGAACCGCTGGAGTGGTTCCTCTTTCAATTTACTTTTGTACTCAACTATCAGCCGTGTACATTCCTCTACTTGCTGAGGACCGCTGGAGCAGTTCCTCTTTGGATTTGCTCGACATTGCGCTGCACACACCCGCACGTTGTAGGATCTGTGGGGAAAGTTCCTCCTTTGGTGTGCTACCATGCTCAGCATTCCACCGCGCATGCATCCTTTGTTTTTTGTTTTTTGTGTTTCCTTAAGGAACTCCGGGTGCAGTTCCTCAATGTCACATACGTGTACCCAGGGGTTCGCCACACACTCATTGGATGCTTTTTCTAGGATCAGTAAAGAACCAGTCAGAATACCTGACCCTGTGATAATCCTTATCCTTGCTCTGTACCTTGGATTCATCCCTACCTGGCTGGAGTTCTCTTCAAAACGTATGTCCTTTTTTGTCTAGCATATTTGGGTCAGTGTACTGTCCTATTGAACTTATAGGCTTATTCCTTGTTTGAGTTTTTTTTTGTGTACTCTTGCATGACGGTTTTATTTGGAATCAACCCAAGGTTCTTTCTGGACTCCCTCGGGCACACGCCTTGTTCCTGGCTGCTGCCACTGGGCACTTAATAAGGAGATCCCCCCTTTTTATTTTTCTCATTTACCTTTCATGGATGCATTCCTGATGGTTGTGTTTTCCTCTTTTGATTGTGGTGAGTAGAATTATACAATACAAGGGAAAAAGGGGAGGAATCGTTAGGGGTGTCTGAGACAGAGTTCTGCTTTGCTGTATAGTTCCCCCTCACTTACCTGTTTCTTGTGTGGTTGTGTTTTCCAGAAAGTAGGGGTACCCGAAGCCCAAACAAAGAGAGGCTGACCCCGTCCCATGTCCTAGTTCTTTGAAAGGGAGTCCTGTGGCCCTGCTTGGCTTATGACTTATTCCAAGCTTATTGCTTTCCTTTTCCTTCCTTTCCCCTTGGGACGCATTGCCCATGCTGATTAACCATGGGCCGAAAATTTGTTCCGCTCGTGGAATTTGCGAATTTTTGGCAATTTCGCGATCCGCGAATCACGCGAAATTGCCCTAAAATCCGCAATTTGCGAGTTGGCGGATTTTTTTTTCTTGTTCGCGCTTCAAAAATACAATCTCGCGCGCGCGGCATTGACTTACCATGATACTGCATTCGCTGATGAGTTTTCCTCCCTGTTCGCGTGCGCTGCGAGATTTTGGTAGCTGGCCGAGCGACGCCGCGATCGCGAACACGAAAGCAAAACAAGAGCCAAAACTGGACTTGATTTTATATATTCAAACCGTAACCTTTATGAATCAAACATACCGGTCCGTTTTTTTACTTACGTCACTAGTTGAATTTTTATTTTTCACTAGTAGCAAATTTTGATTTTTTATCTTTTTTTAGTCATAACACAAAATATTTATGCATGTACAAAACATTTACAAAATCTATACATGGCAAAAAAAACAAAATTACATGTATTTACAAAAACATTTTTCACATCCTACCAACAACATACATACTTCAGGCATACCAATATCCAAAAAAACGGAAACAAAATACTATGGCCCTTTGTCAAAACAATGCTATCCAATAACCATAAAAATGGTATTATCTCCATCTATTTACAGTCTTGTTTTGTACTAAATATACTGTGGAGGCAAATCCTTATTTACAGAAGAAACAACTCCATTGTTATTTCAGATTGACAAAGAGTCCAGTCAGGTCGACGCGTTTCAAACCCCTAATTGTGGGGTTCTCCTCAGGACCAACACTTTCTACAACCAAAAAGCAACAATACATCACCATTAAGAGAATCTGTTAGCAACAAATCAAATTTAAAAGAGCACAAGCCCCAAGTCGGCAAAACCGCCATACCTTATCAATGTGGTCTGGCACCACTGACCAACATAGAAGTGGTAGGTAATCACCAATTTCCAGTATTACACTAAACAGAAAAACACAACATAAGACTGTGTGTCACAGACATAATTTACAAGGATTTTTGGGATTTTTTTTAGGGCAGACCATTAGTATGTTGGCACTAACCTGTTTTATATAGGTGAGGCCATGATAACCTAATGGGGGCAGAAAACAGCAGTTCAGTAACTTGATGTGGCCAAAGAATGAATAATGGAGAGAACGCAAGGGCTGCCGTTCCCGACTTTCCGGGCTATGCAAAAGCATTACTTTTGACGTCCATATCATTATCGTAATCTGCAGTAAGTCTAAAAAAATCCTGCAACGAAAAGCAGAAAACGGAGGGTGAGCCGCTGTAAATGCTCTCAAATTTGGAAACGGTCTACTCATGGAGGCACGTAATCTTACATAAATCAGGAGCTCCGGTCGCGTCTCACAATGTCAGGCGAGTATGGTTCCGCCGCGAGGTCTTTCGTCTATTTTTACCTGGAACTAAGTGGTGATCACGTGATCGGCAAATGACGTCGTTGGTCTTTTTTTCCGGGTAAAAGAATTTATTGAATACCGGCGGACGACGAGCGAACACATAGCTTGAAACATTCCAGCAATTGTTCTAAAGAGCAGACACACACGGGTGGATAACGTGTGTTCACAGTATATCGTTTGTTGGAAAGTATATCGTCTTGTTATTCGGCTTAGCCTAACTGGGTATAAAGCCAGACCTCTGTGGTGTTTTTTCCGCGATCGCGAACACATCATTGCGACCCGAAACAGGAAATTGCGAACACGTCATTGCGACCCGAAACAGGAAATTGCGAACGCGGACACGTCATTGTGACCTGAAACAGGAAAAAGGCATCACAAGCAGGCTGGTTAAGTGGAAACAACATGTTCGCGACCGTTGCGACCGCATGCACAAGTTCTCGAACTGGTAAAAAAATCTCGCGAACTCGCAAAAAAAAATTTGCAAGGTCGCAGAATTTGGTGGATTTTTGCACATCGCAATTACGAATTTGCGTGAATTCGCGTATCGCAAATTCGCAAATTCGACCCATGCTTAATGCTGATTGATCAGCGTGGAGGGTTGCTCTGGAGGTGAGAGGGAGGGCTATCTCCATTTCTGCAGCCCCTGGTTTTGAGGTGAGTGGGATCACAACACCACCTGTTCATTCGCACCTATCTGTAGCTTTGTATTCATCACAGGTTCCTGCTTCCATTCACTTGCACTGAGAAAAAGTACATAAATGCAGCACCAAAATATATGCATTCTAGCTCTGAATGCTGTCACTGAACAGAGGGTAAAGCTCTGGTGTGTTGATTTGGCATTTTGCCTTTGCTTATGTTGATGCTTGCTGGCTCTTTTTGAATTAAACATGTAGAAGAATTCAACGTGCTATCCAAGTGTCTATTTTTTTTTTTACAGAACCTGGTGCATTGGCCATGAAAGATATCACTCAGTGAGCAGGGCAGGTGTTGGATCGGACTCCACACAATGACCTCAGGCACCAGAGATAAGTGACAGATTTCCCTGGTTCAAGTGGAGTGGAGCACAGCACAGCACTGGATGAAATGATTTAAATTTAGGTGAAGTCTAATCATTTTTACGAAGTTGTGCTTTCTTGCTTTACATGTGTTGTGTTGTATTGGTTATAACGTGATAAAGTGGCTGATACAAATGAAGAGTCGGTCAGACAGTAGAGAATACAAACCAAATATATTTTATTCAGGTACACTCAAGCGGAGTCCAGTCTGACCAGCCTCCTTGGATTGCTGGCGAGGGACTAACTTCAGCCCACATAGAGATACATTATGCACATGTCTAAACCAAGAAAGTCCTGCCCATAATGGAAATCTACTAGCAGGTGCAGCTAAAACAAAGAAGTACAGAAAGATGAGTTTTGACTCTGAGGCCGGGCACACATTATCTTCATACCAAGGTCATTCTGTGTGTGTCTACAGCTAGGCTAGTGGGAGAAAGCCTTTAACTATGGGAAAGGAGTGTGTTAATAAGAGCAGTGTATTCAGAGAAAGGCCTAACCTTGGAGAAACGAAAATTTCCACAGTCTGCTTCTCGAGTCAGGGAATACATAGCTGACGGCATCATTCAAAAAGGGAACTGAATCTAAAATGGTGCAGCAAATGGTAACTTAACACGAGAACAAAGCACAAACAAAATAGCAAAACAATTTCATTTCATCAGACCCTCCTTTTAGCATTTGCTAAACATTTTCAGATTTGGGTGGAAAAGATGTAATATGCAGAGAAACAAAGGACATCAACACTCAGAACTATCCATATACTCAGTATCGGGAATAGACATTGCAAGGGATGATGCAGATCCAAAAAAGTCCCTTGTCTATCAGCATCATGTTGGAAATGTCTTTTTGCAACATGATGGCAGCACTAGTGTCATGAGCTGGATTTTTCGGTTTAGGGGTGAGAACACTTAGACAATAAGTACAGCAGGTCGGTAGACAGTGTATGCAAGAACAACATGTGAAGAAAATACCAGCATTCACAGCTAGAAAGATAAGGATCTTCCAACTCCAGGACGTGAACACACCCCAGAACCACCCAGAGAGAGTCCAAGTACCCTTTTCTTGGCTTATGTCAGATGAGAGTCTGTGCATTTTCTGTATGGCAGCATACACATTAGGGGCATGATCAGATTTGAACACGCAACAACTACTGCCAATGATACAGCATGCCCCACCCCTGTCTGCAAGTATGACATCTAACACCATCCAGTATTGTAAAGTAACTAACCTCGTAGCTTGAAGCTCAGCAGTGATGTTCATCATTATACCAGCTGTTGTATTAATAACCCCTTCAACAACCCTTGTTAACCGACGAATATTAAGGCTATTAGACATGGGGCCCCAAAAGGGTATGATACCCTTCATGGCATCCTCAAACTGGTCTATATCTTTCATGTCAATAACCCTTCTAACTGGGTGAAAGTATGCACTCCTATGCTGCAGCCGATGATCTTTATGGTAATTGGACAGAGCTATCTACTCAGGGGAAAGGAGAAAAGCGAGATAACACCTGCCCGACCATCCACTCAGGAGCCAGACATAAGCTTGGGATCCACAGACAAAATAGACATTAGGGAGTGGGATTAAGGGCAGATTATCGGTCGTTCTCAATCTGTGGAATTGCACCTGCTCTCCCCCACCTTTATTCTCCCGGTGCCCTGGACACAGAAACTAGCTGTTGTGTTGACCACTGACACTGGTATTGGCTGGTCCTCTGTAACATTACGAGCCTGGAAAGATTGGGAATACTCAGACGTGTTAAAACATTGGAAACGAGTCATTATCATTCAAAACCAGGTCTCATCCTTTACACTTTTTTATACGTTCATACAGGACTTTGCAAACAATTTACCAAACGCCTCTTGTCCTGTCGGACTTTTGGGAGGAGCCATGTGATGGAAATGCACATTTTATACCACGGTGCGAGAATCAGTTGGTGTCCTGTCCAGAGCATAGAATTGGGGATGGGGGCGCACCATACCAAGCAATACAAACCAACCCTAGCAACTACAGATGTATGACAATGGCATGGACAACAAAGTATCACTTTTATGAGTCACTGAGGGAAGCAATCCACAAATACAGCAGTTAGTTGTATTAGACACCTCATGAGCCTGATGCAACATTTGTCTGAATACATTATCTGTATAAGACTTTCAGTGCTCTCCTTTGTGAGGGACCAAAGCAACAAACAATTGTTCAGGGGGAATGGGTGTCGTACTAACCAAGGAATGCGCAGGATATTTCTCCTTTAGAAACCAAGATATTCCAAGTATTGTTACTAGGGCAATCCCAGCTATTAATAAAAAAAATATTTTACTCTTTATGGACCAACCCCGTTCTGGACACAGTGGTGCAAATGGCTGTTCCTCCTCAGTAATAGGCCGACCAAAAGGATACATTATGATGCAAGAAGGGGAATGCAGTAAAAATTATTAGCAAAGGCAATTGTTCCCAGTGTTCATCTGAGCCTCACTGGTACAGGCTCCTTTTGTTCATCAACGTTGGTGCTCTTGAGCACCGGCCGTGGAGCTGCTCAGTCCTAGCTCTTGAAGAAACCCACGTCACACAGGATAATATACACCCCTCCAAGGGAGCACGTTCGATCTATCCTGTCCAATGTCAGAAGAATGCACCAATCTCGCCTCAACCTAAACTAACACCGTTGGTACTATAGCAAAGTGCACCCTGACTTGCAAAGTCCATCCCTAACTAATCTGACTTCTCCTTTGGTGCACAGTTCTTCACCCGAGGACGCAAATTGTACCTGGTGAAACCAGGCACATAGGGGTCAACGAAGAGGGGCTCTTTACTGGCTTTGATTTCAGGGGGGACCGCTGCATTCAATATGTCGTCCTTCTCAGCATCCGTTTGGGTCCAGCTAAGCCGTGCATCACTAAAAGGGATGAATAGAGGTACCTGTTCAGCCTCAGTGTCCCCAATACCATCCCTCACTCATTGGTCTTTGGGTAAGGGCAAGGATACTTGGTGGCTGAATCTTTGCCAATTTGAGATTGAGAGTACCATTGTACTTCTCAACCAAACCGGCGGACTGGGGTGATTTGCAGCATGAAACTTCTGTCTGATATGTAGTCCTTCACAAAGTAGTTTAATAACCATGGCATTGAACTGACTTCTGTTATCACTCCAGATCAAACGGGGCAAGCCGAAACTAGAAAAGAACTCCTTCAGGATTATCTTTTCAGTCGCAATGGCTGTATTTTCTTTAGTGGGGTAAGCCTAAACCCATTTACTGAACGCACAAACAACCAACACATACTTCAAATTATTGACCCTGTCCATTTCAATAAAGTCCATTTGAAGGACCTCAAAGGGGAAAGCTGCAGGTGCAACATTACTGGGTGGTGTAGGGGTACCCTTGCCAGGATTGTGCATCATACACACCATGCAATATTTCACCAAATGATTAGCTGTCTTTGAAATGTTGTCATTTTGCCATTCAGGGTCTAAAAACCTGCAAATATCCTTAGCATTGATATAAGCTGGTACGTGAGCCATAGTGGCTACAGGAAGAACATATGCATCTGGCAAAATCCATCTCTGCTTCCCTAACTTGTCAATCCAACATCCCTCATCATTCAAGTTTGCTATACTTTCTTGCCACCCAGCGAATTCCTCCACTGTGGCCTCACTCCGTTTCTCTATCACATTTTCTAGTGTATCCTCAAACATGGAGAACTTGGGCACCCACCTGGCAGGTCCTGCTACAAACATTATTTTCATCTTTGTTTCGGGCTGTTTCCATAGCTGTCTGATCTGCAAAAGCGTTCCCCTTTACCACATCGTCAGTAATTTTCCTATGGCTGCTGCACTTCACTCTGGCCACTTTCTTAGGGAGTGTCAAAGCAGACAGAAACCTATGTATAAGGGGACCATGCTGAATGTGTGTCCCGTGTGAAGTAAGGAACCCTCTCTCTGCCCAGAGCTGCCCAAGGTTATGGGCGACCCCGAAGGCCTACTGGCTGTCATTATAAATATTTATTTATTTATTTGTGTATTTTATATAGTGCGCAGCTACCCCAACGGGGTGTCCCGGCGCTCATGCTCAGACCACTAGATCAGACCAGAGGAGGCAATTTAACAGAAGAGGAAGGTTTTTAAGGACTTACGAAAAACCAATTCATCTTGAATCAGGCAAAGGGAGATCGGAAGTTTTTTCCACAGAGTGGAAGCACATACTTGAAATGTCTTTCCCCCTGTGCGCACTTTTTTAAATCTGGGGTTGACGAGTAGCGGTTCTTAGCGTTGCTGATGCCGCGGGATATTTAAGGAAGATCGTGTGACTTGAGCCACTTCCGAGAAATATACTCTATTCATTCTATACATCTTTCTGGGCGGACACAGTGAAGATATTAAGCTTTCTCGAGATTTGAGCCGAGACGGTGGCACCTACCCCACCCTCCTGGGTGGTAGTGTGCGGTGGCCAATAAGACTTACCCTAGATTGGGCCAGGGCCTTGAAGACTAGAGTACCCATGTCCTGATGAAGCCTATATCATCTGGCTGAAACGCGACCGCGACTGCGTCGACACCTTTTGCTTTGAACGGAGACACCTAGTTAAATTCAAGAAAGATTTGATTTTTTCATAGATGCACCAACACAAATATAGGCTGGGTAGATGTGTTAACCCCCTGGTGCTTTTCGTTTGGGACTACTGTTTTTGTTGTATACTCCACTCTACTTCAAGAGGAGATACATATGTAAATTGGTGTGTATATATATAGTTGCATATATATTTTTTTGTCTTGTGGGTACATAGAAGTATTTTTGATATTGTATATGTTGAGTATATTTGTATATAATGTACATGTGATGTGCTGTATATAAACTGTTATTTGTTGTGCCTCTCTGGCTGTCCGCTCATATATGTGTATATGAACTAATATATATTCATCCTTGATTTAATTCGTTAATCACAAGATAATTAATTGTTTCTTGTTTGAGAATTAAAAGTGGATTGATCCCTTCAGTACCATTTCTCTCTACTTTTTCATCCTTGGATGTCTCCTGCTCAGGTACGGGAGGGTGAGGTGGGCAGAACCCCTAACCATTTTTTCTAGTCACAGTTTGGAATTTGAACGCAAGTGTTGATTGCTACTGTAAGGTAGAAGGCACGATGAAAGATAGGCGGATCCGAGGCCTTTTGTAAGCCAAGATCATGGCTTTGAACTCGACCCTTTTATGGACAGGAAGCCAATGTAACTTTCGCAGATAAGGGGAAATGTGATCTCGGAGAGAAATGCCACCAACTAGTCGAGCTGCGGCATTTTGGACTATCTCGAGTCTGTGGCATAAGCCTGATGATAAGCCAAGATACAGGCCATTGGCGTAATCCAAGCGAGAAGTTACCAGGGCCTGGACTATTGTTTTCCTGGTGTTACTGGGTAAGTAATTAATAAACTTTTTTATCATTCTGATTTTAGAAAAACAAGCTGCCGAAACCGTGTGGATTTGATTATGAAAGGAGAGACACTTGTCCCATCTAACACACAGGTTTCTGACAGAGTCCTTGGGGAGAGGAGCAGGGCTCAGATCCACAGGCCACCAGAGATTGGAATCCAAGGGAGAGGCTTGATTGAAAAAGAGAACCACAGTCTTTCCCGCGTTAAGTCTCAGGAAATTAAGATCCATCCAGTTTGCAATGTCTCTGAGACAGTTTTTCAGGGGGTCAAATGAGTCGAGAGTGGAATCATCATATGAGAAGAGAAGCTGGATGTCGTCAGCGTATGATGTCATCTTAATTCCCGTCTGGGATATTAACTCGGCCAAAGGGGAGAAATAGACATTAAAGAGAAGTGGGCTCAATGAGGAGCCCTACGGCACTCCCCATTTGAGTGGGCGACTGAGAGATGTGAAGGGAGGAGTATGCACTTGTTGTGTACGGTTGGTCAAGAAGGAAGCAATCCAATTAAGGGCTGTACCTTGAAGGCCTATATCTCGAAGGCGGTTGATCAGGAGCGGGTGAGAGACGGTGTCGAATGCTGCGGAAAGATCCAGCAGCACCAACACCGCCCTCGATCCTCTGTCCAGCGTCCACCGCACAGAGTCGGCCATCTCTATCAGGGCCGACTCGGTGCTGTAGCCAGACCGAAATCCATGTTGGGTATTATGAAGTAGGCCATTAGATTTGATGAAGCTTGCGAGCTGTTGAAACGCGAGTCTTTCAAGAATCCTAGCCGGAGCTGGAAGTAAAGAAATGGGCCGATAGTTAGCCGGGTTCTCAGGGTCAGCATTAACTTTCTTCAAGACAGGGACCAAGAGGGCATGTTTCCATACCTCAGGATAATTGCCGGTGCTCAAGGAGGTATTCCAGATGCTATTAAAGTAGGGGTTAAGGAATGCTGGTAAAATTTAAAATTGTTTAGCCGGCCAAAGGTCATTGGGTGATCCTGACTTGCATTTCAGTAGTTCCTGAAGAGAACGGTCTACTGGAATTTCCTGAAAATCTGCAAAGACAGGGAGTGAAGTCCGGGGGGACAGCTTCCATGGAGTCATGACTATCTTTGTTAGAAAAAGAGTCATAGATTAAGGCTATTTTCTCTTCAAAAAAATCAGAGAGTTGAGTGCAGAGAGTCTGAGACACCGGAGGACGGCGATTAAGAGCCTGAGGATCAGTAAAGGCTTTAACCGTATTGAAAATCTCCCTGGAAGAACCATGAGCCTTGTTAATTCTTTCCGTTAGATAACATCTTTTATGATTTATGATCATTTTTCTGTAATCTTTAAGAGATGCTCTGTATTTAAGTTGTTAAATATTAACAACCAGTCCCTGGCTCAACTCACATGCTCAAATAAGGGCGACTAGCTCTGCAGCTTGAGCCGACTGATAGGGAACTCGTGATGTCTCAACTACCCTGCACAGTGTTGTAATTGCATATGCAGCAGTTGTAGTGCCATCTGGTAACTTAAAGCAAGAGCTGTCGACATATAGTTCCCCTCCGAGGTCAGATAAGGGAACATCAGTAGGTCTACCCGTCCTTTCATCTCTTCTTCTGTCCAGAAGATACAATCATGTATGTCAATCTCCTCATTCTCAAAAGGGAGGGGTAGTAACGTGGCTGGATCCAGAGTGGCATAGTGTTTGATAGTAGTGTGCTTTTGAAAGAGCGTTAGCTCGTAACCTGTCATACGTGCACTGGTGAGGAGCTGTGTCCTTGTCTTATTCAAAAGTGTATGTACAGCATTGGGTACCATAACTGAGAGGTCAGTATCGAGTACGAGTCACGCTGATTGTCTTAATGAGATGGCCACAGCTGCGACCGCTCTTATACAGCTCAGGAGGGCTCGGGCGACAGGGTCAAGCATAGCAGAGAAATAAGCATACATACGTTGCTTATCTCCACATTTTTATGTTTAAACAGAAAGCGCACAACCACCCACCTCATGGACGTACAATACGAAGCATTTAGCGTAATTAGGGGTACCAAGCACTGAGCCGAGCCAAGCTCCGTTTTTAATTGCTCAAAAGACTACTGACACTCTGGCATCCAAGGCAAGGGTTCATGCACATCCTTTAGTGTTAGCGCAAGCAGGGGCTTAATTAGCAACGAATAGCCAGGTATCCACTGCCTGCAATAGGTAGTAATACCTATGAAAGCACGCACGTCTTTCTGAGTTTGCGGGACAGACATCTTAACAACGGTACTGATGCGTTCAGGGATCAATCTCCTATCCTCCTTTAAAAGTAGGTGACCTAATTAGGTGACCTCCTGTCGACAATACTGGAATTTTGAAAGGGACACCTTATGGCCATGTTGAGCTAATTGTAGCAGCAATTTAACGGTACTGTTCCTGCAAACTTGTTCTGTATCCGAGGCGATGAGCAAGTCATCGACATATTGAAGCAATACAGTACCTGTAGGGAGTGACACGGAATCCAGTTGGCCTTTCAATGCCTGACTATAGATTCTCGGACTCTCTGTATAGCCTTGAGGAGCGCAACAGAACCTAAAGCTTCTACCGGCAAGGGTGAAACCGAACAGATATCTGCTACCAGGATGAATGGGAATACTGAGGAATACATTTTTCAAGTCAATGACAGAAAAGAATATAGCAGAAGAAGGAATCATCATCAAGAGAGTCGTAATGTCAGGGACCACTGGAAACTGAGGAAATACTATTTTGTTAACTTCACACAAATCAATCACAATAAGATAAACATCTTTGTGCTACTCAGAGGGACCCGAAGGCATCCGTTTGAAGATGGGAAGAATAGGGCTGTTACAAACATTAGCAGTCATCTCCTCAACCACTCCTTTCTCAATTAAGTCTTGCGCAATTTGTATCAAAGCTTTCTCACCTGCCTGTGGAATTTTATACTGAGGAATACGGGATAAAATAGCACCTTCCTTGACTCGTATCAAAACAGGCGATATCTGCAACAAATCCACATCTGTGTCGCCCGTTGCCCACAGCGCGGGTGGCACATCTTTAAATTCAGCAGTGAGGGGCGCATCTTTGGACAGACACTGCTTAGCTCATACCACATCAGGACCCATCGTCATATAGACGTCAGCTGGGGAGTAGTAAATCGTAGCATGCAATTTTTCAACAAATCCAAACCCATCAAATTCCCTCCACAATTGGACGGCAACAAGAATCGCGAATCCACAGTGAAAGGACCAATAGTCAATGCAAGAGGTTTTGAAATGGGGCTCACAACCGGTACACCAGAAAATCCTACAGAAACATTATAATGGCCAGACAGAGCCGCCCCAGGGCCCAAGGAACGAGAAATAGAACTGTTTCTTACACCTGTATCCACCAAAAACTCCTTCATCGAACCATGCACGTCCGCAATAACGTACGGACCTCGTTGGTCTACAGGTATCAAAACTGGTCCCTCACCCTGTCCCCAGCTGTCCTAGTTGTAAGACATCTGGGTCACCTCATCTGTATCATAATCATCATGATACTACTGTTTGCCCCGAGGATCATCAAAGTAGTTCTGATCAGTACGACCCTGCGATGTCCCAACGGTCTGAGCCCTGTCCTGGTCACCATCTCCACGACCCCTTCCATGAGACCCCCGCCCTTGTGGGACGGCCACCTTCTGCAAAATGAACAGGGCACTCACTGCACCAGTGCCCTTCCACACTGATTCGGTCCTGCAGGCGTAGAATTCCTGCTAGTACAGGAAAGCTGTTGAGCCATACCAACACATCCTCTACCATTCCGTCATGAAGTCTGTTCAACACCTACGTCTTCAAATCTTTATGGTTTTTCTCCATCTTCTCCTTATCCTCATTTTCCCTGTGCTCATAATACTGGGTCATATTCAAGATAACAGAAGGAGAAGAGGTGGACCAGGTACACTCGGAAGCCTGTAATCGAGTCGCGATCTCGGGGAGCAAATTTGAAACAAATCTACTAAAAAACAAACACACTCCCACCTTCAATCGACAAGTCCTGTCCACTATAATGCAGAAACACACTTTCAAACTGGGTGAAAAAATCAGACACACTCTCATCTTTCTTCTGGCGACAAGCCGATAGCTTGTTCCAATCAATCTTTTGAGATGGAATAAAAGAATGCATATACATGATAATTCGGCCAGTCAAAGAAAGTATCTCTGCCATAGGCTTCTCACCAAGCTTCTTCTCCTGGTCCCATACTTTAATTTGATCCCAGGTACCACCCTATTCTGCAACATGATCCTGTGCATTTACCTGTCTCCAAATATCAACCGGAACCAACAAACCAAAGAACATTTCAATATCCACAAGCGTCATTACTGTAAAAGAAGCGGCCTCAGTCAATTCTTTGTGATATGCAGTAGGATTTTTCCCAGGGTCAGGTATCTGAGTCTTAAGGGAGAAAACCTCACTCCTTTTCCATGGATTATAAACCCACTGTTCTTGGAAACAAACTGCTACCCCTGATCTAGTAACAACATTGTGCTGATCCCGCTGATCTGGTATTTCAGGGTGATATATGGGGTGGACCTCCCTCATCCGAAACTGAGATCCCATCTTCGGGCTCTTCTTAAGCAGCCTACTCCGATAAGCAACCAACATCGCAACATTACCAAAGACTTGACCAGGCCATATCAGCAACGTGTACATGATCCTTAATATCATAGATAATCTGCAGTGCTGCATCATTGAAACACTGCTCCCAAAGCCCAAAAAGCTCACGATCTTTCATCACATTCCACACATCCTCCACACCATAAATGGGATTTCGGGCCCACTGCACAGCCTGATTAGCCGCTACCTGTTTCTCTGCCTCCCCATGTCAGATCGTATCAACGTTGTCCCTAATTGTTCCTTAAATTTCATCCAGGTTCCTATCCTCAGGGCCACATACTGGTATCCCAATACTCTGTAATGTCAGGGAATGGAGGGACACAGTGGAAGTGATTACAGAGTAGGAGGCATTAACGTTGCTGCTGGCTGAGTCATGGTCGTAAGAGCTGGCGAAAGGGATGCCGAAACAATAGATGTTGCAGGAATGCTAACAGTCATAGTTGCCACAGGCGGTGAAGACAAAGAAAGAACAGGAGGTGCCGTGGCCAAGGCAGACTGATCAACAGAAGCAGAACCAGCAGCGACAGAAGAACCGGGCAGCTGGGCCTGTGGGGGAAGAACGGGATATACAATTTTCTGGGACGGAGGTGGGGGTAGAGCATCTAGCAATTCTTCCACAAAAGCATCATTTTCCTCTCAGGCTACATAAGATTCATCAATATTCAGTAGAAACCTCCTATCTTCACATTCAATTTCTATCTCCTGCTTCTCTCTATCGTGCGCTACAGCTTTGTGAGTCAATGCCTGCATTCTCCCCTTCCGGGTCTCCTTCTCTGCTTTCATTCGCCTCTGTTTAGCCTCTTTTTGCCATGTTCTGAGGGAATCAAACATTGACTGCCTACTTCTTCTCGCAAACAAACTTCTCCTGTAGAAACCCAATTTATTGTCCATCAAAAGTGCCGGTCAGCAGCCACTGCAACTCGGCATTGTCCCTCGTATATTTGTGCCATAACGTACTAAACAAAGTAGGGCCAAGGCCATGTTTTACATACATATCAAAATTCGGAGTGCCTTCCGGAGGTGCTGGCGGACTTTCTTCCAGTCGAGAATCCGCAAACAACAATGACAACAAGAAACCATGAAACGACTAAAGCAAGGCATTTTGAAAAGTAAGCCAAATTTGTTTTGTTGCCTGGCAAAGTGTTCAGAAACACTTTGTATAAAAAGATAGCCTCGGACCGTACCAAAGACAATTCAAAATCGGTCCTCAGACCGTACCAAAGTCAAAGCAAATTGGTACCATATCCACAAAGAACCAAAACAAACTTACCTGGTGCACACAGGTTATACATATTTATTCTCCACTGCCGACTCTTCGGACAAAACAGTCAGATCCAAGGGTTTCGCCGCTCAAGACCCCAGTTGGTTTGACCGCTGGGTGAGGCACCGTCTGGTTAGACAGACGGGGCAGCTGCGAGTTCAGGACTCTCTTGTGCAGGGATCTCTGGTTCGCCCCTCCAACCAACGATGGCCCCGACCTCCGCACCCGTCCGAGGACGTGGATGGGTCACCCAATGGAGTCCCTGTTCGGGCGCCAACTGAAGGAAGTGACCCGATTAGGGCCACCGGGTCACTCACGACCACTATGACCTCTCAGCCTTCCATACAAATGAAGAGTTGGTCAGACACTAGAGAATACAAACCAAGTATATTATATTCAGGTACACTCAAGCGGAATCCAGTCTGACCAGCCTCCTTGGATTGCTGCAGAAGGACTAACTTCAGCCCACATAGATACACATTACGTACATGTCTAAACCAAGAAAGTCCCACCCATAATGTAAATCTACTAGCAGGTGCAGCTAAAACAAAGAAGTACGGAAAGATGAGTTTCAACTCTGAGGCCGGGCACACATTATCTTCATATCAAGGTCATTCTGCTCATGTCTACGGCTAGGCTAGTGGGAGAAAGCCTCTATCTGTGGGAAAGGAATGTGTTAATAAGATCAGTGTGTTCATTAGCGGAGCAAAGCCTAACCTTGGAGAAATGAAAATTTCCACAGCCTGCTTCTTGAGTCAGGGAATACATAGCTGATGATATGATTCAAAATGGCAGCTAAACTTAAAATGATGCAGCAAATGCTAAATTAACACGAGAACAAAGCACAAAAAATAGCAAAACATTTTAATTTCATCAGGGGCAGGAGACTGTAAGAATTTAGATGGGTAGGTAGTAATGGGAGGAGTCCAATAGCAAAGACTATGCGTGCAAATCCATGGTTTAGAAATAGTGTAGAAATTGGGAAAATAGGTAGGAGTGTAAGGACTCAAAGCACGGGCCCTTGAAGGATGAATATGTGAGGAAAAGAGACTCTCTAATACAGCTGCCCCAGCTCCTGTGCTAGCCCCTCTGGGCATACAACCAAAGGTCTGCTGAAGGCAAGGGGATCTTGTGTGTGAGTAGGCAATACCTTTCTTTCCCCTCCTCCACAAGATTAGTTAGAGAAATAACTGAGAGACTCATTATCCAACTTTCCATTTCTTTATCAACCCCCCCTCCACTGGATGAGCTGCAGGTTAAGTGTGGCAGATCCTTCCCAATTTATTATATGTGAATAAAGGAACAGTGATGGGGCAGAAAAATCCTGTCTATGCAATGTACCAACAATACTGAAAAGCTACGTGCACATTTCGGAACTAATCTGTGGAAATTATTAGAAATAATGGGAAGAAATCCTTCCTGAACATGGTACCTTCAGTGATTGGGAAACTTGCAGAAGTAGTTAAAGGATCCTAAAAACAAGTCTTTGGTATGAAACAGGCTCTGAGCAGCTGGATGACCAAAACAGTCATCTTAGGTTTCTGCGCCTTTTTACTATTTATTTCCCAAATCACGAGAGAAAGAGAGTGAGAATCAAGGGAGGAGGATTTGTTGTATATTTTCCTCATGCCTGCCAGTGGGGCTGGAGTGTAGGCACCTTAAAACAGAGCATGCCCTGTGAGACATCCAAAAATGGAGCACATGGAGGTAACACACAAGCTAATGATGTGAAGTGAGTGGCTGGCAGCTGAGCACCAGAAGTGTGTGAAAAACTAGGGTGGTCAGAGACTCCACTACTGTGGAGCAGTCCAGAATAAGAGTGCATTGACTCCCAGCTGGGTTTAGAGATCCAAAGGGCATATGTCTTCAAAGGAGAAACTGCAGTTCTGCCTCACCTGAGTACAATATGTTTGGCATCAAATCTCCACTGGGGAGTGCCACTTGACATCCAAGCAAATTGAAACCATTTGTAATTTTCCCTGTCTAGTGACCATCTCCCAAGTACCAACATTTTTAGGTATAGCGGGGTACTGTAGACAGTGGATCTGAGGTTAGGCCAATATTATAAGGCTCCTTCAAAACATATCAGAAAAGATATCCCTGCACCTTTGCAATGGTCTAGAGAAGCCAACTGTTGGACTCGGCCTCGTGGCGTGGTCCTACCCCTCCCGCATGGAGGGCCTGGGACGACATCGGCCCTCCGTCGACCCGCTGTCGACCCCCTGAACACAAACCCTCGACGAGAGCAGCCCCCCTGGCAACCCACGGCTCTACCCCCCTGGGACCCCGGCGGACCCTGCTCGCCAACACCGCCGGTTTGGCGACCATGCCAGGCGACCATTTCCGGCCCGACTCCATCTTGGGCCCATCACGTCCCGAGCACGTGGCCGCAGCCATCCCTGGCCCCGGCCTCAGTGAAGCCCCGACATCGAGGCACCAAGATCCTCCCAGGTGGTAGAGTGGCCACTTGGCGGAGCCCGGAAGAGGGGAGTTTCGATGGCCCTCCAGCCGTCCCCGGACGCCTGGTATCGATCGCCCTTCAGCCTCCCTGGGCGCTGGCTCCACCCCCCTGCTGGGTGTCTGGACACCTTCATCCCGGCCCCTCTGAACCCCAGGCGCGAGGGTCCGGACATCAAAGGACTCCAGTCCTATATCTGGGCCAGCCCTGGATTAGGACTCCAGTTGTATCTAGGAGTCGAAGCCCTGCTGACCTTGTCGCGGCTGATCCTGATCCGAACTCTTGCCCCTGGAACCTTCGAGGCCCTGCTGACGCTGTCGCGGCCTGACCAAGCTGAACCACCTTCGAGGCCCTGCTGACCCTGTTGCGGCCTGACCAAGCTGAACCACCTTCGAGGCCCTGCTGACGCTGTCGCGGCCTGACCAAGCTGAACCACCTTCGAGGCCCTGCTGACGCTGTCGCGGCCTGACCAAGATGAACCACCTTCGAGGCCCTGCTGACGCTGTCGCGGCCTGACCAAGCTGACCCACCTTCGAGGCCCTGCTGACGCTGTCGCGGCCTGACTAAGCTGAACCACCTTCGAGGCCCTGCTGACGCTGTCGCGGCCTGACCGAACTGAACCATCTTCGAGGCCCTGCTGACGCTGTCGCGGCCTGACCGAGCTGAACCATCTTCGAGGCCCTACTGACGCTGTCGCAGCCTGACCCCTTGAACTATCCACGCACCAGTCGGTGCCAAGACTGTCCCGCTACCCCCTATCCCCGAAACCAAGACTTTACGGATCCCTCGATCCTTGCCGGCTAACCTGCAAAGGACTTGCCTTAATTGCTTATATAAAGATTCTTGTGAATATTCCTCCTGTGTGGTGTCCATCTGTAAGTAGTGTGATTGCTCAGCTGTTACGATTGTAGGAGAGGAGCCTCGCCAAGGAGGCCTCCCTACGGCGCTCGGCCTATTCCATACGGAGAGGTGGGTCTCGGGGCGGACAGTCAGACACCTTCTGTCTCCCCTGGGGTCGCCTTTCCAACATTGGTGGCAAGCGACGGGATCCGAGCCCGCGCAAATCGTACAGCGAGTAACTCGCCACTACTAACAGAGACCCACGACCACGATGACTACTAAAGAAGCCGGAACAACCGCAGAATTCCAGAAAGAACTATTAGAGGAGTACACCCATAAAGAACTCAAACAATTCTGCAAAGCCCTAGGTATCGCTACCACCGGACTAAGCACAAAAGACGATTTTAAAGACGCATTACAAACATGGGTGGAGACCGGAGCGACCCCACCCCAAGCCAACGAGGACATTGTCCTAGAAGTACCCCTGAGTACAGTCGTAGCCCCAGTGGAAGAAAGAACCGCCAACAAAGAACCGGGCCTCTCCCACGAAGGAAAATGGCCATTGAACAACTACGATTAGAGGGAGATCTGGAAGAGAGGCGGAGGCAAAGAGAATTGGACGAAAAAAATCTCATGTACGAACACGAGCGTGGCCTCAAAGAACTAGAGATCAAAGCCAAGATCGAAGAGGCTGGCGCCGCGGTAATTCGGAACCCTCCACCTCCTGCCGACCCGAAGGTCCACATTCCCAAGGATATCGTCAAGGAATACTACAAAAATGACGATATCCAGCAATGGTTCAAGGCGTATGAAGTTGCCATGACCGCACACCGCATCCCGCGAAAAGATTGGGGTGCCGGCTTGTGGGGGAGATTCGTCAGCGAAGGAAGAGACACCCTGCTAGAGCTGGCCGAGGACGTGATGTCTTCCTATGACCACATGAAGAACGCCCTGCTCACCCGATATGGCCTCACCCCCGAGATGTACCGACAGAGGTTCAGAGACTGCAAAAAGATTCCCGGTACCACGTGGGTGGAGTACGTAAACTTTTATAGCCGGGCCCTGGAAGGATGGATAAAGGGCAGCAAAGTGTCCACCTACGAGCAGCTGTTCGACCTCATCGTTTGGGAGCACCTCTCCAACAACTGCTTTGTCGAGCTCAGGCAGCATCTCCTCGACAGTAAGCTGACCGAGCCCCGAAAACTCGCCGTCGAGGCTGATCGATGGGTAAGCACCCGGGTCCCCCGGACCCCGATAGGAGAAACGGGCCGGAACGGCCAGGGGCACCCCCGCCAGCGTGGCGGCGGAGGAGGCCAGAACAGGAGCCGAGACTTCCCGTCGGCCCCGGGTCGGAGTCCGCCTCGGGGGTCCCCCTAGAAGAACACTTCGCCAGCCCTGACCAGAAGAGGGCCCCCACCAGCACGGCCGGGGCCCCACCCGAACATTACTTGCCACAGATGCCAGCGGACCGGTCACTATGCCAGTGACCCCCTCTGCCCCATGAACCAGCGCCCCGGCACCACCGGGCCTCCGCTGCAGCAGCGAACTGGTGGGTCACCAGTTCGCTGCTGCAGCCCTGGGGAAGGGGGAGAAGAAGACAAAGAGGTCTACAGCGAAGATCAGACCGAGTATGAGCCGGCCGCCATGGCCCTAGCCTGCCTGGGCGAAAGAGACATGGTCCCCCAGGCCCCGCTACCGAGGAACACTCAAAAGTACCGTCAGTGGGTCCACATCAATGGACGACGGACCGAAGCCCTCCGAGACACGGGAGCCAGTGTGACGGCCGTCCGCTGCCACTTGGTGACCCCTGAACAGATCATACCAAACGTGCGATGCCCCGTGAGGGCCACCGACAACTCCGAAACTCTGTGTCAGATGGCCCGAATCCCCTTCGAGTGGGGGGGGTGTCGGGCACCCTCAAAGTGACCGTCCGGGACGACGCCCCCGTGGACTGCCTCCTTGGAAACGACCTCGAGAGCTCTCCCTGGGCCCAAGTCGAACGGAGAGAGCATCTAGGAATGATGGGACTACCAGAGTGGGTCTGCGCGACGACCCGATCCATGACCGCCCGGGCCCTGGCGGCACCCGAGGCCACCGCGACTGAAGAGCCGGAGTGGCCCGCGCCCCCACCGCCCGCAGTCAATGAAGAATCCGACCCCGAGCCCGAGCCATCGGAGCGTGACCCAGAAGGCAGCGCCGAACTCAGCGACATCCCCGAACTAGCCCAATGGCGCCAAGAGGGTGGTCCCACCCGAGAACAATTCCGGCAGGAACAGAAGGCCTGCCCCTCCCTCGAGGGGACCCGACAGCAAGCCACCGCCCAAGCTGCCAGGGACCCCTCGGGGTCCCACTGGATCTACTGGGACCACGGCCTCCTATACAGTGAACAGAAAATTGCCGAGCTAGGGGCCAGCCGAGTGTTGGTGGTCCCCCTACGATTCAGAGACTTCCTTTTGAACCTGGCACACGATGTGCCCCTCGCCGGGCACCTGGGGCAGGACAAAACTTACAGCCGCCTGGTGACCGATTTCTACTGGCCGAAGATGCGCAACGATGTGCATAACCACTGCCGCACCTGCCCGACATGCCAAGCCAGCGGAAAGAGCGGAGGGAAGGTGAAGGCCCCGCTCCAACCCTTTCCAGTAGTGACCACTCCCTTCGAACGAGTGGGGATAGACATCGTGGGGCCCCTGGACCCCCGAACCGCGCAAGGGCATCGCTTCATCCTCGTCCTGGTGGACCATGCCACCCGCTATCCCGAAGCCATCCCCCTACGAACCATAACGGCTCCCGTGGTGGGCCGAGCACTGATGGAGATCTTCTCCAGAGTGGGGTTCCCCCGAGAAGTCGTGAGCGATCGGGGCACAAACTATATATCAAAGTATATGCGGTCCCTGTGGCAACAGTGCGGGGTCACGTATAAATTCACCACCCCGTATCACCCCCAAGGGAATGGACTTGTGGAGCGGTTTAACCGGACCCTCAAGGGGATGATCCAGGGCCTAGAAGAGCCCCTCCGCCGCAAATGGGACGTCCTGCTGCCCTGCCTCTTGTTCGCCTATCGGGAGGTACCATAGAAATCCCTGGGCTTCAGCCCCTTTGAACTCTTGTACGGGCACCCTGTCCGAGGTCCCCTCAGCCTGGTCAAAGAAGGCTGGGAAACTACAGTCCAAGACGCACCGCAGGATGTCTACCGGTACCTCCTGACCCTACGAAGCCAGACTCGGAAGTTCCGGGCCCTTGCCGAGGTCAATCTTGAGGCCAGCCAGGAGGACATGAAACGCTGGTATGACCAGAACTCTTCATCCATCGAGTTCGAGCCGGGCCAGCGGGTCTGGGTCATGTCCCCGGTCGAACCTTGTGCCCTCCAGGACAAATGGTCGGGCCCCTTCAAAGTGATCGAGCACAAGAGCCCTGTCACCTATCTCGTGGACATGGAGTCCCCCCGAAACCCCCTACGGGTTCTGCACGCCAACCGGCTCAAGCCTCATTTTGCCCGCACAGAACTGAGCCTGCTGCTAGCTACCGACGATGGGGCCGAAGACGACTCCGAGCCCCTGCCCGACCTCCTAAGGTGCGCTGAGAAGGACGGCTCCGTCGAGGGGATCTCTCTCTCCTCCGACCTGACCCCAGCGCAACGCCGAGACTGCCAAGAACTGTTGGGGCGATTTACGGACCTGTTCTCCCTCACCCCCGGGGTGACCCAGTGGTGTGTCCACGATGTCGACACCGGGGACAGCCAGCCAGTGCGACACCGGGCCTACCGAGTTCCCGACCGAGTACGGGCCTGCATCCAGACGGAAGTTACCAAGATGCTGGCCCTGGGGGTGGTCGAACCCTCCGACAGTCCCTGGGCCAGCCCAGTGGTCCTGGTCCCAAAAGCCGCCGCAACTGGCACCCCTCCAGAACTCAGGTTTTGTGTCGACTACCGGGGACTGAATGCTGTTACCAGAACCGACGCACATCCCATCCCCCGGGCCGATGAACTAATCGACCGCCTGGGAGCCGCCAAGTACCTCAGTACCTTCGACCTCACAGCCGGGTACTGGCAGATCGGCCTCACTCCAGGCGCCCAGGAGCGGTCGGCATTCTCCACACCCGATGGCCACTTCCAATTCAAGGTGATGCCCTTCGGCATGAAAAACGCCCCAGCCACCTTCCAGAGACTGGTGAACAAGGTGCTGGCGGGGCTAGAAGAATTCAGCGCCACCTATCTAGACGACATTGCAGTGTACAGCCTCCACTGGGCCGAGCACCTGACGCACCTCTGGGAGGTCCTGACGGCCCTCCGCCGGGCCGGACCAACTGTGAAAGCCAGCAAGTGCCAGATAGGTCAAGGATCGGTGACCTACCTGGGACACCAAGTGGGGAGCGGCCACGTGGCTCCCCTCCAACCCAAGATTGACGCCATCGTGGCCTGGGAGCCCCCGGTCACCCAGACAGCCATCCGGGCCTTCCTGGGGCTCACTGGATATTATCGGCGATTCATCAAGAACTATGGGAGCATTGTGGGGCCCCTCACTGAACTGACCTCGAAGAACCGGCCACAAAAAGTACAATGGACACCCACGTGTCAGGTGGCCTTCGAGACTTTGAAAACAGCCATGTGCACCGCCCCTGTGCTCCAAGCCCCTGACTACAGCCGGGAGTTTGTAGTCCAGACCGACGCCTCGGAGCACAGCATCGGGGCGGTCCTATCCCAGATTGACCCCGAGGGGATTGACCATCCTGTGGCCTTCATCAGCCGGCGGCTGCTGGCCAGAGAGCAGCGATGGAGCACCATTGAAAGAGAGGCCTTCGCCGTCGTATGGGCCCTCAAGAAACTCAGGCCCTACCTCTTCGGCACCCACTTCCGGGTCCAGACTGACCACCGGCCCCTGCGGTGGCTGATGCAGATGCGTGGCGAAAACCCAAAGCTGCTGCGCTGGTCCATCTCCCTCCAAGGGATGGACTTCACGGTGGAGCATCGTCCTGGCGACGACCACGCCAATGCTGACGGCCTGTCCCGATTCTTCCTCCTCGACGAGGAGAATCCCCAGGAAGATGGGTGACTCTCCCCGCCTTCAGCTGGAGGGGACGTGTGTTGGACTCGGCCTCGTGGCGTGGTCCTACCCCTCCCGCATGGCGGGCCTGGGACGACATCGGCCCTCCGTCGACCCCCCTGAACACGAACCCTCGACGAGAGCAGCCCCCCTGGCAACCCACGGCTCTCCCCCCCCTGGGACCCCGGCGGACCCTGCTCGCCAACACCGCCGGTCTGGCGACCATGCCAGGCCACCATTTCCGGCCCGACTCCATCTTGGGCCCATCACGTCCCGAGCACGTGGCCGCAGCCATCCCTGGCCCCGGCCTCAGCGAAGCCCCGACATCAAGGCACCAAGATCCTCCCAGGTGGTAGAGTGGCCACTTGGCGGAGCCCGGAAGAGGGGAGTTTCGATGGCCCTCCAGCCGTCCCCGGACGCCTGGTATCGATCGCCCTTCAGCCTCCCTGGGCGCTGGCTCCACCCCCCTGCTGGGTGTCTGGACACCTTCATTCCGGCCCCTCTGAACCCCAGGCGCGAGGGTCCGGACATCAAAGGACTCCAGTCCTATATCTGGGCCAGCCCTGGATTAGGACTCCAGTTGTATCTAGGAGTCGAAGCCCTGCTGACCTTGTCGCGGCTGATCCTGATCCGAACTCTTGCCCCTGGAACCTTCGAGGCCCTGCTGACGCTGTCGCGGCCTGACCAAGCTGAACCACCTTCGAGGCCCTGCTGACGCTGTCGCGGCCTGACCAAGCTGAACCACCTTCGAGGCCCTGCTGACGCTGTCGCGGCCTGACCAAGCTGAACCACCTTCGAGGCCCTGCTGACGCTGTCGCGGCCTGACCAAGCTGACCCACCTTCGAGGCCCTGCTGACGCTGTCGCGGCCTGACTAAGCTGAACCACCTTCGAGGCCCTGCTGACGCTGTCGCGGCCTGACCAAGCTGAACCACCTTCGAGGCCCTGCTGACCCTGTCGCGGCCTGACCAAGCTGAACCACCTTCGAGGCCCTGCTGACGCTGTCGCGGCCAGACCAAGCTGAACCACCTTCGAGGCCCTGCTGACGCTGTCGCGGCCTGACCAAGCTGAACCACCTTCGAGGCCCTGCTGACGCTGTCGCGGCCTGACCAAGCTGAACCACCTTCGAGGCCCTGCTGACGCTGTCGCGGCCTGACCAAGCTGACCCACCTTCGAGGCCCTGCTGACGCTGTCGCGGCCTGACTAAGCTGAACCACCTTCGAGGCCCTGCTGACGCTGTCGCGGCCTGACCGAACTGAACCATCTTCGAGGCCCTGCTGACGCTGTCGCGGCCTGACCGAGCTGAACCATCTTCGAGGCCCTGCTGACGCTGTCGCGGCCTGACCCCTTGAACTATCCACGCACCAGTCGGTGCCAAGACTGTCCCGCTACCCCCTATCCCCGAAACCAAGACTTTACGGACCCCTCGATCCTTGCCGGCTAACCTGCAAAGGACTTACCTTAATTGCTTATATAAAGATTCTTGTGAATATTCCTCCTGTGTGGTGTCCATCTGTAAGTAGTGTGATTGCTCAGCTGTTACGATTGTAGGAGAGGAGCCTCGCCAAGGAGGCCTCCCTACGGCGCTCGGCCTATTCCATACGGAGAGGTGGGTCTCGGGGCGGACAGTCAGACACCTTCTGTCTCCCCTGGGGTCGCCTTTCCAACACCAACAATGTATTTGTACTGATAAAACAAGCCCTTGCCTCTGCACCCACTTTGTGGATCCATGGCTATGCCAAATCCTTTATCCAATATTGCCATGAATGCTGGGGATTTGCTCTTTGGGTATGGGTACAAGATCATGGGGATTAGAAAAATCCCATATTGTACTGTTCCTGGCTGGGCTCCCTCCATGTCTCTGATCTGCAGCCTGTACTTCCCATCTTGTTGACACCTCTGAAAACATTGTGTTAAGGTACACTCTTCTACACACAACACCTTTCCACCACCTGGTTGTCTCAAAAGGAAATTTGGGGCCATATTATCAAGAAAGGGCGATACATTATCGCCGCTTTCATCGGCAGGAAACTGCCGCTAACGCGGCGATAATGGGCTTGATAATATGCCCTTGTGAATTCCCATAGAAGCCCAGGTTCTGGTGTTAACCTGGGCTTCTGTGGGAATTCACAAGGGCATATTATCAAGCCCATTATCGCCGCTTTAGCGGCACTTTCCTGCTGATAAAAGCGGCGATAATGTATCGCCCTTTCTTGATAATATGGCCCCTAGTTTCTGCCTGCTTTTCATATTATCACTGTCCATTGCCCCACTCTGAACCCGGCATTTCTGATGCCCACCAGCGAGGAGTGAAAACATCATGACTATCTTGCCGTAATCAAACAGGTAGCAAAGCCCTGTATTGATCTCAGAGATGCACCCATACGAAACTGTGAATCAATGTACTTTGTGGATGGGTCTTGCCTTAGAAATGATGAAGGTGTGCTTATTACAGGTTATGCTGTATGCACTATGTACAAAATTGTTGAAAGATGCTGCTTGCCCAGTGTGAAATCTGCCCAGGTTGCCTCAAGAATAAAATTGGAACTGTATTCACAGGCTCAAATATGGATTTGGAGTTACTCAAGACTGAGGTCTCATCTTAATACACAAAATATTCTTAACATTTGCTGGTACCCCTATATTGACTTGCATGTACAAAATGTATTGAAAGCTTTATTGCTACCACAAAAAAGTGGTTGTGGTGAAATGTGCTGCTCACCAATACCATATGATGTGGTGTCTTAAGAAATGATCTCACTGATTCATCTGCTAGTCAAGATGCCTTGTCACAAACTAATAATGTTGCTAGATTGTACAGGCTAATTTATTTGTAATGCCCTACCTAAAAGATTTGTGTCTGTTCTAGAAGTGAGCACCTCTGAGAGTGAAAAATGGTATTACTTCAAGTACAAGCCTACAAGGGACCCAGAAGCAGTGTGGAGAGACAGCTCAGGGTGTGTGGTTGTACCAACATTTCTAAACGCCAGTCTTGCATGGTTATGACATGGGGCTGTTGAGGTATTTGCAGATGCCATGATACATGTTACTGCACCGCACTGGTATACGCTCTTCTTTTCCTCTGTGTCCCAGAAATATTGTCATTCCAGTGTCACTTGCTATTCCCATAATGCTGGGAAAGAAATCAAGAAGACCGCACTCGCTGCTCAGCCCTACTTGGGGCCCTTTTGAACACATCGAGCTAGACTTTATTCAGATACCTAGATGTACCTCAAATTCTTATGTTATAGTAATTGTATGTTTTCCGGACGGATGGAAGCGTATCTTTCTTTGAGAGTACATGTCATTATGGTTGCACATCACTTATTTGGGGACTTTATTCCCATTTTGGTAACTTCAGTTGCCTCTTGAGAGACCGAGGAACACACTTCATTTCATCTCTGACCAACACTTTCACTGCAAATATCACCTAGAATCAGCCAGTAAAGTGTAATCAAATAAAGGTACATTTAAGATTGCAAAAATATGTTCTGAAACACAATAGAAATTGCCTAATGCTTTGATCTAGCTCGGTGGTTCAGAAGGGCCATACCAAATTAGAAAATAAGATTGAGCCTCTATGAGACAGAAATGGGAAGCCCATATGATGTTAAATTTAAACCGGACTATCTCAGCTTTTAAATTAGACCTGCAATTGAAGGATGAGGCTGACCTCCAATACTGCAGATAAAATATTCTATTGTTAGAGTTTCCATTCACAAGTTCTAAGTGCATTACCAGATTGTCCAACTGAACTCTGCAATTCCCTCCAGCATAGTGACTGGATCTGTGTCCTGATTCAGCTTGGCAGCCTCGCTTTTGTGGTCCCTACATGGTGCTGCTCATCATCAACATAGCCATAAAGTGTTGTGGGTTGTTGACATGGGTTCACTCCTCCCAGTGCAAGCAGTGAAAAAAATTGCCACAAATGAGAGTGACAACTAAAGCTAATGATATGCAGAGTAGGCGTTCCTGTGCAAAAATAACATGAAAACACCACTTCCCGATATTTTCAACAACCAGCCAAATCTACGATGCAATCCAAACCAAAAACAGCAGAAAAGGAGCGTTAGCAGTAAGAGCCCAGCCCAGAGCCACATCTGAAGATCAACACGTCATAGAGCTACTGATCATGCAGCTCCGACACCCAAGAAGGCCACAACACCCACCGCCACCATCCCCAGGACCTCCCCCCTGGACCAACCCACCCTACAACCACTGAGGCAGCGTAGAACAGGACAGCGGATCGTCCCAAAACGGCATGGCCCCTCACCCACACAATAGCTGAATGTTGGGAGATGTGGCAACCAAGTATGTGTGAAGGACGCAAGTCACCCATCGATAACAATGCACACAATGCCAAGTGTAGTGGTGATGTGCTGGACAGACCTCACTAAGTTTCAAAAGAACAAGGGAACCCTACAGGTAGTCAAGGACCAAGGGTAATCGTTTTATCAAGTAACAAGTGTCCTTGATTAAGCAAATTAAAGCAACAATAAATGTATTATAGACAAGAATCTGTCCTATAATGAGAAATGTGCCCAGCCGGACACTGATTTAATTGAATGCAAAAGGATGATAAAAATTAAAGACAGACAATTATACAGTCAGTCAGTCAATACATCTTTATTTCGGTTAATGAAAACCATAAAAGCAATGCAATACAAAAATTCATTATATACACATTAAAGTTTGTACAGAAATAAGATATACACATGATTGCAGTTCAAAACAATCTAAAACAGTTAAAATCTTTGATGCAAAGAGAAAAGAGACAAAATCTGTGTCATGAACATAAAGGCCCAACCCTATTTTCAAACAATCCTCATTCAGTTATGTGTCCTCCTGATAGTAAATTCATTTGGGTGAGTCTAATTTTATTCATACGCGCTGCCGCTACCAAAAAACTGGCTACACTATAGGTAACCTGTATAGAGTCAAGCATTTGTAAATGTAGGAGGGCAGGCCTCACCTGGACGAATTTTAGCTCCTTCAGAACAGGGTATAAAAAATTTTTACGGCCCACCAGATAGTGCTCGCAAAACATCACCAAGTGGAGCGTGTCCTGTGTAGAGAAACTATCACAGGTGCAGGGTGGAGTATCTTCAGGGGTCCCCCACTTCAGATAGGTACCAAGTGTGAGGTGGATGAGGTTGAACCTGAATCTAACTAAAAGGAAACGATGGTAAGAGTTGGTCACGTACTTCAGATAGGGTTCCATGACTGGGGAGATCACAAGTTGATAGATTGATCTCACCGTAGGTTTCCTGAGTTCAACCTCCTCCCTTTGTGACTCAAGTAAATTGAGGAAGTTGCGCTTAATCCACCCTACATCCTCATTCCTGAGACCCTGTGGTGATAGATACATTTCCGGACGCCCCAGCCTCACGCATGCCGCTCTAACATACGCAAGCCAGGGTATTCTATCCACTCTATCCAGGGCTATACAGTCCTTGAGTATTAGGTGGTTAAGCGTGATCTCCTCATTTAGCCAGGTTTTAACCCATCGTAATAAAGGGGCAATTTTTAAGTGATCAGAAATATACCCCAAGCCTACTTCACAGTGGATAGAATATGTAGGGGATGATTGAGGGAGTGACAGAAGGGATCATATGAACTTGTTTTCTATAATTTGGATCCCTGTTGTTGGAACATAGCCCCAAATATCAGCCCCATATGAGGCGATTGCTACGCACTTTGATTTATAGATGCGGATCATAGCCTCCATGGGTCTTGCACCCAGTCTTTTTGAAAAATTCATGAGGGCTGTGGTAGATCTTGCAACCACGTTACCCTTGAGTTTCAACTGGGGCCCCAATTCCCTCTTTCATCAAATATAACCCCTAAATAACAAAAGAAGGGTACCCTTGAGATTGTCGTTCCATTGCATCTAAAGGTTTTGATCTTCATGGTTTTCCTGCGTAAACCAGCCACCATTACGTGGGATTTCGAGGTGTTGATTTTTAAGTCTAAGGCCTCCATAAAGGAGCCAAAATGATCTAACAATCTTTGTAATCCAGTACCAGTTCGAGCAAGTAGGACGGCGTCGTCCGCGTACAGGAGGACCGGTATAGCTGACCCTCCCATACGCGGGACGTCCAGGGTGGCCAGATCTAGGGATTTACCCAAAGAATTAATATAGAGCGTAAATAGGAGAGGGGCCAGAATGCAACCTTGTCTGACCCCTCTTCTTGATCTGAATTGCTCGGTACATCTGCCCTCCCTTGTTACCCTAACAGAAGCAGACAAGTTCTGGTGAAGATCATTTAGAAAATTAACCAACGTAGTGTCCAAACCCATATCCCACAAAATAAACCATAATTTAGAACGATTGACCAAATCAAATGCGGAAGAAAGACCCATAAAACCCAAATATAGAAGCATGCGTGTGTGAGCCCTTTCACACCCCTGGTTCGAGTGTACACAAGCGCTTCTCAGGGAAGCTTGTATTATTTTCTGCACATTTCGGTAACGGTCCCTGGTGATCCCCTCACTCCCCGCCCCCCTTCTGTCCTAACCGGAGTACCAGTAATGCCAGTAACCCAAGGTCTCCTTTATTTTCTTCTTTCGAGTGCCTTCTGCACCTGAAGCCTTTTTGTTGGACAAACCCGTGGAACCCTGCTCTGAAGGACCTAAAGCTTGCCGGAAAGAAGCAGCTTCCAGACCTAACAAGACTCTGTTTACCATCTTGGAACCACGAGACTCTTGGTCTTTTCTTTAGCCCTCTGAAGTACATAACAATAAAACGTTTTCCCCGTATGAACGCTCTCTGAACCTCCTATCTCTTCTACGGGTTGCCCCCCCCCAGGTGCATCCTTCACAGCACACTAGACACCAGGGATTTTATTATAATTATAAAGGAAGCGACCCCTTGGGGAAGGGTCGCTTCCTAGTGGCCCATAATTTTTTTTAGACTTTTCTGCCCCCCCCCTGGGGGCATATCGGCCGTTTTTTGGGCCGCATCTGGACCCAGGGGGGGCAGAAAAGCCCACTAGACACCAGTGAAGAACCGGGTTTTCTTAGAACCCAGCGGTGCCAGGGACACACCCAAGTCTTCGGATTCTCCTGTCTTGGAATACAGAGACACGGAATACTTCTGGATGGCGTCAAAGATCAAATTTATTAGCTGCAGCTAGTAACAGTAAACCAAGCAATACAACACGGTGTACAACTCAGGAAACTGCTCAATTTTCGTAGAGCAAGATATCTCTTTTTATACACCATATTCTCATTATAAATGTACACCAACTGCGCAAAATTCTGACAAATAGGACACATTTTCTAACTGAGTATCACATTAACAAAAACCCAATTTACAGTAACCCAACCCAAAAGTTAATTATTAGGACTGTCCCAAATTCAATTTCCACAAGCCGTACAAACCCATAATTGAAAGCACTACCCATGTAATGAAAAGTCGTAAGGAAAGAAACAATTCAGATGTTGTGTATGATAAGATATGTGCAAGAAACTAAAAGTAAACGATATCCTGAACATTGATTGGCAATTTTAGACAACGATCAGCCAGAGAAATTGGCTTCGCAAAAGGTCATTTTCAGGTAACGGGGTCAGCGTCCTGCAGTTCACTCACAAGTCAGAAAAGGGCCTGTTAATGCATACATGAACAATGAGGCCCATGCAACTTTGTTCGTTCGGTTACCTCCACGGCCTACGTGAGGGCAACACAAAAATGGCGTCACGAACAACTCAAACAAAAGGGAGTCTGGTTCGAAATCACGCAACCTCAGACCCTCCTTTTGCCATTACTTGGGCAATGACCTAAACTCACGTCAATCTGAATCTAGGTCTATATCTATTCTCATCAGGTCTTCAAGGTGTTGCTGTAACATCATCTTATTGTCCTTCACTTCTCTCGGGACTGGTCTTCTCACACAGATCGTAGCGCAAAGACTACAAATGGCGGGACCACACTGGATGCATAAGCAACACGAGAAAAGGATTGCTAAAGCCATACCAAGAAACATCAGAATCTTCCATCCCCATTTGGACAGCAGTTCCCAAAACCATTCTATCAATGACCAGTTCCCTTCGTCTACATGTATAGACTCAGCGGACTTATGTAACCTCAAGATGGCTTGTTACACTGTCGGGGCGTTATCTGGAATGAAAACACAGCAACTTGACCCGATCAATTTACATACCCCACCTCTATCTGCAAGTATAATATCTAAAACAAAGCGGTTCTGTAATGTCATAAGGCGATCCGCTTGAAGCTCAGCTGTAATATTGCTAAGGGCACCAGCAGTTTAATTTATAGTGGCCTCGACCACTCTCGTAAGCTGACGAATATTTCTACTATTAGTCATAGGACCCCAAAAGGGCAGAAAACCTTTAAAGAAGTCCCCAACTTCTTGTGCGACAGTATCTTTCGCATCGATAACACCTCTACCATATCTTGTCTTATGGTAATTGAAAGCAGCTGTATACGTAGGGGGAAGCAAAAATGCCACATAACATGTGCCTGAAAAATCAGGAGGCAACCATGTATATGCTCTGTCGTGACAAACAAAATACGTGCCTCTAGCTGGCACGAACGGTGGAGATTTCTGGGACGTATAGACATATGTGTGAACACACACACTCTTACCAAGCTGAGCTCTCGGATTCTGACCATTACCTTGCAGACAAAAATTACCTCGGTGGGGTACAATACAAATAGGAGGAGACCTTTTCTGTCTCTCTTTTTCTGTCAGACTAATACTATATCTCGTCTTGTTCCAACCAACATATGCTCGTACCTCATCTTTAGGGATAGCATTATACGCATCAATATCTCTGATCATATCTACTATTCCCTGTATCAAGTGATTATTACTCGCATTATCTTTGACGGAACGTACAGGAGATGCTTCATTCGCATAGATAAACATTGCTTGGAGTGCCCATACTGACCCATTAGGCGAAAAAGGCAAAACCAAATATGGCATTCCCTTATCTATCGTATGTGGCATAGGACCACAAACCCAGCAGTTTGTAGTATTTACTACTAACTGATGCTGATGCAACATCTGTATAAACAAATTGTTCACAAATTCTGATCTTCGTGTCTGTTCATGTTCAGGCAACGTATGAAATTCGTATGGGGAAACAGTAGAAAAAGAAAGAGTAGTTTGGGACGGAGATGTAAGCATATGTTGTATGGCATAAACAATCCAACCCACACATCCCAATATAAGATTCAAAAGCATCAAGAAGCACAATATCAAAAAACATTTGCTACGGACCAATGTTCACATTCTCATTTTAAAATCAGTTCTCTTCACACCCTCATCAGACTCAAAAGACTCCATCCTCTAACGTGCTGCTCACGGCTATTACCTTCTTCACTTAAGTGTACGTCAAGATCGTACTAACGACCATGAACCACAGACCTTATGTCAATACGCGGCTCACCCCTTAAGGCTGTACCGCGACCCTGCAGCTGAGTCCGGATGGTGACTCGAATAAGAAAAAAGAAAAATAGTCTCTTGATCTGACAAGGTGTAATTCACTACATTAAAAAAATTCAATCTTTATTTGTCCATAGGTTCAGTCTTTCTCTGTCTTAAATTGTAGCGCTCTTTACCAGGCACAGTTTCCTTTTGAAAAAGGATTTCTGGATTTGTTGTGTCGAGTCTCCAGGGCAAAGGCATAGCAGCTTGCAGTATGTCATCATCCTCGCGTTCTGACTGAGTCCATGCCAAATGTGCATCAGTAAAAGGTACAAATCTAGGAATCCTTTCACATTCAGAGTCGGCTATTCCATCACTCACCCACTTATTATACAGTAAGGGCAACGGAACTTTTTTGCAATGGGTGGCATGCACCCAGTTTTCTTACCAGCTACTCTAACTGAAGTTCTAGTGGCCAAAAGGACCAAATGTGGTCCAGTCCATCTCGGTTCCAAGTTCTTGGTTCGTTGAAAATTCGTAAGGACGTAGTTTCCAGGTTGAATCGTATGGCCTGAATCTGCAGTAGCTGTCGGCAAACTGTCATAGACCTGTTGGTGGAGAACACGTAATTTAGCAGTCAAGTCATGTAAGTAATCCACCAACATAGGGTACTCGATGTCACTGTGCTTTTTAGGCCTTGGCACACCCCAAATATTGGCCGGACGACCAAAAACAATTTCATATGGGCTAAGTCCCACACGAGAATGTACTGTCGTCCTTGTTGACAAAAGAGCCAACGGCAAGGCATCTGGCCATGTAAGACCAGTGCTCGCTTGTATCTTAGCTAGCTTCAGGTTCAAGGTGCCATTATAGGACTCGACAAGTCCAGTAGACTGGGGGTGATTCGCAGCATGGAATTTCTGATTGATACCCAAACCCGCACACACTTTCTTCATGATCTAACCCACAAATTCACTCCCATTGTCGCTCCATACAATTCTCGGCAAACCATACCTAGGGAAGTACTCCTTGAGCAAAACCTTGGCTGTAGACAAAGCAGTATTATCCTTTAGGGGGTAGGCCTCTTTCCATCTGGAAAAGGCACAAACAACCACAAGGACATACTTTAGATTGTTGCATCTCTCCATGTGAATGTAATCTAGCTGTATCACTTCAAACGGATATGTTGGAGGAGCAAAATGACCAGCTGGAGTTGGAGTTCCCTTTCCAGGATTATACATCAGACAAACCATACAATGCTTCACCACATTCTCAGCACATTTAGGAATTCCAGCATTCTGCCATACTGGAGCCTACAACTTGCATATCCCTTTCGAACTAATGTGGGCCATTCCATGAGCCATAGTAACCACTGGGAGCACATACGCATCTGGCAACAACCATCGCTGGTGCTCCGACAACTCAACCCAACAACCTGTCGAATCCAACATACCCGTACTTTCTCTCCACGTACTCACTTCTTTCTCAGTAGCTTCAGCCTGAATCAACTTCACACTTTCTATTGTGTCTTCACACATTCCACCAGCCATAACCCAATTAGCAGGGCCTGCAACATACATACGGCTGCTCATGTCTTTCGCCGTTTCCTTCGTAACTTCATCCGCAAATGCATTTCCTCGACCTACATCATCCACAACTTTCTTATGGGCACTATACTTCACAATTGCAATCTGCTTTGGGAGAGTAAGTGATTCAAGAAGCTCATTCACTAATTGCCCATGCTGTATTTTCGTACCATGGGAAGTAAGAAATCCTCTCTCTCTCTCCACAAACGCCCAAAACTGTGGGCAACACCAAACGCATACTGTCTATCAGTATAAACATTCACTCGCTTTCCCTCTGACAACACACACGCTCTAGTCAATGCAATCAACTCTGCTGCTTGCACAGAATTCTGTGCTATACGTGCTGTCTCAACAACTGTATGTAAAGTTGTAATGGCATATGCCGCAGTCGTCTCACCATTCGGTAGCTTGAAACACGAACCATCTACCCATAGGGTACCACCAACATTCGTAAGAGGAGTATCTTTTAAATCAACTCTAGCCTTCGTTTCTTCCTCTGTCCGAAGAAAGCAATCATGCTGTTCTTGAGCATCTGTCTATACAGAAATCGGCAACAATGTAGCTGGATTCAACACATTACATCTCTTAATGTGAACATGGCTAGCCAAAAGAGTCAGCTCATAACCTGACAGACGTGCACTAGTAAGGTGCTGAGTCTTAGTCCTATTCAATAAGGTATCCACTGCATGTGGGACCATCACAATCAATGTATTATCCAATACCAAACCAGCAGACTGTTGGATAGAAACAGCCGCTGCCGCTGTAGCTCTCAAACATCTCGGCAATGCCTTAGCTACCGGATCTAACGTCGCTGAAAAATACGCACATGGGCGCTGCTTGTTTCCAAATTGTTGCGTCAACACTGACAATGCACAACCTTCTCTCTCGTGAACATACAACGTGAAAGGTTTACTGTAGTCAGGAGTAACCAACACCGGAGCAGAACACAATGCATCACGTAATTCAGAAAAACTTTTCTGACAATCATCAGACCAAGGGAGAGGATACGGAGTATCTTTAAGAGTCAGTGCCAACAAGGGTTTCGCTAGCAATGAGAAATTAGGGATCCATTGCCTACAATACGATACCTAAAAAGGTACGCACTTCTCTCTGTGTGGATGGCACACTCATTTGCGCAATCGCTTGAATTCGTTCTGGGGTCAACCTTCTTCCCTCCTTCGACAAGAGATGACCTAAGTAGGTTACTTCTTGCCGGAAATACTGTAACTTGGAAGGTGATACTTTATGGTGAAGGTCAGACAAATGTCGTAACAAAGAAAGAGTAGCTTCTTTACAAATCGCTTCATCATCAGCAGCGACTAGCAGATCATCAACATACTGGATAAGAGTAGCACCAGTAGGCAACACAAAACCATAAAGCTGAGTTTTCAATACCTGACTATAGATGGAGGGACTTTCACAATAATCTTGAGGAGCTTTCTTAAACCGGAAGCTGCGGCCTCCTAAAGAGAAGCCGAAAATATCTCTACGCTCCTCGGCAATCGGAAAACTGAAGAAAGCATTCTTCAAATCAATAACAGAAAACCAGGCTGCCGAAGCAGGAATCAGAGTCAACAAAGCAGTGATATCAGTGACAACAGGAAACTGTGGCACCACAATCTTATTCACTTCTCGAAGATCGACCACAAACCTATACAAAGGTGGCTGAGAAGCATCAGTACGCTTAAGGACAGGCAGAACAGGACTGTTACACATGTTACCTCTCGTTTCTTCAATTACACCCTTCTCAACTAAATCATAGATGATCGCCAAAAGAGCTCTCTCGCCATCACTAGATATTTTATATTGCGGAATACGAGGTAGCCTAGCATTCGACTTAAGGGTAACAACATAGGGTGGAATCTGCAAGAGACCAACATCATTGGGACCTGTAGCCCAAAGTGTATCAGGAAGAGAACGCAATTCCAGTGGAAGGCAATCTTTAGACAAATACATCGGAGAAATCACTTTCTTACCCAAGGTAAGATGTACTCCCGAAGGAGAGCAATGTAATGTTGCATGCAGTCTTTTCAGCAAGTCCAAACCCAACTGATTCTCACCACAACCAGTCGTTAGAATCAGGGGAGCTTCCAATTCACAAGGACCAATAGAAAGGGCCAAAGCACTAGAAACCGGATTACAAACTGGGGCGCCAGAAAATCCTACTGTAACGTTGGTCAAGCCAGACAAAGGTGCGCCAGGAAGTTTAGAGTGCATAATAGAACTCTTCGTCGCACCAGTATCCAAAAGAAAAGGTTCTGCCACACCTGATGTAATCACTTCAACATAAGGTCCACTCTGGTCTACTGGAACTGACACTACTCCCTCTCTTTGCCCATGGCTGTCCTAACTATCATTATAACCAGCACTCTCACTCTCGACATAATAATCATCAACATAGTACTGTGCAGACTGACACTCGAAACATTCTGTCTGTCAAAATAATTTGCAGAATTATGAAGGGAAGAGGAACGCTCATTCTGGGGTAACACACCACGTCCCCTAGGAGCTTGCTGGAAACCACCACGACCTCTCTGACCAGATACACCATTCGCACGCTGTAACAAAGCCGGGCAACTATTCTTGAAATGACCTTCCTCTCTGCACTAAGCACACTGATTAGGACCAGGAAAGAATCGCGGAGCATAAGGCTCAGGCTTCTGTAACAATCTCTGAAACTGTGGAGGTTGCTGAAACTGAGGCTGATTCCGACGAGGCGGATAAGCTTGCTGCAAAAGAACTTTCGTCTTTAGATCTTTAGTTTTCTTCTCTGCTTTTCCCTTCTCATCTTTATCCCTATTCTCATAATATTGTGCAGTAGCCAATATCTGGGCCGATGAAGAAACAGCCCATGAACTCTCAGAGTCTTTTAACTTATTAGAAAGTTCGGGAAGCAAATTAAAGACAAATTTGTCCACAAATAACCTTTGACCACCTTCCGTACTCATGTCCTGACCACTATGACCGATAAACGTCTCTTCAAACCTAGTGAAGAAATCAGACACACTCTCGTCTTTCTTTTGTTTGCATGCTACTAACTTGTCCCAGTTCACTCGCAAAGGAGGCATCATAGTTTTCCTCAAATTAATAATCCTACCAGGTAATTCTGCAACTAAGGGCTCAGGTTTGGCACCTCCTACCTGCCGACCATCTGCAGCAACAATATTAGCCCACGTATCTTCTAATTCTTGCGCATGATTCTCATGACGGATCTTCGCCCACAAAGGTTGAGGAACTACATTACCCATCAACATATCTATATCAGCTAAATTCATAATACACGCATCAACTGTCTGAGACAACTCCTTGTAATAACCAGCAGGATTTTTACGGGGATCAGGCAAGGTCTGCTTAAGAGCCAAGACCTCTGCTCTCTTCCAAGGAACATGTACCCATACTCGCTGAAAATGTGCCGGTACACCCTGAATACCCTGATTAAAATTAGCAACAACTTCCGCTCTCCATACAGGGGGAACCTCTCCCATGGGATACTGCTTCACTTTCCTCCTAACAGAGGAATCAGGTTCGTACAATGTCTGAGGAGGTAATCTAGACCTAAAAACAAGTATTGTCTCCACGGCATCTGTAACATCAGATTCCACTATCGTCCCTTTAGCAAATTCGGACTGAACATCAAGCACTTCCTGCGGAATCGGACCCAACTCATTATCTTCCCATTCCTGACGGAGAAAAGTACACATTACATCAAAAACTTACCTTTGCGGCTCCCACTGAAAGAAAACATCCATAACCGCTGGCAAATTATACCTGGAAGCATTTAAAATCCATCTATGAGCCAACAAATCCAACACTGCCCGTTCCTTGGAACTAGGAAGCTGACTACGACTCTGCTTACGTTCCGAAACAGGGGTCATATTCAGTGACCCAAACAATGGAGACAACAGATTAACAACAGTCTCAGTCATTCGTTTTCGAGCAGAAAGAGAAGAAGCAGACATAAGAACAGGAGAATAAGTATTTTGAGGCAAAAGAGGTGTAGGGACAAGAACAGTAGGAGTCGGAGATGCAGGAGTAGAAGGCAAAGGAGTTTGAGGCATAGCTGGTAGCAAAGCTGGCGACCCTAGAGTGGGTTGCGCAGTTGGAGGCAAAACCTTCTGTGGAGCACCGGGTGGCTGAACAACAGCAGGAGGTTGAACAACAAAGGTGGGAACAACCAGGGGTAATGGAGGCGAAGTAGCACCCTGCACATAAGGGGGTGGCAATCTCAGTAGACGAGAGATCAAAGGATCTTTTTCAAGATCTTCAATTACTTTCGGAGGAGAAGGCGGCAAGGCCGGATAACATTTATCAATGGCCATGCAACTCTGTCTATCTAAAACTTCACTCGCACGCTCTTCTCCATCTTCCTTAAACTGCCTAGCATCTTGTAGTACTGACATATTCTTATCTTTCCTATCTCTCTTTGCTTGCTTAATTTCTCGCTGTTTGGCTTCCTTTCGCCAAAGGCAGAAAGAGTCAAACATTGCCGGCCGGGCTTTCTTCTTAAATAGCGCAACTTCCAGATTATCTAAAATATTTAATTCGAAACTACCATGTTGGGGCCATCGTAAAACACCATCTTTCTTCGTATAGCGAACCCATACTTCATTATAAGTAATAGGACCCACTCCGTGTTTTGAATAGAGCTCATAAGTTGGAGTTCCAACCGGAGGTATCGGACATGAATCCTCCAATCGGGAATCCCTGTTGCAACCACAACTAAACAATTTCCTAATTTTGTTAAGACCAGCCATCTTATAGCTCACTAATCTAGCTTTAAACTTCAAGGTGTTATCAACTATCGATACACTCGTAAATATACGAGCCCCTCGGCTTCGGCTATTGCAACAACCGAATCAAAACCAAGAACCAAAACAAAGTCGTGGGAGCGACCCACTTATACTTAACCAAAATGTCTGTCACGCCACCAGAAGACCGTCTATCGTCTCGCTTTACAAAGGATCAATCAAGGGTCCAAGACAGGGCGACAGTCAGGGCAGCAGTCCTTCGTAGCCGTTGGAAAGCGGGAAGCCTCGCAGTAAAAACTTTCGGTCCACGTCGACATACAGGGTGTTCGATGAAGTGGTTGGCCTTCCTCCAGAATTTCCTCACGGGGCTCCTCATGATCCTCGGGCTTGGACCGGTACCGCTGAAGTCGCCCCACCGTTGGGCGCCAACTGAAGAACCGGGTTTTCTTAGAACCCAGCGGTGCCAGGGACACACCCGAAGTCTTCAGATTCTCCTGTCTTGGAATACAGAGACACGGAATACTTCTGGATGGTGTCAAAGATCAAATTTATTAGCTGCAGCTAGTAACAGTAAACCAAGCAATACAACACGGTGTACAACTCAGGAAACTGCTCAATTTTCGTAGAGCAAGACATCTCTTTTTATACACCATATTCTCATTATAAATGTACACCCACTGCGCAAAATTCTGACCAATAGGACACATTTTCTAACTGAGTATCACATTAACAAAAACCTAATTTACAGTAACCCAACCCAAAAGTTAATTATTAGGACTGTCCCAAATTCAATTTCCACAAGCCGTACAAACCCATAATTGAAAGCACTACCCATGTAATGAAAAGTCGTAAGGAAAGAAACAATTCAGATGTTCAGTATGATAAGATATGTGCAAGAAACTAAAAGTTAATGATATCCTGAACATTGATTGGCAATTTTAGACAACGATCAGCCAGAGAAATTGGCTTCGCAAAAGGTCAGTTTCAGGTGACGGGGTCAGCGTCCTGCAGTTCACTCACAAGTCAGAAAAGGGCCTGTTAATGCATACATGAACAATGAGGCCCATGCAACTTTGTTCGTTCGGTTACCTCCACGGCCTACGTGAGGGCAACACAAAAATGGCGTCACGAACAACTCAAACAAAATGGAGTCTGGTTCGAAATCACGGAACCTCACCAGGGATTTTATTATATTTATAAAGGAAGTGACCCCTTGGGTAAGGGTCGCTTCCTAGTGGCCCACAATTTTTTTTAGAATTTTCTGCCCCCCCTGGGGGCAGATCGGCCTTTTTTTGGGCCGAATCTGGACCCAGGGGGGGGGCAGAAAAGCCCACTAGACACCAGGGATAGTATTTTATTTATGAAGGAAGCGACCCCTTGGGTAAGGGTCGCTTCCTAGGGGCCAAACATTTTTTTGGGACTTTTCTGCCCCCCAGGGGTGGCCGTTTTTTGGGCCTAATTTGGACCCAGGGGGGGGTGGAAAAGCCTACTAGACACCAGGGATTTGTTTTTTGTTTTTTAAAGGAAGCGACCCCTTGGGCAAGGGTCGCTTCCAGGGGGCAATATAAATAGGGTAGACTGTTCTGCCCCCCCCCCCCCCTGGGGGCAGATCGGCTGTTTTTTTTACCGTTTCTGGACCCAGGGGGGATAGAAAAGCCCTCTAGACTCCAGGGATTGTTTTATTTTATAGGGAGCGACCCCTTGGCCAAGGGTTGCTTCCTTGGGCCCATTTGTTTTCAAAGGTATGTTCTGCCGTGTCTTTATTTGGCCTCTCTGCCCTCTGTAGGGTTGCTTCCAGGGGGCCCACGTTTATAATGATTTATATTCTGCCCCCCATGGGGACAGACACCCCATTTGTGACATACCCTGTGACATAGCCTGTTGTAATGTGTGTTGTTTTTGTTTCTTCTAATGTGTATTGTTTTATTTTCTCTTTAGATTGTTGCAGTGTGCGGTTCCGTTACTGGTGGTTCTGTTGTTCTGCTGTTTCTGTAGTTGCATGTGTTTGGTAAGAGACCTTTTTTTGTTCAATTGTAATGTAATTGTTTATTTTGCAAAGTGTGTAGTAATACGAGTATGTTTGGTTTCTGTTTTTTGTGATTGTAAAACATGTTTTGCATTTGTTTTTGATGTGTACTTCTGTAGATGTAAGTTTTTTTTTCTTCTTTCTAGTGGGATATGGTTGACTATTTGCTGTGTCTTTGCAGAGTAGGTGCTGGTGAGTGTAGTTGTCTCTTGTAAGCGAATTGTATATTTTTTCTAAATATAGATATTTGTGATAAAGGCTTACATTTTTTAACTTACTTTGCACAGTGTTGGGGTTGTTGAGTTGTTTGTGCAGACTCCTTTATTTGTAAGGATAATGGCTAGCCGCCGGATTACTGCTCAGCAAGTTGTTGGAATGCTTTTTGATTCTTCCTCTGACCATGGTCCAGAGACTGACTCTGATTCTGAGCCAGAGGTGGGAGGTGAAGATTCAGGTAGTGAGTTTTCTCTACACATGGCTTCATCTGATGATGAAGACACTCTGAGTGCTGATGAAGCTACTTTTGGTGTGGATGAAGTGCCTGTGGTTGCGGAGGACATTGCTGTGCCAATAGTGCGGCAAGAGACATCTGGGCTGCAGCCTGGGGCTGCTAGACTTCCAGTTGGTGTAGTGAGACAAGAGGCAGCTGGGCGGCAGCCTGCGGCTGCAAGACTTGACGTTGAAAGTTCTGACCTCTGGGTTGCACCAGGCATGGTGCAGCCGGCATTGCCTGAATTTACTGGTGTTCCAGGGTGTAGGGTGAACACTGAAAACTTTTTGCCTATTGATTTTTTCAAGTTGTTTATGGATGATGTGTTTTTGGCAGAGATTGTAGAGCAGACTAATTTGTATGCTGAAAATTTTTTGAGAGTGAACAGTGCCAGCCTTAAGCCCCGCGCTAGAGCTACCCGGTGGACTCCCACAAATTTGGAGGAGATGAAAAAGTTTTTGGGTTTAACTTTTTTGATGGGCTTGCTTAGGAAACCATCAATGGCTTCATATTGGTCTACTAGTCCCTTGATGGCAACAGCTATATTTCCGGCAGTCATGAGTTGTGATAGGTATTTGCTTCTGCTTCGGATGATGCATTTTGTTGACAATAGTTCTGCTTTGGCACGAGATCACCCTGATTGTGACCGTATTTTCAAGATTCGGCCTGTCATTGATCATTTTGTTGATCAATTTCCTGAGATCTTTTATCCTGGGAAAGAAATTGCAGTGGATGAGTCTTTACTGTTGTTCAAGGGCCGCTTGGTTTTTCGGCAATACATTCCTAGTAAGAGGGCACACTATGGAATTAAGCTTTATATGCTGTGTGACAGCCTGACTGGATATGTCTCTAATTTCAGGGTGTACACTGGTAAGGAATCCAGGATTAACCCCCCTGGTTGTCTGTCGACTTTTGGAGTGACTGAGAAAATTGTGTGGGAACTTGGTCGTGGAATTTTTAACAAAGGCCATTATTTGTATGTCGATAACTTCTACACTGGTGTGCGGTTGTTCAGGGAATTGGCCAAAGTGGACACTGTTGCTTGTGGCACAATCCGCTCAAACCGTAAAGGTTTCCCAAAAGAACTTGTTTGTCAAAAGCTTGCTCGGGGACAGTGCAGTGCATTGCGTTGTGAGGAGCTTCTAGCTGTGAAGTTTTCAGACAGGAGAGATGTCTACATGTTGACTTCCATACATGATGAAAGCACTGAACCGGTGACTGTTTGGGGTCAGGTTGCAGAAGCGCACAAACCTGTGTGCATAATGGACTATAATAGGCACATGGGTGGTGTTGACAGAGTAGATCAGAGGTTGGAACCGTATGCTGCTCTTCGTAAGGCTTACATTTGGTACAAGAAGTTGGCTATCCATCTTTTCCACTTGGCAACCTTTAATGCTTTTGTTGTGTTCCAGAAATCTTGTCCCCAGTCAAAGATGACTTTTGTAAAGTTTCAGGAGTCTGTAATAGGCAGCCTTGTTTTAGTGGAACAGGCAAGTGTTCCTAGAGTTGGAGTGGTGGAGGATGTTGCCAGATTGAAAGATCGCCACTTTCCTGATCAAATTCCTCCTACAACCTCAATAGACTTTCCCAGTCGGAGATGTAGAGTCTGTTGGCGAAGAGGTTTGCGGAAGGAGGTTTGTATGTACTGCCCCGACTGCCCTTCAAACCCCGGGCTGTGTGTACCTGCTTGTTTTAGATTGTACCACACGCAAAAGAATTTTTGGGAGCATCCATGAGTGATAAAGTGAACTGGTTGGTCTTTATTCTTTAAAACTTATTGTTCAGTTTCAAAGTTGGCATTTGTGTAGTCTTTTTAGATTTAGTTGTTGTGTTAGTAGATTTGTATCAATTTGCAATTTGTTTTTGGTTTTCTTTTATTTTGAAAAAAAACTAAAGTATGATGTTGGTTTGCGTGTAGTGTCCATTGTCTGACGGTGTGCATGGTTTGGCGCTTGGCTGGCGGTGTCTGTGGACTGGTGCTTGTCTGGCGGTGTCTGTGGACTGGTGCTTGGCTGGCGGTGTGCGTGGTCTGTTGTTTGGTTGGCGGTGTGCGTGGTCTTGCGCTTGCCTGGTGGTGTGTTGGGATTGGTGCTTGGCTGGTGGTGTGCCTGGGCTGGAGCTTGGCTGGCGGTGTGTGTGGAGTGGTGCTGTCCTGGCAGTGTGTGTGGACTGGTGCTTGCCTGGCGGTGTGCGTGGTCTGGTGTTTGGTTGGCGGTGTGCGTGCTCTTGCGCTTGCCTGGTGTTGTGTTTGGATTGGTGCTTGGCTGGTGGTGTGCGTGGAGTGGCGCTTGGCTGGTGGTGTGTGTGGAGTGGCGCTTGGCTGGTGGTGTGCGTGGAGTGATACTTGGCTGTCTGTGCACGGAGTGGTGCTTGGCTGGTGGTGTGTGTGGAGTGGTGCTTGGCTGTATGGTGTGCGTGGAGTGGTACTTGGCTGTCTGTGCACGGAGTGGTGCTTGGCTGGCTGTGTGTGTGGAGTGGCGCTTGGCTGGATGGTGTGCATGGAGTGGTACTTGGCTGTCTGTGCACGGAGTGGTGCTTGGCTGGTGGTGTGTGTGAAGTGGCGCTTGGCTGGCGTGTGCGTGGAGTGGTGCTTGGCTGGTGGTGTGCGTGGAGTGGCGCTTGGCTGGTGGTGTGTGTGGAGTGGCACTTGGCTGGTGGTGTGCGTGGAATGGTACTTGGCTGTCTGTGCACGGAGTGGTGCTTGGCTGGCGGTGTGTGTGGAGTGGCGCTTGGCTTGCGGTGTGCGTGGAGTGGTGCTTGGCTGGTGGTGTGTGTGGAGTGGTGCTTGGCTGGTGGTGTGCGTGGAATGGTACTTGGCTGTCTGTGCACGGAGTGGTGCTTGGCTGGCGGTGTGTGTGGAGTGGCGCTTGGCTTGCGGTGTGCGTGGAGTGGTGCTTGGCTGGTGGTGTGTGTGGAGTGGTACTTGGCTGTCGGTGTGTGCTGAGTGGTGTTTGGCTGGCGGTGTGCATGGTCTGGTGCTTGGATGGTGGTGTGGGTGGACTGGCGCTCGGCTGGCGGTGTGTGAGTAGTTACTTTCTGTTGGTTACTACACACACTGCTAGTTGAGTGACACTCCACGCAGTCCATCATTTTGTGTAGTTGCAGTGTCAGAAATGTGGGCGTGTGAAAGTGATGGGCCCTTGAATGGCGCTGTCTGCTGGTGTGAGTGTTGTAATGTGATGGGTCTGCGGCTGGCAGTGTGAATGTTTTGTATGTGTCACACGTACGAAAGGTGTATGAATGGCCTGTAAAGAGGTTGGTGCCTTGACGTGGCTTTACAGCTCACGAGCTGTGAGTCAGTGGTTCAGTTTATCATACTTTCAATTATACGCAGTGTATTTCATTTTTGTGAAATTACTTGCGAATACAATTGTATGTACTGAATCATCACTCACCCTCGTGCCAAATCCAACCAGTATGTGTGTGTGCTTGCGGATTAGATGGCTGTGCAGTAATATTTGTCTTTTTTCTCTTTCAGAAGTAGGGTGTATCCTGTCCCTTTTTGTGAATGTTGTAATGTGCTGCTTTTCCTTCCGGATGGTGTCAATGGTCTGGTGTGTATCAGGTATGAAAGGTGCGTGAATGGCCTGTAAAACGGTTGGTGCCTTGTCGTGGCTTTACAGCTCACGAGTTGCGAGTCACTGGTTCGGATTTTATGCATTTATTTATTGACAGAGCATTTCATTTTGTTGAAATATCTTGTTAATAAAATTTTATGTACTGAACCATCACTCGCCCTCGTGCCAAATCCAACCTGTATGTGTGTGTCTTTGAGGAATAGATAGCCATGCTTGAATGTTTGACTTTTGAGTAACTCTGTTAAGGTGTACATTATAGCTATAAATAACTTACTAAATTTAGATATTATTGTTAAACCATGGAAGTAAATGGTCATGTCTTTCTGGTGAATTCTATTGGTTTTTTTTATCCACAATCTCCTGCAAACTTGAAAATGTCTGTCACAATTTCCATGCAATATTGTCCCAAGAATCGCACGCTCTCAAATTGAAAACTTAATTCATTCAAAACAGTTTGGTTTTGCAAGGGGGTTCCCATGAGTTTTTGGCCCGGTGCTCGGCGGGCATCTTGGGAACCTACCAAACCCAAACAGTTCTGAAAACTAGACACCCGGGGGAGTCCAGGGAGGTATGGCATGCGTGGGTCCCCCAATGTTTTCCTACCCAGAAATCCCTGCAAACCTTAAATTTAGGTAAAAAAATATACTTTTCCATACATTTTTGCGTGGGATCTCTGTTCCGGCACAAATTTCCTACCACCCAGCGTTCCCCTTGATCTCCCGAGTAAAATGATACCTCACTTGTGTGGGTGGACCAAAGGCCTGTGACTAAGGTGAGGTGCTTAATTTGTTAATCCCAAACACTACAATTTTTAAAAAATCATTTTTTGCCTGTTCTGCTTTGGGGCACCCACACAAGTGAGGTATCATTTTACTCGGGAGAACAAGGGGAACACTGGGCTGTAGGACATTTGTGCCGGCACGGAGATCCCACGCACAAATGTATGAAAAAGTGGGTTTTTTTACCTAATTTTAAGGTTTGCAGGGAATTCTGGGTAGGTAAACCTTGGGGACCCACGCATGCCATACCTCGCTGGACTCCCCCGGGTGTCTAGTTTCCAGAAATGTGTGGGTTAGGTAGGTTTCCCTAGATGGCCGCCGATCCCCGGGACAAAAACTCATGGAAACCCCCTTGCAAAACCCAGTTGTTTAGTGATAGGTTATTTTGATGTCGCCTGCTTAGGTTTGGGGCCCTTGCCTGTCGCGGGTCCTTGAGCCACCCACGCAAGTGAGGTACCATTTTTTTCAGGAGACCTGGGGGAACGCTGGGTGGGTGGAAATTTGTTGATCCACGCAGATTCCAGAACGTTCCCCCATAGAAATGTCAGGAAAATGCGTTTTTCTTGTCAATTTCTTAGCTTTGCAAGGGATTCTGGGTAACAGAACCCAGTGGGAGGCAGTCGAGTCACCCCATTCTAAATTCCCCTGGGTGTCTAGTTTTCACAAATGTATAGGTTTGCTAGGTTTCCCTAGGTGCCGGCAGAGCCAGGGTTCAAAAACAAAAGGTAGGCTCTTTGCCAAAAAAGGGCACGATTGCACTGCGAAATTGAGGTGCGACCACGTTGCATTTTGTGCTGTTTCCTGTCGCAGGCACTAGGCAGACCCAGGCAAGTGAGGTACCGTTTTTTTCGGGAGACCCGGGGGAATGCTGGGTGAGTGGAAATTTGTTGATCCACGCAGATTCCAGAACTTTCCACCACAGAAATGTGAGGGAAATGTGTTTTTTTGTCAATTTTTTAGCTTTGCAAGGGATTCTGGGTAACAGACCCTGGTGGTAGGCAGTCGAGTCACCCCATCCTGAATTCCCCTGGGTGTCTAGTTTTCAAAAATGTATAGGTTTGCTAGGTTTCCCTAGTTGCCGGTCGAGCTAGGGTTCAAAAACAAAAGGTATGCTCTTTGCCAAAAAAGGGCACGATTTCACTGCAAAATTGAGGTGCGACCACGTTGTGTTTTGTGCTGTTTCCTGTCGCAGGCACTAGGCAGACCCAGGCAAGTGAGGAACCATTTTTTTCGGGAGACCCGGGGGAACGCTGTGTGGGTGGAAATTTGTTGATCCACGCAGATTCCAGAACTTTCCACCGCAGAAATGTGAGGGAAATGCGTTTTTTTTGTCAATTTTTTAGCTTTGCAAGGGATTCTGGGTAACAGACCCTGGTGGTAGGCAGTCGAGTCACCCATCCTGAATTCCCCTGGGTGTCTAGTTTTCAAAAATGTATAGGTTTGCTAGGTTTCCCTAGGTGCCGGCAGAGCTAGGGTTCAAAAATAAAAGGTAGGCTCTTTGCCAAAAAAGGGCACGATTTCACTGCGAAATTGAGTTGCGACCACGTTGCGTTTTGGCTGTTTCCTGTCGCAGGCACTAGGCAGACCCAGGCACGTGAGGTACCATTTTTTTCGGGAGACCCGGGGGAACGCTGGGTGGGCGGAAATTTGTTGATCCACACAGATTCCAGTACTTTCCACCACAGAAATGTTAGGAAAATGCGTTTTTTTGTCAGATTCTAAGCTTTGCATGGGATTCTGGGTAACAGAACCTGATGGTAGGCAGTCGAGTCACCCCATCCTGAATTCCCCTGGGTGTCTAGTTTTCAAAAATGTATAGGTTTGCTAGGTTTCCCTAGTTGCCGGTCGAGCTAGGGTTCAAAAACAAAAGGTATGCTCTTTGCCAAAAAAGGGCACGATTTCACTGCAAAATTGAGGTGCGACCACGTTGTGTTTTGTGCTGTTTCCTGTCGCAGGCACTAGGCAGACCCAGGCAAGTGAGGTACCATTTTTTTCGGGAGACATGGGGGAACGCTGGGTGGGTGGAAATTTGTTGATCCACGCAGATTCCAGAACTTTCCACCACAGAAATGTGAGGGAAATGCATTTTTTTTGTCAATTTCTTAGCTTTGCAAGGGATTCTGGGGAACAGAACCTGGTGGTAGGCAGTCGAGTCACCCCATCCTGAATTCCCCAGGGTGTCTACTTTTCAAAAATGTATAGGTTTGCTAGATTTCCCTAGGTGCCGGCAGAGCTAGGGTGCAAAAACTACAGCTAGGCACTTTGCCATAAAAGGGTCACATTTTAACTGCGAAATTGAGGTGCAAACATGTTACGTTTTGCGCTGTTTCCTGTCGCAGGCACAAGGCCGACCCACACAAGTGAGGTACCGTTTTTATCGGGAGTCTTAGGGTAATTCAGATTTGTAAATCAACTGTTATTACCTACTGAGTTTTCATGCATTTCTCCCTTCCCAATGAAAGACATTGTGTAAAAAAAAATCTTTTTCAAAAATAACCAATAATTCTCATGCTAGTATGAGTATTCCCAATTTTGAAAATGTGCAAATATATACTGTTTCTAAACTCTATAATTTGTTCCCAATTCAGAAATACATAGGTGTCTTTCATACAGATTTTTCCATGTATACATTTTCCAAGAATAAGTGCTCTATACCCACTACATAATAAAATACCATTGCAAGTTGCTGCTCAGTTTTTGGATCTGGGTTCGTCAGGTTCTTGGTGAAACTACAAGTCCTATATATCCCCACAACCAGGAAGGTCTAACGGATGTAACAGTATATTGCTTTCCAAGATCTCAAAATTACAAGAAGTTATAGGTGAAAACGTTGAGACAAAAGGCTGTTTTTTTCAACAAATTTTCAATTATTCCAAAATGTAACTGTTAGTTTCTATAAAGAAACCTTCATGGATTTAGACAAATGACCCCTTTCTGAATTCAGAATTGTGTCTACTTTTCGAAAATGTATCGCTTTCCAGGATCCATTATTGCTTTCAAACTCATTTCTACCATGCTTCCCCTAGGACTCTCTCCGGCCATGCTATCTTAGTTTATTACCTCTCCAGGCTGTGCTTCCGCAAGCCTATCAGCCCCTGATGTGCTAACTCGCCCCCAGGAGTACTTTAAATGGAACTAGAGGTGTGCAGGTACTCACCATTTAGAGTACCCGTTTGCACCTGAGAAGTGCCGGTCCTCTCCTATTAAATGTATTTCAGCAGTGCTGAGAAGTGCAGGTACTTTCCGGTTCAAATCCAAGACGTGCGAGCACTCAGTATCAGACAGTATCTGCCCATTTAAACCACAGCCCCAAGCTTCTCGTGTTATGTGCGCCCTTTCGCTAGCCCGGCCTGCCGTGCTCCTCGAAAAGTGCCTTGCACTGTGCTGCGGCTGCCGCCTCCTGTCCCAGGCTGCTCATCGGCGCAGTTCAGGCTGCGTCTCTGCCCCCAGGCCTCTCCTGGGTTTGCTCCCTCCCTTCTGTCCCATGTGAGCTCTTCACTGGAGCGCAGTGCTCCTTCCAGTCCTAAGAGTCTTCGTGGCACCGGCTGCGCTCTTCTTTACCAAGATACGTTCCTGCTGGAGGCGCGTCTCACAAGGGCGCACCTACCAACAGTGCAGCAGGTGCAGCGCAAGCAACCCCGGCGTCTGGCGGAGCAATGCACCCCATTTACAACTGACTACGCCTCAAGGGCAACCATGTTTCAACAATGGCGCCCCATGTGTCTTTCCTCCTTTCCCAGAGTGTACCCCTCCCTTCTGCCCACGCGTGCTCGCGCTGCCCCGATCTGTGCTCTTCACAGAGATGCCCGTGTTGTTAGCACCACTGTGTCCCTTGCCTCAGGTTGCGCACCCAGACAGAGCGCCACCCTATCCGAAGCTGGGAGTCTTCTGCACGGGCTGTGCTACCTCGTGTACCAGGCTCTGTAATCCGCCCTGCCCCTGGTTGTCTGCTCGCGGCTCCCCCCGTCTTCCTTATCAGTCGCATTACCCTCTTTTGCGGCTGTGCTCTCTCCTGCCCCCGGTTGTGCTCTCCTCGGGGCTGCCATGGCAGCTGTTGCTCCTTCCCCGGACATGTGCCTCCCCCGGGCGAGGGCTGTGCGCTGCAGCCTACACTGGGTGCGCTCCATCCCTCTGGAGACTCGCGCCCTCCTGTACCGCACTAGGAGGTCGGTTCTGTCCAAGGCTTGTTTGCCTCTGCGGTGCTCCCTCCTGTGCTGGACTCCTCTCCCTCAGAGTGGCGTCCTCCTCGGGTCGCCCTGTAGTCTGGGACTGCTCTAGTCCGTCCTGATCTATGCTTTCTCCTCAGCCCATCCTGAGCAGTGTTCACTCTTGCCTTGGCACGTGCTGCATTCCATGCAGTGGTCCGTCTGTCTGCTGTTAATACCAATGCCCCTGCCCAGGCTACAGCCCTCCGGTTCGAGACTCTCCTCCCGTCTCTCTCGGGCAGTGCTCAGTCCAGCCTCGGTCGGGATGTGCTCCTTCCTGCTCTCGACGCCCTCGTGTCCGCTCTATGCTCCCTCCTGCGCCTCGCGCTGTGTTCTCTCTGCCTGCACTGTGCTCCCACCCGTGCTCCCTTCTGCCGCGCTCTATGGTCTCATGCTCTAGGCAGCGCTTCCACCTGGCCTCCACTGTCCTTCCTCCGGACCCACGCTGGGCCCCCGCAGCTATCCTCGCCCCCCTTCCCTCCCCTCCCCACCCCTCCACTCCACATAGTGTTTTGCTCCCTCCTGTTCCGAGCTCTACTCCCTCTGGGGTGTTTTCGCTCCTTTTCTCTGAATGGAATTCCTGCCAGCTCTTCAGAAGAGTCAGAGGGGGGGGAAAGTTTCCGACTCCTCCCCGGTAAATTCACCACCCCAGCCCAGCCCTGCCCAGCCCTGCCTGTGAAACCCAAGAAGTCTGATCCTCCGAGAGCTGCTCAGTGCGCGAGCTGCAGCTTCACTACAGCAGGGGCCGAGGGACCTGCGGAGCCCCGCGTGGAAGACCGTCCCGGTGCCGCGAGCCTGATGCATCGCACCTGTGCACAGCAGGAGGGAGCGCTCGCGAGACACGCCGGGCTTGCAGCCTGAGAGGGGTCCTCGTGCGGCGCTGCGCACCTGTGCTCATCTTGGCTACACCACACCTGAGGGAAGACTGAGTGCACCGCACCTGAGGGGAGACTGGGTGCACCCCGCCGAAGCATCCAGCGGATGCGCTGCACCTGAGACCACCTCTGTGGCCCCGCACCTGAGCATATACATGGCACACTGATCATTCATATCTAAGTGGAAGGCAGCGTACGTCGGTGCTACCTGAAGGCAGCCCTGGTACTCTGCCCTGCAAGACTGACAGGACTGGCATTAATACTGCCCCGGGCACTGAGAGGTGTCTCAGCAGCAACCTGGCCTGGCAGTGCCATCCTGGACAGGTGCCCCTGTTTACACTACAGAAAGGTGTCTGGGTGACCCCATTGCCCGGACGCCAGCTCTGAATCCAATTGGCATGGGCATCTAGTGCCCCCATATCTCGCCCAGAGTCCTGTTGATGAACTCTGCGTCTTCGGCCAGCGGGCACACACCTCTCACCATGGACTGCACCGCCCTGCTCTGGGCCCTGCTGGCTGCCGTTGGCGCGATCAGGAGCCCCTCTACGGAGCAGGACGCTGGCACCACGGCCCCCGCGTGCCCCTCGGGATGCCGCTGCGAGGAGGACGGAATGCGCATGTGGACGGACTGTTCAGAGCAAGGGCTCTCGGCGGTACCTGGCGGGCTGAGCCCCTTCACAGCATACCTGTAAGTAGAGCCCACCTTCCTTCATAATGTGATTGATAACATGCCACACCCTAATCAATAGGAAGGCCAGGCTATGATCAGTAGGATTACATCTGCATGCACAGTAGGAGTGCTGTAGTGTGCTCAGCCCCTGCAGCCACTACTAATAGCAATGGACCCATAGGCGCCAATGTCATCATCAGAAAAAAATGCTATGCTATGCCCGATTAACAATTCTGTGGCCAACAACAATTTCATGCATCCAGTTGTCAATAAAAATTGCAATCTATAAATAAACAATTCATCCTTCTGGTCAATGAAAATTCAAAGCAATGATTAGCAAGAATTTGACACTGTAGTCAATAAAACCCCAATAATGAGATCAGCTCAGCGTTGATCCTGTTATTACAAATAGCTCGAACCTACAACTCATGACATTTGATTCTATGATAAAAGAAAAACTAATGCTAGGAGCCACGACAGTGCCACACTCTCGTGAAAAAAACACGCTGTGAATAATAAGAATGTCAAGCTATGATCGATAAGGTTTTATTCTATGATCACTTGATCAGAAATATTGCCACATTATGGTCAACGGAATGAAGCGCTGTTATCGGTATTCAGTGTTGCACTGACCAAGAATTGAGTTGACACGAATAGTGTGATGTGATCATTAAGAAATCGGTGCCGTGACCAATAACAATAGTGTCCTTCACACAGTGTTGTGCTAAACAATATGGAACTTTTAATCAATTGAAATTGTGTCGTCACCAGTGGGATTCCATGCTATGACTAATAAGAAATGCACTATTGCGGCCAAGAAGAGTTTCCTGCCATCGCAATGAAAATGGCATGCTAAGTAAGGAATCCAAGACTTATATTAATAATATCATTCCATGATCAATAACAATACCGTACTGTGATCAGTAGGAGTGCCATTGCTATAATCAATTAAATATCCCTACTATGAACTAGAATAGTTCCATGCTCTGCTTATAAGAATGTTCTATATTCATAATGACGTCACTGACATGAGTATACCATGCCGTCTGTGCTCAATGAGAGGGCTCTTCTCTGACCAATAAGATACACAGCTACAGCCAGTGATAACCCACAGAGCAGCCAATCAGACCAGAGCACAGCGCTCCATATGAATTCCATCATGAGTAATAATCTCATGCTGTGATCAACAGACTTGACACTCAAGCCAAGGTATTCCATGCTATGATCTATAATAACTGTGTGATATGATAAAATAAAAATTCATGCAACGATCTAGGGCACTTTCGAAATGTTGTGCTCTGGACCACAAAAACGGCGCAATTCTGGTCTCGCCTACGCTGGCGCACAAACTGCTGCCCAGCACCAATGCAGACACCTTGCATCCTGGTGCAAAGGTGCCTGCATTGTAAGCAGGATTGTTTTTGTGCAGAAAGAGGCACCTTCCTACACAAAACAATCACGAGAGGCATTTTCCTCTTTATACCTGTGCTGCAGGATGCAGCATACATAGAAATAGGAAGTAGCGATGAAAAATTAAAATATTTCTCCTCGTTATGCCTCACCTGGAGAGGCATAGCATTTCGACGCATTCCCAGGTTTACCACGGACGGCAAATCTGTGAATGCGTCAAAATCTACAGGTGGTGGGTGAAAACACCCACACACCAACCATGGAACACTTCCCTGGGGCAGAGTAATGCAGCAGTGCGGTTTTCACTGTTCCGTTACTCTGGATCTATCTAGCCACGTAAGGCCATGCAAGGTGGCCTTGCATAGCATGATAAATCAAATTTAGGATTGGCGTCACTCTTGCGCCAAGTTGTATGGCACGAGGGAGACACAACTCCTACATAAATATGCCCCATTGTGTTTTAATAGCTGGAAGCTCTGTGATGTGATTAAAAATAATTACATGCTGTGATCAATAACAATTATGTGCCTTAATCAACAGCAATAACATCCTTGTATCAGTTTGATATTTAAACTTTAGCTCTATATAGAGGTTGCGCTGTGATCAACAACAATGCTATGTTCAATATGGTTCCTTGCCATAATCCACATGACTGTCAGCTATTATTATTTATGACCCATGCTATTATAGGTATATATGTCATACTGTCATCAATCATTATCCTATTCTACAGTCTTTAAGTGACTCCTATGATTGATATAGATGATGAGTTATGATTAATTAGAATTTCAGGCAGAGATCAATATGGTGTCATGCTATTATCTATATGGTTGCCATGCTGTGATCAATTCACATTGTACTCTGTGATCAATAGGAACTTTGTACTATGATCAATATTATGTTCATGCTATGATCACCTAGAGGGGTGCTTTGATCACACATTCCATGACATGATGACTAGAAATGCTTTTCTATGTTAAAAAAATACTTCCATGCAGTGGCCAGTAAGAATGCCATGGGACAATGGAAGTCCACGCCATGGGACAATGGAAGTCCACGCCATGGGACAATAGAAGTCCGCGCCATGGGACAATGGAAGTCCACGCCATGGGACAATGGAAGCCCACGCCATGGGACAATGGAAGTCCACGCCATGGGACAATGGAAGTCCACGCCATGGGACAATGGGACAATGGAAGTCCACGCCATGGGACAATGGAAGCCCACGCCATGGGACAATGGAAGCCCACGCCATGGGACAATGAAAGCCCACGCCATGGGACAATGGAAGCCCACGCCATGGGACAATGTAAGCCAATGCCACGGGACAACGGAAAACCCCGCCATGGGACAATGGAAGACCACGCCATGGGACAATGTAAGCCAATGCCACGGGACAACGGAAAACCACGCCATGGGACAATGGAAGACCACGCCATGGGACAAAGGAAGACCACGCCATGGGACAATGGAAGACCACTCCATGGGACAATGGAAGACCACTCCATGGGACAATGGAAGCCCACGCCATGGGACAATGGAAGCCCACGCCATGGGACAATGGAAGCCCACGCCATGGGACAACGGAAGTCCACGCCATGGGACAATGGAAGCCCACGCCATGGGACAATGGAAGTCCACGCCATGGGTCAACGGAAGTCCACGCCATGGGTCAACGGAAGTCCACGCCATGGGTCAACGGAAGTCCACGCCATGGGTCAACGGAAGTCCACGCCATGGGTCAACGGAAGTCTACCCCATGGGACAACGGAAGTCTACCCCATGGGACAATGGAAGCCCATGCCATGGGACAATGGAAGATCACGTCATGGGACAATGGAAGTTCACCCCATGGGACAATGGAAGCCCACACCATGGGACAATGGAAGTCCACGCCATGTGTCAACGGAAGTCCACGCCATGGGACAACGGAAGTCTACCCCATGGGACAATGGAAGTCTACCCCATGGTACAATGGAAGTCTACCCCATGGGACAATGGAAGCCCATGCCATGGGACAATGGAAGCCCATGCCATGGGACAATGGAAGCCCACGCCATGGGACAATGGAAGTTCACCCCATGGGACAATGGAAGCCCACGCCATGGGACAATGGAAGCCCACGCCATGGGACAATGGAAAGCCCACGCCATGGGACAATGGAAAGCCCACGCCATGGGACAATGGAAACCCACGCCATGGGACAATGGAAATCCACGCCATGGGGCAATGGAAGCCCACGCCAGAGCGTGATCGATATTATTACTCTGCTATGATCAGGATGAATTCTGCCCTCCGATCGTGAACAGTGCTTTGTAAGGATCGCAAAGAGCCCTGTGCTGTTGGTATTTAGTCACTGATATGATCAGTACGAATTCCATGCTGTGATCGATAGGAAAGTGATGCTAGGATAATTGCAAATTTCCTTCCGTGATCAAAATGCTTTCCATTCTATGATCAATATGCATGACATACTTTGCACAAAAAGACAGACAGATCAGTGTTCGAAGTGTGTGTGTGTGTGTGTGTGTGGGGGGGGGGAGTTTTCTGAGGGGCAGCGCGAGCCAATACTTTTTTCATTTTAGAAAAGCAGTTCCCCTACTTTGTATAAAAAGAGGACCGTCCCAGGACGGTTAATTATGATAGTTTAAATGCTTCAGCTGAGGTATAAGGCAGGGAGTCTCCTGTGCTGTCAGACAGATAAGCAAGCCATCATGCCAGGGTACTTGCTTGCCTGAAAGCAATGTAAATGTGCGCCACTGGTTAATCCGTAAATGTAAAGGGTGCCTGTATGCCGGATTTGGCTTTAATTGATGGAATCACTTGAAGCTTCATGATGACACGTTTAATTTTTGGAGAGGTGTTTTAAGGGAGCTGCCAGTTAAACTGTGAAGTGTGTGTTTTTAAAAGACAGTTATTAAAAAAAACTTTGCACTATGTACAGTCTGTGTATTACTAAAATCTATAGTTTGAAAACAGATTTTTTTTATCTTGAACCTTTTTGCGCATTCCGTAGCAGCATATCTTTTATTATGAGTAATGCAAGTTTTGAATAATGACTTGCATGTCCACACTGCTTTCTGTCACAGACTGGGACTTCATAGCACTAAACATAAACAAGGCCCTATTCTCCAATTGCACCAACCAGGAAACAATTCAGTGGCTCCCTGGTGCAGTGCATTACTTAACAGATGTTGATAATGTATGATAGTGTACTTCCCACTGATTAACATAACTTGCATTTTATCTTATTTTAGGCTGTGCGTTATTATATATGTAGTTACCTGAAGGTGAAAGACCTAAAAAAAAAAAAAGTTACAGAATATATATATTTTTTTCGCCAGACCTTGACCATGCCCCCACGCTCACTCACCCCACCCCATTTCGCTCAACATCACAGTTCCCGTACTTTTTGAAATGCACTTCAACCACTGAGATAGACTGACAGATATTTTTATCTATAACAATTCTGTGTTGTCATAAGTATCAACCCTTTGTTATGCTAACAATAGACAAGGCTACGATCGATATAAACACTGCATTATGCTCAATAATATTTTCATGCTCCTGCACAGCATCCAAGTTCTAAGTCATCTGATATATTTCAATAGCCTCCTTCTTCGCTTCCTCTGGTATTCCTTTCCACCCCTGGATAATGTCCAAAACATACGTAAGATTACCCTAGCTCTTCTATAACTTTCCCACTTATGTCTCGGTTTCCTCCTTTCGGAGCTTGAGTAGGTTGGTTCATACACATAATGTTCTCCGAGTTCCTCTAAATTCAGCCCATGCCACCTCATACCACTAATCCTGAATCCCACAGAAAATCTCTGATAATATATGTTATGTTGTGTTATGTTACGAGTCATTTGTAATAGGTGCAGTGTGCATTGGGATGCCCTTCAAGTACTTATATAGCCCAAGTACCTTCAAAACTTGGTTTTGTGATGTCACATCATCAGTTGTGTGTTTATTTTTGATTATTTTACAGCTACAGGGAGTGTGTCTTCATCATAGATTTGTCAGAGAGTGCTAGTGTTTAATGTGTGTGGTGGGGTTCTTACCAAACTGATTGGGTGCCATCTGGGTTATTTGGCTTAAACTGCAGAGGCCTTGATATTGGAGGCTCCCACCATAGGCGTATAGCAGCTAGAATGTGTTCAGTGTGCATTGTCCCCTGGAGAGTTGAACTCCAAAGTAATGACCACAGTGTTAGCATATCTGAGTGTAACCCCTCTCATAATAACGTACAAATCATTGACTTTGAGAAAGAACAGTCAACGTCCCCCTCTACACTAATACCTGGTCCTTTGTTAGCTGACCCGTTATCACTGAAGGGCCCTCAAGCCTCCGTTCCCTTCCCTGAAACACAACCTCACCAAGCTCTTCAAACTGTGCCTTCAACAATACTACGTGACTGCAGCATTATTTTTGGCTCATGTTTCTCCACCATGCACTCATTCCTGGCTTCGGTCACCAGCATCGGTGTGAAGCGTCATGGATGACTTCATGGCACACAGTGAAAGTGACAGGGATTAGTTTTTCAAATCCTATGTCTATTTTCTTGCAACTTGTGTCTTGATTAGGCAAAGGAAGTGTAACAAAAGGGTTTGTGTTGATAAGGAGTGCTTGGGTGGCAGCCTGCCAAGGGCAACTAGCACAAGTTGCGCTAAACAGGAAAGGAACACAGGGTGAGAATTGGCATGGAGGGAATATGGGAGGGTCTAGAAGAGGAAGGGTGGTATGGTGGGGGTCCTGTACCCCTTTCACATGAGGGTTAAGCTATGGGTGCCCCACCTCACCACCCTGCAAAAAGTTACCTCCTAAATCTCGATGTCAATAAATCGCGGCTTCGTGAAATTGGGACTTTTGCACAGCGAATGTTGCACACAAGCCAATGAAGAGGCAGTTCCATCAGCATATACATACATCCCATGATCCCATTGGAAGCCGTGAAGCAGCTGATACAAATGACAGATAGGGAGCGCAATGGCAGCAGTGTCATGATCGATAAATTGTTGTAACATGATCAGTGAGATTACCTGCTCTTAGAAGTAAGTCAGTGCTGGGACTTATGCACTGATGTCTTGGACTGTTAAGAATTGCTTGTGAGGATTCATATGAATGTCCCACTCTGAGCAATAACATTTCTATGCAGTCGCGAATCACCCTCCGTTCTAAGGATAATATATATATGAATTCTTCACTGTTACTAATAAGAATGGCGCCCCATAGGTATAGGAAGTACTTCTGCTGATATAGTCCCCACCTCTGATGTATCTATACAAACATTATGCTGCGGTCAGTGTAAATGCATTGCTAGTATAGATATGACAGCCATGCTGTGAACATTAGCATATATAGAACCATAAACTCCTCATTGTCCATGGATAATGGAAAGCAACTTTATATTAATTGTGATTTATTTTTATTTCCTTAGTTCTTTCCCTACTTTGGTGTACATGATCTCAGGACGTTATTTGTTTTGATATATGTGATTTGCTGCAAAATGGCACACCCCTTAGTATGCTATTGCACTTCACAAGTTTAAAAAATAAAATACATAATAAAAAACACACAGCACACCTTTTCACCCCCTCAAAAAGCCAGATCTTTTGGTGTTGTCAATGCGTGTTCTTTCTAGCCAGCGCCAGCAGCATGTTTGCTTCTCTTTCCGATTCCTTGACATGTGGTTGTCAGATTTTGGACTCGCATGCTAGCTGCCTGCGTTAGACACTGCTGGAGGTGTCACGTTGTGATATTGTGCCAGATATAATACAGGAAATTATATGAATTGATGAAAAAACACAAAATAAAACCACCACAATTAGATGCCAACAAAATAATGTGTGTGGTATTAGAGACCATTTCTCAGATACAGCTGAAATGACATGCAACTTCCACTAAGGAAAGCAAAGTTTAGAAAGGGGTGTGCGCCTAGACGTGGAGTGGGAGTTCCTGAAGCGGGAAGGTTACATTTTTAGACCAGGTGTAGGGCAGTGAATACAGTGTGAGGCTCCTTTACAAGAATCTGTAGCCTCTTCATCTAAAACGGAGCATGCATGCTTACAATCGCCGGCATGCATCCTGTACAGGCCTTGGCAATAGCAAAGTTGGTTCATGTGTCATGGCGGCCTGCAGGGGTCCAGCCCACTATTATCATGATGAAGCCAGTGGCCCTTATGGGACAGCATTGTGGTCTCTTCCCACCCTTTATAAAAGCAAGGTGTGGTGTCTGCTGCATACCCCATTGTGCCAGACCTGAAAAGACTGCGGGTCGAGTGGTTCGCCTTAGGGCTGAACCCTGGGTAAAGTGTGAGTTCGTGATTCCTGAAGCCTTTCCTCCATCTCCGGCTCCTCTGATGTGCCTCCGCCCTCTATAGAACCTGTAGGCCCCTAGAGATCACCTGCCATCAATCTTGGATGTGCCAACTGCAAAGGATGTGTATGGAGGGGCAGGGCTAGGGTGTGAGCTCGACGGTGCAGAGACCAGTAACTGAGTAACAATACTTCTGAAATTCCTAAGGTTAAGACTTACTGTAGCAGGAGTGTTATTTTATTTTAATTTATGTATAAAGTTTTATATAGCGCAAACTTGATCCCAAAGGATATCAGAGCCCTTTACAATTTGAGGGAATTAAATAACTTCCCACCCTGTTCCCCTATAAACCCACATCCCACTATGGAACTAAAAATGCAAAATTAGAACAAAAAAATGTAATAACTACTAAGGGCCGTACAGCAAGGGAAAGAAAAAACTGTCTTTAGCACCAAACAGTCATCATTAATTAGAACATTCTGGAATCCGCTTTGTTGATGACTATTTGTGACAGAACAAGGTTGGATTAAGAGAACTAGCTATTTCTACTCACACTGGATGGCCACTTTAAAGTGGAGTTTGCAGCCATGCATTTTAACAAACAATGGCAACATCTCTTAAGTAGAAGCTTCAGTGAGACACGGAATATAGTAGCCACGCAGACATTAGTAGTGCAAGCTTCCTTTAGACAATACAAATAAAGCCTGTGCAGTAGGAGTGCATGCTTCCCAAGCATGCTCAATGGTTGCAGCATTGGAAGGAGCAGTGGAAGCTGCTCCCACACACGGAACAGGTACAGCATAACCCTCAGAGCAGCATTCGCGCAATTTGCAAAATCGTGTAAACGTCACTTCTCCTTGATCATTCTTAACTCAAATACAGAATTATCTCAAAGGCGGTACACATCCAGTCAAGGGGAGAGCTAGGGAATACTGAAGTGCAGAAGGAGACACAGATTTACAAACCACTTTGGTTTACCACCTCCCTAGGGTCAGGTACCTCTCAGAGTAGTGCCATGAAACCAGCCCGGTGTACGTGCGTTTTACAACATAACGTGCGATGTTAATTTCCAGCTCCATACCTGGTGCTATATGTCCAGTTCTGGAGCAGATCTTTGACAGATACTTCATGTCACTCACAGTGCAAGTGGCAAGTTGGTTTTGAACATATTTCATTCTCATTGAATTATTCTACTACAGCCTATGGACTTTCCTCAGATCACACATAGCTCTTGTGGAACGATTTGATTTGAATGAAACTCCGTGCTGTCAGATTCATAGAACTAAGGCTGAGTTAAACATTAACCAACTGTTATTCTGGAACAAGTCGAGCTAAGTTAGGAGTGCTGCACGCTTCTAATATACAAGTAAGAAGAAGCGCAACTGTGAGGGGCAATCATTGTGGGAGCCATGATGGTCAGCCTGAGCACTGGGCATACAAGACACAGTTTTCAGCTGCAGCATAGGGTAGTCCCGAGCCCTGGGCGGAGTCATGTACTGGGAAAGGACAGAAGCAGTTCTAGGGGCTGACATGCTTGTGGTGAAAGTTCAGGCTGGGTGGATCTTGGAGAATCCCTCTACTACAGACGCTGATGCTGGGTAGAATCCAGTCAAGATGACCCCACCTTGGGTAAGAATCTACTCACCAGCACCAGTCACCAGGGTCATCCTACTGCCAGTTCATTTAGATGGGCAACCAATGGCAGTCAGCATCTCACTCCTTGCATCACCAGAGCCCGCCCACTGGTGGAAGGTGACTAGGAACAGCCGCTAAATACTGTGCCAGCGGACACGTTTCCTACATGCCTGCAACTGCGCAAGTGACCAACCAGAGCTTCCCTAGAGAATCTCATGAGTGGAGTCTCCTCAATCAACCGAAGGTCACCACACTGGTCTCCCACTAAAAGCATATGTCTCTACCTCATTGGCTATTAGCACAATGTAAGGGTTCAGGGTGCTTGTATACGAGCACACCAAAAGCAGCACTTTAACCGAAGTTTAGTGAGTGTCAGAGTGTTTGTGCTACCCTTATTCCTCATTCCCCCTCTGTTTAAATGACCTTTGTTTCTGGAAAAAACTCTGTTTCGGTGGTCCTTGTCTCCCCTTTCTCAACTTCTCACACACCTGTTTAAGTCACTGAATGGGACGTCGGAAGGTCCCTCACCTCCTGTGCCTGGCTGTCAGCAGCGGCCTGGGAACTCCCTTACTGACTGCGCGTGCTCTGCTTGGAGCTCCCCCGCGCCCTGTGCTCCGTGTGAAGCATGCAGGGAGGCCCCCGTGTGCCCCATGACGTGTTACTGAAAGCTCTGCAGGGCCCATGCACCTGTGATATGCTTGTGAGTTCCAGCTGGCATATCCGGTGTGAGTGTGACTGTAACCCTGCAGGGCAGGGAGCTCCCTCTCACCTCCTGTGTCGGTTTATGGCTCTCTACTCTGCAAACTCTGGGGGCACAGAATAATTTAATCGATAGCGATCAACAACAGAGACAACGCAGACAAAGAGGCGCCAAGCATCTGTGCTAACCAAACTGCTTTCAGCTAAGCGCTGCCAACCAATTCTGCATTGGAACACATTGAAAATGAATCGCTCTCTGTGTATAGTCGACCCTTTCTGGGACATTCGATGCATTTATTTAAATCTGCCAAGACAGATCTTGAAAAATCGGGGTTATTCACATTAAAGCGGCACGCCTGGCGGCCGTGGCGCTCAATGTCGTCCTTCCATGACTTGCATTGATGTGGTCTGCACGAGGCTGCCCAACCCCTGTGCCCCCAGTAGCTGGCTTATTGTAAACTCTGCAGGGCTTTGCAACTGTATGCCTTTGAGCAGTTCCTTCTCTGCATGTTCTGTGTGACTGTGAGCTCTGCTGGGCAGGGAGCTCCCTCTCACCCCTGTACCTGTATGATGTGTTACTATATGCACTAAGCTCTGCTGGACAGGGAGCTCCCTCCCATTCCTGCATCTTTATTTTGTGTGTTATTTTTAAGCTCTGTTGTTTTATTTTTAAGCTCCGTTGGACAGGGAGCTCCCTCTCACCTCCAGGACCTGTGTATGGTGTGTCACCGAAGGCTCTGCTGGGTAGGGAGCTTCCTTTTACTTCTCTGCCTATATGACCTGTTACTGTAAGCAGTGGGCTTCTGCTGGGCATGGAGGTCCATCCTTCTCACCTCGTGTGCCTGTATGTCTTGTGTAACTTGTGTTGGACAGGCAGCTCCCCATCGGCCCTGGTGGCTCTAGGATCTGTTTCCTATTATAGTGAGTTCGGGGACTCATCCCTTCCTTCCCAGGAGTCGTTTATTTTCATGCACTGATTAGACTTGCAGCTCTGGCAAGCATCTGGTTTTCAGAATTACACTATAGCGCGTGCCTCAGATCCTTCTTACTTCATGTAAAGAAACTCAGGGGTATATTATCAAGGGGTTTTATCTCCGCTTTTTTGGCTTTAAAAGCCAAGAAAGCGGAGATAAAATTATCTCCCTATTACCAAGCTGTCGCTAACACCAGTTAGCGACAGCTAATAGGAGATAGCGACCATCATGGGCCCCACTTTGCATGTCAGTGATATTTATCACTAATGATATGCAAAGTGGGCGTGCCAAGATGTTAGCGACTGGAAACAGTCGCTAACATCGCTATCTCCTATTACCAACTTTTGGAGATATTTGCGCTAAGGGCGAATATCTCCAAAAGCTAACACCTGCCCTGAGCAGTTCTTAGCCATGTTATCCAATGGGAGGTGGATAACATGGATAAGAGCATTTGCTCGATAATGCATGAATATCGCTGACTTTTCAGCGATATTCATGCATTGCGGGCGTTTTTTATCGCATTTGCGATAAACCTTGCTAATAGCAAGGTTTATCTGCGATAAAAATCGCCGATGTGCGTCGATAATTTTTGTCTCTAAACAAGTTAGAGACAAAAATTATCGCTAGTTGTTGATAATATACCCCTCACTTCCTTCGCCAGGCCACCAACGAGACCCTATGGAGGGACACATTAGGAATGTGACAGATTTTTTCAGTGCTTGTTGCTGTGCGTTGGCATGGCCTCTTCTCTGGAGCTCTTATGCATATATGCAGCTTGCAAGGTATCTCAGCTTCGACTGGCCAGGGGCACAGGCTCATGACTTTTAAGAGGAGGGCTGGGGCATGCCCATGGTTGACAAGGGGTTTAAACAACTGGTGCACTGGAGCTATTCGAAGACCTTGTTTTCGCTTTAATGCGGGAGTCGCCATGAGGGAAAAGGTTCCTTTGTTAAAATGCTATTTATATAAAGAATACACAGGCGTTTTTTTTGTGAGAAATTGTGGGTAATTTGCTAATAAAAACCTTTACTGTGAGTTACGAATGCTGTGATATCGGACTGACTCTCACTGATAAACAAGCATTTACAATGCAATGGTTTCGCCTTTGTTAAAGTTAGAGCTATTGGCATTGCTCTTGACATTTTTATTTATGTTTTTTTTAACATAAATAAATGGCATTGTCATTTACAATGCCACTAGCTTTATCTCTCGCAAATGACACACACAGAGCCCCCCCCACACACACACACACAGAGCCCCCCACACACACAGCCACACAGAGCCCCCCACACACACAGCCACACAAAGCCCTCCACACACACAGCCACACAAAGCTCCCCACACACAGCCACACAAAGCTCCCCACACACACAGCCACACAAAGCTCCCCACACACAAAGCCACACAAAGCTCCCCACACACACAGCCACACAAAGCTCCCCACACACAGCCACACAAAGCTCCCCACACACACAGCCACACAGAGCCCTCCACACACACCCACATGGCAACAGGGGCACACGGAGGCACAAGCAGGCAACAGGGGCACACGGACGCACAAGCAGGCAACAGGGGCACACGGAGGCACAAGCAGGCAACAGGGGAACACGGAGCCACAAGCAGGCAACAGGGGCACACGGAGGCACAAGCAGGCAACAGGGGCACACGGACGCACAAGCAGGCAACAGGGGCACACGGAGCCACAAGCAGGCAACAGGGGCACACGGAGGCACAAGCAGGCAACAGGGGCACAAGCAGGCAACAGGGGCACAAGCAGGCACAAGCAGGCAACAAGGGCACACGGAGGCACAAGCAGGCAACAGGGGCACACGGAGGCACAAGCAGGCAACAGGGGCACAAAAACGGAGGCACAAGCAGGCAACAGGGGCACGAAAACTGAGGCACAAGCAGGCGACAGGGGCACGAAAACTGAGGCACAAGCAGGCAACAGGGGCACACGGACGCACAAGCAGGCAACAGGGGCACACGGAGCCACAAGCAGGCAACAGGGGCACACGGAGGCACAAGCAGGCAACAGGGGCACAAGCAGGCAACAGGGGCACAAGCAGGCACAAGCAGGCAACAAGGGCACACGGAGGCACAAGCAGGCAACAGGGGCACATGGAGGCACAAGCAGGCAACAGGGGCACAAAAACGGAGGCACAAGCAGGCAACAGGGGCACGAAAACTGAGGCACAAGCAGGCGACAGGGGCACGAAAACTGAGGCACAAGCAGGCAACAGGGGCACACGGAGGCACAAGCAGGCAACAGGGGCACACGGAGGCACAAGCAGGCAACAGGGTCAGGAAAACAAGCACAAGCAGGCAAAAGGGTCACAAGCAGGAATTGTAATTTAGACGGGGCTGAAGAGGAGAACGGTCAGTAGGGAAGTAGTGCGGCTGGTGCAGTGGTACCAAGCCGAAAGGTGAGAGGGGCTGTCTGCACCCCAGTTTGGACAGTTCCCACTACCTAACAGGGATTGGTGGGAGGGGGGCGTACTTCTTGCTTGCTTTAGGGCTGTTACTTCGAGGACGCAGTGCACGCTCCTGCCTGCTGCCGCCGGGACACGACAACAGGCAGGGAGAGGACAGGCTGGAAATTCTGGTGGAAATGCAAGAAGCTGTCACGTCGAGTTGCTCTCACCTTGTCCAATATCAAACAAGTCTCTGCCACAGCAAAGCCAGGTGGAATAAACACGGAGAAGGCGGTCTCAAAGTCGTAGACCCCCACTTCCGGAACCAACCAGAGCTATCCTCGCGAGATCAGCTTAACCACCTGGGGGGTGCAGTGAGCTCCTGCAGGGAGGGCTGTGAGGTGCAGTGAACTCCTGCAGGGAGGGCTGTGGGGTGCAGTGAGTTCCTGCAGGAAGGATTGTGAGGTGGAAGGAGGGCTGTGAGGTGGAAGGAGGGCTGTGAGTTGGAAGGAGGGCTGTGAGGTGGAAGGAGGGCTGTGAGTTGGAAGGAGGGCTGTGAGTTGGAAGGAGGGCTGTGAGTTGGAAGGAGGGCTGTGAGGTGGAAGGAGGGCTGTGAGGTGGAAGGAGGGCTGTGAGGTGGAAGGAGGGCTGTGAGGTGGAAGGAGGGCTGTGAGTTGCAGGGAGGGCGGTGAGGTGCATTGAGCTCCTGCAGGGAGGGCTGTGAGGATGCCTGACGACAGTGGCGGATCCCGCTCTCCTGCCTGTGCGCATATCACCCCCTCAGAAAACGGCGGTTTGGAGTGGGTCAGGCGAGCTGTGGGGTGAAGTAACGGGCCTCGAAGAGGTCCCGGTGCCTCGCAGCGCTGAGCTCCTTCAGCAAGACAAAGGATTCCAGCCTCCATCGGGGCCTACGTGTTCATTCCTCAGCAGAGCCGCTCTAAGGGCCCCTAGAGGACGGACCACAGCCACCCCTGGCTATCTTTAGCCACAAATGGGTCTCATAATCCCGACGCTTACAGAGGGAAAGAGGAGCGTGACCCACTCACCGCTCTGAGAGTGCAGTCTGACTGCGCGGCCACAGCGCCACCTGCTACTCCCGCGGGGTCACCTGTGCACAGCTCCGTCCCGGCCAGCAACACCCCAGGCTCTTCTTGAGGCAGCGCGGGGCTCTCCACGACACCGGAGCCCCGCCTGCGCCTGAAGCTGCCCTCCTCCTCGCACCGCCAGGCTTCTCCTTGCTGCCGGTACGGATTTGCGGTGGGGGCGGGCACCGACAATGTGCCCCGCCTCCGCTCCTCCCTCGTCAGGCTCCTCTCCGGTCTCCCTCCAGGCATGGGAGACCGGCAACACCGGCAAAGGCTTCCCCCAGGCAGGGGGAAGCGGCAAACACCAAGGCTTCCCTTTCCCTCCCCCGGGCTGCGGGGGCGGGACTTCCGGCCGGCCGCGAAGGGATTGGCAGCGCGACGGCCCTCGCTAGGCAGGCAGGCGGGCAGAAATTGCGAGGTGGGCACTCGCTAATTAAATAAATAACTGGGCAAATCCAAGTCGGCAAAATAAGCGGAGTGGGCTCCCGCGCCGATCCGCCGCCGGCCTCCAGCAGCAACGCGCTTCCAAGCGCTATAGAGGCACATAAAGCGCTCCAGCACTAGAAGTGTATGTAAACTTACAAAGTGAAAACACATTTATAAACAAAGTGCTCACGGACAGCGGGAGGGGTGGGGGGAGGATCACAGCGCACGCACATTCATAAACAAAATGCTCCTTACCTGATCGCCTCGTGGGAACTCGAATCTTGCAGCCAACTCCAAAAACAGACATTTTGAAAAGTAACAAAACAGGCCCACTCGGAAAAAAAAATAACACCCACCCACCACCGTGATGACGAACAGAAGTGGGTGGAGAGGGAAAAAATCTCGGGAACGCCCACGAATCTGGTCCAGCCTTGACGGACAGATCTCTGTTCCAATGGCTAGCCTCCATTTATGGAGCTAGCCAATGGAACAGAGGGCGGGACTAAGAGTACACTGTAGAGACATAAGATTTCTCTGGGGGCGGAGCTAACGCTCCGTGCCCCAGGCGAAACCTAAAAAGCACTGCCTCTCAATGCTAAAAAAAAACCTCATTTTGCGGTCCTGGCTTTTAATGCTTCTGAAGATCTTGCAGTGACTGAAAACCACTGTTAGAAATGGAGTTTCTAGGTGGCAGTGGTTTGCTCCCCTTCCAAGTAGGGACCCACACTCTAATCAGGATAAGTGTAGTACACACTAATAGTTTACCTGTGCTCACCCTTGGGCAGCTTGGCACAGAGCAGTCAGGCTAAACTGAAGAGGCAATGGGTAAAGTATATGTGCACACGAACACAGTAACACAGTGAAAATCCACACAAGCGCTCCACACCTGTTTAGAAATGTAGCCAATATTTAGCTGAGTAAAACACGACCAGAACGATAAAAATACAACATACTCAAGTCACAATGTGACGCCTTCAATAATAAAATGCTGTGATAGTGTTTGGAAATTCCAACTGGGGCTAGTGGGTGGTGCTTTACCAATACAAATCCAAAAATGTAGTTTGACCGCGAAGGAGTGCAGGCCAGCTTCAGGAGTCACACGAACTCCAGTACAGTACCTTGGTGGATGTGTCTTAAAACTAAAGACAGTGCGATGTGCAGAGGAGGTGAAGGCTCACAAATGCAGGAGATGTGTTGGTTCCTTACTGCTATGAAGGTCATGATGCATCACTTTAGCCAAGTGATGCATTGGTTCTTGGAGGCGGTGCAGGGTCGTTGAGCCGCTAACCCCAGTTACAATGCAGGGCACAGGAGAGGTGATGGACCTGAGGCCCTGAAGGCAACACGGTGTCAATGATGCATCGATGTCACAGCAAACTGCATCGATTCCACAGCATCTATGTTGAACTACCAGGTCGCAGGCGCTGCATTGGAGTCAGAGCAGTGTGTCATGGACTTCGGTTAAGCGGTGCTCGAGGCTCATTCAGCGGCAGCTCTTCGGAGGTGCTTTGGCACCATCGAGGCTTCATTGTAAGTCACAGTCATTGCGTTGTGGACTCAGCACTCAGTAAGCGGGGACCACGGCTTCAGTGCAGGTGGAGGCTATACGTCAATTTCACAGGGATGCGCCGGTTCCAAAGTGATGCTTGGTTTTGATGCGCCAATTCCTTGTTTGCAGCACCAGAATCACCTCCAAAGATCCAGGACTGGGTTTGGCACCACTTAGCAGGTTAGGACTCACAGCAGAGGGCCTGGGTGCTGGTAAAAAAGATGTACGGAAAGTCCTTGATGTCCCTGAGGCTTCCAACAGGAGGCCAGCTCACATCAAGCCCTTTGAGAAACTTTAGAAACCAGGATGCAGAGAATAAAGTTCAGTCCTCTCACTTCCAAGCAAGAAGCAGCAGACCGAAGGCCTACACAGCAAAGTGGCAGTCCCTCCTAGTGGTCCAAGAGCTCTTCTTGTTGGCAGAATGTTCTCAGCCCAGAAGTGTTTCCTGAGTATATGGTGTCAACGGTCCAGTACTTATACCCATTTTAGCCTATGAAGTAGGGAGACTTTAAAGAAAGGTCTTTGCAGCGCGCAAGAACCTGCGCTTCCTGACCCTGGCTCCAGGCACACTATGGGAGGAAGCAAGCATATTGCTACTCTGGTGCAAGTGTCAACTCCTCCCACCCCTCTAGCTCAGGAAGACTCATCAGCCTGGGGATGGACTATCGGGATAAACAGGCCACACCTCAGCTCCCTTTGTGTCTGACTTTCTAGATTGAATTCACAAAGCCCAACTGTCATCCAATCCAGACATGTATTCTAGAGACAGGCAGAGGCACTGAGTGGTTAAAGTAAGAAAATGCCAACTTTCGAAAAGTGGCATTTTCAGACCTGCATATTAAACATCAACTTAAAAAAATCTGTTTTTAAATTTTGAGACCAGACACCAAACTCCAATTTTCCATCTGCTCCCAATTGAAATATGCACTTGTAAGCTGTTACATGGCAGCTCCAATGCTAACCTATGTGAGAGTTAGGCCTTGCTTTAGTGAAGAAGGAATTTAGCAGTTTTTCACTACCAGGACATGTAAAACTCAAAATTACATTTCCTGCCTATCAAGAGGGGCAGAGAATGTAGCCTTATGGCTAGAGCGGTCGACCTCAAAGCTGGGGAACCGACTTCGAGACTCTGCAGGGATGCCCAACATCCTGTGATTCTGGGCAAATCACTTCATCTCCCTGCACCTAACAAAAATGAATGTGTTCATCTGTAATAATACTTGTGCTCATGTAAAGTGCTCTGATACCTGATATCTTCGGGTTGAGTTCACGCTATATAAAAATACATTGCACCCTGTTCATGGGGCTACCTAGGGCCTACCTTAGACGTACCTTGCATGTAGTAAAAGGGAATGTTTGGGCTTGGCAAGTAGGCAAACTTGCCAGGTCGACATGGCAGTTTAAAACTGCACACACTGGCTCTGCAGTAGCAGGTCTGATACATGTTTGAAGGGCTACTCATGTGGGTGGCACAATCAGTGCTGGAGGCCCACTAGTAGCCTTTGATTTACAGGCCCTGGGCACATGTAGTACACTGTACTAGGGACTTTTTTAGTAAATCAAATAAGCCAGTCATGGCGAAAACAATCATACCATGTTTTAGAGGAGAGAGCAAATGCGCTTTTGCACTGATTAGCAGTGGTAAAGTGCCCACTGTCCTAAAGCTAACAAAAACGAAGTTCAGTGCACAGTCAAAATTAGGTGGAGGATGGCAAAAAGTTTTGGGATAACCCTGGAAAAAGGACCAGGTACAACAATCACCTGTAAGGTTGGACTGGCCTACAAGGCAGTCTGGCAGTGCCAAAAGGGCTGGTCTGAGAATTCAATATATAGGCCAGTTTTTAGCTGTTTGGGGCCCTATTTTATTGTCTGGTGGGCCATCGATTGTTGATTTCCTTGATACAACCATAAATATTCTCTGCAGCAAGTATACATGTATGCAGTCTAACATAACTTGCAAAATACCAGTACAGTGTGAATTAAAAGTTCAGAACTTTCCCGATTTGCAAATGTGGAGCATTTTTTAGTTTAAAACCTACCAGATAGCACAACTGTCCAGTTGCTGAGTTAGATCTAAATCTACTCGACCAGACAGTACAGCTGTCTGGTTGCTAAAGACCTCTTGGGGACATTCTGAAAACTGAACTAAGAATGCATTCCACCCATAGCTTACCATTGGGTTTGTGGTTTGTTACTAACATTTGCTTGCTTTCAATTAGCTGGTTTTATTTGTTTAACGCTCTCTAGTATGTCTTTGTCCCTCTTGTGGAGTATAGCTTGACGAGAGTTCGCTTTTTGTAAACAGGCCTTTCAATTTTGTTCTTATCTTGCCACATTTTCTGTGCATTCAAAGACCGAGATAAAGTGTCAGGCTGTCTCTTCCAAAGGAGAGTTGTGTTTAATTTTCTTTCTCAGACTTCAAAGTGAAACAATTTTTCTGGCAATCTGGGATGTGAAAGGAAAGGCTCTTTTGTAGCACAAAACAAAATGTAAATGTCTGTAAATTAACTTTGCAAATATTTCACAACACTCTATTCCAATCTACACCACTCTACTCCACTCTAACACTTGAATCCACTCTAAAACACTCTATGCTAAGCAACTCCACTTCACTCTACGCCCCTCCACTTTAAGACCCTCTACTTAACTCCACAACAGGCCCCTCCCCTCTATGACACTCCAGTCTACAACACAGCACTCTTTGCTATAACACTCACTATATGACATTCTACTCCACTTTGCGCAACCCAATGCCAATCCACTCTCTGCCACTGTACTCCACCCTACACCACTGTATGCCATTCCACTCGATGCCACTCTACTCCATCGTGCTCGACTCCCCTCTACTCTAAGCACCTCTACTCCACACCATTACACTCTACAACCCTCCACTCTATGACCTCTCACTCTACGACACTCTATGCCACTCCACTTCACTCTATACCACTCCACCGTGATACTCTACTCCACTCTACGGCCCTCCACTGTATGCCACTGTGTGCCACAGCACTCTATGAAACTCCCTCTACGCCACTCCTGGTCTCTGCTGCAGCTCCTCTGCTGACATAGCTTGCCAGGGATCTTCTCCCATTTTTAGTGGGCTACCAGGGTCAGGCATAGTCAGGTACCAAAATACTATGTTTCTTCAATCAATCATTAGATTTGTAGAGTGCTTCTTGTCACCTATGAGGATATCCACGCTTCTTGATTTCTTCCTCATTGTCCCTGAGGCACATTATAAAGTAACCTTGTATGAGTCTACACTGTATGTAAAACTATCCACTTAAACTGATGGGCACCTATGACCTTAATGATACTGTGCCTTGTTTAGGGTGATTTAACTACTCTTTGTGGCAGAAGCGGGAAAAGGGACAGTGTAAGGAGCTCGGGTTTACCATTCTAATCTTTCATGGAGGGAAAGGTAAGTATGTGCGAAATTATGCAAGACAATATAGGCTTCCTGACTTACATTTGGAATATCTTCAAACTGCACTGAAGTTATGGCAGTGGTCGAAGTGGGCGGGATCGGCAGGGCACTGCTTGCCCCAACTTTTTTATTCAAAAGATTCCGTTTTTACTTTTACTTTTCAAAACTGTGTCCCAGGACGGCATAAATAGCCAAGGCCTTCAGATAAGGCCCGGCTTTTGTGGCCGTTCGGGGACGGGCGAGACTGGCAGAGAAGGAAAAGGACTCTGTCTCTTCTTTCCTGTCCAGAGAAGACACAATGTCCTCTTCTGCTCTAGTGCTGCCCTCTTCCCCCCCCTCGCTCTTCCTCTTATGACCTCTCTTTCTGTCTAGCAGCCCCTCCTCACTTACCGAAAACCGTGACTTGACGTTGGAGTCAACTTACATTGCTGGGGTTTGGTTCTGCAGTTGTCTCCAGGGGTGCAGGTGTCAATGGTGGATTTTTTTGGGGGCAGCGGAACCAGCACCAAAGTTTTGTTTTTAAGGGACCTTCTGAACTCCGGTTATGGATCAATCTACTGCTCTGCATGGCAGTAGAGGGGCCAATTTCCCATGCTTGCCTTTTGGCTTTGACATCCTTGCTGCACCACTGGTTAAAGACGAATGTTTGGGATACAGCGTTCAACTCCCCTTAAATTGGGATATATGACGTTAAAACGCATATTTTTACAACGCATACCGTTACAACGGGACTTTTACAACGCAAATACTATTACAACGCATGTATTTACAACGCTTTTTTTTACAACGCAGGTACCTTTACAACGCATACCATTACAACGTAAGTATTGGTAAGTATATATATATTTTTTAATTGTATATTATTTAAAATTAATATAATTTAATGTAATTGTATTTAATTTAATTTAATTTCATTTAATTAATTAATTTCATTTAAATTTATTTTTATTTTATTTTTACCCTGTACCCCTGTATCCCAAAAACCCAAAACTGACCCTGAACCCTAAAAATACCCCTTTACCCAAAAACCCCAAACTGACCCTGAACCCTAAAAATACCCCTTTACCCAAAAACTGAAAACTGACCCTAAACCCTAAAAATACCCCTTTACCCAAAAACTGAAAACTGACCCTGAACCCTAAAAATACCCCTTTACCCAAAAACTGAAAACTGACCCTGAACCCTAAAAATACCCCTTTACCCAAAAACCCAAAACTGACCCTGAACCCTAAAAATACCCCTTTACCCAAAAACTGAAAACTGACCCTGAACCCTAAAAATACCCTTTTACCCAAAAACTGAAAACTGACCCTGAACCCTAAAAATACCCCTTTACCCAAAAACTGAAAACTGACCCTGAACCCTAAAAATACCCCTTTACCCAAAAACTGAAAACTGACCCTGAACCCTAAAAATACCCCTTTACCCAAAAACTGAAAACTGACCCTGAACCCTAAAAATACCCCTTTACCCAAAAACTGAAAACTGACCCTGAACCCTAAAAATACCCCTTTACCCAAAAACCCAAAACTGACCCTCAACCCTAAAAATACCCCTTTACCCAAAAACCCAAAACTGACCCTGAACCCTAAAAATACCCCTTTAAAAAAAACCTAACATATAACATTTTAAATATAATTATATACTTACCAATACTTACGTTGTAATGGTATGCGTTGTAAAAGTACCTGCGTTGTAAAAACATGCGTTGTAAATAAATGCGTTGTAATGGTATTTGCGTTGTAAAAGTTCCGTTGTAATGGTAGTGCGTTGTAAAAAATGCGTTGTAATGGGTGTATACCCTTAAATTGTGTCCTCCAACCCCAACTTCGCCCTTCCCTTCGGCTGCAGATAGGCTCTTTAGGGGGTAAATCAAATGAAAAAAGCCAGCAGCAGTCAATGTGCTGCTGAGGGCGGCTGGAGGACTTGGGGAACCGCAGTCTTGCTACACCCTCTTTTTGTTTCCTGCTGTTTTGCCTGCCAGTTGCTTTAAGGAAAACGAAATGTTCCTGTTGAGGCCCATCACTGAGTGGACCGGCCTGCCTGCCTGTCTACCATGGTGATGTGGAGGGGCAATCAAAATGCAAAAAGCCCCTGCCTTTCCCTGAATATACGAAGAGAAACCATGAAAATAAATCGCCTTTCTTTAAAAGTATCCATCTGCTCTCTTCTTGGTGCGACCTTAGAGCGGCCTGTATGATGTCTTAAAGATAAAAGATGAAGGTGCAGATCCAGTTAAAAGATGAAACCTGCACCACTCCATGTGTTTCAAAGGGAACTCAGCCTGACAAAATGATAACCTGATGGTATATGACAGCTCCGGAAACAAAAAATGAATCGATGTTTCTATAATCCCTGGCTATAGAAATTCACTAAAAAAGCATAGAAGTCTGCTGGTCCTGCTCATTCCAAACATACAGCAATTTCAGTCAAGAGTGCATTTAAATGCTGGCAAGGCTGGTAGTCGAGGCATTCACAGGCCTAGGGGACATCAAGAGCGGATTCCCCGGATCCCAGAACGGTGTGTGTCTGAGTGTGTGGGGTTATGTGGATGTGTGAATGGATAGATGGATAGATGGTAGCGTGTGGGGGGGAGTGTGTGAGTGCGTATAATTGTATAACCAAAGGCAGAGTTTGTTTGGGAATGGGTCTGTCTCTGCAACAGCTGTGTCTGCCTGATGTAGAGAGCCATGGTCTAAAACATTGGATCACCAGAATGTATGCTTCTTGTATAATGCTGGATTTATTGGGTTACCTAATGTATTGATACAGTTTTACATTGCGCGAAGATGAGGGTATCAGTGCGCTTTACAACATTTTCTGCCTTTTGTGCTACTACTGTATGTTCTGTGGTATTTTTACTGTGTGATTACTGAATAAAAACAAATTGAAAAAAAAACTGCATTGTTCCAGGAAAGACGAAAGCGATTAATGCACACAATCCACAGCAGATCTTTGCTGTATTCAGAACTTCAAGCAAACAGTCAAATGCTACATAAATATTCACGCTCGCCATTTTAGAAGTAGATTTGCCCTGCACTGGTGCAAATTTCGGAATAATTTAAACATATTGTTACAAAAAAATTAGAATGATTTCTTTTGCAATTTGCTTTTCAATCTCTTTACCCAAAACAAAGAAATTTGAAGGAGTGTTTGATTTCCTGTCATATTTTTTTAGTTGCATTACTTATAAAATATCAGTAGAATGTCTCTTAGTTAGCCCCTTGTCAAAAGTATGAATTGCAGGCAGTACAGTTTTCGACAATAATTCCAAGCAGGCTGAAACGTTTAATTAAATGTTCACGTCATAAATATGCGCCTACAAATCCCACAGGCTCAAGAATGCTTGTTAAAAAACAGACAGACTGAACATTGCCTTCATGACACGTGGCCAGTTGACAGCTGTGCCCGGAGGAGGTATAAACACTTCAATGTAAAAAAGGCTACCACTTTTTTGGTTCATATTTTTCTTTCACCGTCCTGCCTTTATTTATCTGTATTTGTGTCTGATATAATCATCTTCTTTCCATATTTATTTTGTGTGGTGTGAAAAATTGAAGCTCCAACCAGTTAATTTTACACCGAAAAAAAATATATATATATATATATATATATGATAACACCACCTCCTCCAAACGAAAGAGACGTGACCCAGAAGGGAGATTAAAGGGAGCACTTTAATGTAAAGGAGTCTCGGGCGGATGCATTTCGGTACTTTTGACCTTCCTCGGCGCCCCTCTCCAGCTGCTCCTTGTGCTGTTGATGGTCCGCCTGTCACGCTGTTTTGAACAGTGACCATACTCCGCCCCCACGATGTGCAGCCAATCAACCATGTGCAGTCCCGTGTGGTGGAACTACACTACCCACAAGGCCCCAATATTGCGCCTCGAGGGAATTGCAGAATGCTGTGGGGTGATGAAGTTCGAGTCGGCTTCTGTGACAGGCGCAGCCTTTGAAAGTCTGTTGGGAGGTGAGGCAGATGTACACTTCAGTGCCCCCTCGGGTCCCCCTTCGTTTTACCGCCGCAACCACTTTGCCTGGTGTCCTTCGCGGGGGTTGGCGCGGGATTCCGGTCACCCAAACAGAAGATATAAATATCCACTTGCCGCGTTGTATATATAGTTATGATTGTTTTCCAAAGGGAAATCGCAACATTCTATTGGGAATAACTTTGGCGCCGGTTAAGGAATCTTCCTGAAATTTTCCTTAACTCTGCCTCGCGGCGTTCCGCTCCTTCCCTAAAAGTTTGGGGGGGATTCGTCAAGCGGGGGCCGAGATAAAAGGGGGGTCCCAAAATGTGTTTTCCCCATGTTAATTTCCATAGGGCGGTTGGACTCACTTTTAGCCCGAACGGCTGAATGGTTTCCCACCAAACTTGGCAAAATTGTACGGACTGGTAGCCCGATGTGCCTTTGCTATGTCTCAAAATATGTGCTCCAGTGGTTTTTACGAAAATTAACTTTGAAAAAATATATATTGGGCTACATTGGGCTATATATATGTTAGAGCCCAAATGTAGCCCAATGTAGCCCAATGTAGCCCAATGTAGCCCAAAGATGGCCACCAGAGACAAAAAACAAATGTAGCCCAAATATCAGCCAGATGTAGCCCAACTATAGCCCAATGACAGAATGTCCCAGAGTGTTCTAAAGAACAACTAGAGCGCTAACAGTCTTACTTATGACAAAAGTATGGCACACCTGAAGTCATCTTGATTGGAATAAAGTGTTAACACTTAAAACATTTAATTTGCAAAGGAACAAAATGAGGGGGTTCATTTTGCCATTAAAATTATGATTAGTGCTGAAGAAAGAAAAATTAGGGCACATTTTGAGTGACTTCTCAAATCCTCTTCTATTTCAATAAAAAAATTCTGATATGCAGTCTCCCAAGATGGCCACCAGAGACAAAAGAGCCCAAATGTAGCCCAAATATCAGCCAGATGTAGCCCAACTATAGCCCAATGACAGAATGTCCCAGAGTGCTCTAAAGAACAACTAGAACGCTAACAGTCTTACTTATGACAAAAGTATGGCACACCTGAAGTCATCTTGATTGGAATAAAGTGGTAACACTTAATACATTTAATTTGAAAAGGAACAAAATGAGGGGTTTCATTTTGCCATAGAAATTTTATATATATATATATTCACTGAAAAAACCATAGGTTACACACCAGTTATAGTTAGGAATTAGCATTTAAAAATCCTTTGAAATTCACTGAAAAAAACATAGGTTTCACACCAGTTATAGTTAGCTGGAAATTTTACTCGCATAAAACCATTGAAATTCCCACGTTATAGTTAGTTGGACTCACTATAACTTGGACGTCTGCAATGCACTGCTGATGACGTCACATATTACATCACTCATGCATATATTTAAATATTTAAACATTACTCGCTAATATATGTATTCACTAAGATACACTTAATAAGCCAGTTAACCAATCAATTTTTTTTTTAAAACACTGAAAAAACCATAGGTTTCAGGCCTTATATAGTTAGGAATTAGCATTAAATGCTAATTCCTAACTATATAAGGCCTGAAACCTATGGTTTTTTCAGTGAATATATATATATTACCTACTGGCGGTCGCCAGTAGGTAGTTATAGTTAGGATCGTTTTCCATAGGAAATCCGCAACATTCTATTGGGAATAACTTTTGCGCCGAATCAGGGATCTGCCTGTAATTTTCCTTAACTTTGCCTCGCTGCGCTCCGCTCCTTCCCTGAAAGTTTCGGGGGGATCCGTCAAGCGGGGGCCGAGATAACAGGGGGGTCCCAAAACATGTTTTCCCCATGTTAATTTCCATAGGGCGGTTGGACTCACTTTTAGCCCAAACGGCTGAATGGATTTCCACCAAACTTGGCAAAATTGTAGGGACTGGTACCCCGATGTGCCTTTGCTATGTCTCAAGATATATGCTCCAGTGGTTTTTACGAAAATTAACTTTGAAAAAATATGTATTGGGCTACATTGGGCTATATATATGTTAGAGCCCAAATGTAGCCCAATGTAGCCCAATGTAGCCCAAAGATGGCCACCAGAGACAAAAAAACAAACGTAGCCCAAATATCAGCCAGATGTAGCCCAACTATAGCCCAATGACAGAATGTCCCAGAGTGTTCTAAAGAACAACTAGAATGCTAACAGTCTTACTTATGACAAAAGTATGGCACACCTGAGGTCATCTTGATTGGAATAAAGTGGTAACACTTAATACATTTAATTTGAAAAGGAACAAAATGAGGGGTTTCATTTTGCCATAGAAATTTTATATATATATATATATATATATTCACTGAAAAAACCATAGGTTACACACCAGTTATAGTTAGGAATTAGCATTTAAAAAACCTTTGAAATTCACTGAAAAAAACATAGGTTTCACATCAGTTATAGTTAGCTGGAAATTTTACTCGCATAAAACCATTGAAATTCCCACGTTATAGTTAGTTGGACTCACTATAACTTGGACGTCTGCAATGCACTGCTGATGACGTCACATATTACATCACTCTTGCATAAATTTAAATATGTAAACATTACTCGCTAATATATGTATTCACTAAGATACACTTAATAAGCCAGTTAACCAATCAATTTTTTTTTTAAAAACACTGAAAAAACCATAGGTTTCAGGCCTTATATAGTTAGGGATTAGCATTTAAAAAACCTTTGAAATTCACTGAAAAAACCATAGGTTTCAGGCCTTATATAGTTAGGAATTAGCGTTTAAAAAACCTTTGAAATTCACTGAAAAAACCATAGGTTTCAGGCCTTATATAGTTAGGAATCAGCATTTAAAAAACCTTTGAAATTCACTGAAAAAACCATAGGTTTCAGGCCTTATATAGTTAGGAATTAGCATTTTAAAAAAACCTGTGAAATTCACTGAAAAAACCATAGGTTTCAGGAGTTATATAGTTAGGAATTAGTTTTTAAAAAAACCTTTGAAATTCACTCAAAAAACTATAAGTTTTAGTGGTGTTATAGTTAGCTGGACATTTTACTCATACAAAACCAATGAAATTGCTCCTATATAGTTAGTTGTACTAACTATATTTCGCGCACCCGCAATCCACTGCTGATGATGTCACATATTAGATCATTCATGACATGGTCAGTGACATCACTGATGACATCTCAAATGACATCACTGATGACATCACTGATGACATCATCCACGTGACAATCACATACACCTTTTCATACACTATTACAATTTTTCATCACTGTTTGTAAAATACAGAGTATCATATTTAAATCCATTGTCACAGCAATACAAGTATCTAAAAATCCACTCAGTGATTCATAGATGTATACACACATCTAATCACTTACCTATGGATTCACTCATACATGCTGTCAATGAACAATAGAACACTATCAAAAATACTTATACATCTATATCGACATTAAACAACAGCACGCATCCTATTCACATATGAAGTCATCCTACTCACTTATGCAAACAATGGATCATACTTACATATTTACTTAGCAAAACACTTTTACAAACACCACTTCTTCTATTCATTTAGATAGTAAGTCATACTTAGTGAATTATAAAATCATTATTACAAGTATACAGTTATCCATACAGTCACTCACACAATCATTGTGTCTTATGTATACTTATTTATATACAACAACTGACACATACACTGCTTTTTATTTTTCTAGTTTGTTGGACCTGTACCTTTGAGAAATATATTTGCTCATCACCACACCCATAAAGAGATTCCCTCACCCAAACTGTTAGAACATGCAGTTTTAACTTCATATATCTACTGAATCAACTATTCACACATCTTTGGACAGTCACACACCCCCCACCGAACCACACACACTTTCACACTCCCATACAAATACTCAGTTAACTAATCAATAACTAATATAGACTTTCACATAGCTAGTAACCAACTGTAGAATCAGTTTACACAACAACTGACAAAGTGATACAGATATTCACACAGTTTAGTCACTATCCACTATATTTAGTGAGACATTATAAATTGGTCAAGTAAACAGTCAATTACACTGCTACTAAATCCTCCATCCAAATATTTATTTATATATATCCACTCATTCTTCAATGTAAATTGCTATATATATAATGCATATTGAAATAACGAAGCAAACCACATTCACTGGATGATGTCATCAGTGATGTCATCAGTGATGTCATTTGAGATGTCATCAGTGATGTCACTGACCATGTCATGAATGATCTAATATGTGACATCATCAGCAGTGGATTGCGGGTGCGCGAAATATAGTTAGTGCAACTAACTATATAGGAGCAATTTCATTGGTTTTGTATGAGTAAAATGTCCAGCTAACTATAACACCACTAAAACTTATAGTTTTTTGAGTGAATTTCAAAGGTTTTTTAAAAACTAATTCCTAACTATATAACTCCTGAAACCTATGGTTTTTTCAGTGAATATATATATATATATATATATATATATATATATATATATATATATATATATATATATATATATATACACACCCTTCTCTTTCCAAAACTCCTAATGTGATTTTATACAGCTATTAGCCTGGCGGTAACGGGTGACAGAATTTAAAGGCACTCACATGAAGATTTATGGTCCCCATCAAAAATTAAATCTGACAGGGCGATATTTTGATTTCCATCTGAATGTGTCTGTAAAACCAGTAGCAACTGAAAACCGATAGCCTTAAACAGCAATAGACCTCGAGCAATTGGTTATGCACTAGAGGAAAGGGGATGAGAGTAATAAGTAAAGTTACTCTTCTCTGGACAGCAGATTCCTCTGGGTGGTGTTTGTGAGACTGCAGCACGGCAGTGTGAATGTCCTGTGCTGATTCTCTTCACTTGTCGGGATAGAGTTTTAGTTTGTGGCTATAATGTACATTGAGGTATCATTCTATATCATATCACAAAAGGAAGTTTTCATTTCAACATACTTTACATTGAATAACATCAGCCACGGTCCGTGCAGATAACAGCGATGGGGGGTATTTCGAGAGATACTGCAGAGGGAAAATTAAATAAATAGTTAATTTTCCCTTGACATCTTCCCTCAAAATTCCCCCCTCCCCCCACGCGGCCCCACCGCTGTTACCTGCAATGACCGCGGCTGAATAACATAAACTAATATGCAGCAAGACAGGACTGGGAACCCAAAGCAGCCATGGCAATTTTGATAAGACCAGCCCCGGGCGGGGGTGGAGTGTAAGTGTGAAGCACTGCTGCTTTTGGTACTGGGGGCTGATATTGCAGCACTGCTGCAAAACCACCCACCACTGCTGCAAAACCGGCCCCCACCATTCCAGCCTCCCAGGAAAACTCCTGATGCCCGCATTGGACAGTCCAGCCTTGTTAGTCAGAGTAGACTGGAATCCAGGGTTGTCCCAATGTGGACAGACCTGTATTCAATGGCCTGCTACTCTTTTCGTAGTTTCAGCGATCAGCTGTTGGAATTTGTGGTGGTCAAGAAATCTGCCACTACTTCCGAACAAAAAGGCATAAGTGAGTCCATGTATGTGGGGAATCAGATTTTGCATTTTATCTGGTGTTTGTTGCTGGGAAGGTTACCAGATCATCCAATGCCATCTGGGTACCCTGGTTTCAGACAGAGCTTTACTTTTTAGAATTATTGTTTTCAGGTGTGTTAATCCAAGTACCTCGACTGCAGCAAAATACGGACTACTACTCTCAGAATGCACTGAACAGTTATGAATGTATGTCTGTGTAGTTATTTATAGAGGATGAACTAAGCTCCAGAGCAATGAACGCTGAATAGGGGGCGTGGCCCGAGGGAGAGATAGTTTTTTAGATCTGTCGGTTTAGGGGTAGTGCTCCTTGAATAGATGTGTCTTCATCTTCTTTCTGAAATGCAGGAGAGTCAGTGTTACTGTGATATTGATGGAGGTGCTGTTCCGGATCCTGGGAGCAAGGGAACGGAAGTCTTGCATTCTCTTTTCCTACATGTAGTGTTTTGTCTCCAGTGTGGCAATATCTAGGCTCCTAGTCTGGTGTTGTGCCCCAGAAAGGGTTTATCTTGTTTGTCAGGCAAACTAAGGACTTATTGCTGAGGACTCTGTAAGTGATGCAGCCTTATAAAAGTGTGGTTCTTCTACCCTTCTCTACCCTGAAGCAATTTGTTACTATAGAGGGATAAGAAATAGAGAGCGGATGAGGTTTGGGGTGTCTAATGAGTCATGGACCCTCTCCCTTTGAATCAATTTCCAGCATACCAACATTTGTTGCCATTTGGAATTCACAGATTACCCATTTTTAGGTCGAAGCACGACCTGCATTCAATGCGTAAGCATTGATTGCAGTCTGCTTTGACAACTAATGTCACCCGTTTTTGGGAATGTGGACAGGAGAGGGTGCACGAGCACAGATTTGCTCAGTTTTGACCTTGTGAGCGCGCACGGCGCCGTGCCCCTCTCCTGCCTCATTCCCTTGCCCAAACACACTCCACACTCACGCAGGCGCACATACACAGCCATACACAGGCACACACACACTGCATACACACACGCAGACCCACGCGCACACACACAGACAGACACATTCGAACACACACACGAGCGTACACCCCCCTCCCCACTCACCGGGCTCTTTCGGCGTGTTCCGTGGGCACTCACCGGGCTGTTGCTGGGGATCGGGCTCCTCTCTGCGGCAGTCTCATCTCGCGCGGCACCAGGGGGCGGGACTTCCTGCCGGATTGCAGGCCCCGCCCCCGTCTCGGCCAAAAGTGCCTGACTTCCGGTTTTCACGGAGCAGGGCTGCGGCGCTGATTTCTTTTTCTTGCTTTCTCGTTAGCTATTTGATTTGCTAAAGGGGTTCACTTTTATTTTGGTGCCCGTGGCAGTGGTGCCTGCTTACTTACGTTAACCTGATTTTCATAAAAGTGAATGATATCACACGTTCACTGTCTCTGCGCGCTGTAAATGTCAATCGTTACTAATTTAATGACAGTAAAGACAGTGGAAAGATTTTACCATGATTCGAACGTGGCTGCGACGAAGGTTTAACTCTTTAGCCACCTGCACCATACACAGTTTGGCGAGAACCGTAACTCCTCCGCTCCCATTTAAAGCACCGTGAGACCCCTCTTTAATCTATGAATCATGAAGTCTGGCTACGTGAAGAGAACTGTCACGGGCTGCAAGGCGGGCGTTACAGCGTACAGGAACGGAGGAGTTGCAGGGCCTCGATAACGCCTACATCCCTCGAAAGGGGCTGTTTAATTTGGCTCCTCCCTCTTGCTGTCGCCCTTATTTCTGCTGCCTTTCCACTGAAGGTTGGAAAGCCGTGGGGCGGCGGCAACTTACATGAATAATCAGGCCTGACCCACCTCTCCCATTGCCCGGCAGCGCTTCCAGAGGAGCTGCTCCTACTGTAAGTTTATTTATGTATTGTAAGTTTATTTATGTATGGAATGAGCATTGACTCGAGGGAACATGGATCCACCCGACCGACCCTTTTTACCGGCCACGCGGTTGGGAAGGACGTAGTTGACAGAGAAGATGAAAACTTTTTTTTGTTTGTGGTGGTGTTGGCGAGGCACATTTTTACAGCTCTCTAGTTCTCGCACTGTTTGCATTGTTAGTCATGGACACCTAACCGCCAGTCTTCCAGGCGCGGACCGTCACACTCCACTTTGTAAGCCGTAATATTGCTGATTGCCGGAGTAGCCTTTTATACAAGTAGCACGGTCATGGTAAAATAGAAATCTTTATTATACACTTGACTTAATTACTCCGACGAAAACCCAAACTCAGGCTTTAAACTTGAAGCAGACCGATGTATTTTTCAATTACATACTCCTTTTTAATCCAAATATAGAGTGGAACATAGCCCCGAATATATGCTTTTGGAGGCATGCTAGTCCCCCAGTAACAATAGCAACATAATGGGTGGTAGGGAGAATTATTCCGAAATTTCCCCCTTAACGCACGCGCCCCAGTGAGCTTTTACAGCACACGCTGCATTTCACTGTATTGTCAGATTGTGGATTTTGTAATGCTGATAGTGGACAGAATCATGTAAGAAATAATAATAACGTTGGTAATCAATGTCATTTTGCAAATTAGGCATTGTGCACGGCATGCTACCTCTTGTATTTTGTTGGCTCACGATTGTCCTTTTTGCTTCATTTAATGTAACGTTTGCTTTTGTATTTTGCTCACCTGTATTGTTCTCATGTATCAGTTCTGTTCCTATTGTGAAGCGCTCTGACACCTTCGGGTAAAGTCCGCGCTATACAAACACGCATACATAAATAAATAAATAAATGGAAAGATAATTCAGCGGGGTAATGCAAATCTTGCAGAGAGGTATGTGTACCATGCAGGTTCCAAAACTAGCAAGATAATACAAATATCTAATATAAATAGGAATCCTAGTAAAATAACTTATGGGGTTAATGCACTTGCTGCAGATAGCCATTTCTAACTTGGAGGTTACTTATAACAATCCCAGATAACACAGCTAAAAGCAATGTAATTTTTGTTGACATCATGTACAACATCAAGGTCAAGGGTTTCAGGTGAGCGTGTCTTTGTATGTGTGTCACATTTATATCACAGATTACAATTCTATTAAGATATACTAGTATGCTAATGTGCCTTGTGTCCAGAAGTGTATGTAAAGTATAGGTCGCAGGTTGACATCATTGTAAGTCAGCTCAGTATATTAAAATAATTGCAGTAAGGACAGACTGCCTTAACTTTTAACTTTCAGTGTAAAATTGCCCAAAGACCCCCTCACACCACCCTTTGGCAGTGCAATTGGGCGCTTCTCATTTTCACCCTCCCCAACTCTAACCGAAATCATTATGCTCCTTTACACAATATTGAAATTACCTGTCACAAAGTCAGCAACAGCAATAGCACTAAAATTCTAAACCCAAAGGTGCCACCACTGTCCTGTCAGATCTAGACTAATGCTAGACATCATCACCAGGGTCAGACACTCATCTGTCACAGATGTGTAATCCTCCCGTAGCGGATCCCTTAGTACCCTTCCCCATGCCAGGCGCCTTCATCTGTGCCCTCCAGGGTCCGATCCCACATAATCCTGCCCGTGCCAGGCAACTAGAGCAGACACCTCTACCTATGTCAGACTCCCTGAGCTGTCAGACACCCTCGCCTGTGTGACCTCTCACATGTCGACACCTACATCCGTTGCCAGTGCTCCAGAACTCCTCCAGCGTCAGCTCCCCTGGAAATCTGCCCATGCCAAGCACCAGTGCCAGACACCTTCACGTGTGCCAATCATCTAAACCCCTTCATGGTCAGAACGCTCAGTATCCGGCCCATGCCAGAAACCCCGACCTGTGCCAGACACCCCCGACCTGTGCCAGACACCCCCGACCTGTGCCAGACACCCCCGACCTGTGCCAGACACCCCGACCTGTGCCAGACACCCCCCACCTGTACCAGACACACCCAACCTGTGCCAGACACCCCAACCTGCGTCAGACACCTACACATGCCACAGTGATCCAGAACCCTCCAGCGTCCGTTCCCTCGGAATTCTGCCCATGCCAGACATCCCCAGATGCCCCCATCTTTGCCAGTCATCTAGAGCCCCTCCAGCGTCAGATCTCTCAGTATCCTGCCCATGCCCGAAACCCCCACCTGTGCCAGACACCAACATCTGCGTCAGACACCTACACCTGCGTCAGAGATCCATGACCCCTCCAGGGTCAGATCCCGCAGTATCCTTCTCATGGCGGGCACCCCACCTGTACAAGACACCTATACCTGGGTCAGACACCTACACCTGGGTCAGACACCTACACCTGTGCCAGTGATCCAAGACCCCTCCAGCGTCAGATCCCTCAGTATCCTGCCCATGCCAGAAACACCCACCTGTGCCAGACACCAACATCTGCACCAGACACCTACACCTGTGTCAGAGATCCATGACTACTCCAGAGTCAGATCCTTCACTCTCCTTCTCATGGCGTGCACCTACTCCTGGGTCAGGCACCTACACCTGGGTCAGACACCTACACATGTGCCAATGATCCATGACCCCTCCAGGGTCAGATCCCTCAGTATCCTTCTCAAGGCGGGCACCCCACTTGTACCAGGCACCTACACCTACACCTGTGTCAATGATCCAGGACCCCTCCGGGGTGAGATCCCTCAGTATCCTGCCGTGCCGAGCATCCCCACCTGTACCTGACACCTACACCTGGGTCAGACACATATGCCAGTGACCCCGCCAGGGTCAGACACTTACCTACACCTGTGTCAATGATCCAGGACCCGTCCAGGGCCAGACACCTACCTACACCTGTGCCAGTAATCCAGGGTCAGACACCTACCTACACCTGTGCCAGTGATTCAGGGTCAGACACCTACACCTGCCTCAGACACCCTCACCAGTGACCCCTCCAGGGTCAGACACCTACACTCACCTGTGCCAATGATCCAGAACCCCTCCAGGGTCAGACACAGGTGATGATCCAGGACCCCTCCTGGGTCAGACACCTACACCTGCCTCAGACATTGTTATTTGTAATATTAATACATCTAAGTCCTGTATATACAACACAGATTGCATTACAAATGCTATAGGTGTCACGTTTGCGAAAGTTGAAACTATTGGCATTGTAAATGACAAAGCTATTAATATCGCTATTTACAAAACCAACACATAAATAAAATGTTTGTCATTTACAATACCAATTGCTCAAACTTTCCTAATGTGAGACCTATTGCATTGCAAATGCTTGTTCTTATTTGAAGGCCCCATCTAAAATATCTTGAATTTTGTAAAAGGTTTCCAGACATGTCTGATGCACAAGAGGGACTAGATCTGCTACTGATTGCCATAGGTATAGAGCCCAGCTGCGCTAGTTTGGCTATTAGCATCAACTTGAAGTAAGTGCAGATGGTACAGTGTGAGTCACAGCAGCTGCAGGGATGGGAGCGTTGTGCTCACAGCCAGACAAATCAGTACAATAGAAAGTACTTTATTGGCATGCCCGGCCACACGGGTATTGCCAAAGTAAATACATGACACAGACATTACAGTTTGCAGTATTTCCTTTTGAGGCTGTTTGCCGGGCAAGGTTTTGGTTTGTAGGTGCCTTGTCTTGTGTGGTGCAGATACTGGCGTATTTTCCTGCCATTTCTGGCAGATCCCCAAGGAAGAGACATAATTGTTCTTCCTAATGTACAAGTCAAGAATCTCCAATATGCCTTCTGTGTTTCTGTAAGCAGGTCAGAGGGCAGTGTAGGAAAGTGTGCTTTTCAGTCTTTTGCTTCATTCACCTCACTCCTTCGGTCAGGGCCGGACTGGGAACCAAAACCGGCCCTGGCAAAGTACTCAGCCGGCCCCCCCGCCCCCCGGGCGGGAGGGGGGCGAGCGCTTTGCCAGGGCCGCTTTTCAGCTGATTTTGTTACAGGGCCGATTTTGCAGCTATGCTGCAAAAACGGCTCTGCAACAAAAACGGCCCCCAGGGCCCAAAACCGGCCCCCACCTTTGCAGCCGACCGGGGGATTGCCCGGTGCCCACAACGGCCAGTCTGGGCCTGCCTTCGGTAGCCTAGTACTTACCTCAGTTTTGGATAAATCTCCAACACTCAGGTTAAATATTGTGAGGGTGCGCTTTTCTGAACATGGTTAAATATTCATCAAGACTAAGCATGGGCAGAGTTCGCGGAGTGCAAAAAAAACTATGCAGCACTACGCAGAGCTCCGCAGGCGGCAGAGTGCATTCCATAAATGCTGTTTGTGGTGATTTTCAGTGCCAGGTGCTTCTCTGCACTGTGCAATCATTGCGAACGGCACCATGCACAGCGCAAGCAGTCGCTGCTTCCTTTCTGCCGCGGCAGCTTTCTCAACGCGAGCGGACAGTTTCTGAACACCCTCATTGAGAAATCTGACCGCCTGCGTTGAGAAATCTCCCTGGGAAGTTGCTTTTCCTCGCACCCACTCACTAACTTCACGTTGATGAATGCGAGTGAGGGGGAAAAAACAATGCGAGCTCCGCGTAGTGTGGAGTGTGGGAATGTCCGCAAACTCCGCGAGTGGATCGGAGTTCACCGCCCAGACTTAGTCAAGACTAAGGTCTTCCTCTAGTGGCTGCATTGTTCTAGGTATATCCCCAGAAGGCTCTGTATTTCCCCAGCAATATTTACTACTAGTCCTTGTATTATGCTAGCCACTTCCCTTAGAGGGAACTTTATTGTTCAAGCCATCCTCACCACTAGCCCTTAAATTTCCCAAGGCATGTCTTGAAGTAGACATTTTATTACCCTAACTGTATTTACCAGTAGATACTGTATTGCCCTAGCATTGTCTCTTAGTAGGCTGTGTATTGGCTTAGCCATACTTACCAGTAGACCTTGTATTGCACTAGACATGTATCATAAAATACTCTGTTTTGTGGTAGCTGTGTTTACCATGGCACCATGGCACACTACACAATCCTTGAGGATTTTAATTTCCATCTAAATGCAATCAGGACTATGAGTCTGTTCACCTACTTGACCTTATGACCGCCTTGGGATTTGAACAACTTGTTCACACTCCCACCCATGGGACTGGTCATATCCTGGACGGCATTTTTGCCAACGATAGTAGTCGTAAGATTGAGGCAGTCAGCCTCTCAGCTGGGTTGACCACTGGCTGGTCGAGTTCAATATCACTTCACCTCACCCCATAAAAACCAACACAGGTCTCCCCCCCCTAAATCATACAATGTAGAAGACTGAATAAGGTCACGGTAATGAACTGGAAGGCTGCCTTGGTCTCAGTCTCGGCCGGTAACCACACCACTCACCCCCGCGGCAAAGGGCTACCCCTGGACATTGTCGCTCCAGTCAAAAGTTGTGCTTTTATAAGAGCTAAACCCTCAGCTCCGTGGTTCTCAGAAGAGCTCATGGCTCTCAGACGCCTATGCCGCAGGCAAGAACGGAAATGGCGTGTGGATCCTTGCCTTCAGGCAAAAGCCAAGCAGAAATCTCTCTTTTGCAGAACTATGACCTCGCCATCTTCCAAGTCAAAACCCAATATTTCACTGATAAGATAGTGTCAGCGGATAATTCCTCCAGCATGCTCTTTAAAGTCATCAAGGAGGATATACCATGATAATTTTACAGTATACCGTGGTACATTGCAATGACAAGCCAATATATAAGTGGATAATGGCTGTTTTTTTTAGAATAAAAAGGCAGCCATATTGTTTTTACTACACTTTGGCTGTGTTTAGTGTTAGGGCCTTCGATTTAGATAAGTAGTAGGAGTCCCTTCCTATTACCACTTGTTTAAAGTTGTAATAGCTAGTGAAATGTATTCTTTTTAAATATATTTTTTAATACATTTACAGCCACGTACCACAGTAGTTTCTCACAGGTTTGTGAAATTCCAATAAAGTACTGTGATTACAGATATCACTAGGTTTAAATGCTTTATAACTTAAAAAAAAAACTTACCGCACATAACTGCAGTACCCAAAATCATAATCGATGCACCATAATGTATTTTCCTGCTAAATGTCATGTAAATCCATTCAGCCTTTTTTGTGCTCCGTCAAATACAATGTTCTATGGAAAATGCATTGGAGGAAAAACGCATTTTGGGGCCCCCTATTATCTTTGCACCCCCTTAACGAATTACTTCAAACATTTACATCATCTCGAAATGTAGAAAATGCTATAGGTGTGGAAAGTTGTGTGGTGATTCGTCAAATGGGTGGAAAGTTACTAGAGAGCTAATATCTGACGAATTACTATTTTAGGGAATACTAACTACAACTACAGAGCGACAATCTGATTTAATTTGATTTCTTTCTTTTTATCTATTGTATTTTTTAGGTATTTTGTTTATTGGTTTACATAATCATATAAATATAAATACATTTGTAGTCTAGTTTTTTGGGGGGTGGCTTCCTTGATACTTTTAGTGGGATTGTGCTACATATGATGCCCAAAGTGAATGAAAGCCAAGCATTGTTGTTATAAAAATTAAGAACTTTTTTTCCTAATGGCCAATTATCATGCCCTCCAAATAGTTGTTTTTGTGGCTCACTGCTAGTTGAATTTTTCATTTTGTTGTATAGGAATGCATAGGAAAAATGTGTTTTTTTGGGCTTTTTGGGTCAGTTTTATTTTGGGAGCCACCGAGCAAGCAAAGAAAACTTATGTTGATTAACATGTATTCTATTTGTTATGGATTTATTTATAGTTTCCATTAGCATGTGACTATGAATGGGTCTTTCAGTTGTTCATGTAGTAGATCTGAAACTTTATATATGCAGTCAAGTTTAGTTTTTTAGGCTTCTTTGCTACTTTTAGTAGCATTCTGCTACAAGATAGCCTAGCCTTATAACTTAAAAAATACTTACTCTACGTACCTCAAAGAATCATCTGTGCACCCTAATATCTAATGTTGCCAAATTTCAGCAAAATCCGACTGGACACTTCACAAAATACAAAAGTATATGTAAAATGAATTGGATTTCAAGCCTGTTTTGGAACCCCCCCCCATTTATTTTTGCACTCCCTTGACCAAACGCCACAGAGCTTTCAGACCTCCAACAATGAAACGGGTGCAACATGTGTGCAACGTTTTGCAGACATTCAACAAACAAGTGCAAAGTTATTAAGGGGCAAAAATCCCAACATTCCCTTTCTCTGGTGACAATAACTATAACTACAGAGTGGCTACCACCACTTTGTAATATAAATATATCTAGAGAGAGATATATAGATATACAGTCCCCTGGAACAACTTCATACATTTTTCATACATTCACATAAAAAAGGAGAAAGGATCTCTGAAGCTTATAGTGTTTTGAACTGGATTACAGTCACAAAACATTTATACATACCAAAATGAATTGCTATTTGGAAGGGACATCCTAAATAAGTCCATTCCAAACAGTGAATCGTTCTGCCTTTCTAAACCCATTTTGCAACTTGGTAACATATCACCAAATTGCAAAATGGGTGTAGTAGATATTTAAAAAGCCAATTTGCAGTTGCCAATCCTGTGATTTTGTGAATTGCAAGCTTTATGACCAAATAATGGTTTTGTATATCTGGCCCCAAGCGCTTAAATTGATTGCCCAGTCCTGGGTCTGCAGCCAAATAATGTTAATATGACTGCCCAATCCTGACATCTCTGCAACATATTCTTAGAATATCTGTCATCTTGTAAGACCTCTGATCATACTAAAACAAGACATTGCATAACAGTTAGAGATTGCTGTTTATGAGCCAAGATAATAACATGAGTTTACAACTATACGTAATATTTGTAACTTTCTTATGGTAATTTGCATATGTAAACTAGTAACTGTCCTCATGCAAACTGCTTGCATATAAATAAAAATGTTCTTATGCAAAGCAATCTGGTAAGTCCAGGTCGTGCTGTATAAAACTGCTAAAATAAATCAATCCTGAACCTCTATGCACAGAAATTACATCATTATCAAACCCTGAGCCCTTTGTGTGAAGGCTAACCGATCCGGACCTTCGGGCCAAAGTTCCCTCCATTACTGGTCAATCCTGACCCTTATGAACCACGGAGCTAATATTGCTTCCAAACAGCGAACTTTATGTGTGAAGATCAGCTTATGACTATCCATTCACAGCCCTTTTAGCCACCCCATAACGTACCTGTGTAGAACTTCCCCATGTGCTATGCAGTAATTTAGCTTCATAACCCCACATTCTTCTGAGCCATTCAAGTCTAAATCTCCTGTGACATGTCCGAGGCACTTCATCAGACATAGACTCGCCCGGCTCTTTTCATAGCCAAAATGGCGATGAGAATGGCTGGTTTATTTAGATTGTGAGCTCTTTGTGACTGCTAAGTATCAGGACAGTGTGCTTGTGCGCAGCTTCACCAGAGGCAGCAGCACTTTTCTCCAGTAAGTAGTCTGTGTTATTCTTGGCTTCCTTCAAGGAGCTACTCTGTCCCTACTTTTCGATTCAAAGATGTTCACACAGAAATTCTCACTCTGGGCTTGTTTACCTCTAGCTCGGACACTGGTCTGTTATCAGTGACAGATTCTGCATCGGTCAACACACCGGTAACAGATTCCAAGGACAGGTGCAGGAATTTAGCACCGGGGCGCGGGATTATGAAGATATGGGCCAATGAACCCAGGCCAGGCCTGCTGCCTACGAAATTCATTGCAAATTCTTTGGCATCCAATTTACCGTCCGGTTTGCGTATGTTTCCTCCTTTCTCGCTGTAGACCTCTACAGAAAAGCATTTCCTTTGCTAAGATATTGTTTTGAAGTTGCTCTGGAGCCACGTGTGCCAATGTGTATTCAGTGTATTCTTCCACATTGCTGCTTAGTGCCCTTAACAGAGGCTCAGGGCAGGCCACAGCAGTCAGTCAACAAACAGGATCGAATAGGGCTTACTGGAGATGCCTAGGTGGCCTAGTCAGAAAGGTATTTACCTAGAGCCTAACATGTGACTGACTGTCAAATCACTTTCGACCGCTATTTTGGGAACTCCGGTAATCACAATACAGTAACTGTGGACTTAATTCAGTGGGCTCTCTGTGTGTGCTTCCACAGCTGGGAGACAGTTCCAAACATGGCAGCCATCACCAGTGATGTGCCTAGAATTTTTATACGGTTGCTTTGAGGGTCTCATTAACATTTTTTATAGCAAACACGGCAAAGGGTTAAATTACACATACAAAAGTGCATGGCTCGGAGTGCTGACTGGGAATGCCCAGGTGCTGTGCCAACAGGTCTCAGCGTATGCAGAAATACAACCAATTTGATAACAGTTGCAAGCAGTCATAATCGTTTAGTGTGCCCATTTCGATGCTTACTCTTACATGCGTTGCTTTCCGGTGCCCACTAGAGGCTTTTGCACCAATGCTTTTTCCCCCAGTCTGTGTTGAAATAAGTTACTGTTCCAGAGTCGAGAGCTAACACATACACACACAAACGTACATGTACTCTCTCCATATTGATCTCTTTGGATCTGCAATGACAGCTCAGCTGTCTGCTGACTAACTGTTACCAGTTCCTTAAAATATACATAGTGTGGGCTATACCTCCACTCAAAAGAGTATTACTCTCTCACCACATGCAAATGGCTATCTGTTGTATGTAATCAATTGGATTATTATGGGGGAGTGGGGGTGTTCACTACCTTCCTAAGGGAATAATCAAAACCCTCTTCATGGTCAACCCTTAAGTCTCTAAATTTACACGAGCTCAACCCCGTGGTGGCTTTAGCACAGAGAAGACCAGCCTAATTTGGGGCACTGTGTGAGGTATTTATGCAGGGCCAAAACAATAAGGACAAAATGCAATAAGGTCAAAATGCAAAATAATAAAATCCTCAAAAACAGAGTACAGTTTAATAAAGAAAATGGCAAAAATCCAATAAGTAGACCCAGAGAACTGAATTATTATAGTTTTAAGTAGGAATAGTGCCAAGAAGCATAATGGACCAATGCTAGTCAATGGACGCTGTAGACCAGATTCCATGTGCAATTTGCCGCTAACCGTGATGGAACACTGGTAGGTGGACTGACTAGGTTCATCTTGGTCAAAGATTTTACCTTCTGGCTTTAGTTCCTGGTGTTCCAATCCAGGAGTACACTTCTAAAGACCCTCAGTGTAGTCCATTTCTTTCCTGGGTACAAGAGAGAGCAGTACTAGTATTTCAGTGCTCCTCTCAAGTCCCAGACAGCAGGTTCAGTACTCTTCTGATTTCCTTATGTCGAGCAGTCTTCTGAAGTGGATGCCTGGAGGTGATACATTTATTTACGGCATGGGGCAAAGGTTCCTGGGACCAACCTTACCCTATTTGGGCATTTTCAAAATGGTGAATGTTTTTGGCCTCCCTAAACTTTGGCTCTGAGGGATGGGTTTGTGTGGGGGTGGAACTATGGTAATCCCAGTGTCCTCCCACATCTAACAATAACATCAAGTTTGGGGCAGCCACTCTACCCACAATAAACCCAGAGTCAGAAGGCTAGTAGATCAAAAGTAGGGGTTTCAGCCACCAGGCAGTGGATGCACAAGAATTGTTTTGTCATCCTGTTTCTCTTGCTTTCAAATGGGCCCCCAGTGTTATATGCAAACCCAGCAGATCTGTCAAGCAGGAATTGACATTCAATCAGGATTTGAGACTGCAATATCAAAAGGATGCTCACTGCCCCACCCTGCATGTGCTGTCAGTTTTAGAGGAGGCCTCTATACCCATTCAGGGCAGCCTACAGTTTGCTCTTCACAGGTAATTTGGACACTTTTCACACCTATTCAATTACTAATTACTGGCTTTCATAAGTGGGAGAGCAAATGCAAATGTAGTCCTGAGGAACTTTAAATAGGGAAATTGTAACTTTCTAAACGTTACTTTTCCTTATTATTTATTACAAATCTAACTTCACCATTGAATTGGATTTTTAATAACTAATACAAATGGTTGTTTCATTATTTGTCTAGCTAGTCCCATTCCTGAGAAACAGTATTAGGATTTGTAATCCATACTCTGGTTTTCTGCATAGGACAGATAGCCCTACCACAGGGAAAAATTGCTTATGGGTTTTAGTCGCTGTAAAGACATGCTAACGTGAAATTTCTACATGTCCTACTTTTAAATGCCATCAACCTTGCCTTGTGAGCCACAAGGCCTCCAGAGGGCTGGCTTATTAGCATATAAAACCGAGGATTTGAGCTGTCAAAAGGGTTCATTTTGACAGGAAGAACTGCAGTGTTTAAGCTGCTACTGTCAGGATACATGGTAGGCCTGAAGTTATGTTTTAAACCGTCACTATAGTGGAAGGCACAATAGGTGCTGCAGTTCACTAGTAATATTTAACTTACAAGCTTGGGTACATTTTGTACCGTACACTTGGGATTTATATGTAACTTAAATATACCAATTAAAAGTATTCAATTTCATCATGTTGAAGGGCAGAGCACAGGCACTTTACCTCTGGTTAGCAGGGGTAAAGTGCCCCAAGTTCTACAACAAGCAAAACAGGTTGAGGCCAAAATCTGGAGGAACACCACACAAAAGGTGGTCATTCCTACGGTGTGAAAGTCTGCCTTCCTGGAAGTGCTTCCGTTGCAATGCATTATGGAATATTTTATATCTAAAAAGTACATTTGATCATTATACTGGTTCTCACATGCAAGTCCTTATCTCCTGTAAGCATTCTATGCTGAACCGGTCCTTTTTGGCTACTTTATTTCTCAGCGCTGGCAAAGCGGCGTGTTTTTTGCATGCAACACATGTAATCAGAATTGGTGAACACTTCTGTTTATGTGTATTGCCACGTTGAAGCTTGTGCAAAGCTTGTTCTTTACGGTCTGCAACATTTTCCTTACTGATTTGGCGTCATATTTGTGAACCACAGCCTTTCTAACGTCTTTGCAATTCAAAGAAAATGCACCTGCAACATTCCTAACCGGCCTAAAGAACTAGTACCATACTTTTTCGATGTTCCATTCCCCCCACTAACTACCTGTCCAAATTATAGAGCAGTTTAAGGTTCTCCCCGTTGTTTATTATTACAGGCTACTCTTATCTCCAAGTTTTCTTGCAATAAACCTGGCAGAAAAGTCTTCTCTGGCTTAGATCAGCCATTTTGTTTCATACGATTGTGCCCCTTTATCAAACAGTTTTCCTGGATGATAGAGGATTTATGGTGGTAACTACAAAACTGTGGGAACCCTATACCCACTTTACCCTTAGACCCCAACCTTCTCTTTAAAATTTCAGAAATTCTTAACAATCTTGCCTATTCACCTAGTAAATTCTACTGCTCCTTTTAATTATGTTATTTCTCAGAGCCAAGAAGCTAACCTTTACACTTGTGTAATAAATAAATTACAACATAACAACAGATAAAACTCATGAAAAAGACCAGAGAAATGAATTCTATTTTTACATGGTTATGCGTAGTTGCCAAGTGACCCTCATTTAGAAGATTCATCCACATTTTACTCTGTTTAGTCAAAAAATTGCCATATTTCTACTGTGGCGTGCAAAATAATCATCCGCATAAAACATTTCAATGAAAACCAGAAACACTGGACCAGTATTTTAATGCTAGTGAAGCATTGTTGGAAGAAAAACCTTATTGTGGTCCTGGCCCAGTTCTGCTTGTGGGAGTGAGGTTTCTTCAGTAGCTACAACTTGTGTCGTACAATTTCTGTGTATGTGCAATGCTTACAGTGCCTATTTGTGCCTTGTACATGTTCTGTGAGGTATGGTCCAGCTTGCGGGGGGGGGGGGGGGTTGTGGAGTAGAAGTGTGTGTGTATTATGCTGCTGAGGTCAAACGTGCATCTGTGTGCGGGTGTGAAGGATTTCAACATTTCTATTGAATCAGCTATGACTTTTGAGTGTGAGAGAAATTTCAGTGATATTTCCATGCTCTACCTGTTATGTGTGTGCTACAAAAGTAATATATGTTACTATACATATATCTGTTACTAAAATACCACAAACACAACTGTCTCTAGACTCCTGAATAATAAATATTATTGCCCTTCTTGGTGGTATTCATTTTAATTGATCTGAGACATGTTGATGGCTGAATAAACATTGAAAGGTGTTCGACATTGTATCATGCTCGTGTCAAAGCAGGCACTTAGCCAACTGAGCTATCCAAATGGAGTGTGGGTGCGTACCATCTCTGTCCCCAGAGACCTCAAGGTGTGAGTAGTTCTTCTAATCCTGTTTTTTTTAATGCATTGTCTATGACAGATGCGTTTTACATCCTTGTACTTAAAGGTTTTGTTTTTCTTGCTTTCTATTTTCTACGGTTTCTTTTTATGAGTTTTAGGTGTCCAATTGCTTAAATGGAACTGATTCTGGGCCACGTTTCCTAGAATGCATTGATGTTTGAAATCCCGTGCAAACCTGATATTCGATTTCTTTGCATTCTCGTACCTATAGTTGTACTTACCTTATAACCGTTCTTTGCATTGTGGTACTCGTTGTCTTTCTTTTCCTATTACTGGTTTCATTTGCATTGTGGCAATAAAGTGGTGCTCGCTCTAATAATGTCTTTCTTTGTATTATGGTACATGTTGGTTTGTTTTCCCTAATGCGTTTTTGTACTTCTAGTTTTGTTTTCCCTGTTACTAGTTCCAATTGCATTCTGATTCTTGAAGTTTTGCTTTCTTGGTAACTAGTTTCCTATGCTTTTCAGTAATTGTCGTTTTGTGTTATTTAATCAGGAGTAATGTATTGAAATAGTTAGCAAAGTCATCCAGTCATGAGCACGGGACTGCCACAGAGCCCACTCTAAGTGTATGCATTGTTTTGGATTCAATGACTACAGTTAGGATTCTACCATAAACATTATTATTTAATCCTTTAAGACTGTTAATAACGGAATACCTGGTATTTGCAACTTGTTCAAATTAGAGAAAACAGATGTGATTTTCATGCAATGTAAAAGCAGGACTGCTACAAAATCTCAAATTGACAACTTTCAATCAAAATGTTTTTTTTTACATATTAGAATAATTAGGCCTTGAAAACAGGTTTGTCATTTTTAAAGGAATTTGGAAAATTGTGTTATCCATGGGACTAGCATGTGGCTAGCATGCAAACAGCATTGTTTACCTCCAGAGAATGTCTCTAAATTTGCTGTGTCTCTGCCAGAATAAAGGTGCATTTTTAAGGTGCAGGCCTTGAAATTAAATACATTGTAGAAAAAGAGGGACGACAATAGCTGCAATATACAATGTAGTCTCCAGCTCTGTCCTTGGTGTTGCGTTGTTAATGTATGACCAACCTTAAAAGTATAATTTGAAGAAATGTGGAGTGCCTGTTGCCCAGCTATTAAGATAGATATCTGCTCTTATGTCTTCTGTGTTTCACACAGAACCTCTTTAATGTGCATCACAAATAACTATTGCGCAATCACAATCTCAACAAACCAAAATATATATTAGTGTGCAGCACACCAGTTTTCCCCTAACAATGTGGTTAGATCTTTTGACTTTATCGAGGCTTGCTTCAATGTACACATATTTTGCGTTTTTCAGTTAATTCCTTTTTTCTCATTTTATTTTGCACATTCGTATGGCGTCATCTTTGTTCACATATGGGCGTACAATTCCACTGAATCTTGAAACCGATACATTAGGAAATAGATTTTAAAATAGAGCTTGGGAAATGTGTTTTATCTTTTCTTTATTTTGAATATCGATGTCACGTAATACAAAAATTAGATTTAATGGGATAAAAACTGAATTTGTGAACCATGGCCAGGGAGCCGGATTGATGGGGGCCTCTGTAGCTGGAGCTTGACAGCAGGAGACCACACAACGAGCAAAAGGCCTGCAGGCAGAAGGCACGTGCGCTGCTGCCTCTGAGCATCTTTGAACTTCCGTAGGAATGAGGGCTGCCTGGCCCTCCATCTAGCCAAGCCCCGAGAAACGTAACTAGACAAAAGATTGGTCTAGCCTGTGTGAAAGCAGCCGAATGTCCAATATGCATGTACCGATGAAATACCGGAAAGGCTGGACACGTCTCTCTGGTAGGCAACAACTCGCATGCATGATACGAACGACATTTCTGCAGCCCCTCTCCCCCGGCTTTTCAAGTTACAGGTCTGTGGTGAATGTGGCTGAGCGTGCCGCATTTGAGAGACACCGCCCTGTAGATACCTCTGTTCTAACCCTGCTGCGCTTTCAGAGGCTCGTGCGGCGACTGCCATGATATTTGAAAGGCTCTGCCCTGGATCTACCGGTCATTTCGGAGTCCCGCACTGAAAAGTCACTTGCAGTTACTAGACAAGTGGCAAGACAACTCCCCCGGCTTTGTAGAGGTCTGTGACTGACTGTCTAGCCTTTAGCGCAACAGGAAATGCATGACATTCCAGTTGACAAGTTGTAATTGTTTTCTATTTAATCAAGTTAATTCTATTCCTGTTGGTTACACAACCATATATGACCAACAAGGAGAGTTCGACTGATTAAAATCCCAACAGAAGCCAGTACGAATTAACAGGCACCACGAATCAGTTGCAACACGCCACTGGAATGCTCTTCACATCGCTTCACTGTATCGTCAGGCTCCATATGCAACCAATTGAACCCAACAGAAACCATATGCAACTGGTTAACTGGAATCCCCCCAGCAATTTGAACATCGAGTCCCATCTAATCCGACCGGTAAAGGAAGCGTTAACAAATGGCCTTCATTTAGCCGGGAGGTGATAACCCTTCGAGAACAATTAGGCGGCAATTACACGCTGCTCTCCTATCAGGAATTGTTTCCAGCCTCTGGGAGAGGAATTTCCATGGCTGCTTATTGGGAAAATAAACAGGGAGGCCCAGACCTACAGCATTGACAACACAAACCTGTGAGGAGGCACTGGCTGATGGGCGCATTCTGTAAATAGCACAGCCAGCTGCAAAGTTACCTCACAGGGAGACTTCCCAGTGTGCTTACGAGACCACACCACGTGGCCTAAGCAAACCAGAGCATTTCTCAAGAGGCCGGTGCATCGAAAGGATCAGTGGGCTGGGACAGAATCAATCACGTTTTAGGCGAAGTCAATGCTGCCCATTCAGTTCTTGGTCTCTTCCTGTGATGAGTTTTGAATGGAAAGTTGCACTCCATTCTCATTTAGGGTTCTCATATTGCTAGAGTTGCCAGAGGACTTCATGTCACCGGGATACGGATTTTCAAGGTTTTGGCTTTGATTTCAAACATCAACGCTTTCTAGGAAACATTGCCCGGGATCAGTTCCATTGAAGCTATTGGACTGACACCTTAAACCCTGATTTGTGACAGGGACATGGAAACACATGCCTTGGCCCATGAAGCAATCTGGTAACCACAGTTGCCAATTGGCATCTTATCAAGTTTGTTCTCTCTTCAGCCACTCCTGCGTTATAAAAACATATATATATTTTAGCTAAGAGCACTTTTAAAAGTTAGCTTTTGAACCTTTACTTACAGTGTTAATTACGAGTGTAACTAAAAAGCCAGGAAGGGTTGAAGGTGTCTTCCTTGGCGGCTATAAGTACCACTATATAATACTTAATGTCACCATGGTCGCCTACTTACCAGGCAATTTTCATTAAGTTCTATTTGAAATTCACGTTTCTTCTGGTTAAAAAATGCATAAACAACCACTGATCTACAAGACTGATCCTTTAAAACAACCATTTTAAGGCAAATGTTTTATACCAATATTCTGTTCAAGTTTATTAATATATGTACTTCCTGAACAGTTCTCATATTTGTCAGGATACAATAAATCCATGGTCTTAACTCTGGGGATAGCTTTACCAGAAGGCTCCATATCATCAGAGACTCCATGTTCAGACAGGATTTCTGTTTACAACCTATTTAACTAGAAGCATTAGTTCATTTTAGGAACCAGGAATATAACTCTAAAAAATACACTGTGTTGTTACAGGAAGGCTTGGGATGGACCACAGTATTCCTGCCTACACACAGTCATCGGAAAATGGTCTCTAGCGTAATCCTGGAATCATTTCTAAATATGTAGAGGGTAAACCGTTTGAACCACAATCCGAAATTGTGCGGTGACGACTGACCCTTTTTTCCAATACCATGTTTTCCCATTACAACCTAATAAACTGGAACCTGTAGCCTCCCTTCACTTCAATTGAACGTATTAGTTATAAGTTCAGCTGCGACCCGTGCAGGTAAGAGCAGTGAGGTGGTGGGGCCGAGTGTGTGGGGAAGATTTAAACAGACGACCATCAGGGAAAATGTATTATTTATTTAACTTTCCCTCATTGGCGTCTGTTGAAATCCAACCCACCCGGCCCCACCGCTCTTACCTGCACGGGACGCGGCTGTATAAGGTGCAATAGTATGGAGATGGGATTCCCAAATGTCCCTTTTGACTAGAGGTGGGTGAGCCACTTATAGCAGGGGCCAGGCATGAGCCAGATACCTAGCACTGATGCACCTCGCCGTCCCCTTAGAAACTCGAGCCTAAAATGAGCCAAGCATTCACATGAGTGGGATGGCCTAGTGGCTATAGCTGCTGACCATGTAACATGGGAGACCAGGTTCTTGGCCTCAGCTCCGCATCTTGTGAATTTTGGCAAATCTCACTGGCCTTAAAAAGAAGGCTCTAACTATATCTGCCGAATACCGCCCTTAGGTCCATGGGCAAGGTTTGTGCTATGTAAATCTTTCCAAAATGAAATGTCTTTTGCCCGTCACCCATGCTCTAATCTGAACCTCAATTAATTAACCCCTTGGCTGCGGGGCCGATTCCCCCGCTGTGCTGGGGGGAGGGAGGGAGTGCACAGCGCCCCGGTGCTCATGACGAGCTTAGCTCGTCATGAGCCACGTTTCACATGTGCTCATGACGAGCTGAGCTCGTCATGAGCGTCGGAGGGGTTAAGGACAAAGCATTAACCTTTGATGTTACAAAGAGATACCATCTAATTACTGAATTGCACAGTGTGAAACTGGAAAATCTGTGACCAGTCCCGGATTCCTTGCTTGTCCAATTGCATGATCCTAGTCATACCCTACTCTGGGTCTTGTTCGCGCTATAGACAACTCTAAAAATAAAATAAATCTTTTATTTCACCGACCCTCCTTTTTGTTTAATATTACATAGGACAGCACATTCAACTACATGAATTTAGGATGTGTGCTGTACAAAAACTTCTTTTGTGTTTTATTTAATAGCCTATAATGTTTCATCATATATATAGAGTTGTCCTCTATTATTGTAGTGCATCCGTGTCTGCTTATTTTAGCTAAAGCTACAACTCCCCAAATCCATTGGATATGATAGTGAAAGACAAGGTTTTAAAGCGTTATGTCCCTGGTGACATTGAGCTATCCTAATTTTTTTAGCGCATTTATCAGAACCAATGATTATGAAGGCACTTCATTTTTCAAACCCATTCATGGGTTCAATACTCCCTACCCATGACAGAGAGCGAGCAAGGCCCTTTACACAATATCCTAAACACAACAAGTCTGACTCTAGGTGGTATTGGGAAGAGAGGGGGTAGTTACCGTACCTATTCATCAGTGGCTTTTCTAACAGGCAATGCTCTGAATTGTTTAGCGACACTTTGAACGGGGTTGGCCGTTTTAGCTACAACTAATTTCTCTGTTTCTCTGCCTGGTGCAGTGCTGGGAGAAAACTGGGAAGGTTGTCCTGCCTGTGCACATTGACTGCAGCCTGGCTTGCTCCCTCCTATGCAGCGTGATCGTGGGGATAGGGCCAGGGCCGGACTGAGTGGCTGGGCCCTTGGATGCTGTTTGAACATATTTTTGTACTAACCAACCAGTTGAGATCATAATGCTATGCTATATAATATAATTATGTTATGTCTATATTCTATGCGTTCACTTCCCACCAAAACTGGCAGATTAAATCTACACTGCTAGTTTAAATTGATTGCACATCTTTCGTACACAGCAGTGTAACGTTTTATTTTTGTGTTTAGACTCCTGTATCTGTTTCGTACCATATATGTAATCCATGTACTCTGAAGTTCTTATGTCATGTACTTGGTTCTTTTGTAAAGCGCTCTGACACCTACAAGTACAAGCTATATCAAAACGCATAATTAGATAAATGCATGCGTTTTGAAAGAGGTGGATGGGGGGAGGCTGAATTGAACTTGGAGGTGCCAAGCACTGGCTAAGAGGCGCAACATGCTGAAGCAGTGCTGTGTTTTAGAGAAAAAAGTGTGGCAGTAAGCCATTCTGTAACGAGCTGTTCTTTCTTCACTCATGTCCTAGCTGGAAGAGGGTGACGAAGGAGAGGTGAGGGCTTCAAGCAACCCTCAAAGTGCACCCAGACCCCACTTCTGATAAAAAAAATCACACTGTGAATACTTTTACACCAGGTTGCCCGTATAATGTTGTCAATCATGTATTTGATTGAATTATTAAAAGGGATAACAAAACATAACTGCAAAATGTGAACTATCATTTTGTTTGCAGCTACCAGATTTATAAAAATTATTCTGAAAAATATGATTTTCATTCTAGGGGTCACCAATGCTTTTTTTTTTATTCAAAGGGGAGCACAGCATTACAATGTTTGAAGACCTCTACCGTAGAAGTAATACTGCACTTTATCCAGTCATCTCTATGACTCTGCATTACAGTTTGACAAACGTAATCAAGACTAGATGTCCTGAAAAGGCGTTGCCCTTTGCACGAGGATGTCTGGCAGGGATTTCAGGTTGTCAAGTCAGGAGGGAGCAGCCCTTTTATAACTTTAAAATATAGTATAAGTCCTAAACATACGCTTTAATACTTGTTTCTTGCTCTGCGGGGTTTGCAGTTTTACTCTACACATTACAAATGCACCACTACAATATCCAGAGGGGACTAAAAAAACGAGAATAGCACCCAACAGCATTACATCTCTGTCTATGGATGCCAACCCCTTTACCCCCACCGCCTGGATACTTCAAGCCCCCCCTTGGCCTCTCCCATATTACCACAGCACCCTCTTGACATGCCTCTGACAGCTCCTCTTTGACATCCTTTGATGCACGCCCTCTTGAACAAGACTCGCTCTCCCTCCTGCTCTTAAGTCACCTGCAGCCGCTCTCCCTCCAAGGTAAACATCCCAGGGCTCCTCTGTCTCTGGCTAGGTCGAGTGAAACCTCATAAATCAGCCCCAGGGAGGCCCAGAGAGCTTCTCGGCTCAGCTCCTGTCCTCTGATCTCCAAGTGATGAAAAGCCCAAACCTGCCACAAAGCGAGCCGTGGAGGTGCTTTGAAAGAAGCCTTTTGATTCCTGCAGGAGCTGCTGAAGGTTCAGCCTCTGCCACACACACGCCTCAGCCCTGTGCCTCTGGAGGGCTGCTAGGGCCCGGCACTTCTGACATATGAAAGACTCTACCATGGCCTAAACACTCGCAAGCATGCCCACTGTGCTGGCCTTTCACCCTGATGTAAATTCTAGTTGACCGGTTATTCTTAGTTTGTGCAGTATAAAGTCACCTATGTAATTGCTAGGGATGGCTTCCACTGTGAATACCAGATCCTAAATCAGGTTATTCTTTACTGTAATGTAGTAACAGTTATAAATAAAAGTTGTTAGTCAATGTTGCTACATCATAAAAAAACAAGCATTGCCATAGCCAAAAGGTCTCGTCTTTGGGACTTTATACGTGCTTAGTTATTCAGCACAATATCCTTGGTGCAACAACATCAAGTGTTGCATGGCTAAACACTTATAAGGTCCCAAAGGCGAGCCCTATTGGCTATGCCAATGCTTGTTTTGAGTGAGTGGCTCATGCAGGCATGCCACTGTGAGGTAGAAATTCTGAGAGTGCTTTTACAGGAGCCCCTGTGACATTGCGCCTCTTCAAAATGTATCTTCGGTCTGGTTTAATACTTCCAGCCCCTATTCCTATCTTCTCACACCCAATGCATCCTTAAATGTCCCATGTACAGCCGGGGTTGACACTCCTATTACCCCTGCCCTCCAGTGAGACTTTACCCGTCACTGGTGGTGGTGGTGGTGGATGTGGTGGTGGTGGATGTGGTGATGGACGTGGTGGTGGATTTGGTGGTGGACGTGGTGGTTGACGTGGTGGATGTGGTGGACGTGGTGGATGTGGAGAACGTGGTGGATGTGGTGGTGAATGTGGTGGACGTGGTGGTGAACGTGGTGGACGTGGTGGTGGTGGAGGTGGTGGTATTGGTGGACATGGTGGTGGTGGACATGGTGGATGTGGTGGTGGTGGAGGTGGTGGTGGTGGACCTGGTGGTGGATGTGGTGGTGGACGTGGTGTTGGTAGTGGACGTGGTGGACATGGTGGTGGTGGATGTGGTAGTGGTGGTGGACGTGGTGGTGGAGATGGTTGTCTATGTGGTGGTGGTGGATGTGGTGGTGGTGGTGGACGTGGTGGATGTGGTGGTGGTGGTGGTGGATGTGATGGATGTGGTGGAGGTGGTGGTGGTGGTGGACGTGGTGGTGGTGGTGGACGTGGTGGTGGTGGTGGACGTGGTGGTGGTGGACATGGTGGTGGTGGACGTGGTGGTGGTGGATATGGTGGTGATGGACGTGGTGGACGTGGTGGGGGAAGTTGTTGTGGTGGATGTGGTGGTGGAGGTGGTGGTCATGGTGGACATGGTGGTGGTGGATGTGGTGGTGGTGGACATGATGGTGGCAGTGGACATGGTGGACATGGTGGTGGTGGCGGACATTGTGGTGGTGGTGGTGGCTGTGGTGATGGACGTGGTGGTGGACGTGGTGGTGGTGGTAGATTTGGTAGTGGACGTGGTGGTGGTAGTGGATGTGGTGGACATGGTGGTGGTGGATGTGGTGGTGGTGGTGGACGTAGTGGTGGTGGTGGACATGGTGGTGGTGGACGTGGTGGTGGATGTGGTGGTGGTGGACATGGTGTTGGAGGTGGTGGTCGATGTGGTGGTGGAGGTGGTGGGGGTGGATGTGGTGGTGGTGGATGTGGTGGTGGACGTGGTGGTGGATGTGGTGGTGGACATGGTGGTAGACGTGGTGGTGGACATGGTGGTGGATGTGGTAGTGGTGGTGGATGTGGTGGATGTGGTGGATGTGGTGGTGGACATGGTGGACGTGGATGTTAAGGTGGTGGTGGACATGATGGTGGTGGACGTGGTGGTTGTGGACATGATGGTGGCAGTGGACATGGTGGATGTGGTGGTGGAGGTGGTGGTGGACGTGGTGGTGGTGGTGGATGTTGTGGTGGGCGTGGTGGTGGACATGGTGGTGGTGGACGTGGTGGTGGATGTGGTGGTGGTGGACGTGGTGGTGGAGGTGGTGGTGGTGGTCGATGTGGTGGTGGTGATGGACGTGGTGGGGGTGGATGTGGTGGTGGTGGACGTGGTGGTGGTAGTGGATATGGTGGTGGTGGACGTGGTGGATGTGGTAGTAGTGGATGTGGTGGTGGACGTGGTGGTGGTGGGGAACATGGTGGTGGTGGACGTGGTGGTGGTGGTGGACACGGTGGTGGTGGTGGACGTGGTGGTGGATCTAGTGGATGTGGTGGTGGACGTGGTGGTGGTGGATGTTGTGGTGGTGGACGTGGTGGTGGTGGACGTGGTGGTGGTGGACGTGGTGGTGGTGGACGTGGTGGTGGTGGACATGGTGGTGGTGGACGTGGTGGGGAATGTATTGGTGGTGGTGGTCGATGTGGTGGTGGAGGTGGTGGTGGACGTGGTGGCGGTGGTGGACATGATGATGGCAGTGGACATGGTGGATGTGGTGGTGGTGGTGGACGTAGTGGTGGTGGATGTGGTGGTGGACGTGGTGGTGGATGTGGTGGTGGTGGTGGACGTGGTGGTGGTGATGGACATGGTGTTGGTGGACGTGGTGGTGGATGTGTTGGTGGTGGACGTGGTGGTGGAGGAGGTGGTGTTGGTCGATATGGTGGTGGAGGTGTTGGTGGACGTGGTGGGGGTGGATGTGGTGGTGGTGGATGTGGTGGTGGTGGATGTGGTGGTGGACGTGGTGGTGGACGTGGTGGTGGTGGTGGACATGGTGGTGGTGGTGGACATGGTGGTGGTGGACATGGTGGTGGTGGATGTGTTAGTGATGGTGGACGTGGTGGTGGATGTGGTGGATGTGATGGTGGACGTGGTGGTCTTGGACGTGGTGGATGTGGTGGTGGTGGACGTGGACATGGTGTGGACGTGGTGGTGGTGGTGGACGTTGTGGTGGTGGTGGACGACTATTGGGTAGGAGGGTGCTGGCAGAATGCAGAAGGAGAGGAGGATCTCTAAGGGGGCACATGGGAGAGCAGAAAGAGACCGAATATTAGAAACGACAAGCAGTCTCTGCATGGTAACAGGGATCAGACATGCACAGCATTTACTTTTGCTTAAACACGTGCATGTTTTGCATTGAGTTGTTTTGCCACTCGTGCACATTTGGCGTTTCCCTTGCGGGAGCGAGCAGCAGTGCCATCTGTTTTGAAAGCACAATCAAGACAGTTAAAAACAGATGGCGCCGCTGCTCGCTACCGCAAGGGAAGCGCCAAACGTGCACGAGTTACAATACAAACGAATGGAAAACATGCATGTGTTTAGGCAAAAGTCCTGAGCGATGGCTAAAGGTCCGCTATGCAGCGCTTGCGCGCTTTGTAGGCAGGATCTAAAAATCCAGGCTGCTAAAAGCCTGGCTTTGTAGGCCTTGACTAGCGCAGTATTGGGAGGGAAGAGGGGAATCGAGGGGGGGCACAAAGAGTGGTAGGGGGGCCTTTCCACAGGGCATATATATTCAACTATCCAGAACCAGTATAGGAATGAATTACAATCCATTTAGTACTGGTTAACAGGGAATTCCAATAGATCAAAGTGACACCACACTATCGGGAACCCTCCTAATTTCACTGTGGGAGAGTGAGCCTCCGGCTATTACAATAAGAGTATAAGAGATGGGACTTAAGAGGCTATATTGATCCCATAAAGAACATTCTTAACTGTAATCAATTTTCTTTTTTTTAAAGATATAGTTTATTCACAGTTAATTAAAACCTTATAAGCCTTTTAGAACATAATGAAAACATCACAAAAATCAGTCTGCAAATAAAATAACAATATGTGCTATTGTTCACTATACTATACATTTAACCCTTTGTATCACAGACACAATGGTGCATGAAAAGATAATCCACATGTTTCAATAGCATGCAGTCCAAATCTTAATGGAAAAACAGTATGTGGTTGACATTTCAACCCTTTATTTCACTTAATGCTAAATTATGGCAACTATCAGTGACACTATGGGTAAATAGACAATCCTGTTCCTCATGTGCTTTTTAATTCTCTTAGGGCTTCTCAAGACTACATAGTTGGCAATAAGGTGTGTGACTGCACAAAAGGTATAATAATTAAGAGAGATCTAAATTTATCCTATGACGTTAAATCAACTTCTACTGACATATCATGTAAGGAATCTGTGCTCGATGTGCATATGTTAAGCACATGTATATTTGACCTTCACTTAACAGAGTACCCAAGGGAGAGTCAAAGGAGTGTCAAAAGGAGTAACAAGGAAAATGCATTGCAAATTTGGTTGTCACCACCATAGTCACAGTTCTCCGGGCAATGAAAAAAGTATAATATAAGTCCTAAATATATGCGGTAATTAAAGCAGAAAGTGCAGTAATAAGGTTTTTTTTGTTTTTAGTTCTGGCGTTAGCGAAGACCTTTTGAGTTTATCAAAATGATATCTATCATAAACTTACTTATACGGACTTTCAGCCAGCACTCTTCATCCATTGATCTATTTTTGTGTCATTCACGTTCTTCTTCCTCCCACTACAACAAACGACATGGAACCATGGTCCAGCCCACGTCAGTCCTTGGCTGACTTCCCTGTTAGTTATGTGACTGCACTCTTCCCTTTCACAAAGAAGACATCCACACCCAAAGTAGTTCCCTAATATGCAAAGGATTACTAAGGCACTTATTTGTGCCTTTTGAGTACAAATACATATTTTTGCTTTTAGCCAATTTTCTTTTTTGCTTGAGGAGGGTCCCACAGCCTCCACAACAATAACCTTTTCTAAACGCATGATAAAACAAGCATTGACAATGCCAGAAGGCTGGTGACCAACGCCAGACCTCTTGGCTTTGCAAATGCTTTTAGTAGGATGTGTTCAGGAAAAGCGGCATGTAAGTATAAACTGCTTTAAAAAAATAATAGTATAGGAGCAATACAAATAGAGTTTCACAATTTTCCTAAACCAATGCATCCTGAATATTTGTTACGTTCAATTACGCATATGTACAGCTAGAGTTAGGAAACCTGTTATAAGTTAACTTTTTATGTGAATTACATACTCAAATATTAAAAAGTCATGAGGTCCACCGCAAATTTCTACTGCCACTTGAAATTTGAATTCTGCTAGTGTAATTCACATAATTTCCAACATTTCATATTGTGCCTTTATGTGAAATAATCCCTCTTAACGTATTCGGTGGTTTCTCGGGTAAATATCCCACTGCAAGAGCACCGGTACAACACAAACGTACTGAGTGGCTCTTGTTTGCTGCAATTGTTTTTGTTGCACCGTTTTTTTTATTGATAAGGGACTTCCTTAAATCCAAAATAGACTTGAAGATACATTTTACAGTAAACTGAGGCACAATGCCAGATTTGCATTTAATGTAATTTTGACTATTTTTCATGGAATTCCGTATAATTATGAAAAACAAAGAAATTAATTTTGCTCACCTCTATTAATTTCCTACGTTCACATCAGTGGATGGTACCTGGACTAGGACCTAGAGCAGTCACGGACAGGCAGTAAAGAGAATGGTTAAGGAGATCATAAGAGCAAGAATGGTCATATGATCATATGAAGAGACAGTATAACAGCAGCGGCAGGCAGACATAGCAGAGAGCAATTAAACAAAGCACACCGAGATATACACATTATTACATAAAGAGACTGGGGGGATTTGCAAATTGGCACATCATGAATCACTCACTCGTAGGAACATCAGGTGCATTGAACACATCATGGAACATTGACATACATAGTGTGGAGGAACTACACACGTACATCTGCAGGGACACACTTCTACTCTCAGCAAGGCCAATGCATGCCTGTCTTGTTTCTTTGGTTGGTAAACCGAGTACCCTTAAAGTGGGCACTATTGATGCCCATTAGTTCCAGCTCTTAGAGGAACAAAACTGTGGAGAAGTGCTATATACAAAGTTATTGTCGTGAAAGCCCAGAGTGAGCTTAAAAGATGTGGAATAACACATTCAAAAAATCCTGGAATAATAAGCACACAATCACACCCACAGGAACACAAGGAAGCTCTCTCACATATGTACATGAAGGAACTGAGGACATAATGGAATGCACTGCAAGAACTGCAAAATGCTACTATCCTTGCAATTCTCCCACACCCATTTATTTCGTCTTAAAATATCCCACAATGCTGTGGCATGAGTAATGCATGTTTGTGACATACTCAAAGTTTTTGAAGTATGAGCAAAATATGCGCTTAACATTATGAAGGCTTGCACCTGTTCCCCATTACCCGCAATGCCAGTACACGGCAAGGCAGCAAGATTACAATACCTCCCATAAGTGCATGGGTGTTCCTTCCACAACACTTGCTCCCTCCAAACTCTGCACCCGTTCACTTTTGTTTAAATCTAGTGCAGGCCAGAGGTCTTATTACTGCACACTTCCTAGAGCTCCCAAACCCGTGTTAGCAGCTTAGGCTCCAAAGCATAGAAAAGACGACACAGGGAAACCTCTCACCCAACTCTACAGCAAACCAAGCACCATCTTAGAGGTGACTGTTAAAAAGAAACCAAGCACTCCATGCTCCCGAAGGCATGAGAAGATCGTAATTCTAGCAGAGTTGAAGGAAATATAGAATGTTGGCGGAGTTCGTAGAAATAATCAGTTCCAATGAAAGTGGAACATACTTTTAAATTGTTCAAAATATGCAACACAATTGCAGAAAACAATATTTGTGATTTTAGAGAGTCACATTTTCAAGACACATGTACACATTTCTTCGGGCCAGAGGTTATCTATTGGATTAGAAGATAGCAGGGAATGGGCTGAAGAAGACATGCTGACACTGCCATGCCAAGCCTGTACACCATCTAGCCGGACATTGCTTCCCCAACCGCAATAGATTTGTGAGAAAATAAGTTTGTTATACTAGGAGGTCGACTATTGTTTTTAGGTCTCGCTGGCGTTGCAGCGCGAAGCGCTGCCGCCAACGAGACTTATAGCTGCCGTGTTTGCCTCCAAGGGAGGCAGACCTGGAGACAGACCTGTGCACGAGCCGATTCTAGTATGGGCACGAGCTCAGGTCTGTCTCCAGGTCTGCCTCCCTGAACGCGCTTCTGCTTTGCAGGGCCGCCACTGGCAGGAGCCGCAGGGAACGCTAACGTGCACGCTCATGCACTCCCACGTCCCGCTGTTCTCCGCTCCAGGCCGACTTGTTAGAACAGTGCCACTCCCGCACCCTTGACAGGCTCAGCAAACAGAGCGAGGTGAACTGAACTCACCCGTGCACAGGGCAGCACCATGGCGGCCGCGCACCTGGAGGAGATCGTCCATGAAGGCGCCACCTGCTCCATCTGCTTGGATGTCTTCACGGAGCCGGTGACCACGGGATGCGGCCACAACGTCTGCCATCCATGTATTTCAAAATACGTGCCGGACCCGTCTGCGAACTTCTCGTGCCCGCAGTGCAAGCGGACCTCCGACCAGGCAACGCTGAGGGCCAACGTGCAGCTGTGCACCATGGCAGACCGGCTGAAGCGCCTCAGCCTGCAGCGGGGCCCCGAGGGCGGCCACTTCCGGTGCCACAAGCACGACGAGCGGCTGAGGGTCTTCTGCAGGGACGACCAGCGGGCGATCTGCGTGGTGTGCAGCCTGTACAGCTCCCACACAGCAGTGCCCGTGGAGGAAGCGGCGCAGGAGTTCAAGGTACACCGCAGCTTGCACGCTATAGTCCTGCTGTTGTTGACAAAAGGAATATGCTTGCCCTAGACACTTCGTTTTTACATTTAGATTTAAAAAAAGTAGTCATTTATACTTTGGTTGAGATGTAGGGCAAAGCTGCTGTGTTACTTAACCTAGCATGTGTTAGGGTCTTGCATTCCTAACATTCAATTTCAAATTATATATATACATTTTTCCAGCAATTCACGGGCTAACATGCAGCCTGCAGGCAGAGCGAAATGTCTCTTTCTCGGTCGCAGTGTTTGTGTAGTTCTGTTCTTCTCATCATGTTTACCAGCGAACACACCTTCTGGTAAGTGTACTTTCACATGAGCCATCTGCTGCACTGCATTCCTGTAGCGAGTGACGCTTGAAGTAATAGCTTCCCACTGTACATTGTAACATCGCTGGTACCTGCCGCTTCCAGGCCAAGCTCCATGAGGCTTTGAGAGGCACGGTGGAGCAGGACGCTGGCTTTATGAAGGGGACACGTCCCAAGTAGTTGGTTGGGCTCGTGCTTTCCGTAGCTACTTCTGTCTGAAAGCAAACACTAGCAAGAGCTAGGAAGCACTAGCAAACACTAGCAAGCGCTGGCAAGCACTGGCTTTACGTCCATCATCTCAATGTAAAGCGACACTGACCAATAAACCTTTGTGGGACCATTGCCTAGGAAATGAGGACCTGAGCAAATGTTCCAGCCACAAATTGGGATTACACCAACTGAACCCATGTTTTACTTTTAAGCCATTTTGTTGCACAAAGTTGTTTAAACACTTCTGATTTCATTCACTGAAGTCCAGCTATGGAATATTTTTTGTGATGTGCACGGGTAAATCCAACTACTATACTCCAATTAGTGGTATATGTTTTGTGTCAGCTATGAGCCATGATCGGAGTTTCGATATTTATAAAACTAATAACACTTTATCACAACAGCCAAAAAGGAAACAAGGGACAGCACTAAACAAGTAGCCAGGTTTTCTGATGTTTTTTTAAAATTCAGATGATTTGAGTCTAGATGCAGAGAAAGGGACAGAGCATTTCACCATTTGGGACCCACAGATCTTCCACATATGAATGCGTTTAATTCGCAGAACAATCTTCATGGGGACCTCTGATAATCTTGAGGACTCTGCCAAGAATATGCCTGTCTAACATTGCTTCCATCAGTTGATGCTCCTACTTGTTATTTTACTCTTTCTGTTCCGGCCCACTTACGACTGACTCTTTAACATCCCCGCCTCACACTGCTGCATGCCTCACACTGCTGCACGCCTCACGCTGCTGCACGCCTCACGCTGCTGCACGCCTCACGCTGCTGCATGCCTCACGCTGCTGCACGCCTCACACTGCTGCACGCCTCACACTGCTGCACGCTGCTGCATTACTCACACTGCTGCATGACACACTGCGGCACGCCTCACACTTCTGCACGTCACCCACTGCTTGACACCACACACTGCTGCATGCCACACACTGCTGCACGCCACACACTGCTGCACACTGCTGCATTACTCACACTGCTGCAGGCTGCACACTGCTGCACGCCTCACACTGCTGCACGCCTCACACTGCTGCACGCCTCACACTGCTGCACGCCTCACACTGCTGCACGCCTCACACCGCTGCACGCCTCACACCGCTGCACGCTGCACACTGATGCATTACTCACACTGCCGCAAGCCGCACACTGCCGCACACCGCACACTGCTGCACGCCGCACACTGCTGCACGCCTCACACTGCTGCATGCCTCACACTGCTGCACGCCTCACGCTGCTGCACGCCTCACACTGCTGCACGCTGCTGCATTACTCACACTGCTGCACGCCACACACTGCTGCATGCCACACACTGCTGCACGCCTCACACTGCTGCACACTGCTGCATTACTCACACTGCTGCACGCCACACACTGCTGCACGCCTCACACTGCTGCACGCCTCGCACTGCTGCACGCCTCACACTGCTGCACGCCACACTGCTGCACGCCTCACACTGCTGCACGCCTCACACTGCTGCACGCCTCACACTGCTGCACGCCTCACACTGCTGCACGCCTCACACTGCTGCACGCCTCACATTGCTGCACGCCTCACACTGCTGCATGCCACACACTGCTAAACGCATCACAATGATGCACGCATCACAATGATGCACGCCTCACACTGCTGCACGCCTCACACTGCTGCACGCTGCACACTGCTGCATTACTCACACTGCTGCATGCTGCACACTGCTGCACGCCTCACACTGCTGCACGCCTCACACTGCTGCATGCCTCACAACACCGCCACATCACTCTAGGACACCACCATATCACTCTAGGACACCACAACATCACTCTAGGACACCACCACATCACTCTAGGACACCACCACATCACTCTAGGACACCACCACATCACTCTAGGACACCACCACATCACTTTAGGACATCACAACATCACTCAGGGACACCACAACATCACTCAGGGACACCACCACATCACTCAGGGACACCACCACATCACTCAGCGCCACCACAGCATCAATCTGTGCAACCATTCAACAACAAATAATTCAAATATGTTCTCACAATGTTTCAAGCTTTATTACAAAAAGATGTTAATATTTCACTTCTGTTCTTGGATTTTTGTCACAATAAAATACACTGAACATAATCTTCACAAAAGTTATTTGTAATATCAATACATCTAAGTCACGTAAATACTACACATATTGCATTACAATGCTATAGGTGTCACATTTGCGAAAATTAAAACTATTGGCATTGTAAATGACAAAGCTATTAGTTTCGCTATTTTCAAAACCAACACATAAATAAAATATTTGTCATTTACAATACCAATAGCTCAAACTTTCCTAATGCGAGACCTATTGCATTGCAAATGCTTGTTCTTTTACATGCACATGAGGAGACACGGCTATAAAACGTTTGAAGGCCATTGTTTTATTGATTTGGGTTGAAAGGTTGTTTGAGTGCAAGGGGTTTGGCATGGTTTTGAGGGATGGCTGGTTTAGTCTAGGGCTAGTTACAGAGATGGGGGCATCCATCACAAAGGAAAGGTCAATCAGATCAGGGAAAGTTCTGCTTTGAAACGAACATGGTAGAGGTTACAGCTTTTCTACTTGGCCAACCCCAAATAACTCAAATCTTAACCCCTACAGGCTGCATTCTCCAACAAAATTTGACCACAGTCTTGTTAAGGGTAGGAGTGGGAAACCAAAAGCAGCCCTTGCAAAATTGCTCAAATCAGCCTAACTCCCTTCCTCCCCCTATCCTTTTCTTCCCAGCCACCCACTCTCTCTCTCCTTCTCTTCTCCCTATTTGAGCTCTTTCTCTGTGCCTCCTTCCTTCCTCTCTTTTTTCTCTTTGAGGATCCCCTGTGCATGAGGAAAAAGTGACAGCGCCACCAGCAGCAGGTCTTGGTTTTTAAAACTGACCTCCAACAGCTCCAGACTCTTGGGGAATTGCCCGATTGATAAAAGACCAGTCTGGCCTTGATCATAACCAGAGCACTCAGTCCAAGTCATGCTGTTTGTGAAACCTCATACCACTTTAATGTAAATGTATCATAACACAAGCACGCAGTCTCTTGGGAGCAAAGGCTGTAGTTTAATTCACAAAATGTATTTTTCAATAGCCCGCAGGCAGGCAATCGGTCAATAATTACGCAGTACAGTCATTTAGCCATGGCCGATAATCACAATGAAGTGTCTTTGGTAGTCTGGGTGGCATGGTGGTCACCAACCTTGCCATGGATAGGCTCAACTCGCTACCTTGTCTAACTGTGTAGGTAAGTCTAACAACAGAAAGTCTGGAATACAAGTGCCTTGTTTCTTGTACTGGGGACCCCACGCAAACAACTGTCTATCCCTGCCATAAGGCAACCCAAAGTAAGCAAACATACACCAAGAGTGCAAGTGCTTTAGGGTGTTGCACACTTGGTGTATGTTTCACTAGATTGGGAGGACGTGCACTGCTTTAATTACCTCTAGCTCTCTTGTGATTGTATTAGAGTAATCCAAAATGAGCAGCCTATGTCCACATCTCCCCATCTGTTGTGCTGTTTGGGGGGCGGGGGGCGGGGGGCATTTCATTCAGCTCCCAACCATTTACCAGCCATTGTGCTACTGTCCTTGGGTGGCTTGTATGCCCTTCTTTTTTATCCACATCCTGCAAGCAAGGAGGCCTCTGTCATGTTGACCAAACCAGGTTTGTCCCCTTGTGGAACAAATGAACCCTGTTTCCTACATATATTCTTCCATCTTAACGTTGATGTATCAGTGTCTGATTGACTTGAAATCATTGCTCTTGCAAAATGACCTAACATTTCAATTTACATGTTGCTCTGTCTACCACACTGCGTGACCCTACTCCCCTCCTAGGTATTACCTCCAACCATTTTTTTGCAGTCTTCAGGTGCATGGTCCGCACGGTGACCTCAAACACCTAAAATATAGCATGTCAACAGGGTCATTAGCCCATTTTCTTGACACCATTGCTCATCATTCGTGAGTGCCCTGCATGCCTTTGTAGGTTTCACCAATACAGAGCTTGTGCTGCGCTTACGAAATCTCTTGTAAAGGTAACAAATCTTAAAAGGGGATTACAACCCACCCATTACTTACCCTAACTTATCATTCAGTGTTACCAACGTCACTCTGGTTTCCTTGCTTCCTACTGGTCAGCGCCTCGTCCTCGCCTCCGGCTTCTCCCTGGGCCTCCAGTCCTCCTCCCTGCCGTGGAGAATGGACCACGACCAAATGCAGCTTCCTGTAGCCAGTGTCCTTCCACTGGCCGCAGGCTTCTACTTGTACTATTTGGCATGAACTCTAGAGGGTGTTTGTGTCTGCAGTCCCTATATTTCACCCCCGCCCTCCTAGCACTCTGTGGTGTTCTCCCTCACCTCCTGCTTGCTCTCCGTAGTGTTCTCCACCTGCCCTGCCCTCCTCCCACTTGCCGTAGTATCACCCAAACCCCTGCCTTCCTCCTGTTCTCTGATGACTTTCCCACCCTCCTCCTTCGTATTGCTCGACCCACTCCCAACTCCACTCTGTTTTCTTACATGCTGCACAGCAACGTGGCTGAAAGGGGGAAATCGACATTTGGCATTTCCTCTTATTCAGCGGTGCCAGGAGTACTGTAGAAACGCACAATAAATAAAAAATACAGTTCTGTACCAAGCCAATGAATAGCGCTTCAGAACAGTTCCTGGAATGACTGCTAGGGCTGGGTTTTCGGCTGTCAGTCGGTTCCAGATGTGGCTGCTTGGTTAACCGCTGTCCAGTAAACCTGGACAGAGACCACCCACTGCGGGCGCCGGTGCTCTCTCGACACTGACCCTGGGTGCGTGAACTAATCGGGAGAAAGACCCACGAGGCCTTGTGTTAACCCATGACCCCTCCACCTGCAGCTCGGAGGTCAAGTGTCCACGTTTGGGAGGCGTCAGGAAATTATAGGTTTTACACAGTCCTGGTGGAGCACGGCAAGAGCACGTACGTAGCGCCGGGAGGAGCCTCCTGTTTTTTCTGAGCGCCGCTCTTAGGGTAGACAGTCTTTCCGACTTCCGCCAGTGTGCTGAGCGCGCTTTTCTCGGAGGGGTCGAAAACATTGCGCCCCTCTGTAGTCGGTCTATTCAGGGCTGCGCGCGCAGGACACGCACTCGCAGCGCTGTCAAGAACTGCCTGCCGTGAGAAGAGAGAACATTGATGTGTTTGGTCTTCTACGGTAAAATGTACTTAACTTAACGCAATTCATGCCAGAAAGTGGAATAGTTTTAAAAAAAACATCGGGAGAATGTAATTGCCCCTATTTGACTTGTATGGATGCAAAGGGAATTTCAGACAAGAGACAGATACAAGAAAGCCATTTTCTGGTTTAAAAAAATCGGGGGTCTCCCGCCGGAATAAGATCGATTGGCAAGTATGATAACATGTTTGTGTTGTACTCAGAGCCACTGCTTGAATATGGCGGCCTGGCTATAGCTGTCCCTTGCATTGGAGGCATGCGTTATGTGCGCTCAAGCTGTGCCTGTTCTGTATGTGAGGGAACTGTGCACTGCTGCCTGTGCTATCCATCCCTGTTTATATGAGGGAAGCTTGGCCTGCTGATTGAACAGTACATGTTTACTTGAGTGCAGCGTCTGTTGCATGTTATGTAGTTTGCATGCATGTATGAGGGAAGCTTGTGCTTCTGTTTGAGGTATACCTGTGCTTGCACTGGCTGTGTCCTTGCTCTACTTCTGTATGTGAGGTAAGCTTGCACTCCTGATGCCTGTGCTGTATCTATTCCCAGTGTTAGAGAGGTTTGCAATGCCATGACTTTGTGTGCAGGAAGCTTGCCCTGCTGCTTGCCCTGCTGCTGTCCAGGTGTAGTGGCTAAAGAAGCCTGACCAGCAATGGCACTAACTATGGATGGCAGCCTCCTACGGAAATGATTTAGCTGCTTGCACTAGCTGTGGCTGGTTCAAGTCAGAAGTGGCGTAACATTGGCCTCGAGCTCCAAGGGCCCCCCCTCGGCAAAAGTGGTAGGTGGTGGGTTAGGGGAGGGGGGCTCAGTGTACTTTGCAGGGAGTGCACCTCAAGTTTTGTTACCTCACTGCATGCCAGACCACAAACTTAACATATTCTTCTGTAATTGAGCCTACAGAAGTAGAGTTCGGCCATCTGTATCTCAAGAAATTACCTGGATTGTGTTCCCTGATTACATTGCGTGTATTTTCAAAGTCATATTCTTGGAGCTTATTGTTAAATGTTCAGGTTTAGACAACATAATTGCTATGGGTTTGTGGTAGACTGTAAAGAAAAGCCTCTACCTCCGTTAAATGTCTTTCCATGTAGAAATGTCACTTATTTCAAAAGGACTATCCAATTCTACAACTATAGACCAAAAAGTAGAAAATGGTTATTAAAGAAAACACGGTTAAGTTATTTAAAGGAGAAGACAATATGGAATGCCTGAGGTGAATTTGAAATGGTTTTAGAGCTGCAATGTCTTTAACTCATAGCCAAACACGTCCGGAGGTCAGATCACCAATCAGCAATCAAACATACACCCAAGTACGAATGCACTCCTGTGGTTTTGGTGTGAAATGCCATGTAAAATACCTCATTGGAATCAGATCCATCCAGCAAAATTCCTGGAAAACAAACAAAGAGCCTTTGTAATATTACATTCAAGATAATTTACTGAGCCTTGGGTGGCATATTGAATATAATTTGAGCAGGGTAAGTACAGGTGGTGATTCATAGCCCTGGGCCTAGGCACCTTCAGAGTGACTCTGAGCCACAATAGGCTCATCCTGAGAGTCTGTATAGAGGACTTACAACTGGCCGGCACATGCACCCGGATACTACGTCCATGAATCTAGACTTGGAAAGTCATTTTATGAATTTATGGCTTGGATTAAAAATAATAGATTGTAGTTGCACCAGGTTCAAATCCCAGGCACCATCAATATAGATTTCCCTCTTATGCCAAAACCACTTACTCCTGTGACCAGCACATTATGGGCCACCGCAGCACAATCCAGTGTAAGCTTATAGAGATTCAGATGAGGGCTGGTGAACAGGTATATGAGGTGAGGTATTAGCAGTGTAGTAGCTCTGAGTCCTGCACATCACGGTTGGTGTGGATTAAATCGGCATAATAATGTGAGATCTCTAGTGGCAAAGCTTCTATTCAGTCAGATAGGAATTTATCAGAGCAGAATCCTCACACTCGCTGTTGGACTGAGATGCACTGGTAAACCTGCCTGAGATGTATTGGTAAACATGCCCGAAATGCATTGGTAAACCTGCCTGAGATGTATTGGTAAACTTGCCCGAGATGACCGCCTGAGATGCATTGGTAAACCTGCCCGAGAGTCATTGGTAAACCTGCCAGAAATGTATTGGTAATCTTCGCTGACATCTCAGTAGTTAAAAAGCAGGAGAAACTCAGGTGAAACCCATGGTGCCCTTATTGATGGATGTCTTAGCTCAGTAGTAGAAAAGCATGCATACTTCAGGGCCAGAATGAGTTACAACTGATGCATTTGAGTAAGCAGTGGAATAGTAGTGAAATCCCAGGTTACATTTAAGACATTCTTTTAGCTATGTACTGACTTCTAAAGGTAGAAAATCCTAAAGTACTTCACTTCAAGACAGGAGGGATATACTAAGCATTTTAGATTCCAATGATGGAAAAGGAGTGTCTCCAAACAGGAACGAGGAGCGATGATAGATGCCCATCAGATTTATAGTGTTACAGCAAACAAATGATGGACGGAAGGCTGACTGTAAGGGTTCACCAGGCCTATTCTGCAGGAGCGCCAGGAATCCGAAGATAAGTCCTCAACCTTCCGCTACGACCTTCTGCCTCTATCAGACACTAGAGAGCAAAAGGTGCATAGGGGAAAGAAGAGAAACAAAACAAGGAAATAAGGGGATGGAATCTTGGCTTTCTGCACCTCTTCTCAACCAGCTGCATGTACTCGATACTTTTCTCCTGTGTGACTATGTCTCTCTTGACGTTGGGGAAGCAGGAGCCATGGACTCTATATTCAATCTTTACTCAGATAGGGATTAGGGATCCTATGTCAGGAGAGACAGATGGTCCTTAAAAGGAGAAAATAATAAGCCGGGACCCAGGAGAGTGTGGTGCTGTTCTTCTGATACGCAGGTCCAAAATGCAGGTGAAGTAAAGCCGATTCCAAACTAATAAGGGGTCAGGTAAGCAGGTTCCGAAACAAAGAAGAGGACAAAAGGGTAGGTTGCTATACAGGAGGAGGGAAAGCGGGCTCTCAACACCCTCGAGGTCTCGTCGCTGGCGGAACGGGCAAGGCTGCGTCCGGCCGGCCGGCGGGGGAAACTCTGGCCGACGGGCGGAACACCACACTGGGCCGTCCGGCCGAGCAACCAAGAACCACGAAGATGAAGCTCCCAATATCCCTGTTGAAGGAAACCACGAACACGGTTAGGGGCGCTAAACGCCGGTCAACGTGCCATGCATCCGGGTGCTGAGCAACTCCAATGGCTGTGTAATATCCCTGGGAGAGATGGCACAGCGCTGGGTAAACGTCGGAACGAGCGTCTAAACTCCAGATGCCTAGCACACAGTTCCGAACAGAAACAAGGGACGGAAGAAACAAGTTCCGGGTAGAAACAAAGGACGGAGGTATCCAAAAGCAGAGGTATGTCGGGAGGCTGTCACTAGAACGCGAAGCACAGTCTTGGCCGAGAGTCAGGCTTTTGCTGTCTGCCTGACATCCGTGCACATGCGCAATGGAATGCCGCCATCTTGGTGAGGAATCCGATAATCGTGACACTGACAATCCAAACTGGAATGGCATGGTGAGCAAAAAAACGATGGATTTAGGCCCAGATCTCTTGTTCTGCATTCTGTCCATCAATTCTTCTTTTTGCATTTGTCACCCCGAGTGTGACGGGTATGCCCAGACGTGGGTCCCATGCTCTTCATGCCACTGGAGTCAAGCTATCCTGGCTGATGAGGGCTGGCAGCCCAAAACTGGTCCTAGGATGCTTGTTTCCAGTCCAGGGAGGACCTGGCCTGGCAGTTCGGGCTGGACTGTTCCCATTGGGAGCAGAGTCAAGACTGATTTGCATATGGCTGGGTCCAAACTAGAATGGCATGGTGAGCAAAAAAACTATGGATTTAGGCCCAGATCTCTGTACTGGGTTGAATGTATGACAATGTTCTGCATTCTGTCCATCAATTGTTCTTTTTGCCTTCCTCAGATCCATAGAGTGGAAAAGTATGAATACCTCCTATCAGGATTGGGTCACATTGAATTGCTTTTTCTAGATTCCACTGGTGGCAAAGCAGGTGAATCCTGAGCTATAATTAAGGCACATTGTTAAAAGTGCAAAGGATTCTGTGTTGAAAAAGTAGTAGTACACCATGTCGGGATCAAGGTGCATTTTCAGAAATGTAAATTCCTTTAATTGAAAACACAATATTTGTTAGACATGCATTAGATTTAGAGGTGGAAACTTAATGGGAGGGTATCAGCTCAGCACTGAGTACTCCAGTAGTGGCAGAGAGAATAGAAATCAGGTGCTGTAGCACCAGGACGAACAGAGTGGCAACAGAATGTGTAGTAGTACAAGTATAAACTGAACTGAGATAAATTTACTCCAGAATTAACAGAACTGATGTGCATTGGTGGTAAGAGTGAACAGAACTGACGTGCCTAGGTGTCAGAGTGAACAGAACTGACATGCAGAGGTGCCTCAGGAAAAAAAAACTGAGATGCAGTGGTATCAGAATGAACAGAATTGTGGTGAAGTGGTACTATAGTGAACAAAACTGAGGTGCGGTGGCATCTGAGTAAACAAAACTGAAATGCACGGGTACCAGAGTGAACAGAAGTGGAGTGAATTGGTTCCAGATTAAACAAAACTGAAATGCACCGGTGCCAGAGTAAACAAAACTGAAAAGCACTGGTGCGGAGTGAACAGAACTGAGGTGCAGTGGTACCAGAATGAACAAAACTGAAATGCACTAGTGCAAAGTGAACGTAACTGAGGTGCAGTGGTGCCAGAGTGAACAAAACTGAAATGCACCGGTGCCAGAGTAAACAAAACTGAAATGCACTGGTGCGGAGTGAACGGAACTGAGATGCAGTGGTGCCAGAGTGAACAAAACTGAAGTGCACTGGTCCCGGGTGAACGGAACTGAGGTGCAGTGGTGCCAGAGTGTACAAAACTGAAATGCACTGGTGCGGAGTGAACGGAACTGAGATGCAGTGGTGCCAGAGTGAACAAAACTGAAATGCACTGGTGCGGAGTGAACGAAACTGAGGTGCAGTAGAGCCAGAATGAACAAAACTGAAATGCACTGGTGCGGAGTGAACAGAACTGAAGTGCAGTGGTGCCAGAGTGAACAAAACTGAAATGCACCTGTGCAGAGTGAACAAAACTGAGCTGCAGTGGTGCCAGAGTGAACAAAACTGAAATGCACCGGTGCCAGAGTAAACAAAACTGAAATGCACTGGTGCGGAGTGAACGGAACTGAGATGCAGTGGTGCCAGAGTGAACGAAACTGAAATGCACTGGTGAGGAGTGAACGGAACTGAGATGCAGTGGTGCCAGAGTGAACAAACTGAAGTTCACTGGTGCGGAGTGAACGGAACTGAGGTGCAGTGGTGCCAGAGTGAACAAAACTGAAATGCACTGGTGCAGAGTGAACGGAATGGAGGTGCAGTGGTGCCAGAGTGAACAAAACTGAAATGCATTGGTGCGGAGTGAACGGAACTGAGGTACATTGGTGACAGAGTGAACAAAACTGAAATGCACTGGTGAGGAGTGAACAAAACTGAAATGCACTGGTGCGGATTGAACAAAACTGAAATGCACTGCTGCAGAGTGAACGGAACTGACGTGCAGTTGTGCCAGAGTAAACAAAACTGGAATGCACTGGTGCGGAGTGAACGCAACTGAGGTGCAGTTGTGCCAGAGTAAACAAAACTGGAATGCACTGGTGCGGCGTGAACACAACTGAGGTGCAGTTGTGCCAGAGTAAACAAAACTGGAATGCACTGGTGTGGCGTGAACACAACTGAGGTGCAGTTGTGCCAGAGTAAATAAAACTGGAATGCACTGGTGCGGAGTGAACGGAACTGAGGTGCAGTTGTGCCAGAGTAATCAAAACTGAAATGCACTAGTGCGGAGTGAACGGAACTGAGGTGCAGTGGTGCCAGAGGGAACAAAACTGAATTGCACTGGTGCGGAGTGAATGGAACTGAGGTGCAGTGGTGCCAGAGTGAACAAAACTGAAATGCACTGGTGCAGAGTGAACGGAACTGAGGTGCAATGGTGCCAGAGTAAACAAAACTGAAATGCACTGGTGCAGAGTGAACGGAACTGAGGTGCAGTGGTGCCAGAGTACACAAAACTGAAATGCACTGGTGCGGAGTGAACGGAACTGAGGTGCAGTGGTGCCAGAGTAAACAAAACTGAAATGCACTGGTGCAGAGTGAACGGAACTGAGGTGCAGTGGTGCCAGAGTAAACAAAACTGAAATGCACTGGTGCGGAGTGAACGGGACTGAGGTGCAGTTGTGCCAGAGTAAACAAAACTGGAATGCACTGGTGCGGAGTGAACAGGAATGCGGTGCAGTGGTGCCAGAGTAAACAAAACTGTAATGCACTGGTGGGGAGTGAACGCAACTGAGGTGCAGTGGTGCCAGAGTAAACAAAACTGGAATGCACTGGTGCGGAGTGAACACAACTGAGGTGCAGTTGTGCCAGAGTAAACAAAACTGGAATGCACTGGTGGGGAGTGAACACAATTGAGGTGCAGTTGTGCCAGAGTTAACAAAACTGGAATGCACTGGTGCGGAGTGAACGCAACTGAGGTGCAGTTGTGCCAGAGTAAACAAAACTGGAATGCACTGGTGTGGAGTGAACGGAACTGAGCTGCAGTGGTACCAGAGTAAACAAACCTGGAATGCACTGGTGCGGAGTGAACGGAACTGAGGTCCAGTGGTGCCAGAGTGAACAAAACTGAAATGTATCAGGGCTGAGTGAAGAGAACTAGGATGCAGTGGTGCCGGAGGGAACACAACTTGAATGCACTGGAGCTGGAATGAACAGAGTTGGGGTGCAATGGGGCCGGAGAAGTGAACAGAACTGACGCACAGTGGTTCTACTGTAAACAATATCGAGGTGCCTTGAAGCCATAGAGAGGGAGCTGGGAACTACCCAAGCTCTACCACAGTCGTTTATGTTCCCGCTCTCTCCAGGGCTTTATTACCTGCGCCCCGAGGATCGTTCTCATTAAGTTCATCACATTTAATTGAAAAACGTGTTCAGAACTTCATGAATCTTTCTGTAATTTTAAGTATGTTAATTAAAGGAAGACGCCCAGGCTCCTGGAAAAAACATTTTTAATAAATGTGTGAAGTGGCATGATATCATTAAAGTCTCAGTTTCAGGGGTGGGTGCACTATGTTTATGTCACTAATGGGAGGCACTTTTCCCAAGTACACATTGTTTGTTTATATTTATGCAAATAACATTCTAAAACATCTACTTTAGCCCACGGTCTCTTTCAGAGCACCGACCTTGCGGGAAGTGTTCCCATTGCCTCTTAGGCTCGTGTGCCTTTGCCAGACATTTGTGCGGTCCCGAAATGCACAATACCAGCTTTGTAATTCTTTCTTCCTGTTGGTCCTGATGAAAAGCGCTACAGCTTACAAAATGTGACATTCTTTCTTGGCCTATAACCTCCTCAGCCTCCGGGAGTGGAAATGACAAGGTGCATTGTAAGCTGCCCATCTGGTTGTGCTGGCAGTTCCATGTTGCTGCTACTCCAGAAAATTGCTGCTCTAGAAAACAAGCATTTGCAATGCAATAGGTCTCGGCATTATTTAAGTTTGAGCTATTATTCTTGTAAATGGCAATTTGTTTTTGCTTTATGCTATAGTTTTCTTATGTACATAAAAAGCTACATATAAAGTATTTGTTGTTAAAATTATTTATGCAGTATTTAAATTTGTTTGCATAAAAGATTACAAGAATATCTTAGCAAAAAAAGTTAAACTTTTTAATGGTAATTGACTAAATGTCCATTTGGACATTTTAATTTCAAATAGGTAAGTGTAAACATCACAAATATATTGTGCAAAGAGTGCAAAATATTTTAGCCATAAATATTTTTGTTTTACGAGGTAGTTTGTAAGAAAATGATTGTAAAAGGCAAACACTGTAATTAAAATGTAACATATAACAGTACAGTTATGGCTAGTAAACATACATTAGGAATCAACCATTCGCACATAAAGCAAGAAGTGGCTAAGCCAACAGGTCTGGCAAGCCTGATGTAATGGCTATTTATGTTTTTTTGCACGCGTATGCCACAAAATAACAATACGTTGTGGTCCCATTATACCAGGGATGGTCTCAATAATGCCAAAGATGCCTACATCATGCCAAGCATTGCTAGACTAAAAGTGGGAATAATTCTAACAGGGACACCACCAATAAATTAAGAAGGAACACCATTACGCTAAGGCAAGCATTACCGCCTTCGGGTAAAGTCCGCGCTATATAAAAATGCATAAATACATGAATAAATAAATACCGCCTTCGGGTAAAGTCCGCGCTATATAAAAAAGCATAAATACATAAATAAATAAATACCGCCTTCGTATCCTCGTTACTCTGCCGGCCTGCGACCAGGAAGTCAGGCAGGCCGGCGCGACACCCGGAAACAGGAAGTAGGAGGGCGGGAGCCTACCCCGCCTCCCACGGAAGAGCCGCGATTGGAGCCGTGTTGACATAAATAAATAAATACCGCCTTCGTATCCTCGTTACTCTGCCGGCCTGCGACCAGGAAGTCAGGCAGGCCGGCGCGACACCCGGAAACAGGAAGTAGGAGGGCGGGAGCCTACCCCGCCTCCCACGGAAGAGCCGCGATTGGAGCCGTGTTGGGACCACCGGAGCAGGCAGGAGCCTACCCTGCGCCCCGGTGCCTAACGAGGGAAGACGAGTCCTGCTGCCGGGCCCTGCAGCTGAGGAGAGCCGGTGAGTGCGTTGCTGAGCTGCTGCTGCGGGCGGGAGGGCGGGCGGGCGGCCGGGAGGGCGGGAGGCGGAGGGGCGGGAAAGCATGTACGGGCGGGCGGGGGCGGCCTGTGTATGTGTGTGTGCGCGTGTGTGCGTGCGTGTGTGTGTATGTGTCTTGGAGTGCGTGTGTGTGACTGTGGGATAGGGGGTGTGTGTGTGAGCGAGTCGATGTGCCTTCGCGCATGCGTGAATGTTGGTGCGCGTGCAAGCAGCTGAATCCAGCCGGGCAGAAGCGCGTGACAGTTTTGTATCCCTCATTCCCCGGTGTCAGCTCGCTATAAGTCTCCAGCCTGACGCATCCTTCGGATGCGATTACAGGCCGAGACCTAAAAAATTGGTCAAAAGGGAATCTCTGAAAGCTACAATTTAGCACTCTATTCTAACCTTAAAATAAGCATGCGCAACTGTCTTAATTCCATATAGTAAATATATATATATATGTATGTATCTCATGCTGTGTAGCAAGTTATACGTGCTAAGCGTTCTAGCTATGCATTTAATTATTTCTAGTTTCCTGTAATTTTCCCCATTTAATATGAAATATAAACAACCGGCATCCGTCTTGTATAAATTATCCCGTCTGCAGATGGTTCCTCTTTGTGCACATTGCTTCCCCTGACGATGCCTTTGCCCATTGGCTCGTCGTGAGCTACGCTGGGTTACAGACACCAGTGCCGTGTGTTGTCCGTCAGGTGGAGTGGTCTGTCAGTGGGTTAAATAACTGAACTCGGACTGCACACCATTGAGGCTTTAAAGCGGCGTGTTGTGATATCCGCGGTCCGGAGGTCTCTGGGGACGTCACATGCGGGCATGTTTCACGCCGAGATCAGATCCATACAGCGTGCATCGGTACGCTCATCGGAAAGGAGAAAATCTGACCAAATGTGAAATTCTAGCAAAAGCCCCTTGCGATGCCAGAGCAGCCAGGCTCGAAACCTCCCGACAAACGGAGAATATTCTGAGAGAATAATAAGTCTTTGCACAATGGGTTGCTATCTGTGTCGTGGCGCAACAGCGCACACTATAGTGCAGCCTTCGAATGAACTGCGGAATAACCGATAATCACTGTGTGGGAGAGAGTGCCAGACAAACTATGGGGCTGTCTTCTAAGGTGAAGCTTGTCGGTGTACTGCTGGTATCCAACCGACTGCCTAAGATTTCACTCCGGCAACATTCTGAGCTAGAGAGCTTCACAAGACTAATGCCATTAAAAATACCAGGAATGTTCAAATAAATGAAGAGAAGCACAGTACAACTTACTACAGGAAAGAGTTTTTAGTATAAAACACTAAATAACAACCATAGGCAGTTTCTGTTTTTGTTTCATTGTATATAGTCAGTGTGGCGACTGGAAATCTTTGAGAGTGGTTGGGCCTAATACTGGCCCTGAATTACCTTAAACGGGCAGAGCAAACAAGCTGGACTTCTTCCCCCCTGAGAAAGTTTGAAAATATTAAATGGACTTTATAGTCCATGCTGTGCAGCATCTGTTTTTGGGACTCACCAGACAGGAGGAAACTTCTAATGTGGCGGGCGGCCTGACCACAGCGTTGGCGGCGGGCCGGACCCAGTACCGTACCGCCAAAGTCATAATCAGGTCCTTAGTGTTCTACTAAAATGCTGTCATTACTTGGTGGTTCACCATGCCACACCCGGAAACAGGAAGTAGGAGGGCGGGAGCCTACCCCGCCTCCCACGGAAGAGCCGCGATTGGAGCCGTGTTGACATAAATAAATAAATACCGCCTTCGTATCCTCGTTACTCTGCCGGCCTGCGACCAGGAAGTCAGGCAGGCCGGCGCGACACCCGGAAACAGGAAGTAGGAGGGCGGGAGCCTACCCCGCCTCCCACGGAAGAGCCGCGATTGGAGCCGTGTTGGGACCACCGGAGCAGGCAGGAGCCTACCCTGCGCCCCGGTGCCTAACGAGGGAAGACGAGTCCTGCTGCCGGGCCCTGCAGCTGAGGAGAGCCGGTGAGTGCGTTGCTGAGCTGCTGCTGCGGGCGGGAGGGCGGGCGGGCGGCCGGGAGGGCGGGAGGGCGGGAGGCGGAGGGGCGGAGGGGCGGGAAAGCATGTACGGGCGGGCGGGGGCGGCCTGTGTATGTGTGTGTGCGCGTGTGTGCGTGCGTGTGTGTGTATGTGTCTTGGAGTGCGTGTGTGTGACTGTGGGATAGGGGGTGTGTGTGTGAGCGAGTCGATGTGCCTTCGCGCATGCGTGAATGTTGGTGCGCGTGCAAGCAGCTGAATCCAGCCGGCCAGAAGCGCGTGACAGTTTTGTATCCCTCATTCCCCGGTGTCAGCTCGCTATAAGTCTCCAGCCTGACGCATCCTTCGGATGCGATTACAGGCCGAGACCTAAAAAACCAGGCCGGTGATCTCACTTTCTGAGCATGCATCTAGAGGACTACACAAATGAAAGGTTGTACTGACAAGACTCTTGTGTATACCTGGCCCACAACCTTAACCGCCATAAGATGCTTCCTGTGTGATGTACAGTGGCATAATGGCACTTCAGGGGCCCCCCTGCAAGGTACATGGAGGGGCCATCGCATCGGATTCAACCAGCAACTCTATGTCCAGAGTACTGTACTGAGGGGGTCCCCTGCAGCTCGGGCCCCCCTGCAAAGCGGGGACTGCGTGGGCCTGTGTTACACCACTGGTGAAGTACGGTCCGTTTGTGAATTCCATAGAGAGGCCAGGAACTAACATCTGATTTGATGTAACCCATCGACATATCCTTCAAAGGAGCCCACACCAGCCTGTGATGTGGCAGAGGAACATAGATGTGTTCTTTAGAAATGTGATCATCATCGGGTGTAGCTTGAGGTAGGTGTCTTTTGCTGAGGGGAAAAGAAACTTGAACTTCTCCTGTCATCGCTTAATTTGCTTTCTGTGTGTTTCGGAAGTTTGCACTGATTCTGCCCATGCTAAACCTGGTGTGGTGTGTGGGTGTGTGCACATTTATTGTCTTGTATTGTAATTGTATAGCACTTTCTACCCGTCGAAGCGCTTTTCAGCGAGTAGCACGCTAATCCAGAACCCAAAAAGGATTAGTGGTGGATTAGTGTAGTGAAACTTGAGTTAATTTGAGTGGTGGACTTGTGAGTCTATTAGTTGGATTGAAAAGGATAATGGGGGATAGAAGAGGGTAGAGTCTAGAAAATGTTTACTGGGAGATCATAGTAGTAAGGTGATGTTTGGGATGAGTATAAGGAAAGGTGGAGAAGGGAAGAATCCCTATAAATGGATTAGGACAATCATAATGGTAAAATGAGTTTTGGGATGAGTCAAAGGAGGGGTAGGTGAGGGAAGAATTTAGATGGGTTGTTTGGCAGACCATAGTATTAAAATGAGGTTTGGGTTTTGGAGCGAGGTGCCAATCTGGAGTGGAGGTCCCTTTGTTGAATGTATTTGCTGATTTTATTCCTGATGAATTTGAGTAAGTTATTTGATTTAATTGATCACTGCAGGAGCTGACTATTTATATGAGGCTTAACTGCTGCCTGCTCTGTGTCTTTTCTGTGTCTGGGGGAAGCGTGGCCTGTTGCGGCCCATCGTTTACCATGTGTGTGTTATCCCAGTTCTTCTACGTATTAAGGAGCTTGTGCAGCTGCTGCACTAGCTGAACCTGGTAAGTGTGTGTTGTTTGTGAGATAAACTTGCATTGCAGAAGGCTGTTAAATGTACAAAGTAAGATAACACAGCAGTTACTCTTACTGCAATGGTGTGAGTGAGCGAGGAAGACAGCGGTGGCCTTTTCTGGAAATGGCTGTATGTGTACACTTGTGTATGTGTGGAAAGCTTGAGATTCTGCTGCCTTCAAGTCTAATCCGTGTATGACATAAGCTTGCACTGCTGCTGTCACCCATGCTCCTTGTTGTGTGTGGGTGTATGTGTGTGTCGTTGTGAAGTTTGCACAGCTTCTAGATGTGTCATGCTTGTTCTGCATACAGAAAGGGAGCTTGCACTGCTCTGCTCTTGCTGAACGTAGTGCGCGCGTGAGAGAGAGAAGATTGAGGGGCTACTATTAGCCATGCTCTGGCTAATGGTTGTGTGTGCATGTATGTGTGTGTGTAGCTTGCTCAGCTACTACATTGTGCATGCTTGTTCTCTGTACTAGAGGATCTTGTTCTACTTCTGGTCTTGTTGAACACGGTATCTGTCTGTTTGTGTGAGAGAGAGAAGCTTGCACTACTCCTGTCTGTGCAGCACCTGTTTAATGTGTGAAGGAGGTACGTCAGCTGCTGCTCTACCGGGGGGGGGGGGGGAAGGGTGGGGGGGGGGGGGGAGGGGGGGAGGGTGTGTGTGTGTGTGTGTGTGTGTGTGTGTGTGTGTGTGTGTGTGTGTGTGTGTGTGTGTGTGTGTGTGTGTGTGTGTGTGTGTGTGTGTGTGTGTGTGTGTGTGTGTGTGTGTGTGTGTGTGTGTGTGTGTGTGTGTGTGTGTGTGTGTGTGTGTGTGTGTGTGTGTGTGTGTGTGTGTGTGTGTGTGTGTGTGTGTGTGTGTGTGTGTGTGTGTGTGTGTGTGTGTGTGTGTGTGTGTGTGTGTGTGTGTGTGTGTGTGTGTGTGTGTGTGTGTGTGTGTGTGTGTGTGTGTGTAGCTTGCAGCTTGCACTGCGGCTGTCTGTACAGTATGTTGAATGTGCGATTCAATATTCTCTCCAAACAGGGGCTGTTAGCACGAGCACCACTGTTCCATGATCTGCTGGAATATGTAGAACTCGAAAGAGTTCTCATGAATTGCTATGTGGGCGAAACATTTGCAAAAGATGTTTAATGGGCGAAATTTATAGAATTTCACGTTAACAAAGTAAAGCAATGGCTACAGCTTATATGGTGATTACTCTGTACTGAAAGCCTGTGATGCCAATGTTATCTGCTAATCAGGGCACAGATGCCTCAGTGGTATTTTATATGCCTTCAATCAGTGCAAATAAAACATGCACAGGTTTTACTAGTGAGCCAGAGTTTGGGATAAACCGAGAGCAAACTATGCTGCAAGACAATGCTGAAAGTTACAGAGGAAGAAGGGAATTTCTCTAAACCGGAGGAGGCGCGTTCTTGAAACTGTTCTATGAATTCATAGATGGCGCAATCACTTGTAAATCTCAGAAACTACTGTAAAGTTGTCTAGGTGAGTTCGAGCTGTTAGGCACCATTGAGACAGCACCGGGGTGTTCCTCTTTGCTAGTATCTCAGCTGTTAAAAGGAAAGTTTTGCTCCACACAATCGGGGTGCCTAAACATAGGACGTATTTCCATCCTATTGTAAGTCTCAGTTTAGTGTCTCCACACTGGGGCAGATGGGATCCAGATCAATAGCTCCATCTGTGAAGTAACACAGTTAGAGGGCATACAACGCCCATACAGAGAATATACATAATAACAGGTCCAGGCCTCGGGTATTAATGAATCTGGTGCCCACTTACTGGCTTTGCCCCATGTAAAAGAATTGTTACGTTTTGTGTTAGAGGTCATTGAGAAATGGGCTTCATGCGCTTCCTATAAATGTTATCATGTTTCAAAACATAAAGACTATAAAGAGATGGATTGTTTTTTGTACAAGTTACACATTGTGATATTGCAAAACTCTTTTGTATGTAGTTAAAAAAAAATAAGATCTCTGAACTTGAGTGCCAACGAGCAGGCACATATTACCACCTGTTAACTGCACAAGTGCTAAAATTTGTCACAAACATTGATGTATGTTCTCTAAAATCATATCACACGCCTTTTTACCTTCGTAGCTTGACATGCAGTATTATGATATGACCTTTAATTCTGATGATCGGTCACAATACATTTTTTATAAATACTCTTCATTAAAAATGTGAGGCCTCAGCGTGCTAACTAGTGATTGATAACACCCACAAACATCCAGGACTGCAGGCAAGCCAACCACTCAGGAGATACAGAGAGCAGCCCATTGGAAAAAATTGCACACACTGTCCTACTGACAGTGCATCTCCACACAGACCTGTTCAGACTCTGAAACTGTAACCTCTGGACCATTCGAAAAGTCATCCCTGGCTACCAAATGTGCAATGATGCCATGCGAATGGTCAGCCAAGTACTATAAAAGTGACAAAGAACTTTTAAATGCCTTTGCAGCGACTCTAGAGTGACGTCCCTGGTAGCAACGATTTGGAAAACATGTTATTATTGATGTTGAAGAATTTTGCAGTACTTGTCCTGCCAGAACCCATTAGTGAGGCCTGAATACCAATCCTCTGTCTTTGAGACGGTCTGCAGCGCTGCCACACAGCCACCCTTCAGAGCAGAAGATGTCCCTGTTCCCAAATGCAGAGGGCACCGTGCCCAGCGCAGAAACGGGTCGCCCGTGACTAATCTCTCTTCAGCAGAAAGGGACATTATGTCGCTGCTGAGTGGAGAGTGGCAGTGGTCATCACCAGTGCCTCGCGCCCCTTAGGTCTGTGATTCTGCAACAAGAGGCCTCCATACCTCTACTGGATAGGCTGTCAAGAGACGTTACCATGACGGGTGAGGCTGGCAGGCATTCTATGCACTGGGAACAAGCCCCTCATCGAAGCTTGAGTCATTGGCACATCCATGCCCTGCTAACATGTTCTCGGAGATATTCCATGACAGGTACGAACAGCCCTAACACTTGTCTTGTTGCTACTGCAGTCAAATAGTTGAAAAACAAAGACCTCTGTCCGATACTATTATTACATGGAGCCCACAATAGGTCTTGAATGTTCACCAATAATTCATTTGAAAAACAGTAAATGTTATGTTATGTTATGTTATGTTATGTTATATGTATTTGTTTTGCGCACAGCTGCTCCAGCTAAGGAGCGTCCTGGCGCCACCAACAAGATGAAGCACAACACAACAGCAGCTAAAAACAGAAGAAAGCTCAGTTTCAACGTGCAAACATTTCGCCCAAATTAATTACAGCTAGTAGCTTCCTTCACTCCAGAGGGGAGCTTGAAAAAAAGAAAAAGCATTTCATCAAATCGTAGCAACAAAATTTAGTGTAATAGTTTTCTTTTTTTCCCCACACTAAATTTGTCATATTTTACCTCTTTAAAAAAAATAAAGGTTTAAAAAAACACACAATAATAAACATAACATCAACACATAAAACCAACACATACACGAAAGAAGAAAACTAACCATGATCTTTAACACAAATATTTTCTGGACCTGCATGTAGGTTAAGCACGCAACACCATGTATTTAAGTAGGGATGCACAAATATTGTAGCTTTTCTGAAAAAACTATGAGCAGACTGAGTACTGGACTCCCCAGGCAGGAGAAACGCCTAGAAAACCAAACACTTGAGGGCTACGGTAAACTAAACAATCACCCTCCAGACGTGAACTCTCTAGAAATGTGTTCTGGAAAATTCTGCTTCATTCTGACGATCAGCAAGTGCTGGGACCATTGTGAAGAATAGTTCTAGCCTCAATCAGGCATTGCCTGTTTTCTCTCCTTTTGTTGACAATCTGTGCTACAAAAACAGGCAATCGTCCGCTTTCTTTTGCAGAAACCTCAGGGTATTCTTATGCAGAAATAAGATTGAATTGTTTCTGAAACCTGCTCACAGTTAGCAACTCCTGCCGTAGTGAACACAAATCACCCTATACTAGGGGTTTCCTTTTCATTCTGCAGGTATCGCTAGAATCTGAACTTAATCTAAACAAGCAAAGAATGTGTTCATGTGATGAGAAGTCTACAGAATCTACCCCGGACTGGGAAAAGTGCGCGACATTTATTCGACAAGATGGAATACTTTCGGAGAACAGAATGCAGACTGAGCTAAGCATTAATGACGAATTGTGTGTGTGTGGGGGGGGGAGGGAGGGCGGGGATGATACTTGAATGTTTTTAGATTTACTGAATTTTGCCAGTCTAATAACTTATTGCACAATAACAATCAATTGAGGTTCTGAAAAATGTTCATACCCGTTCACAAATTCTGGTGCAGCGTCCTGGACTGGGAGTAGTCAGAGGAAATATCTTTTTGAAACACATTTTTGCTCTTGAGAAGATCAGTTGTTTTCGCGATCCCACACAAGTGACAGTGTGAGAGATACAAACAACTGTTCCGCATCTGAAATGAAAGGTCATTAAATGCTACTATGGCAACTGTCTTGAGTTGTCACAAAAAACGAATCATTTTAGTACCTGTAGATTACTTCTCTTTTCAATGAAAAGCATAATTTCATTTGTCATGAGCAAATGCACTTGTGAATGCGGCATGCGCAATCCATTGGTGCAGCACTTTGTACGGGCTCCTGTACAGCTGTAATGAGTTCATTGAACATTGAAATGCATATGTTAGTGGGTTAGTCTGAGGTCATTTGAGTTCTGGGTCCTTTGAGGCGATGTTTAATGTGATCAGAGTGGATGTCAAATTTTCTTTTAGTTGTCTATGAAGAAGTGTGTCTTAGGAAATTTATGAAAGCAGCGCATGTTGTGTTTTGTACACTGGGAAAGTAACTGGGCATTCAAGACCCTTGGTCCCACTCAGGGCTTACTTTGTGAAAGAAAGAGTGCTGGTGCCCAAATCTCTGCTCAGAAGCTCGCAGCCAGTCCAATTAAATGTGGGTGCGCTGAATACCAAGACTGGTAGTTTTTATTTCACTACCAGACACTCCCTGTCACATTTTCTCGCCCTTGCAGGTTACTGCTTCTCCTTTTGTGAAGGTTTTGCTGTGTTTCTCTTCCTCTGTCTTTCCAATCTCGGTAGTTTTTCCTCTCTTGCACTTCTGTTGCAAAAAATGAGTGCCTGTCCCCAAAAGTAAGTGCCGGTGGCACCCACTGGCAAGCACTGGCTCAAATGAAGCACTGGTCCTTGAACTGTTCATTGGCGATGATTGCTTGTCTGAACTCTAATGTTCCTGTATCTACTTGCGATAGCAATCCTACCTGATGCATGTGTGCATGCACGTCGACATTTTTCTTTGTAGTGATGGATTTAGTTAATCCTTTGGGTCACATCTTTGAAATCTGATATAGTGGACTTAGTCTATCGTCCTTCTGAATAAGATGAATGTAAGTGCTAGCTCTATAGGATGATTTTTTATTTTGTTCCTTATTGTAAATTGCCTTCTTACCTATTCGTAGAAAAAAGTAATGTCCAAATACAACAATAGTGCTATTTCCAGACTGCTTTTTTCTTGTCATAGAAGTTGTGGTTCTTTTACACGGGATGTTAGTTTCGTCAACAAACTATGTCGAAACATTATAGGAAGGTATCGCCCCTGAGTGTTACCCATCAAAATAATTCGAATCAGTTCCTAGTTCACCACATCTGATTACAGACTGTTTCAGAGCAGGGTGTCTCTGGTTTGCTCGGTCTTCTTTGGTCTCCACTTTGGACCAGCTTATGAGACGCTTAAAAAAATATACATTTTCTATCAGAAATGTTTAATTAGGTATTGAATATATTTTCTACAGTTAAAGAGGGTGGAAAGTGCGGAAAGTAATAAAGCTTATTTATAACACAAATGTCCTTAGAGGGTTTATTAAAAGGCAGTTTCCTATCCTACTTAGCTGTACATTCCATGAAAAGTGTTAAAACATTTGCTGTCAGTTTCATTTAGCGCAACCTGCAATCAATTGGTCATGCCTCAAGCGCTTGATTAGTGTATTCATATTAAGATGGTTTACCTTGCATTGAAGTAGGAAATGGCCACTTTCAAGAGGTGCATCAAATAATGCGGCTAAAGGCCAGCTTTTCAGACAATGGCCACTCAAATCCTCTATTCTGTTGACATAATTTCACCTCTAATACACTTACAACCAAAAGGTGGGTGTGGCGTGACCGGTGTTCCTCCCCAGACTGTTTTTAGAACTAAAGAAGGCAGTGAAAGAGCTCCTCGAGGGAATAAAGCAGGGCTGAACTGCTCCTTTAAACTTCAAAGGCAATCTTAAACTTGGAATCTGGATAAAGTGCTTTACTTTCTAAGCCTTAGAGCCATTAAAATATGAAGCAGAATTATGAAAGTCTTTAGCAGTATAATGCCTGCTCCCCTTACAATACCTCAATACCACTATTAGTCTTCTTATGAGATTGCACTAAACTAGATTCAGACATCAAGCGGTCTTACTAACCTGTCACCAAGGTCTTTTTGCATTTGTAGACCTGGCGTTTCAATAGCGTCTTTAATGCATCTTCCAGACTGCATTGTTGCAAGATGAAAGGAACGTGCCCTGGTGGAATTAACTAGTGCACATATGGTGATATCCCATATTACTGTTTAAAGGAAAGAATGCTTAGTTGTCTAAAAACCTCTTAAATATTGTGCAATAATGGTTAGTATGCAGCAAGTGTACAAAATATGTCCAGACTGCAGTAATTGTCCATGACCTTTCACATACCTGATAATATGCACCCAATCTCCCTAGCATAGGGGCTCACCTTTCTTCCATTCATGAGCTGCCTAAACCCAAAGCTCAGCAAGAATTGTTGCCACTCTACTCAAAATGATTTTTCACACCGCCCACTATGCGAGATATCTTTGCTGCATATGGGGCAATCTAGTGCCCCTTTGTGAGGGTACCCTGAGCAACCACATATGATCAACTTGCCCTGAAGCCTGCCTGAACGAGTTTCTGTCCAGCTTCATGGCATGGCATTTGCAGTAGCAGCTTGAGCTCTGCCCTGTACAAGGGACACCTCATAACACAAGGCCTGGTTCTTGGTCTGCCCTAAGTGACTTTTTTCAAAATGTTCCTCTCATGCATGACTTCTCTTCCCATAAAGTAAATATTGGAATTTATAAGGCTTGAATAAATTTCTGAGGCTTAAATGAACTCAAAGTCTTCACTCTTTCTGTAGAAGAAGAGTATTGACGTGAGATATTAGACAAGAGCTCTGAAGACCTCATTGAAAAAGGAAGGATTATTTATTTCTCACACAGATTAAGTATGAACGGTCTTCCGCTGCATGAAGATGCAGTCTGGGATTGATTTTCTAATGCCCTTCATCAAGTTTCCTCTTACACTTCTCAACCACTTTTAGTTTATATAGCATTATACAACGCTGTACATGTCTCTACCATGGACCATGGCAGCTTGAGATTAAAATAAAAGTTGAGCCAGGTAGGTTTCCTTAGAGGACAGCCGGGTGCTTATCCGTTTCCCAACTTGTTTACATTTGGCGATGCAGTAGCAGGCCAGGCTGTGAGTCCTAGAACTGCTCACTGGCTGTCCCTTAACTTTTCTGAAAGGCACATCCTCCTTTGAATATCCTGGCTGACTGGGTACTTGCAAACCCCTCTGCAGAACATCCCAGGAGCCATGTCACTTAGAGGCATGCAGCCAAGCAAAAAGTGGTGAAAGTTCAATCTCAATTTTTGCTACTTTTCCAGAAACAATTGCAGAAAAGAGTTTTTTTCTACCCTTTACCTGCACCAAATAAATATAAATCTGCACCAGTGCTAACGAGGTGGAGCAAAATAATTTTGAAGTATTTTGACATTCACATTATAAATGATGTAGCAGAATAAAGGTTATGCTCTACTTTTTAAATGTAAAACTGTATTTTAGTTTAAGGCATAGTCAGTGAGCTTTTTCCCATGTTGATGCTGTCCTATCAGATACTTTAATATAAAGGGCCTATGCAGGATCAGAGAGATGGTGTAAACTTCAAGATCGTATGAGCCAATGTGTGCCAGCAGATAGCAGAATAATAGTAAAAATCAATCAGCATAGTCAATTAAATAAATAAGTCTTAAGAAAAGAAGGGACTCAACCCTTCTAAAAGTTTTGAAACCATTAAGGAGTTTTAAAATGATTAAAGTGCAAAACAGCAAGCAAATAAAACAAATAGTCAAAATACATGGTAAATCATTATATAAATTAACATATGGTTCAATCAAATCCAGCATAGAGAATGCCATGCCGTCCAATCTCAGAGTGAAATATTTCTAGGTCCTAATCAAAAGACAGACTAGCGTGGTTACGTTGCCTAAAATTGGTTCAACTGGACCCAGTCTGACCTATAAAACGACCGTTTATATAACAAAAGAAAGTGGAAATCTCATAGTCAGCATAAGGTGATCATACATCATTTCACAGATCGACTCATCAGAATATGAAATGAAATACAGCATCATCTAGCAGCATCACAACACCATCCCTTAAAATGAAAGACAACCCCTATTGACCTAATGTTGGAGAATGTGTCAAACCAAATCTAGCTACACTCAAAACAATGATTGTCTCATTTATGAATAGGCCTACAGTATAGCAGGGAGGAGGAGCCTTGAAAGCAACAAAAAACTGCCTTCGAGAACAGCAGCATGTCAATACAGAACATTATAAAAGTGCACATTTTGTGACGTGTAATGATAGAGGACATGAAAAAAACACATTGTCGCTGCATTAGAATTCAAGATGGAGTTTCAGCCTAGTTTCAGCCTAGTTTAGTCAAGCACAGGGAAAACATGATTTTACAAAGTGCAGTGTTTTCATTTTGGTGTAAAAATGTTCATAACGTGAACACAAATGTAATAAATCAGAATCCTCTTCTTCACCTGGATACCTAATTCACCAAACATTAATAAATTCCCCTTTGCTACTCTTTTTTTTTTTATCATGGCGTAAGTATTCTTACGTGTTTAAAAAAGATCTGGTTCATTTAGCTCCGATTACAGCAGCATACTTGCACCAGTACAGTTCTTATGCAGAGTGGCTTCTTTGTCTGCACTAATGTATGTTTGCCGACATACATCCTCCATTATAGGCAATCAATGTCCTGTGGATAAAATCAACACCTAATTACAATCAATGATATGGGGTGTGAATACATTCATATCTAACATTTTCAAGTATCTGTTGCTTTAAACATAAACGTGTTATTATTTTATCACACTTTTATTTTGATAGTCTAATATACTAGTATATAACGTAAATAAAAACATTGTATTTGATGTATTTAGTAGTTACAATCTCTCAGTGAACCTGCTTTATGTGGCCAAGTTTCACCATGGGAAATAAATACACAGATACATTAGTTTAAAGCAAAGAACAAGTAGTTTAGTAGTTAAGAAACCAGAGAAACAGCAACTTTACAGTTCCTCTAAGTTAAGTTCATAGTAATTCTTCTAATGAGACTTTGTCTGTGACCTTCATGTTGAAGTCTTTAAGGATCGACTGGGGCCTCAAACAATCTCTCTTACAGAGTAAAACCATTCACACTAACCAGCCAGACAAGAAATATGTAGAGCACAGTGCTTAGGGTGTCCCCATCATTAACGCTGTGATTTGGAATAGGGCTTTTGTGTGCCAACCTAATGCATTCTAGGAATTGTATTCTGCTTTTGGTTCTATTTAATTCATTAGAGTAACACAACTCGATGATAATGATCATAAATACATGAATCCAGGATTTGAAGCGCATAGCAAATCACCCGTGAGGGCCTCAAGGCACTGAATTGTAGGCAAGGGAACATTAAGTGATTTGCCCAGAATCACAGGATATTGAGACAGAGCCGAGGCTCGAAACTGGTTTTCCCACATCTGAAGTTGGCAGCTCAGGCCCTTACGCCACAATGTCTGTGCCCACTCTACCAATGCCACAATCAGAAAGAATTCCAGATATTTCTGGGACAAACACCCAATGCTGTTTTTCTTTGCACAGCTTGTCATGCAAACTGTGCTAGAACGTGCCAGGTTTAATTGTATGATATGATGTAAGGCTTTGGATTGTGGTAAGGGTAGTCCTATGGATGGAGTGTTTAGTAATGTGGGTCTTCCTTGTCTGTGAGATGCCTCATATGGTTGTGATAAACAAGAGCCTAGACGATCATATAACGTGGTTGCAAAGATGATGCTCAACGCATTTTGAAGCATTTTCTGTTCTGCCATTTATTGGAACAGATGTATTTGTCCAGGTATGAACAATTTAGGGCAAATTAGCAATCTGGGTTCCAGCGCCCCTCTCTTAACCACATATATTCCTGCATGAGAATGAAATGCAAGTGTGATCGCAATCTAGACAACAGTTGTTTGTCCCTTTCTCCTGAAATTCTATGACAACATCGTGCAAAAAATAGTTATTTTAGAATAATTTCAAGCAGACAAGGTAGAGTAAACCTAGAAATAAAAACAAAAGTAGCAGTTAACCTCAGCATTTTACTGGCTCCTAGGTACACACGTTCTGTGGAGGTGTTTTCCTTGCTTTGTGAATTCTCAGTTGCCTATCCTCAGTTGTAAACTTCCATTGGCAATGCCATTAGTTCTAGTTTATAACTGAACGTGCCTCTTTGGTAACTGGTGAGTTTAGGCACTCAATACATCATCATACGTGCACTCTGTCACTTATCCTTGCGCTTATGCATCCAATGTATTCATTTATTAACTAATTTTTGCATTCACCCATTACCATAAAATGAATGAACAAACCGAACAATCATATACAAGAGAATTAAAATAATACAATTAGAAAGAAAAACCAATGCCACCTAAATGTGGTAGGTATGTGCTTGCAATAAGTAAAACAATAAACACAGCACTGGGTTGCCACTTTAGAATACTATTGTGCAGTGAATACACTACACAATACAAATGCAGCTTTAAAGAACTAGTTGCGTCACCATGTGCTTTTCAAAATAAATGTTTCAGGTCCACAGCCTTTTAAAAAACTTTTTATTATAAACAGATCAAGCCTCTGATCTAATTTATGCAAAATTAGAAATATGTTCAAAATTATAGTCAGCAACAAAATACACAACCCCTCCTCTAAATCTTCTAACCCCAGAAGTTTTCACCGGGGTTAACTACACCAAATCCTTGCCTAGTACAATAAGTAAAGTCCATGTAAGAAAAAAAACTATTTACTGCTTTGAGACATTTAATAATAATAATAATCCACTATTACTAAGTTAACAAAAAATAAGCAAGACTTACTATTTTGCCATAACTTTTCATAATAAACAGATCAATAATATATAATCTGAAATCGGTGGGGGTCAAAATAACCAACTGAAGCTTACTGTATTGAGCATAAGTATTCCCACAAAGCAGTCGCCATGCATAAAGGCATAAAATAACAAATAGGAGCAAAATTACACTTGGGGAGGCAATTTACAGTCGCTCAGACCAGGGCATAGCAAAGATTACCACAGTGCAAATCTTTGATACTGACAGTTTGCCAGAGGAGGTAACAAACACTAAAACCTTTCCCTACTATGGTTATCTGTGAGATTCCATGCTACCTGCTTTAGCATAATGTAATATCAGTGCAATGATGCAGGGCTTATACTCTTTAACATACGTTTTGTTTTTCTCAATAAATACATCAGGTCTACTGCATTCTTCCTTACTTTTCGTAATAAGAAGACCTATGACATCTGGTATTATGTTTCCAATTGAACCAGTCACACAGACTTTATCATTGGCGTGTTCCCATAACCAACTCATGCCTATAGTATTGAGCATCATGTTTTCTACAAGGCAACCATAAGGCATACAGACATAAAATTACAAGTATGTAAAACATTGTTTGGCAAAACAATATACAACCCCTCCTAATGAGGGCCTAACTCTGATAATCCATTTCAAATCTTCTACCTCTAGAGTTTGTCAGAGGGGGTAACCAACAACATCCTTGCCTACTTTGCCGACTATGGTAATCTGTGAGATTTCATATAACAAAATACCTGTCTATAGGCTTTAGCGCGCTGTAATAAGAACCGGCCCTTAAAGATCTATTGGCGGAAATATATTTTTTTATTGTGCTGTATTGTATGTATTGTCTTCGTATATTTGTCTTTTGTGGGCAGAGCCCAGTTCTTGTCGAATGTTCCGATACGTTCATTTCCACCTGTTCCGCCCTCAGCTTCTAGCATGGCCTTCTCCTTAAAAGTTTTCAGGTATCCCATTTGTGTGTTCACTACTAAACCCTTCCTCCTGAATTACCTTGTCCCTACAGAGAGCAAGTGCTCCCTGTTAATTAGTCTAGTCCCGGTCTTAGAAAGGGTCCTGACAATACCTATTTCAGGGCTACTGTATTGAGCAAAAGATTTCCCACAAGGCAAATGCTAGGCACACAGTCCTAAACTAACAACTTTGGGTACATTTACAAAACCCGGGTAAACCCGGCGCACTTAGGGTGAGAATGTAAAAGACACACAAATGATGGATGGAATGCAGAACAAATCAAAACATTTACCCCCAGTCAAGAGATCTGGGTTAAATCCATCATTCATCGTTCATGGGTCCCATGCTCTCCATGCCACTGGAGTCAAGCTAGCCTTACTGATGGGAGGGTGGGGGGGTGAGGTGGGGTGTTTGACATTGTACAGCATTCTGTCCATCAATTGTTCTTTTTGCATTTGTCACCCCGAGTGGGACGGATATACCCAGACATGGGTCCCGTGCTCTCCATGCCACTGGAGTCAAGCTAGCCTGGCTGATGAGTGGGATGCCCCTGTCCATGGATGACCTGGCCTGGCAATTCAGGCTGGACTGTTCCCATGGGGAACAGGGTCAAGACAGATTTGCATGTGGCTGGGTATGTACTGGAATGGTATGGAGAGCAAGAAAATTAATGATTTAGGCCCAGATCTCCATACTTGAGTGAATGTTTGCCATTGTGCACCATTCTTTCCATCAATTTTTCTTTTTCCATTTAGTCTGGCAGCAGTCTCCCCCAGCTGTCAGCATCTCCTTGCAATACTTTGCAAGCAAGATTCTATCCATCCTTTTAAGGCTAAAAAATCTTTTTTTGTTTTGCAGTTCTCTACATTCGTAGCTGGGTGTACACGGTTTAACATTATTAGTGATAGCCTGCCATAGTCTACTTTTGTCCGTTTGTGGTGCACAGACCATAATGTGTCCCATGAAGGATGGTTCATCCATCATCACCTCCTTAGCCAGCACCTGAAATTCTTGCTCAATAAATTGTTGTTTCCAAATTCACTCTGCAGCAATGGTGACTTGCAGTGAAGATCATTTTTGGGATATATCTGCCCAGTCAGAAGATAGCAATAAGTTGTGTAGTAATTCTTTTCTCCTCACCCAAGGATTAAGAAAATGGCTACCTGTTTCCTCTGCCATCTGCTGTAGGAGGAGTGTCTGTGTGCGAGAGACTGCCTAATATCCAGTGCACTTCCAAAATTTGGCAAATAAGAATGATAAATCTGTGTCACTTGATTCCAATGTTTTTTTTAAATTGAAGCGTGTGGAACCACACCCAGCATTTCTGATTCTGCTGATCCCAGAAAGAAACGCATAGTTGCGTTTTCGTAAGACGCAGGTATGATGCAGAATTGCATCTCCTGGGGGAATTTACCATACCTGATAATTCAGCAACTCATTATGAGGGCCCATGTTTTGAAGAGGGTCTGCATTCAGCAGGAAGGGAAAAATTGCCAAGGTGTGGCTGGAAATCTGATAGGCTTGGTGGGTAGGTTGGTAGCTCTTCTTGTACTGTGGGGACGAGATGTGGCACAGCGAATCCGGAATACGTGTGCTCATGGTTCGATCCCCGGCACCGGAGGCAGGTTTGCCCAGCACCATGTGACTATGGGCAATAGCTTGCTTAATCTTCCCGACGGCCACCAGCGCCTTGACACCCTCGGGTAATTTTTCGCACTTTACAAATACTGGATTTAATTTCATTTCATATAATAATCTAATCTAGAGCTGCACTCACCAAGAGGACCTTTATATGGACAAAATCCTCACCAACGCCAGCAATTCAAAGGAACTCTTCAACATCATCCAGCAGTTCTCAAGCCCTCCAGCGAAGCCATGGACATCACACTGTCCCAGGACCTCTGCAACAAGCTCAGCTCCTACTTCCACCTGAAAATCAAGGCCCTTTATGACAACTTCAGCAAACAGACACTAGAAACCACCCTCCCCTCCAGCAAGAGAACACCATCCTCAATTCCTCCCAGTCTGGATTCCGCAGCAACCCCAGTACCAAGACCGCCCTCCTCACTGCCACGAATGACATCCGCGTGCTACTCAACCAGGGCAACACCGCTGCCCTCATCCTGCTAGACCTCTCTGCAGCCTTCAACACCGTCTCCCACCACACTCTTGCAGCCATACTCCACGACGCCAGCATACGGGGAACTGCCCTCAACTGGTTCCACTCCTTTCTCACTAGCAGAACCAAAAGGACCGGACTCCCACCCTTCTGCTCCAAACCGACAGAGATCAACTGCAGAGTACCCCAAGGGTCATCGCTCATCCCCACGCTCTTCAATATCTACATGGCCCCCCTCATCGCCATCATCAGACAGCATGGACTGAGCATAGTAACCTATGCTGATGACACGCAACTCATCTTCTCCCTCATGAAGAAACCCGAAGACACCAGACTCCGCTTCCTGGAAGGAATGAAAGACGTCACAGCCTGGAAGAGCAGCAGCTGCCTAAAGTTCAAATAAGAGAAGACAGAGGTCCTCATCCTTGGACCATCCCCCTCCGCTTGGGACAACACCTGGTGGCCCTCCGCCCTTGAAAACCCACCCACCCCGATGGCCCACTCAGAACCTCAGCACCATTCTAGAGTCCTCCCTCACCATGACTCACCAGATCAACACTGTCGCCTCCACCTGTTTAAGCTCCCTCCGCATCCTCCACAAGACCTTCAAGTGGATCCCCTCCTATGCCAGAAAGACCGTCACACATGCACTCATAACTAGCGGACTGGACTACGGAAATGCCCTCTACGCTGGAATCAAGAAATCACTGCTACACAAACTCCAGACCATCCAGAACATCGCAGCCAGACTTGTCCTCGGCACCCCACGACATGAGCACATGACTCAACCCCTACGAGACCTCCACTGGCTCCCCATCGAGAACAGAGTAACCTTCAAGCTACTTACCTAAGCCTACAAATCCCTCCACAATATCGGACCCAAATACCTCAATGAAAGAATCTCTTTCCACGTATCCAAAAAGAACCTCCGCTCTGCCAACCTAGCCCTGACGGAGACCCCGCGCATCCTCAGAACCAGAGCAGATGGAAGAGCCTTCTCCTATGTCACAGCCAAGGTCTGGAACGAACTCCCAGTCTACATCAGTTGCTCCCCTACCCTGCACACCTTCAGGAAGAGCCTCAAGACCTGGCTCTTTGGCTGCCCGGAGCTGCGGCATCGGCGAGCAGTAAGCCTACACGTCCGAACACGCGGACGCCATCTTGCCAATCTCAACTAAGAATATTATAATTCCAAAAGAAGCTCTTCCTTAGTCAATAAAAAGGGAGGAATGTGGGTGAAGGTTAAGAAACCATGGAGAGTACGGTTAGTCAATTTTTCGACCCTTTGAGGGATGTCAAAATCCTTCGTAATGATGTCCAGTTAAGTGACAGAAAAGTGTGGAATCTCAAAAGGATAGCCTAAAGGGTGAAATTAGTGTGTATATGAAGGAATGAGTAAAATGAGTGTGGACTGGAATGTGTAGAAATGTATTGCACCACAGAGACAACAAGGGAACACCATTTCTGTGGAGAAATGAAAATTCCGCAAGAATGTGTTCACCAAAACAAGGGAGAATTGAAATAGAACTCCGCAAGGGAGAAGGAAGGTCTAAAAGAGGGAGCTAAAAAGAGGTTGGAGAACTCTTCAGGAATGTGATCCACAAAATCAATGTACTTAGAATAACATAGTAGGCGAAGATAACCGTAGGCTGAGACGTAAAAAAAAATGGCTTGCTGATTATGTATGTGAGGACGGGGAAGGGAATGATCAAAGAGAATGATCAACCACCTTGAAATGAGTGATCTTAATTTTAGTGATTCGATTTACTTTTCTTGATCATCTTTTGTAATGTAATGTAAATGTTGCTTTGTTTATAAGGGAAGGAGGTGTGTTATATTTTAATGCATGCTGTTACTGTATGCTTTCTCAGCTCACATCTCCCTTGTAATTTTTAAACGTGCTCACCTCCACTACCCAGATCATATTCTCAAAAGTCACAAATACACCGAGACCTGCATAATTTAGTAGCACTGCCGACAGCAGTGATTGGCCGGCTGTAAACTGTGAACTGCCCCGCTAAGTCATTCGAGAAGCGGCAGCGAGAAACCAGTAACAAACACCTCCCTCAGCAGTGATTGGTCGGCTGTGAGCTGTGAACTGCCCACTCAACCATTTGAGAAGTCGCAGCAGGAAACCCGTAACAAACACCTTCCCGACCACAGTCCACAGAGTGCCAATGAAAAATAGAATATGTTCAACCATTGGGTTGGCTGTTATACGACCCAGAAGTATTGATACTAACGACCAATGGTGTCCAATAAGAGAGAAAGTTTACAGACGCTGGGCTGGGCTTTGCGGATGTCCGAAAGTAGCGGACTGAATGGGCGTCCCTATGTGTTGCTATGCTAACTCACATTACGCTCTCTGTGCCCTGGCCCCCATGAGGAGGTGGTACGTGGAACACTTGCTTCCCATACTGGCCCCAGCTTGCATTTCGTTTTGAAGAACATAACAATGCAGGTCGCCGAGTCCTATGCAATGCGAGAGAAAAGAAGCACGGGAGTTGTGTGTGTGCGTGCCCACCCGTGTGCATCGGCGAGGGGGCCTGGGTCTTGGATGCGCCGTGTGCAGCACAGCAGTGGGAACGGGGGCTGTGTGCACGCGCGCGTGCTGCGAAAGTGATTCACGCGATAAAGCCACATGCCAGCTGTGCACGTTGCGCACGCTTGTGCGGGTAACAGCAAGCTGGTGGCTGGAAAAAGCATGTGGGCAGCACTTTGAAAATTTGCTTCCAAATGTCTTGCAGAACAGTGCATACGCTGAACCAGCAAGGCCTAAAAATGAATGCCAATAAATTGGCCACTAGAAATACTTGTTCTGTATAGGACCTAGAAACAACAGGATTGTTATATAAAGTGCTAGGTAAAAGCAAATTATCATTGTTGTTGTAGTATTCATACATTGTACAATATATCGTTTTTTGCCTATCAAGATGTTCCCTTACTAAGGTAAGCAGAAAGAGACACTATTAGTGGTTTCAGTTTAGTTAGGGTTGAAGGGATCAATACAGGTCAAACACACGAATGTCCACATGCACAACTAAATTAAGCCTACTCAATCTCTGAATTTTGGAGAAGATTTTAGAAATTGAAGAGTCAAAATAACATTTGGGTCAAAGCTAAAAATGAGCAGCATTTACAATTTCATGCAGTTACAGCTTTTCGATTAATGAATCACCATGCATACCCTCCTGGAAAAGAGTAAAAACACCTTCTGACATAGGGGCTGGGAGTAGGGGTGCTGTTACACCCCATTATAACTATGCTGGAGTCCAGAAGGGGGATAACTAATAAAGATGCCTTTAACTTTGGTTTACCTGGTAACAATTGCTGTGCTCCAAAGTCAGAGGTTGAATGTCAGGCACTAGCTTCTCGCAAATGACTGTGTATTCTTTTAACATGGAGACTGGTGTTTACTTTCTCTAACTGCAAAGCGAGATGATTTTGTAATGTGAACTATGTGGCAATCTTGCAGGCATACAGTAGAAGTAATTTGTTCTAACACACAGTAAGATTTAAATACATGTAGATGAATTGCACAAATGTTTCCGACTGTCTCAGCAGTTCAGAAAGTGAAAATGAAGCACATTTTTTTTTAAAATCCTGCAGTGTGATGGAAACTAAGATTTTAATAGGTTCAAAATAAATCAAGACATACTTATTTCCGGAAACTGAATTTCCACGCATTATTGTTTGTGCATGCTTTTATCCATAAAAACGGTATGTCTGAGTACAATTAGTGGCTATTTCAATGGAAAATGTGCTGTTTATAAATGATACTGCTCTACCATGCCTTAGAAAAATATGTGCAACAGGGTTCTTCCAAAAGCACCACCAGCTACTTACTACCCCTTTAACACTGTCCTGCTAAATACCGTTACTACTCTTGGTCTTTGTGTGATGCTTGAAATTTTCACAATCCCAATGACATCAATGATATAACACCGATGGTAGCGCCTCCACTCTGAAAATTGTTCCAGTACCATTGACTTCTGAGTCTCTGTTGATCCTAGGTGAAACACATACATTCACAAGCAAAACTCATATTTGTCTTCTTAAATATTTATACTTTGGCAAAGTCTGAAAGCATTGAAATTACAAAATTCTATCCACGCAGAGGAAGAAAATATGATCAGCAATTACCGTTCCAGGCATACTCTCATAGACCTTCAATTGGTTTAATACAACCCAAACCGTATGGACTACGTTATGAGCAGGTCCTGGCATGTTTCATTCTCAGTGACAACTATTAAGAGTCTCTTCGTTCATATTAATTCACTAACATCGGAAATTAATCAGCCAGTAACAATCCATTTTGTTTCATTCAAGAAATAAGATTTACTACAAGATTCCTACTTTCAGATGGTTTCTTCACTCATTCAATCATTAACATGCTTGCCTTTTGTAGCTGCCTTGTTACATCCTCTCTGGTAATATTTACGCATTTACATGCGCTCCTATCATTTTCACCCTATAACCTACTCTCCTCTTACATTCATTGGAAAGCTCTCCTGCGTATTTTGTCATTTAGATACTTTCCTATATCACTCACTTGTCTGTTCTAATAACCCATTTGCATGCTCTTTTATTGTGTTCAATTAACAAATGCCACAGGATGATATTTGGTCCATTTACAATAGGCCAGTATTTGATGTGTTTAGTTTGTTTACATCTAGTAATCTACCACAAAGCAGCAATGGTTGGGAGCTCAGGCACATAACTCATATAGGATAAGAAGTTGTAGAATAATTCTGTGTCCGGCACTTCGCTTTAGCAACCAAGGTTAAAGGGTGAGATCATGTGTGTTTGTGGTCTAAACGATGCATTAAAGAAAAGGAGGGTGACAGTCTTGTCAATACTTGAGGTACTCCCATATTTGCAGGAAATGGGCAAAAATGAGAGGGAGTCGGAGATTCTGAAACTCCACAATCTTCTATGAGGTTGATGAATTCTGTGGAGGAAAGAGCAATGAAGGAGAACAGATTGTGTAGAGGTATGGTTATTATGAGGTAATGTGTGAGTTAATCTGAAGATCCTCTTTGTTTTTGCCCTTCAGGAAACTTTTGGGGTGAACTGATCAGAAAGGGATTGATATATTTCTTGAGTGTCTTGTGTGGGAGTCATTTTGTAGATTATCTTGTAAAGTGTCTTGGTTAGGTATGCTGTTTCATACATGCAATATAAGTGGAGGAGCTGTTTCATTTCTGACTTTGTACATTATAAAGTGGCATTGCAGAGTGGGTTTGTCCTTCCTTTGATTTGTTAGATTTTTCAAATGTCTTTTATGGGATTTTTTTGCATCTGCAAGATTTTAGTTCTGGCGTCATGCAACCAAATTTCTAAGCTGAGTACATGTAATGATTGTCTTTATTGGGATAATGATATCAAGGCGACATATGTCAGCCAGAGAAGGAACAGTTTAACAAAGATCTCTGGGTAGTTTACTTGTGATGCATTAGTTTGACGCATTGGGGTCTGAGGAGTGAAGATTGCATTTAAGCACGCTACTGTTTTGGTGGGGTCCGAATGCAGTTGAACGAGATTGAGCGATTCCATTCTGTATCTGTTATGGGCAAATCAGGTTCAGTGAATCAGATATTGAAATCCCCAGTTTGCAGTGATTCATGTGCTTTAGGAAGATAGCAGAAACAAAGTTTATCAAAAGTTCAGATAATATTTCATTGTGAGACTGAAGCCTGTAAATAAGCAGAGATCTGTGCTTGTGTATCCCAGAGCACTACTCTCTACTGTGTGGGGGTGACCAAAGGACAGGGCTACCGTGAACAAGAGGCCAGGAGTGCAGATCAGCACTGCGGTGTAAGTGCAATCAACACTTAAAAAGTGCATGCAACTTTACACTGTCTAGTGCACTGCCCTCAGCGCATACTGATGCACATTTTTGAACACTCATTGAGTCCCAGGCCTTAAGCAACACCATAGGCCCACACCCCAGTCAACCCACAGCAGCACGGCGGGACACCTGGCCAGTCAATGGGCCCACTATCCCACAGCCCTGGTGCTTCAGTCACGGTTCCAGGGCCTGGAGCGGTCTGCGCTTGTCGGCGTGGCCTGGTGTGCTCTTGCTCACAGAATGAAACCTTGAACGCTGCGCTTGGGCCTGGCCCAAGACATAAAACCCAGGATGTCTTTTGTGGCTTTCACATGGAACAATGCGGAGCTCCTCGCCGCCTTTCTTCTGAGTAAGCGGAGCTGAGTCGGGGCAGGGCTTGGACAGGAGCGGAGCGCTCATTCATTCCTTTATCTGCCATCTTGCGCAAACAACACCCTATTCTTCCCGCCTCAAAGAGCAGGGAGTCCTCCAGTCACACGGGATGAGCGGATCTCTTCCTGCCAGAGCTGGGTAAACACGAGGCTTCAATGCATTCGGATGTTGACTGAAAACCCAGAATATTTCACACACACCCCAGTCTAGTCGCCTCTTTCCACTGTGCCCCTCTTCTCCTTTCTCACAGTCGGATGTTATTGTAGGCTTCCAGCCTTTTTCTTCCTCTTCTCTTTGTCTGGCGAGGTACAACAAACCGCGCCTTGCGGGCGCCTTCCACCTGAATTTGGAGCACCGAGCACGCACCAGACCTAGGGAGGACGGAGAGATTTTCCTTGAGGCAAGAGCCTCTGAAAGGTCGGCAGGACTGTCAAGAAGGCGGACATGTGTCTTAGCAAAATACGATTTGCTGCCCACGTTGCCTCGGGCTACCAGCCTTGTAAAGGCGCGGGCCAATAGGAAGACGTTCTTCAGCTCACACATGCAACAAACAGGAGTTTTACCCAAATGAGGTAACTTTTCTCAATTTCTTTACAGCCCTGAACTATAAACTCTACCTAATCCCATGAACAAATGGCATTCTTTGGAGAGTAAGAAGACAAGGGGCACAGACATTATGTTGATTAGCATGATGTAAAAGGCATGGACATCAATTAGGGGCCACAAGTGCGACTAATAAACCACCCATTGCCACCCCTACCACCTTGGTTGGGACCCCTTGGCCAGCATAATCATCACTCACTTCTCACTCTTGTTTCCAACCTCTTAGGACCGGGCAACCAATGCTTATGTGGACTCAACGGTTATTTTAATTAAAAAATTAGCACCACGTGGCCCCACCTTGGTGGTGTGTTTGCGCACCACTTGACCACGCCAGAGGTGTGTTTGCTCACAAGGCTGCCAATCTGTAGAAGTGCGTGAAAGCGCTACCAATGACAGCCCTCGTACAATATCACAACAGTCATATCTCTTTGTCCCTGCCCCTGCTTTCTCCACCCACTCTCAGTCACCTCATCACACTCCACAGCCTCTCATCCTTCCAAGCTGTCAGAAGACCTTGTGGCGGAGCTCTCTCTCAGAGGCTGTGAAATGCATGTGCATTTTACAGACAGCCCCTGCCCAGGCCAGCAGCCAAGCTAGGCCCAGGCCCAGGCAGAATCCAAAAGCAACCAACAGTGGTAGTAAATGAGGGCCCTGGCTGCCTGGCATAATTATTTGTTCCGCCCCGCCCCGCTTCTCGCTTTTGTCCCTCTCCTCCAGCAGTAGTTTCCCTCACTTTTACATGTCGGATAAACTGTGTTGTGTGAAGGTAAGAAACAGTACCCCATTAACAGTTGTCCCTGACACCCTGAATCGGATTCGTAAACCAGACATTTGGGCTACAGGTGAAGGGTCAGTGACTGAGGCCCAGTTGTGGAAAGCAAAAAAAGGGGGGTGATTCTAAATCCGGACGTGAAAGGCTGGAATCAGCATACAAAACTAATCTTACAGAGAATGCCTCTCCCACCATCAATCAAACATTATTCTTAGTGCCTTCAGAAGTCATACTTATGAACTCTGGGCTTATTTTTATTTTTCGTTGCTCTTATATTCATTAAGTTTTCTCTAGTTCAATATTTACAACATGCACCTCATTAATGTTTTTCACCAACAGTGTAGACACATATAACAATATTTACAAATCACAAATGTAACACATCTTATTGTACCAAAAAGTTCATTGCATAACACAACATATACTGATAAATGTGACGTTCCACAAAACACATGGTTGAAGAAATAAAATAGAAGGGAAAAAGAATCCTTTGTCCTACAATTTTTTGTGCAGTGTCGGGACCTATTGTATCTGGATCCTCAATGTCAAGTGACTTTACGGGTCCTACGGGGGTCAGAGTGGTGGTCAAAGAGACTCTGAGTCTACACTTATTTACTCAAGTCCTGACATTGCACTTTCCTGTGCATTCTGTCTCGTGTATGGATACTCTGGGCCTCCCAAGCACAACAGCGGACGCGTTTCAACATTCACCAAGGGACCAGGTATTTATTTATTTATTTATTTATAAAGTTTTATATAGCGCGAACTTGATCCCGAAGGATATCAGAGCGCTTTACAATTTGAGGGAATTAAATAACCTCCCACCCTATTCCCCTATAAACCCAGTTTTGGGTGAAGGTATTCATCAGGGCATCTTTAGTTTCATGTAGGATATTACAGCTTTCCAATCCTTATTGTTGTTCTGAGCCTGAAAGGTCACGGAATGGATAATAATATTGATTGCCTGGTGCTTCTATTATTCCGGGCTCCTCGCGCCTCATTTATCAGTCGCTATCTTATTCCTGACGTTTACATTCTATCTTTCAGACAGTCTCCCGGGCTCAAAAAATGCTCCACGTTCTCTTCTGTCTTTTTTTTTTTAATCCAGTGGTGTGCCCATTTTAAAATGTTTCATGGAGAGCTTGCCTGTATTGTCTGGAGTCACCAGTGGATATGTGGAGCATAAGCATGCTCTCTCAAAGCTTGCAGCAGGAACAGATGAAATCTTGTAATCTTACCACCTGTTAGGTGGGGCTGGCAACGTCATCAGGTGTCCTCTGCTAGGCCCGCTCATGCACACATGGGGCTGGGTTGGGCCACCCATGGACCCAATAATGTGTGCAGATTGAGGCCGGCAAATGGAGGGGAATGAGTAGGACCAGCATCACTGAAGCCCAGCTGTGAAGAGCCTATAGACTGATTCACACATGCATTTATTGACTCTGTATTGTGTGTGACATAAAGTGCTTTAACACCCTACCCTAATGGTATGAGTTTTGATATAAAGCAATAAAATGCATGTTAGAGAGGGGCCAACACAATTGTTACACTAGGTGCCACCAGCATTAAAGCTGGCCAAACCTCAAACACATACATTTACTAGTCTATCATTCATATAGTATTCAGGAGGCCAAAGGAAATAACACCTCTTCTGAATACTTATTTTGAAACGTATGTTAACTTACTACACTTCCCCTGAATGCACGCATGCATTTAGAGGTGGTGCTGAAGAGAGATTCGGTATCGAGAAGCCACAAAACCACTTTTGACAGACATGAACATCTCTTTTGGCTTATAAATCTCACCACACCCCTCTGCAGCCCATATCATTTACTTAGAATTGGTTTAGCTAAAACATATCTTTTTTATTTTCAAAACATTTAATATTAAAAACACACAAACATTCCGCATTTTAAAGTCTGTGCAAGATACTCCTCCTATTGGCGTGTTTCAGGAGAAACATTTCCCCTTCCACCAGGTTTCAAAGGAGCATTCACTTAAAATCTGGCTTTATTTTGCCCTTGTCCCTGCCCCACCAGACTGTCTACACATGTCCTGCAGCAGTGTGTCCCTGCAAGCCCACGGACCTTGGGAGTACCGGAGGAGGCAAAGAGGGAGAACTAGGAGAAAACTTAACGAGTGAGGGGGCAGAGAAAGGGTAGAGGCGAACCTAGAGAAGAAGAGATAAAGCAGGTAAGGTGTGGGATAGGAGGGAGAAGAAGACAGAGATAGGGCTACGAAAAGAGTCAGAAGCATAGAAAGATGCGAAGATAAGAAATAAAGGGCTGGATAGAAAGAGTACCATTGTGGTAAAGGAGTGGGCAAGAGAAAGTAGTACCATAAGTGAGTGGAAGAGAACGATCAAGAAAATAGAGACAGTAAAAAGGTGAATAAAAAGAATGGGAAGTAGTGAGATCAAGGGTGGGGAAAAGGTGAGAAGTAGATCATTTTGAGTGTGTACGTGCATAAAAGAGGTAGAGGCAGAAATAAGCGAAAGAAGTGAGGCCACATGCCTCACCAGCTGTGCTTTGCGGGACTGTTCAAGTGGTCTACTTCAATTGTTGGTGATGCAAGCTCCAGTGCTGGGACTCCACTTGATACCCTTACCTGTTTATCTGTAGTGTGTATATGTAGAGGACAGCCAAGTGCTTTCATATAGCACTTCACTGTGCATTTTTGTAAACACTGTCTGCAGAAGTGCCACTTTCACCCAATTGAAAAGTACTCAATATTCCAACCTTAGAAGTATGGATTCGTTTTGCCTTTATAAGGACACTGATGTCATCAGAAGTTGCAACTAATAGATCACTCTTGCAGGAGCAGATCACAAGTAAGAGAGCCACCATATCATTGGAGCCTTCATGGTGCTGTTGGCATGGCCTCTACACTCACTGCTGCTTATGTCCTAGAGTTCAGCAGTGAACCAAGCAAAGCATGCCCTTCAAACTTTGGAGCATAGTAGGTTGTTTATTTATTTATTTATTTCAGAGTTTTATATAGCGCGAACTAGACCCGAACTGAATCAGGTATCAGAGCGCTTTACATAGCACCAGTTATGTTACATGAGGACACGCATTCATTTTAGGCACATATATTCATATATATATAATATATTATATATATATATATATATATATATATATAATATATTTTATATATATATATATATATAGATATATATATAATACATTCAATGAGTATTGTCACTTCCAAGGATGTAGCATTGACTTCCACTTTAAAGGGACTTTTAAACTGCAAGGGCACTCCTAAACACATTGTTAATACTTTATTTGGGGAAGTACCTGAATCCATACTACTATTATAAAGAGAGAGCTGAAACCTTTGAGGCGGGTAAACTCAAGAAGTACAGCACCAATCACAACACCCAATACAGCATTGGAAAGGGGAGTTGCAGCAGATGGACATAGGCTATACAGGTGGCCACCATATACATTAGAAACGTCAAAGAACCTTAGGGGTAAAGTAGTCCCTTGTGGGCGTGGGCGTTGGCATGGGCGTGTCGGGGGCGTGTTCGTGTCAAACTACACACATTTTACTTTGTGGCCGTAACCATTGTCAGAGGGGCGTGGGCATGTCAAACTACACACTCAGAGGGCCGTGGGCGTGTCGGGGACGTGGTCGTAGCCGTGTCAAAGTACACACATTATACTTTGTGAGAGGGGTGTAACACAACAGCCTTCTCAGAGGGGCGTGCCACAAATTTTAGAACACCTCTGACTCTTTAAAAAATCTCTCTCTCTCTCTCTCTCTCTCTCTCTCTCTCTCAGTGTGTCTATAATGTCACTTTAACCTTTGTTTTTTCCAATGAATTCCTAGGGTTTTTGTAACATAAAGTAAGATGTTCGTCGTAATGCACCGCAGGGGGGCTGGAACCAGGGTCTGGCCTGGCATTGTCCACTGTGATGCCTCAGCCGCCTTGCGCCTTCCACCATGTCCAGCCCTGTGTGGCCGTTGTTCAGCCACTGCCCTTCCCGCCTGTCCTGTACAGTTAGCGTGCAGCCCCTATCCACTGCCTCCCTGCCCTCCGTTGTCCGAGTCCAAGCACCTCCCCCCTCACTCCTGCCCTGCATGGTCTGATGTTTCCTCACTGTCCAGTGGCAGATGTTTCCTCACTATTATGTGCAGTGTACCATGCCATGCCCTAACAATTTATTCTGTATGTTTGACATTTTAGAAGTGGAATTGCTGAGTTCAGCTGCAAACCAAGGAAAAACAGGAACATGTCTTTCCCTACTACAAAACATAAAGATCCAAAATAAAGATCAATATTGGAATTGTTCACTAAAAAAGGAGTACTGAAGATCCTCCTACAGGTTCTAATGAAGGCAAGAGAAGAAAAGAGTTGTCTGATGGAGCTCTGTCTAGCAGCGAAGGCATATGCTCACATTCTTATGGCCTCCCTGAAACATCATCTGCTGCCATTGCAGCTGCTTCTCCCTCTGATGATGATAGTTTTGCCATTGTTGTAATTTCTGATATTTCTTCAGATGCTGACAGGGTTGAGTGTTCATTTCACACTGAGGTTGCAGATTCCTCTACTTATGTTGGCAGCTTAGACAACAATACTTCCCTGGCAGCCCTTGCTGACTGTTCATCATCCTCTGATGACAATACAGCTAGCTCTTTTTTTAGGAGTGACATAATAGAGGGACCTCGAATCAAAGAAACTTGTCAGACACCAACATCAAAATCCCACCTGGCAAGTACATTCTTGGCAGAGGAATTGGTGCTGAATCATTATTGCGACCCAGTGCAACAAAAACTTCAAACATTCCCCTTAACTGCATGCCGTAGGTTTAAATGTAGATTTCAAAACACATTCTTGGATAGAGTATACAGTCATTAAATGTGCTGTTTATTGTTTTGCATGCAGGCATTTTAGTTCTGGTTCTGTGGGCGAAGGAAAACATGAACCTGGCAATGTTGTATTCATTGATATTTGTTTCAGTAAGTGTGAAAAACGTACTCGTTCTTTGTCTGGACAATCACAGTCAGAGAAGCATAAATCGTCAGTTATTGCTTGGACCAACTTCAAAAGAATGCAACAGCCTACAAACCATTAGCAGTCAGTTTCTTCCATGATAGTAAGAGGTGCAGAGCAGGAAATTGACACGTGGAGCAGCTGTTTCAGGTAGCATGTTTCTCTGGTTTCGTCAAGGGCTTGCATGCCATGCCACTGATGAAACTGATCTTTCTCACAATAAGGGACATTTCATTGAATTGTTAAAGATTATTCTGATACATATGAGAGGTTAAAAGAAAACATATCCAGGGGGTATGGGCACTATACCTCTCATGATTACCAAATTGACATGATATCTGTGGTAGCAGTGCTTGTCCATGAGCATATTGTCAAAAAAAGGCAGAAAATATGTTGCAGTTCGAGTTGATTAAACCAAAGATGTCTCACAATAAAGAGCAGCTTCGTTTTATTCACCGCTTTCTTGATGGTGATGGAGAATGCACTAGGTTGTTACCATATGGAGAAGTTTGATGCCTCCAGCCTTGCTTCAGCCATTGTTGAAGCAGTACAGAGTGCTGGACTCGACTGGAAGAAATGTGTTGCACAGTGCTACGATGTAGCATCCATTATGAGTGGCTATTTTAGTGGTGTCCAGGCAAAAATAAGAGATCTCGTATCATAAGCAATTTATATACACTGCCATGCCCATCGCCTAAACCTTGCATTAGTGCAAGCACTAACTAACATACAACCAGTAAAACATTTTTTCAACATTGCAAGCAGCTCCTGCTTTTCTTTCACAAAGTTCACAAGTTTTGAGGTATTATACAATTGATTTAAGTACGCTTGTTCTCACATGTATTGTAATTCCAAACCCATAACGTTTGTTATTCTATCGACATAGACTGTTTTATCGAACAGTTTAAAATAGTCTAGTATGTAAAACAGATTATATGAATATACTAGGCACTATGTCGAGTAGAGACATCTGGTATAATGTATAAAGGACCGTAATTAGAACCTGAATTTTGTTCAATAGAACAGCCTTAGCACATGACCTAGCGTTTAACCATACAGGGCACTATGTCGATGGAAATAACAAAAGTTATGGGTTTGGAATTACAATACATGTGAGAACAAACGTACTTAAATCAATTGTGTAATACATTTCGAATTACAAGAGTACCATTCCGTAATGGCCACCACAGGAATGTATACTTTTCAGGACTGCTGGATTCAAGTCCGTTCTCCATTTCATTTGTTTGTAATTTACATTATATATTCATGCATTTCCCACACCTCAGTGAGTGAGCAAGCCTGCTGTTACAGGCGAAACGCGTTACTCAGAAATAAAAGACCTGATGGTATAATATCCTCTTTGTGATCATCTCAATTGAACTCTGGATGAATGGTAAATGTGTGTGTATATATATATATATTTTTTATTTTTTTTTGCTGCCAAAATCTAATCACATGTGGATGTGAATCAGAACAGCACTCACAGGGGGGTATAAAGCCAACAATCCTTTATTTGGCAAACCAGCACGGACAAGACGCGTTTCGGCGATGAGCCTTTGTCAATTTCCATATATATATATATATATATATAAATATATTCCAACTCGGTCCAACACAACCGTGATCAAGTTAGTGGGAGCTAACGAAACACGTTGGTTTTTGTGCTGTGAATAAGCTGTAATGGATTTAAGAATAAATTAAGTTGGCTCATACAATCTTGAGTGGCTGGAGTGGCGGCTTCAATTGTTTCCCAGTGGGTTTTGCGTTCTTTGGGGGACCGAGTTGGAATATTAAGCGGTTTTGGTTCCACCGCATGAAGCGACGCACCTGCAGGAAGCGCCGAATACGGAGGGAGACCTGAACCGATAATTGTTGAACATATATATATATATACATTTTTTTTTCAGCAAGTTTTCCTCCGCAGAAGAATTCCAGTCTGTAAGAAAGTGGCTCTATATATACTGGACCAAAGTGAAGTACAGTGTGTATAGAATCCCCAGTCCTCAGAGGTATGGCAGAGGCTAAAGTTAGATGTAACCTTACTCTCTAAAGTGGTAGCTTGGTCGAGCAGTAAGGCAGTATCAGAGGACAGTGTAAAGCATTTGTTGTGCACACTCAGTCAGCAAATGGTCCCACACACTCAAGAACTGAAACCTTGGCCAATTGTTTTATATCAAAAGATATAGTTGTTTTATTTTAGAACCAACAAGGTATCAAAATATACTTTTCTCAATATGAGTGACTTTAGGGTATTACTTTGTAAATAGGCCATAGACTGTAAGTACAATACCTACAGTGGTTGCAGTATGCAACACAATTTCAAACACAATTTAACATTGAGCTCAATGGGTTTTTCTAGGTATATGCAATTGATTACTTTATGGATTACTTTTCTAACCACAGGACTGGATCCTGGATTCAGTCCCGGGATATACGCTGTAAACAGTTAAGTAAAAGTGTTTTGGTTACAGTAGTGATTTTTAAGGAATATTATTATATTTTAAAAGTTGACAAACTTTTTCAGCTGCAATTACCCATGTTATCCTATGGAAGGAAATTCAAGTTGCAGGTAAAGTAGGTTACTGGTAAGTACGGTTAAAATTACTTTTCAGGGTTTGTGCTGGGCTAGAAAGTGCAGCACTGAGGTCTCTCCTGATCACAGGTGAGTAAATTGGAATTCGTTGTTTGGCTGATTTTAGGTGAATATTTTAAAGTTCCAAAACTCTACACTTAGAAGAATATCTGAGTGAAACCAGTCAATGTTAGCCTATGGAAGAAAAGTGAGTTATCGGCTTTTAGGTAAGTACTCGACTGGCAGAGTTAAGGTTCTGGGCATAGACTCAGGGGTCTCCCAGGGTCCGGTAGGTACAGTTGGTACACCCGCAGCGGCACAGGGGCAGCCGGGTGCAGAGGTAGTTAGGCCCAATGTTATCCAATGAGAGGCAGGGGGCCTTCGGTTGGTGGCTGCTTCCTATCTATGGGATAGGCCACAGGTTGCACTGCCAGGGGCACTCTGGCGGTTGGGTGCAGGGTGCTTTTGAACTTTCGGGCGCTCAATGTTATTCAATGGAGATCTTGAAAAAGGAACAAAGGCTGCAGGCCCGGGGATGGTGGATGTTCTGGAGCAACCAACACTTCGAGGGGTAAGTTGGGACCTTGGAGGGTAGGTAGGCAGCCCGGAGTTGGGCACAGGAGGCCGGGGGGTGCCGGGTACAGGGGTGTCTTTGGACGTCAGGAAATCTTACCCTCTGCTGGTCGCGGTAGGAGGGGTCCCTGGTTCTGAGTCTGCAGGTGTCGTCTCGGTCATCAAAGATGGTCCTTGGGCACTGGATTCCAGGACAGAATCACCGGGGGGAAGCCCTCAGGGTTTTTGTCCATTTGGGCACAGGCCGGCTCGGCAAGTGCAGAGTGGGCTGGATTCACGGTTCCTGACTGGCACCAGGGGTATTGCTGTCTGAGCAGAGCCACTGCTCGTGGGAGTCCCAGTCTCTAAGAGGGTCAAGGCAGGCAGGTCCTCCGGGGTTCTCGAGGTTGCCGACCGCAGGAGACGCCGAGATTGTAGCAGGAGCAGGTTCAAGGATCAACAGGCCTGTAGGGCTGGGGCCAAATCAATTGGTGTTGTCCTCTTGTTAGCAGCTGCATGGCAGGTCTTCCTCTTCTTGGTCTTCTTTCTTGTTTTGAAATCTGGATCTGAAGAAGGAAGGTTCAGGGTGCCCCTAAATACTACATTTAGGGGCGTTACAGGTAGGGGAAGGGCAGGGACCAATAGGTCCCTGTCCTGGGGTGAGTACACCCCCTATCCTGCTCCTCTCCTGTGGGGGCGGGGCAAGATCCTATCTCTAATTGGGCAGGGCTCCCCATCTTCAAGATGGCCGGAGCCCGGAGTTGTGCTTCACCACGCTTCTCCCACCTGAGGGGTGGAGTTGGCACAGGCTGGCACACCCCCTTTCCTAGCGCAGGTTTTCCCGCCAGTCTTCCCACCAGAGTGGGGGTCAGAATGGGTGGGAGCCAGTTGCTGAGTACAGCAAGTAGTCTGGAGAAGCTCACAAAGGCGGTATGCCTCTGAAGCTTCCCCCTGCCCATCCTGGGGGAGGAGGCCTAACACCTCGCCCAGGATGTGCATTGTTGCAGGCCCAGGAGAGCGGGGGCTCTCCACCCAGGGGTCCAGCAACAGGTGTGCTGTGTGGCAGCCTAGGCAGCCTCTCAGACCAGACGTGGATTGTAGGGTTTCAGCTTCAATACCGTTTTTAGGGAAGGAACACAGGCCTTGGGCACCTGATTGGCAGGAGCCCAGGGCACACTCAGTCAAAGCACATCAGCAATTCAGCGAAAAGTGGGGGCATACCATGCAAGAAAGATGGCACTTTCTCACACGGTCGCACTCACGGATTGTTGTCTTGATATTCAAACTTTATTTTACTGGCAACATCATTTTGGGGCAATTCAGCAAAAGCCCAACACGTTTCAGTCTTACAAAGACCTTGATCATGGAATACAAAGCCCAGTATTTTGCACACGACTAAATACGATGTAGGTCTTACTACATCACTTCCTTTAAACCAGACTTTGCATTGTGGATAATGTAGTGCATGTGTGATAAACCCAACCATTTGTTTAAATCAACCACTCAACCTTATATGTCTGAATATACGTGAAAGTTTATGTGTTGCACAATTACATTCACAGTCACATGCTATAACTTATGTAATATGGTATAGCTCATGCATTTCGAAGGAGCAAGTTATAGTTCATGTAGTGTGATGAGTGAGGTGACAAGACTGTGTACGGAGGTGCGCAAGTTATAATAAATTGAAGGTTGTGCATAAATATAAATGTGAGTTAAAACTATCACTTATGGCCGCAGAGGATGAAATAAGGATCTGGACACGGGGGGTCAGCAATGGGAGGGACGATCGGATGGTAATACTGCATGTTGTGGGGAAGGTTTTCAAGAAGTGATGCATTTGTCAAGTGTACCGTATGATATGATATGTACAACTTAACTTCAGATGTTATGTGGTATGAAAATGACAGCGCAATAACAATAAAAAGGTTTCTTTTTAAAACTATCACTTACAGTAATTTGAGAGTGGTGCATGAATTGTAAATGAAAGAGAACACATTTCTAATGATTGTGCAGTTTAGGTTGTGTTTGTATACAAAAAATGAATAACGTTTTCCTAATGATAACTTATCTTTACCCTTTTTTTGTTTATTGGAATTTCAATGATTTTCATATTTTAATTAAATCTTTTTTTAACTTGGACAATTTAGTGTAGTCCAGTGTCATTAAGTGGAGTATGGAACAATATAGTGGAGGAGAGTGTTGTAATGGGTAGTATGGTACAGTATCCTGTCACACAGTGGGGTGGGGTAGAGTGGAATGAGGTACAATACAGTGCCATACACTGGAGTGGCATACAGTGGAGTGTCATACAGTGGAGTGGCATACAGTGGAGTGGTGTAGGGTGAACTCAGAGTAGAGTGGTGTCCTGGAAAGTGGCATAGAGAAGAGTGGCATACAAAGGAAGAGCATATAGTAGAGTGGCCTAGAGTGGACTGGCGGAGTGTGGCGTGATATAAAGCAGGATGGCATACAGTGGAGTGTGGTCCAGTGGAGCTACGGGCAGTGAAATACTGTAGAATGTATTGGCGTACACTGTAGTGGTGAACAGTGGAATACTATACACTGGAGTGTTGTACAGTGTAGCAGCATACATTGGAGTGTCGTATACCAGAATAGCGTACAGTGCAGTGGCATACAGTGTAGTGTGGTAGAGTGGAGTGTGGTAAAGTGAAAAAGCGTAGACTGTAGTGGCATAGAGTGCAATGCCATATGGTGGAGTCACGTACAGTCGAGCGGTGTTGAGTAGACTTGCGTACATTGGATTGAGGTACAGTCTAGTGGTATAAAATCAAATAGCGTACTGTGGAGTGGTGTAGAGTGGAATAGTGTTCGGTGCAGTGGTGTTCAGTGGAGTAGCATAGAGCGTAGTGTTATAAAGTGGAGTAGCATACTGTGGAGTAGTGGTGAGTGAAATATCGAGGTGTTTTAGTGGCATTAAGTCTGGTGACATACAGTGGAGTCCTATCTGGAGAAGTAGCATAAAGTATAGTGTCAAACAGTGAAATAGGGTTAACTGCAGAAGTGTAGAGTGTAATGGCGTACAGCGGAGTGGCGTTTAGTGGAGTAGTGTAGAATGTAGTGTTCTAAAGTGTAATAGCATGCATTGGATTGTGGTAGAGTGTAATGGCGTATACTACAGTTGAGTTCAAAGGAGAACCATAGAATTGAGCGGTGTACAGTGAAAGTGTCTGAAAGGACGTAAATCTTATGTGGCTGGACTATACTTTATAATCTGTAAATCGTAATTTTTGGTAGTATATGTAAATAGTGTAAGTAGTGTAAATCGTATGTGTTTCATAAAGTGTAGTTATATATTGTGCCACGTTATATAATGTTAAGTTCACAGTATATCACGGTACATTGAACAGAGAAGTGACTATATGATTAGGTAATGGCTGTGTCTACCAAAGGTAAAAGGTAGCCATATAGTTTTTATCACAGTTTTGCTGTGTTCCGTGGTCTGTGTTGCACTACTTTCTGGGTTAGGGTCTTACATATAGGTAAGTATTATGTTTTATTCTTGTTGACAACCTATTATCACTTTATTTAAGTGGTAATAGGTTGAAAATTTTCTTTATAAATTGCTATACATTTTTATAGTAATCTAATGTGAACACTGTGTTTTTTATTAAGTAGCGCAGTACTTTAAAGGGATTAATGCGCTACTCCGTACCCTTTTTTTTGCATTATCTAAATATGTTAAAAAAAGAAAATACACTTTAGTGCACTATATTTGTAAAATATTGTGTTTCACAGTGTATTTCCATTTTTTAATGTATTTGTTACAGCAGTAGTACCGCAGTACTCCATTCCTTTTTTAATATACAGAGAAATGTATAAATATTATTTTCTACCTTGTACCACTTTACTAAACATGCACTGTATCCACCACCGTATATTCTTCAGACTGGAGAGCCAGCCCCTTTGTCTTATTATCAAGGAATTATATCTACATCGTAGGGAGAATAGCTTTAAATCAGGGAGTACACCTTAATAAAAACACTATTGTGATATTACACTTTTTTTGTGGGGTTTTTATTGCAATGATCTGCCCCAATACTAGATATAAGGAAGAAAAAAAACACACTGCCACCTTGAGGCAGAGGATATAGACTTGCAAAAAATACATTTAGTCTGAAAAACGTAGTAACCATTAATTTACTTTTGATAGAACAGTACAAGCGGTTCCTAGCAGACAGATGCACTAAATATCAGGAACAGAAACCTTGTTTTCAGTTTTAATTATGTTTACTGTGATGTGTATTAAAATTAAAAAGGGTATCTACTCCCGTTTGAAGTACACCTGCCTTCTAGAAAGCACCGGTTCCATAAAATTATGTGTCGGACAAATGTTTTTTTTTTTTAAAGAGTAAACCCGTTATTGCAAACATAAGGCTATTACGTTTAGGTAGAGAGATGTTTTCCTTTTTTCCTATTTGTGGCATATAGTTGAAATAAAAAATAATGATCAACTCGCCATCTTGCCAAAGCCAGAACTATTGCCTTTGCCAAAGCATGTGAGTGTATGTGAAGCGCTCCTTGAGCAAAAAAGCGCCTGTTAGAGCACTGGAAGCCTTGCACACTTACTGCCTATATGCTACATTTTTTAAAGTTTTTTCTTAAAATAATTGATGCCATCTATGATATCATATGTGATGTCATTTGTAGGCCCTCCTGAAAAGCATTAAAGGGAATTAAATCTGCATTTCGCCTTCGCTTTCAAATGCGTGAAATCCATAACGTCCCTGTACCTATTGTTTATGTCAATGGATTTATACATCGAGAGACATAATCATTCCAGTGCCAAACCACCTAGGAAGACGGCTGGACTGGGATCAAACGCGAGTGCTTTCGCTGCGCGTCTGCAGGGAGAGCGGGCGGCTTCCTACTTGCACAGGGCTGCTCCCTGAAGCGCACACAGCCAGAGCCGCCACTTCCTGAAGTTCCCTCCTGGCATCTAGGTGCCTGTACCCGCTGTGAGCAATCCTGCCAGCTTGTTTGATCTCTGGCTTCCCCACGCTTTGCCGCAGTCATACTCATACCACCCCGAGGGACACCACTCGTTCATTTAATCTATTCCTGAGAAGAAAGTCACTACCCACAGCTGTGGAGCAGAGACGCTCATGTTACATTTCTGGTTTGCAATAAATATTAATGTATCAGTGAAGCAAAGGGTCTGGCCTGCAACTAATGCCTGGCATCCTTATGGGAAACATGAAGCTTCCCCACAGGCCACACTTTAAACCCACACTGCACTAATCATACACTGCAAGAGGGGAACCTCTTACAGACCACCAGGAAAGTTCTCCGAGACCTCCATGGGTGTAGGAAGTGCTATGGAGATGCTGCAAGAAAAAACAAAATGCAATTTTTTAGGTAGATTTTGAGTTGCTTCAAAATTTAGGAGTACAGATTTAAGGCGTATTGAGGTGAAGCAGGATTAATATTGCAGTACTTTATACACCCTAAAATGTATTTCTCACTCTCTTTATTTATTATTACAATTTATTGGCAGTAAATAGAATTGGATGGTATTCAAGTCAAATTCAACTAATGAACTAGACTTCATGTAAATATATACATGGCACAAGAGATGGACGAGGACATTCTCCTCTTTGAACAGAATGCTGTCTATGTTCGACTAAATGAAACCTCTTCACCTGTACATTTTTAAAAATGTGCTCAGTGTCCCTCTAAACATGAGTCTTTACAAAAAGGTGTTTAAAATGTACCCATACCCTCCAACATATCAAATTCGCTGAATGAGAAGGTGTGCGTTTGTGTTCCTATTTCCCCATGCAAACTGTGATACCAATGTGATGGCAGAACATGCAAACTAATCACAGGACATTCTGTGATTAGTTCAGATGATTTACATGTTTCAGTATTTTTATATTGTTTGCAGGGAGCTTCAGCATTTCAGCTCAGGTGAACTGACTGTGTATTATTGTGTAAAATGAAAAAGCAGAAAAGTCACATTCAATTTGTAACAGACCTCTGTGTATTATTCCACATGTTCTACTTTCAGAAGGATTTTTTTTACCTATGCCTGAATGGTGTAGGATCAATTCATTGTGCTAAAAGTCGATATTTAGTTCTAACACAGACTTTAAGTTTCAGAGGATTAGCTTTCTCCCAATCACCATACCGCTTATGACCAGCCACAATGAGATGAGAGATCCAATTAATAAATGCAGCTGCATCAAAAGTAAAGGATCAGTGCATTGTTTTTGAAACTTCAATTTTAATGGGAAATGGTTTGTCGTTGAAATCATGGTATAAAAACATCACTTATACTGATTAATTTGTCATATATATATTTTTTTTAATGATTTTTGTTTACGGTTGTTGGTTTGTTTTTCTAACAATTTCCTTCTTATTGGGGTCATAGGTTTTCTTTACCTCATTTGTAATATTTGAAATGATGAACCCTTTATAATGTTCTCATAGCCCTCTTTTCATTTACCCCCTTGCTTAGCCCATCAGTGATTAAAGGGCAACATTTTTAAAGCCCTCACCACTCTAAAGGATCTCTTGGTGCTGGTCTTAATACTGCCATACCAAATAAATAGAACTTTAGTTTTTGCCTAAAGGTTACTAGTGAGGAAGAGTGCTTGAGGTTAAGTGGAAGGGAATTCCATAATGTCGGAGCCTGGACAGAGGCGTAAAGAAGCCATTTAGTAAATCGATTAAACGTAGTAGCGGCCTGTGATGGGAGTGCTGCCGGGCGCTGACGTGGGGCAGGGGAGGGGCAGGCTGGGGGGTAGTAAACTATGGATTACGGCCGATTAGAGGTAAGTGCGATGCAGCGCGCGAAAAGAAATTTGATTATTATTTATTTATATGTTTACTTACCTCTAATCGGCCGCAATCCATAGTTTACTACCCGTCACACTGCCACTCCCCCACTCCATGTCACCACCGGACAGCACTCCCACCACTGATTAAATGCATGAACTTGTAGCAGAAAGTTGCTTTGGCTGCGTAGGTGTATCTGGGCCAATTGATGTTTAACTTTAATGCACAGGTACTGAGGGGCTAACCCAGGAAGGCATTTATTATCTAGACAGACCATCTTGAATGTTATGTTCTCAGAAACTATTAACCAATATAATGTTCTTCATGCCTGTGAAACATGATCCTGCCTGCGTAGCCCAAAGATGGCATATATCAAGGCATTTAGTTCATGGAATTTCATCATTACATTTATTGGCACACCAGTTTAAGAAAATTGCACTAATTGAGACGTTCGTTCACTATTGCATCCATTACAAGAGCATGTCTTTTTGGCAGAAGAGGTTTTGATTTCTTAATTTGAAGCTGCATTTCCTTACACTAGTGTTAACTTGTGGTTTGAGTGTGGTATCAGCATTAACTACAAAACCAAAGTTTTTCAATTTGCCTACAGGCAGAAGGTGTAGACCAATTATAACAGAAATGTGGAAAATGCGGCCCTGCCCTTCAATTCGAAGACAATCAGTTCTGTTTTGAATTGATTGAAATGTAAATAATTATCTTTCATCCAAGTATGAATAGAACCCAGCAAGGACTGGAGATGTTCAATGGGTTTAGGGTCTGTGCAGAATTTAATATAAATATGTGAGTGATTTACTTACAACTTGACCGATCTGCTCAGCTCAAATGTCTGTTTTTAGGTCGAGCCTAGCAGCAGCGCGCATGCACTGCTCGCTCTGCGAAGCATGCTGTATTGCAGTGGAAGCCCCTCCCATTTTCCTCCCATATTTGTCACTGGCTTGTGTCATTGTACTTCTTAAATGCTGGCTTCTGATTTGTAAAAAGGCTACTTTAGTTACTGCCCATAACGACTGGACCTTTTACTAGGCTTGTTACCCGGTCTGCCTTATAAGTGGGTGAGCACTATTTTATTTAATGACACTGGGGACAATGGGGGCTGCCTTTTTTGTATCTGCATGCTGAGTGCGGTGCCCACCTCAGGGACACTGTACTCCGTTGTATTTTCTTTTGTTTTGGCTTTAATACGGAGCGCGGTGTCCCTAAAGCAGGTGCAGCGTTCTTTTTTTAACTTTCATAATATGCCCATTTCAGGGACACCGTGCTGAACTAGGAGCAGCTTCGGCTTCTTTGCTACCCACTCCCTCCCGTCAGCCAGTCCGCACTCGCCTCCTCTTTTGGGCCTCTCCCTCCCTCGCATGAGGGGGCGGAGCTTATTGAAAATCTTAGCGAGTGAAAAGAAGCCTTTGCAATTCTATAGTTTTCGCATTTACGCAAGTTTGAGCTAATGGCATTGTAAATGAAAATGCCTTTTATTTATGTTAAGGTTTTATAGCATAAATAAAAGGCATTGTCATTTACAATGCCAATAGCTTAAACTCGCGTAAATGCGAGACCTATTGTATTGCAAATGCTTGTTCTTGCAGGGTTTTCAAGCATAGGATTAGCAGAGTGCCAACCACATCGAGCTAGAAAGTGACAAAGTCTTTTTCATTTTCACAGAAAAGTCCTCAGGCATAAGATTAGCAAGTGCATTCCACCCCGAGCTGAAAAATGACAAAAGCCTTTAACCATTCCAGGCACAGTATTACAGTTTGGATTGGCAAAATACCATCCAAGCCAACCTAAAATGAATAAAAGCAGACCCTGATACATGTGTTTCGCTCTGATTAGAGCACATCAGAGAGGTATGGCTTTGTCTAGACACAAGGCAGCAACTAGTATAGGTCAAAACAATGGCCTTCTAGGCTTAGAGTGCCACATAAGTTTATATATATATATATATATATATATATATATATATATATATATATATATATATATATATATATATATATATATATATATATATGTATATATATATGTATATATATATCTGTGTGTGTGTGTATGTGTGTGTTATATGGTTAGGGCCACATTGTCATAGGAAATTGATTTTTCAGTTTGCTTATAACTTTGGCGCCTTTTGAAAAATCTTCACAAAATTTTCCAAAAGAAAGGTTCATCCATGTCAGCTCCTTCCTTGAACTTTTTAGGGTGATCTGTTAAGTGGGGGCCAAGAAAAAGGGCGGGCCTCCAAAAATGTGTTTCCACATGCAATTTTCTACAGGAAGATTGGACACAGCTACAGGCAAAACGGCAGGGTAGGAATACCCTGCCCCCCTGGGCCTGCCAAAACATATTTTTTTTAAATCTTTCACTGCGAGTTTGTGGACGATCTACTGATATATATATATATATATATATATATATATATATATATATATATATATATATCAAATCCAAACAGAGTTTGCCCTTGAGAAAAAAGCCTCCCAACACGTTTGTACAGCACTTCATCTAATGGAAAACAACAGCGTTGCACCAAGAATCCTGCTTTAGTAAATCAATCAGCAGCTTCTGCCAGACGCGTTTCAGTTTACTTTCTTCAGTGGCCGATGGTGCTCGAAATTTCATGCCCCAGGTGCTTCTACTTTACTTAAGGTGAACCTCCCCCAGTGGGCGTTGCCGTGGCACACAGCATGCTGGTTCCCGTAGTTTGCACAAAATTATAAACCTCCAGTGAGTAGTTGCATGAAGTTCGCTTTTATAATGTTTCATTCCCAAGTGGGTAAAGCAAAAAAGTCTTGCTACTGCGCTGCAACTTAAAGCATTCCATTAGGCTTGTGCTTCCCTTTTCAGTGACCTCAGCTTTGAAATCACAGTGGGTCCGCTCCAGCAGACGGGCTTCTTCCGCGACTGGGCCAGCCGCAAATATCAAATCCAAACAGAGTTTGCCCTTGAGAAAAAAGCCTCCCAACACGTTTGTACAGCACTTCATTTAATGGAAAACAACAGCGTTGCACCAAGAATCCTGCTTTAGTAAATCAATCAGCAGCTTCTGCCAGACGCGTTTCAGTTTACTTTCTTCAGTGGCCTATGGTGCTCGAAATTTCATGCCCCAGGTGCTTCTACTTTACTTAAGGTGAACCTCCCCAAGTGGGCGTTGCCGTGGCACACAGCATGCTGGTTCCCGTAGTTTGCACAAAATTATAAACCTCCAGTGAGTAGTTGCATGAAGTTCGTTTTTATAATGTTTCATTCCCAAGTGGGTAAAGCAAAAAAGTCTTGCTACTGCGCTGCAACTTAAAGCATTCCATTAGGCTCGTGCTTCCCTTTTCAGTGACCTCAGCTTTGAAATCACCGTGGGTCCGCTCCAGCAGAGGGGCTTCTTCCGCGACTGGGCCAGCCGCAAATATCAAATCCAAACAGAGTTTGCCCTTTAGAAAAAAGCCTCCCAACACGTTTGTACAGCACTTCATTTAATGGAAACAACAGCGCTGCACCAAGAATCCTGCTTTAGTAAATCAATCAGCAGCTTCTGCCAGACGCGTTTCAGTTTACTTTCTTCAGTGGCCGATGGTGCTCGAAATTTCATGCCCCAGGTGCTTCTACTTTACTTAAGGTGAATCTCCCCCAGTGGGCGTTGCCGTGGCACACAGCATGCTGGCTCCCGTAGTTTGCACAAAATTATAAACCTCCAGTGAGTAGTTGCATGAAGTTCGTTTTTATAATGTTTCATTCCCAAGTGGGTAAAGCAAAAAAGTCTTGCTACTGCGCTGCAACTTAAAGCATTCCATTAGGCTCGTGCTTCCCTTTTCAGTGACCTCAGCTTTGAAATCACCGTGGGTCCGCTCCAGCAGAGGGGCTTCTTCCGCGACTGGGCCAGCCGCAAATATCAAATCCAAACAGAGTTTGCCCTTGAGAAAAAAGCCTCCCAACACGTTTGTACATCACGTTTCGGCACTTAGCCTTTGTCAATTGGCAATTGACAAAGGCTAAGTGCCGAAACGCGTCTTGTCCGTGCTGGTTTACCAATAAAGATCTGTTGGTACTGATACCCCCCCCTGAGAGTGCTATTTCTTGTTCGGAAGGAACGTGGAGAAATTTGGGAGCAGTAAATATATATATCTATATATATATTCACTGAAAAAACCATAGGTTATAGACCATATATAGTTAGGAATTAGCATTTACAAAACCTTGAAAATTCACCGAAAAAACCATAGGTTATAGACCATATATAGTTAGGAATTAGCATTTACAAAACCTTATTTTACTCACACAAAACCATTGAAATTCGCATATATAGTTAGTTGCACTAACTATATATCGCGCACCCGCAATCCACTGCTGATCATGTCACATATTACATCATTCATGACATGGTCAGTGACATCACTGATGACATCACTGATGACATCTCAAATGACATCACTGATGACATCACTGATGACATCTCAAATGACATCACTGATGACATCTCAAATGACATCACTGATGACATCACTGATGACATCTCAAATGACATCACTGATGACATCTCATTTGACATTACTGATCACATCACTGATGACATCATTCATGTGATAATACGATGAACCTCTTCAGACTCTAATATAACCTTAGATACACTCAGTGTAAACAGACACTCACAGACTGTCACTCATCCATGGAGTTACTCACACACCTAGTCAGTCATGCAAAGAATCAATCACACCTCCATTTCCTCAACTATACAGTTATACACACCTTACTTATTCAAACATATACTAACACATATTTACTCTCTTATACAATCCCTGATACAAGTTCACAATGATCCATACAGCCACTCACACATTCACTGGCTCTTATGCACAGTTATTTATATATGTCAACTCTCGCATGTACTGTGTTTTACATATGTACTTACTTTGACATGTCGCACTGAGATATCCATTCACTCACCAATACACTCATGCACACAGTCAACCGCCCATACAGCTGTTTCCACATGCACTTTTGAACCCATACATCTAGTGAATCAACTGCTCACACATCTATGCACAGAGTCATACACCTCCCAGCCACCCACACACACACTCAGTCTCCCATACAAATACTTGGGCAACCAATCAATAACCCATATAGTTACTCATATAGCTACTGATCAACACATGCAGCAGTTTACAGAACAACAGACATAATGATGCACAAATTAAGACAGTTTAGTCACTAACCCATGCACTCAGTGAGACACATTTAATCACTCACTCATACAGTCAGTCATGCACCTACTAAATCCTTCATCCAGACACTTATACATCCACTCATTCTTCAATATGTAAGACATATTTTAACTTTACAGAAACATACAGTCACTGGATGTTGTCATCAGTGATGTCATCAGTGATGTCATTTGAGATGTCATCAGTGATGTCACTGACCATGTCATGAATGATGTAATATGTGACATGATCAGCAGTGGATTGCGGGTGCGCGATATATAGTTAGTGCAACTAACTATATATGCGAATTTCAATGGTTTTGTGTGAGTAAAATAAGGTTTTGTAAATGCTAATTCCTAACTATATATGGTCTATAACCTATGGTTTTTTCGGTGAATTTTCAAGGTTTTGTAAATGCTAATTCCTAACTATATATGGTCTATAACCTATGGTTTTTTCAGTGAATTTCAATGGTTTTTTAATAGCAAATATCAAAAGCTGTAAAATGTATTCTTCTTTTAAAGGAAAAATATATTTTATATGTATTTAATATAATGTTTTTATGTATATAAATGTTTTGAGGGAACGAATTTATCAACTATCATGCTGAAGAAGAGTGTGGGAAAAACAAACAAAGAGGAGGACTAAGAGGAAAGAACAATCAGTTCAAAAATACAATTGCTTTAAAGCATGAAGTGCTTTTCCACACATTTACATTTAAATAACCCATATTAGAACATACAAAATATCTACAGAGGAGACGGTGTACATTGAATTTTAGACTCTTCATTGGTACCTACATGTTGGTACTTACATCACCCACACAACACAACAACCGGGACGCTGTCACAGATATATATATTTTTTTGAACGTTCATTTCTCAAAATCCACTGGAGCACATATCTTGAGACCTAGCAAAGGCACATCGGGCAAACAGTCTCTACAATTTTGCCAAGTTTCATAGAAATCCATTCAGCCGTTCGAGCTAAAAGTGAGTCCAACCGCCCAATGGAAAACTCAATGTTAAAAACACGTTTTGGGACCCCCCTTTTTTCTCGGCCCCCGCTTGACGAACCCCCCCCCCAAACTATCAGGGGACGCTCAGAAACAAAATGTGCCATTTTCCTGAAAATTTCAGCCAATTCCGTCCATCAACGCCAAAGTTATTCAACATAGAATTTTCAGAAATCCCTATTCAAAAAAATCCTAACTATATATACCTACTGGCGACCGCCAGTAGGTAATATATATATATATATATATATATATATATATATATATATATATATATATATATATAACATTTCTATGGCAAAATGAAACCCCTCATTTTGTTCCTTTTCAAATTAAATGTATTAAGTGTTACCACTTTATTCCAATCAAGATGACTTCAGGTGTGCCATACTTTTGTCATAAGTAAGACTGTTAGCGTTCTAGTTGTTCTTTAGAACACTCTGGGACATTCTGTCATTGGGCTATAGTTGGGCTACATCTGGCTGATATTTGGGCTACATTTGTTTTTTTTTTGTCTCTGGTGGCCATCTTTGGGCTACATTGGGCTACAGTGGGCTACATTGGGCTACATTGGGCTACATTTGGGCTCTAACATATATATAGCCCAATGTAGCCCAATATATATTTTTCAAAGTTAATTTTCGTAAAAACCACTGCAGCATATATCTTAAGACATAGCAAAGGCACATCGGGCTACCAGTCCCTACAATTTTGCCAAGTTTTGTGGAAATCCATTCAGCCGTTCGAGCTAAAAGTGAGTCCAACCGCCCTGTGGAAAACTCAATGTTAAAAACACGTTTTGGGACCCCCCTTTTTTCTCGGCCCACGCTTGACGAAACCCCCCCAAACTTTCAGGGGACGCTCAGAAACAAAATGTGCCATTTTCCTGAAAATGTCAGCCAATTCTGTCCATCAACGCCAAAGTTATTCAACATAGAATTTTCAGAAATCCCTATTCAAAAAAATCCTAACTATATATACCTACTGGCGACTGCCAGTTAGTAATATATATATATATATATATATCCGGAAAGTCGTGTCTCGCTCCCAGCATGCAGAACTTCGCCCAGGCAAGGATAACACGGACCAGTAAAGTGCTAGAATTTTATTTAGTGCAAATTCATATATATTTCAAGAGCTAGCTCCTGACTTTAAAAAAAAAAAGAAGTCCCCCTGGGTGGTCCAGTGCCCAGAGGGTCGGTGCACTTGCCCCCTCCTGGGAGGCCCTGGAGAGCCCACCCCATAGGGCCAATACATAATTTATGGGGGGGTGAGGTCCCCCTCACCAAGCCTCAGGGGAACCCCATCCCTGCAGCCTATTTTTAAATTTAGGGGTGGGGGCATGCGGCCGCTATTCCCTGAGCCATAGAGCGACTCCAGGGACAAGATCCCCTGGTGTTCTTTGGTTGTCTCCCACCTTTGGCACCGAGCTAGAGCAAACATTTGCTTTTTGCCCCTGTCTGACAGCATGGGTAGAGAAGAATGTTTGCTACGGGAGCAGAGTGAAAATATGTTCCCACAGTGAGGGACCATATATATATATTTTTATATAGTTTTTTTTATTGATTTCACAATACAGGCAACATAAACCCTTCACGTGATTAAAGTAGCATTCCTCTATAATACCGTTGGACAGAAAGTACCATACATCATCATTTTCAAATAAAGACCATCAATACAGTAATACAACTCTTTGGCAGATAAACAAATATGAAGCACCATTAAATGTCATTAATTTGTGAACAATCCCACTCTTTACCCCATATCTTTGCATCTTTTTTTAAGGCATCCATGCGCTTTGTAGATAATTTCTTCTGTGACTGAACAATTATTCATTCGCCTGAGCCATTCCGCTAACTGGAGTGTGCCTGGGACATGTCAGTACTTTGCAATGTCTCTTTTGGACAACATTGTATCCGTTCTAGGAAATAATTTTTCGAATTGCATACCACTCCATCCATCACGAATTCCCAGTATTAATTGTTTTAGATCCATCAGGACCTTTCTTACCTAGGATTCGTATCACTTGCTTCCAGAATATAGTTATATTGGGCAGGCCCATATGATGTGATATAAGGAAGCCATCAGATCAGCATACCTGGCACACCAAGTTTTTAGAAGTTTACCCATTTCCACATCCATTTAAAGCAGTAGTAAAACCTGTGTAAGTATTTAAGCTGCACCAGGTGAAGACGAACAGAAATTGCAACTGTTCGGACTGCCATCTTTGCCTCCGCCCAGTCTTCGTCCTCCTGCAGACCCATATCTGCTTCACACTTTTGCCGCAACATCACTAGTAGCAGTATGCAATAATGTTGTAACACTCCATTGGGGCCCAGTGCCCCCAAAACCAGGTTCACCTTGAGCAGGTTATAGTCTTTAGTGGCTTGTAACATGGCTCTGTAGTGTTCCAGGGCATGGCACACCAGTAAATATTGAAAAAAACTCTGATTTCTGCAGTTGAAACTCACTTGACAATTCTATGTATGTCTTCATAGAAACCTGAGACCAGACATCCCTCAAATTTGAAATTTCAATCAAGTTCCAACCGTGGAACCCTGCTTCAAAGCCTCATACCAACACAAAAGCAGCAGTTTAGTGACCGCATCAGTCTGAAGGGAGTAGCCTTACTAAACAGTATAGACAATACATCATATTTCTGTAAAGCATCTGTAAAGCATCCAGTTCTAATTTTGGAAAAGGGGGGTGGTGATGGACAGAGTTTCTGAATGATGCAGAATACTCTTACCAAGTCAAGAGATCATGGTTTTAATCCATCACCGTTTTTTAGCTCAATGCACCATCCCAGCTCAGAACCTGGCTATATGCAAATTAGTCTGTTCCTGTCCCAGTGCATGATGGGAACAGGGCAAACCAAACTACCAAGCCAATTCTTATACTGGTAAGGAAACAAGCTTCCGGGGACCGGTTTCTGGCATCACAGCCTTCTTCGGCCCGGCTTGCTTGAATCCTGATGGTGCAATGAGCAAGGGACTCACGTCTGAGCATACCCTCCCACACATAGTGTGGATAAACCGATTTTGGAAAAGCATCCAGTTCTAGCCTGTAGGCTGGATCTTCCCACAATCCATGCATTCAAGCATTAAAAAGGATAAGATGTGTGGCCAAGTAATACAGTCTCATATCTGCCCAGTTTAAGCTTGTTTCGTACATCCCCTGGCTGCATTTGGAAAACGCCACCTGCTGAACTTTGCGGTACCACAGAAACACTATTATTTGTCATTGGAGGGTTCTGAAGAGATTGGGTGGAAGTATGTAGGGGTAATTTTGAAAAACATATAGAAAGTTGGGGAGCGCTATTATTTTAATCAACGCACTTCTTCTCATCTTGGATAACTCCAAGGAAGTCCATGACTTAATGTCAGATATGAGTCTCTTAAGCAAGGGGACTATATTTAGCTCCCACCCTCTTTCAGGAGAAAGCGTAATTTCCATTCTTAATACCAGAAATGGTCCCCCGCCTGTTTCATACCAGCTATCTCAAGATCCTTGACACATTTTTCTGTCAAATGCACATAGGTGGTTTTCCTCCAGTTAACCTTCATACCTGATGCCTCTCCGTAGATCTTTAATATTTCCATAATAAGCGGGATAGTCCTATCCAAGTCCTGTATTTAGAGAAGTTTGTCATCCGCGTACAAGGACATTCAGTCTACGAGTTTGGTGGACCAACCGAACCCTCATATTTAGACATCTATTCACAGCCATTCAGCGAAGGGCTCGATCACTTAAGCAAATAACAAGGGTGACAGCGGCATTCCTACCTTGTGCTCATACTGATTAGAAATGGGGATGACAATGCATCATTCACGCAGACTTGGGCCCATGGCTCGGTGTACAAGGTTTTACCACAACTTCTGAATCAGGGTCCAAAGTTAATACGATCAAGGACGTGGAAGAGGAACGACTAATAGTGAGCATATATTTTGCCAGGTCTCACCAGCACCAACAATGGGTGCTAGCCAGAGAGCAGACAGGGTCTGCTGGGGGCCCTGAGATCCCTCTGCAGCCCCTAACTGATTTAAGAGATGTGCACTGTTAATTACTTCACTTTTTACATCACTCATGACGTGTTTTATGACATCTTTGATAATATCTCAGCAACATCTGAAATGATATAATTGATTACAACAATGTGCACGGTGGGAGCATGAGTTATAGTTATATTAGGACATGAGATTTAGTTACTTGAGATAACTATAACTGGTGAATTTTAGTGGTTTTATTAATTTAAAATGGTATGTTGTAACTGATATTTTCAAATATCCATTTAACATTTGTGTTTTTTCATTAAGTATATATTTTACAGTGGTTAAATTGACAATACAGTTAGATGTTAGTAAGGCAGAAGCTAATGTTAAAAACCCAAAAACCACTGGAATACTGCAGAGGTCATTAGCAATGCATGATGGGGCACAAGTTATTGTTAGTTCAATAAACTATAAGTGGCATATGTCAGTGGTTTTGGGGTTTTGTACCATTAGTTTGTCTCTTATTCCAACACCTAACTATAACATCACTTTAATTGTTACTTTTTCAGTGAATATGTTTATAAATATACCAAAATGTTACTATTTTAAAATTAGACAGCTGTTAAGCGAATGAGAAGATGGGCAGGGGAGGCTGAGCAAACAGATGTGGAAAGGGGATGCTGTACTTATGCATACATCTCTCTCTTTAACTACTTTTAGTCCCTGTAATTTACAAAAAACCCATACCGCCGCTTACATTTTTAACTCACTGGTTTCATGCCTGCATTAAAATCCCAATGGCCATTTATTTTAGCCTGCTCTTCAGGAAAGGTTTTTAACTCAACAGCTCTTATTCCAACGAAATGGCATTGGGGAGTGCTTCACTTTTGTCTTGAACAAATATTTTTAGTGCTCTATTTGTTTATTAGAACTCTGTGGTGACACAGAAGATGATTGCTTGGGAGTTAACTAAAAGACTACTGCTGGTGTTGGAAATGCATGTTTCACTTTGCATTTCAGAATGTTTTACTGAAATGGATAAAGATATTTAAGAACTCGTAGAAAATTAATCATAATTGTACCTTTTCTATAGCACTAACCATAATTTCTAAGACAAAATGAACCCCCTAATTTCGTTAATTTCTAATGGAAATGCTTTAAGTCTTAACAGCTTTGATTCCACCAATGTGATGTACAGGTATCCCACATTTTAGTCATAAATGCTGAATGTTAGCGGTCTAGGTGTTCATTAGAATACTGAGGTGAAGCTACAGTAGAACACAGGGGAATCCATTGACAGGCTGCTTATGTTGGAAGTATGTAACGCTCAGAATATCAGACATTGTTCTGACATGGCTGAGGGAATACTACGAACTTGTTAAAAATGTGTTCTCATTTTAATTTCAGGAGCACGTTTAATTACCTATATAAAAAATCATGAGAAAAACAATCAAATATGATTAGTTAAATTACAGCAGAGGGTCATCATTTTCCACAGGGTAATGAGTATAGCAACACCCAAAAATGTTTTTTATTGTGACATAAATCTGTATAACCCTTAATATGTGCTAATGTTTTGACCCTCAAACTTGGGATTCACTATAATAAATTTCAATGGGGAACGTGTCCCAGAGCCCTGTAATACCTATCGCAACCAGTTGTCCATGTTGTGGCACATTACTCAAAACAAGGTCCTTTTTCTCAGATCAGCCATTGTTTCTATATTGGAGATCAAAGTTTCCTAAGGGAATTAACATGAGAAATCACACGTTTGCACCCCTGTCTTCCAGTTTCTTGGCCTACACTTGATGGAACTTTCCATGAAAGCTCAAGGTGAATAGACTGTATTTTTTAGAATGTTTTGTGCAGATTCATCAATTGCAACAAAAATCATGGTGAAACAAAAAGCCTCTTCCTATGAAAACTCTGACCTATCTATAGCTACACATAGGCAACCACCACCACTGTTTAATACATATATCAAATAATGATACAGAGTGCTTAACCCTTAGTAATACTATACTCTGAACTCTGGTCAAATAAGAATGGCCCCAATTTGTAATGTTGAAGTTTTGATTGAAATATGATTGACACCACTTCGTAGTTCTGAAGAGTTCTTCACCATAGTGTATAAGTGCTCCAAGGGATGCCCTGCTCCTCTCTGTCGATGGCCGCAGAAAGATCTAATATAATCAGAATGAAAGCAGCCCCATAGTCGGTGAAACTCAATGGCTTGTCTCAGAACCCTAGTAGTACTGTTTCAATACTGTGAAGCAGTCTAAACCATGACTAAATGAAAGATAATAGTTTTCACAAAGAAAAACATTTTAATTGTTGAGCCACTAAATTTTCCAGGGGTATAGCCAGATATCTGGTAATAGGCCAATAGTTATAAGCATCAGATGTGGACAAATTACGTTTCTTGCTAATGGATGTTATACGGTCCTCCTTTAGTGATTTGGAAACGTAGGGTTCCTCAATGAATAAAATGATAAATGAGATGAAGTACCCGCTGCTGTACATTATAAGTAAGGCTCCTGGTTTTATGATATTTTTGTTTTTTAACATTTCCATCTGTATTTATCCATATTTATTTTTTGGCCATCGTATCATTATTTATCCATATTGATTTTGTGTTCTGTGAATAAATGAAGTAGTAAAATTATATATATTTCTACATTTATTTGACTAATAAATGTATTACATGTGGATGTTGACATATGTTGTTATTTAAGGAAATCTCCCCATGTCATCTGTCTGCTCAGATATTGGCCTGCAATTGATGAAAGACAGTGTGATAATTCACTTAAAAGAAACCTACATTTCTCTATTTTTCCAGTTTTAAAAATAAAAACAGACCGGAAACACAATGTTTTCGGTCTGTATTTATCTGTAAAATCAGTAAAAACTGGAAATTAATTATGTTCTGATGCCTACCTTTCTCACTCCCCTGCTGGCTCTGGCAGCAGGCATTGAGACACCCGAACTCAACTGTAATAAATTACTGTCATTTCTTTATTACAGATCATTAGGTGCATCAGAAGTTGCATGTAGAATGGAAGTTAGAGATGGGCTTTCATACAGGGATTGCAGGCTCCCATGTATTATAAAATGTTTTACTACAGGAGCAATGATGGTCGAGCATTGTTTTAGCTGCCAGGTTGTGCTGGACCGCTTCTTACATCAGTAGACATTAGTTTGCTGAGCTGCCTATTAGATTAGGATGAAAGAAAGTTTTGCCCTCTTGGAAGGTAACTTATTTTCAGACCCCTGGGGCACCATTGCCCACTACTAGACAAGGCAAAGTGTTGGCTAATTATTTGTATATTATCAGAAAAATATGTGTCGAGTGGTCACCAAAATATTAAGATAGTTTCAGGACAGAAGAAAGCTGAGACTGACTGTGTCTGATAAAATGAGCTTCAAAAGAATAACTAAGCGATTTACCACTTTGCTAATTTCATAATCCCAGTAGGCCTTCTTAGTTTCTTATAGGAACTAGACAGTCATATTTGTATAAATATGTGATACAAACCTATCAACAGTGCTCTCAGTCCTGTTTGGTTTGTTATTTTTGCTCTTTTTAGCTGAAATGTGTTGCTTGCCAGGGAGGCATGCAATGCCTATTTTAAACATCTATGGATGTATTCCAGGGGCTGCTCTTCATGAATCACCATAAATACATCTAGAACAGACTCCCCGAAATTACCCACTCATTTCACTCCACATTTTTTATTCATAATTTCAGCGCAGCAATTCCCAGACCTAAACATCTTTGCACGGAGTCCAATAAAAAGGCAATATTGTGTTTGATGAATCATTCAATGATGATGAACCACCCCGCATTTTTAAAGACCCTGTTGACTTCTACTTGCCAATATCCATGTTTTGATGGATAATTTGTTCCCCTAATTCCTTTTATTTTCATCTTTGCAGTTGACAAGAGCCTAAAGGGGGAAAAGCCTTTACAATGCAGTAATTACCACACAGTGCCTTTACACCACAGTGCATTTTTGCCACAAAACTTTCTACCACCGATATACCTTTACCAAGTATAAATATTTGTGTGTGTGTGTATATGTGTATGTGTGTGTGTGTGTATATATATATATATATATATATATATATATATATATATATATATATATATATATATATATATATATATATATATGTATGTTACACATTTAAGGTTTTAGGGATGGGCAAGGATATAGGCTGATGAAGGTATTTTAGGATTTAGGGATGGGTAGGGGTAGAGGTATAGGGTGGTAAGGGTATTTTTAGATAAAAAGAAACAACAAAGGGTTGAGGCAAGAAAAACTGCACCTGACACTTCAAGTAGCACAGTGTTTGAGTGATGGTGCTTGATAACAAGAAAGTGCACCCCTCTACACTTCCTATTGGGACAAAGTCCCAAAGAACATGAGCAAAAGAGTGGAATCAGCACCCATCAAATCACCTACATTATTTTTTTAATAAAATTAAACACAAATGGTACTCGATGACTTTAAAGAAGCGTGTCTGATCCAAGTTGTTCTTTAGAAAAAATATTTGTTGTTTTTATTGAAAGATAGACGGAATCATTTTAATCCAATTTTCATAAAAACCATTGCACCATTTAGCCAACGCGTTTCGTCTCCAGGGAGACTTCCTCAGGGCTCTTGGAAATAAAAACTTGTTTATAAAGATCCAATGGTCATCAGGCGCACAAAGAGGTAACTTATCAGTAATCTTAAATTGATGGTTCAAGTGACAGCATCAATAAACGGCAGGGTAGCCAGCAAAACTCATTCAGCGCTTGTGTAAAGAAAAGAGCGCTTTTAAAAAAATATCGTGGGGAAGAAATATAGACAACAAAAATATAGTTGACAAGAATATCGACTGACAGGTAAGTAATATCGATTACAAAAATATCTTTGTAATAAATATTGTTTACAAAAATATAGTTTACAAAAATATTGATTTATTAATAATGCTATGTATTTTAGTGTTTTTAATGAGAATTGTTTGTTATTTTATTATATGTTTTAGAATTTTACTAGTTATTAATTTATTTTAAGTGTAATTCTGTGTTTCCAGTTCTGTAGCGGGTTTATAGGGGAATAGGGTTGGGAAGTAATTTAATTACATATATTTAAATAATAATTTATAGTAGTTAATTTAGTTTTTTTTAATTAGAATATTGCATCTTAATTCCGTAGCGGGTTGTGGGTTAATAGGGGAATAGGGTGGGAAGTAATTTTATTATATATATATTTATTGAATAATTAGTGTGTTAATTGATTAATGATAGTTTAACAATTTGTTGTTAATTCATTTCAATTAGTCAATTATTAATTCATTATGTTAATTGTTTAATTTTAGGTGTGTGTTGTGGTGTTTATATGTGTAAATGGTGTGAAGGGTGGTAAGTATTAAATATTTTTCAATTAATTACCATTGATTAATTAGTAATTATTAATTGCAATTGTGTAATGAATTTTAGGTGTCTGTTGTGGTGTTCATATGTGTAAATGGTGTGAAAGGCGGTAAGTAATTTTTTATTGATTAATTAATAAATAATAACACATTCATTTGTATTATTTATTTAGTAATTATTAAATTGAATTGTGTAATTAATTTTAAGTGTGCGTTGTGTATGCGTTGCGTTGTGTATATTATAGTGTTAACTAATGTGTAATTAATTATGGTTTATTATCTTTGTTAATAATAATATATTTAAATGTATATATTAATTATGTTAATATTGGAAATTAACTTTAATAAAAATGTTGATGGTTTTGTTTTTTATTGTTTTGTGATCCAGCGCTTTACCTACTGTTGCACTCACTGGAGTGGGAATAGTAACTTTTTACCTCTACGCTATCCAACGCTTTCCCGATGGTTGCACTCATTGGAGTTGGAATAGTAATTTTTATCCCTCCGCTATCCAGCGCTTTCCCTACTGTTGCACTCACTGGAGTGGGAATAGTACATTTTACCACTCGGCTATACAGCGCTTTCCCTACTGTTGTACTCATTGGAGTGGGAATAGTAATTTTTACCCCCACACTATCCAGCGTTTTTCCTACTGTTGCACTCACTGGAGTGGGAATAGTAAGTTTTACCCCTCCGCTATCCAGCGCATTCCCTACTGTTGCATTAATTGGAGTGGGAATAGTAATTTTTACCCCCTACGCTATCCAGCGCTTTTCCTACTGTTGCACTCACTGGAGTGGGAATAGTAAATTTTACCCCTCTGCTATCCAGCACTTTTCCTACTGTTGCACTAATTGGAGTGGGAATAGTAATTTGTACCACTATGCTATCCAGCGCTTTCCCTACTGTTGCAGTCACTGGAATGGGAATAGTAATTTGTATCCCCTCGCTATCCAACTTTTTAACTGCTAATGTTTTTATTTTCTTATTAAATGTATGTATTATTTTTTTAAATAGTTTAATGTGTTAATTAAATATAGAATATTTAATTTTATTTTGAATTATTTATATGTGTTTATTTTATTTTTATATAATAAAAAAGTTTATAAATTAAATAAAGATAATAGTTAATAAAATGTATTTAAGTAAATATATGTATATGTACGTTTTGTTTGTGTTTATATTTATTAAATTAAGTTTATTTGTTATAATTAGTTAAAATATATCTTAAATTTAATTTATTTTGTTAATAATATTAATATTATTTAACTAATTTAATTTAAGTTACGATATTTTTTACATCTATATTTTTTACATCTATATTTTTGAGTCGATATTATTGTACTAACCTGTTTAAATATAGGGAGTCGATATTTTTTTAATCGATATTTTTTTCATCTATATTTCTGAAGTTGATATTTAAACATGGAACCATTCTGTTCTGATACCAAAGGTACAACATACTATTGTTCTTTAGCTAGGTTCACACTCTACAAATACCTACACATACATACCTGTGCATGCAAAAATACAAGGCTATACTACAGTATGCATTCCTGGTGACAAGCCCTCCAGTGGGTACATGATCGCCCATTGGTTGACATATAGACAAAGCACACTGGAAGCAGTGAATCAGTTTCCAACAATACTTGCTGTTCATCTTTATACAGTGGTCTAATATTGAAAATCCTGTTTTGAAATAAGCAAATAATTTTTTTTTAAATGGACCTAGCAGTGGCAGTGATTCTAATTTGAAACTAAGTACATATTGATAATGATTGGGGATCAGTGCTCAATTTGAGCCAATGGTTCCCTGTAGGGGACACGTCACTCAGTCTTGGCAGCAGCAGCTCCTCTGCTCTTGTGGAAGAGCGTCACCCCCCCCCCCCCCAAAAAAATGTCAAGAAAGGAAAAATAAAACAACACACATTTTATTTTTCCTTTCCTCCAGAGGCTTGGGGGCGGGTCTGACAGTGACATGCACTGAGGGGAGTGGTAGTGCACTTCCATCACTGCGCATGGCTGTCTCAGGCCAGCCAAACCATCATGCGCAGTGAAAGCTCTCCCCAACCCAGCAACGCAGATGAGTTGGAGAGAGCAGGGACAGACTCACGGCGTAAATCGAGGGTGCTCAGGCCAATCCTCAAGCTGCTCTCAGGGAACGAAAGCAGCTTCAGGATGGGCTGCAAGGCATTGTGGGAGCCTGTGCCTTCCCGAAGAGGTGAACAGGAGCAGAAGAGACAAAGAGTGCTGCAGGTACGTTTTATTTTTTATTCTTCCTCCCCCAGCGACCCCTTGTGCCCTTCCTTAACCCCCCCCCCACCCCTCCGCTCATCTAGCATACCAGCCGCTCCTGAGTTTTGGGGACCAGCACCTATTTTTCCGCTTGGATATTTCCTGATAGCAAAAGAGGGAAAGCACACAAATGGAAAAGAAGGAGAAAGAAGTCAAAAAGTCAAAAATGGAGAAAACAGGAACGTAAAGCAGTTCTGTTTGAAATTGAATGTAGCTAAATATATAGGGCTTATTCTGTGCAACAATCTGACCAAAGCCTAGTGTGAAGTGCTTCCACCCTTACTCAGCCTTTGCTGCTGTTTAGGCCTCATAGATGTTGAGTAGCAGACATTAGAGAGGGATCAGGTAGTATTTATATGTGGTAGCACCATCTTGGTGAGGTACTTTACACCACCACTGATAATAAAAAATATTGCTTCAACTCCTATGGGGAAGATTTTACTAACCATTACAGCTGGTTAAACAAGTATTACTAGTGGTGGCACCAAGAGATATCAAAGAAGCCTGATAGGAAATCATTCCTACATTAACTACTCCCATCAAATGCACACATACCACTAAACGTTACATGCACATATAACACTCAAATGTGCACAACATACAAACACACCAGCACACATAGAAACACCGGCAATTATAAATGGTTGAACACAGTCACATATAGGGGCCCATTATGATGACGGGCGGACTTAGTCCGCCGCCATCATACCGGGACCCGGGACCGCCCGCCATAAGGGCGGAGGTTCCGATCAGGGCATTAGGATGCGCCCGCCACACAGGTGGGCGCATCCTGTATATGTACCATTGCGGCAGGCGGAGCAGAAATCTCCGCCCGCCGCAATGGTAAAAGTGCAAGTTGTGCTTTTCTAAGCGCGACATGACAGGCACCGCGCGGTGCCTGCGATGTTGCACTTAGAAATGCGGGGGGGTACCATAGGTACCCTCCATGTGCACCCCCCAAGCCACAGACTCCCAGGGGGCCCGAAAGGGGCCCCCGTAGGGAGTCTCCGCATGCCTTTCCGTGGCGGCATTGCCGCCACGGAAAAGCATAAGCAAAAGCCCATTGTAATTTGGCGGGCGGTGTCTAACCATATTAATCATTTTCTGCCCGGCCGCAAGGCGACTGGGGCGGAAAACAGGCGGGCGGTGTTTCACACCACCACGGTCCCCTCCGCCATCCTAATATGGCGGGGGGGGAGTTGGGCAATAGATGTCGGGCGTATTTCCTCCGAGGAAATCCGCCCGACATCGTAATGGACCCCATAGTCTACAAAGGACACATGCACCACCCACAGAAACATGCAATCAAGATATAATGGTAGAACATGGAAACACTGCATTTCTGTTTGGGACTGTATTGCCAGCAAATTATGCAGGCAGCACAGTATTCTTATGAGGTGGTTTAGAAACCTAAACAGCGCAAGAATATAGGATACTAGGCCTTTCTAACTGGGAATGTACCATCCCAACTACCTTGATAAGTATTTGACATATTTATCAATCGATTTAGCATAAATGATGGCCGTTACCCTCGTCTGTAGTGTTTGTATTCAACGTTTACATATAAAATAACTTCCAGCACATGAACATACATATACCCAGAGCATAAAAGTGAGGAGAGTCTATGGTTTATTAGCTGAGAGCTAGTAGTGCAGAACATGATCATGCTCCCTATTTCCCATCATTGTCTATGGATCATCCTTGCCGTGTTCCCTTTGAGTGTTGGCTGCATTATTTCAGCTCTGCTGATTTGCCTGGGTTGGGATGCCGCAGTCATCATCAGGCAGGTCATTGGTGATGACAGGGACGATTAAGATTGTCATCTGCAAACACATGCCAGGGACATTTGGGGCTGCGGCATCCTGTGGAAACATCCCTTCCAGCTGCAGATTGGAGAATGCCACTCCCCACCATCTGGCCTGAGAGGCAACAGAGCTGTACATGGAACCCGCATAACTGCTGGCCCGGATGAGTCCTGATTCAGTGACTGCCGGCCAAACGCAGCACAAAATGCTTCTGATCATCGGGTCCTCTGCGTGGGTTGTAGTTTTATATCGAAGTGGAAATTAGATGTTGGGAAGAGGTTTCATTCACTAATGGGAAACATAGATCTTCGCAAGCAAGTCCAGAAAAAGGAGGTCTTAAAGCTCTGCATTCAATGGACAATTGCTCTCAGGAACTACCCAAGTATTTGAATTGCTTTCCTTACTTGTACTACCCTGGAGGTAAGTTGGTCCATTATAAACCCTGTATAGCAGAACATAGAACATAGCATATCACAAATCAAGAAGACATAACATAAAATCGTATCTACCATAAGTACAACTCTACTCAACGAAAAATGCTATTTTCCTTTTAACCATTTCTCTCAGAAACCTGTCTCCTCTCTACCAGTTCTTGTCCCCTCCCCAGTTTGATCCCACTGCTCCTTTTGTTTTGACCTCATATATTGGAATTATTGTTCTCTCTTCTCTATACCTCCATTCTTTGTTTATTTATTTCTTTGTTTATTTGTTTTGGCAGGGCATTCACAATGAACATATTTTGCAGAGATCGTGTCGTTCCAAATTTGCAGACTAACTGTTCCACAAGACATCAAAATATTATTGTGTGATTAACTTACCCACATTGGGGGGTGTTTATGTATTGAAATGTAACTGGGGAGCATCGTGCGTATTACACTGATGAAGGAGCAGAGAAGGAACCAAAATTAATTATAACTGCACATGAGGATAAGCCATAATGTTAAACTTCAATTGTTTAATGAACTCTAAAGTTAACAAGCATTTGCAATGCAATAGGTCTCACATTTACGAGAGTTTGAGCTATTGGCATTGTAAATAACAATGCCTTTTATTTGTGTGTTGTTTTTTAAAACAAATAAATAAAAGGCATTGTCATTTACAAAGCCAATAGCTTAAATTCTCACAAATGCGAGACCTATTGCATTGCAAATGCTAGCGCCCGTGCTATAAAGATTTTCTTTTAAAGTTAAGGGAGAGGGTGTTCTGCCTGCAACAGCAGGCAGGACAAAGAGAAAATAGTGCTCGGAGGCTGTAATTAAAGCCTACCGAGTAACAACACATGTAACTGGGTGTCGCCATGGGAGGTTACAAAATGAGACAAGGTGGTACTAAGGAGGGACTGCTAAGCCTACTGACCAATGAACAGCCACAGTTTATGGTGGACAATGACACAAGCCAATAAAAAATATGGGCGGAGAGTGGGCGGAGCTTCAAGTTCCTACCTGAATACAGCATGCCTCACTGAGCAGCAAATGCACTTGTCTAGCTCGACCTAAAAATCGCACTGATATTATCAAACCAGATCAAATATAAAAACCTGAATCAATAAATGGAGGTATACAACAGCAAATAAGAAGGGCTGCAAGTTAATGATAATAAGGAGATGAACATAAATAGAAGTGTAGCATAAACAGGCCCTATGCAAGGGTCTCAATGATCAAAGACTTAGTGCCTGTTCACGGAGTTTAAAATTCCTGATTAGCTCCAGGATAAGGCTCCTCCACTGAGAAGAAAGAAATCATTCAGTCAACAAATTGTTAAAGAAAATGTGAATAAGCAAATCAGTAAAGAGATTGTGAAAAAGCTGATGAGAAATGTTATGATTGGTTAAGTCCTGATGTTAAAATAATGGAGACTGAGAAGCAGGGCACATCTAATCTTTCAAGAGTGTGCTAGTGGTGAGTGCTGTGACTCACTATCAGATTGCAGCTAGATGGTTGCAGAGTAGATGATAATGAATAGGAGCTAGAGTGTTCTGCACATGATGAAAGGAACTGAAGGGAATTTCCAGTTTATATAGCTGGCTGTGTCAGAACAGAGTCTCAGGCCTAAATGGGAGTATCCGAGCTAAGAACTCCAGTACACCAGATTTCATGCAGAAGCTGTTTGGAGTGAAGACAAAAGCTCCCAATAAGCTTGTCATAAATAACTCAGGGAAGTGTGCAAGTGTTTCTGAACAATCCATTAATAAAGCCATTTGCCTTGCATAGTAAGGCACTCCGCAACCCTTGCGTAAAGACTTTTCAAATTATATGCACAAGCTAGGAAGAGTGCCTTTGAATATTCATTTTACTTAGTCCAGAGCCTATTTAACAGGGTGTCAATTACAATGTTAAGTGTATTCTTCTGAAAATGTTTCCCTTGCTACCAGGCGATCTGGCACTAGCTCTTTCTACTGAAGGAAGTGAAACCACTCCTTCCAGAACAAGACTTCAAGACTGTCATCCAACCTCTCACACTCTCACATCTAGGTGGTGGCAACATTCTTCTCCTCATCCTCCCAGTCTCCACAACGCTATCATCTTAACGGCATCCCACAGGCCCCAGCAAGTGACATCAACAATCTTTGAAAATATGACCACACCACCGATCACCCCCATGAAAGGGAACTCCACTTGCCAGCCTGAACCATTTTAGAAATCAGGTGCTTCAACCACAAAGCCATCACCACCAGCATCTCCACCTATCTGGTGGCACTCCACACACCTGCAACCAGGACATCATCACAATGGAAATGAAGATGTGCAAAAAAAAACAGGGAAACAGACCTTATTCATTTATACACCAAGGATCTGGAACAACCCACTTATATCCATCAAGACCATCTCAAGCCTGCTACAGATTAGGAAAGAGCTGAAGACACTCCGCTTTAAAGAACATTACATTATGATGACGTAAAAGCATACCTCTATTTCCCTTCCAATGACCCTTTGACTGTATCCTTGAATTTGACTTTGACTTTCTGTACAGCACTCTGCTACTTTTAGTTAGGTTCATACTAAACATACTATACAAAAGTACATACGTGCATGCCTACATTTGGCTGTAAGCTAGTAGTTTTGGTCCAGTTGACTATTTTCCCTGGCGCCAACTACTGGATTCCTGTGAGAAGAAAATTTCCCCATTCTACAACAAGGGTTCTAATACTTCAAATGATAAAAAAAAAAGACATTACAAAATTGTTGTTTCCAATATACTGCAAAAATATATAAAATATAGTATCTAATTTCACAATTACATTAAAAACAATTCAATAGACAGGCACTAAACTATATTTTTCTCCTTATCACATTGAACATTTTATCAAGGTGTTTTTTATAATTGGAGAATTTACACTTAACCAAAACAAGCTTTCTGAGTACAGTTTTTCATTCAAGGCAAATTTGGTTCAAGTGTGTTCAGTGGTTTTGGCTGTAGATGTGAGCACAATTTCTTTTGGTAGCTAAAATCATAAACCATATTTTTTGACCCTGTTATTTCCATATAAAAAAAATCATTTTCAATGAAAAATGAAGCAAACTATTACTACACAGTGACAGTGTGTGTGTATATATACCAGCTTCCATACAATTATGGGGCCGATTCCGATCTCAGTTGGAAAGCACTCCAACCGAGCCGGATCCGGGGTGTTTTCTGACCGATCCAGACTCCTGCAGTTCGACCGAGCGAGAACGATGCGGCCGTATGCTGTCAGACTCGGTTCAGTCAGACTCCCATAGAAGTCAATGGGAGCCGACTGTACGATGCATACATGGGCTCCCATTGACTGAATGGGTACGTTGCGGACAAGTGCACCCCCTACAGTGGGTACGCGTTGGTGCCATCCTCACCGTACTTGCCTGTGTTGGGGAGACCCATGGGTCTCCCCCTGTGTCCGAGTCGTAAGGCTGGGGATAACAGGGGGTCCGATGCGGACCCCCAAAGCCCAACTCTGGGAGCTATTGCGAGCCGGAAGCTCCGACTCGATCCGGCTGTCCGAATCGAGCATCGTACTGGCTCGGTCGGAATTCACCTCCATTGCATGCCACAGTTAGCTTACGGACGAGACGTTCAGAGCGGTTCAGACCCGGAAACGATTCCGATGGAGATTTTGCGCTTGTTCGCATCGTACTTCTATGTCCGGACCCGTGTACGAACCGGACGGAAATTCAGCCTCCGAATCCGATCCGCTAATGCCGAACCCGATTCGGTGCCCTTCCGACCGAGATTGGAATCGGCCCCTATGTAGTAAACACTGCAGATACAGAATCACATGAATCCACTGGTGTTCACCATTATTTGATGAAAAATGTATTCATGGAAGGGAAACCAAATCTAAACATTCTAATTCCAATCAGTGCCCATTGTAACTTGCTCATTGAAGAAAACTGCTTTATCAAACTCAATCCGCAATAAGTTGAAGTAATAAAAACAATGAACATGTATCATGTTGACACCTCTTCTTCTTGCACCTGAACCTTTCACTGCCATGACTGGTGCTGTTTTTGCTGTAAGGGAAATAAATGTATGCTGGCTGTGATATAGCTATTGTGCTTGTGCTACTACTATCTACATAGTACCTATTTTGTTTGTATGTGAATCTTGCACCGTCTCCGTTTTTGTTGTGTTTTTGTGCAAATGAAACTTGCACTAACACTGCCTGTACTTTATCTGGTATATGTGTACGGGAAAGTTGTACTTCTGATGCATGTTCAGTACCTGCTGTGCACCGTTGACATTTAATTCATGCTTTTTGTATTGTACCTGTCCTTTGTGAAGGAGCCTTGCACTTCTATCATTTATATGTGAGTGATCCTTGCTCTGATGCTGTCTGCACTTTTCGTTTTCTATGTTTGAGTACAGCTTTCACTGTTGTCACTCAGGTTGTACCTGTTCAGTGCCTGAGGGAAGACTTTCCTCTACTACTTGTGCTGTACAGTTTTTCTGTGAAATACAAGCCCTCTCGCCTTCTGCCTGTGGTGTACTGTCTTGGTTGTGATGGAGTTTTACTTCGTCTGCCCTTGTAAGTGTTCTGCATATGATGGAAGCTTACACTGCTGCTGACTGCCTTGCTTTTTTGTCTGTGAAGCAAACCTGCACAGAGACTACCTTGTCTTTGTGAGTAAAAGAATATTATGGGTAATGACGCACCAATGTACATACAATTACATAACTTCCTCGTTACAGCATACATTTGCACTGCCTTAATGTGGTACAATTCAGAGGTTACAGCGGACCTCGGACAATGGGTCAATCCCACCAAATCCAAGTAAAGCACAGGGTGCACCAGCTCGCCATTCAGAATGACATGCAGAGACCCTGAACTGGGGGCATGACCCTAGGTGGAAGTGAATTGGAAGAAGGAAAGCAAAAATGTTTTGGACTGTGGGTTTATGCCAGGTATGACACAAAAACAAATGTCCAGATCTGTATTAAGTGAGGATATATAGCGACAGCTTGTACTCCATGACCTCCTGAAGATCCTCATCCTGCAGCTTATTTGTGGCACTCAAGCTAAAACTTGAGCTTGAGGCCCTCCCCCAAACTCACTGACCCAACCCAGTGACCGAATCATGACTCCCTGTTATCTCCCACGCATGCAGCGCTGTGTGGGCAGTGCATGAGACCTGAATCAGCATAGAGACAAAGTAAAGTAGAAATGCTCTCAAAATTAATGTTACCAACGTGCAATTAATTAAGTGTTCCAAACAAAACATTACTAGGTTCCATATGTGTCTGAGATTTCCTTTGTGCTGATTGGAAGTATGCATGTCCAGCAGCAGGCTTTGCTGAGAAGCCAGTGATGACCCGGATGTACTGAGTTGTGGATTGAGATTACAGAGTGAGTTAAGAGTCCAGTGAATTGAACTGATATTTATGCAGCACAGACTGAAAACCAAGATGTATGAGCAGAGCAGGTTGAGAGTCAGACGCTGTGGGTTTAAATTCACGAAGCCCACTCTTGAAATGCCAGCAATGTGGGCTGTGTCTCCAATAGTGTGGGTTTAGACTCCTACATAGGAATTTGAGAATCCAGGCGGGTGGCTCCAAATTACAGTGTTATTGGTTGAGATCCAAGCTGTGTAGTGTTTAGTGTTGGAGGTGTCAAACGTCAACATTTCAGGAGTAAGAAACCGAATGACTGAAGCAGAGTTTCATTAAATTCTGTTCGGATTGGTTTACCATCAAATGAGGTCCCATTAGCGAGATTACAAGGTTCCAGAACAGCATGGTTTAGAACCCAGAGGAGCTGGATCACGATTCTGATTCATGAAAAGAAGTAGCATCAAGTGAGGCGAGGATTGGGGAGGACTGACAGCACAAGGGAGAAGCTGTGATATACTGGCTAAGCTGTCTACTTTGGAATTTGCGGCTTTCGCTACTCCCTGCGCTTGTAAACTGGTAAATGGAGATGTATGTGTGTGTGTGTGTGTGTGTGTGTGTGTGTGTGTGTATAGACACATACACACATATACTGATATAAAATGTAATGTCATTGTATTGTTCAAAATGTGTAAACTCCCATCCATAGTTCATGATCTTGTATTGCTTCCTAACACCCCGCCAACGAGCAGTGCTCCACTGTTCTGTTAGTACGTTTGTGATAAATACTGATGCATAAAAAGTAAGGAAAAGCGAACGTTGGGAAGAGTAACAATAACTCTGATGGATGGATGCATTAAGGTCTTAAGGAGCTAACACACGGCTCCATGTTATAAATGTAAATTGTTTCGTAGAATGGAAACAGCAATTTTGATTCTAAGGCATAATCTCAAGTTCCCTTCTCTGTTTTTCTGTAGGGATCTGAGCATGAACAATATCAGTGATCTCCAGCCCAATGGCTTTCATCACCTTCGCTTCCTGGAAGAGTTGTAAGTACCGCAGAATCTGTCTTTAATTGTAGTGGATTTATTTATTCCATTCAGGAAATTTGTAATAAAGGAATTCAGTCATCTCTAGTCAAGTTGAAGCTGACTATTGCTTTTAGCTTCACAGTATGTCTTTATCTACAATGTCACTGTCACCTTCAGTGGGTGAGCACAAACATTGGGGTGTCTTTCCTTAATGTCCAGAGGCATTAGGCTGGGGGGGCTTCATGTGTGTGGGGTGATTTATCCAGAATTTAGAGGCTTTTGAAGCTCCTCTCTGTCTGCCCACATAGTTTGATTTGCGAGTGGTGAGTTTCATGACGCCTTGGGAGCAAAGAATCCATTGGGAATATAACCATGATTTTGTCGCATAGGTAAAGAGGGTGGGTGACCACTAGTTCTTTAAAGGTGAGACCGAGATACATGGAGCTTGTTTCAGGCATCAGAAAGAACCAGTTTACTGGTCCGTTGAGTATCCTCCCTTTTGACTATCAATTAGCATTGCTTCTGAATTGTAGGATCTCTATAGTTGGTCCAGCAGTAATTGTGTGTAGCTGGAGAACAGGTCATTTGTGCAGACGAGAATTGCCTTGATCATGGCACCCACCAGAATGGTGTGACTGTAAAATTCAATCCAATTTGAGTTTGCTTAGGTGGTAGTTTTCTTTGGCCACTTAATGTATTTGTGTCCACAAATATGCACTGGTTTGTTGGTGGAACTCCACGTTTTTGCACCTATTGCAAAAGTACAGGCTGATGGCTGGTTGAAGAAGCTGATATCTTTTAGAACTAGCAGGAGAACACCCATCTTGGAACTCGTTACAGTGTGTTTACAGCTTTCAATATGGCTCTTAGCTGGCTCTTTGAACCACAGACCTTTTGGTGTTTCCAGGAGTCTTCTGCTTAGTAGAATATCCATTCAATGTGGGCAGTGCTCTGATGGGTGCCTGACAGTGATGATGGCAGTTTTCCGTGCATTGCTTAGTCTAAAGTCATATTAGCATGTGTATAAAGTAATTTGCAAACCTTCAAACATGTCCTTCTAAGCCCTCCTTTTCATTTGTATCTAAAATAGGGCTGCTCCTGGTGGCATTGCTGATTCCTAGAGATAATTGGTTTCGGAGGTGAAATTACTTAGGGCCACATACATCAAATTTGGAAATAGCGATTACCTAATTGGCATTTTCTGAGTATCGCAATTAGGTAATCACTATTTCCAATGTATGAAACGCCATCATTTTCATATAGCGATTCTTAGTGGGTCGCAAATTGACCTACCTCATTAATATTAATGAGGTAGATCACAATTTGCGACCGCCGAGGAATCGCTAAAATCTCAGGGATGGTGACCAGCAGACCCCCATGTCCGTGATTGCTTTTCAATAAAGCAATCTTTTTTTTTTTTAAATGTAGCTTGTTTTCCTTAATGGAAAATAGGTTGTGTTTTTAAAAAAAAACGTTTTCTTTTCATTTTTTGCTTTTATAAATCTTTTTACAACCATTCCCAAAGGGGAAGGAGGTCCCTTGTGAATGGGTTACCACCGACTTGAAGTTGGTGGTAAATTACGAATGTTTTAAAATCGTATTCACGGTCACAAAACATTCATACATACCCTTACGATTCGGTATTTGGGCGCCCTAAACACACCCCTTCAAAATACAGAATAACAAACCTATTTTGCAATTCGGTTACAGGTTACCGAATCGCAAAATAGGGTTAGATACATGTAAAAAGCTTGTTTTGCATTCACAAACAGGCGATACTGCGAATCGGCCCATTTGAAAATGCAAAATTGGTTGAAACATGTGGCCCATAGCTTCATCTTTCATGACTCCATCACTTTTCTACCCTTTTATAAGTGTGGCTTGATTGCATGTTTCCAGTTTGAGAGGGGAATGTTTAGCACTGCTTGGTATGTTATTTTGAAACCTACATGTCAATATTTACATTGAAAAAAAAGGTTGACAGGCTAAACATGCCAAAATGTCATGTGTTTGTAAAACACTAACATATTCATTTTGATGCATTGACCAAAACCTGCTCCAGAGCTGGCTAGTCCTTGAAGGTGCTGCTGATCACTTTTTTCCTTCTAGGCTGGTCTTTCATGAAGTCTAGACTGTAGAGAACTAAGGGCCAGATGTGTGACCTATTTTTGCATGCGCATGCAAAAACGTAATGGGCCATGTACAAAGCCTATTTAGCAAGTTGCAATGTATTTGTGACTCGCTAAATAGATTTTGCGACTCGCTAGTAGGAAGGGCCGTTCCCTTCCTATTAGCGACCCCAAAACCATGTACCAATGTTTTGCAACTGCAATTGTGGTTGCAAAACACTCGCAAATGACCACCCTCTTCAAGAGGGTGGTAATGGAGTCACAAATGGGAAGTGGTTCCCAGGGGACCCCTTCCTCTTCGTGACTGACTCAGAAAATATTTTTTAAGGGCAGGCAGTGGTCCCAGGGACCACTACCTTCCCTTAAAAAAATGAAACGAAAACGTTTTTTTTTTTTTTAAATGCATCCCATTTTCCTTTAAGGAAAACGGGCTGCATTCACACAAAAAAAAAACACTGCTTTATTTAAAAGCAGTCCCAGACATGGTGTTCTGCTGAGCCCAGCAGGCCACCATACCTGGGAGGGCCTGCCATTCCCAATGGGGTCACAAATTGCGAGTGGCTCATTAATATTCCTGAGCCTCGAATTTTGCGACCCAATTGGGAATCACTAACAGTGCCTCTGACACTGTTGTACATCCCAATTTGCGACTCACAATTGCGAAACAATTTGCGAGGTGCAAATTTGGTGGTCGTACATCTTGCCCCAAGTCTCCAATTGAGGAAGCTTGCATCCCTTCAGTTCCCCTTTCATACTGTAAACACTCCTGTACTAATGTCACCCAGGCTGTTGAATTGTTACTTACAGGGAGGACATTCATTCTGTGTTTGATTACAAATATTTTCACATTTACCACAGGTAACTTTCCTTTGGTGGTGGGCTCATGCTCACAAGTCAGCATCTCATCAAAATACATAGTGAAGACAAGAAGTGTAGATACTCCTACACTTGAAAGATTTTTGCAACATGAGGCTCAGTTCTAGAAGATCAATAGTATGTTGGGTGAAGGAGGAAAGGTTTATGTTTGGAAAGGTATTTGACGAGTTTTTGGATGGAAAAAAAATACTTGAATCATGACTTCCTTACCAGTAAAATAATGTACAAAACCTGGAAGAATTCAGGGATTTAAAGTTTGATGGCTGTCACTGAATCTTCAGATGCCTCTATTTTATGGCTAGGGCCTTAACTGAGAAGGGGCATCGCCCACCATTATGTATGACCACATCTATTGCAGGGACATTCCTGCCTTGGCCTCTGGAGGGATGTATGACGGTACGACGCGGGCTATTACCATGTGTACCGTTACAACGCGTGTTTTACAACGCAAGTCTTGCGCTGTAGGGTGCGGACTTAGAAGTAGTTTAATTTACTATTCCAAGACCAGTCCCCGTGGATAGTAGGGAAGGTGTTGGAATAGTAAATTAACTATTCCTTGTCCTTGAGCGCCCTCCAGCGCAAGTCGTGGTTACGACTTGCGTTGTAAGAGACGCGTCATAATGGTAGCGCGGGGTAACATCCGCATCGTAAAGGATGTTCCCCCCTCTGGAGCTCTGTCCCACAGTAGTTGCAGTAGGTGTGTGATTGGCGAAACGTGAACCCTCACCTGTGGGGGTTGGCTCAGATTGGTTTAATTGCCCAGCACTCGACAAGGAGCCAATGGTTGGGCTTCAACAACTATTCAGAAAATAGTAAAAAGTAAAGTGGGTGTGATAGTATATCAATGTTGTATAATGTTAATTTTTATAACTTGAGCTGCAATTAAAGCTGCATGCCACAATCTACCTTAAAACAGAATGAAGTGTAGGTTCATGTGCTTTACATCAGCTTATTCTTTGGGTAAAGCTTGCTCTTCCTCACGTAGCTGCTCTCTCAGACTGTTCTGCATATGGTTCCTTTACTCCTGGTCCACCATCGCTGCCAATCACCATAGGCCTCACTAACATTCTGGGCTGATTAGTTCTCAGCATTGTAGCCCAGGCAAGCTGAGAATTATAAAAATTCAATATTTTCTGTAGTGTTTTAGAATACTATATGGATTAATGAAAAACTACTCCCACTCTGATTCCTGTAGAATGTGATAATCTCATGTGTCACTTTATACCTAGCTATCCTCATTGGGCAGTTGCCTAGTTGAATCAAATTGGCAATTGCACTTGAATTTATAGAATTTCCCAAGTTAGGTCAAGAAGTGGGAGTAACATTGAATTTGGAATGAAAGTCCTGCATCAGTAGCCCGGATTGATATTTTGTTGTTGTTGCAGTTTTATATAGAGCAAACACGACCCAAAGGTATCAGAGCGCTTTACATGAGCACCAGTTGCATTGTAGATGGACACATTCATTTTACGCACGAGGAGTTTAAGTGATTTACCCAGAATCACAGGATGCTTGAGCCTTCCCCCAGACTCGAACCTGGTTCCCCAGCTTCAAAGTCGGCTGCTCTAGCCATTAAGCCACATCCTCTCACTAATTTGTACATTCTGGACTAGTCTGTTTTTTTCTGTCGAGTGACCTCACTTCTCATTACCAGTGGGAGAAACTAAACAATTTTTGTTCAACTCCGAGCAGGGATATTTATCAGGGGAGCAAGGGGGTGCAGGGGACCACTACCTCTCACAGAATGCAGCATACCTTCATTTATTGGCAGTTGATTCACAGTGCAGGAGCATTGACCTTCTCATCTATACCCTGGATGGAGCTGTTTATTGTACATCTTCGTTAAATCCATGCAGTTTCCCAAAAATGGGACCCTTCAATTGCATAGAGGTCATGTGCTGTATGAATGATTCCCTGTGGGACACACTGCATGGCACACAGATTCTGGTAATCTTTAACATGGTAAAGCCATTTCAACTTCCATTTCCCTTGAATCAGCTGATGAGAACTATGCCTCAAAGACCACACAGCAGTTTCACCCTATTTCTTGCTATGATCACGTTCATCCCAGAACAACATACTGACTGAAACCATTTAGTAGAAAGGCAACAAAAGGGGGGAGAGTCAATAAACTCTGCTGTGTTAGTGTAAGTCTGTCTAGAGGGGTTTTTTCAACAGAAGGGAGTTCCAAACAAAGGTGGCCTGTGTGAATCTTGTTGGGAGGAACAGGAGATGGTTTTAGGTGGAACTGAAGGAATGCCTTACAGTTCAGTGGTACGTTTAGAAAGTGAATGACTGCTCATCTGCGAGGGGGAGCTGGAATGTGTAGTGTGTGAAACAATCACCTTGCTACAAAACACTGATGGTGCGGCTGATCCCCTGTCAGGTGAAGAAAGAAGGATACTATGTACTTTTTTCTAGATACCACAGAAGGAGCAAGACCTAGCAATTCAGATTGGACTGTTTCTATTGAAGATGGCACAGGCTGATTTGTATATGGTTGGATCCGGTCTGTAATGTCAAAGTAATCTAAAATGGTGGGCTGGAATGTGGCCTAGAATAATTACAAGTGGCTGAGATTGATTCAAGCATTCAGTTCATTGTCATTTTATTTTTCTGTTTGTACATTTTAATATAATGGTTATGAAAGAGAACCGATCTTTGTGAGAGAATAAGATTCTTTTTTGCTAAACTCCCGAGTCACTTTGCCATTCCTTGACTGACAGATTGATATGAAAGTAGAATAAACATTTATCCAGGCTGTCAGGTTGATATTATTAAGTTTCCCAGATGTGCAAACTCAGAACAGACCTTATTGGCAAGCGCACTTCAGGGCAACCGATTTGATGTTTACTGAAATCTGGATATGGTATTTGCAATTCGACGCTGAGGGGTACAGAAATGTAAATTACTGTTTATTCAAGCTGTTTCAGCAATTTGGGAAATGCAACACACAAGAGAGTCCTTTAATCGGAACCCTTAGCCTGGACTGACATAAAACAACGTGACTGGGAGGGGAGATTGTAGCTAAGGTGCTCCTTACCTATCCATGATGTAGCAGAACAAGTGAAGCGTTACTTCGGACTGAACTTTGGGAATTAGCGTGTAATGTGAAAACCCTGTGAATAGTGACTTTTCACAAAGTCTGACCATGTTTGCCCATTTCACTTTGCTGCTATTACACTTCTGCCCCACATTCTCATGGTGCCAGAGTGTTTTGCTTATGAAAGCTTGACCTATGAGACATTCTCTCTAAACTACTTAAAATTATATGAAGTTTAGGACACCTTAGCACAAGCATGCCCCTGGCTCTACCCCCCCCCCCCATAGCTCCTCTTTCCAAACTTTCCTGGGAGACTGTGCAAGTGTACCCTTGGTCCTAACCCAGAGGCAGATGATGACCTTGGAAGGAGCTGGGCGTAACACCTGCCCTAAGCTACAGTGAACCTGTGAGCGAATTCCTCTTCCTCCAGGGATACTCCTTGTACGATAAGGTTACAAAAATTGGGTCAGAAACAGCATTTTACTGAACAGTTTACACATGAAAGCTATACGCTCGATAGACCATTCCTAAAGTGTGCAGTATTTCGATGATGTGCCAAGCAAGCCTGGTCCTCCTCCTCCTGGTACATTTTTCAACACAATTACGAAAAGCCATAGATGATGCGGGTCTCTTACAGGAAGATATTCAAAAAGCTTAGAAGAACAACAGTAAAAATCTACGATAATACATTTAAGAGCTTCTTGCAAGAGGTCCTACAGGGAAGTAGTATTACATGCTAAAACAGTAATAAGAAAGTAGGTCATGATAACCGCCCTGACATCATTAGCCAACCTCTCATTTAGATAAGTTTCTATTTGAAAAAGCATTCAAAGATACCATGACTGTTGATTTCCCACTAGAAATTGGTACAGGATTATTCAGATGCCATGCTTTCTGTTTCCTTGAGCATTCTATTGGACTATAGCACAATATTCGCCATAGAAATGACTAGCAAGGAGGCATCAGAAGGAAGCTGAGACGTATAGATGCTTTTATTCGTCTCTGTTGAATGCTCTGGAAGAGTGAAACTCTGCAGACTTCCTCATGAGCAAAATGTTAGATTTCTCAAAAATTCTATGTTTAAGAAAGGACATTAGGGTTGGGTAGAGTCAGTCACATGTAAGACTTTTGTCATGACGCTATGTTACAGGGTTCTACCACTCGCTACAAAAACACTAGTGTGTCAATGGGCACAATAACGAACTACATATTTTCTAGTTCCTGTGATGGCATCTCTTTTCTGGCATATCTGATAGAAAGGTAAGGTAAGGGGAGTTTAGTTTTCCACAGGACCATGCTACTTCCTCAATATAATATAGCTCAGTGTTGTACTTGTGACTCAGCAGCCTCTTTGGACATCTTTCAGGTTATCCACTCTTTCCAATTTCCTCTTGTCCTTGAGGCACCAGAGGCTGCCCATACCATTCCGAGCCCTCATCTCCTCCCACCCTCTTAGTTATTGCTCATAAAAACATCATAATCCCTAAAATAACAGTCTGGGCAGCCTTGGCCGAGGGCAGATGATGTGAAGGACCCAGTCGAAGATTTGTTCCACGTGTCGGCCTTGGTGAGGACTGGCAAGCCTTGTTGCCTGAAGTGCACTTCAATCTCAGCCTCCTGGTTCTTTCTGAAAGCACTTTTTTATCGAATCTGCTCTTTATTATTTTCTGTTATTGTTATGAGGAATAGAAGTGTGCTAATGGCTAGGTTGCAGACCTTGGAACTGAGAAATCAGAGTGCAAATTCAAGCTTCTCTATGTTACTAAAATTGTGTAAATCAGTGACAGTCAGATTACCTATGTATGCTTCTGCTTTTTATCTTTAAAAACGGTGAGCACCTAGAGGTGATTCATTGTGTGCTGTGTACAATAAAATCCAGTCTGCCTGTGACTTCACATAATCGTTAAAAAATTATTTAGCACACATTTGGCCTCAATCTGATACCTGGTAACAATGAGGGTTCAAGGACGACGTGAGGTTGAGGAAGAGATTGTATCACCTCACCCCAGTCATGAAGGAGAGTCTCCGCGACTGAGATTAATGTATTCATTTATAATTTTAGCATTCTTATTTTAGCGCACTAGACCAATGGTATTAGGGCTGTACAATTAAACAACAAGTGCAGCGCATTTTACAAGAAATCATTTAAACTATCTAACTAAAGTCTAATTACGGAGTTAGACTTGAGATATTCAGAAACAGGACACAAGATGTTACCACAGAAAAGTGAGTGGCTGGCAGGAGAAACTGCTGCGTGAATAGAATTACGATTAGTGAAAGACTGGGAAAGATATGAAGGTATTTCTATTGAAGAGAGGATAATAGAAGGTGTGCAAGAGTGATACCCTCTCAACTCTTCATAAGGATAATAATAGTATAGTGTAAATACATAAGGCTAACTGCTTCCAACATCAAAGAACTGTAAACAATCAATGTCATTATCCTAACTCAAAGGTAAACATTACGATCCCTTCAGTAGGGCAGCAACATTACGTCCCCCACAGCATGCCCGACAGGCTCGGGCACGCTGTGATTCAAACCCATGACTGCAGGTTGCTCAAAGTAGTAGGCAATAAAATAAACCCAGTGAGCTATATTTTTGGCAGGGCTTCCTTTAGAGAACAACTGAGGACTGAATGGACACAGACAGTAACGCCCACCCAGTTGCACCGCTGCAGAGACCCCTGGTGCCAGCTGCACGAGTCAAAGGTTGAACCTGCGTGGAGAAAGAACTCCATTCTGTGCTAAAAAAGTAATCCACGTGGAGTGGAAAAACGAAAAATGTTGTTCTCCTTCTATCGTCTCAAAAACATGAACCCACCAGAGATACATTATAGATTGGAGAGTCCTAAAGGGACACATTATTACATTGGCAGAGAGGCCTGTAAACCGAACATCTGCCAGAAAGAAGTCGAAGATTTATTGGGAAATCATCCACCCATCCGATGAGGACAAGGAGAGAATGAGCATAGAGCATGCACACCTCTTTCCATGCTAGAGGACTTTTTCCCATCCTAATTCCTCCTCAAGGAGATGATCCTCTGACAGAAAAGTCAAGGACTAAACAGGTTTTGCGCCACCCTAAGCTTTGCCATGTAATGACTAGTGAGATAAATATAGTTTACAACAGCTATATGGTGTGTAAATGGGTAAGTCTTAAATCTCTGTGTCTCTGGTCAACCCCGTGGGAGTTGTTATGCATAGTGTGCTGTGCACTGTGCTACTAGCTTCAGGTCCCCGCGCAGTCTCATCATGGCAACGCATCGGGGCGCTGACGCTTTCCAGACACGGACGCGGAAACCTTTTTGGACTTCACTCAACAGTTTTCTTTTCCCCGCCTCCTCGCCGAGCAGAACGCCTTGTGTGTCCCGGGCTCTGCGCAGCGTCAGGCGCGAGCTTTGTTTGCCCTCTCCTGACAGGCCTCGCGCTCCGCGCCCTTCGCGGCTTTTGAAGAGAGCGGGCGCGCGGCCCTGCCATGAGCTCACACTGCGGCCTGTCAATCCGGAGCCGGAGTGATGGCGACGCATGCTTGGCCCCGCTGCACAGAGCCAGTTTCCATTTTCGAAATCAGCGCCGAGCAAAGGTTTCATCTGCAAATGGTTAATATTGGGCACAGAGGATATTTCCATGGAAAACGTTCTGCTGCTTGCATTTCGGAACTGTTTGATGGTGCCTATCATTTTTATTGGGTAATTTCTTTAACAATTAGAATGTCTCTTGCTGAACATACAGTCCACATGTTTAAAAAGTGTCCAAAAGCAGTCTTGTGGCACCTAGAATAACCAGAGGTCATAATACTGATTTACTGCACCCTCCCGGCCCTCAAGAACATTTTGGAAACACATTGGTCCAATGGTGACATTTACAGTCCATTTAAGTTTGTCAATAGTAAATACTAGAAAACCTTGGCTGGCGGTTTTGAAGGGACACTAATCAAATATTTAAAAAAAATCAGAGCTTCTCGTGTTGCTCTAGACAATTGTTCTTCGAGTACAGAAAATCATACGTGGCATTGAAGAATATCGGGTGCCTGGTACTTGGATACACAGCACGCAATTTATCCAATGTCACTAAAGAAGCAGGGCCTCTGTGCTACAGTGTGTCCCACTGGAAAATCAGTCTACTAAAAAGTAAGTGCCAGCCAAAATAAGTCCAGTTTTAAATACTGTGTCAAAGCTTAATCCCCATCAAATAAACTCCATCAGTAGTAACAAACAGGACAATAAGTCAGAGAGTAACTATTGTATGCCAGGTTAGCTCCAATTTGTAAAAAGAAATTCTGTTGTGGCCTGCTACTACTAGAATTATTGCTGCTACTACCACTTTTACTACTGCTGCTGCTGTTACTACTAATTTCAGCATTTCTAAGTGCCCTCTGCTACCCACAGGCCGTGTCAAGGTAATTCACCTACATAATAATACTACAATTCCTTCATGCGGACCACGTTATCTATTGCCATACCTTATTGCAGGGGAAAAGAGGCTCTACAAATTCCTCAATTCGAGGTGGCTAGCCTTCCAGTAGAATTGTGTAATGTTGGAAAAAAGTGAACAAAGCATTTTTTTATTTCGATTCAGAGCAGAGAGAGTCAGCAGTAAGGGGGCTGTTGCAGTAGCCTGGCTTCAAGCATACAACTATAGGGATCAATGTTAATGATATTCACGTTTGTATATTGCACAATCGTCAAATCGTACAGCATTGAAGTGATCTGGTTTCCGCAGGTCGTCCTGGAGACTGAGCCAGGAGCAACTAAGTAAGAACATTTGCTTAGTACGGAATTACTACCCAACCATTTTTAAGTGCTGGGGAAGTAGATGGACCAGGTTTGGAGTTTTGACTCTCAACAGGCACTATTTCCATAATGGGACTCCATGGATGCATGATGTATTCACGCATGCTTTTACAACGCATGCCTTTCCAACGCGGGCAACACAACAAAAGCATCATTACCATGCGTTCCATTACAACGCAAGTCCTTACAACGACTTGCCTTAGGGAAGCGCTGGACTTTGGAATAGTCTAATTTTACTATTGCAACTCCAGTCTGTGCAACAGTAGGGAATGTGTTGGATTTAAAACCCAACAATGCGTTCCCTAAAGGAAGTCCTTGTAATGACTTGCAATGTAATGGAACGCGTGGTAACAACTCGTTCTTTGTAGTGCCTGCATTGTAATGGCACTGCATAGTTCTGCCTGTGGTGTAAACGCTGTTTCCCTTTTCTATTGCACAGCTGTGCCAGTTCACTCATGCCCCATGTGCCCTGCCATACTCTGACCACCAGAAGTCCCTTCTGCAGTAGTAGCTGTCATTTCCTTTAGTGACCAATTCCTGGAAGCCCCTCTTGAAGGAACCATCCGCCAACCCCAACAAACTCAAAATAACTGCTCCATCTCACTACTCCCCTTCCCCACTACGGTCTAGGAAAAAGCAATCAACTGCCAGCTCATGGACCACCGCGAAGAAAACAACCTGCTCGATCCATCCCAATTTAGCTTCTGGCCCAACCACCGTACCAAGACTACCCTGATCGCAGCAACAGACGACATCAGACACCTCCTCGACATCACACCATCGTCTCCAGACTTCACCACATTGGCAACAAAGCAGTGGCATAGCTTGGAGGGAGCTGAAAGGGGGCGGTCCGCTCAGGCAGCACTCTTTTTGGGAGCAGCAGAGGTGAGCAATTGGTGTCTGTTGACTACCACCATCCCCCTGCCCCCAAGAACAAGTCCTCTGTCAGCCACCACCCCCCCAAACAAGTCAGTCACCCTCTGCTTTTACCTGCACAGGGTGGCAAATGTAGGGGCCACCCAGGGTGCCAGTAGGTCTAGTTACACCACTGCATCCAAGGCATGTACTCAACTGGATCTCCTCCTTCCTCTTCCACTGAACACAGAGGATCCATCTACCTCCCTTCTCCTCCACACCCAAAGACATCATCTGTGGTGTCCCCCAGGGCTCCTCCCTCAGCCTCACCCTCTTCAAACCTACATGACATCTCTTGCAGACATCACCTGCACCCACAGACTCAATATCATCTTGTAGGCCGATGACACTCAGCTCGTCCTCTCCCTCACAGAAGACGCTGACACCACCAAGACTAACTTCTGTAACACCATGACCAGCATCACCGCCTGCATGAAGACCATCTGGCTAAAACACAGGTCAGACACAACAGAGGTCCTCATCTTCAGAAACAAGCCCTCCCCTTGGGACGACACTTGTGGGCCACCTCACTCGGCCCCTCTCCCACCCCCACCAGCCATGCATGCAACCTCAGAATTGTTCTGGACAACCAACTGACCATGAACCAGCAGATCAACACTGTCTCCTCTGCCTGCTTCCAAACCCTCTGCATGCTCCACAGGATCTTCAGATGGATCCCCGTCTCAACCAGGAAGACAGTCACCCAGGCTCTCATCTCCAGCCGACTCGACTACAGCAATACACTCTAAGTCAGGTAGACCAAACAGCTCCTGAACCACCTCTAGATCATTCAGAACTCCGCATTCCCAGAAGAACCAGCACCTCCCCTCACCTCAGAGCCCTCCACTGGTTCCCTGTCTGGGAAAGAAGCCTCATCAAACTCCTCAACAATGCCTACAAAGCCCTCCACAATTTTGGATCTGCCTACAGCAACAACCACCTGACATTCCACCAGCTGACCAGGGATCTCCGCTCCTCCACCCTCGCCCTGGCCCACATCCCCCACATCCATCGAAGCAACTGCGTAGGTTGTTCCTTCTCCCACCTCGTAACCCATCCGCTGAGATCTAAATCAGTCCCTATGAGTGACTACCGCAGCAGCATCAGTTGAGCTTCTCAGATTATGGCATGTTCTAGACAGCAGGTACTTTGCTACTTCCTGCAGGCAGATGCACAGTTATTGCACAGGTGATCACAGTCAGCAACCCCAATTCTATTAGCTTTGAAATGTATGGAAGGGAATTCTAATCTCCTTTTTAGTGATGCACAAGTCTTGTCTTGCTACTGTGGTCTTACTATGTCTTTGGTACTGGTTAAATGGCTGAAGTAAAATGTGCTTGAGGTTTTGTTGCCTCCTCAGCTGTGGCCTCTTTCAGAGTAGGAAGAAAAAACAATCTATTTCCCGTGGTCACCTTATGATGAAATAGGTTCAAAGCACATTGAAGGAGAGTCAACAGTTTATGATCATGCGCAGAGTCGTGTGGGATTGGGTTTGATCTCTGTACTTGCTCGTACTCAGTATTCCCTTCCTGTGACCACTTTGCCTCCCCGCAACCCAGGTATCGCTTCTGAAGATCATTAGTCAGGATGCATCTTTGATTACATACTGTGTAATGTAGAGCTGGGCTCCATGGTGCGTTTGCTCCCAATGATGCGTTTGATGGAAGGAATTTGCAGGGTGAGCAGGTTTGCAATGAAGGGTGGTGAGAGAGGAGGGAGAGGCCGGGCGGAGAAGCACACTGGGCGGTACTTCACAGAGGGGTTGATGATAGATGATAAATAGTGCTAATGCATAGTAGGGCTCCTTTGTGCACAGGCAACGTATTGTTCTGGGGCAGTGAGCACAAGTGTGCCGGAGACCCTAATGACGTGGAACGACCTACAAGTGCTGATGCCCCGCCGCTGATAAGGTCACTGTCGCCAGCAGAGTGATTTCCTTGAGTGGCCATACATTAACTGGTTGAGCAGGGTGAGGAAAGGCAGAGTGTGTTGATAGTACACCTGGGAGTGATTTGTAGTAGCACAGATGATCTTCAGTAAATGGCTGTGACCTTTTAGCTCCTTGGCTATGCTTCTATAAGCGAGTCAGCTGCACTCAAAGCCATTGCTTCGTCTTTGTTTCTCAAGCCTGTCGTGCCCAGACTGTGTGTCTTTTGGTTTTACTCCTTACATATGTGGACTTTTAGTGAGCACTCGTCATCCATTAGTCTTTTCAACTGTCTGTGTCACTTTTGTTTCCCCTCCACAGTTATTACACTTCCACCATTCACTCTATTGCACTGTGATTAACAGCATTTTCCTGATTTAAATACACACATATTCTTAGTAGTGCACTTCAGTTGCAGAGCAGGTGGGCCTATACTTTGCCAATGCTTTTCTCTTTACACGCTTCATAATTTGCATATTTTTAAAAGAAATTCAAAGCCAGCATTAGCTTTTCTTTGTGCCAAAAAAATCATATTACCTCTGATGTGCACTAAAGATTAAAAAAAAAAGGGGGGTTCAGTATGTGCCTGTCAGGGAGCACTGCTATTGTTATATTAAAATAATATCCGAGATAATTTCTTTAATGTAACATTTTTAGTGTCACATTTAGGCGATGGCCTGTTTTTTTTTTTTGTGACATTTGCTTGCAAATAAAAAAAATAACCAATATGCCAGATTGCCAATGCCATACCTATTGGCTTTGCCATGTTTTCTAATACACACTAAACTCTATTGCTGTTTTTTCTATCAACATATTTTGTTGACATGTAAGAACTTATGAACCTTTTTTACATACCTGATTTAATCTCTTCTGTGTTTTCGAGTGTCCTCCAATCGTCACCGGTCATGTATTAGATCGGGTCAGGATCCTCAGCTAGAAAGACACAAAGATTCATCCATGTAGAGTTGGAAATGTAACTGACTTCGTCTTCAGAAGCATTTGTCAGTTGCCAGTAATACTCGGCTTTCATGGGCTGGGGGACTACGCCTCCCATAATGCACTTTTGTTGCAAGCTGGAAAGCATGGTACCAGAGTATGTAGTTTCCAACTGTTATGACGTTGAATACCTTCCAGCTAGCAACTCTGCCTCCACCAAAACACTGTGCAGATCTACAGAACTACAAGAAACCGGGAAACCTCCCGCCCAAATCTACTCCTCCCAAATGCTATAGGTGCAGGGGATATGCAGCGAGATGTGCAGCTCACTGAGCACATTACACTCAGTTGTTTAGATTTATCAAGCACTTTTGGCTCCCAGAGCCTTTTGTGTACAGAACCGGTGAAGCACGGCTAGAAGCATTCAGCTACAGCCCCAAAAGGATACCAGGGGGACATTGGAGATGAGCTCACGTGGCAGCTTGGGATCACCTGTGACTTGTGCTGATGCAGGCTCTCAAAAGGGGCAGAGAATACACGAACAATCAGGGGTGTCTTACTAAGAATCAGAAGAACATAATGAGGCTGTCCCTGTTCTGTGAAACCGGAAGATAAATTCCAGCCTGAAATAAAGGCAACAAGTGCGAAATAAAACGTAAGTATGAGCGCAGAGGACCAATGAGAGGTTCCTTCCGGCTCTGGCTAAGAAGGCCTGTGCTTACACTCGAGCACAGATTTTGGAAATTGAGGGGGCGCGGGGAATCTAGTTTGCTTACAGAACAGTTGTCAGTTTGAGCTGAACACACGTTTTGGGCTTGTAAGAAGGTAATGATTTGTTTGCACCCTGTTTGTTGTGCGCTGGTCTGTGAATAATATGTGCCTTGTCTTAATGTGATTGTTCATCTGTTTGGGGGTGGTTAGGAAATGTGATTGGTTTGATATAGGAACGCATTGGTCATTCCTATTGAAATTGCTTCTTGGACGCTCTTTAAAGGAGGAACCATATTTTTGTTGGTGTTTCCTTGTTTTCATCCTGTCCTGGACAGTGCATCTCTCCTAGTGTACTGCTTTGGTGTACAGGAAGACCTGTAAAAGGAGCCGGCGCCTGCGGGCTCTGGAGTGTACTTACCTCCACCTTCCCGTTTGGCTACGGAGCAAGAAACTAGAGATCTCAAAACGCCCTGTACTCACAAATCTACATCTTCAAAGATTCCCCAAAAAAGGCAACACCCATTCACATCAGGACCGAAGGGAGGGGAGGGTTCCTGTTGCTTAAAGCTATGTGAAGTTAACATCAGTGTATGCAAACATATGGAGAGTTTATCTTTCAGAGTTTGCATGAATGACATCCTTGAATAAAGGTCAGCTGGCGCCCCATGGCAGGCGTTTTATGTATTTTTGTGTCCTATAGCCCAGGGTTCTCCAAGGTCGGTCCTGGAGGTCCAGAGCCAAGGCAAATTTTTAGCATATCCCCATTTAGATAAATGTAGTTATCTTAAAATCTGGCATGGCTTCGACCTTCCAGGACCGATTTTGGAGAACCCTGCTCAAGTCCAATAGTTCCTAGTGGTCTTTTCTTGTGACACCTGCTTCCCGACAACTTTACTAAAGTGGGGTTTTTATCTCTGACCTTGGAGAAACTGTACTTTTGTAACACATGTTCTTGTCTCAGTTGTCCATGTTGGTAACCGCTCAGGCTTCTCCTGTTCTCCGCTTTAGTCACATCTTTACTGGTCCTGCTTTTCCGAAATAATTTGTATGTCTTTGCTTGGGCGGGATTGTGTGTGTGTTATGCTAATACACTAGTTCTGTGCACACTGCCTCCCACATAGTTATGGAGATGCCACAATAAAGAAAATACTGTGGTACCATGCTTGCCTCCTTGGAGTGCTGTGTAGCTCTCAAAAAACAAAACCATGTGTGGGTTTCAGACACTAAGAGATCTACAGCGAGAAAGTATCTTACAACCAATACAGTGACTATTCGACATCCCTCACTGCACCTTTAATTTTGATAACTGGGCCAATAAGGATATCATTAGTAGAATAGGCTCTAGATCGCTTATCGGCAGCAAAACTGACCATTCTTGATCCCGTTAACCTCCCAACTCGCTGGCCTTTGCTGACCCAACTGAAAATACTTCATACACATGATTGTATTTGTTTTATGCTATGCTACATTACATTACATTACTTTATGTTACGTGCTGTAAGCTCAAGCCTTTCAGAAGCTTTTGTGGTCCCACGGTATTTAGAGCCAGCTAGTGGTTTACCTCCGTAATTATTTAAATGCATTTTGAAATAAGAGCACAGGCCCCTTAAAGAGTAGGACCAGGGGCAAAGAGCCCCAGCAGACACCTCCCTGTAAGTTCCATGCCATATTTTGCATTATTTTATTGTGTGCACCACGGATGCATACTGCCAGTTGCTTCAGATTGTGGAGCTGCTGCAGCACAAGCTCGTTTTTTTTTGGGGGGGGGGCATCCAGCTAGAAAACTTTGGGAAATCCTGGCTCTTAAGACATGAGATAAGAAACAGTCCATTTTCAAATCTATGAAATTAAGATAATCCATTTGCATGTACAAGGAAATGTGCATGCAAGGTATGTAACCTGGGCTTGCAAATCTCAATGTCTGACTTTCAAATCTTACTTCTTTTACTGCATCGACTCTCAAGAAAGCAGACCAAGACCAGTGATTCAGTTGGTCAATGCCTCAAAAAGTATTTTCAAGATAGTTAGGGCAATTTTTTTGAACGGTTCTATCACCAGACTCTGTTTCCAGGAAGGAATGAAGAACATTGCAGCCTGGATGAAAGACAGCTGTCTGAAGCTCAACCCGGAGAAGACTGAAGCCCTCATCCTTGGACCCTGCACATCCGCCTGGGACAACACCTGGTGGCCCTCCGCCCTCGGCAACCCACCCACCCCTACAGACCTCGCATGAAACCTGGGCATCATCCTCGACCCCACCCTCTCCATGAACCGCCAGATCAACGCCGTTGCCTCCACCAGCTTCAACTGCCTCTGCATCCTCCACAAGACCTTCAAATGGATCCCCCAACTGCAGAAGGACCGTCACCCATGCACTCGTAAGCAGCAGAGTCGACTACGGCAACACCCTATACGCTGGAATCAACAGAACCCTTCTACACAGACGCCAAACCATCCAGAACGCCGCAGCCAGACTCATCCTCGGGACTCCACACCATGAACACATGACCCAACACCTACGAGACCTCCACTGGCTCCCCGTAGAGAAGCGGGTCACCTTCAAACTACTCACCCACGCCTACAAATCCCTCAACAATATTGGGTTCAAATACCTCAACAAGAGAGTATCCTTCCACGTATCCAGGAGGAACCTCCACTCCGCCGAACTCGCCCTGGCAGAGGTCCCACGCATCCGCAGAAACAGAACTGGGGGAAGAGCCTTCTCCTACATTGCGGCCAAGACCTGGAATGATCTCCCAACGAACATCAGATGCTCCCTGACCCTACACACGTTCCAGAAGGATCTCAAGACCTGGTTCTTCGACTGATCTGGAGCTGCCTCCCCCACACCTTGAGACCCTCACGGTGAGTAGCGTGCTTTACAAACCCCTGATTGATTGATTGATTGATTGATAGGTCAGGGTAATGGCCTTAAAGTCAGGGCTGGACTTACAAGCAGGGTACTCTGGCATTTCTCCAGAGATCTGCAAGCTAGGGGTGTTTTCATGGCTGGCTCACCATGACTCTGCTCTTCATGTACCCATTGCCAGATACTAGGCGCAGTCCTCTACAAGTGACCAACCCTAGCCCCACTTTAACCCGTTTTTAACACACTGTCATTTTACATCTAGTTAGTTTTCCCAAGCTGGAAGATCCGTCATCTCTGACAGTGTGCTGCAAGGCAAGAGAACAGAATGTATTATGTGCCAGTGACTGAACCAGAAGTCAGGAGACAGGGGTCCACTCCACCTCCCCGCAGGTGGGAAATTGGAAGGCTGGCAGAGGGAGAAGGTAGCGTGGGTTGCCATCTCTCTGGAGTTCTGTGCTGAGCAGCTGACACTTGGGGTGGACAGACACTGCAGCTACAGAAGCAAGCTTTATGAGACCCATGACATCCTTTGTAGAACATGTCTCTAAAGAGCAAGAAAGAAGAGTGCTGGAATAGGGTGGGCAGCATGCTGGCAATGCTGATTTCATTGCATCGAGGCTTTACATACTGAAGCATGTTGGAGATGGGCATGACAATGTGGTGGTTTGCACCTGTGCCCCGTGACAGCTAGTTAGGCCTAATGTGCTAAAAATACAACTGCAGCTTAGGTGCTTGCATTACAACCGTGTGTTGTATACGGGTGAATTTAGTTACTGACATAGCCCTGGTGTTTTATATCCCTGAGCAATGTGAATTCTGCCATGGCAGTATGGCTGCACAAACTGGAGTAATACTTATGCTTGCATTGCAAATGAGCTTCACACGCCAAATGTGGATTCTGGCATTTTGCATATCAGTGTTTTACATAGTGTGGAAATGTGAGTTCTGGAATGCCCATAGGTATTTGCACATTGACAGAATATGGTTTTTGGCACGGCAAGGGTGCTTCATGAACCTCTAAAGGAGTTTTTTGGCATGGTTATTATATCTATTAAGACATTGTAAAATCCTTAACCGACTAGGGTGTGTGGACATTAGCATCATAGCAGCATCTCCTATTTAATGTATTACTTTTGAGTGTGAGGTGTAAGCCTGCAAACACACAATCCACAGCCTTCCTGTTACGCTGACAGAATGCGCTTCGCTGGGATTTTAACCAAAAACGAGTGGTGTGGGGGGTGGAGGGGGGAGTAGTTGGATATTCTTGAGGAGCACCCCCAAATCCATGCATATTTATCATAATTTTATTTGCAGTCCAGACCCTTTGACAGAATCTTAACTGGCACAGGAACAGTGATGAGGAAAATGTGCTGGCACATAATTTAATCATGGTGTTTTCCCATTGGCATAGATTTGATCAAGTATGCAGTGGCAAGTTCAGACTCTCATATTCATCACCACAGTCTCCCTGCATTTGACCTCATAACATCCGTACATTCCGCCAAGCCATGGCTGCCATTCCTGGTTTGCAACAAAACATACAAGAGCGGGGACGGCGCTGCAGGGTCAATCACAATTATCAAATAACAGTAGCAAAGCATTGCTGGGATCACATTATGAGGAATAATGAGCACAAAAATATGAAGATAGCACCCACAGTAATTTAGCTGGGTGAAAGCATTAATTCAACCATTACGATCACATTTTTCTTTCCTCTCGTTATCAAAATACGGTCTCTTATTTTACTGATCTAAAGTATGAGGCTGCACCGACTGGTGAAGCTCGAACGTTTGTTTGTTTGCTTCTCTCACACTGAGCGAACAGATGGCCGAGGGGTTCAGGCCAGACTGCTACCTTTGGGGCGGAGTTAGACTGATTTGCATAAGTTAGGCCCCTTTTCTAGTGGCTCAGACGAACTATAAAATGATGGAACAGGCAGCCTCAGGGCATTCCTAGTGGTTTAGAAGCATTAGTTCAAGCATTTCCATCACATTCTTTGTTCTTTTAAGCAAGAGGCTGGGCCTTCTAGTCGACATACCTCTTTGTCTCGCGCCGTATAATAAATGCTTCATCGCGCCCGCCCTCCAGAGGGAGAGAGAGGAGGCCTATTGTGTGCTGGGCAGGCTCCGGCCTGCTCCTGTCACATTTAACGTGCTGCCCTTTGCTCTGCCTGTCCTCCCAGCGCCCCTCCCAGGATCAGTGACAAACACACTGCTTCTCCACTTACAGAAGAAAGGGGAGATTTATGGGGATAAGGGAACGCTTTCAACTTTCGCTCACCTGTCTATCCTCCGACTTTGGGGAGGTGGATAGGGTTGAAGCCCTTTTGTTCAGGCTAGAACAATAAGCCACACCAAAGTTTTCACATAGCTTAAGGCACTGTAGGCTGAGTGCTGTAACAGAACTGGTCTATCACAGGCAATTTCCATGCAAATCAAGAGAAAAGAAAAGGTACATGGAGTAGCATCAGCAGCGCAAGCTTTCCTTACTGACACAGAACAGGTAAAGGGCAAGCAGCAGAAGTGCAAGTCTCACTCACTCACAATTTAAATCGCTCTGGATTTGGCGGTAAAAAAAATCAGCCAGGAAAAACTTAAAGGGCATTAAGTACTGGCTAGAGGGTAACAGATGTGTGTCAATTGATTTTACATCCACCATTTATGGTTTCAAATCTTTAGCAATTTCTTGTGGATGGGGAAGTTTAATATGCACATTCAGATCACAAAAGATCCCTATCATATATGGAGTCCCCCAGAGTTTCAGCTGTCTCCTGTCTTCCGCATCACAGGGCCATTTGATGCTCTGCTCACAGATAACATCAAGATTCACCAATATCCCAGTGGTACACAACTCTTCCGCAAAGTCTCCCCGGCTTCAGGCATCCAACTCCTCTAACATTGCTTGCATCGAGACCTGGAATTCCAGGGCCTACCTGTTATGTTGTGTAATACATGTAATACCACTTTAACTATGTTCATTCCACATTCTACTCTTAGAGTTCTTGCCTATGTATTCTAATGTTATTCAGTTGATGCTGACTGCTAACCTGTCTGGCTGTGTACCTGCTCTATCTTGCATTAAACTTGGATTCAACCTAATTGAAGTGTCATCCTTCAACATAACAACTGGCGACGAGGATGGGATATTTTTTTTCTTTTTTAAGAAACACCTGGAAACCGCTTTACTTGATTTTTTGAACGAACAGACATAGAGCAGAGACGACGTTAGTGGTGTTTGAACAGCGCGCTGGGGACTGCATCTGTGACGTACGACTTATTCCGGTGAGCGACGCTTTGTATCAAGGAAATATTTAAGTTTGGACAATTTCGCTATATATTTCAGCGTCAGAGACATTAACGCTCGAGCGCTTACCGTTGCAGCGCTCGAGCGTTAATCTTGCATTAAACTTGGGTTCAACCTAATTGAAGTGTCATCCTTCAACATAACACTACCTGAAGCTCAAACCAACCAAGACAGAATTCCTATTGTTTGCCAAGAACTACAAACAAAATACAGTAAAAACCAGGTCCACTGACATGAACGCTGATGGCTTCGAACCTCCACTCTCATCAAATGCCAAATCACTTCAATTTATCCTGGGCACCAATCTCTCCCTCAAGGAACACATTGCTAAAAGCAAAAGTCAAACTGTTTCTTCTAGAAAGCGACTGCAGAACTGCTGTTCACGCCCTTGTACTCTCGCCTCTGGATGTGGTAATGCCCTACTGGACACTGCAACCTATTTGGGTATTCTGTACGCTGCAGCACGCCTCATCCAGGGGCTGAAATGAATGATCACATCTGTTCCATCCTGATGGAACTCCAGTGGATCTCCTTGCCAGCTTTTACCTTCTTCAGAATCAGCTGCATCATTTGCAAAGCCAACAAAACTAGCAGCCCCACTTAGCTTACAGACAAGCTCTCCATGTGTGGTGGTTCTCAGCACACCCGCAGACACAACACCATCAGACTGCAGACTAAGAGTAAAAAATGAAAAACAATACAATAGACCTATGCATCTATGATCTGGAACGGGCTGTATGAAAGAACCACGAGTGAATAAACCACGCGTGCCTCTACCACGTAACCTAAACAATGAATAAGTCTTAACCACGCATTCATTTACCGTGCATGCCATACCCCTACCCCTCCCGACCCCCACACTGTCCCTAACCCTTAAACACTACTTCAACCCCCTCCCACTCCCTTGCACTGTCCCTACAACTCAACTGCCCCAACCCCTTCCACTGCCCTAAGGCAAACCCCTATTTTAAAAAACTACCAACCCCACAGCCCTAACAACTACGCCGCCCTCACCTAAGCCCTAAAAGCCACCCCGACTACCCATTCCCCTCCCTCTGCCCTGAGGCCTAATACCCTAACCGCTAATATAAAACTACCCAACCCCTTGCCCTAAAATTACCCGACCCCCCAAGTCCTAAAAACTACACCTGACCACCCCAGCCCTAAAAACTACCCCCACCAATCAGCCCTGAAGACTAGCCTCGAACCCCCAGCCCTGAAAACTACCTCTAACCCCCAAGCCTGAAATCTTCCCCCGACCCCCCAGCCCTGAAAACTACCTCCAGACACCCAGCCCTGAAAACTTCCCCTGACCCCCCTGTCCTGAAAACTACCCAACCCGCCAGCCCTGAAAACTACCCCAACGACCCCAGTCCTGAAAACTAGACCGAACAACCCAGCCCTGAAAACTACCTCTAACCCCCAGCACAGAAAACTACCTGACCCCCCACCCAGAAAACTAACCCTGACCCCCCCCAGCCCACAAAACGACCTCCGACCCACCCCCAGCCCACAAAACTACCCCGTCCACCCCAGCCCACAAAGCAACCCCAGGCCCACCCCAAGCTAACAAAACAACCCGACCCACCCCCAGCCCATAAAACTACCCGACTCCCCAACCTACTAAACTACCACAAAACAACAACCAACCCACCCCCACCCTAGAACTGCCACCAGCCCCCAGTTACCTCACCGCTTCCTGAAAGGTCTTCCTGCATCTGTCGCCAGCAGCTAAACTGCGCATTGCCTTAACCACGCATATGCGTGGTTAGGGCATATGTGTGGTTAAGGCAACCATGGTTTAGCTTGCAGAATCAGAACACTTGTGGTTTAGACCGTGGTGTTCCAACTGTTTCTCTCTGGAACAGTATCCTGGTATCCATGGCAACGCTGATCCAATCTAGGAAAGAGTTAAAAACACACCTCTTTAAAAATAGCACTCCACAACTCTCCTTACTCTCCTATTATTTGCTTACTTTAAGCTTGCCTTTGACAATGTACAGCACCCTGCTGCCTTTTAGCTAGGTCTGCACTATAGAAATAACAGGCACATAAATGCATACATAATAAAAACTGGCAAAGATGGCAAAAGTCAACTTTGCATATTTCGTGCACCCCAAAAGAGAACACATCAAATGCTAAAATCTGAAGGGTGAGCTTGAATTGCTGAGGAAAAATGATATGTGTTATAAATCTGCTTCTTTACAAGTGGACAAAGGCACCATACTCAGGGGAAAAGTGCAGAATAAAGAGTGCATCAATCCAGTGGTTGAGTTGGGCCGACACGTGGAAGGCGTGAGTCCGTGCTGCTTATATTTATAATCTTCAGCATGCATATGATTGCTTGGACGCAGCTGAGTGTATTATGCTGATATGCTCTCACTCAAATAGTCACCAAGGCGATAGGAGAACAGCGCTGTGACTGCTCGAATACTTCCCCAGCCTCTTCCATCTTGTGCCTAGATCCCAACTTCTGCCCCACTCTGCATGCTAGACTTCCTACCCCATGTATGTGACCTGGCATCTAAGTCAACTGAATTATCTACCTGGGACAGCAATGGCTGCAACAGTGCAAGCAAGCTTCATTGAATACTTTCACTTGGTGTAAGAAGACATCAGCCTTTGTGTGTAAATCAGCCTTTGATTTCCTGGATATTACTGTTAACATGGTGGCCCTAGGTCATAACCATGGCTCCATTTAGCATTAATTTACACACTAACCTGCCTTTACAGGCGATTACGGTGCAATGATATTTTAAAATGGAAGTACAGGTGCCCCAGCTCTTAAGGAGCTTGATCCATGCAGACTCGAGCGGGTATGGACTGGCACTGTGCCAGGATGAACAATTTTATATTAAACCTTTATGTGGCAATATTGAACGCTTTGCCTTGACATAGTACCCGTATCACGTGGTCTTTGATTTAAAGGAAGACAGGAAATTAAATATCTAGCATATCACAGGGAATAATAGTGTGAATCCTCCCACTCTTTTATAATGCTACGTTTTTGGGAACATTCAGCTGCGTTGTGGGAAAACAGAAAACAGATGTAGCTCTGCACTAGATGATGCTCAGTATTTACACATATATGAAGAACTGGTCAGCTCTGCCCTCCAGGGCTGGACTGGCCATAGCGGGCACCGGGCGTTTTTCCGGTGGACTCAGAAGGGTGGCCTGTTTTTGAGTGGTGGGGACCGTTTTTGCAGCAGTGCTCCAGTATTGGCCCACTGTAAAAAAAAAAAGCAGGAGCAGTGCTTCTCTCTAACAGCCCCCTGCCCCACTCACCCCCTCCCCACCCGTTGGTCCAACAGGGCTGGTTTGTGTTCCAGTTAGACCCTGCTGCACTCACCCCTTTCCATAGGCTTTCCATATAATGTACTTTCAACGGTGAGGACTTGAATTGTTGCAATTGTACCTACATCTGAACTGATCTTGTAAGATTTTATATCATGGAGGGATGAATTAAATGTGGTCTCTTTCTTCCAGGCGGCTCTCTGGCAACCAGCTCTCCAAGATCCCATGGCAAGCCTTCAATGGTCTCTCCAGTCTAAAAGTTTTGTAAGTACCATACTTTGCAAAATCTGTTCAAGATTTCTATTTTTGTGTAGCTAGGTCCGTCTATGGTAATGTGTGTGTTTCTCTGCGTGGATACCACATACTCTCACAGAAAAATACACAAAAAAACTCAGTCCTGCACGCATAAAAAAGACAAAATCGCATAAAACACACTAATTGATTTGCCACACCCAGGCCCCAATTGTGTGTATATGTGCGTATCAGACACACATGAATTAACACACAGAACACCTGGATTATCCATAAAAACTCCCTCCACATATATATGAAAAGATTCAACCATGCACGCAATTACAAATTCACTAATCTCGCATTCCTCGAACTATACACACATTTACATTTTCTAGTCACATAGATCAATTTTACTCATACACACAGAATAATAAGCACAGGCAGGTGATCAATGCACAAAAAAATATTCACATTAACACAGATGTATTTACCCTTGGGAAATGCAAACACCCCAAAATACACACATACCTTTGCATAGAGACTCAAACACATAGGCCCACAAACCCACATATGAGAATATTTGATGAAGCACACACACATAGGTAGTGACACAATAGTACTCTTACTACTGCACTTAGAAGTAACTTTACACTTTTTGCTTTTCGCCATTTTGAAATGTAAATTTACTACTAAGTGCAGACTCACATGTCTTAACCTCCTCAAAACAGGAGGTGGAGCCTGTGAGACCTGGATTTATGAGTGTAAAGTTACTTCTAGGAGGTTTTCACTCATAGACACAGGTCTCAACCACCAGGGAAGTGAACTCCCTGTGGTAAAGTACAGGAAAAAATAATAAAGTTGTAGAATTATTCAAAAAATATTTAAAATATTTTAATGTAAAGTAAAAATGGAAATGAGTGTAAAATAATTATTATTAATCTAAACGCTGTCAAACACGAAACTCCTAAACGGCTGGCCTTGACATATGGAATGGCAGCAAAAAAGGCTGACATCCTGATTACCAAAGAAGATATGAAGGATTGCCTGTCGGACCTTCATAAAAAGATATCTGAAATGTTCTCTTCATGAAAAGATATCTAAAAACTGAGATGATGGGCATCTTGTCAGATATTATCAAAGACTTACAAGCCATCAGTGATAGGGTCTCAATAAATGAGGACGAAGTAGTTGGCATGAGCCAAGATGTGTCGACTAACCAATCGGTGACCGTTTGCATGGAAGAGAAATGTAAAAGAGATATAAGACAAATGTGTGAACATGGAGGACCCATTGGGCAGGGACAACATTAAAATCCAGAACATGAAGGAGACGGAGGAAGGCTAGACCATTGAGTTCTGCTCTGTAGATCTTTTCAGGTCCCTACTACAAAAGGATCCACATTTTGTAATACTGATAAAGCACACACAGACAGAGTGAGGGCCACCAGGGATGGCATGAGAAGTCTACCCAGAGATATTCTTGTAAAGCTCAGATCATCCAAATTGAAGGACACCACCATTAGGGAAGCAAAGAAGATTGGATGAATTCACCTTGAAGGAAACCTGTTCCAAGATCTCTAACAAAGCACACTCAACAAAAGGCGGGTGCTGTTCCCCATCACACAGGAAGTCCACAAGGGACAGATCCTCTGCAGATGGTTATTTACCTTTGCACAATGGTCTCAAATTGACTCTAAGCTTCATACAATTCACACTGTTGAGGAAGGATATGAGGCCCTGGGAATGACTGATGTCTCCCAACCACCAGCATTCCATGGAACGCAAGAGGTAGCATAGAATCTTAAAGTGTATTGGCGGAAAGCCCACTCGACACAAAAAAAGTACAGAAACCTGATCAAGAGGACCATTTGCTTACTTTGACTGTTTAGTCCAGCCAACCACAGGTCTTACTATTGCTCTTCTCCAGACTGTTTAACACATACAAAATGTTTGTGATGAAAGCCTCTCAAAGGGGTGGGAGGAGGGCAGGGTGGATCCAGAGAGCATTGCCGGCTGCAGAGTGTTTCACCCACACATCATGGATGTATCTAACCCTTTTGCTGGAACTCTTTTACTGTTGATTTTGTTTAATTACTGGTGATCAGTTGTTGTGGTTTGGGGAGAGGGGAAATATCCACTCACTGTACACAAGAAATTGTGAGGAGGGATCAGTCATAAACACAACAGGAGCTGTAGAGGGAACTGCAGGACAGTCCGCCCTACACTCAATGCACTCTAAATCAACCAGAGGACTGTCCCTGAATCAATACACCAAGACCTATAATTTCAACATATGAGGGGTATCACAACTTTATCCAAAGTCTCCCTAAAAGGCCTTCTAGTCACAATGTTATAGTGTATCCTGATTAAAATGTAATCTAATACACTATCATCAAAGACCCACCCATCAACTGAAAAAAGTGTGGGAAGGAAAGAAAGCACCTCACGGTTGCAACACCAAGGGGGCTGCTGACTGGTCCTCGCCAGCAAACCCACTTATCATCATTGGTTGCTTTCTTTCCAAAACAGGGAGAAGTGAAATGTGTGTGCTCTTAGATAAAGAGAACCTTATTATAAACATTATTATAATGATTGACTATGGCTCTAAACGAGCAATTTTTAATTTGGAAGAGCTTACAGCATTGAATAAAGTTATCGTAAGCTAGTAAGCTATACCCATTTTTAATGGTGAGGATTACTTGTCTGTATTCTCATGGGGTCCAAGGGTCCTGCATGTCAATAGCAGGCGTAGATAGTTCATTCACATTAAGTTTATTCTATCCCGGTTTGATTTCATTGGGCTTAGGTTTTCTTTATCTAAGAGCACACACATTTCATTTCTCTCTTTTTTGGAAAGAAAGCAACCAATAATGATAAGTGGGCTTGCTGGCAAGTACCAGTCAGCAGCCCCCTTGGTGTTGCAACCGTGAGGTGCTTTCTTTCCTTGCCACACTTTTTTCAGTTGATGGGTTGGTCTTTGATGGTAGTGTATTAGATTACATTTAATGAGGATACACCACAACATTGTGACTAGAAGGCCTTTGAGGGAGTCTTTGGATAAAGTTGTGATACCCCTCATATGTTGAAATTATAGGTCTTGGTGTATTGATTCGGGGACAGTCCTCTGGTTGATTTAGAGGAGGGATCAGTCAACCAAGTGTTGGTAAGATCAGGTAGGATCCAACATTGTAGTATTAAGTAGGGCTTTCCCTGAAGCATCATCACAATGACGATAATATCCTTAAATTTGAAAGGACTCTATTCCCCCATCAAAGGGCGCACATTCTGAAAGTCCATAAAGACAGAATTACCTGATATAGGAAACTTACCTTCATTAACAGGATTCTCCAACAGAATGAGCAACTAGCTATAACCTGACCAATTGTATGTGACGAGTTGAAGCAAGAGAAGTGAGGTCATAGTAGCACTGAATAGAGATCTGTGGGAATTAGGTGGTACTTAGAATTATAGTTATTAGATAACAAATAGGGTAGGATTGTTTATGTACAGGGATCTATGCAAAAGAAGGAAGTATCCATACTCACTACCGACGCACCAAACACAGGCCATGAAGAATTCCTCTTGAATAGGCTTGATAAAATGAGTGGATGATGTCCATGGGAGCTGGTATACTTACTTATACCTACTACCCCTCCTTGGGCATAGGGCATCAACCAGGATTCTCCAGTCATCTCTGTCCTGGACTTTTCTTTCAATTTGACTCCAGGTGTAACCCATCTCCTTGCAATCAGCCTCGAGGCCTCAATGTCAGGTGTTTCTTAGCCTTCCTCTTTTCCTTTTCTTTTGAGGGTTCCAGGTGAGGGTTTTTAGGTGGCTGCAAGATGAAGAATGGCTGGACATTTGGCATGAGCTGCATCCTCAAGATAGGCTGCATACGTTTCTCTCACAAGTCCATAGATCATTTGCATGGATTTACTTGGCACAGGGCTCCAAAACAATCTTGCAAGCCACATCTAGGATACAGATAAGAGTAATTGCACTCTCAGATTATATTTTCCTCATGGGGGGAGGTTCACAAAGGAATTAAAGTTAACAAAAAGGACAGTTGGAGATTTGACAAATCCCTTTTAAAGGATAAATTAGTCATAAAAAACTTAACAGAGTGCACTGTAGAATATTTTGAGAAAAATAACACTGGGATAACTCCATTAGTACACCTTGGAATCCCCTTAAGACAGTTATAGAGGTCTATGTATAGTGGCACAAGTAGAACAAAAATTAACCTTGGGCTATGTAAAGAAAAAATAGAGAAGGACTTGAAATCTGAATATGAAAAATATAGGTCCATTGGTTCTCTCACCTTCCGAAGAACTTTGCATCCCTGAAGGGTCTATTACATCTTTAAGTCACAGAAAAATCAGAAAAGGCCCCCCACTGTCTGAATAAAAAATGTTACTAGAAAACCGATAAGGCTGATACTTTATTAGCACACCCACTAAGAGCACTGCATTAAGTCATAGAATTCCCAATGTTAAAGGTTTTTGTGGTATTTGACAGCAACGTGAACATGCAGAAAGGGAAATTTTCATGGACTATTATAGAACTCTTAAGGAGCCCTTCTTATCCATTATTGGGCTAAGCTTGTTGCCTATTAGAATAAGAGAGGATTTAGAGTCCCATATCACAGCTGTGAAAGTTTTGGCAGTGATTTAACATTTGCATTTCAATAAGACTCCACGTCCAGATAGTCTGACTAACTTCCTTCATAAACATTTTTATTCCATTCTCACCCAACAATTATTAAAGGTCTTAGACTTATTCCTTCCATCTGAATTCACATCCACAATGAGGGAGGCACACTTTACCTTAATACACAAATCTGGTTGTTCCATGGATCTCTGTGCATCCTACAGACTAATATCTCTCCTAACATAGATGCCAATATTTTCTCTAAAGGCCTCACGGATAGATATAAGTGAATCCACCAAAATAAGTTAGGCTTTATCCATAGGAGATAAGCATTCAGCAACAATAGAAGGGTATTGCACCTGATTGAGAATTTTAACAAACGGAAAATCCATATTGACCCTGGACATGGAAAAAGCACTCAACAGGGTCAATTGTATTTTTTTTAGTCAAGTGCTCAGCAAGATAGGTCTAGGACCAAATATGAAGACTATTATAGAGTCCATCTATACATCACCAATCAGTAAAATAAAATTATATTTAATGGCCTCAAGGGTATCATGGGTGTCCCCTCTCCCCATTATTACTTGTACTAGTAGTAGAATCATAAGATAAGGGAATGTGGGTACATCATAGGAATGTCATTTAGATGGCAACAGCATAACATATATCTTTTTACAGACAATATCCTTTTGACCATGTTGGACCCAGACTCTTCACTCAAAGCAATGCTGAACATCATACAACAGTGCAGTGCAGTATCCGGATTTAAAATGAACCCGAATAAGAGATATTAAGCGTGGGGTTATGTCAGGATGTTAAACACAAGTAGACAAAATCACCCAATTTTACTGGGAAAAATAGAAGATTAAATACCTGGGAATTTATTTGACCCCGTCTTTGGGGAAATTCTTCAGGTGTAACTACCCAAAACTCTTTCTCTACTATTAAAACTGAGCTGCTTTGCTGGCAACTCCTTTTCCTCTCCTTGTTGGATCAGGTAAGAACTGTCAAAATGAATCTCCTGCCTAGACTCCAATACTTGATCTGGGCTCTTCTGGTTCTAACCCCTAGGGAAGACATTACCGATCTCCAGGGGGTGACTGATTCCTTTATATAGTCTTGTAAGAAGGCAAGGGTTTCTAAATCGGTGCTACATGCATCCAAAGGGTCAGGAGTACTAACACTACCAAGCATTATTCAGTACAATAAGCAGCACAACTCCATACCCTATTTGACAATGGACACAGATAGAAGTTGCACTTCTGAATCAGGCCCTTGTGGTGTTGCATGGCTCTCTAGACATCTCAATCCAAAGGTGGAGTATATCTTGAAAGTCCTCCCCCAAGATGGGATAAAAGTGTAAGACCACAAGCTCCTACATCATTTCCCTCCCTGTTCACACTGCTTTTCCTTAATGCTGAGTTTCACCACGGATAAACTGTGAACAATTTAGCAAATGGCACCAAAGGGATTGTAGGGCTTTGAGGTATCTATTCTTTAAGGGTGAAATTAGGGGCCATGTGTACAAATCATTATTGTGATCAGAAACGGCCTGATTTGCAGAATTGGGCTGTTTTCCGACTGCAAACATTGCTGAATTGCAATTGTGTTCTTGTGATTCAGTAATTGGAGGGGATGTCTTATTGGTGTCTCTTCCAAATACAGAATTGCAGTGGTATGAATGAATGTTTTATGGCCTATTTACAGCTGGAGAAACATTCAATTTTTACTAGCACTTCAAAGCAGATGGTAAACACTTTCGTAAATGGTAGGGGGGACCCCTTGCCCTTTGTGAATGTTGAAATAAATATTTTTTAGGAGCAGGAAGTTGTCCCACGGACCACTGCCTTTGCTTAAAAAATGAAACTTTAAAGAATTATTTTTTTAAACATCCTATTTCTTTGGGGGGGGAAAACGTCGGGCTTCAGTAAAAAAAAAACTTTGTTAACGCCTCGCGTGCTGCCGTCGTCCAACGGCCGACGCGGCCCTGCCCATTTTGCGGAAGTGCCGCACTGCCGCGAAATCGCGGCCGCGGCAAAGGGGTTAAAAAACAATCACAGACATGGTGGTCTGCTGACCTCAGCAGGCCACCACCCCTTTGATGGCTGTGATTCCTAAATAATCGCTAATTGAGACCTACAGCATTAAAATTCATGAGGTAGGTCAAGTCCCAGTAGGAACTGCTATTTAGGAAATCCTAATTTTGTACATTAGTAATTGCGATTTGGTAAAAATCGCAATTAGGTCATTTCAATCCCTAAATTCTGTACATATGTACCTAGGTGCTTTGAGGAATGCAAAAGGGCATTTCAGTGTGATTAATCGAAAAATGTGCACTATTTTTAAAGTCACCACTGGTGTTGTCGCCTCCCAATAGCACAGCTGGAGCAAGGGATCTTATCTGTTTCGAAAAGCAATTTACCATCTACACCTCCAAAAACAGAATGATTTCCAATATTTACACAGCCTGTCCATAGTAGATTCACAGCAAAGATGGCCACACATCAAAAAAATGGGATCAGATTCTAGGAAGGGAAACTTTAGCATGCCAATGGTAGGAGATTTGGGAGGGTATCTGTTGTAAATAGGATGGTGATAGATGACAGGATACTTCTAGTTGATTACATGTAGATTTATTTTAGGACACAGTTGAGTACAAAACTCGCCAGCTGACCAGACCTTCAACTGACGCAGGTAGAACACTCTGGTACAAGTAAGAACACTCACAGGTATTCTGGGAGACTGAGAAGGTAAAAACACTAAGGAAGGGCTAATGACTACTGTCAGCCATATTACAAGAAGAATCAATATACAACAGTATCCCTATATGGACACGTAGTGTACACAACATAGAAACAATAGCACTGCTGAAAGTTAAGGCCATGTACAATGGGAGGAACTGGTAATGTTGGCAGGGATGTGGACAGGATGCAGACGACCCACATATGTGCCCAGTTCTAGATGTCTTTTTGAAGGAAATACTCAGTCACATATAGGGAGTCCTGGGATACCCTTTATTTACAGACCCAACACCAATGATTTTGGGAATAAGGCAGAGACGTTGAACGAGCTTGCAACTTCTGACTGGTGATTGAGAATGGACATGTAATGAGTACAAAAGCAACTAACTGTCTTTAAATGGATGGTAAAAACTTGACCCAGCTCTCAGGATTGGGTAATCAAGATGTGGCAGCTGATTGCTATGGAAAGAATGACATAAGACCTGAGGGGTCAAGGGAGTATGTTGGACAAGCTGTCGAAACCTCTACCTCTATATTTAAATGAGGGATCACCTTCCTATACTTGTCCCAGGCTGCTTCGCTCTTTGAGACTAGGAACACTTTGATGAATGAATATGAAGGGATGCTGATGAGAAACCTCCTTTACTCCACATGCATTACAACGTATGTCATTACCACGCATTTTTTACTCCGCAAAGACATTACAATGCAGGGCTTTACACCGCAAACCATTTCAACGCATTCCCCAGTACAACGCCCCGGTGGAGTTAGAATAGTAAATAGCCTTGTAATGGACTGCGTTGTAAAGGCCTTAGTTGTAAAAGTTTTTGTGAAGTAAAAAAGCAGGGTAACGGCACGCGTTGTAAATGTGTGCGGACTAAAGTGTCCTATTCGATGCTGACTCATACAAGAGGTGTTTGGGCCTGGAAGGAGTTGGTGGCTTGTGCTCGACTGGGCACTCATTTGTTCTATCTGATTATTCTTACTGCAGTATTTATGAATGTGGGAGGGGGATGAGCGGTTTAGACACTGTCTGGAAATAACTTTCTCCTAAATGAATTGTTATACAAGAAAGTGGCTTAAGTGCATTCGATTTTGGGAAAATCAAACTTATGGGTAAAAAAAAGCAGTATCTTGGTAATAATTTTGCTCTTTCGGTGAGTTTTGTTCAAAATAAATCAAACACCAGCCTGTGGCTTAATGTATGTAGAATAAAGTATCCAAGGCTGAGCTGAGGATGGTGTCTGTGTAATCAAATTTTCCCACTTATCAGGAGACTGACTACAGCAAAAGCTCCCACAGAGGTCATCATAGGTGTGGTCAGTTAGCAGGTAGACAATCATAGACGAAAATGAGCATTGACAAAATGCTCATTTTGATTGCAATTAGCTTTGCCCACAAGGATGAAAGCCATCTAGTCCCAGTGTAGTGTAATTTCAAATTGTAGCTGTTGTCTTTGTCTAACTGGCTGGCAATCACCTCTCAATGTTTCAGCAGAAGGTCAAGCCTAAATATACCAATTGCTCTATGTACAATTTAAAGTGGTAGCTATTTAGAACTATCTTAAAAGAGAGGGAAGCCAATATGTCCCATGCAAACAGGAAACACCTGATCACTTGCGAACCCATTTTGTTCCCTGTAAAATTGTGATTTGTTTCTACAAGGCGAACTATTTACGAAAAATTTACAAAAAACATCCGTACCTGGTTCCTCTATAGACAGTAATCTCGAGTTTGAAATAATGTGAGTGGTGCATATCACAGTAGCTGAGCTGCTATTAAAGGGTGTTAAAGTTCCATTGTAATGTTCTATTTGTCAAAATGTTTATTTTGGATTGGCTTTAAAGGTCATGTTGCTTACTGCAGTGTTGTATATTCTTACTTATATTTGTATTACAGCATATGGTGATTGAATGCTTTCAGTTATATTGTTATGTTAGATTTGCCATAGTTGCAATGATACATGTCTCTTTGTGGATGTTTTTGCGATGTGTGGTGGGGGAAGTGTCTTTTTTTACTACCGAATATTTACATGAAATATTTTAGCTGAGATTTGTATTGGAGAGGTAAATGCTCCCTCGTGGTACTTTACCGCTTACCAGTCATACCATCTTTTTTCTTGTTTGATAGAATGCCGAATTTGTGACTTTTTAACCCAGGATGTTATATCAACTCCAAAATAGAGACCCTTCATTTTATTTTTCCCAGCCTTTGCTCTGCTTCTTATATGATGAAGTGAAAAGGCAAAAGCATCATGTATGGCTTATGCATGTGTGTGGAGTGGGACAATCAGAATGAGGAAGGGTGAGATGGCGAGCAGAGTTAGCACAGGCAGGGTTAGCTAGTCTATTCCACCGATGTATCTGCCAGACATCATTCTGCAGACCTTTCCGATATCCCCAGGCTTTCACCGCTTACTGGGGGGACTCAAGAGGAACGGGGTTACACGTAGGTGGGAGGCAGTGTAATGTAAGAATGCCTGCTGAAAGGTGGGTGGTGAGTGAGAAATGGAAGAATTCTGAGGGTGCCGATAGCGAGAGGAGAGAAAGGAGGTTCAACAGTAGGGCATGGTGAGGTGTGGAGGAGTGGTGAGGATAGGGGGAACGAAGGAGTGACAGTGATTGACACAGGAAGGGTAAGGGGGCACAAGTTAGGGAATGAAGGTAAAGCAACAGAGAGGGTGGAGTGAAGGGACCAAAAAGCTTTCAATGTGGATAGTATGGGAAGAAGAGCAATTAGAGGGGTACTTCTACTTGAAACCTTACTTTAATTTCAGCATAATTTGGGGCAGCAGGAGATGATACATGCGAAGAGAAGATGATGGACTGGTACTGCAGCGGAGGGCCTCTACCCGCTTAGCAATAGAGCATTTGGGGACTGTTTTCATATATATGTGTGGTGTGGCAAGCCATCAGACGTCATCATTAGTGTAATGATAATAGTGCAATATAGTGAAGGCATGCACTTTGGAACTTTAACAGTGGGCCTTGCTATAATCTGGATAGCTTGGAGTGCAGTACTGGATCCATGAGGCGATAACTTGAATGTTTCCTAAAAAATGCGAGGAGGACGACATTCAAACAAGGTTTCTTCTGAGGAATTTTTAGTTTTTAAGAATGTTAATGACCTTGATGAGGGGGCACATGCATAGCATTTAACTCTCCCTCCCACCTGAATAATATGAGGTGGGGTTTACATAACACGCTGCCAACATGGCACTCACATTTCTTGTTTCATCTCAACTGAGCTCCTCTGCGTTCTTCCATCGTCCTATGCCACCGCCCTGTCTACACCACCACCCCACCGCACACACAGACTACTTAGTGGTACATTGTGAACTCCATCCCAATGTGAAGTCGACAGCGGCGATGTGTTGATGCAAGCAGGTAGGGACCTGTCCCCGAGGAGGTGGGAGAGAGGGAATGCAGCATTGTGTTTACCAGGGCTTAAGATGTGAGGCTTGCATCTGGGGAGAGAGCACTCCTCATCTCTGAACTGTGCCGCAGCTTTATCCGCCGCATGAATAGGAGGCGTCTTATCAAAGGGAGCTAGGGAAACCGCAGGTAACCCAGCCTGTTCTTAGCAGAGTGCAACTTTCTATTCAGAAGGACCACAAGCTCCCCGCTCCAAGGATTCAGTCAGGGTGCAGGGAAGGGTGCTTGTAAAGCATTGCTCGCAGACTTCAGCTACCCTCAGGCTATTCTCTAAGGCACAAGCTTTAGTCAACAAATCCTTGGTCTCACCACAAAGGGATCTTTTCTTCGGATGTGTCAGCCTCGATGTCAGAGCTCTCCCACATGTGCGCCTTATTCAGCCACATCTTTGGCTCTTTACCTTGTAGTGCATCAGTATCTGTCAAATTTAGGTTTTGCATGAACATTTTTTGTAATAATGTGTTGCTGGTTTTTGTCAATACCCAAGGTCTGAGGTGTTGAGTCCTCAGTGGGGTACTCAACCAGTTCAATCAATTTGTTGCTAGCTGTGGGTTGGTAATGGGCCAGGCATCCATAGATGAGTAGCTTTTGGCCTCAAGCTTCCAGGAACTACCTGCCCTGCTCTTGGTGCACAGGCACTCAGGCCCCAGTGGCACAATTGGCAGACCTCCAACTCCTACTAGGCAGGTGACTAGTTTTCCGTGGGTAGGCACCCTGTTCCCAGTGACCAAAATGTTGGTTTGTAATGGCTCTTTGCTCTTTCCCTAGTGGACAGGCAACATATTTCCAGTGGTCAGGCCTTTATTTCTCATTGGCATAATATCCAATACTCTAATTTCCAGTAGCGAAGGTAACCCCTTGGGGCCATGAATGCTTGTCCAACTAACTACACACCAGTTTCCCAATAATAAGTGTGGGGTTTCAAATCCCCTGGCCCCATCTTACTAGTTGGCAGAATTCTAGTGTCTAGTGCACAGGTAGTATCTTTAGTGTTCGCGGGTGTATGGTTCAGACCGGCTTTCTGTTCAGGCCCTGGCTTCCACACAAATCCAGTTTTCATTGGTCAGGCACCCAAGTGACAGTGAACCTGTGCTCTATAATCATTGTTGAATGAGTAATGGTGCACGCTGCTCGCTGTGCCCGCTGATGTGCTTAGTAACTGCACCCACAAGAGGTTTCATTTTTCCAAAATGGCTGAAAACAACTTCATTATGAAAGAAGTCATCTAGGGGAGGAGAAGAAATGCACTCAAAGACATTTTTAGAAAAAGTTGTATAATGCACACACTTTGAAGTCCCCTTTCAGCCAAACACTTATTGCACAAAACCGCAGATGTAGTTTTAACTATTCAGAGGGCCCCCATATTCCAATAAGAGAACCGACGTATTAAATAAATAATAGAATATGTTTCCTCAGGAATGATTACCAAGCAATGATAGAGTTCAGGTGAATTGATTTATGCATATACTATTACCAATAAGGAGGAAGAGAAGAGAAAACTTGGGGGCCGATTAGGATCGCGGTTTTCCCGCATCCTCCGGGCCGGCGGAAGCCACCGCCGGCCCGGAGGATGCGGGAAAACCGCTGGGGAGGCACAAAAGACCCACAGCCAAATTAGGATGGCGGTGGGTCTCAAAATCGGTCCGCTGCTTTTCCGCCGCGGTTGCCTTCCGACCACGGCGGAAAAGCTCTAACATGGCTGGCGGTGTCTATCAGACACCGCCAGACATATTAGGATTGCGGAAAACATATGCCTTTCCACGGCGCATTCTCCGCCGTGGAAAGGCATACGGTGATTTCTTTGGGGGCCCGTTGCGGGCCCCCAGGGTGAGTGGGGGGTGCACATGGGGGGTACCTATGGTACCCCCTGCATTTGCATGCACGAAGCGGCAGGCACCGCGCGGTGCCTGCCGCTTTGTGCATGCAAATGTTAAGCATGCATATTTAACCTTGCGGCGGGTGCTGCTTCAAGCAGCACCCACCGCAATATTAAATATACAGGATGTGACCGCCAGGGTGGCGGTCACATCCTAATTGGCAAGGAGGGACCGCCGCAGCCCCTGCGGATGGTCCCTCCTCCTCTGGGGTGGCGGACGGACGGAAGTCCGTCCGCCATCTTAATGAGCCCCTTGGTGCGAACTAACCAAGGACATTCCAGAACTATAGACTGGCTTTTTTTCTTCTTCAGTAGAACTGAATTTACGAATAAACAATTAATCTAAAAGGTTCCAAAAGGCTTCTCCTAATTAGTAAAAAAAATGGCAAAAGAACCCAGCAGATTGTATCAGAGTTTTGCATGCAATAGATCAGGTGGCATAAAAATGTGCAGTTTAGTGAAAAATATACCAAAACGCACTAGGTCAAGTCAGAGAATAACGCACATTTTCTAACATTCTCTTAACTAGTAAGTGTCAATGTTTCGAACCCATGAGCGGTTCCTGGTTCAAAATTTCAAATTAGACTTTTCTATCCACCTCACCTATCCTCTCAATAAGGGTCTGGTTGGGAAAAGAAGGCAGGTGGTGAGCTGTGTGCCACATTAGAGTGTGGTGGGTTTCTGGGGCCATGACAAAGTAAAGTAAAATCCACATTTGTAAAGCGCACAATCACCCGTAAGGGTCTCTAGGCGCTCGGGGGCCGTCGGGAAGATTAAGCGAGCTATTGCCCAGAGTCACATGGTGCTGGGCTGACCTGCCGCCGGAGCCGGGGATCGAACCGTGGTCCCCAGATTCCAGCGTCAGTCGCCCTGGCCGCGGCGCCACACCTCTTCCTATGAGGAGCAAAGAGCGAGGTCAGCTCCTGACATGGGTTCTTGCACTCATCACAATTACCAGGAGAGAAGTTGCATAAACCCTTTCACTTCAAGCTGGCTTGGCAGTGACTTGGAACTAGTGCAGGTTAGTTCACTTGAGTCAGACATGACAGCAGCATTACTCATACTATGCATAGTAATTTTGAGCTGCTACCGCCAGTGGCTCTTCAGATAGCACTGCTTCCAAGCTGGGAATCATGCATTCTATTGTGGGACTTAGGATTCAGGGAAGAGTTTATGCTGACACTGATGCCACAGGGCCAGTTTGTGGATCATGGGTATGTGTGAATCTTTAAAGACAAGAGCCCTAAGTACAAAGTCAACTTCAATGAAAAACCCAGAAAACTCACATAGGAAAATTTACACAAGGAAATCAACATGAGATAAGGATCAAAGTCCAAGCCATCAGGTTTATTTATAATTTGAGAATTATTACAGAAGGTAAAAAGGCATATGTTTTGTCAATTCAATAAAAAATATGGAAAATGCAAATAAATGTAAAACATCATTGGCTGAGGAATCTGAGCCCTAATCTATCAATAGCCAGAAACTGTTTATAGTCTAGCCTGAAGCAAAACAATGAGTCGGTGAGCATTTGCCATAAGGACTGCTCAATGCAGAGCAAGAGAAGAGAACATCTAAGAAAATAATCTGTTAAAATAATAAGAGGTTGATGAAGTCTGCATCTAGGAAAAAAGCAAGGAAAAATCTTTCCTTCTCTGCCAAATGGACAGTTTTCATATTTAAATATATTTAGACAAAGAAATTCGTGCACTAAGTGTGGAATGCTGCACACGAAGCATTTCACTATCAAATGGTGAAACAGAAAACACATCACATTGTAAAATTACTTTTACTTCACTTCTAATGCATAAGCCTGTATTACACCCCACAACAGAAAACAAAAACATATTCGGAACAACAACTCCATTTGGCTGTAGGAAATGGCTTTCAATTGTATACAGTCATAACTGTTCCTTCTTTCAAGAACATCATTGACACATAATGAAAAACATTTAGTTGACGCAGTGCAAACAGGACTGTAAAGCTAACTGAATTTCGTAAAAATAATGAAACACAGAAGGTCACATCTGAGGCTCTTTTTGCACAGGCAGAGAAAGAATGTCCATTTTAAAATGTGTGTGGTGTGTAAGGTTTCGAAAAACACAGCTAGCCCTACTCCTGTCAACCTAAGTACTTCGTTTTACTTAATACAGAATGAACATTACAACTGTTTCTCTCCTATGTTAATTTAAGCACAGAAGTATTCATTTGTAAAATTGCACTCACAGTTCAACCACGAGAGAGCATCGGCTGCAGAGTCTTACTTCTGTGTCTTTGCATTCCCAAGGTTTGTCAACAATACCTGAGTTAAAATCCATGGACTGTTGTCACAGCTGCAAGTGACAGTCTTAGACGTACCTCCTGTTTTTCACACTAAACAATTATGCTACCAGGCATATACATTCTCAGTGCAATGCTTTAATGCTATAATAACTCTAAAGGGGTGTGTTAATGGAATGTCTTAAGCTTGCTTCTCGTTGTCCATCTTTTTCTTCTATGGGCAGATGAGGAGTATTAAAAGTGTGACTGCACGTTCCTGGCACTGGGTCTGTGGTGGGAAGCAGTTCCTCCCAAATCTTTACAATTTGCTTGGGTAGCTGGGCAAAGCCTCGAGGCATAGCTCTTGGTAGAAGCTGTGAAGGATGAATCTAGATGCAGAACAACACAATCGTTATAACCACAGTAAAGAGGAGTGCCCAGCGGTGATCATTTTATGAAAAGGAATAACTCTTTAAAACTGAAAAACTTTGAAAGACTGGTAGTAGTTTGAAGTGTCTAGCATCAAGGATGTCCTCAAATACCAGGGTTCAACTCTGCTGTCTATGGATTTGTTCAGGTTTTGACTCTCTGTTCGTGGAGCAAAGGTTGTTTGATGCTATCATCACCCCGGATAGCTGTGGAGCTGGCCAGTGTGATGAACTAATTTAAGTTGAGAGGCTATGAAGGTTCCCGGGGGTATCCCAAAGGGAATACTTTATGATTGGTTATAAAAAATGCCGCTAGTGACTCATTCCTAACTGTCACCCAAATGCCTCACTCCATGTAAGAATATTTTGTGACGTAAGCCTGTGTTCAATTCACAATTTGCAGTTGAATGGAAAGTCAATTAAGCTCAATTAAAGTCCTGTTATTGGCTTTTCTATCAGTCACAATTGGGATGGATAAGGTGCCCGAGGGCAGCTGGTTTCCAGTTCTAATATATTGCAATTCATCAGTCTGAGTAAAAAAATCTGATTCCAAAGTTCCGACATTTGTCTTCGGCTTGCCAACAAGCCAGGTTCATAGCCCTTAAACTTTTGTTATCTACATATTTAGTACCGCTGGTCATCGTATAAATCTTCAAATGATGGAATACACAATGAGACCATGGCTGTCACTTTGCTCAGGTTTTGAGATACCAAGACATTACAAATGGAATATGTCTGGCCACGTACCTGGTATTGACACTGGGTCAATGGTTCCAGCCACTAGGATTTCTGTCTACAATCTCTCAGTCAAGTAGCTGGTTGGCTCATGATGGCAAAGCACACACAATGGACCCTCTTTGTTCAGATGAGCTTAGGACCTGGTTATTTTAGGGGCTAGCTGGTGACTGGTTCATTGCACAGCAAGGAATGTGTGTCCCAAGAGGACTTGGGGACATTTGTTTAGCAAAGGCTGAAAGCAAACACTAGTATGTGCTACGACTGTTGCAAGGTGTCCCCAAATAGGAAAATGTTTGTGCAGGGGGGACACGTTTTCCAAAGTCACTGCTCCTAGGGGAAGCTCCCCTGCACTTGATGAAAGGTAGTGGCCAGCTCTCTCCTATCTCTGAAAGAGGTGTAAGGGGCTCTGGGTGCTAAGGGTCAACAACTCTGGGGCACTCAGGCCAGCTAGAGTCCTACACGCAGGCAGGACATCAGGAGTGACAGCTCGAGGGCAATAGGTATTTGGGCAGAAATTCGGTCTTGGCCCCAGCCTAGGCTAAATGGGCAGCACACAGATCTATATGTCCAGGAAGGCACCAAGGCAAATCTACACAGGTCTCCTCAAAATTCTTGACAACCTGGAAAAAGTTCTGGCTTTAATTTCCAGCCTCCAGCAGCAGCAACCCACTGCCACTTCAGATGAATCCAATCTTCAAAATCCTGAATGCCAGCAAACCAGGTTCTCTGGAATTTTTCCAGCTTTCTGAAGTTGTAGTGCATGTTGGTGCTATGTCCCAAACAACCTGTAGGGGATGAAAGTCCAATTGGTCGCACACTGCTTGTCCTATCAGCGTGTAGCCCCAAAGCACTGTGGTCCATGAAGTAAGCATCAGCGGGTGCGCCTTTGCCAGGGTCTTGAGCAAAAAATCACTGTCGCGTTGGCCATCCCTGGACACGTATTTCGAGGTTGTTACCTCTCGTTAGCAGGGAATAGGCATATATGTAGGGGTGCTGCGTAGGCTGCCAAAAAATATCCTCAGGTCCGGTACCACTCGTGGCACGCAGGTGCGTAACCCGGGCTCGTCAGCCCCACCAGCTCAAGGGACCTTGAATACAAAAGAAAGTCCAATTGGTCGCACACTGCTTGTCCTATCAGCGTGTAGCCCCAAAGCACTGTGGTCCATGAAGTAAGCATCAGCGGGTACGCCTTTGCCAGGGTCTTGAGCAAAAAATCACTGTCGCGTTGGCCATCCCTGGACACGTGTTTCGAGGTTGTTACCTCTCGTCAGCAGGGAATAGGCATATATGTAGGGGTTCTCTGGAATTTTACCAGCTTTCTGAAGTTGTAGTGCATGTTGGTGCTATGTCCCAAACAACCTGTAGGGGATGATGTTGCTGGGCAAATTAGGTCTGTCCAATTTCCAATATGTTTTTAGATTGCTGGGATGAGGTCATGAGTTTTGGAGATGCTGCTCTGCGCTGTGTTTGTACTCTTGCTATCTATCTATCTATCCATCTATGTATCTAACTATCTACCTCTTATATATATATATATATATTCACTGAAAAAACCATAGGTTATAGACCATATATAGTTAGGAATTAGCATTTACAAAACCTTGAAAATTCACTGAAAAAACCATAGGTTATAGACCATATATAGTTAGGAATTAGCATTTAAAAAACCTTATTTTATTCACACAAAACCATTGAAATTCCATATATAGTTAGTTGCACTAACTATATATCGCGCACCCGCAATCCACTGCTGATGATGTCACATATTACATCATTCATGACATGGTCAGTGACATCACTGATGACATCACTGATGACAACATCCAGTGATTATGTGTTTCTGTAAAGTTTAAATATGTTTTACATATTGAAGAATGAGTGGATGTATAAGTGTCTGAATGAAGGTTTTAGTAGGTGCGTGATTGACTGTATGAGTGAGTGATTAAATGCGTCTTACTGAATGCACGGGTTAGTGACTAAACTGTCTGAAAGTGTGCATCAGTATGTCTGTTGTTGTGCAAGCTGCTGCATGTGTTGATCAGTAGCTATATAAGTAGCTATATGGGTTATTGATTGGTTGCACAAGTATTTGTATGGGAGACTGAGTGTGTGTATGGCTGGCTGGGAGGTGTGTGACTCTGTGCAGATCAATGTGTACTTGTATCAGTGATTCTATAAGAGAGTAACTATGTGTTAGTATATGTTTCAAAAATGTAAGGTGTTCTGTGTTTAACTGTATAGATGAGAAAATGGAAGTGTGATTGATTCTTTTCAGGACTGACTAGGTGTGTGAGTAACTCCATGGATGAGTGGCAGAGTGTGAGTGTCTGTATAGGTGTATGAGTGCATATGATAGTGTTGTAAAGATGAGTGATTGTATGTATGAATGATTGTATGAGTGAATGTGTGTGTAGACATAGGAATCAGTGAGTGCGTATGTAGTAACTAGTATTGGTGTGTCAATGGTTTCAAAAATGATACTCTCTATTTAACACTGGGTGTAACGGAGGTTATATTACAGTGTGAGGAGATGCATTGTATTATCACATGAATGATATCATCAGTGATGTGATCATTGATGTCAAGTGAGATGTCATCAGTGATGTCATTTGAGATGCCATCAGTGATGTCACTGACCATGTCATGAATGATGTAATATGTGACATCATCAGCAGTGGATTGCGGGTGCGCGATATATAGTTAGTGCAACTAACTATATATGGAATTTCAATGGTTTTGTGTGAATAAAATAAGGTTTTTTAAATGCTAATTCCTAACTATATATGGTCTATAACCTATGGTTTTTTCAGTGAATTTTCAAGGTTTTGTAAATGCTAATTCCTAACTATATATGGTCTATAACCTATGGTTTTTTCAGTGAATTTCAATGGTTTTTTAATAGCAAATATCATAAGCTGTCGAATGTCAAGTACGTGGTAAGTAAAAACATTTTCGTGTTTATGCACACTGATCTGCTTTGAATGCTGCCCCCCACCCCTCATTTCTATTAGGAGTACTCTCTCTTTGCAGATAGTGAAGGGTAGTTAACGCAGCCCTTTGCCCCCTTTGTAATCCGTCGTGCCTGCTTCTCTCTCCATTTGATTGATTGTTCTCTTTGGTTCATTCTCTATTTACAAACAAGCACAGAGTCAAAATACTCTGTTTAGTCTTTGCAGATAGCGAAAAACCGTGTAAAAAAACGAAAGGAATCGAGCAAAATCAGTAGGCCACTAATGGGATCTCTTTTTGACCTCGCTAAAATAGAAACATTAGGAACAACCTGTTGAAAATAGCAATGCGTATGTACATAAGCGGCGTTCATTTGTGTTCACAGTACCCCTTGTTGATTGTTTGAATCGAGCATTGAATTGTTCGAAGTTGGTTCTCTTAAGGATCTTCTCTGCCTGCAAACGAGGAAGAATAGGAATATTCTCTCTCCCTTTGCAGATAGTGAAGGGTAGGTAACGCAAGCCTTTAACACGTCGTACCTATTTCATTCCTCATTGATTGATTGATTGTCCGAACATTGACTGTTTGGGAATTAGTTCTTTTTGGAGGTATTCCCTGTTTGCAAATAAATGTAGGAAAATCTTTGCAAGTAGTGAAAGGGTACGTAATGCGGACCTTTCTCCCCCGTTGTAATCTGTCATGCCTATCTACTCCCCACTGATTGATGCACCTGTTTCACCCGGACCATTTACTAGACATACGTCATCTGGCCCGACCAGAGAGCACCCCTAGTGAAAAGGACATATGCAATAATAACGAAGTGATCACTGTATCCTGTTAACAGAAACTTTAGCATGAAACAACCTGGAAAGAAAAGAATAGGAAATCGAAAATCAGTAGGCCACTGATGAACATGAACTTTTATTAAACAACGAACAAAGAAACGATAACATAACGTAATGATAAAACCTATTAATGTCCTAGAAACAAGAAAACGTTAGAAATATGCCAGTGGTGAGAGACCAGAAAAACAGTAAGAGAAACCAAATCACCCCTCGCTGTCCCACCGCCTGCCACGCCAAAAAAATCGATAGACTAGGGAAAATGCAAGTCAGTAGAACATCCGCCCCCACTCTGGAAACTTCCAAGGTGGGGCAGGGTTCCGGCTACGCCCAGCCGGGAGCAGCCCATATAAGGCAGGTCCTGCTGCCACGCCTCGGCCAGGAGATCCTAACGTAGGGTGTAGCCGGAGGAGAGGCCGAGACCAGCGGGACCCGGCCAGGGGATTGCCTTTACAACGCTGAACAGTTGCAGGGGGGGGGGAATGTCTCCTCGACCCTCCCCTCTCTCTCCCAGTCCGGCCGCGGTGGCCCTTGAGAGTTGCAGGTAGTCCCCCCACATGCTCTTCCGGTCCGGCCACCAACGGTCGGGGGGCCGAGGCCGACGGGATCCGGCTGCAGCCAATAAACCAAGAAACCCGTTCATGGGGCCAGAGCCAGGGGCGTCCGGCCGACATCTACCGGAAGCCCGGCCCGAAGACGGACGGGACACTTCTTCTTTCTTGTATAATTGCTGCAACAACCCTGGGGGGGGATGTCTTGCACATGCCTCCGACCCCCCCCCCCCCTCGTCCTCATCGCCTGGTCCGGCCATAACAAATCTCAAGCGAGACGCCGTGGGGTGCACTGGGAGGGAGAGACGGTGCGAACAGGCCTCTCCCGCCTCCCCAGGTGGAGGCTTCCCACCTGCACCCTCAGCGCTCCAGGCGCCCGGAAAAGGGTTCTTCCACTGTGGCCATGCTGCAACGTCTCGCCCGGCAGGGTGGAGCCCGTCCGCTCATTTGACCCCGCGATCGCCAGTAGCTACCGAACTCTCAAAATGGCGGTCGACCTGGCAAGAGCGGGCCCAGCATAAAGAAATGGCCCGGTCACTGGTTGACTCCACCACCGTAGTCCTCCACGACCTTGAAGATTCTAGAGGAGCCGCGGGAGTCTCCGACCCCCGATGGGGAATGACTGCCATGATCACCCGTGGAGTGACGAAACTGTATCCGCGGGACGTCGGCGCCAGCCTCACTTTGAATTACTAGAATCCTGCAGACCTCACTTCCGGTGAAAGCACAGTGTGACCCGGTAGGAAAAATTGTTGCACCCCCTCCCCTTTTTGACTGATAGTTCAAACCACCGATCCTTTCCTTTGCCCTTTTAACGGAACTTTGGACTGCCTCCCCCTCTTTTACATTTTCTAGAGAAAACAAAACATTAAACACTACAATAACATAGCAGTTGACACCAGAACTGTTTTCAAATTGAAAACCAACAACATCTTCAACAGAATCCTTTTTGTTTCTGCTGTGACCCTGCTACAGCACAGGCATTGTCCCCAGCAGTAATTCTGCAATGCCGGTAAGAATAGCTGTGGTGCCTACTGGACTCACTCACCCCCGCGGCGCCCCACGCCGTTATTTGCTGGGCGGCAACTTGCTAGACATCACTTTCGTGCCATCTAGATTTCAGCGCGTTCTGCTGCCTTGGAACTATTCGCACAACAGACCGCTACTGACAAGAATATTTCATTATTGGTGCTGTCAATTTCAATAAATCTATTGGATAATTCAAAAGAAATTGCCACGGTCTCTTCGTTGTTTAAATGTTTTTACTGTTTTTGTTTTGTTGTATATATTTATATGTTATTAAAGTTTTATATTCCTACTACTTTGTTGGAGTGCTATATATTTTTAATGTGACACATAATTGTAAAAACTTTGATGTACAAAGAGTGATTCCTGGAATCTTCCGCTTCAGGCTCGGTCCCCTCCCCAATCACAATACAGGATAGTTTTCAGATAGTAGGAACACGTGTGGTGTGACGGATCTCATCGGGTGTGGGCCTTGATCTACTATAACTCCTTTGAAGAGGGGTGATTCTTTACAGCTGGGGCCATAAACTACATCTGCAGGGCTAGCTGATAGCCTGGACAATCGGACACAGAGGAAGAGGAGTGTCAGAGGGTGCGGTAGTGAATAGGGCGAAAGGGAGGTGTCGGGCGGGCACAGTGTGATTCTCAGGGAAGAGCAGCGCAGATGGGGGGAGGTTTATTGCCCATGCATAAGACAGAGAGTGGGGGTGACCAGTGCCTGGGGAAGATGCTTGCGAGGGTGAGGAGCCATGCTACGAATCGACAGCGTGCAGAGAGTGGGTCTGGTCAAGACATCTAAAATGGCTGCCGTGCACGACAAAAGTGTGGCATTTCAAAAAAGGCAAGATGGCGCAGACAATGTTTTTCAACACTTCCTCATTTCCTTCGAATCGAACGTTAACAGACGTTGGGGCATATTACCAAAGTTAAGCAATATTTATCGCTAACGATGCTTACCAACGAATTTTTTACCGCTAAGCATCATCAGAAATTATCGAAGATAAACCTTGCTATTATCAAGGTTTATCACAAATGCGATAATAAACGGCCGCAATGCATGAATATCGCTAAAAACTCAGCGATATTCATACATTACCGAGCTAATGCTCTTAGCCATGTTATCCACCTCCCATTGGATAACATGGCTAAGAACTGCTCAGGGCAGGTGTTACTTTTTGGAGATATTCGCGCTTAGCGCGAATATCTCCAAAAGTTGGTAATAGGAGATAGATATCTTGCATGTTGTAATGCAAGTTATTGTGGTATATGGAACTCATACCATAATCTCTCAGGAAAGCAGAAACTGATCCTTTTGGGCCCGCCTAAAAAGGCCTAGGGGGTGAGGAGTACTCTACTTTGCCCCCTTTTCACGTTCCGAACTATTTTATTTTACTCTCTTCTGTAATTACACAAAATAGCAGCGATAAGATGCATCGGAGACACACAGTGAGAGAAAGGAGGCCGGAGATGAAGAAGAGATGTCAAATACACATTGGAGATAATATAGTGGCAGAAGGGAAGTAAATATGAGTAAACTTACCATGTAACATAAAAATGTTGCACTCTATACTATAAGTCTCATTTTATACTACAATCACTTCGCTACAACCTCATAAATTAAAAATAAAAATGAATAATGTCTCAAACAATTTTTGATTTCTAAATATAAATTTATTCTTCAGAATTTTCTAAATTTGAAAGAACTAGTAACATGTCCTCATCAGCAATGTCCTCATGAAAAGTCTCCAATAATGATTCTTGTAACTCTATGGTCTCCAAACACTCGATAAATTCGCCATCAAGAGATTGATCAAAAAAATCATTCAAGTCATCTCCTCCTTCTGACAATATTTCATTATTGGTGCTGTCAATTTCAATCAATGTAGTGGAATCATTCAAGTCATCTCCTCGTGACAATATTTCATTATTGGTGCTCTCAATTTCAATCAATGTAGTGGAATCATTCAAGTCATCTCCTCCTTGTGACAATATTTCATTATTGGTGCTGTCCATTTCAATCAATCTAATGGAATCATACAAGTCATCTCCTCCTTGTGACAATATTTCATTATTGCTGCTCTCAATTTCAATCAATGTAGTGGACAATTCAAAAGAAATTGCCACGGTCTCTTCATTGTGAGCCATTTTATTTTGAAATTGCTTGCTGTAAATTGCAGAAAAAAATAATCACTTTCATTTATCGTTTTTAGTAATACATAATATAAAACTAACTTTATCAAGTATTTAGTATAACAGAAGGACTGCAAATAAATAACAGAAAACATTTTTCAAATTATCTTCAAGTGTACAACATAGTTCCCCTTACAAATTAACAACTCACCTTTTTAAAAGTAGGAAAAGTGTTAGTACTGTGTAAATCAAACACCAGAAATTCACCACCAAAAATTCCTCACAAATGTACCTCAGACAGTAGTATCACAAAATGGCTGTGGTTTCCTCTCATTTGACATATATACATAACCAATTAACTTTCATCACACACAAATACAAAACCAAAGTAACATTTTAATTGGTTCTAAATTTCAACACTTTCAAATGTGTTTTCCCCATGCAATTTTCCATAGGACATTTACATACGTCTACAGCCTGAATGGCTGAACGGAATTACACCAAACTTGGCAAAATGGTACATCAAACCTAAGAGGTCAGGAAGGATCTACTATGCCCCCTTATGGTCATTTCCCCCTTCGCTTTGACCTCCTCTTGTCTCTCAATCCTACCGAGAGACAAGATGGCGGCCGCTACGGACTGTTTGGAATGTTGACAGACGCCGGAGAACCAATCAGCTTCGCAAAGCTCCGTAACGCGAAAAGTACGCGAAGCGGAGCGCTGTTACAGATATATATCTTTTTTTGAACGTTAATTTCTCAAAATCCACTGGAGCACATATATTGAGACCTAGCAAAGGCACATCGGGCTACCAGTCCCTAATATTTTACCAAGTTTCGTGCAAATCCATTCAGCCGTTCGATTATTATTATTATTTTTTTTTTTTGCCCCGCGGGGCCCTTTTAAAACCTCCACATCAAACCTAGGGGGTCAGCGAGGATCTACTATTCCCCCTTATGGTCATTTGCCCCTTCGCTTCGGCCTCCTCTTGTCTCTCGATCCTACCGAGAGACAAGATGGCGGCCGCTACGGACTGTTTGGAATGTTGACAGACGCCGGAGAACCAATCAGCTTCGCTTCACAAAGCTCCGTTGCGCGACAAGTACGCGTCCTGGGCCGCTGCCCGGTCCGCTGTTACAGATATATATCTTTTTTTAAACGTTAATTTCTCAAAATCCACTGGAGCACATATATTGAGACCTACAAAAGGCACATCGGGCTACCAGTCCCTACAATTTTGCCAAGTTTCGTGCAAATCCATTCAGCCGTTCGGGCTAAAAGTGAGGCCAACCGCCCTATGGAAATTAACATGGGAAAAACGCGTTTTGGGACCCCCCTTTTTTCTCGGCCCCCCCTTGACGAACCCCCCCAAAATTTTCAGGGGCTGCTCAGAAACAAAATGTGCCATTTTCCTGAAAATTTCAGCCAATTCCGTCCACAAACGCCAAAGTTATTAGACATAGAATTTTCAAAAAACCCATAGAGAAAAAATCCTAACTATATATACCTACTGGCGACCGCCAGTAGGTAATATATATATATATATATATATATATATATATATATACATTCTACTGCCGGTCACCAGTAGGTAGTTATAGTAAGGACCTAATTCTATTAAAAAGCTGTTTTTCAGTTGCCTATATCTTTGGCGCTGGTTGACGAACCTAAACAACATTTTGCAAACCAATTTGATGCTCACTTCAGCTCCTGTCTGGGCAGTTTTACGGTGTATTGTGAAGAGGGGGCTGACAAAAAGGGGTTGGTCCCAAAATACGTTTTCCCCATGTAAATTCCCAAAGGGTGTTTAAACACGACTATAGCCTGAACTGCTGGACGAAATTACACCAAATTTGACAGGAAGGTAAATCTTGGTCTGCAGATTTTGCTTACTGTGATTTGGCGGAAATCCATTCAGTAGTGTGTGAGATATTAACTGAAAAACAAACTTGCATTCGCGAATCCACTCGCCAAAATGATTGGCTGGCCGCACCTTCACAGAAAAGTTGCATACACCATTTTGTTTGTTGGAAAACGGTCACCAGGGCTGAAAAGTTGTTTGCAAAGTGAATAAAGGGGTCAGGATAGAGGTACCCTGACCCCATGGGTGTGTTGGAGGGGTCCAAGAGGGACCCATAAAGGCCTAATAAAGTTTTTTGTTTCAACGCACTGGAATCCACAGATCCCCTGCGGTGCTCAGCATGACCCCCATTCCCATTGGAGCTGTGAACCTTGAAGCAGCTCATCAGAGCCCTGCCCCCTTTGTCCACCACTCTGCAAACACACCATCTGGCGCACTACTCATTGGGGGATGAAGTCCCCTAGGGTGCTGAGGGTACTTGGCGGCCCAGAGTTCCACCTGTTGCCTCCTATGAGTCCCGTACAGTGGGATTGCTTAGAGCTTATTGGAGCCCGACCCCTTTCTCCACCCATCTCCAAACATGCCTCCTGGTGCACTACTGGTTAGGGGATGAAGTCTGCTTGGATGCTGAGGGTCCTTGGAGGCCAAGAACCCCTCCTGTTACCTCCAGTTAATCCCACACAGCAGGAGTGCTGATAGCTTGTCGGATGTCCCAGCCACTTTCTCCACCACTGTGTAAATGCGCCTCCTGGCACACTATCAATCAATCAGGAGTTTGTTAAGCGCGACTACTCACCCGTAACTGTCTCAAGACGCTGAGGGGGTGCAAACTCCATTCCTTCACGGGGGGTATGTTGAAGAGCCAGGTCTTGAGGTTTTTCGCGAAGATGGGGAGCGATATTGTCTGTCTGAGGAGGAGCGGAAGGGCATTCCAGGCTCTGGCCGCGAGGAAGGAGAAGGAGCGGCCTCCTGATCTGGTGTTTTTGGGTGCAGGGGACCACGGCATAGGAGAGTTGTGCTGATCTTAGGGTCCTTTGGGGTGCGTGGAATTTGAGTCAGCTGTTCAGGTTTGCTGGTCCAGTGTTGTGGAGGGCCTTGTGTGCGTAGGTGAGCATCTTGAAGGTGACTCTAGCCTTGATGGGGAGCCAGTGTAGTGTGTGCAGGTGCTGGGAGATGTGGCAGTATCTTGGCAGGTTGAGGACCAGTCTTGCGGCGGCGTTTAGGATGTTTTGTAGCTTGCGGGTGAGGTTTTTGTTTACTCCGGCGTAGAGTGTGTTGCCATAGTCCAGTCTGCTGGCGACGAGGGCGTGGGTGAAGGTTTTTCTGTGTTCGAGGGGGATCCATTTGAGCCACCCCCAACTACTCGTTGGGAGGGTGAAGTCCCCTTGGATGCCAAGGGTCCTTGGGGCCCAAGAGTCCCTCCTGTTACCTTAAGTAAGTCCCACATAGTGGTATTGATGAGAGCTCATCAGAGCCCCGCCCCCGTTCTCCATCATTCTGCAAACACCATTGAATTTCGCTGAGAAAAACAAAGGTTACAGGGATGTTACAGTTAGGAAATAGAATTTTAAAAAAAACCTTGGACACTGAAAAACCAAAGGTTGCAAGGACGTTATAGTTAAGCTCCGATTTCACTCATACAAAACCAGTGAAAGTCAGCAGTTATAGTTACCTGACTTAACTATAACTTACGCTTATGCAATGCTCTGCTTATGACCTCACATATTACATCACTCATGACATGGTCAGTGACATCCCTGATGATATCTCAAATGACATCACTGATGACATCACTGATAACATCTTCCACAGAACCACTCACACCCCCACAACACCTCTTATATACCCACTCTCACACCCACACAACCACTCAAATACCCATATAACAACATAGACATTCACTCATCCATGAGACACTAACACACCCACTCAATCACTAATACAGCTACTCACATAGCCACTCAGTCACCCATACAGCTACTAACAGAGCTACCTATACATCCACTCAGACACCCATTCACACATCATAGAAGCACTCACACATCCACTGACTCACCTATATAGCCACTCACACAGAAACTTACTGTGCTGTACAGGTACTCACTCCCCCCTCACTTATCCCCAAAGCCACTCATTCACTCACCCATACGCCCACTTACACACCCAATCTCTCACCCATAGAGCCATTAACACAGCCACTCATTCTCTCTTACAGCCACTCACCCACCCATAGAGCCACCAACACACCCACTCACTCACCCATATGGCTACTCACACAACCACTCACTCACCCATAAAGCCACTTACATAGACACTCACTCACCCAAACACCACTCACTCACACACCCACTCATTCATCCATAGAGCTGCTCACACACCCGCTCACTCACTAATACACCCGCTCCCTCACCCATAGAGCTACTCACATACCCACTTATTCACCAATAGAGGCACTCACATACCCATACAGCCACTCGCACACAGTTACACAGTCACACAGCCACTTAGATGACATATGATAGAAATAATATCACTCAGGAGGACAGAAGCAATTGTAATTTAACTAATGCAGAAGGTTGGTATATAGCTTTTAGTCTCAAAACATTTTTAGAAAACTTACACTCATCGGATAATGTCAACATTATTTTAATTTGAGATGTCATCAGTGATGTTACTGACCATGTCATGAGAGATGTAATATGTGAGGTCATAAGCAGCGCATTGAGGGGTGTAAGGTATAGTTAGCTCAGGTAACTATGCTAAATTTCGCTGGTTTTGTACGAGTGAAATGTGACCCTGACTTTAACGTCCCTGTAACTTTGGGTTTTTTTCAGTGAGAGATATATATGGGCCAATAACATGTTATATACGTATATAAATTGTCCGATAACACGTTATGTAGAGCATCTGTACTATTGCACACATTTATTACTACGGGTCAAATTCCAGCTTATTGCCACATTACTGCACAACTGGTATGAGAAATACACTGTTTTGTCTCAAAGATTGTATGTAACAATTACTTTACATATTGGTGAGGTCTCTTTGATGTGACCAGCACAAACTAACCCCTTTAACTTTAGATCTGGTAAAGCATCTTTCATTAAACTAAATGTACATAAAAAATGCCATGACTTTATCATGCATACAGATGCGCACATTACACTATGTTATTACACTCTCATCTGAGTGCGAACATTCACCACTAGTGATGGAGAGGATGGTCCATTCCTTTTTCAGAGAGGTGATATAGGAGCAGCTTACACCGGAAAGGACCTCTGCTCCTCGGTATAATTTTGGAGGGAAACATAACATGTAGACTCAGCGATTAATAGCGCTATATATGTTAATGGGACAAGGGAATATTGCAAATCTGTAACAGTGTCCCCTCCTTTGCCTGCTAAAACGACGCCGATGGCACCCACCCATCGCAGTCCCCCATCTACGGCTCTCGCCTTCTCACCCTTCTCCAGGTGCACATACAAGTCCACAAGACAAACACATGGAGATCAGATGTGAAGTGAAACAGGAAAAGCTTTTGTCCGGGCGTCAAGAGAGCCCCGGTGCACTGACAGCCCTCTTTGTCTGCTTCACGAGAGCGTCTTTGGACGCAGCGCATTCCTCCCATGCTTTGTCCCTGAGAGCCCGGGGACCTCTCCGTCAGGGGAGGCCTGGCTGGGGAAGGTATTGTACTGCGGCTCCGGCAGCCCTGGGGCTGGGGCCTATCTCTCCTGCAGCTTCTTTCTGAGGTTTGATTTACTCTTAGCAATGGCGCTGAACAATGGAGGCCTGCCTGTGCTGCACCTGCCTGTCGAGACCCCTCTGGGCCCCAGGAAGCTCTCAATAAACTGCCTTTCTGAGTCAGGAAAGAAGAAAGTCAAAGGGAATAAAGGCTGTGGACATTAAATGCCAAAAACGTATTTGTATATAGTTCGAAATTGGACATTGGTTGACTTGATGTCTCTCGAAAGGAGAAACAGCTGGCAAAGTGTGCAACCTTCCTCTCACTTGGTGGGGGACAAGAAGCTACACGTTTTTGTGTATCACTCTTAATTCATTTCCATGAAGCTGCATGTGACTCTGCTGAACTTTTTCTGGTATTGACACACCACCCTAGCTGCAATTTTAAGGGCAGGTGGTGAAATACATGAAATTGCCTGTACAATTTTATATTTTTTTACTGCTTCTGTTTACGCTGTTTGTTGCATTTGCCACTTTAGGCCTTATTTAGAGTTTGACAGACAGGATACTACGTCAACACGTTGTACACCCTGTCCACCTTATTACAAGTGTCACAGGTTATAATAATGCACTTGTAATACTAGATTTACTCCAAGTTTGTGATTGAGTATCCTGGATCTAAATAAGGCCCTTTGTTGCTTGGCACACTGAAGTGCTGTTCGGACATCAGCATAGCTCTCACCAATAAATAAATGTACACCACAGTGAATAAGTTCTTTCACTACTTACTGCCTGTAATGCCGACTGGCATGTAGGGTAGAAACGAAGGATCACCATTTCTGCCTGTCCTGGGCAAGTTTCTTTATGGTGCCCCAGCTGATCTTTTTCGAGTTGTCACAAAGTATTCTTGAATCAGACCTTTGGCCATGACTTGCCTTTGTGCTTTGGTATGGGGTAGCTTGGTGACCTGGGTGAACAAGTGGCGGTTCCTCTGCAATGGTGGAGGAGCGTCGTCCCACTGCCTGGCTCAGAGCCAGCAAATGTAAATTAAAACAATGTTCTTGCATTGTTTTAATTTGCATTTGCCAGCTCTTAGCCAGCGCTGTTGAGAGGGGCCGGGGCCGAGGTATGGAAGGGGGAGGAGGAGTGCGACGTGCACTCCACTCCCTGAGTGCGCATATGTGTTTTGGCAGGCCGTCTCAGGCCGACCAAAACACACATGCGCACTTAGGTTTTCTCCAGCATAGCTACATTGAGCAGCCAGGATGGAGAAATCCCACAGACTCCCTGGTCTGAGCACGGCATCTTTTCTACCTGCTCAGACCAATTGCGGGGATTGAACAGGGAGTCTGTCCCAGGGGCTGCTGGGACCAGCAATCAGGAAGAGGAGAGGCGGCACGAGGATACGCTGCGCTGGAGCAGCCAGCGGCAAAAGTTATGTTTTCTTTTCCATGATCCATGATCGAGTTACACCGGTCAAGCGGACCTAGGTTTGGAGGTAACGTCTTCACGCCACGAAGGTAAGGGGGTTACCGGGCTCGAGACTTTCTCCAGTCCGCCTCGGTGGACTGATTTTTTGACAGACCGCGTCGACGGACTACGGTCTCTCTGCCGAGCTGGTAAACGGCGGGGGGAGTGTCCCTACCACTGGGATGTACACGCCGGACCGGGGCCGCGTTACGAGGGTACAAGGGCCTCTGGCCACCATGGGTGCCATCCCCACGGGCCGTATTTGGGCTAGCGGACCTGGCACCCGCCTCTATCCTTCCTTGAGACGCTGTTGTCAGGCTCAGCTGGTCCACTTAGCCGTGTCATCCTGATGACACCACGGATCCTTCCCGGGGAGGCGCTATGGTTGCTGCGCCCACCATACACCACGTTACCCCACGGGGCACCCGGTTTGGTTGCAACTTACCCTACGTGGGCTAACTCCGCCGCCGGGGCCAGATGGGCAGTCAAACCATCCCAAGACCGACTATCTGTGAAGTGAGGCTCTGGCATCAAATCGCCTCGCCTGGAGCCTAACTACTGCCCAGGCCTAATTTACTCAATATTTTCTTTAAATCCCCCCATCCTCCTAGGCTCACAGTCGAGTACACTGGTCCCGCTTGAGCAGACTGCGGGGACCGTCAACAACGATTGAGGGTAAGTCCCATCAAGGGGTTTCCCGCTCTAAATAATGAATTGTAAGAGCCCCCCCCCCTTTTTGGTATATAATCCCTCTACACTGCTATCCAACCTTAAATGCCTACTCCTGCAAATTGGGAAAATAGTCATTTTATGATGGCAATCATACAAGGGATGATCACGACCACTATGGTCTTTTACGTCACTCCACCTCTCTCCACCTTTCTAGTTATCCACAATCCGGGTGAATGTATTACACAGCGGCTTTAACCATTATCACAGGATTGTAAGATAACCGCACAGAGAACAGACATAACTATATGCCTTCTCTCCCCTATAGGGTGAACTACAACTCAGGAACTCCTCCTGTTCCAGTTCGTGACCCCTCAGGTTGTATCCACTACATAGTGCGGCCCACCTGGGGCTCCTTCCTAGTATATGAGCAATTTCTAGGTCCTGATGAATTGCCGTTATGGCATGAAACATGTCGACCTGACCACTTCTGAGGGTTGAACGGGTTATCCCACACATAGCTTGGTGGATTTCCCATACCCCTCTTACTCTTAATAAAAGCAGTTAGCTACCAGAATAAAATTGCCCAGAGTAGACTATACTGACTTTTTTTAAACCACACCTCCACGCTCACTACTTACACACCTGGGCCCCTCACACTCACCCACACATCGGCCAGGAATAAAAGATCTCCGCAAAAGAGTAGCACTTTGTGCTACCCGTCAGGCATTGCAGCGCCGGCCTGACGCAGGAGCAGGGAGCCGATGATGACACGAAACAATTGGTTGGTGACATGACAGTAGCCGTAGAACCGACCTGTTGTGTGAGGTTTCCCTAATTCCGATAAGGGGCAACCGTCCCTGTCTCTCGCATACAACCACCCTTGAAGAGAGGTGGATCAATCATCCATACATACCTACCCCCAAGGGGAACTTTGTGCATCAGTGTTGAACTGTACTTTACGGGACGTGCACACTGGACCCCTCTAAATATTGTCCCTCCAACCCCTGTCCCTCCTAGTTGATTACTGTTTTGCATGGGCTTCCCCCACGGGACTTCCAAGGTTACCAACAGTGAAACTATTCCACTGTATTGGCCCAACTTCCTAGCGCAGATAAAGACCATCTCCTACGGTCTATCTGCACCTCTTTCCCTACCTGTATAATCCCGACACTCCCTTGTGTGCCATGGAGGATGTACCGGGTCTGAGTTTTGATGAGGATGCCATTGCCGAAGCCTTACGATCAGCCCCCCCACTATTGAGTAATTCCGCTACCTCCACCTCAGGCACATCTAACGAGGATTGGACTACCCTCACGGAATTGAAAAAAGAACTGATAAGGATCACCATACATGGGGTGATGATGACAGAATATCTAAGGAACAACATAGCCCCACGTGGACTAATAGTGAACCTTATACCAAGATTGTTTTTGGAAGACAAGCAATTCAAGATCGAATGGTGCCAAGTGTCTTGGAAATGCACAAAAGACCTGCTTTTCCTAGTCACACAAACAGCGAAACGCCTCGCGGAAGCACTGCTGGATAAAATATCGAGCATAGAGGCAACAATGAAATCTGCTGTTAACAAAAACAACAAGACCTCCTTTACAACGAAACTAGCAGATATCAACAAGGAGATGGCGGATCACCATGATTACCTATTGAAGCAAAAAACGGACAAGTTACAGAAGGATATCACCAAATTCGAGAAAGAAAAGGTCTACCCTTACCTCAAGGATGACTTTAAGACCAAAAAGAACAACTACTCTTCGGACGACAATTCAGACGACAACAACAGACGAGGATCTGCCAGTAGTGACTCCAGTGGAGGACAAGCTCCCAGGAACAACCGGATGCAATACCAGCCCCACTGGCAACAAGGATACCACCAAGGACCTAGATTCGATGGACCTCACCAGCTGGCACCCCCATGGCAATATCCCTTTTTTCCACAAGGTCCACCACAATTCTACCCTCTCAATCCGCCACCTTTTCAAGGCAGAGGCTGGGGCAGAGGAAGAGGGCGAAAAAGAGGAGGACAGAAGGGTGTGCAGTGGTCCGACCAATCAACACCACCAACCATGATGTCAACCCGGAGCACCACCACCAGAGGGAGGAAAGTCTAATTGTCAATCTCTCCTCAAGAACCTTGACCCCTGTGGAAACCAGTGTACTAGAAAAGGGACTAGGCTTTGTCCCTACACCCATCCCTGATAGTTTTCAAGAAATGATTGAGATCAAGAACCTCTTCAGAAAAATACGGTTACGAGCCTTTTTCGATGGTAAACCTGAACAGATAAACCAAGATACTGGCCTGAAGAAACCATCCACCTTTACTCCAACGGATGGTATGGTTCCTCCTGAGGTACTCACCTTTGAACGGGCAGTACTGACGAGTCTGAAAAAGAAACCCGTTGTCAAACAATTCAACAACCTTTCTAGGATTGAGAGGGAAGCCACGACCGCACTGAGCAATGATACAACAATCGTGATCAAACAAGCAGACAAGGGCGGCGCCACTGTCATTCAGGATCGCTGTGACTATGATCTCGAATGTAGACGGCAACTCTCCAACACCACCCATTATAGGCCCCTACCGGCGGATCCCACCAAACGCTTGACCACCACCATTATGAGCCTGGTGATTGAAGCAGAAACCAATGAGTGGATCACTAAGAAGGAGGCCGACTTTCTCATCACTTCGGAACCCATAACACCGTATTTCTACACCCTCCCGAAGATTCACAAGGGTACCACTCCAGTTCCAGGCAGACCGATTGTCTCCGGCATCGGATCCCTCCTGGAACCCCTATCCCAGTTTTGTGATGCCTTCCTACAACCTGTAGTGAAAAAGATTCCATCCTACCTCCAGGATACTAGGGATGTCCTGCGGTTGATAGATGACTTGGACGGAAGAACAGATGTTGATCTACTACTAACATTAGACGTGGAAGCTCTTTACACGAATATTCTCCAACAATCAACCTTGGAAGCAGTAGACTCCACCCTGAGACTGGAAGAATGGACATCTCCCACCCCAGTCTCCTTTATCATGGAGTTAGCTAACATAGCCCTCACAGAAAACTTTTTCAGGTATGAATCAGAACTCTTCCATCAGATCCGTGGAACTTCCATGGGTTCTACCTTTGCGCCGAGTGTAGCATGTATTTACATGGCCGCGTTCGAAAAAGCATACATCTACCCTCCGAAACACAACCCCTTCCGTGAGAACCTCACCCTATGGCGTCGTTATATCGACGACATCCTGGTTTTTTGGAAAGGTGATCGGACCAGCTGTGAATCGTTCCTCACGTGGATTAACCATCAAGACCCTCATCTGAAATTCACAGGTACCATCTCGCATCACTCTATACCTTTCTTGGATCTCTCCATCATTCTGGGACCCTCTGAGATTTCTACCACCCTCTACAAAAAAGAGACGGACAGAAACAGCCTACTGCTTTATAATAGTCACCATACCAGAGCCCTGAGGGACAACCTCCCTTTTGGACAATTTCTGAGGCTCCGTAGGAACTGTACCACCACTTCTGATTACCAAAAGGAAGCTAACCTCCTTCAACATAAGCTCCAGGAAAGGGGATATCCCACAAGATTACTCCGACACTCAGCTAAAAGAGCCCTGAACAACAACAGGGCATCCCTATTGGAAACCAATATCAAAGAGAAAGAGGAGCTGATCACGTGTGTAACATCTTACACCAAGAATTCTTCTTTTATCAAAAAAACAGTGAACTCCCATTGGGGCATTTTGAACTCAGTTGACCTGGACATACCTCGCCCACGCTTTGCGTTCAAAAGAACCTCGAATCTGAAGGACCAACTGGTCCACACCCGTCCGAAACAGACAAGCACCCGACCCCATAACACCCTGTGGGATCTACCCCCAGTAACGGGGCACTATCGCTGTGGCAACTGTGTCGTTTGCCCCCAAACCATCCAGACCAAAACTGTTCAACTTTCAGATACTTTCACGTGGCACCTTAACAGACACACAAACTGTAACAGCAATAAATGCGTCTACTTGTTGACATGCCCCTGTGATCTGAAATATGTCGGAATGACGACACGTACAGTTAAGACCCGCATCATGGAACACAACAGCAACATCCGTTGCCAGAAGACCCACACTCGCCTGTATGAACACTGTCGGCAACGGAACCATGCGGCAGAGGATATGCGGTGGTTGGTCCTGGAGTGGCATCCTTCATCAAACCAACAGACCCTGTTCAAAATTGAACAGCGATGGGTGCATCGCTTACATTTAGACAAGGAGGGACTGAATGATTCCGTCCCCTGGAACACACTCAGTCGATAAGTGCGGGCGCTGCTACCACCCCTGTTAGACTGGTACAGTAGAGACACTGCCACCCGGGTGGCATTAGACATCTTTTCCCAATACAATGTTATTAGATGCATCTTTTTACACCCGGCTGGCACTCCAGTTGTTATAACGACGGCCATCACACAAACCTAACCAACCCCCCCCCCCCCCTTGAAAGATTTCTCTATGCATGTTCGGTAACATGACGTCCATCCACCAACAAATAGACATCTTACTTGTGTATAATCCTATACTTGGATTGAAGCACCTATGCCCTGCATACAAGTGTGATAAACCGATAGAGCAGGGAAACGGGATCTTAGCGTAGTGGGAACTTCTTACTTAAGCTGACACGTTCATCCCACGCACCTCGGAGTACATGATGTGCTGTCCCAACCCAAGATGGCGCCCAGACTACTCCGTAGATGTGAGACCATTGCGCATGCGCCTGGAGTAGTCACTGAGTGATCGGCATCATCACCACGCCCCCAGGTCAAACAAACAATTATGAATTAAAAGCGCGCTAAGATGCGCCGCCCATCACCAGCTGCTCCATGATCGAGTTACACCGGTCAAGCGGACCTAGGTTTGGAGGTAACGTCTTCACGCCACGAAGGTAAGGGGGTTACCGGGCTCGAGACTTTCTCCAGTCCGCCTCGGTGGACTGATTTTTTGACAGACCGCGTCGACGGACTACGGTCTCTCTGCCGAGCTGGTAAACGGCGGGGGGAGTGTCCCTACCACTGGGATGTACACGCCGGACCGGGGCCGCGTTACGAGGGTACAAGGGCCTCTGGCCACCATGGGTGCCATCCCCACGGGCCGTATTTGGGCTAGCGGACCTGGCACCCGCCTCTATCCTTCCTTGAGACGCTGTTGTCAGGCTCAGCTGGTCCACTTAGCCGTGTCATCCTGATGACACCACGGATCCTTCCCGGGGAGGCGCTATGGTTGCTGCGCCCACCATACACCACGTTACCCCACGGGGCACCCGGTTTGGTTGCAACTTACCCTACGTGGGCTAACTCCGCCGCCGGGGCCAGATGGGCAGTCAAACCATCCCAAGACCGACTATCTGTGAAGTGAGGCTCTGGCATCAAATCGCCTCGCCTGGAGCCTAACTACTGCCCAGGCCTAATTTACTCAATATTTTCTTTAAATCCCCCCATCCTCCTAGGCTCACAGTCGAGTACACTGGTCCCGCTTGAGCAGACTGCGGGGACCGTCAACAACGATTGAGGGTAAGTCCCATCAAGGGGTTTCCCGCTCTAAATAATGAATTGTAAGAGCCCCCCCCCCTTTTTGGTATATAATCCCTCTACACTGCTATCCAACCTTAAATGCCTACTCCTGCAAATTGGGAAAATAGTCATTTTATGATGGCAATCATACAAGGGATGATCACGACCACTATGGTCTTTTACGTCACTCCACCTCTCTCCACCTTTCTAGTTATCCACAATCCGGGTGAATGTATTACACAGCGGCTTTAACCATTATCACAGGATTGTAAGATAACCGCACAGAGAACAGACATAACTATATGCCTTCTCTCCCCTATAGGGTGAACTACAACTCAGGAACTCCTCCTGTTCCAGTTCGTGACCCCTCAGGTTGTATCCACTACATAGTGCGGCCCACCTGGGGCTCCTTCCTAGTATATGAGCAATTTCTAGGTCCTGATGAATTGCCGTTATGGCATGAAACATGTCGACCTGACCACTTCTGAGGGTTGAACGGGTTATCCCACACATAGCTTGGTGGATTTCCCATACCCCTCTTACTCTTAATAAAAGCAGTTAGCTACCAGAATAAAATTGCCCAGAGTAGACTATACTGACTTTTTTTAAACCACACCTCCACGCTCACTACTTACACACCTGGGCCCCTCACACTCACCCACACATCGGCCAGGAATAAAAGATCTCCGCAAAAGAGTAGCACTTTGTGCTACCCGTCAGGCATTGCAGCGCCGGCCTGACGCAGGAGCAGGGAGCCGATGATGACACGAAACAATTGGTTGGTGACATGACAGTAGCCGTAGAACCGACCTGTTGTGTGAGGTTTCCCTAATTCCGATAAGGGGCAACCGTCCCTGTCTCTCGCATACAACCACCCTTGAAGAGAGGTGGATCAATCATCCATACATACCTACCCCCAAGGGGAACTTTGTGCATCAGTGTTGAACTGTTCTTTTTTTAATAGTCAATCTCCTCCACGAGAAGCCTACCACAAGACACCACCTTTCGTTCATGGCAGCCTCTGCTGTGGGTGAAGAGCTGTGACACTGGCCCTAGTATGTCGTGATCCCAGTTGCCCTACAGTTGGCTTCCTGTGCTTCTTTTTCCAGATCCCAAAGTCCAGGGTTATAAGGCCAAAAGCTGTTTGCTGAATTTAGTGTCAGTGTCAGAGAAGGCAGTTCAAACTTGCTTTTAGGCATCAGACACTGAGAGGTTGGCGGTTTTACTTTGAGCATACTGCTTTATTTTGATAGTGTTCTCTTCAGTTTGTCTGACCTTAATGATTCAGAGCTTCCTTGCAAATGAACTGGTGCAATCTCCAGGGTGTCTGCCTCAACGCAAGACGGTTGATGACATGTTATGTTATGTTATGTTTATGTCTCTTTTATAGCGCACGGCTACCCCGAGGGGTGTCCCGACGCTTTGGCAAAGAGGACTGAGGAAGAAAACACAACACAGCTGCTCGCGAAGGCCGAAAGAAATCATACCGAGAAGAGTCAGGTCTTCAGCTCCTTTCTAAAGGAAAGGAGACTGTTTGCTTTCCTTAAGGAGACAGGTAGCTCATTCCAGCATCTCGGGGCCAAATATCGGAAGGAGCGCCCTCCGATCCGGGCAAGTTTGACAGGGGGAACAACGGCTTTGGCCAACAAGGCCGACTGTAGAATCCTCTTCGGCACATAAAAGGACAAGCGCTTCCCAATATATTTAGGGCCAATCGAATGAAGGGCCTTAAAAGCCAAGGTCAAAACCTTGAAGGTGATTCTTTTAGAAATGGACAACCAGTGCAGTCTCTTAAGCAATTCCGAGGCTTTTGCCCTACGTGGAAGACCAAAAATGGCTCTTGCCGCCGAATTCTGCACAATTTTTGCAGAGATAGAAAAGCCAACCTCTGCTGCATCTGAGAGAGAGGAAAATTGGCAACTGTAGAGATAGGCCTGTTGGTCAGTCACAGCATGATATTGACTGACTGAGTGGTTCGGGGAAGAGGGTGCATACTCTTCCATTTGTTTGCAGTTCTACTTTAAGCCTGTCTTTTAGCAAAGACGACATCGTTCAGTATGCTCATCCAGCAGGTCCATGTACAGTCAGCTTCCCAGCCATAGACAAGAATGGATTTGCACTCTCAGCCACAGGGGTCACTGTTGCACAGGCCTATCAGGCTTTCATCCTGCGTAACTCATCAGTGGAAATAAGGTGAATGAAGAAAAGTGCCACCTGTTCCAGTGAGTCAGTCTACCTAGGTGATCTGCTACTTGTAGCATCTGTAGACAGTGCTTACTGCCCTGAAGGTTTGGTACAACCTCAAGGCCTCCCAAGGAACTCTTTGTGAAGGGCATGGGGGGTGGAAGAGCCAGCCCTAGGAAAACCAGCATGGTAGAGCAGCCTGTGAGGAAGTAGGGAACATAAAATAAAGTTCAGTACACTAGTTTGTTACTAATTACTGTCAATGTACAGTTCCAGTTGGAGATTTCCTCCAAACACTACAGGCTTCATAGAGAGACCAGACCAGTCTCATAGAAAGGTGCCCAAATAATAATGACAAAGCTTTGCAGTTGATGAACTGGCCAGAGTCTGGCTGGTGATGACTGAGGACTTGTATCATGTTATAAGATTTACTTTTTTGACGTGATGAGGCTGCTTCAGACCCAGTGGCGGCTGCTGAACTTTGAAAGAGGTGGGGCGTAATTTTCTTCCTCAAATTAGACCGAGCAAAAGTGCAAGACACCTTACTGTCAGAAGGTCCAGGAGTGTTTTCGCCTTTGATGAAACGCTAATTTCAAAATAAGTGCCAGTTGGTGCCTTTTACAGCACATTTGAGTTACCCAGGCCTCCATTAGCAGTTATCACATTTAGGGCCTGCCTCATGCATAACATGACTAAACATCTCCCAATTCTCTACTTGCTGGCTTTGTTTCCACTGATAGCCATGGTCCTTCACTTGTCACAAAGCACCTGTAAACACCCTCGAACCTAATTAGACAACTTGCACATATGTGTATTCTCCCACAGATAGCTTTAATAAGGTTTCACTGTCTTGCTGATAATCTCCTACCAGTTCCCCATACCCTCTGAGTCATAAAACAATCATGCACATGCCTACACACAACCAATTAATAAAAGTCACATGCACACACCAGACCAAGCTAACTCACACCTATTCATAAACACACATTCACATACCTCTCAGTCCCTAGCCTCCAGCCTTAATTGTCCGCCTACAGCAACATAAACAGTAAGGACAGTTACTGACCCCATGCACTCTAACAAAAGGGGCCACTGTGACAGCCCTAGGTGCACTGAGGAGACAAAGCCCTCACACACTCGGGAGATGGCAAAAATTCAATATATAAAACAAATTTTATCAAGCGATGTGATAAAATGCGGAGTGAATGTTCTATATGGTTCGGTTCAGGACATTTGATCACACCAGTTTTACCAGACAAAATGCTGAATCAGCCCTGCTGGTATTTAAACCTATATTCCTCTATTTACCCGAACCTAAAACCTGGGCTACTATGATAAAGGCTTTCAACACTATGATGCGGGAACTCCGATCCCATTTGAAAAGAGAAACCACAAATCATACAAACAGTTTATCTGGTAAAATACCCCAAGACAATACCAGTGCAGTACACTTAAAATGTCCGCTCGTTTCTTTCTTTTTTTTTCTTCTTTTTTTTTTAAGGGTTTTATTGTTCAGTACAACAAACACAAGCTCCATAGCCTACATCCACAAAGTGGCCGGCCGCCGTATATGGAAAACAAATCAAAATAGGTGGAAAGTAGCATCATAAAACATAGCAAGTCGCCTACAACCACTTTAGCATGTAATACATAAACATGAACTGATGGCGTGTCTACATTTACACTCTGTGGGCACAAATAAAAAGGAAAACAAATTTCAAAAAAAGAGAAGAAAACAAGCAGGCAGCCAGAGGTATTGCACTCTCAGGCATGGCAATACTGGGAAGTATATAAGTCTGGATCCTCTAAGGAGGGACACATAAGAGATCAACCATCAGGCACTAGGGTAAAAGAGCACCCACACAGTTCAAGAGCACATCAATCAACACCAGCAACAGCAATTCACACGAGTGGGTGCGCAAAGGCATATCAGGGGATGAAGAGCATCACGCACAACGCTGTGGGGCGATGCACTAAGAACATGGCCATCAGAGGTGACAAAAATCCGCAAGCAACCCTCACGAGTCAGGAGCCGCCGAATCCGCGTCACCAGTATCAGTCGCTCTGGCTGAGAGGTAGGATGACAGAGGCGACCAGATGTCGCGAGGTCTAGAGGAGCTAGGTAGTAAATCAGCATAATTGGAGAGCTGTTCCTGGCAATAAATCATATCATCTAGCCATTCCTTAAACTTGAGTGCCCTCCCTCTGCCCCAATGGTAAGCCACCCGTCTCTTTGCCATCAATAAGGCCAAAGCTATATACTTGCGGAATGTCAGCAGCACGGGTTGGACATATCCAAGTAGGGCCAACAGCGGCGTGCTATCTAAATGTATCTCAGTCATCTGGTGCAAAGATACAAAGACCTGTTCCCAGAAGGTCCGGACAGCTGGGAAATTTCAAGCTAAATGAAGCATGTCCGCGTTGGATGCATGGCACCTATCACAGGTATCAGAGTCTCGTAACCGATATCGGTGCATTTTGGCCAGCGTGTAGTACAACCTGTGGAGGTATTTGTAGTGTATGACTCGCGGTCTACTACTGGCCGATATGCGCTCAGTCTGGAGGCAACAGAACTCTCATTGGTCGTCAGTGATTGCAATCCCCAACTCCTCCCCCCATCTCGCTCGGGACTGTGGAGGCGGTACATCCCGCTGCTCTTGGACAGTTCGATACAATAGGGGGACCAGTTTCGTAGGAGCTTTGCGTTGCAGGAGTAAGTGGAGGGGTGCAAGCGTGGGGGGCTCCGCCGGAAAAGTAGCGTGTAAAGCTCGGAGGCCATGCTGGAGTCGCAAGTATAGAAAGCTGTCCAGCGGTGTGCGGGTCAGATTTTGAAAGAGGCTGTCCGACGTGCGAAATTGGCCATTGTCGTACAGATCACCCCAGGTAACGAGAGTCGCCCTCTCTTTAAGTTTATGAAAGACCGTCTCCTGCAGTAGTGGCATTGCAGGGTGATAGACCAAAGGCAAAAGTGGGGAATAAAGCGAATCTGCCCCCAAGAGCTTCTCAATGCGTCGCCACGCAGTGATCGTGGCATTCACAGTATTCTGCGTGCTCTCACGGGCCTGCAGACTGGCAAATAGTACCCCAAATGTCCGCTGGTTTCTCCACGAGCCCGGGTACATCACGTCCAGGACAGAAGGCACATTCTCATCATATTTGATCCCTACCAGCCTCGGCTCCAGTTTCAATCTCATTAGAAAAATTCTGCCTTCACAGTTCACACATGTAGCTATGCACTCAGTGACACAAATGTTCAGCCATAAATGCATTCACAGAAGTATACAAGTCTGACTTATAGTGTAATGTTTATACTAAACAGTGGCGACAGTCACGACAGTCTGGGTCCAGTGCATGCCCCTTTAACAGCACCTACTTCTGTTTTTGTTAGCACATACCGCTATACAAATAACACATAGCTTGGGGTTCCTCGAATTCACATAGCCAGTATTTTAGATCCATGGTTCTGGTTTTACGTTTTTGTTTATTCTGAAGATGCCTGGTTTCAATATGAAACCTGCTGGGCATACTTGCTCTAGGGCACTAACACTCACTGGGCTTGTTTCGCATTCTGTAGGAGGCGTTATTACTTTGTTATATCCAAACATCCACTAGTGGGAATAACAGGAGACGCCAATGGGAATGTCATTCCTCAAATGCAGAAGCAAAGCCCTGTCCACGTTGTGGGACGCACCATTTACATGCGTCCTAGTGCCGGAGTAGCATTTGGACTCTGCGTGCAGCACGTGCCCCGCAGCCAGAACCGCCGAGGGTCCCACCTGAGTCCGAAATGTCGAGGTTGAAAGGCCATTCCAATTGGACCAGAAGAATTTTAATACCCCAATTGATTCTGAGTTTGGGCTAGTTGGTCATTCCCCAATAGGTGGCATCAATCCCCAAATGGATTCAACCAACGCAGTTGCGGTCGGCATGGCAGGAAGGTGAGGGGGCTCGTCACAGGTGGGAAGTGGGGGGGTGAGGGGGATGCGGGAGGGGTTTCATTAAAAAAAAAAAATTTAAACTTACCGTCCAGGTCCAGCGCCACCTCAGCTTTAGTTCTGGGTGTATCGCGACTCCCGCCATCCTGCATTTTTCAATTCCGGCTGCAGCTCTCATCGTCATCGGGAAAGGCAGCCTCCCTCCCTCCCCTTTGCCAATCACAACGCTGTTGAAGCAGGGGGACGACGCCCCCGCGCCCCAATGGGGGAACTGCCACTGTTCAGACTTCCCAGACTGCACCCCCCATGGGGATGTCACTAGCTCCTTCCATACAACGGTCCCTTGCTGATACACTCACAGTGCGGCAAGCACCATGCTGTTAAGGCCACATGAGGGGGAGTGTAGTTTGCATCTGCCTCACCCTCCAGTGGGCATCCAGTGCTTTCTTAAGGATCAGGATTCCAACTTCATGAAAATATGTTGTAGCAGGTGAGCTGCCGCTCTGTGTTCCTTTACTGCCATAGTCAGCACTAACTTGTTGAACTTGTTTGCCTTCTATGTGTTCAGGCAGGGTTAATTTCCTTGTGCATTCTGCATGTCCTCCAAATGCTTTCACAGGTGAGCCCTCTCGGAGGGTCTGCCTGGTCTCCATCTGTTATTGCACTCTACAGGTTGGAAAAGAAACTGGTAATGTCCCTCCCTTTTCTAAGTACACGACAGAGAGGTCCCTAAACAACACACTGTCCTCATCCATTGGAGCTAGTGATCCAAAGTGTTCTTAAACTGCAAATCTCCCTCATGCACCAGTTTAGTGGTAGGTACATTTGGGGGAGTTTGCACACCTCCACCTCCAGGATCTGCAGTGGTTCATCCTGCAAAGCACTCTTTGTGGGAGCTTGATGTCAAATTGCTCTCAATATTCCATTCATTTGCCTTTGCGTGCATTCTTCCCCTTTGACTCTGTTGTGGTCCATGCCCTCCCATTCTATATGAATTTTAGTGTTTTCTGACAGTGGTAGCTGGCATCTACTGAGGTGGGGGGTGGGCAAACAAAATTTACAACAAAAGAAAAACACTTACCGCATCATGACGGATGACATCGTCCTCACTCTGACCTCTTCTGCTGGTACTCCATTGCAGTACAAAAGGGGGTGGTGATGGACGGAGCATCTGAACCAATCAAACACTCACACCCAGTCAAAAGATCTGGGTTTGATCCATCACCGTTCTTTAGCCCACTCTGCCACCCCAGTTCAGACATGGCTATATGCAAATCAGTCTGACCCTGTGCCTCATGGGAACAGTCCAGCCCGAACTGCCAAGTCATGCCTTCCCTGGACCGGAAACAAGCTTCCGAGGACCGGTTTCTGGCATTCCATCCGTCTTCAGCCCGGCTTGCTTGAATCCAGTGGCAAAGTGCTCCGTCCATCACCACCCCCTTTCGTACCGCTTTGGCCGCCATAAGTGTGGCAGGGTATGTTCAGACGTGAGTCCCTTGCTCACTTTGCCACTGGATCCAAGCAAGCCGGGCTGAAGACGGCTGGAATGCCAGAAACCGGTCCTCGGAAGTTTGTTTCCGGTCCAGGGAAGGCATGGCTTGGCAGTTCGGGCTGGACTGTTCCCATGAGGCACAGGGTCAGACTGATTTGCATATAGCCATGTCTGAACTGGGGTGGCAGAGTGGGCTAAAGAACGGTGATGGATTAAACCCAGATCTCTTGACTGGGTGTGAGTGTTTGATTGGTTCAGATGCTCCGTCCATTACCACCCCCTTTTGTACCGGTACTCCACTGCAGGCCGCAACAAACTCGATCAACCAATCCTGGCATACTCACATGCTGTTATCAAGCAAGTGAGCAGTGACCCGCAACTTCACACAGTGGCTGACCGCCTGCGCCGACGACCTCGCACCACTGAAGAACCCTCCCAGCAGACCCAGAAGCAAGAAGGCATCCTGGTTCACCGACGACCTCAAGGACTCCAAGAAGACCTGCCGCACCCTCGAGAAAGCCTGGCTCCTCGACCGGACCACCGACAACATGACCGCCCTCAAACACGCTACCCGCAAGCACCACCAGCTCATCCGCACCACCAAGAAGAAATCCCTGAAGGAACGACTGGACAACAACACCCACGACAGCAAAGAGCTCTTCACCATCGTCAAGGAGTTCTCCAACCCCAGCACCGGCACCAACGACATCACGCCGTCACAAGACCTCTGCGACTCCCTCGCCTCGTTCTTCCACCGTAAGATCGCCGACATCCACAACAGCTTCGGCGCACCGCCCACGCACCCAACCGTCGAACCAACGCCCCCCACGCCACCCTTCGCACCTGGATCACGGTGACCACCGAAGACACAGCCCGCACAATGAACACCATCCACTCCGGATCACCGACCGACCCCTGCCCACACCACGTCTTCAACAAGGCCGACTCCACCATCGCACCCCAACTCCGGAACATCATCAACGCCTCCTTCAACACCGCCACCTTCCCGGAGAGCTGGAAGCATGCCGAGCTCGGCGCCCTCCTGAAGAAACCCACAGCGGACCCCACCGACCTCAAAAACTTCCGCCCCATCTCGCTCCTCCCTTTTCCTGCCAAAGTCATCCAGAAGATCGTCAACAGACAGCTGACCGCCTTCCTCGAGACGAACGGATCCCTCGACCCCTCGCAGTCCGGCTTCAGAGCCAACCACAGCACCGAGACCGCCCTCATCGCAGCCACCGACGACATCCGGACCCTGCTCGACAAGGGGGAAACAGTGGCCCTCATCCTCCTGGACCTCTCCGCTGCGTTCGACACGGTCTGCCACCGCACCCTAGTCCAGCGCCTCAGCAACATCAGTATCCAAGAGAAGGCACTGGAGTGGATCATCTCGTTCCTCGCAGGAAGAACACAAAGAGTCCGCCTCCCCCCCGTTTTGCTCCGAGGCCACCGAAGTCATCTGCGGAGTCCCGCAAGGATCTTCACTCAGCCCCACCCTCTTCAACGTCTACATGAAACCTCTCGCAGCCATCCCACGCCAGCACAACCTCAACATCATCTCTTACGCCGACGACACCCAGCTGATCCTCTCCCTCACCAGAGACCCCGACACCGCCAGAACCTGCCTACACGAAGGGATGAAAGACGTCGCCGAGTGGATGAAGGACAGCCGCCTGAAACTGAACTCGGACAATACGGAAGTCCTCATCCTGGGATCTTCGCCCTCCGCCTGGGACGACTCCTGGTGGCCCCCAGCCCTGGGCACCGCACCCAAGCCAACCGACCACGCACGCAACCTGGGCTTCATCCTGGACTCCTCCCTCTCGATGACCAGACAAGTCAACGCCGTCTCCTCATCGTGCTTCAACACCCTGTGCATGCTTCGCAAGATCTTCCGCTGGATTCCGACCGAGACCAGGAAGACTGTCACCCAGGCACTCGTCACCAGCCGACTGGACTACGGAAACGCCCTCTACGCCGGAACCACAGCCAAGCTGCAGAAAAGACTCCAGCGCATCCAGAACGCCTCCGCCCGACTCATCCTGGATGTCCCCCGACGCAGCCACATCTCCAGCCACCTGAGGAACCTGCACTGGCTCCCCGTCGACAAGAGGATCATGTTCCGGCTCCTCACCCACGCACACAAGTCTCTCCATGACCTGGGCCCCAAATACCTCAACGACCGCCTGACCTTCAACACGCCCACCCGCCAGCTACGGTCCACCAGCCTCGCCCTCGCAGCCGTACCACGCATCCGAAGAGCCACCGCCGAAGGAAGATCCTTCTCTTACCTGGCTGCCAAGACTTGGAACTCTCTCCCCATCCACCTTCGGCTGACCCAGGACCATCTCGCCTTCAGGAAACAACTTAAGACCTGGCTGTTCGAGCAGTAGCATACCCCCTCCCCCCAAGCGCCTTGAGACCCTCCCGGGTGAGTAGTGCGCTATACAAATGGCTTGATTGATTGATTGATTGATTGATTGACCTGGTTGGTGGGAGTGGCCTCTCTCAGCACTCCTGGGGGTACTGGGTGCCTGCACTTGCTCTCAATCTAGCGGTCTTAAGACAGCTGGGTTGAGAGATTTAAAGTGCGGATGTCTGGCTGGCTGTCCCAAGAAGTCCGGCCAAAGGGATATGCACACTTTAAACAGTGCAAAGGCAGCACTCTGCCCAACACTCCTCACTCCTGTCACTCAGCAGGCCCCTCCCTGACCTGTCGCTCAGTTCAGGACAGGATGATGAAAAATAAAATGGCAATGTATTACTATTTTATTTTTCATCTCTGTGACTTTGGAGGAAAGTGGGGCGACACGCCTCCGCTCCAATGAAGGAGCCGCCAGCAATTGTCTGTAATAAAATACATTCAACTCTCTAGGTCACGGACTTAAGAAGGCCTGCTTCCTATACTGAGCATCAACAAGGGAGAAGTGTTCTGTGTTTACACCAGTTTTGTATAATCACACACACTTGCTCGAACCAAGGCTTAAAGTGGATTACTCAGCAATAAAGAAAAACTGTTCAGATTTAAGGCTTATTGATGACAGATTTGCTTACCAAGAGCACAGAGTGAATCATATAAAAGAAAAGCTCAGATAATGAAATATGTGCGGGTACACAAAATAGAGGCAAGATAAACACATGCCTTGCTATTTGATCTAGTGACTTTGTTGAAAAGAGGAACCTATGGGCATATGTACAAGAATTGGCGATAACTATCACTAACACTAGTTAGCTGTAGTTTTTTTAATGCCGTGTACCATGGAAAACTATTGTCTTGTTAGCAACATATGTACAAGACGTCGCTACATGGCGATAGCTTCAGGAATCAGCGGTAAAAACTTCTGCCAACATTATCGTGATGGCGATAGGAATTCCGGCGTTAACTGCCAAAAACCAACTAAAGGCTCATTAGCGGCAAAAAAACACGTTAGTCAGCCCAACGTGTTTTCTTTTTGCCTCTAATCGAAAAAATAGCCTATCAGTCGACCTCCAATAGAAAATAGGCACAAACAAACTATGAAAAGCAGTATGGAGCAGCCAGGGCCAAATGCAGCACACATCAATAACCCCCTCAAGCCACCCAACATCCAGGTTGACGGGGATGAGAGCCTGGATGCCTCGCTGGACCTGCGCCTGGAGCTTGGATGCGTTGCTGGACCTGCGCCTGGATGCATTGCTGGGCCTGCATCTGGAGCCTGGATGCTTCGCTAGACCCCGCCTGGAGCCTGTATGGGTTGGTGGACCTGCGCCTGGAGCCTGGATGCGTTGCTGGGCCTGCATCTGGAGCCTGGATGCCTCGTTAGACCATTGCCTGGAGCCTGGATGCGTTGCTGGACCTATGTTTGGAGCCTAAATGCCTCAATGGACCTGCATCTGAAGCCTGGAGTGGGAATGCGGAGGAGCTGTGAAGTCGATGAGCCATGATGGTAGACATTGAGGCGCGGCGATCGTCCGTACCTGGTGGTGAAGTCTGGTTGGTCGCATGGAAAATCGTTGCTGACCTGTGTCAGAAGACCGCCTTGCGCCCCTTGGAGCTGTGAATGGTAGAGGGGCTCCTGCGCACCAATGTAGGGAGGTCTGCATCACATACTACGATCCACCACTACACCGAGGTGCACTTAGAAGTTTACCAAAGTGGGCGGCACCTCTCTGCATCACAAGCTGGATGAGGTTGCGCTGGCCGGACGCTGTGGAGGGTGAGGCCCCTGAGCTGCGCCAAACTTGTGTTGCGGGAGCCCTGCAAATTCACGCCTAAGGGAGCCCTGCTGCATCAACTGCTTCGGGAGGTTCACCAGCGGACTTGGCGGTGACTGCTGTACCCACGCTTCGAAATCCCACCTGGCTGAGGCTCCTGCTGGGTGAGTCACAGATTTGGAGAGAGTGTAGCGGATTGCGCGACGGTGTCAACGTCCAGGTAAGGAGAAGGTGGGACACCTAGCGGAGGAGGCCCGGGGGTTGAGTCACCCAGGCCTAGCACCAGTAGATGACGCACCCCGAGTGTCGGCTCATCAGCTATGGTAGAAGAGCTTCGCCCCACTGCTTCCAAGCAGTGCAAGAAGAGGAAAAATCATCACATGATGATAACTCCCTGATGTTATGGTGCTGTGTTTCCGTTGCTGGTGGGAGGGTGGGTAGGGCTGCTCCACTCACGGAGCAGGGCATGGGCGGAGTGGCATGCCCACTCAAGTGAGCAGTGACTGTTTGGACGGCCCGCTCAGGTCACACAAAACAGTCATGCACACTGTCCTGTTCTCCATGCAGGCTGCATTACAGCCTGCATGGAGAACATGCCCACACCTCCAGCCCCTGGCTAAACGCCTCGTCCCGGCGACTATGACCAATAATAATAATAGGCAGTCTTGTAGAGCGCAATGGTGACGCACAACGGCGTGTCCCCGCGCTGAGATGCGAGCGTGTTCAGAGGAAGTTCTGAGGGGAAGGCCCGCTATCTGGCAAAGAGAAATGTTTTCAGCTTGGCCCTGAAGATAGACTCTGATGGTTCCAGACGCAGCGCTACCGGAAGTTTATTCCAGCAGGATGCGGCGAGGTACCTGAAGGATCTGCCACCCATCCTCGCTCTGGACACCTTTGGAATAGTCAGGCGCCCTGAGCCAGAGGATCTTAGCGCACGGGATGGCTCGTATTGTGTCAAGAGACCCTGAAGTGGCAGGGGTGCCCTGCCATTAATGATCCGATGGCAGGTGCAGAGGGCCTTGAATTCTACCCTGCTCCTGACCGGAAGCCAGTGCAAGGCTTGGAGCGCGGCTTTGGAGGCTGATCTTCTCGGTAGTCTGAGAACTAGCCGAGCAGCGGCGTTTTGCAAGACCTGTAGGCGGCTCAGATTCTTCTCGGGGGTACCCAAGTAGAGAAGGTTGCCATAGTCCATCTTGGACGTGACTAGAGCATGCACTAGTGTTCGGCGGGCTTTGGTGGGAAGGAGCTCCAAAACCTTCCTGAGGGTCTTGAGGATCCCGAAACAGGTGCCGACCACCCGGTTGACCTGGGGGCCAAAGGTTAGATCGGAGTCGAACCAGACACCTAGATTCCTCGCCTCCAGGCAGGGGGTGGGTGCTATTCCCAAGCAAGGAGGCCACCACGCTGATGTCCACGCCGCCCGGTCTCCCCCTACCACCAGCACCTCAGTCTTGTTGCCGTTAAGTTTAAGGCAGTTGGCAGACATCCAGGCAGCAAGATCTTGCATGCATGCTCTGAAGATGTCAGCCGCAAGGCCGGGTGCACGCGATAGGGAGATGACCAGCTGCGTGTCGTCAGCGTATGACACCATGCGCAGACCGTAGCTCTCCACTATGGAGGCGACTGGGGCCACATATAGATTAAAAAGCGTTGGGCTTAGGGACGAGCCCTGTGGTACCCCCTGGTCCAGTGCCACTCGCCTGGAATAGCAGTCGCCCTGCCTGACTTGGAAACCTCGGCCCGATAGGAACGACTGGATCCATTTTAGCGCTGCATCACCCAACCCTGCTTTGTTCAGACACTGTAGCAAGATGGAATGTGCTACAGTGTTGAACGCGGCGCTGAGGTCCAGCAGGATCAGGGCCATAGTGTGGCCCTCGTCGGCCCCCTGCCTGATGGATTCGGAAGCCATGAGGAGTGCCGACTCAGTCGAATGTCGAGGTCTGAATCCGAATTGGGTGGGGTGAAGGAGATTTGACTCTTCCACAAACTGCATTAGCTGCCGATTCACCAGCTTCTCAGCCACTTTCGAGAAGTAGGGAAGGAGGGAGATGGGGCGCAGGTTCTCCAGCTTTTCGAAGCTGATATTAGGCTTCTTGCGGAGGGGGAGCACAACTGCTTGTTTCCATTCCCAAGGCACAATGCTGGACCTAAAGGAGATGTCCAGCAGGTGCCTGATATATGGCTCTAGTGTTGTCAGGCTGTCCCCCAGCCGTTTAGGAGATGCTGGGTCCCGTGGGGAACCTGATTTCACTGATCTACATATGTTGATCAGGTCTTCAGCTGGTGGGGTAGAGAAATTGAGCAGCAGATTGTGACCATCTACCTCTCTAACTGATGCCTCGACCTTTCCATCTACCGCTGGTTGGGCAGGGAAGGCGGAATAGATTTTGGACACTTTGTCGCTGAAGTAGTCGGCAATGCGATTGCAAGCAGCCATAGAGCAGTCCTCTGATCCTGCTGAGGATTTGGGGACAGCAAGAGATTTGTATACACAGAACAGTTCTTTTGCTGAGTTATCTGCACCCAAAATTCTTTCGGCATAGTGGGCAGTTTTTGTTATCCTGATAAGATTATGATATGCTCGTCGGTGGGTGAGATATCTCTCTCTCACCTGACTGTCATAGGCTTCCCTCCACTGCCTTTCCGCTCGCTTACACTCCCTCTTGGCACCACGCAATTCTTCGTTAAACCATGGTGCCGATCTCTGTTTACGACCACCCTTCTTTGGATGGTCTAAAGGGGCCGTTTGGTCCAGCGCAGCCGTGATTCGGTCGTTAAGTAATTTGTTTACCGAATCCGCATCATCGCCTCCAGGGGGGCCATTGGCTGTAAGAGCCTCATTAAATTTGGGCAGGGAAAACCTAGCCCATTTGCGCCTGAGATAGTTAAGGGGAGTGGGAGCGGTGACCTTATTCTTAGGGAGAGAGATTTCAAAAGGCACCAAGAAATGGTCAGTCCACGGGAGAGGCACTGGGGGAGCCACCCTAACTTCCTCCCAGTTCGCAAAAACTGGGTCAAGCAGATGACCATGTTGGTGTGTTGGAAGGTGGCCCTTTAGCTCTAATTGTACCAACCCCCAACACTGCATTGCAGCGTTGTGATTGACTTTGGGGAGGGAGCATAACTGCCTACTTCCTGTTCCTGGAAGCAGACTCAGGAGAGCAGGAGCAATGAAGACACGGGACCCAGCCTTGAGGTAGGGTTTCTCTCATTTAAATATTTACAATACCCGTTCTCACACACCGCACCGAGTCCATGCCCCATCCAGTGTTCTTTCCGGCGTTTCCCACCTCCCAGCTGTCCAGTCCCCCCGCAGCACTTCTCAAAGGGTGCCGCTGTGCTGCCATGCATAGCGGGAGTACCACTGGTGTGCCAAAGGTATCTATGGAGTTAGGACGCATACCATTATATTGCATTCCATTACAATGCATACTAATACTAGGCATATTGCAACAGTAGGGAAGGTGTTGGATTGCGGAGATGTAAACATTACTATTCCCACTTCAGTGAGTGCAACCCTAAAACTGACCCTTGCACCCCAAAGCAAACCCTGAACCCGAACATTCATCTTTGAGACCTCAAAACACACTAAAAAATCATATTTTACGTAAATGCACAACCCATTTTCATATTTGACCCAAATGCACACCCCAATTTTCATATTTGACCCCATAATACACCATACATTTATCTCCGAACACCCAAAACCCATACCCACCCTAAAAATAAAAAATACCCCATTACTTACCTCACAATGCGTTGTAATGGAATGCGATGTAAAGGCACCTGTTTTGTTGGATTGGTGTTCTAAAGGTATTAAGATGTAATGTATGTGTTGTAATGGACATCTCCCGTGCCAAAGGCAAGCTATAGGCAAGCTTGTCTGCGTCCGTCTGCCCCTAGACCGTGCTCAGCACCAAGAACCCTTCCTTTCGGACACTCTACCCCTACACCGCCAGCACCTGCCTCACCATCAATCCTGGACACCCCATCGCCTTCCAGGACCAACATCTCACTGGCGCCTACTAAATCACCCGCAAGGACCACCCAACCGTCCAGGTGGAGGCATTGCCATCACCGACAGAAGCACACTCTGACTGACCATGCACTCTAATGACCCAACGGTGACCATGGAACACCTCAGCTTCCAGATCCAGACCAACCCCATCCCCATCCCCTGCGGCACCCCCATCTGCAGGCCCCCCGGGCCATGGACACCCATTCTCCGATACCATTGTAGACCTCATTGCACACCAGGCTCTCCCATCCACCGACGACATCCAACTCGTTGAACTCAACCTCCACCTAGACAACCCCAGTGAACAGAACACTACCCCCTCCTGGGGTAGCTCCCCAAAATCAGAGTCCAGCAGCTAGTCACCGCAGCAAGCCACGTAGCACGACACACGGTCGAGCACGTCTCCTCCGCTATCGGCACGTCTCCTCCGCCATCGGGCCCTTCAACTACAGCCACTCCACCAGACTCTCCTGGACCGACCATCATTGTATACATCATGGCTTCACCATGCCCACCGTACACAACCGCCATCATCGGGAAGCACCCCTTACATCGGATACATCGCATCGCGCTGACATTGCAACGCGGCAATTACATCGTGCCCGTCATTACCTCGCATGTCATTAGGACGCATGCAAGTGCATCGCATTACCTAATACATCGTTAGCGATGACATCGAATTGACTGGGAAGCGAGCGAATAACATGACAGTGTTTACATGTAAAGAACACTGACGGGGGTTATTTTAAGAATGTTTATTTAAGCACAATGACATAAACTGACGGAGGTAATTAAGCTGCGTAAAAACGGTGCATATTTGGCAAACTGACGGAGGTAATTAAGCAGCGTAAAAACGGTGCATATTTGGAAATATGATTACAAAACAATGTTTATTTAAGCATCATTAGAAGAATGTTTATTTAAGCACAATGACATAAACTGACGGAGGTAATTTCAATAGACATGAAAAACGGCGAGCATTAACAGAAACAAGCAAAGCGGTGCATATTTGGAAATATGGTTATTTAAAAACGATGTTTATTTGTTTATTTAAGCATCATTAGAAGAATGTTTATTTAAGCAATATGCGCACAAGCAATATGCGCACAATCACATAAACTTACTTACAAAAAAAGCGTAAAGCGAGCACATTAAAAACGGGAAGCAGCGAGCACATTAAAAACGGGAAGCATAAACAGAAACAAGCAAAGCGGTGCATATTTGGAAATATGTTTATTTCAATAAGCAAAACATCAACGTCAGTCACTGCAACAACATGTGGTGTAACAGAAACATAGACTGACTTTGGTGCTGACAGACACGGTTCGCGCCTGCAATCCTCCAATCATACCAAGATTATATACTTATTTTTTTTTCATATACTTATTTTTTACAACAAAATTTGATGGGAAGTTTATTTATCACGCACATCCCCTCATATCAATATATCTGGTGGGTGCATGGGTGGCATGGGTGGATGGATGGGTGGGTGGGTGGATGGATGGATGGGTGGGTGGGATGGTGGTGTGCGACATCCCCTCATATCAATATATCTGGTGGGTGCATGGGTGGCATGGGTGGATGGATGGGTGGGTGGGTGGATGGATGGATGGATGGGTGGGTGGGTGGGATGGCATGGGTGGATGGATGGGTGGGTGGGTGGGTGGATGGATGGATGGATGGGTGGGTGGGATGGGTGGATGGATGGATGGATGGTGGTGGATTGGATGGATGGGTCGGTGGATGGATGGATGGATGGGTGGATGGATGGATGGATGGGTGGATGGTTGGGTGGGATGGGTGGATGGGTGGGATGGGTGGATGGGTGGATGGGTGGATGGATGGTTGGGTGGGTGGGATGGGTGGATGGATGGATGGGTGGGTGGGTGGATGGCTGGATGGGTAGGTGGATGGGTGGGTGGGATGGGTGGATGGATGGATGGTGGTGGATTGGGTGGATGGATGGATGGGTGGGTGGATGGATGGATGGATGGATGGATGGATGGATGGATGGATGGGTCGGTGGATGGGTGGGTGGGTGGGTGGTCCGATGGGTGGGTGGTCGGATGGATGGGTGGGTGGGGTGGATGGATGGATGGATGGGTGGGTGGGTGGATGGATGGATGCATGGGTTGGTGGTGATATGGGTGGGTGGATGGATGGGTGGGTGGGTGGATGGATGGATGCATGGGTTGGTGGTGACATGGGTGGGTGGGTGGATGTCATGCAACAAAACATAATGTGGTATAGTTCTTCACACAGTACCCTGTCTCTCTAATGCTGCATTCCTTCCTGCCCCATAAATGTTTTTTTCTACCATTTGTTCGTTGGTGTGGCACAGTTTCTCACATGGTAACCTGTCTCTCCCACAAGCCTGCTTTCTTTGTCCGATAAGTGGGTTTGTGTAACCATCAGTTGTGTTGCGTCCTGCAGACCTCCCAGCCTCCAGTCGGCACAACTTTGTTGCGAAGGAAATCTGGAGCCACAATAATGTAGCAAGGATATTTATTCAAAAACATAGCCCAATAGTGGTACCCCACAGGCCGGCCAGCTTACTGAACGATGCCTCAGAACTCCCCGAAGGAAAATACTCATAGCAAGCGGAACCTCGCAAAGTTCCTTCTTTCCTTAAAGATTGAACACAGATGCATTCTTTATTTAATGTAATTGTGTTTAACTTGATCTTGCACACAATTACTTCTTTTAAGATACAAGACTTGAGGTTGGCTAACATACCGACATGCTGTTCGCTGGGGGTATCCAGCTCGACTTTTTTACTGGCATCTACCAAAACGAGCGAAACACATGGCAGAAGGGCACTCAAAACGAGGGTAACATAGGGCAGGAGGGCACACAAAACGATGCAAACAGAGGGCAGAAGGGCACTCACAACGAGGGTAACATAGGGCAGGAGGGCACACAAAACGATGCAAACAGAGGGCAGAAGGGCACTCAAAAACGAGGGAAACATAGGGCAGGAGGGCACACAAAACGAGGCAAACAGAGGCCAGAAGGGCACTCAAAAACGAGGGAAACATAGGGCAGGAGGGCACACAAAACGAGGCAAACAGAGGGCAGAAGGGCACTCAAAAACGAGGGAAACATAGGGCAGGAGGGCACACAAAACGAGGGAAACAGAGGGCAGAAGGGCACTCAAAAACGAGGGAAACATAGGGCAGGAGGGCACACAAAACGAGGGAAACAGAGGGCAGAAGGGCACTCAAAAACGAGGGAAACATAGGGCAAAGGGGCACGAAAAACAAGGGAAACACAGGGCATTAGGGCACGCATAAAAGAGGGAAACATAGGGCAGGAGGGCACACAACAACGAGGAAAACATTGTGCAGAGGCAAGAAAAAACGGCGGCAAATAGTGCACACATCCCACGCTATCCATTATGTAAAGTGGTTGCACACTAATTTGCTTCAATGGCCGACACTAACCGTTGGGAGGTCTGAAAACTCAAATTTTGTGACTGGAGGGTAATGTATTTCAATGAGAAGTTCAGGGAGAGGCAAATGCCTGACTGGTGAAAATGCGCGTTTATTCCTCGACCGATTTTAGTTAGATTAGCATTTACGTGGATAAAGACAAGCTTTGCATGTTTTCCGAAACGGCTAACAAGGTGAGCAGTGTGCGCTACACTAAAATTAAGTGTTAAATTAAAGGCAATTATTTTGCGGCTTTACGGGAACATGAAAGGTGCCAGATATAGCCGTAGATCTTAATGCCAAGGTGCCAAGTAGCAAGACAAACCATGCATCGAACACTTTTTTTTTTATAAGGCTCAAACACATCAAATTACAGCGTATTTCTCTAAGGGAAGAGCTAGGAGATACTGACTAAGTAAATCATTGCAACGCATCGCGTTTCCCCGATTCCTGCCAAGAGTTAATATTCTGCACCAGCTGCACGTGCCAGGAACTTTAGTTTTTAAGATAGGGCCGAAGGCAGGCACAGAGAATGAGGGGAACACTTACCGATTACAGGAGGCAGTCCACACGGTACCGGCACAGGGACAAATAGATTAACACACTGTGTGCAACACAATATATACCCCCCCACCAACCCATTGGCGATGTAAAACATCGCGTTGTTAAGTCGCGCGATGTCATGTCGCCGATAGAACAGGCTATCCAAGGCTGTGCCTGTAGTTGCGTCGTAACGACCCGCGATCAAAAAATGGCCACTGTGATGTCTTCTGCGATGTTTTTCCCGCGATGCAAACGCCCGCGATGAGATTACTTGCGATGGATAGTCATACAACCGCCATCATCGCCCCTCTCGCAGCTGGATCAAGGCCACCGAAGTACGTCTCGGCAACTCCCCTCAGCACCACCATTCTACCAACGCTTACAGATTATGACACTGCAGCACACAACCACCATCAATGGATCTCCAACTGCGCCGACACCTGGGCACCCCTCAAGAATGGCACTGCGTCAGTACCTTACGCCTGCATAATAAGGGTGACACAGTGCCACAGGGATAGGCTGGCCCCATGCATTGCTGGAGTTGCGTCATGGTTGTGATGCGACTGCAGCAATGGATGACTTTAGCGCAGACAGATATGTCAGGATTCCAGACATATCTGTCATTACTTGCGTCATGGAGCGCTGTCCAGTAAATACAGCGCATCTGTGGTGTCGCAAGAAGGGGGGTAGTGAAAAGTGTTGCAACGCTGTCTTGTCGCAGCACTGCAACACTTTTCATGAGTGAGGCCTAGGAATGCGTACTATCTTATTAATGGTGTGCAGTCCTGCCCTGTAGTTTTGTCGCAGGGCAGCACAGCAACATTGCTTGCAGCGCGGTCCAGTAACAAAACCTGCTGAAATGAGGCCCCAAGGGTTATCTCCATTTTTAAGACCACCTGTTTTCTGGTCTTAAAAAAACTGCCTCTAACTGCAGTTAGAGGCAGTTTTTTTGTCCTCCAAACTTAAGAAACCCCCTTGTAAATATCGCTATGTGGGATTAGAGGCCGTTTTTGCACGGAAATGCCTCCCTTGCATGTCATTATCGCTAACAGAAGTGGCGATCTTTATAATGGACGTTTTTGCCGGAATACTGCCGCTAACAGAGGTTAGCGGCAGCTTGTACATAAGGCGATAAAAATCTCACCGCAAACCCATCAGAAAAGTGCCGCTAAATAACTCCTTGTACATATGCCCCTACGTTTTTCGGCTTGCAGAACCCTGAGCTGTAGTTCCCAACAGGAGTCGCCCATGGAGTGCAATCAATAACATCTAATTTGGAGTTAACCTATAACGTAGCTTGACCTTATGACTCGCATTCTTGTGGTTAGGGGTCAGGAAAGTGATCTCTCCTGACTTTCTGTCTTCTCACAGCTGGGCCTCTATCGTCTGTAGTCCCTCCAGTTGTTGAAGCTAAATTCGCGAGAGATCAGCTCTGTATACAGTAGGTACTGAGTTTTGTTTTCAGAAATGTTAGTGTAGACTTACTTGGATCTGGAGTGCCCTGTCCATACAATGTCCTTGATGTATTTATCATTTGCTTGCAGATCAGTACTCAGCAAACGCCCTTACACAACACAAGGGAGGAAAGTTGAAAATTGGGGAAGAGGAGAGAAATGTATACAAAATCGTACATGTCCCCCTCTTCAGGTGTTTCTCCTGGCTCACCTTTTCTTGTTCCAGAGCATTCAACTTGATTATAGCATAACACGTGTGTGCCCACTATCATACACTGACAGATTAACCTTCTCTTCCTTTTAGGTGCTTACTTTCCCAAGCCCCTCAAATTCATAAACAATCAAGATTCAAAGAAATGGTTGACCTATAGAGCCCTGAGGCAGGGTTTGCTTGTTTCCCGATTCCATGCCTGAGAAGATCACCCAGCCAAATTTGTTATTACATCATAGCAAATGGTGTACTCTGTATGCCATTTAAAATACAAAACATTAAGTGACAAAGTCCCAAAAAACAGAATCAGCTACTGATGCATGGAATGGGGAATGTTGAGGTCTCTACATACTCAACACCCAGGGAGATCCTTTACAACCACCGTGATTTAATCAGTGCGAAAGAACAAGTGTTTTCCTAGCTGTTTAGGCATTTGTTTATTGTGGTTCTACATCAATTTTTAATAACGATTGTTTAATAAGTCTTAAAAGTTTCATCTTAAGGTTCAAGCTTTATCTAATTTTAAATCATATGATGTTCCCAGGGTTACAGGGTAAGCGATATGATTCCTGTTACCCCTAATATATTAGTGAACTGAGTTTGAATTAAATAACAAAATCATATATTTGTACGTTTTGCTCTTGACCAACGAAAAATCTTTTTGAAGTAGTCGGAGCATAGTAAGGAAATGTATTAAAAGAAAATGGGATCATTAGAAAACGGGCAATGACATCATTGGTTTGTTGTATTAGGAGATATTTTCAAATCAGTTTTCAGTAAAAAAATCCCATTCTGTTTTCTTTTTAGTTTTGTCAATCTATTTGCTATATTCGGTACATCATCCTTAATTTCTTCCTTCATATTATCTATTATTTGTTAACTAAGTATTTCTATTTTGCTTAAATTTCAAGGATGCTTCAGAACAATCAGCTGTGGCGAATACCCTCCGAAGCCCTGTGGGACCTTCCAAATCTCCAGTCTCTGTAAGTTCGTGTGACACAGCATAGGGCGTGCCCTATGGCCATTGCATATAAATGTCAACATATTAATCAGAGATATTGGGTCATAAAGCGTGGTTTATTTTGTTTTTTGAAAATGAGCCTCAAAGATTTTTTCGTGGACCAAGAGACACATATTAACAACTCACAAGGGCAGAACATCAACGGCATCTGTTTCTGCAACATGGGCACCCAATAAAGAAACTATCTGGCATAGGGAGTGCTAGAGGGATCTGAAAATCCTCACACAAACCATATTTCCATCTGGATATGGTGACTTGCCACTCTTCTCACTCAATGTGGATTTGCAAGCTCTCAAGCCTATTGTAGGAGTTTAATCTGTTTTTATTTGTGCTGTGTGGAGTGAAGGTGTGGCTCTACGTAGGTGTGTCTCCCCTCACCTTGTGCAAGAGTATAAGAGCTGTGCCAAGACTTGCTCCATTAACATCAAGTGATTTATGTATTATATTTTTCCAATAATGCAACGTTTGCTTTACATGCACTTATGGAGGTAGCATTGTTGTTGTTATGGTTAGCATTTGCTCCAACCTCCCTCAACTTTACAGGAACCTACCTCAATATTTATTTTCCAGTACGTGCTGCAAAGCCCTACTGCCATCACTAGGGCCTTCCTCCAACCATGCTATTTCATTTTGACAGTTCTGCGGCAGGTACTGTTCCACGGATTAGCACCAGTATGAATAACCTGTTTAAGCTTAGGTTACCAGAAGACGTCATGTCATGGAGGGCACCATGTTTCTATTCCTCAGTCCTATTGGCTACATTTTGAAAACAAACACAATTTTTTTTGACAACTCCCAACCCACCGCTATCTATTGCGGGAACCACGCCGGTGTTACATTAAAATGAACTTGCATTTACCAAAGTACTATGGAGCATAGAAACAGCAACATGGATTTGTATGTATGAAGGAGTGAAAATGTATGACTAAATCTTATTGACGGTGCAATGCTGTAAGACTCTCTGGGGTACATTGTCAGCAAGGGATCGGAGAAGCAAGGCTGCTGTCGACCTGCTCTGTTAGACAAGAAAATATTGGGAGAGGTTATGTTATTCAATAAACGATTAAAGTTATATTTACTGAACAAGATTGCAGAAGGCATCCCGGGCCAAATGTACAACAGACCTTGAATACGCAGAGGGCACCGAAGGAAAATTTAGTTGCCTTTTGACTGCAAAAGCACTAGTTACTGGTCACAAATGTGCTTTGCAATAACCGTTTTGTATAACAGTGAATGCTTTGCAAACCCAAGCAAGTTTCAAGGAAAAGGTAGTAACATCAAGCCAATGCCCAACACCCAGGTCCCTGTACTTGTCAATCAGTCAAGCGATCAATCAATCAAGGGTTGATAAAGCACAACTACTCACCCGTGAGAGTCTCAAGGTGCTGGGGGGAGGTTGGGAGCAGATCAGTCTTAGTGCTGGAGTCATTGGAAGAGCCAGGTTTTGAGGTCCTTCCTGATCTGGGGGTATGGTGGGAGATAGTCTGGGGTGGAGGGGTAGGGTGTTCCAGGTCTTGGCTGCGAGGAAGGAGAAGGACTTCCCTCCGGTTCTGGTCTTGCGGATCCATGGGACGGTGGCCAGGGTGAGCTGGGTGTAGCAGAGGTGTCTTATGGGTGCGTGGAAGGAAAGGCGTCTGTTCAGGTATACTGGTCTGGCGTTGTGGAGGGCATTGTAAGCATAGGTGAGGATTTTGAAGGTTATTCTTCCATCTGCCGGGAGCCAGTGGAGTTCGCGGAGGTGTTGAGTGATGTGGCTGTGCCGGGGGTGGTCGAGGACCAATCTGGCTGCAGCGTTCTGGACATTCTGGAGCTTGCGGAGGTTTTTCTGGGTAAAGCCGGCATAGAGTGCGTTGCCGTAGTCGAGTCTGCTGCTGGTGAGAGTGAGTGACAGAAAACTCTGGATTCAGTGGGGATCCATCCGAGGGTCTTTTGCTGCAGACAGAGGGTATTGAAACAGGCCGAGGATACTGAGCTGATCTGGCGGTCCATAGCGAGCGATGTGTCTAATATGATGCTGAGCTTTTGTGCGTGGTCCATTGGGGGTGGGGGGAGTTCCTAATGCAGGTATCATTCCATACGGAGGGGATGGATCCCAGGATGAGGACTCCCGTCTTGTCTGAGTTGAGCTTAAGGCAGCTGTCCTTTATCCAGGTGGCGACGGCTTTCATCCCTTCTTGGACGTTGTGCCTGGTGACATTGGGTTCGTTGGGAGGGAGATGATCAGCGTTGTGTGCTAACAACGTAGGAGATGATGTTGAGCCTGCGGTTCCTGATGATGGTTGCGAGGGGGGCCTTGTAGACCTTGAAGAGGGTGGGGCTGAGAGAGGAGCCCTGGGGCACTCCACAGTTGGTCTCTGTTGGTTTCAGAGGTATGGCGGTTGTGACTTGCAGAGAAATGTTTCAATGCTTTGTGACTGCTTCTATGACCAGAAACTGTTGAAGAGTTGGAGGCCGTCAGGGGCAACCATTCGCAAATGGTAAACTGTCATGGACAGCTACCACTGTGGGTTTGTGTATTGCCTTTATCAGAGGGAGCAGAATGGGATTCTGTGGACAGCTGCTTAGAGCCCCACACATTTCTGTTAATGGTGCTTTAGCACTGTGCCAATGCATGTGGCTTTATGACTTCTTTCTCCTTTTAGGTAAAGTGGTCACCTGCCAGTGCACTGAGAAAGTAAAAGCCTGCATGAAGGTCTGTTATGCCTCGCAGGTCTCAGTCCCTGCATACGCAGATTGGCACAATATGGTATACATCGGGATCTGACATTGTGCATATTAATGAGGCGGACTTTGTACGCAGATCTTTTAAACAGCGCCAACATCACAGGGCTAATTAGTGGCTTCGTTGCAATGCTGCAAGACTCTAAGATGGCTAGTAAGCATTTAGGGCCACAGCAGGTAAGGCTCGGGTATTGCAGGGAAGTTGACTAGAACAGAAAAAAAATCAGACACAAGAAATTCTTTGCCAAAACAGAGGCAGGATCCCAGGAAAAAATGAAGACAGTATGAGGACTATTGAAAAAATGCCCTTTATAGTACCTAAAGTCGTGCTGTAGCAGTATCAAGCAGTTCACAAACCAAAAACCGGAGGCCCCCGCCTCTCCTATCTCTGTCCCACATGTGCAGATCTTCGCACGTAAACATTTTTGTACTAAAAGTGGTACGGAAAAAGGGGAGAACCTTCAAAATGGGGTATACATATAACGAAATTAGAGGGTTGTATGGAAATTTAAGGAGGTATTTAGGAAAGGACATATTAATACAAAGACACACCCACAAAAGAACAATACAATAGCTATTCATAAAACGCACTTCTAAAGTTACTATATCACTCATAGGGACAAAACAGGCTCAAACGCACACCAACCAACCCTTGCAGTAAGTCATGCTCCACACATTTATATGTTTGCATATTTAAAGGTGAACCAGTACACTGTCCACATATACCATACTAAGACAACAATGTTTCACTACCATAATATCGCTGTCACACATGCCATGCTCTACTTATTACTTTTATTCTTCCTTTTCATAATCACTCTATCACTCTTACATTGGAACACTAAAGTTGAATCAGTCACATAGTATACAAAAGTGTTTCGGCACACACTGTAACATCTCGTGTTGTTAGTATATCATGTCACACTCTACTCCATGAATCATTAATTACCTTTGCCCAATATTTTAGCATTTTCCACTTGCGGATTGGTGCCCTCCACATACAGATTCTCTGTCCTGCATGCAGAGGTCTCTGCCCTGGTGGTCGACATATCCGTCAAGTGCATGAAACATAAAATATGGTTGTAAACTTACTTGCAGTAAATTTTGATTCATAAATTATTCTATAGTAAGAGGCCACACACCCTCATTATAGGGCGTGGAGACATGCAAGTCTACACTTAGGTGTGAATATACACTCAGAAAAGGCAAATAGCAAACACGTGTAGAATTATACCTCAGTGTAGTGGTAAATATACAGGTGAGTAAATACACATGTAAGTATATTTACTTTGTGGATCAGGCCCTATGTCTTGCCTACACTCCAGTTCTGGGCAATCTGTTTTTTCAGTCTTAGGTTTCCAAGATGGAGGGAGGAGTACCACAGGTTGCTCAATCTCACTTGGAGAAAATCAGAAGGATGGTCATTTGTTCTTAGAATAATAGCTTTACTTCACAGCTCTGGATGTCTCTACTGTGCAGTTCACATTGCTTGACAACAAGTTAACTTTTCCAAGGATCTCAATATAAACCATAGTTTTGGCTTATTCCTCCAGCATCTGAGTTCATAATCTTTTTAACATTGCCCCAAAAAGTTGTAATGTTGGCAGGATGACAGTTAAATTAAAAAAAGATCAATAAATCTATATCAGAATAATGCAGTCCGTTCTGCAGCAGAAGCTGGTCTATTTATTCCCTACAGGAAGCCCTCTCACACGATAAGAAGACCAGTGTCTCTTTACGAAAATCATTCAACGTAACTCTTCCAATATTGTAAAAGACTCCGAGGCAGTCCTGCAACACCCAACACGGCCATAATGTAGGATATTGACTTTCAACCTAAAGCAGGTCAGATTGGAGGGAGACTGGTGTTGGATCCAAGCTCATACATCTGGAGGTGGTCTTCATGCCTTGTCTTCCCTTCTGTGTGGCATCTCATGCGCATTTGTTCTGCTCCACAATGGAAAGAGCGTAGTCCCTCTGTGTAAGCGATGTTTGCTCAGTTCAGTAGCTGATGGAGCTCGGTTTGTGGCCTTCTTACTCTTTGGACCTCCTGGTGATTATTGGAGCAGTGGCAACCAGTGGCCATTAGCACACTCTTGGAAGATATCAAGCACTGTGCCTTTTGGTACACGTGAGTACCGGTCTGCGCTGAGGTACGCCAAGGGGTAGAAGTAAGTCACTGAGATATGACTGCTGAATGCTGTGAGCACTGTCCCACACCGACTCATACTCATACAATGTAGTTGTTTCAAATGGGTTTTTCTGGTTAAGCCATTGGTAACTTGAAGGGTTATTGCAGATGATTGTAACCTAGTGCCACCGCATTCTCCAATTCTTTAAAATGAGTGTCATGGTATTGGCTGATTATGCTGTATTGGTCTCAAGTGTTAGATATATTCTCGCGGGTTACTAGGCGGGGAATTGTGCGCTCTCTAAAGTCTGTCATTTTGGGTCACTTCTCTCGTCCTAAGACTGGGAACGCTGCATCCAATTCATAGAGTTGGCTTTGTCTTTGGCTAAACAGAACATCATTATCAATTGGAAAAACTCAGCTCATCCCTCGTTAGAAACTTGGCAGAAAGTGTCACTTCCTCGGCTCATGTCTGCTAGCACACATTTACACACGGAAGAAAAGGCAATGCCTTCGGAAGCATCACATTTACCATATTTGGGACCTCCTAGTAGAGAACTTTAGTCAAGGATGATGGTCACCCTCCTTCGATATTTCACCCTGTTCGCTCATCAAAAGATTTACTGGAACTGTGATTTTCATATATGACCCGTGAGAGTAGCTTACAGGGGAGGTTATTTATTTGATTTACTGGTTCTCGTGGAAAATGCTTGAGCTCCCTTTTATTATTGCTCCTGCCGTCATTTTCTCTATAAGTCTAGAAAAGCTTTATCTGGTAGTCTATGAGTTGGTTGCCGTGCAGGTGGTAGGAGTGGGGTTGTTCTGTTTTTGTTTGTTTGTGTTTTGTTTTATAAAACGCCCATCCTTATGCTGATGTTCCTTGCTTTACTATTGCGGATGGTGTGGCTGCTTGTAATCTTTGTTATAGTGGGCTTACAACTTGTGCTATTAAAAGCATATTTTAAAAAATATTGTTGGATGATTAAATGGTCAATTTGCATGGCATAACTTGTTTGCACGGATCAAAAGTGACCACAGACCAAATTGAGAGAATTACACATGGTGGCGTCCATTCTGCATGAAGCTGGCAGCTTCTCGACTCGCTCTACACATTAGTCTATGCTAGGTTTGCCAAGAAATGATTTTGATTCACTAGGGTTGTATAACAAGAAGTTCTGAATTCTAATCCCAGCTTCCCAGTTTGACATAGTTATGTGATGGTGGGCAAATCTCTCTATTGCCAATACCATAATTATTTGCCAGAACTGAGAGTTCCAGTATTCGTCACCAAGGACTCTAAAATACTGGACATTTAGGTTATTCTTTCCCTTGTGGGGCTATGCTGTGCTGTAAAATACCAGGTGTAGTGAGTGGTTCTTTTAGATTACAGGCCACGGTGGTTATTATCAGATCTCCGAGAGATGTTTTGACATAGCGACCGGATAATAAGCTTTCAGATGCTTACTGTGTAATAAAGAGGGATTAACTTCAGATAAGTGCGGACAACAGACGATTAACCCCAGGGCTAGGAGGGAGTGCAAGAATATGGCTGAGCAGGGAGGACAAAAGGCAATGCTCCTGTGAGCAGCTGCACAAGTCATGGGTTCAGGGTCAGAATCTGGAAGACCCCGTCCCATCGTTATAGACCCGAATGCTGAAATCCACACTAATGTTCTTTATTAGGTTACGAGAAACACCCTCATTGTTGGTCCAAAATGCATGATTTTCTAATCTGTCTCTCGATAAAGACTGCATTTCACAAGGATGGCTGCTGATTATCACCCGATGAGTCCACCTGCTCCTAATATTATCTTGACATGTCCCAACTTCTTGTGTTGTTAGTGCTCAATGGCATTGATAGTTAGCTGTAGGCCCATTGCTGCAGCCCCAGAATACCCTTGGGCCCTGGCACCAGAATGGAGTTTCTTGTTTATTCTGATGTTTCGTAAACGACGATCAGTTTGAGTCGGCCTTATTTGATGGCTGTTATTGCAAGTAGGTTTCAGTTATAATACCTACTAGATGCTAGGACATTGCCGTATATTCAGCTTTCTTAAGCTTGCTCAATTTTCTCAGTTATTGAAGTGATGTCTGTGGTTTTTTGTGTTAGTACTGTGAAGCCAAGCTGTGTACGTTTTGGAGCAGGTTACCCCAGGGGCAATGCTTAATTTGTAAACAAAATGAAGAGTGTGGGTGCCAGAAGCTCTGTTCAGAAGCACACATCCAGCACATTTAAACTTTGAGGCCTGAATATCAAGGCTAGTAGCCTTAAATCCACCCCCTGCCTTTTTAATTCACTACCAGACACTCCCTGCCATTTATCACGCGTTTGCAGGTTCCTGCTTACTCCCTCTGAGGCGGTTTGCCTTCTTTCTCTTTCTTCCTAATCTGTGTTTTTACCTCTCATGAGTTTGTTAGCAGAAAAATAAGTGCCAGTGGCCCCCACCTTCAAGCGTCCAGATCAAATTAAGCACTGCCCAGGGGACTCCAATGGCATGTTCCACTTGATTTTGCATTGAGCTCGTATGACCGCTTGTTGGAGTTCCATGCCTGTAGTACAGACCTGCTGTTCTATGACCTCAGCTCATGAGTGGACGATTGTTTCTACGAACATTCCGAGAGAGTTTATTAATGTCAGAAATAACCCTCCCATCATTTCGATAGAACCAGCTTTTTCGTTACTCTTTTGTCATCCAATCAGGTTCATTGCTGGGCAATAGCATATTAGATGCAGCGCAGAGTCGGACTGGCCTACAGGGCAATCAGGCACTGCCAGAAGCGCAGTCTGTCTACTTATTGCGTGGGACGGTTTCTTGGCTGTTTGGGGGCCTGTTTTATGATGTGGTGGTCCGGTTTTTACTATTAATTTCCCTGATATTACCACAAACATTGCCTGCAGCAAGCACAAATGCCTATAGTCTCCCACACCTTGCAAAACACGTGTACAGCGTATCTTTACTAGTTCAATCTGCACGATCTGCAAATGTGGGACACCTTTTTAGCTGATGGAAGCCACTTTTATTTTGATGCCCTGGTCTATTTTCTGCCCCAGTTCGACGCTAGCCTAGAAACCCATGTGAGATAAATGAACCTCTGGGACGCATGTGAAACGTGGGTTCTCAAACTCCAATATTACGTAAAAGAATAATTGCATTCTTATGATATGTTATGTCATGAGACATGTATTTGTACAGTGCTTTACTGCAGATTTTGTGGTCCTCCGGCGCTTTCATTGTCTGAACGTCCTTCATAGTTTGGAACTCTCATTGATAGGAGTTAAGGTGACATGCTGGCGTTGTACTTGGTTGTTTATAGGTGAGTCATGTTTGGGCTGGTAAGGACAGAACAATGTATTCTTTAGTGATGAATTATAATGGAAGTGGCTGGTGACAGATATTCAGGTTATTCAGATGGTAGACTGCGAGTTTAACCACATTATTTATTTGCGGAAACAAATGCCCACACAGTGTCAACCACCAATAAACCAAGAAGACAGACTTGCTGTACTGTGGAAAGTTGATCCCCAGGTTGTCACAAGTTCTCGAATGCAAGAAGAACCCGATATTGTCATCTTGTTGTCATTGTTATTTATGTTGTGGTTGCGGTAGTACTGTGAGGGTTAGTTGAACAATCGAATTGTTCACTGGCAGTGGGATCGTCAGGGTCCTCTTGTGGGACTGGCTTTGTGTCATCACCAGTCACATTAAACCCAACCAGACTTCTTTCAGTGATTGGGATGTCACCTTGCCCGATGCTAATCACATTGTCCAATGCTGATGTCACTTTGCCCGACAGTGATGTCATCTTGTCCCATGGTGATGTCACCTGGCCTGATGCTGATGTCACCTTGGCCGGTGCTAATGTCACCTTGTCCAATGCTGATGTCACTTTGTCCGACAGTGATGTCACTTTGCCCGACAGTGATGCCATCTTGTCCCATGGTGATGTCACCTTGCCTGATGCTGTCAACTTGCCCGATGCTGATGTGACCTTGCCCGATGCTGATGTCACCTTGCCCGCTATTGATGTCACCTTGCCCGATGTTGATGTCACCTTGCCCGATGTTGATGTCACCTTGCCTGATGGTGATTTCACTTTGCCCGATGGTGATGTCGCCTTGCCATAGGCTGGGATCTCTGTGCTAGAGTTTGATGCTGCCCCGCAGGGCCTCGCGGGGCATTTCAAAGGAGTAGCACCTCGGACAGCAGTGACTGTTTGGCAGTCTAAAGTTCAGGGATGGCAATCACAGGCCCGCAACAGACATCCTTGTCAATGAGAGATTAGAGCTCCCGTGTACGATAAGGAAATTACACCTACCTGCCTTTGTATCAATCTGGAAATGAATGAGCCTATTTAGCAAAGAACAAACACGGTCTCTGTTTGAAGGAGGCTGGTGAATGATTCACGCAGATCTTGCTGATACCTTCGCAGGCCTGGCCCCGTTCCCACATTTAAGGCATATTCTGCCTCTTATGAAATGCACATTACAACCTATTTGTTGGCTATTGGTTTCTCAGAAGCAGCCCTACCCCTCCCCTCTGCCCCCAAGTTGCCCTAACCATCCCTTTGAAGTGCCCCTCTGCAGCTGGCTCCCCACCACTCCACTCTCCTCCCTGCATCACATGCCGCCTTGCTGCCCTCCACCGCCCCTCCAGAAGCCTAAGCCAGGTACAGAGGGCTGGAGCAGGTGTACGCTGCCAGGAGTGATACTTGCAATGTGTTGAAAAGGCAGGATCGGGTTCCTGTTTATTTAATCCAGAGGTGAGGTAAGGCTTTGGCAGGGCACCATGACACAACAGCCCGAGGAAAGGGAAAGCCATGAAGAGAGTAGGCGGGACATGTGGCGTCTGACTTCATGGGGCAGCTTTCCTCCCCGGTCTTGGAGTCATCAGCCTGCTTCTGGTTTTGGGCGACTTTTTTTGGGGTACGGGGGGGACCTCTTGTTGAGCAGAGGACGCTCACTGCTAAATCAACCCATTTCTAGTCGCAATGTGCTTCAAGATCTCTGATTAGGAAGTGCTAATGATTTCCCAATAACAGAGGCAAACTGGGCCACCGAGAAAACAGGACATTTCCCAACAGGTCAATGCCCTGAAATATAGGTGGATTTCAGATCGAGTCAGTGGTAGAGCTAGGCAGAGCCCTCACCTGTCAGGTGAGAAGCATGGCCAAGACAGAGGTATTCACATGTTGGCGTTAATTGACAGGTAAGATGACGCCCGCATGTGCTCGACCCTACCTCACCTCCGACCAACTCTACAATTTCCTTGACATGTGATTAAATCCTTCCCTTTCCTGTCATTCGACTGTATTTTCCCAGGTCACTTGAAAAATCACTGAATATTTCCCATCGCTACTTCTTGTCTGACAGGTGAGGGTATCTTCCCAAGGCCAATAGTGACATGGGAATCATCTCTTTGCAACCCACAATGCTCACTTTTAACTGACTGTGCCCCAGCACTCCTGGCCTTTTGAAGGCACTAAGATGCCGAAAATATCCGGATCCTAATTCTCCACATCCAGTATGTTCATATTATAGGCAAGTCAGACCTTGAAAGCACAACTAGGGTCAATACACCACTTCTGCAAAAGAGCTGAACGTGTTAAACGCTCACACCTGACTTCTGTTGTGAAATACAGGTGATGAGTTTGAATGCCAGCAAGGCTACCTCAGGCATTCTTAACTCTTAGGTTAGGAAATTGAGTGCTATAAATTTGAGTAATAGTAATACTAATTATTTACAGTGCTTAAATACGGATGATGTGTGGTATAAAGCACTAAATAAAAACAACCCATTATCAACAGTGCGAAATTGATACCAAACACCAATTTCAATCACTAATGTCACTTTCAAATATTCCACATTACAATACCTATAGCAGCATTTCCTAGCGTTAAGTACACATTTTCAGTTTTTAAATTAACTCTACTTTAAAAAAAACACCCTATGAAAATAGAAAAAATTATCATGCATTCTACTTTTTGATCAATCATACATAGACACATATAATTTTCTTGAATTCAGAAGAGAGCTACTCAAAACACAATACTAATTAAATGTAAAGTTCCTTAGTAATGGAAGCTAATGCCTGACAATAAAACGTGGTATACCTGCTACTTTCAGTATCAGGCATGGAAGAACGACACACCTTCTCACAAGGGCCATACCGGAGGAGCGTCGCCCGACTGCTTTTAAGCAGTGGGAAGCGGAAACCAAAAATGATAATAACTGTGTTATTATAATTTTAGGCTATTTCCTGCTGCTTTGCAGGCGGATGAGTGGGCGGGGCTGCTCTGCTTTTGGAGCATGGGAGGAGTCGCTTGCCCACTCCTAAGTGCGCATTGACTGTTTGGTCGGCCCTCTCAGGCCACCCAAACCAGTCATGCGCACTTTCCCGTTCTCCATGCACTCTGCATTACAGCCTTCATGGAGAACAAGCCCAGGCCCCCATCCCCTGGTTGAGCGTCAAACAAGGATGCTCGAAACAAATCACAATGCTGCGTTGCAGCGTTGTGATTATTTAGTGGGCCTGCTCCCTGTTCCTCGATGTGCTTGAGAAAAGCAGGAGCAGAGAAGCGAGACCCGACCAGCGGCAAGGTACGTATATTTAAATCATTTGATCCATGCACTACTTCCCCCCAACACGCGATTCTCCTGCACCCGCCCTGCCCCCCACCCGTGCCCGCCCTGCCTCCCTTCTCGTTGTTCTTGAAGACCACCCTAGGGGCCCGATGTAGGTCACCAATTACCGGTCGGTAACGGCCGATTTTGGCCGTTACCGACCGGTATTTGAGTTTTGCTATGTAGGGGGCTGAAAATTACAGAATCAGTATATTTACCGATTCGGTAAAATTACCGATTCGGTAAATTACCGATTCGGTAAATATACCGATTCTGTAATTCCAAATGTAGGTGGCACAGTTTACAGTGCCACAGGCCCTTAGAAATTCGTTATTTACCATGTAATACTGTTGCATGGTAAATTACGAATTTCTGTGTACATGCACATTTGTGCATGTACACCTGTGCAATGTGACACACATACATGCCTACAAGGCAAAAACTGGGGTGCTACAGGGTGTCAAAGTGACACGCTGTCCCCCTTGGCAATTCGGTATTTTTACCGATTCTGTAATTACAGAATCGGTATTTGCCAGCGATTCCTATGGGCTTCAAGGCCCATAGGAATCAATGGCAATCGATACATTTTTTTACCGAATGAATACCTACATCAGATTGACCGATTCATGAATACCGAATCGGTAAAATTCGGTATTTATGAAGCGGTAAATCTGATTTACCTACATCTAGCCCTAGGTCTTTCAACACTGACTACTGGGAAGTGACAAAATTGCAATACAATAAAATATCTCCTTGTCTCATGTTCTTTCAGGAAATTAGGATAGCTAAGGACCTCCATTACTAGACCTACTATTGCAACAGCGTTTCTAGAAAATTTTAATCGGATATGCAGTTATTTCTTAAAACTAGTTTATAGAATTATCATATTATAAGTTATCACGCCGCAGAAGAGTCAGACAGCTTTGACAAAACGACACATAAATGTAATTTTGAAGGAGCGCGTCATTGACCAACTTTAACCCTATAGAAATGAGCAAATGGCCTTTCAGACCCAAGCGAACGTTTGGCAGCAAATGAATAAAATGGAAGATTTTTGGCAAGCGCTAAAACATGCGATGGATATTTTAGAGAAAACTACCTCTGGAGCCAAGAAAAGACTCTTGCAATTACTTTTTGTTTCTTAACATATTGTGGCACATACACCTGAAGCCTGGATTAGAGTTGCCTAAGGGAGCCCGTCTCCTGAACGATACCAGCCTTTCCTGAGCCCAGAGTTTGAGCAAAGACAAGTAGGCGTCAACCCCCCACTCTTCCTTCCTGGGCACATATAGCTGCCTCTACTAAGACGTGCAGTCTGCCTTCCTCCATTTCTATTTATCTAATCCCGGCCTCTAACACCTCGCTGCCACTCAGGCCCAATCCTCGTGCACCCTCCTCCATTACTTGGGCAGGTATTCTACCCTATGGAGAATCACACGACCTCAAAGGCTGCACAAAGACGAGCTCGACCTAGGGCACCATCCAGGTGATAAAACCAAATCTGCATAATATAAATGGACCATTCTGTAAATGCTAGGGCAGCAATGGGTGCAAAAGTACGTGTCAGGCTGCATAAACCTACTCCAACAAGCAAATCCATGTTTATGTGGGAGGTCAGACAGACCCTTGGATGCTGTGAACGCGCTGATGTTGCACATCCTAAAACGCCGCCAGCTGCCCTCTCCTGGTGTCTGCTCGCAACAATGCCTGTCTCTAAAGTGTGATATCCCGGGCTCGCCTCGTAAAAGATTTCACGAAGAGGTTGATGAAATACTGGAGTCATTTACTTAAACACATTTTATGGTGCCAGAGGCCGGGTGTCTGGTGCTGCAGGTGGGCCCGTTGAGTGATACACCCTAGTTACAGCCCATCATAAAGCGCACCTGCGCCGTGTACGCCTTTACTTCTCACCCATGCCAGGTGCAACCTGAAATCTCAGCGTGGGGCCGGGAAGAGGACATGGTCCCTGGGACAGACTCCTTGCAGGAGGCTTTCAATGCTGGCCCCAGTGTGTGTAACTCTAGCCTCCTGGCCCACTCCTTTCTGCTCTTGCTAGCTGCTGGAATCCCTGCACACATATGAAGTGGTACATGCAAGCATGGGTGCCAGGCCAGGCTTTTGGTATGCCGGTTCACTTTCTAAACGAGCTCTACTTTGATTCGCTGCATTGTATAGTTTTTTGTTTTGTTTTGTTTTTTATGTTGATATCTTGAATATCTGCTTTGCATGTGGAGTCCATGGCCCTTTGTTGGGCACTTTGTCACGCTTCGTGCTATCTTTCACAGCTCTGCCTGTAACAGGTCCTGTAGATCTTGAGCTAGCAGCTGCCAATGCCTGTGGTCCTCAAGGTACTCATGCAGCCCTGATGGCTGATGGATAGGCACACGTCTACCACTCACCTGCATGCTCAGAAGCTCATACACTGGAGGGCAGCTCCCAATGCTTTCAGTAAACAAGAGCTCAACTCTCCTATTCCCTCTGACTCCTACCCACTTAAGGCCCGATTTCGAGTTTGGCAGTGTGGGAGTGGGGCTGGCACACCGCCGCCCCTCTCTGACATCATCAAACATGTGTGCACACCACCGGGCAGATTATGGCTTTAACAGTCACTTGCGGGCGGTTCATTGGTGCTTCCACCATGGGATGTCAAAGACAGTACTTGCAAGGCATGGACTGGTGCAGTCCATGTCGCGCTAGTACTGAGTTGCATGCATACATGGGGGGGGGGCACCAACTGCATGTACCCCATGGCTCTGAGGCACAAGGAAGCCCTTTGTTTCCTCTCTACCAAAAATGTCATGGAGTACGAACCACCATGAAAACCGTGGCAGAGAGGAAACTTATAATATGGCTGGCAGGATTGCGGTGGTCCCGCCAAGCATATTGCTGCCTCAAGACCGCTGCACCTTGGCCAGGTATCTCTGATCCCTGGCAGTTGTAGCAGTCCCATGATATAACTCGCCCCCCAGACCCCCAAACTAACCGCACTCTACGACCTTGAGTGTCGTTCTCTCTGGCTATATCTAAAAATGCACCTTGTGGAACAATATTTCATACAGTGCTGTAGTGTTCTGCCCTTCTTCAGAGAAGCAGTACATTTCAGGCGGACCCGGCTCACGTCAACCAGAGGCTCAATTCTTTTCATTTCAGAGATCACCTGCATAGGCTGTTTGTCTTGTCAAACTCTTGACGTAATGTTTTCCATAAAAAAGATGTTCCCAAAATGAAAGAAATGTCAAATGCAGACCACATGTGTAGCTCTTCTTCACTAGTATGGGGATGATGACACATGTCCGTGGTTTGTCTCCTGTAAGGGAGAGCCCTCACCTACACTCTACACCCCTGATTACCTCACACGTCTGCTTCATACAGACAAACCTCAGTCTCCCCTCCTTACAGCAACCTTTCAGGCAGAAGTAGGGGGAAGACTGAGGTCATACATTGACCAACCTTTGGCGGGTCGGAATGATGGGATGACAGTCTGCCACAGCTGAAAATTAATTAGGTGAGTGGCAGACTCTATTTACATTTCCATAATATATGACATCAACGCTGTCCTTTTTTTTTAGTTTCTCAAAATTTTGAGCACTCGTTAGATATGTGTAGTTATTGGTTCCTACCCGCCATATGGAGCATAAGAGGACTTAGTCCAGACTTGAGGTGGTTTGAGAAGCTCCTTTCAGACTGGTATGTGGATTTCTGAAATGTGTTCGCCTTTCACCCTCCAAAGTTATCAACACCCCTACATTTCCATCAGGTGTTTAGGTCAGCTGTATGCTTGTTTTCCATGTCTCCCTTCCTAAATGTGCCGGCAGGGCCCAGTTAACTTCCCCTCTGATGCTCCATGCTTGATGCCTTTTTACAACTGGCCCTTCTTGTTTCATTGGCCTGATCATGCCCTCAGCTTGGAGCTATGAATGAGATATGTATTAAGCATGAGTAGACCCCAAAGGTGGCATGGCCCTAGAAACAATTGCTGACACCATATGACTCTAGCTGAGTGTTCTAGCAAAAATGTAAGATGAACACTTTGAGAAAACTACTGTGATTGGCAATTATAAGGAGAGTCAGTGAGAGACTACCAACAGAAACAGTGATGCTGCGCAGAGGGAGTGTCAAATAACATCCTGCCAAAACCTGGCCTGAATGTAGTTCGTCCCCACCTCTTAAATATCCTAATGTCGGGACAGATCGCTTTGGAGTTCATTTTTTGTCTGTGCCCGACTGCATTCTCAGTTACTGATCTACAAAGCATGGTCTGAGATGGACCAATACCCTTCTACTAACCATGTGGCAATGGCGGAGTAGTCTCTGTATCCCGAAAACAGTTTCATATGAGATAAAATCAGACTATGATTCGATGGTTTATCACTAAGGTATTATTTTGTGCGTGGGGCTTGCATATCAGATACAATTAAGTTATTTTTAGCCATCCTTCCAGGATTTTCTCTCCCTGACTTCCTATTGGATATCAATTTCCTCTTCCTTGCAATATCGGTGAAACCCACAGAATAAAAGTATAACTCAAAACCATTCACATCCAAAACCAGTCCAAGATGGAAACTGCCTGAAGCTGACAAACATTACCGCGCAGATGTCACTATCCCTTGGGCGTCTGGACCATGGGACTCCCACTGCAAGCCATGGAAGCAAGTGTGCACAGTACCAATTAGGATTCCCCCATCACAGGTCGTTCTTCGTACCAAAGGTAAAAAAAAAAAACCTTAAGGATAACTGAAATATCCCAGAAAGCAGAGTCACATGATTAGTGGTCCACACCCCGAGCTCAGGGGTTCATCAGGATGTCCATCTCTGGCAAGTGGCACGCATCGTTAACCAAGGATGAAACCCTGGGAAACTCAGCTATATTTGGAGGCACAGACACATCTGACTGCCTAAAAAAATGGTCATGCTAAACTCGGGCAATGAGTAAGCCCAGCAATTTGCCACATGGACCGAGCTCAGTGGATCACTGGCAGGGTCAGATGCTAAGGTTCAATTTATATATTTTTTTATATAGCATTGACTCCACCCAGCATGATTTCTGAGTGCTGCACATAGGTAGATTGAAAACACCAGGCAGATGTCGATCATGTTTTGATTGGAGACATAGCCCAGCAAATATTACCTACAATGCAGCTTTTGTTATAGGAACACATTCGATTGTGCTATCGTAATATAAAGAGTCGCTATTGGTCTTAGGTTAATTAAATACAGTGTATGCGGGATAATAGAAAAACAGTATAAATTGATAACAATTAAGTAGCTATGCATTAGCTAATAGAAACTACATAGCATATAACATTTAGCAGATCAAAAATATATATAAATGAAGTTGAATAGGAAGTAGCCTGGATTACAAACACCAACATCTAAGAAATAAATATGTGATTAGTATAATGCAATCCTTAGTGCGAGCCACAACTGGAGTGGCTAGTGAGCAAAAGGGACTGGTTTGGAATTAATGAAGAGCACAAGTACAAAAACACACGGAAAGTAAAATGCACCTTTGGTCACATGAGTTCTGTATTGGCCATTAAATATGTCATGGAAGACCATTAAACATAGAATTTAGTAGTTTGAGTTGTATATGAGTTAGAGCATAGGATGTATCGTTGATTGCCAAGTACCAGCATCAAGAAATCAATACTTAATTGAAAAAAGCAGACATTTGTGTGAGGCTTAGTTGTTCATACAAGTGTGGGCATATGAGCAAAGACGATTGGTTGGCAAATATTCAAGAGTATAAATACTGAAACTCTGGAAAATGTATGACTACAGGGTAATAACATTGCATAAGGCTCCACTGGTCAAAAGAGTCCTCGGAATTTAGAGGGTAATGGTAAACGAAAGAGGAAATTCGTTGAACCAAGAAGTTGATGAAGTTTAAGGATTTCATACACCAACAGGTCTTAGTTATAAAGGTGAATACTTAGATGAATGGAAACAATTTAGTGGGTTTCTATGAGAGCACAGAGTTTGGCTAGAAGGTGTGATATTTAACAGGCGATGCATGTTCCTCAAGCCACAGATTCTTGAGGGGCAGTATGAAGTTTTGGATAGAAGCAGCATTCTTAATGTATGAAGGGAGGGCAAGCCATATCTTGGGAATTACCAGAAAATAAACTGCGTAAAGTGGATTTTTTTTCTAAAATCTGGAGTGGAAAGTGACTATCGGTCTCTGCAGTGGAGTGAACAAGAGCCTTTCAGAAAGGGGAAATTTCTTGGTGAAATATTTTGAAGTGTAGCAGCTCAGAGCTTTATCGCTGAGGCAGGTAGTTTCCATGGTGAAACATGTTTCAATTGGGGGCCATGTAAGGTAGACAAGTGCAGGAGTAATGTGAGCCCATTTTTTGGTATTAGTGAGCAATCTGGCTGGAGCACGTAGCACTGCTCTAAAATGGGCTAATCTACGTGTTGGTAGGCCCTCAAGGTTGGAGGACCTATAGTCCAAACACAAGTTTACAAGGTTCTCATCCTGGAAGGAAAGAATGTGTTTGAGCTTCTTGAGTTTGTGTACGTGGTGTCGGGCAGTTTTAGCCAAAGCTTGGATATGTTTTATTAAGGTTGCGATTGAAGCCAAAAAGGAATCCAAAAGACTTAGCAGGGGTGACCAATTATGGGTTAACATCTACCAATATAAGATATTAAAGCCATATAAGATCAGTGGAAGGGTGAGGTTTGGGGTTGAGGAAGAAACATTCAGTCTTCTGCGCATTAGATTTAAGATGCTTTGTCTCCATCTATTTGTGGATATGCTGAAGTGTGGATTTTAACTTTAAAATAGATTCAGGGGAATCCTGCTTAAGGTAGACTTGAGTTCCATCAGTGTATTCTGTGTTTTGAAACAGTTTGCCCAGGACTTAACTTGTATAAGCTAAAGAGGATTGATGTGAGGATTATCTCCTGTGGGACACTGAATGAGATGTGATGGATCAGAAAAGTTATTGTCTTTTATTGCATTCTGAAAGATAAAACTAGACTTACCATAGGATAGATCCCCAACTTCCATATTCTCATTCAAAATGTTTAACATGATTTGATGGTAAAGTGCATTGAAGGCCATGACTAGATCTACGAGGCAGAGGTAGTAAAAGTCGAAAGCGCAGAAGATGCCATCAATCACCGAAGGTGTTAGATTCTCTGCTGTGGCATGCTCTCAACCCGATTGAAACATAGTTCTAAAATCATTCTCTTGGATACGCTTAACCAGCTCAGAGGAAAATGTACTACTGAATTACCTTGGCCAGGGAGAGTAGACTTGAGATAGATCATTAATTTTCTACATTAGAGAGGCCAAGGTTGGGTTTTTAGGGGTGGTTTTACATGTGTCATTTTGAGGAAGTTTGGTACAATGCCATTTTGCGGAGACCAATTGCTGAGGGTAAATGAATCAGAAAGAAGGTTCTGACCCAAGATCTTTAACCATGGTGGGAGTGACTGGATCAGTCAATTACGAGGAAAGTTTGGTGTTAGACCATTAGTCTCCAACCTTTTCTGAAGTTAGAGCTCCTTTTGATTGGTTAACATCATCGTAAGCTACAAAAGGCCAAGCATATCGTGCATTGCTCCCAGAGACTCCCCCACAGCCAGCTTCCTTGACGTTAAGCATAATTAGCATATGTATTAATTATCACATTGCATCCCTCGGAAAATGTCACCATGATAGCATGTGTCACATAGAGAGTTGTGCTCTGAGGCTGTTAACTAGACCATATCACAGGCATTTTGGAATGTTTCTCAGAGACCTAACTCTGACAGCATCTCTTGTCTTAGGACATTTCTGTCACCGTCGCCTGAGAGAAGAAATTTCGATGTGAACTCTGTACCGTGCAAATATACAAAGGGAAAACAAGACTGTGCGCACACACCTCAAAGAAAGTGCAGAGCCTATGAATGCAATCTCTACAAATTGTGAATTCTGAGGGTTCCCTTGTGTCCAGCAAAGGAGATTCCTGCAATCTCAGCCTATAATCTAGTAAAAAGGGAAAGCTGGTCTGAAACGTGTATAGTGGAGAAGAAGGAAGTTTCATGTGGACATTTGAAGATAGTATTTAAAAACATTCCAATCTCGTTATCTTCCAGTGAATTAATAATGAACCACTAGTTTGCAATTTTATAAAACACTACCTCGATCTCGTATTGGGACGCTTTACATGAGTACCAGTTACATTCGAAAAGGAGGTATTCATTTTTTTTCTTTTTTGGACACAGGAATCACAGGATTTTGAGCCAACACTAAGAATTGAACATATTTCCCCAGTTCCAAAGTCGGCAGCTCTGACCGTAAGGCCACATCCACTTTTCAAACTCACTCCTCTCTCTCTATTTACAGGGCAAGAATTAATACAACAACGAAAATAAGGACATATCAATTCAAGCTGAATAAACAAAGAAAAGTCAGTTTCTTAGGCTGCGGTGTAAAAGCTGCCACTCTGCTGCTCCAGCAACAATGGCAAGAAGTAAAAACTCCAGACAGGGCTCTTCAGGAGGAGAAGAACTAAGGAGAGTGAATCATAAAATCATTTACAGCTGAAAATCTAAGTTTATGGCCGAAAATGTCTCTACTTACACCTGACAGCTATTCACAAAAGTATATCTGCCAGACATAAATGGGTTCACCCAGAACCACATACGTTTGCCAGAATTCACAAACTCCTCTCTGACAACCTTTCCATGATGTCATACCAAAATATCAACTTTAAACTATCGACCTGCTAGAATACAGCCATCATGACATAGACTAGCACAATATCATCAAGGTAAATAGATGTGGAGTTAGGATTGCAAATCTACACTACCCTGTGTCTTCTTACCTTGAGGTTACTGTGCAAATAGATGTTTTACCATCTATGTTGTTGCAGATTGATATTTACACATTCAACTCTTGAAATGGTCAGGGTTTTACTCCATCAGTGAGCTGGGGTAACTCCCCTTTCATAGTGGGGAGTGGGAATGGATCGTCCAAAAACCTGATGGGGGTGTGGGAGAAGGGGTTTATTTATTTATTTGAAAAGTTTTATAGAGCGCGAACAAGACCCAGCAGGGTATCAGAACGCTGTACAACAAAGCCAGCTGGTAGGCTGGTACAGGAGGACATAATAGATAGCTAAACATCTGCAGTAGAAGAAACAATGGAGACAAAGTAGACTTGCAAAGAGTTAACAAGATGAAGATTGCATAGTGGATAAGGAGTACAGGGTTGTAGTTCAACGCCCCTTAATTTGAAAGGCTAAGGGACAAATGTCACAAGTAACTATTCCGGAGCAAACTTTTGACTTCTTTTTTAAATGCAGAGATCGAGGGCGTTCCAAATTCTCAAAGCAAACCCTGAGAAGGCACAGCTGTAAGTTCTCTTTTTTTAACTTTGGTGGTTTCAGCAGTAGAGTGTGTGAACTTCTTAGCTTGCGATTCCCACCCGATAGCTCAAGTTTATTTGCCAGGTAAGTGGGTGTGTTCTGATGGAGCGCTTTGTGCATTAGGCAGGCTATTTTATACCTGATCCTTGAATTGATGGAGAGCAGTTGAGATGGAGTAGGTCTGGTGTGATGTGGTCATGCTTTCTTGAGCCTGTGATGAGTCTGGCAGCTGAGTTTAGAGTAGCCCTTAAAGATGCCAGTTTAGCTTTGGGTAGCCCAGCCAGAGTAGCAATTCGGTAATGTAAATGGGAGATAACCAGAGATTGGACAGCTTTTTTCAGGTCAGTAGACAGCAGAAAAGGTTTGATTTTCCTTAGTGCGCATAGTTGGTGATTGGCTCCTCTTGTTGTTGCGCTGATGTGGTCTTGCATATTCAGGCATTTGTCCAGGATTAAGCCAAGTGATCGAGTGAAGCTCACAATACGAGGGGTGCAATTGAGGGTGGTTAGTTGCTTGAGCCAGGCCTGAATGGGTGCGGTGTGGCTGTGGGGGGCAATCAGGAGGAATTCTGTTTTGAGTGTATTTATCATAAGGTGGTTGTGAGATAACCACTGCTGAGTTTCCAAAAGAACATGGCTGAGGGTAGTTATGTCGTCCGGGGAGGAGATTTTCATAAACAGTTGGGTATCATCCGCGTACATATGATATTGATGTCAGATCGTTTCAGAATTTCAGTGTCAGGTTCCACGTAGAGGTTGAAGAGAGTGGGTGGGAGTGTGGATCTTTGTAGAACTCCAATAGAGACCGGCTTACTTTTGGAAAGGTCATTGTTGATTTTAATTCTTTGATATCTATTTTGAAGGAAACCCCATCCTTGTTACTAAAAGGTTGATTAGTTTGTCGGGTTTGACCATGTCAAACACTGAGGAAAGATCCAGCTAAATAATTAGGCAAGGTTCGTTTTGGTCAAGTATTCTTAAGGCATCATCTACTATGTGTGTTAATCCAGTTTTGGTACTGTGACCAGATCTGAAGCCCGATTGGTGTTGGTCGAGTAGTTGGAAATGCTCACTGTGGTTGCAGAGTTGTGTATGGACATACTTCTCAAGAAGTTTGGACAGAGTCATGATACTGGAGATTGGTTGGAAGTTGTTAGTGTCAGATAAGTCTGCCTTAGGTTTCTTTGGGATGGGGGGACTTCCTCGATCTTGAGACAGTCAGAAATCACTTCTTGTGTGGAGAGATTCATGTATAACCTTCGACCATAGAGGGAAATTGGATCAGATACGTTCATTAAAGAGTTTGGAGGGCATAGGATCAAAGAACTAATTTGATGGTTTTAATGTGGACATGATGTTAAGCAGCTCAGTATCGTCTGGTAGTCTGAAGGTATTCCAAGAAGCATCATTTTTTTGAGTGTAGGCAGAGGGTTTTTCCATAGGTACACTTGTTTTCTTCTAGAGAAAAAAAGAAAAGAAATGTGCTATTGCACATCGAGCAGCCTTTCATGAGCATGTAATTGTACATCATGTACAATTCCGCCTTACGGAAATAGAAGTCTTTAAAAAAAATTCAATGACTCAATCAGTAATACGCCTCCCGAGCTTGGTGAATAGGTTAAAAATGTAAATCTGCAGCTGCAGGGAATAGTACTTCTATGAGTTTGGATTTATGATTCCCTTTGTGAATCAGGCCCGAAGAGTACAACACCCTCATAAGCCTTCGTGTGCTTAAGTTGCCAATCGTTGTGCTGGCACGCTTCTAAAGGCATAAGGTAATCAATTTTCAGGATTCACAATAATAATTACAATTTGAGAACTCACTGCCTGTTTCACTATGGTATTAGAGCCGTCACATTCCTTTTATCGGCAACTTGCTAGACCCTATCAGGTCCAGCTACAAGAAAAACTAATAAAAAGTGCCCCCAATCTTTTTTGCCTGATTCCATGGATTAACTTTATGGAATTATCTGAATCAGGAAACTAAGGAGCCAACATGTATTTTGTGCCTAAATGGTACTTTTCCGAGACTGTCCGAGGTGCAAACATGCAACTATACCACTGTGTGCACATTATTAGATAAAAATGCCAAAGAAAAAACAAGCTGAAGTTGTGAAGGTCTTGTTTCTGCGATATTTTTGTCTAAATACAAATAAAAAACAAACTTACTCTTTGATCCACGTCACTAGTTGGGTGGATGGAGATGACGTGTTTACCGCACCTAGTAAATGCCAACAATGTAGGGGTAAGTATTTACCGGGCGAGATAAATGCCTATCTGTCAGAACACTGAGCTCAACAATATTGTGCTACAAAACATCATAGGTAAAATAGCTGGCTACCAAGATACTGTGAAGTTAATTATATGTAGGTACACATTTAACTCCAGAGCTACATACGTTGTAGATATATTAAGGTGTATGAGAGAACATTGAATGTAGAAATATCGTCTGTCTTAAATCTTTTGTCCTAGATATTGTTTACAAAATCAGCGTCTCATTGTGTGCAGATTTTCTTACCCTAACTATAATGGGGCAACTTTTTGGAAACGATATTTAGGACACAATGTTTCTTTCTGTCAGACTATATTCTGAAACCAATATTCTTGTACCGTACCTCCCATTCAAGTTTTCCTTCAGAAAATGGGACTGAACGTGCACACATTCTTCAGTGGTCGTATTTACCTCTTATAAATTGCTGGAGGTGCAGTAATGTATACAAAACTCCGAATTCAGAAATTTGCGGTAACGGTATGTATTACCCATATCGATATATAATGCCCCACTCGTTACTGGGACCTATATTTGTATGAGCTGCACCTTCAATGTGACTTTTCTGCTTCATCTTGGTACTCCCCGTGCCTATGTCTGCAGCAAAGAAATAAGTATGGATGTTCAATGCTCATTACAGTAGGGAAAAGATAGAGAGAATGGTATGACTTGTCTAAAATCAGTGATCACCCCATATGCCCGGATCTGACCTTTGAACTGATGAAGGCTTGTGTCGATGGGACATGGTTGCTTCGCCGCAGTATTGTATGCGGCAGCATGCCACATGTACCTGTTGTCGGCAGCCACACTGCAGTGCACACTAAACCCGGCCGCAGCCTTTGATTGCAGAGCGGCACCGCTGCTGGAGTCGTGTGGCAGGATAATTATTGCTTCTGCGGTTACAGCTCTCACCTGGGGGCAGGGAGAACGGTTCGTCTGATCTCCCGCCAGGTTAAAAAAAAAATTCCCAAGAATTTTAAGGCAGGTGTTACAAGTGATAATTACAATGTTTTTAGGGTAGAGAGAGAAAGGCAGAAAAAAATATATCTGATGTCTTAAAAGATCAAGGGAAAAACTGTGTTTTTTTCTTTCCTCTTTCATAATATTATTAAGACATTCATGTTTGGGCTTTTTCGGTTTTTTTTTTTGCCTTATGGGCTTTTACCGTATCTGTGTATTTTATGATGTGTTTGATGCCTGTTTATTTTGTTGTAATTGGTGCTGGCAGGACACTAGCTTCCCTCTCACACCTCCGCCTTCCCCTTAATCATTATCTTTATTTCCCAAAATGTGAGGAATGCTTCCAGGCCGTACCTAATAGGAATGCCCCTGCTTCGAATTAAAGACGTGCAGAAGGCAGGATTAGGTCATCAAATTCATCCTTAAGAGTGTCCTTCAATCCTGGTCTGTAGCGCCCCCTGGTTTTCTATTAATGCAACACACCTTTGGCTGTGTGGCAGGGGCAGAACCCAATCTGTAGCCAGGTGAAACTGGCCTATAGAGCAACCTGGCAGTGGCAGAAGGGCTGGACTCATTAGTCAGTGTGTGTGCCGTTGGTTGTGTATTTATTTTGTGGGGCTGTTCTGTTTTTTGCCCTATTTTATGGTTTGGTGAGTGTGTTTTTACTATCGAATTCCCTGTTATTTAACAACCGTGACTGCCGCAAGCGCAAATGCATGCACTCTCCATTATCTTGCAAAACCCTTATAAAGCCTGTCATGACAAATTCAAAACTACACCGATTTGGAAATGCCGGGGCCTATTTTCTGTCCCTTTCCGACCCTGACAGCCTTTACAGTTTTACCAGTTTTGTCACAGTTCCACGAATTTCTGACCTGCAGCTACCAGTGGGACACAACATATCTGTTTGCCAAGTTCTGAAGCAACCAATTAGGCAATGCACTCAACCACCTGGAGTACCATACGTCCACCATGAGAGCAGAATTTATTTTTGAAGTAACTCCTTTCTCTACTGTCCTGTTTTCAGAAGGACGTGATCTTTGTTACTGTAAATAGCTTCTTTTTGACACATTGCACCACAAGTGCTTCACAAGAACTGTGCTGTTTACCTGATTGTTTGGTAAAAAAAATATATATATATAAATATATATACATATATATATATATATGTGTGTATATATTTCTCATGATAACCCCTGTAAAATGATCCTATTGGACCACCGATTAAAGTTTAAACAGCACTTGGAACAGGGGAAATCTGGAGGATGGAGATTTTGATGTGTTAGGAGTAACGGAGACGTGGCTAGAGGACTCCTCTATGTCTGACCTCATAGCGTCCCTGCCAGCGCATTTTTCTGCGCTCTGTCTAAATAGAGCTGACACGAAGAGAGGGGGTGGGGTGGCCCATCTTTATAGCTCACGTCTACAGGGTGAAAGACTCTTAGCCGAAAGTATGGGTGGTGCTGAGGTATTGGGTGTCAGACTGAAGTTGGGGGCAGAATGTATTATCATCATCCTAGTCTATCGCCCTCTGTGGGCATCGCCGGACTTCCCTGACTCATTCCTGAGATTGGCTCAAGATACACGCTCTAGATACGATAAGGTCATTATTATGGGTGATTTTAACTATCACTGGGAGAAAGCTCCGAAGGAAGGGCAGGCTTTTCAGATTGATGAGGCATTGACATCTCTGGAGTTTGTCCAACTAGTGAGGGGTCCAACGCACGTTAAGGGTCATACCCTGGACTTGATTTGGGCTACTCCCCCTGTGCAGGAGACGGTGACGGCCCAGCCATGTGTTTGGTCTGATCACTTTCTGGTGAGGGGTGAGCTCCGGCTGGTCGAACAAGCAACAAAGCCGAGGGAAGGCTGGAAAGCGGTTAGGAAATGGAAAAATATTAATGGAGACAAAATGTCAGATTATCTCCGAACCCTTCCATCCCCCAATACCCAGACAGAAAACTCTGAGGTCCTCTGTAAAGAACTATTGGACAAACTCAGGAAGACAATGGACCAAGTGGCACCAATACGGAGGTTGAACATAGTGAATAGAGGACATGGAGCCCCCTGGTACAACGAATCCCTTAGGGAGAGGAAACGAGGGCTTCGGAAATTAGAAAGAGCCTGGCGGAAACGTTATGATTCCAACTCTCGGGGTCAGTACATACAGGCACTCGCTAATTACAAACAGGCGATTATAGCCAGGAAAGCAGAGTTTTTTGAGGAAAGAATAACTACTGCTAGGAACCCTCAGAAAGAAATCTTCAAGGTCCTTACGGAACTCAGGAAAAATAAAGAACAAACTACAGAGTTCAGGCAAGAGGACTGTCAAAAATTTCAAGATTTCTTTGTTAATAAAATCACGGATTTAGTTGCTGGAATTAGTGCAACCCCCGAGTTTGACTGCCCCCCGCTGGATACACCAGGCAGAATGTTGGTGTCTAATCCCCTAACGGCCTTTCCCTTGATTACGAAGGAAAGGCTACCGGCTCTTGTGAGCCGGGTTAAATCGGGCTCCTTGGCAGACCCATGCCCACCAGAGGTGTTTAAACTGGCACTGCCAGATATAGAGGAAGAAGTATTGAACCTACTAAACACTTCTTTACTTATGGGTCAAGTTCCGTCCTACTTTAAGGAAGCCCAGCTGATTCCCTTGTTGAAAAAAGCAGGGGCGGATGTGAAATGCCAAAAAAATTTCAGGCCCATATCTCAGCTGCCGTTCCTGACGAAGGTGGTTGAGCAACACGTACTCACCATCCTTTCGGAACATCTGGAAAGTAACGACCTATTTGAGCCAAATCAAGCTGGGTTCCGTGCGAATCACAGCACGGAACTTGTTATGTTGTCTATTCTGGATGATTTGAGGAGCAGGGCGGATAAGAAAACACCATGTGCCTTGGTGCTGTTAGACCTCTCCGCGGCATTTGATACCGTCTGCCATAAACAACTACTGTCGCGGATGATGGATTTCGGCATCGGGGGCACGGCACACGCCTGGCTCTCCTCCTTTCTTAAAGGGAGGTCTCAGAGAGTACAGCTTGGTGACCTTCTTTCCACCACTACATCGATCACCTGCGGAGTGCCACAAGGGTCTGCCTTGTCGCCCCTGCTCTTCAATATCTATTTACAACCCCTGATTAGACTGCTTAATCAGATGGATTGCCATGTATACAACTACGCGGATGACACCCAAATAGTGATCCAACTTGATCACGGTCCGGGTGGCCTCGTAAGATTGCAAAACATCTTGAAGCATACAGCTAATTGGATGTCCAGAAATTCATTAAAAATCAATCCGGATAAGACCGAGGTACTCCCAATTACCAACGTAGGGAACCCATGGATTGAGGACTTCTGGCCAAAAGAACTAGGGTCACCACCGGAACCAGCAGTTGTGGTTAAGAGTCTAGGCATTCAGGTGGACGGCAGGCTATCTATGCAAAAACAAGTGAGGACGGTGGTTGGGACTTGCGTTGGCCTCCTCCGACAACTTAGAAAAGTTTCACCTCTGTTGTCCTTCTCTACTCTGAGGCGAGCGGTCTCTGCCACGATTTTGGCTAGGCTAGACTATGGCAACTCGCTATACATAGGACTGCCACAAAAACTTTTGAATAAACTGCAGGTTGTTATGAACGACGCTGCGAGGCTTATCTTTAAAAAGCCAAGGAACACCCATGCTTCTCCCCTTATGCAAGAACTACACTGGCTACCGGTTAAGCAAAGGGTGATGTTTAAGGGACTTTGCATTGTTCACAAAGCCCTGTATGGTAAGGCTCCAATGTATATAAAATCTCGCCTGATCCCCTACAGCCCAGCACGGACACTTCGATCTGCTGACGCCTCTCTCCTTACTCAACCACGCTGCAGATTGGCCACAGTAGGTGGACGTGCCTTCTCATACTTACTCCCAACAGCCTGGAATACGCTGCCAACAGAACTACGGAAGGAGACCAATTTGCTGACCTTCCGAAAAAAACTAAAAACAGTGCTTTTCCAGCAAGCATGGGGTAATTTGTAATTTGCTATGAACAGCATCCTCCACAGTGCCGATTGTTTTGGACCCTGATTTAGCGCTTAGAGACCTCTGGGTTATAACGTGCTATATAAATTGAAATAAAATAAAAAAAATAAAAATAAATCCAAAGCCAAGCAGCTTCAATTTGCTTTTAAAACTGTCCAAAAGCAATTAAACGGACATTCCACTGGCCACATTCTTAAGATTGCAGCCGCTAAATTTCTGCCATCACTAACATATGGTTCTGAATTATTGGCAACCCGGGACTTCGCAGTGTTAAATCTCGCCCAATCCAGGCTGTTCAAAAACCTTTTCTCAATCCCGCGTCATATCTCTCAAGCCCAAATTCGTTTGGAGTTTGGTCTTACTAACCAGCTCCCAGCAAGACAAGGAGCACTCGTCAAATATTATTGGCGCATGAGGGACGCAGCAGACGAATCCCTGGCGCACCTTTGCTGGTTAGAAGTTGAAAAACAGGCCGGGCTTCCGGGCTCAATATATAAGACCTTGAGGCAAGCTCTCAAAGCATTAAAACTGGAAGAATCCTGGCTTTTGCCCATGACTTATTCTGCTTTCAAGCTGATAACCAAGAAAGCAGTCAAACAAGCATCATTACTCATGGATAAAGCGGCAATGGCTGGCAAAAACAATGCCTGGATCGTTTTGCCGTCATATACCCACTTAAAACCTCAGGAATATTTGAAAGAATGCTTTAGGGACCACTACAAAAGGAAACTAACCCTGTTAAGGCTGGGCTGCTTTTCGACCAAAGTTCTCACTCCAAGATGGCTACGGCTGTGGGAAACTCCTGACTGCCGCCTCTGTGGCAACGGCGCAGAGTCTTTACTGCACCTTATATGCATATGCCCGGCACTTCAGAATCTTAGAAAAATGCTTCTTCAATCACTTCTAAGAGAAGCCCAGGTGAGAACTTGTAGGGCGGCGGTGATAAGATGCCTAAGTGGAACTTGGATAGAACTCTCATGTAAAACCATAAAATTTTTGAACCTCGCTGCTATAGAGCTGGAAAACAGGGCAGCAATCAAAGAGGTCTCCGGACAATAGGCCAGGCTTTGGCCGGCCACGGACTCTTCCACTCCTTTCCCCTCCTCTCCAAACGGTCGCCTTTTTGTATTACGAGTTAACGTGCCCCCTGTGTGAACTCCTATTATTCTCCCATACCTTTTCACCTCTCCCCTGCTTATTACGAGTTCAAAATAATGTGTATCCAGAACGAACACACAAGACTCCTTTTATTCTTTTTCCTTTTAGACCTTTCCCCGCTAATTTTGCATATTTTATGATATTAGTTTTTAAGTTGATTCAAAGTTGATTTTGTGTTGTTTTTATGATGAAAATGTTGCTTGCATGGTGGTAAGTACACCCTTTTGTGATTTTTTTTAAATCAAATAAAGTATTATCTATCCCTGTAAAATGATGAATTTCTATTAAAGACTGCATAATGTTTTGCTGCCTCTACTTAGAGGATTGCACATATAACGGATAGAATGTTAGCCGAAATGTTACATTTGATGTAGATGTGATGAATTAGGCTGCATTATATATTTACCGTGTATATATATTTGTATATTAATTAACCAACTATTTAATTCATGAAATGTACATAATAGAAATTAATACTTGGTTTGCAAGGGAAGGGGTTATCTTGAGACACTGATGTGATTCGATACTGTGTATCTAACTGGATTAGGCAGAAGTCTGTTTTCCTTGTCTATAGGCCCAGAATCACGTGATCTCACCTCGCATTTTAAAATCACTAGTTAATTTTGGCCAAGTCATGTGATCAAGGGCTCCAGGGCCCGAAACGCGTCATGGCGATCGTGGGTTGCACAGAATAAAGGAATAAGCAAAACCTTCTGTTTGGGTCCGTTTCGTTTATCACATCCAGTGAAGGATGTGGGATCGAAGTTCTTTGTGATTTATCTACACCGGTATGCTTCTTGGTGTAATCACGGACCCCTCCTGCAAGTAGGGTAGAGCGGAAAAGAAGCGAGCCATCGGTACTTCCGGTAGCATTTTCCCGGCTCCGGTAGGAGCAACCGCTCAAACCCCCGGCAAGCAACATCCGCTTGTAACCAGCAGCGAACGGAAGCTGACTCTCACGGCCGTGATCGAGTCTGCACCGAGGAGACGGCTGGTGAACAGAAGCGTTTGCAAAGTACATTTAGCCGGAGCAGGAGTAGGACCGCGCATACGAGCGAAGCCACCAAGGATTTGTGCTCGAGAGCGCGGGTGCTCGTTTGAATAGCAATACAATTCAGTGCAGCGCCATTGACGCCGAGGATATGGCCAAGAAGCGAGAGGAGGCTGCATTAAGTATGTTTGACAACACCCCCCTAATGAACACTCAGCATGTGGGGCAAATGTCATCAGTGGAAACAGGGGGCAGCCAGATTAAGACCTTATTCAAACAATTAGAAAAAGCCATGCGGACAGAACAATCCAAGTGGTGGGAGCAGAAGTCTCTGAGTCGCTACCTAGAAGTGGGACGTGTCCCGCGGGGCCTGAGACTGATGCTGGCCCCCAGTTACGAGAACCCTGACCCCAATATGCTGCAGGATTGGGCGCAGTGCAATTTAGACAATTCCAGTCGCCTCATGCGGATTCTAATTCAGTATGCTGAGAGCGATGGCGCTAAACTTCAAACCAAGATCAAGGAACTGAATGAACAAATACGGGCATTGAACGAAGGACCCCAGGAGAAAAAGCTCAGAGAGGAAATGCTGGTAAGACTAAACAGAGAAGAGGAGGTAATCAAAAAAAGAAAAACTTTCAAGTTTCAAAGGGATAAGCTGGATTACCAGAATGGGCGGATCTATACGTTTTCTAGGAAATTTGATCCTCCAAAGGGCGTCCCATCACTCCAACAACAGGTAACAGCCAATGTGGAGCAGGCCTCGGTATCCTCCACTGATTTCAGTTCAGTACCCAGCAGTGACTCAGAAGCGGAGCAAACGGCGGTAACAGGGCAGTTGGGGTTTACAAAACGGTCGTTGGCCCAGGAAGTGGAGTGCCTGAGACACGACCGCAAGCAATCACTGAGATCCCACGCTTCAAACTCCGGAACAACCAAAGGCGCAACATCAAGCGCAAACAACGGAGGAAATGCAGTACAGCAAGACAAATCTGCCAATCCAGTAACAAAAAGAAAGACCTACAAAAGATGGAACCGCCGATGAAGTTTACAGTAAGTGATAATAAGACAATTGTGAACCTCACTGATATACTGTTAAGCCCTGGGGAACTAAGAACGCTTTCACCGGGGATGTCATTCTGTCCACCTAGTACTTTTAATTACGCGCGGACCAGATTGGATCTGTTTAAATTTACCAGGAAACTTAAACTGAGAAAATTATTTCTGGTCAATAAACATAAAACGCGCAAACCCCTGACGGTCGCCAATACAGGAAGAGTGGAGTCAGTGGCAATGTCAGTAGGCGAGTATGAACTACAATGTGATCTACAGGATCTCCTAAGGGAAGGGGACATTGAGGGGTCTCTGGAGGAAGATATTTCTATTTCAACTAATGCTCCAGGGAACACATTATTCAAACCCAAGTCGATCTTTAACCCCATAATGGAACACGACAATATTGATGTCTTCAGTGACTTAGTGGTGTCAGAACTTAAGAAACTGTATAGTAAATCAATCAGTTTCGATAAAAAACAAGGGAAGTACAACAATACATTTGGCAGCCTGATGAAAAAACTACAGGATAACATTAATGTAGTCATCAGGCAATCTGATAAAGGGGGCAATGTTGTCCTCTGGCCAATGAACATGTACATGGAGGAAGCGCTAAAGCAGCTGAACGACAGGCAGTGCTACATCAGGAGTGATGGGCAGACTATGCGCTTGGCTTGGGACAAATTTAACACCAAATTGTATTCCTGGAGAGGACAAGGGCTGCTGAGTGGGGATGAATTGAAGTTTTTAAAGACAAACCACCCAGTGACTCCGGTATTCTATCTAATTCCGAAAGTCCACAAGGACAGGTCAAAGCCACCGGGCCGGCCGATTATATCGGCCAGGGCAGGGACATTTGAGAATGCATCCCGCTACATCGACCATTTCCTTCAGGAATTTGTAAAAACTTTGCCATCCTATATAAGAGACACCACAGACTTTTTAGATAAAATCAAGACAATTGTGTGGGACAATGACTATTTACTGATCACACTTGATGTGACTGCTCTATACACGAGTATAAACCATAAAGATGGTTTGAGAGCGGTTGCTCACTTCTTAAACAAAAGACCAGCATGTATGCTTGAACACAACAGAATGATAATGGAAATGTTGGAGTATTGTCTTAACAACAATTATTTTCTTTTCCAGAATCAGGTGTTCCAACAACTGAGAGGTGTGGCGATGGGGGCCTGCTTCTCCCCCAGCTACGCATGCTTCCCCCTGGGGCTGTGGGAGGAGCAGGTCCTGGGGTCCAAACATGCAGAGGTGATGGCTAATAATGTTGTGTCACTGCTCAGATTCATAGATGATCTTTTTATAATCTGGAGGGGCACTGCTACAGAGGCTGAGCAGTTTATCTCTGACCTCAACATAAATGATTTGAATCTTAGCTTCACTGGTATGGTCAGTACAAATAAAGTCAATTTCCTAGATGTGGAAGTCCAAATATGGGAAGGGGGATTACAAACCAAGCTATTTCGCAAGGAGACCGCTGGTAATACGGTTCTTCATGCGACTAGCCATCACCCGAGCCACCTGATCCGCAGCATCCCCTACGGGGAGATGCTGAGGATCAGAAGGATATGCAGCACAGAAGAACTTTGTCAGGCAGCTCAATTGGAAAGCATGTTGAGATTCAAAGACAGGGGATACTCGGAGGCCTTGATTGAGAAAGCCATGACGAGATCGAACCGAGTAAACATCTTATCCAACCAGAAAGATGAACCCAATAAGACCTCGAAAGTCAAAGATAACACGGGCGGGCAACCTAGACTAATAACAGCATATAGTCGCCAATTCAAACAACTACAGAAGATTATACGCAAAAACTGGCCAATTGTCATGGGGGATCCTGTGATTGGCAGAACATTGACTGACTATCCGGCAATAACATACAGCCGTGCCAGGTCAATGGGGGACATGCTAGTTAAGAGTAGTCCAGAGGTGGCCAATAAAAATAACTGGCTAAACAAGAGCAAGGGTTTTATAAAATGTGCCACCTGTAAAGCCTGTACCTTGGGGAGAAACAAAACTAGTTTCCTTTCCCCCTTTAGTGATGTTCCCATTCTGATCAATAAGAAACTCACCTGTAGATCAGATTTTGTTGTGTATGTGCTGGAGTGTGCTTGTGGACTAAGATACGTGGGAAGTACGAAGTTACAGGTCCACAAACGCATACTCCAGCACATGCGGGCCGTCACTAACAGAGATGAAGCCTACCCAGTGGCTAGGCACATCAATGCACATCACAAGGGCGATCTCAACTGTTTAAGTTATTTCGCAATTGATATGGTGTTGCCACTGCGAAGAGGGGGAGACAGAGAGGCAAGGTTAAGATTGTTGGAGACCAGCTACATTCTCAATCTTAATACAAAGACACCGAACGGTCTCAATGCGACTGAGGATTTATATACCTGCTTACAATTCTAACTGCATCAACAATCTTTGAATAAGCGCCCGCAGCATCAGAATGGAATGGTGTGCGTGAAAGTCAGTGGGGGGTAGTGTTAACAGAAAACTGCAGCTGTCATTTACTTAATTTTACAAGTTATATTTGTTCACAGGGGATATTATTTTCATCACTTTTTATTGATTCTTGCGTGGATAGGTGCGTGAGCACGTGGGCAGTATAGACGCAATTTTCCATAATCACAGTGAGCCCACATGGGCGGAATTTTTTGATTTTCTCATGATAACCCCTGTAAAATGATGAATTTCTATTAAAGACTGCATAATGTTTTGCTGCCTCTACTTAGAGGATTGCACATATAACGGATAGAATGTTAGCCGAAATGTTACATTTGATGTAGATGTGATGAATTAGGCTGCATTATATATTTACCGTGTATATATATTTGTATATTAATTAACCAACTATTTAATTAATGAAATGTACATAATAGAAATTAATACTTGGTTTGCAAGGGAAGGGGTTATCTTGAGACACTGATGTGATTCGATACTGTGTATCTAACTGGATTAGGCAGAAGTCTGTTTTCCTTGTCTATAGGCCCAGAATCACGTGATCTCACCTCGCATTTTAAAATCACTAGTTAATTTTGGCCAAGTCATGTGATCAAGGGCTCCAGGGCCCGAAACGCGTCATGGCGATCGTGGGTTGCACAGAATAAAGGAATAAGCAAAACCTTCTGTTTGGGTCCGTTTCGTTTATCACATCCAGTGAAGGATGTGGGATCGAAGTTCTTTGTGATATATATATACATATATATATTCACTGAAAAAACCATAGGTTATAGACCATATATAGTTAGGAATTAGCATTTACAAAACCTTGAAAATTCACTGAAAAAACCATAGGTTATAGACCATATATAGTTAGGAATTAGCATTTACAAAACCTTATTTTACTCGCACAAAACCATTGAAATTCCATATATAGTTAGTTGTACTAACTATATATCGCGCACCCGCAATCCACTGCTGATCATGTCACATATTACATCATTCATGACATGGTCAGTGACATCACTGATGACATCACTGATGACATCTCAAATGACATCACTGATGACATCACTGATGACATCTCAAATGACATCACTGATGACATCACTGATGACTACATCCAGTGACTGTATAATTCTGTAAAGTTAAAATATGTCTTACATATTGAAGAATGAGTGGATGTATAAGTGTCTTGATGAAGGATTTAGTAGGGGCATGACTGACTGTATGAGTGACTGATTAAATGTGTCTCACTGAGTGCATGGGTTAGTGACTAAACTGTCTTAATTTGTGCATCATTATGTCTGTTGTTCTGTAAACTGCTGCATGTGTTGATCAGTAGCTATATGATTAACTATATGGGTTATTGATTGGTTGCCCAAGCATTTGTTTGGGAGACTGAGTGTGTGTGTGGGTGGCTGGGAGGTGTATGACTCTCTGCATAGATGTGTGAGCAGTTGATTCACTAGATGTATGGGTTCAAAAGTGCATGTGGAAACAGCTGTATGGGCGGTTGACTGTGTGCATGAGTGTATTGGTGAGTGAATGGATATCTCAGTGCTACATGTCAAAGTAAGTACATATGTAAAATACAGTACATGTGAGAGTTGACATATATAAATAACTGTGACTAAGAGCCAGTGAATGTGTGAGTGGCTGTATGGATCATTGTGAACTTGTATCCAGGATTGTATAAGTGAGTAAATATGTTTTAGTATATGTTTGAATAAGTAAGGTGTGTATAACTGTATAGTTGAGGAAATGGAGGTGTGATTGATTCTTTGCATGACTGACTAAGTGTCTGAGTAACTCCATGGATGAGTGACAGTCTGTGAGTGTCTGTTTACACTGAGTGTATCTAAGGTTATATTAGAGTCTGAAGAGGTTCATCGTATTATCACATGAATGATGTCATCAGTGATGTGATCAGTAATGTCAAATGAGATGTCATCAGTGATGTCATCATTGATGTCATTTGAGATGTCATCAGTGATGTCATCAGTGATGTCAAATGAGATGTCATCAGTGATGTCATTTGAGATGTCATTTGAGATGTCATCAGTGATGTCATCAGTGATGTCATTAGTGATGTCATTTGAGATGACATCAGTGATGTCATCAGTGATGTCATCAGTGATGTCATTTGAGATGTCATTTGAGATGTCATCAGTGATGTCATCAGTGATGTCATTTGAGATGTCATCAGTGATGTCATCAGTGATGTCATTTGAGATGTCATCAGTGATGTCATCAGTGATGTCACTGACCATGTCATGAATGATGTAATATGTGACATGATCAGCAGTGGATTGCGGGTGCGCGATATATAGTTAGTACAACTAACTATATATGGAATTTCAATGGTTTTGTGTGAGTAAAATAAGGTTTTGTAAATGCTAATTCCTAACTATATATGGTCTATAACCTATGGTTTTTTCAGTGAATTTTCAAGGTTTTGTAAATGCTAATTCCTAACTATATATGGTCTATAACCTATGTTTTTTTCAGTGAATTTCATTGGTTTTTTTAAAAGCTAATATCTGTAGCTGTAAAATGTATTCTTCTTTAAATCCAAAAATATATTTTATATGTTTATTAATAATTTTTTTTTTAATATTTTTTTTTTGTTCGCTCACGGTTCACGAACCGGGAAGCTTCCCGTTAGCTCATCTTGATGCCGCGACCCAGTCCGCGAACCAGTAAACGTTCCGTTTGCGCAACTGCCGCGTTAGAAATCAACATCGTGACGCGTCGCGGAAGCGCGACGTATCACGTTGTCGCGTAATGCATCTTATGACGCGCCGCGTTAGCGCACCCGGAAGTGCTCCGGAGCGCAAACCGAGGCGCGAAGCGCAGCGAACCGGAAGCGGTCTGGGGCGCGTTCCGCAGCGCGTAACTTAAGCGTAAGAGGTCATGTGACTTGTTAATAAAACTTTTCATTGGTTCATTTCACTTTTGGTTTCATAATGATGTAAGGCTAGGTCAGGTGACCTAAAAATAACACTTTTCATTGGTTTAGAACTATTGTTTTTCCCAAATGATGAAAACCCCTCCTTCTTTCCTCACTCTGACTTTCATCTTTGTGAGAGGAAGACCTTTTTTGAGAGTTGAGCAATGGCTTCATTAGTTGCTTCAGCTGGTGCACCCCCACCACCACCTCCACCTCCTCATGGGAAGAGAGGACCACCTCCCCAGTTCATCAGCAACACAGAGGAGGAAGAGGATGAACTAGAGGAAGAGGAGACAGAAGGACCACAGTTCTTACAAGAGGTGCCCCGGGTTTCCCATCGGAAAGCCAGTTTTATTTGGCAGTTTTTTTCACTCCCTCGAGGGCAGAAGAAAGTAAATGCTAGGTATGTCACCTGCCTCATTTGTAAAGACCGGTTATCTAGAGGCACTGATAAAAAATATAGCTTCGGTAACTATACCATGCATCGCCACATGATCAGGTGGCATCCATTGAACTACAGCCAGGCAGAGTTACGTGACATGCAGGATAACCCAACAACAACTCCTGTGGCCAGGTCAACATCACATATATCGTTGACAGGAGCAGAGGCACGGGAAACCGTGCCAAACATTCAGGAGAACTTTGCTCATATCAAATTTACCTGTATGTATTGCGGTGCATTGTTGTCATGTGGTAACATGAGCATTACGTTAATCAACCTAGCTTATGTAAATCACAATTGCCCTAACCGCCCCAGACAGTAAAAAAATTTTTTGCTCCTGTTGAGCCCTTTTCAATGCCTGTTTTTTGTTGTTTCCCCTCCATCAAAAACAAAAAAAAACATAAAACTGTTCAAAAAATACAAAAAAAACAAAAAATGTTCAAAAAATAAAAACAAATATAAAACAACAAAAACATAAAAAAAAGTTCTTTTCAGAACTACCTCCCCTTTAAAAAAAAAATTGCTAGAATGTTTAGCACTCTGGCAAGCTCTATTTCTTTTAGTTCGCTTCCCCGTTCGCTTCCCGGTTCGCGAACCGGGAGCGAACCAAAAAAAATGTTTAAAAAAAAAAAAAAGAAGAGTAAGTATAAGGGAAGTAAACAGAGAGTAATGTTAAAAGAAAGACAGCTATAGGGAGTAAACCAGAGATACTGTTTAATAGATCTATTTACCGAAGAAAAGATGGAAGAGGGTATAATTGTGAAAAACAAAATAGATAAGGAAGTGAAAGGAAAAAAAAGAGAGTAGAACAATAACAAAGAAGAGTTTCTTGGAGAATGTGAGTGAATGTTCAAAATCAGATTAAAACATGTGGAATAACAGAGAGAAAAAACAGAAAACAGAAAAGAAAAAATAACAGAAAAAGATTAATTGAAACAGCAAAGAAATGTAAATAACATAGAGCCATATCATCAACATAGGCAATAAAAGTTTTGCAGCTTTTATCGGCAGAAATGTGTCGCTAAAGCCGCTTTTGCGGCGGAAAACTGCCGCTAAAACCATTTTTGCAACAGTTTTCTGCCAATAAAAACAGCAATAATTTTATTGGCTGTGTTCATAATATGCCCCTTAGTGTGCTTCAACTACACAGAAAAAGCATAATGAACAAGTAGTGAAAGAGTGATCAGTCAAAGACACTAAGAGTAATAGAGACGGAGTGAGTGAACAAGAGTGAGGAACTATGAGAAGAGAGGGACTGAGAAAAGGAGTGCAAGGAGTAGAGTAAGTAGGTAATAGAGAAAGGAATGAGGGAAGTAGCAAAGGCAGGAAACTGAGGGTTAAAGAAATGAAGCTGTCGAACTACTAGTAGGTGAATGTGATAGAAATGTAACGAAAAGAGTACAAAACATTTACCTTATAATTGTCGTTAACTTACTCACTTTTTGTTTTTATACTTTCAATCTGTGAAAGAGAGAACAAACATTTGAAAAATATTAAAACATGTATTTAAAAATTAGAAAAGACAAGGGAAAAGATTGAAGGACAAACAGTTTTTCAACAACTTTGACACTTACAGAAGCTTCTGCTTCTCCAGGCCCCCTACACAGTCCTAAAGATATACATTTTAAACTAACAGTATCTTGATGCAGATGAAGTGAGGCCTATCTTAAAACATGGTGCATCTTTTGCACTGCTGTTGTCTCACAAAAGTGTCGCAAGACACTAACATTTTAAATGATTGTTTCAGGATGCCAATAAGATGTGTCCTATCCAGAGGTTTGTTTGAGGTGAGGCCTACTCAGGGTTCCAAATGAAATTTCGAGTTGTTGAAGAGAACAGAGGACATAATACATGTGAAGGCCTACCAATGAAGTAAGTCATGTCCACTTCACTCTTGAACAAAGGCCAGACCTCTTCTGTGTCCGTGGACAGACCTAAACTTCATCTGCACAATGTCATTCGTAAACTTAGGAAACACAAGTGATGTAATTGAAAAATGTGGAGTTTCTTTTCCTCATTTCACAATCACATCACCTGTGTTGCCTTTGGTTAGGTATCTCATAGTGCAGATGGAGTCTAGCATATCAAAGAGTACATAGAAGTTGAGCAGTATATACAACAATTTTGACATTTAAAGAAGACTTAGCTTCTTATCTTGTTGGAGATGAAATGAGGCCTGTCTTGCAACATGGTGCATCTTTTGCATCACTGCTGCATCGGTTTCATGTGGCACGGGTTTTTTACAGCATGACACATCTGCCTAGATGCATCAATTTGTAATTTTGTCGCCTCATAGCAAATATTTTGCACCGCCGCTGCATCACAAAAGTGACGCACAGTGGCGCAAAAGAGGCATACACCTATCATAAATCTGTCCCTAACATTTGAAATGATTGATTCAGGATGACGATAAGGTGTGGCCTCTCCAGAGGTTTGTTTAAGGTGAGGCCTACTCAGGATTGCATATCAAATGTATGCTTGTTGAAGAATACAGAGGAGATAATACATGTGAAGGCCTACCAATGAAGTAAGTCATGTCCACTTCACTCTTGAACAAAGGCCAGACCTCTTCTGTGTCCGTGGACAGACCTAAACTTCATCTGCACAATGTCATTCGTAAACTTAGGAAACACAGGTGATGTAATTGAAAAATGTGGAGTTTCTTTTCCTCATTTCACAATCACATCACCTGTGTTGCCTAGGCTTAGGTATCTCATAGTGCAGATGTAGTGCAGCATATTAAACAGTACCCAGAAGTGCAGCACTGCATGCAACAACTTTGACACTTACAAAAGCTTCAGCTTCTGCATGCCCCCTACACAGTGCTAATTATATACATTTTAAACTGATGGTATCTTGCTGGAGATGAACTGAAACCTATCTTGCAACATGGTGCATCTTTTACACAAAAGTGACCCACAATGGAGCAAAAGAGGCGCACGGCCACCATAAATCTGACCCTAACATTTTAAATGATTGTTTCAAGATGCCAATAAGGTGTAACCTATCCACAGATTTGTTTCAGGTAAGTCCTACTCAGGGTTGCAGATGGAATTTAGGTTTGTTGAAGAATACAGAGGAGATAATACATGTGGAGGCCTACCAACTAAGTGAGTCATGTCCACTGCACTCTTGAACAAATGTCAGACCTCCTCTGTCTCCAGGAACAGGCCTAAACCTCATCTACACAATGTAATGTGTAATGTTAGGAAACACAGGTAATATAATTGAAAAACGTGCAATTTTTTTTGCTCATTCCACAATCATATCACCTGTGTTTCCTTTGCTTAGGTATCTCATTGTGGAAATGTAGTCTATCATATGAAAGACTACGTAGAATATGAGCACTGTATGCAACAACTTTGACACTTACAGAAGCCTCTCCTTCTCCATGCATCCTACACAGTTCTAAATGTACATCATAAATGCAAACAGTACAGAATTAATTATACATGTTAAATGGTTTATTTTTGCTGTTCTCAGAATGTATCAAATTTCACTAAAAACAGTGACTTGAAGGTATTCATCATATAACAGCGGGGGAAAAAAAAACACAATCAAAATGATTGTGTTTAAAAAACCCATACAACATAACAAATCAGAATTCCGAATTCCTTAAAGTTAACTTACTTTCCATGACGTCGAAGGATGTCCTATGAACAGCTTACACTCTGTTGTGCTGTTATTACTTTCAGACCGCCACTTTCTGAAAGAAAACCTCCATCGTTTTGAAAAACATGTTACATACAATAAATGACTTCTTGCTCTCTACCACACGTTTCCACAAGGCCAAATCATGTCAGAGCCATTTATAACTCTTAGAATTCTTGTAAGCCAATCCCGTCATGTTGTATTTCCGCAACTTTCACAATTAAAATGTTGAAGATCATTTTCACAATCCTGGACTAGTAAGATCTTCCCCTTCTTGCTCAGTCATGTTCTACATTTCCTATGACACTGATACTGCTTACTATGAAGCAGACTTACACTATCTCTATGACTACTACAATTATTTAATTCTCTACATCACTTTTAATCACAAAGCAATATAAAACAGTAGACAGCATTGCAGACTTACATTCCCTCTACTCCATGTTTTGATTTGCTGCTTCAATTTGCTTATAAAAAGAAACAGTTTTTCTGAATTCATTCAAAGTGCAATTATTTCTCCATGACGTCCAGTGTTATGGTAAGAAGTTATGTCTCTGTACTACACTTATCCTCAAGGCCAAATCGTGTAGGAGCCATTAGAACTTCTTGAAATTCCTCAGAGCACATCCCGAGATTCTTTCCCTAAAATTTTGGTTTTAAAAACACCAGGTAAGAGTTTTTAAGGTCATACGGCAATTTTTTTTTGAAAATTAAAACAGAATCATTGCAGAATGACCAGCCATTTCTAGACTTTAAATAAGCTGTGTAATGTCCTGATGTTATTGAAGGACCGTCATGATATATAATTGCTGCAGTTACAAAAGTCCGTCCTGATATTGACAACTGTGAAGCCACAAAACTTTTAATTAAAGTTGTCAATTTTGTTCCATCAGGCCTACATCGTTGGAACATTAAAATAACATACTGGCCATATGTTCGTATAAATAATGTGGACATCATTTCAGATTTACATTGGCTACACTCCATGTTGTGATCAGCTGCTTTTACTAGTTTATTAAAAGAGACTGATTTACTGTCTGGCAAAGTTAAATATATAAATCTTTCTGAGTCTACACTAGTAGTACTTGATACCCTACAGTTCTCACAGTCATGCTGCCATTGATAAGAAAGCCCAAACAGGTGATCTACATCTACACCTTCAGCATGCAATACATCAAGCATATACATTAAAAACTCCTGACAATCTTGCTGAATATTTTGAGAGAATTGTGTTTGGCCTGAACATCTGTCTAACAGATTTCGAATTTCAGACACACTTTCTATTTTTGTTCTATCAGTGCTACATTTCTCTAACACAGAATTTAACAAACTGCAAAATATTTGATCAGAATTGACCACAATGTCTTCTTTTACATTTTCTAGAGAAAACAAAACATTAACCACTACATTAGCATAGCAGTTGACACCAGAACTGTTTTCAAATTGAAAACCAACAACATCTTCAACAGAATCCTTTTTGTTTCTGCTTATAATTTCAGGTTCATCGACTTTTCGTCTTTTTGCTACAACCTCCCCAGTATTGGTCACATTTCTTCGTTTCCGGCCTACCACACGTTTCTCAAACAAAGGATATTGAGGCAAATGTGGCGCATACTCTCTTCTTAACCTATTGTATTCCTTAATACAATCTAGATCCGCACAAATGTTTGTGACATCACACTCAATCAAGTACAATCCCGATAAAGTTCTAACTCGTGACAATGCCACATATGCCATACCCTCCTTGAACACAGAACTGCCAATATTCACCAATGCACTGTCTACACTTAAACCTTGCGATTTATGGATTGTCACCGCATATGCCAAGCAAACAGGAAACTGCTTACGGCGAACATATAAGTCTTTTACAAGCAAAAATCTAGCAGAACAACGACCAATTAGCTGTACTTCCTCAATGCCATCAAATTTAATTTTTAAAAATTCAATTCCATCTCTATTTCTGTATTTTACAAAATCAACAACATTACCCATTGATCCATTTACCAGACCTCTTTCAACATGTAAATTCCTTCTTAAAATTATACGGCAGTTCAAGCACACATTCAGAGTCTTTTCAAAACCTGCAGTTTTAGATATAGTCTTCTCTAATGAATCCAATTTTGTTTTCAAATTCTCAGACAAAATAATTGTTGATCCCATATGCTCTACTCTGTCAATAGCTTCCAGTTTCACAATCTCTTGCTTTTCTAAATGCAACATTTTGTTGTTGAATTTGGCACATTCTGCAAGAGTTGGCATCAAACATATTCCAGATTTCTTCTCAGTAATTTTCTGAAAAATATTCTCAGGCACAACATCTTGTTCTGGATATAAATTTGACAGTAATCGTGCATGTAAAGCTTCTTTCCCATGCTCGGTCACTTTTCCAATTCTAACATCTTGTAGAATAGTCTTGTAAACTTCATCCTTCGCCTGACGCATATTTTCATGCAGTTCAGCATAATTGAAGTTTAACCATATATTGACGTTGCCAATGCTCCCTAGGCACTTCCTGGTATCTTCATGCGTGAGCATTTTGAACACAGGTTGCCCTTTCACTGGTGTCAGCTGCAGAAGATCTCCGAAAACAATGATGTGTTTGCCACCAAATAACACATCATACTCTGTTTTGATAACTTCTTGCATTCTCAAATGCACAAAGGCAAGCATGACATTGGAAACCATGCTTACTTCGTCAATGATAAGAAGTTTCATTTTCCTCAAGATTCTTGAAACTTCACAACAAGCATCTCCAGATAGCTTGTGATATTGTAATTTGTTGTCATGCTCCACTGGCAGCATCAGTAAACGATGTAAAGTAATCCCTTTAATGTTATGTGCTGCCAGTCCAGTTGGAGCGGTGACAACAGAAGACAGCGATGACTCTGTCCTTTCCTGCAAATAACATGAAATTGCTTTAATAAGGAAACTTTTTCCAGTTCCCTCTTCTCCACTCACGTACAGTCGGACAGGCTTCAACGACGTACATGAGCACTCTTTCTTCTCATGAATTAATCCATGATCAATTTGCATGGTAACTTCGTCATATATTTTCCTCTGCTCAACGTTGAGTTGTCTTTCCAACTCTTCTAAGTTAACCGCATCCTCCTGAGCATGTGCCATGGCTCTTTCCACTTCATTCATAGCAGTGGCAGCTTCATTTTCGATAACAGGTCCTCCTAGTGGATCCTGACTCAATGAAGCAGAACTCTGACTGTCCTGAGAACTGTCTCTGGCAATCTCGGCTGCCATCGTTGCTTCCTGCTCAATTTCCGCATTCAACATTTCTACATATTTGGGAAAAGCAGGACATTCTATGGTCTCCTTGGCAGCATTGAAAGAGTCTTCGTAACAGAGGAAATCTCCAAGCAGTTCCTCTTCTGCACGCCAAGGCTTGAAAAGTTGCAAAAGTGCTAAATAGAAAAACTCCTTTTTTTCAGGAGATTCGCCACTCAATTTTCGATGGTTTACCAAGTGGCATTTTCTTTGCTTGACCAGACATCCCTCACTTCCTATTACAGCATACACTCCTTTCTCAGTATCTTCTTTGATGTTCCTCTTGAATATGTAATTTTGAAGAACCTCATACAGACAAACATTCTCGAGGTGACTGCTTCGATTTGGATAATATGTATCCAGCATGTTGGTCTTCAAAATGTCGGTACTGTTTGGCTCCTTTTCCGCCAAATACTCAATTTCCTGCACAGGTTTCAGAACTCGATTACGCGTTGCAGCAAGACCAAGACTCGCCCAAACGATACTCCTGGACTTGGCATAGAGACTTGCTGAAGACAACCGGTCAGAACATTCGTAAGCTCCGATTTCTCGGATCGACAACATCTTCAGACTGAAACTGTACAACTTCTTACTGAGGCTCTTTTCATGGGAAATGTCCTCCCACATATCCTTCAATTCTGTCTTCTCTTTTTTGGTGACGTAAGATGTCACATACCGAGCCACAGCCATACAGTTATCAGCCACAAACTGTATATCCATGTTAGCATTCCACATGGACAAAATCACCGGGTTGTAGTCGTTGATGTACTTGGACTCTTCGTTCCTCTTCAAATTGTATGTGTTTTTAGGTGATTTCTTCATCACATTATGTCGCAGCGAAGACATCAAACTGTTTACTCTTCCTTTAGAAATCACCGGTCGTGGAAAGCCGAAACGACATTTGGTGTAGAACTTGTCCTTGTTTCGGAATTTACGACGACAGTACTTTCCACATCGATGGCTTTGGAAACGTAGAACTTTTTCTCTTAGGCTTTTCTTCTCCTTTGCGTTTGGAACAGCACACGTAGAATACTGTTGTATGAAACTCATCACTGAGTCTTCTGGATCCGTTCCAAATTTAGGTGCATCCTTGATCCACAGCAGCATATGTATATGAGGAGCACCTCTTGCTTGGTACTCCTTTCTCCAGAAGAAATCCAACACCTCTCCAAGAGGTGGATTCTTCTTATTCATGATGAAAGACATCATAGCTTCAAATCTATGATTGAAGTACCTGCATACATTGACTGGATCCAAAGAGCACAGTTCTCCGGGTGTCTTGAATTCGATGTTTTCAATGTTTCCATTTGCCTCTCGTAGAAATTTAAGTAAGTCTTCCCAGCCATACTCGGCACAGCTCAGAGTGAGGAACCATGTGGGAGTTCCTAAGTTCCTCAGCATACATTTTAAATCACCATGACGACGGTACCTGTACTCATTAGTACCACGCTGACACGCCATGAGATTAATCAGGTGAGAATCCAAAATACTGTCTTGGACATTGACTTTATCCATAAAGTCACTTGCCGAGATGTTTTGCATGTGTATACCACTTTTCAAGATGTGGTTCACTGCATATGACAGTCCAGACAGATCGCTTTCAAACAGGAGATGAAACAAATAGGGAATGCATTGTCGAAACCTAGCATCTCCTGCATACAATCGCAAAGTCCGGTATTCAGAAGCAGGAATTTGATGAGGTCGCTCATCATATCTTCCTCCCTGACCTGTTGGAAAAAGCTGTGGGAAACACCGAGCTTCCAAACTTTCCTCCCAAACACTAATGGGACTCCCTTTGGCTTGTTTCATTTGAAACAACTCAATAGCATTCCCCATGACTTCCTTGGAATGCAAAGGATGAACACTATAATGTTCATATATTTCTTCACTAGTACAGGGTTCTACTTTCTCAATTTGACCAGCACACAAATCGCTATCCTCTTCCTCACTTACTTCCTCTTCTGCAACATATACATTCTTATAGTATTTATTATTTTTTTTCAAATACAATGTTGCCTTTTTAACTTTTCTAACATCCACTAAATCTTGCCATATTTTCTTATTCTTTGTCGGAACCCCATTAACTAAGATAACCAGAGGTTCCTCTTCCACTTTTTCTACTCCAATTGTGTTAATGTTTTTCTTCAAATCTAGAGGCAAATAAACAACTCTTCCCTTTAATCCTCTCTGTAAATCTGATGGAGGCAATTTCCCTGCCTTTGGCTCCATTCTTACAATAGCCTGAAAGGGATGGATACTTTGAATCAAAATAGATTCATAAGTATTTAAATCCTTCAATTCAGAAGGAATCTCAACCAATTCCAGATTATTATGAACTGCTCTAGCAGGCATCTGGTTTTGATTTAATTTGTTACAACAATAAGTACACACACGTTGAGTCAATCCCAAATCAAAACAATTTTCTACCATCAAGTATGTTGTGAAATCCTTCCATTCACTATTATTTTCCCTTTCACTTTTTGCATATAAATCCACTAACTTAGTCTGATTCTTATAATAAGTGCGTCGACAACACACACAAGTGAAATTTGGCCTCTCACTTGATTTCACCTCAAACGTCGCAATTTCCCTCTGGAAATTATCTGTACTGGAAACCTGTACACTATCTTCCACATTACCCTCTTCTTCTTGGTCAATTTCAACATTCTCCTCTTTACTTCCAAAGTAACAAAACTCAATTTCTTCACATATATTCTTCACATCTATTTCAGAACCATGCAAAAGAGCAGCGCATAATTGTTTAAGCATAATTGCTGGACTCTTAGCATAATACAACATTCTAACTAATTTCCTCACTTTATTATGATGCACTGCTAGCATCCTGAAATGATGAAAAACACTCTGGCATACTCTCCTGGAAAGACAAGCCAGTGAATGACCATGCAAACCTGTCACTTCTCTCACTCTGCAAGGATCTAATTCTTGCAACAACTTCATTTTCTGCTTCAAACTTTTCTTATTAAATGACCGTACAAAATCACAAAGCAAATTGATGGAATCCTGTCGCACACTGCAAATACTACTACACTTCCAGGTGTACACAGGACCCTTAGGACGTCTTCCTAAAACCTCATTACCTAACACCTCTTCTATCTCTGTTGTCACAAGTTTTTCTTTTTCAACTGGACAACCATCTTTCACTTCATAAGCTCGACCACTGGTGTCAACTGCATGCACCAAATCATTATCCTGGAAATAACTCTCCTCATTAAAAAATGCCTCACAGCTTGAACTATGCATCCATTCTCCAGAAAAAACTTCACAAAAATTACTACGATTAACTATTCTCTTCCATCTACTATTTCTTTTGAAATCATAAATTGCCTTGTTTAGCTTCCTAATTCTATTGATTATCAAAATAAATAACTTACGTTTAATTTCAAATGCCTGATCAATAACTTTCTCAACTATTTTTTTTCTCTTATAAAAAACCACTTTCTGTTGACCTTTCTTAATATTTTTTAACAAATTGCCAATTATCCTGTTGCGGAACATTCGTTTACGAATGTCCCTAAACTGTTGTTTCCTTCTACTATCATGCACAGAGTTATCTCTTGCTCTAGCAGTAACATTTTTCATTGGCCTTTCCTTTCCGTTTGAATTGCTTCTCTTTTTCTGGACTGAAACATTTTCTGTAGTAATATTTTTTTTACTACAGATATTTCTTATGAATGTTTTTGACCTCTTACCCGGTGCTTTCTTGGTGACTTGACAAATCTTTTTGTTAGAGGACTGCTGCTTTTTTTCATTGACCTGCTGTCTTTGACGTTTTGCAGCCTTTCTCAGTCTTTCTTTGGTTGGCATGCTGAAATCTTGAAATGATCTGCAGTTGAATCTGTGGTAAAATATAATAAAAAATGTTATTAACCACTATTACCCAACAGTAAATCAATAACAGTCATCAAAAACTTAACACACTACTTGACATTTTTACATAGAAGATTTTTTAGTGCTTGGCAAATTTAGAATACAGAAATAGCAGAAAAGAAATGGAATTTATATTCATTTTACCTGTGCTGTTTTATATGTGACTCTGATCTAATTTTATGAGCATATTTTAATATTTTATTGAAGACACTACACATAACCTGTTTTTGAAGGTGTCTTTATTTTTAAATGGAACGGTTTACATTTTTACTTTTCATTTATTATACATTTTTAAAATAAATGTTTATAGTTCCATAGGCTCAAGCACGTCAGCTTCCCATCCTATGTCATACAATTCTGACAAATCTGCATCCTCATCACGTTCTTCTTCATCCTCAGGATTTAAATCATCCAAGGGATCAACATCCACTGATGTTTCAATTACGAGTTCAATGATGAGGTCGAAATCAACTGATTGCTGATTGTCGCTCATGTTGATGTTGTCTTTATCTTTAAAGAAAGACAACAACAATGAGATGTTGCAGAGTAAGAGACAAATCTCAGAGATTATAATAGTAAAATTGTTTAACAAGAGTAACATTTTGCAGCTATTATTTAGCCATGTCCAGCGATGCTGAGGAGGTGAAGCCTATGTCCAATTTTTCAGTGAACAGGACTCATCTCTTCTTAACCTTGGATAAGCCTCACCGACTCTGTGTCCCCTGCACATACTTAAATGTAAAGGGGCAGATTTATGTTAACTGGCACATCCCCAGGGATGCACCAGTTAACGTGCACCGCTGCTCTGCCACCCATGGTGTGCCACATTTACAATCAGATAGGACAAAGCTGCGTCAAAACCCTGCGCCTGCTTGAAGCAGGCATAGTTCTTGACACAGCATTGTGGAGATGGGGCACCCCTGAGCCTTGCTGGAGCTGCATCGCACTTGCGATACAACTCCAGCAATGCGCCACCTTTACGGCACAGATGCGTCACGCATCTGTGCCGTTTTTGCCCCATGGTGCGCCGCATTGTAAATGCAGCACACCATGGGTGGCGGAACAGCGGCGCAGGATGACTGGCACATCCCTGGTGATGCGCCAGTCATCATAAATCTATCCCTAAGCTTCTTATCTTGTTAGAGATGAACCGCCATATGTATCATCAAACTATTTTGCATTTCCTAAATAGCGAATTTTAAGGAATAAATAGCGATTCTTTACCATTCCTAATTTGCGATGAGCAAATTACTAATTGCAAATTACCCATTCATTTCCTATGGGCCAGGAGGCCCATAGGAATGAAGGTGCAATTTGCGATTAGCAATTAGCTCATCGCAAATTAGGAATTTTTCCAAGGGTGCAGGGGTGTCTCAAGAACACCCTGCTGCACCCCTGAAAAAGAAATTTGGGGGCATATGGCGCACATACATGCCCTAAGGGCATGTATGGGCGTCATATGGCACCTTTTGTTTTTTGGAAAAAAAGCTTTTTGAAAAGAATTTGCAAATTACCACCAACTAGAAGTTGGTGGTAATTTGCAAATCCTTAATGGCATTTTTTGCATATTTTTTGTTTGATACATTGCATTTAAGGAATCGCAAAATTTGCAAATCCTTAAGTGCAATCGCAAAATAAGGAATAGCAAATTTTGCTATTCCTTATTTTGCATCAAACTTGTTTGATACATACCATTTGTCTAATTAGCGTTCGCAAAGGCCGAAATTCGCAGAATTTCTTCTCCTTTGCGAATGCTAATTAGCTTGATACATATGGCCCCAAGTGAGGCCTGTCTTGCAACATGGTGCATCTTTTGCATCACTGCTGCATCGGTTTCATGTGGCACGGTTTATTTACAGCATGACACATCTGCCTAAATGCATCAATTTGTAATTTTGTCGCCTCATAGCAAATCTTTTGCACCGCCGCTGCATCACAAAAGTGACGCACAGTGGCGCAAAAGAGGCATACACCTATCATAAATCTGTCCCTAGCATTTTAAATGATTAATTCAGGATGACGATAAGGTGTGGCCTATCCAGAGGTTTGTTTAAGGTGAGGCCTACTCAGGGTTGCAGATCAAAGTTACGCTTGTTGAAGAATACAGAGGAGATAATACATGTAAAGGCCTGCCAATGAAGTAAGTGATGTCCACCTCATTGCGCCAGTCATCATAAATCTATCCCTAAGCTTCTTATCTTGTTAGAGATGAACCGCCATATGTATCATCAAACTATTTTGCATTTCCTAAATAGCAAATTTTAAGGAATAAATAGCGATTCTTTACCATTCCTAATTTGCGATGAGCAAATTGCTAATTGCAAATTACCCATTCATTTCCATGGGCCAGGAGGCCCATAGGAATGAAGGTGCAATTTGCGATTAGCAATTAGCTCATCGCAAATTAGGAATTTTTCCAAGGGTGCAGGGGTGTCTCAAGAACACCCTGCTGCACCCCTGAAAAATAAATTTGGGGGCATATGGCGCACATAAATTTTAAAAACATTCCTTTACCTCAAAAACGATTTTCAAGTCATAATTTGAAAACACTGCCCACGGGGAAATGACTTAAAATGTCCTTAAGACACATGAAAGTGTTTTTTTAAAGCCTTTGCAACTTTTTTGGGTCACTTTTAACATGGCTATGTAACTCAAACAATCAAAATCTAAATTTACCATGCACAGGTGGGAGCATATTTACAAGGAATTTGCTCCACGGGGAAAGGTCTTTTAATTTAATATGGGAAAAATAACATCAGAGACACTGAAATGCCTTATAAAGAAGCATACACCATTATGTCCTTGTCATAAATTTTAAAACCATTCCTTTTCCCCAAAAACGATTTTCAAGTCATAATTTGAAAACACTGCACATGGGGAAATGACTTAAAATGTCCTTAAGACACATGAAAGCGTTTTTTGATTGCCTTTGCAGCATGTTTGGGTCACTTTTAACATGGCTATGTAACGCAAACATTCAAAATCTAAATTTGCCATGCACAGGTGGGAGCATATTTACAAGCAATTTGCTCCACAGGGAAAGGTCTTACATTAAAATGGGAAAAATAACATCAGCGACACTCAAATGCCTTATAAAGAAGCATACACCATTATGTCCTTGTCATAAATTTTAAAACCATTCCTTTTCCTCAAAAACGATTTTCAAGTCATAATTTGAAAACACTCCACAGCTCCTATGCAAAAAAAAACCCTGTCAGTACTAATACTTCACATTTTCTCCAATTACAATTTCTCAAAGAAACAAAATCTATTTGTAAAACACTTGAGACAAAGCAACATTTGAAAAACACAACTTTCTTCATAATTTTCTCCTTAAAGCACACTATTCTCTATCTAAATTAAATAAATCTTTTCTCACCTTAGCAAATACTTTATGAGTTTCAAAACAGTCTCAGAAACACACCAATTTGTCTTCAGCAGAGCAAAAGGTATGCACTCCAGAGTCTGCAGCTATCAAAAGCACAGAAATGCTGTAATTCTTCACACATATCTCTCATGTCACCCAATCAAAACTCTTCCCTCACTTTTTTCAAATCAAAACCCTTCCCCCCTCTGCCCTCTCTGCCTTTTTTGCATAGCAACCACCTCTTGGAAGACCTCTGGTGTTTGCAAGTTCACACAACAATGTTTCAATTGAACTCTGAACTCTCAGTGCACCTGCATATCCAGTGCAATCTTTCATTTAATGATTTTTTCTTGACCACTCAAAATACATCTTTCAAAGAACTCATCCATGCACCCTAACTTTCTGTTTTCAGCAATCAAAATCCACCAATCCCTGTTACTGCTTCATTAACACAGAAACTCCACAGTTTTTTTCATTTTAAACTCTTATTTTTTCAACTGCCATTTCATTGCCACACTTCATCTGACTGCAGCAGAACCTTCTCTCACCATGTTTTCTGTCTGGATTGTTGGACAAAGTTACATCTATTGGGCTCAGAGGTATGCTGAGAACAGAAATTTACCTAACCTCAATTTACAAGATGTGGAAATTAAGTGGTTTGGCCACAGAGGATTAAAATGTCACCAATTGATACCATTGGTGAAAACCTTTATGCATTTGCCAAAACCTGACCTGTTAATTGTGCACTGTGGAGGTAATGATTTGGGCACTTTGACTGGGGAAGGTCTGGAAATGCTTTTAAAGGACACCTTTGAGCAATTGATGGCACTTTTTCCTCAAACTGCCTTGGTATATTCAAATATATGCCAAAGACAGAAATGGAGGTGGTCAAACCAATTTTGTCCACAAATTGAGAAGTCGAGGAAGCATGTAAACAAATCTGTTTCAGCTTACATGAGAGACCATGGAATGGGCTCCATGTACAACAATAACTTGCGTTACTACATGCAAGATATCTACAGAGGAGATGGAGTTCACTTCTCAGATGAGGGCAACAGAATTTTCATTCTGAATTTAAGACTGTGCATTGGTACCTACTTATAAGTACCTAAATGTACCATAAACCCAAAAGCTCTTCTCAGAGCTACCCTACATCTGATCACTCACAATTATTATTTTTCTCTAACTTTTTTCACTAATTTTCAACAAAGTACGCTCCCCGGGGCGCTACCCGGTACGCGAACCGGAAGCTAACCTCGCGAATTTTTTTTTTTAAATGTTTTTTTTCGCACATATAAGCCTCCTCAGCCATCCTCAGAAAACCTAGGGGGTCAAAATACGTCTACCGTGTCCCCTTCTACCCATTCTGAACATTATGTGCCCTCCATCTTGTATCTTAATTCGACCGAAACACAAAATGGTGGACTCCCGTAACGCTTAAGGTTCGCGTACCGGGGCGCTCGCCAGTTCACGTACCGGGGCGCTCCCCGGGAAGCGCTCCATTAAAAAAGGTGGGAAAGTAATTTACAGAAGAAACCCTTGAGACACTTTCACCAAATATAGATTTCCTCATACTACATACCAATCCCTACCATTTTCACAAATTTGGTTGAAATTCCATTTAGCCATTTAGCCTGTAGACCTCTCTAAATACCCTGAGGTAAATTACTTCACAAAACACATCTGAAGTGTTGGAATTGACAACCAATTAAAATGTTACTTTCATTTCTATTTTTTTTTACCTGACATTTGATTGGTTATGTACCTGAATATATATAAAGGAAGAGAAGGAAACACAGCCATTTTGACTACTACTTCCTGGTGTACATTTCAATTGGATTTTCACTAATCACTTCAACTTCTTTGTAAAGGTAAGTTGTTATTTTAAAAACTGAAGTATATTGTGCACTATAAGTTAATATGGTAAACTTTTTCTGATAGTTATATACTATCCCTCTGTAGTAGTTATAGATTTAGATAGACTTCTCTGTTATAGTTATGGATGGAGTTAGGTTTCTCTTGTATAATTATGAAATTACTTACGTTAAATCACATACACTTTTTTATATTCCTACTTCCACTCTGATACTATACACTGCCCAAAGATAAATTCACTGATAAAAACTGCCTATCTAAAATGAATCCCAACAGTGCCCTATCTCTACTAATATATATTTTTTTAATCCAAATTTCAGGCAAAATGGAAGGCGAACACAAAGTTTCATTTCAAATTGTCCTGCAAGAGAGCAGCCAAGAAATAATTGATCCAAATTATATAGAATTTATGGATGAAACTTGGGACCAAGAACTACTGCAATGTGTGCAAGCAGTAGATGACCTCCTTCAAAATGAGGACATTTTACACCCTCAGAGATTACAAACTATGTTCAATGAAAATAATGACATTTCAGACAGTGAAATGTTAGAAAGTTTATTAAATTTTGAAACACAATCACAATAATAAATAATTGCTTAAAAAATAAAGAAATGAAAAAATAATCAACAAAACCAACAATCAATTAACATACAGTATTTGAAAAGTTTATCATTCTTTTTTCCTTATAGTACGCTCCCCAGAACGCTTCCCGGTTCGCGAACCGGGCGCTCCCCACGCAAAAAAAAAAAATTTTTTTTTTTTTTTGCCCTGCGGGGCCCTTTTAAAGCCTCCACATCAAACCTAGGGGGTCAGGGAGGATCTACTATGCCCCCTTATGGTCATTTCCCCCTTTGTTTTGGCCTCCTCTTGTCTCTCGATCCTACCGAGAGACAAGATGGCGGCCGCTCCGGACTGTTTAGAATGTTGACAGACACCGGAGAGCCAATCAGCTTCGCTTCGCGAAGTTCCGTTACGCGTCAAGTACGCGAACCGGAGCGCTGCCCGGAGCGCGCTTACAGATATATATCTTTTTTTGAACGTTAATTTCTCAAAATCCACTGGAGCACATATTTTGAGACCTAGCAAAGGCACATCGGGCTAACAGTCCCTACAATTTTGCCAAGTTTCGTGCAAATCCATTCAGCCGTTCGGGCTAAAAGTGAGGCCAACCGCCCTATGGAAATTAACATTGGAAAAACACGTTTTGAGACCCCCCTTTTTTCTCGGCCCCCCCTTGACGAACCCCCCCCCAAATTTTCAGGGGCTGCTCAGAAACAAAATGTTCCATTTTCCTGAAAATTTCTGCCAATTCCGTCCACAAACGCCAAAGTTATTAGACATAGAATTTTCAAAAATCCCATAGGGAAAAAATCCTAACTATATATACCTACTGGCGACCGCCAGTAGGTAATATATATATACACACACAAGACAACCCTCCTCCTTTATGTATTATTATTTTGTATATAGCGAGCAGCTATTTTCTTTGTATTTAAAAAAAAAGTTTTTTATAGTAAGAACTTGACCCGAAGGTACCAGAGTGCTTTACATGAGCACCAGTTGTCTTATAGACGGACACATACATTTTTTGTTAGGCACAGGGAGATTAAGTGATTTGCCAAGAATCACAGGATGTTGAGCGTCCCTGGAGAGACTCAAACCTGGTTCCCCAGCTTCGAGGTCGACCGCTCTAGCCATGAACCCACCCCCTCATTGCATTTTATCCATTGATCCCCGTTATGCCTCAAACCTTTGCATTGATTTTAAGTTATGTTTCTTGTTTAAGTTACACCCACAACTGTGCTACTATATACCCCTGTACTCTACGCTACTCCACTGAATGCCACTCCATTCCCATCTATGCCACTCCACTGTACTCCACTCCACTCCAAGCCACACCATTCCAAGCCACGCCACTCCACACCACTCTACACCACTCCACTCTAGGGCACTTCATTATACGCCACTCCATTATAGGCCACTCCACTTTATGCAGCTCCACTCTATGCCACTCCACTCTATGCTATGTCACTCAACTCTATGCCACTGCACTCTATGCCACTCTACTCTACTGACACAATCCTTTCCACTCTATGCCACTCCACTCTATGCCACTCTACTCCACGCAACTCTATGCTACTCCACTTCACCCCATTCTGCGCCATTTCACTCCACACAACTCCACACTACTCTACACCACTCCACTCTTTTTCACTCTACACCACTCTACTCTGCACACATCCACTCTACACCACTCCACTCTATGGCACTTCACTCTACTCCACTCTACGCCACTCCATTCCACTCTATGGCACTTCACTCCACACCTCTTCCCTTTATGCAACTCTTATCTATGCCACTCTAGGCCACTTTACTCCACTCCACTCTATGCCACTCTACACTATGCCACTCAATGCCATTCTACTCTATACCACTCCACTCCTCTCTACGCCCCTCCACTCTACTCTATTCCACTCTACTCTATGCCAGACTCTATGTGGAGCCAAGTATGCAGGGCACCCAAAGAGTAGATGGCCAATCGATTCCAGGGGATCCGAACAACATGGGCATGCGACGTTTCCTCCACTTGTCCACCTAGATGTAAATGCTCTAACAGGAAAGCTACCAATTCTCAATTGAAAATAGAGCTTCCTATCCAGTGGCTTTGTTATGTCGTCCCAGAATGGCTCAAATAGAGTCTCATCCTTGAACTCCATAAAAACCCCCGTGAGTGAAAGTGGAGCAGTGGTCCTAAAGGCTCTAGAGGATATCAATCCCCAATATAAACCCTTAATTACCTTTTTTTATGGAAATGTGGCATTAATCGATCCTCCCATATCTCCAGCAAGCCCAGCTCCCTGAGAATCGCTCTAATTCCAGAGAGCCATTTGACCTGATGGAAGACATCACTTTTAATTATGTCCATGAGCCCCATGGCGAATATTTGTAGTTCGGGTGTTGATCATAAACACCTCCAGTATAATACTGGGCTAAGGTTAGCAATAATTTCAATTGTCTCATACCCAGGTCATGGGGGTGCTCTGCGGTAGATTGAAAACATTGCATAAAAACCTATTTTCAGAGCCTGTCAGCTTATTTAAGTTCCCAAACCCCCAGATCTCTACACCATAGAGTGCAGCGCTCACCACCTTTGCATTGTAAACGGTAATGGCCGGGGCCACTGGCTTTGTCAGAGACTTAGCATGTTCTTTATTCAGTGCCCCAGCCAGTTGCCGGTGCTTGAGCGTTGCTAAGTCTATCTGTTCGTTCCATCGCAGGTCATGCTGGATGGTAACACCCAGATAGATGAATGATTTGACTTGCTCCAAGGGTAAGTCATTCATGAGTATTTTTCCCCTGAATTACTTGTGTTGGTTAAAAGACATGAACTTTGATTTTAAAACATTTATTTCCAGCCTGTGGTTAATACAAAAAGCTTCAAAAAACCCTAGTGCTTTTTGTAGACCACTTGGCGTCTTGGAATTGTTACTTATACTAATGCTCTCATCTTCCTAATCACTCCAGTCCCTGTTTTCCTTTCATCCTATTCTCTCACTTCTGGTTTTCGATCTTTTTCCCCTAAATTTCTTTCAGTGCATCTTTTTCTCAGTCACTCTTTCGCCCTCTCTTCCTAGTGTCTATTTCTCTAATCTTTTACCATCACATGTTCTTATGATCTTTTATCTTGCTTTTATTTTATCACATTAACCTTTCTTTCCTTCAAGCCTGTCTTTCTTCTCATTCTCTAACCAGCCATTTCTACTTGCCATTCTCACCCTTCTATATTTCGTTCCCTTCGTCTTTTGCTCATTCATACTCTTTCCCTATTCTCTACCTCTGTTGTCCTGCTTACTACATCTCTGCCTCCCTCAGTTCCTCTCTTTTGGAATTTCCCCCTCTTGATCTATATCACTTTCCTCTTCTACTCCTCCCTTTCACTCTTTCCCACTCATTTGTTAATCGCTCATTTCTCCATGCCATCCCCTCTTTTGTACTGCTCTTCCTTCCCTTCATTATCATTGTCTCCCTTGGTTACCCTATGATGCAGCATGAACAAACACTTTTTACAGGTTACTTACTTTATCCCTACTCGCTACTGTTACATGTTCTATTCATCTGAACGACCATAAACTATGACACCCTAGAGTTTGGCCCACATATAAACTTTACAACACCATTTTGTCAAACTTTTCTCAAACCATAGAGGTCCTTCAATTGATCTTTTAGTCGAGCTAATCGGGTCTCAGGTAATCAGAGATGATTGGCTACTTCTCCTGAGAACCTGGAATAGAGATGTGCCTTCCTAATAAGAATAAACCTATATCATATTCAATGACTAGATAATAAGAACATCACATCTGTATATGATTAAAACAAGCGAATCTTTATCTAAACTTCAGTTGAATGGTCAAAGCACAAAAAATACACTCAGAATCATTTAATTTCGATTATCAATTAGTACAGGGAAAATCACAACACATCACAGTTCAGTGTCAAATACATTTCAATTCAAATACCTGGTAAGAATGAGAGAGAGAGAAAATATAAAAGCAATTTCAGAATACAGATATGAATCATACAAACCGAAAATCGGTTGCCGATAGACAGGAATACGGACACTTAAAGTGAACCCAAAGAGATGCTAGAGCACAGCTTTCCAAACTTTTCATGTTGGTGACACACTTTTCGGAGATGCATCATTTGGTGACACAGTAAGGCAGTGTAGGGAGCGAGCGAGCCCGAACCACCTAAAGGGAGTTCGGGGGGGGGAAGAACATTTTGAAATACAAGTGGGCAAAAGGTCTCCCTCTGTCTGTCTCCCTCAGTCTCCATCCCTGTCGCCCTCTCTCTGTCGCCCTCTGTCTCCCTCTCTCTGTCTCCCGCCCTCTGTCTCCCTCCCTCTCTGTCTCCCTCCCTCTCTGTCTCCCTCTCTCTCTGTCTCCCTCTCTCTGTCTCCCTCTCTCTCTGTCTCCCTCTCTCTCTGTCTCCCTCTCTCTCTGTCTCCCTCTCTCTCTGTCTCCCTCTCTCTCTGTCTCCCTCGCTCTCTGTCTCCCTCGCTCTGTCTCCCTCGGTCTGTCTCCCTCGCTCTCTGTCTCCCTCGCTCTCTGTCTCCCTCTCCCTCTGTCTCCCTCTCCCTCTGTCTCCCTCTCTCTGTCCCCCTCCCTCTGTCTCCCTCCCTCTGTCTGTCTCCTTCTCCTTCCCTCTGTCTCCCCCTGACCCCCTCCCTCTGTCTCACTCTGCCTCCCTCCCTCTGTCTCCCTCTCACTCTGTCTCCTCCCGCTCCCTCCCTCTGTCACCCTCTGTCTCCCTCTCTCTCTGTCTCTCTGCCTCTATCTGTCTCTGCCTGTCTCAGTCTCTGCCTCTATCTGTCTGTCCCTGTCTCTGCCTCTGTCTGCCTGTCTGTCCCTGTCTCCCTCTCCCTCTGTCTCCCTCCCTCTCCCTCTCCCTCTGTCTCCATCCCTCTCCGTCTCTGTCTCTCTGTCCCTGTCTGTCTCAGTCTCTGCCTCTATCTGTCTGTCCCTGTCTCTGCCTCTATCTGTCTGTCTCCTTCCCTCTCTCTGTCTCCCTCTCTCTCTGTCTCCCTCCCTCTCTCTCTATCTCTATCTCTCTCGCCCTCTCTCTCCCTCTCTCTCCCCCTCTCTCTCTCTGTCTCCCTGTCTCACTCACTCACTCTGTCTGTCGCCCCTCTCTCTCTGTCTCCCTCTCTCTGTCTCCCTCTGTCTCCCTCCCTCTATCTCCCCCTCTCTCTGTCTCCCAGGGTTTTCCTCTCTCTCTGTCTCCCTCCCTCTGTCTGTCTCCCTCCCTCTGTCTGTCCCCCTCCCTCTGTCTCCCTCCCTCTGTCTGTCTCCCTCCCTCCCTCTGTCTTCCTCCCTCTGTCTCCCTCCCTCCCTCTGTCTAACTCTATCTGTCTTCCTCTTCCTCCCTCTGTCTATCCCGGACTCCCTCCCTCTGTCTCCCTCCCTCCCTCTGCCTCCCTCCCACTGTCTGTCTCTCTCCCTCTGTCGCCCTCCTCCCTCTGTCGCCATCCTCCCTCTGTTTCCCTCCCTCTGCCTCCCTCCCTCTGTTTTCCTCCCTTTGTCTTCCTCCCTACGTCTGTCACCTCACCCCAGCTTCCTGGGCACACACACAGCCGCACCCGAGCACTTCACAGGTCTTTGAAAGACCATAGAGCAGAGTGTCTAGGAATGCCTCTTAATAAGCTGCAGTTATGTGCTAAAAGCCTGTGACACACCCACCATTTACAGGTGACACAGTACTGTGTCGGGACACACAGTTTGGAAAGCTCTGTGCTAGAGCATTGCGTGTAATAGCCAGAGTCTTTCAACCCTTCAGCCGAAAGGTTTGCCTGCCCAACCTCACCAGCTGGCAATGTGCAGGTAATCAGGAAAGTTCACTTCAGGGGAAAATCAGAGTTCAGTCTGACAGCATACCAGGCATAGGAAATTTCAGTCAGCCAGCCAGCCCCTGTAATTTTTCCTACAGGACACTTATACTTCCAACTATGCATAGTTCCTTCTCACAAAAGTATTCTTTACGCAGTTTGCACGATTTCCATTGGTCAAAGTCTATGGTATGTCCATGGGGTGATCATCACCTTTACCCATTCATCCAATGTCCATCCTTTTTTAAAAGTTCAATTTCATTTCTCCTCTGAACTAGGAGTTCATTTGTATCATATCATGTCTGTTCCCAAAAGCTCACTTCTCAGCTTGCAACAAAGTTGACACAGTTTTGTACTAGCAGAAAGAGTGTCCTTTATTCAAAGCTAGAGAAAAGAAACTTCAGGAAAAGTTCTCATAGCTGGTAGTGAAGTCATGTCAGCACATTCTAGTCTTATTTGAAGGAAAAAATGAAAATGCATGTTAAGGCTTGCACAAGAAACCGACTAACACATTATTATTTACCGAAAAGGTGCTTACCTTTCAAATGTTTAATTGAATATTGTTTCATTTGTGATTTTAAAAAAATCATAAAAATTAATGATCAAAACACCATTTTATATTTAATCAAGCATGAACTTATTTGTGAAATCATTTATAAGTGAACAAACACATTTTCTCTCGGCATTTTGAAATTGTAGGTTTTCATTATAGTACTGCTACATAAACTAAAAATAATCATTTTACTCAGTTTCAACTTCAGTTAATCCATTTTATCTACTAAATAAGCACTTATTTTAACATTTCTATAATCATCTGTTTATAAACGTCATCATTACATTACACATTGTTAGGACTCATAGGTTTTCATAGCACGTATGTATTGTGAATTAATTAACATTATAAATTCTCTTTTCTCTCATGAATAATTTTCATCTCGAACTGGTTTGCGATCATACTGCATGCTTTTACAATGCAGATTGAACTCTCCGGTGTTTTACGAATCATACTGTTAGTCATGTTTTCTTAAGTATGTATTAGTATCACACTATCCAATGAGCAGGAATTGACTGAGACAAACCTTACTAAGATAATTATGCTCCATTGCCTCCCTTCTCTCTTTCTCTTTCACCCTTCCATCTTTTCCTCTCTTTTAGTCTCTTTCCCGCTCCTCTATCCACTTGTTTTTCCTTCGACCCACTCTCTTATCCTTCATTTCCTCCTGTCACATCTTTCCCCATCTCACTTTATCAGTCAGCCTCCTCTCTTCCTGTCTTGCACTTTCCCACACTCCCCTCCTTTCAGTGTCCCTCCCTCTCATTATCTGTTTACTAATTTCCGTTTTCATCCTCTATTGTCTGTCTCTTCCCCGCCTCTATCCTTCTCCTACCCTCTCACTCCTTTCTCCCTTTCTCCCTTTCAATGTCCCTCCCTCTTACTCCTTTCACTTACTTTTGCTTTGCACCCTCTCTCTTCTGTCACTTGCCTCCTGTCACTTTCCCACTCTCGTTCCTCGTCTCTCTCTCTCTCTCTCTCTTGCCACCCTTTACTCTCCCTATCTAGCCTTTGTTCTTCCTTGCCTTCCATTCTTTCATTGCCTCTTTGTCTCATTCTCTATCCGCCAATGTCTGCTTGTCCTCCTCTCCCTTCTCTGTCTCCTTCCCCTCTCATTATGTTCTCCCCCCGTCACCCTCCTCCCTGCCTTGTAGTGTTTCTAAAAGCCTATAAATTGCCCTGACAGGTGCATTTGCCTGACACTGGGAATACCCATGGCTTTAGCTGTTCCCCTTTGATCTTCGTTGAGAGCTTTTTAGATTTGGCAATGCTAAGACCTTTTTTTTCTGCTAAACCTCAGGTGTGATTAAATTATATTTGTAGCAAGTAAAAGCGTCAACGAGCGTCTCCAGTCCTGAATGCACGAGCTGTCTGCAGCATGTGTGCTTTTTTGTTGTTTTTAGGAGGCCGCGGTGAATCACAGACAGGTTTTCCCAACTGCCCATTCATTTTGGATTGATTTACATCTGTTAATGAATTGCATCACATGCCCCTCGCACAGAGAAGCTACCAGCTCCTAAATCACAGGGCCAAGATTGTTATAGTATTTTTGTTTAAGGGGCAAAAAAAATATTTATTGAGCCTGGCGTCGAGGCAGACATTTTGGCCACCATGAGAAATGAGTGAACACTCTTGAACGGGGAGCTGGTTTTAATGGCTTGTTAGATGTTATGGGACGAGATTACTGGTCCTTTCACTGCCAGTGTGGCAGCTCGGGTCT